>NC_139463.1:72760000-74097500 GCF_057233095.1 Heloderma suspectum
GGGAGAGGAAAAGGTGTTTGAAAAGCCTGTTCACTCAGCTGCATTTTAATTTCCTTTTCAATCTTGTCCCAATTAATTTTGCAGAATTAATCTTGCCGAAGCAAGCATGGCAGTGGCGCAGGGGCTGGCTTGCTTCCCCCCCCTCTTTTTTTTTTTTTAAAGCAGTGCAGTCGCTGTGCCTTGAACATGAAATAGTAGCTAATATAAAAATCCATCTGGTGTTGTTTGGAATGCATGCTGTCTGCTGCTAAGGTCCTGTCTGACATTTCATGCATCAGCCGTGGGGAAACGTGATTTTGGGGCGGGAGTGGGGGAAGGTTAGTTGGCTGAAATTCAGCAGCAAGCAGGCAAGACCCATCTAATCTTGCTGCTGGGGCAAGGGGAACTGAACCTCTTATTTTTACTCTAAAGTTGTGTTTGATAGAAGATGGATTCTTCTTCTTCAGCATCATAGATATTCCCAGTCAGGACTGTAACAGGAGTCCTAACTAGCACTGAAATGCAAAGTCACATTCAGTAAGCATCGGTGAACCATCTCAAATCATGTAAAGACCTGGATTCTGTTGGGAAAACTCCAGTTCTATGTGCATAATGAGAGAACTTTCCACCAGTGACACCCAGTGGGCTGTTTCACACATTACATAGCAACAAACCCAGGTTTGCCACCAATGGTACACTTAAGAACATAAGAAGAGCCGTGCTGGATCTGATCAAGGTCCATCTAGTCCAGCATTCTACACAGGGGCCAACCAGCTGCCCACGGAAAACCCACAAGCAGGACATGACAGGGCCAACTTATAGGTTATACACAAACGCATATAATAGTCCCTTTTTAACAGGAGAAAGCCATGTCAGGGAGATGGCAATTGGGGGTACTAAGCCCTTCTCTCACCCACTGTTTCTTTGCTCCAAATTGCATTTCCGTCAGCTTTTCCTATAGAAAAAAGGCCTCTAGGCTACTGTTGCATGCATTTGCATGTAATATGTAGTTTGGTTTTCCTTATATTCATACTTCACATACTTTACGCTTTTAAAGTACACTTTAAAAAGCACTGCAGACGTACACCTAAAAAATATAATAGTATCTTAAGTGCTGATCTGAAATTTGAGGTGGAGGTGGGATTCTCAAGCTCTCTGATCCTGAACATGGCTCTAAAAATTTTAATTTATCTTTTCCTAACTTGACTGTTTCAATATGCCCAATTATCAGTGCAGTTGAATTGAGGATTTTTAAAGGAAAAACAAAGTATAAAAGAATTGGATTTGGCAGACCCTTCACATTTTTGCCGTGAAATACATCAACAGAGTAATAAATCAACAATACATCAACAGGTGATTTAGGGTTTTTTTTTTAAGTATTGTAAAAGCCAGCATTTAAAAGCATTTCATTTAATTTAAATATTCAAATTGTAAAGGTTTGCCTAAGTTTATTTCATTTCATCTCTTATGGAAGATATCACTTGCCAATATTGTTAATATGAGAATGAGATGGAAAGCAATGTACCCATTCATATACCTATTAATTCCAGAACAGTCAGTGAAAGTTTTTCTTTTGATCTTCAGATGTGGGAAATGCAAAAACCAATATAAGCTAGCCTGTATAGCTATCCTAGGTTTTGGTGGTTTTCTGACTCACATTTTTCACTTCACTAAAGCTGGCAACAGTTCCTAAATATTGTGTTGGTGTTCAAAACCTTGGAAAGAAATGTGAGCTTCTGGAGATGCCACATTTAAATCTGAGAATGCAAGAGAGAGGTGTAAATCTGGACTGTGTTGACGTAGGCATTCACAAGCTTGGTTCAACACCTGTAAATCCACTCAACCCACAGAAAAGAACTGTGTGAACTAGCCCTCAGAGTCATGTAAGGGAAAACTGGTGGCAGGCTCCAGACTGCCACAGAGCTTCTACCAAAGTGGCAGTATTAAAGTGCATAGCCTTCAACAACAGTGAAATACAAGGGCCTCTACTTGAAACCTTAATAGTCTTAAAGCTGAGACAAGCCCTTATTTATGTTGTGAAGTGGCAGGTGCTAGGACTGAAGCCTTCATGGAAGCCATGCATGCCTGCTGACCTGGAAGCAGTCTTCTATACTAGGGGCTTGTCTACACAAGGCTTTATCGTGCGCTTATGATTGGTCACTCATGGAAGTTTGTGGGTCCTTTACATGATGTCGTCAACCTCCAGAGCCTCTCACCTGCTTTTTATCCTTTATCCCAGTTTTTTTAAGAGTGAGGAAAATGTAATAAATTTAAATCATGTTCCAGTGGCTGGAGTATTTCTGGAATCCCACTATAGTGCAGCACCATTGTAGTGGCTGTATAATTAAACATATAGAACTTGCAGACAAAGGAAACCCCCGGAATAAAAGGGGGAAGTGCATGTAATGGAGCCTATCTTAATCCTGCAAAGAATCTGGAAGCAGAAGCCCTGGTAAGGGTGCAGGTTTTTAGCCTCGTATAGAGAAGCTCTAAAAGTTGAGATGGCATTGCTCAGGCCCATGTTAAAAAAACGTCTATTAAAGTGATCAAAATATTTTAAACCAAAGGTAAAACCACAATAATTAATTAACTAGGCAGCCCCATCCTTCAGGGAAGGTTTCAGTGAAGAGACAGGTATTAGGCAAAATTGCATACAAAAATACATGAGTAACGTATCCATTTTCATACAAGCTTAAAATAAATCTCAAAGATCAGGAAAAACCAAACTTAAGAGTGTCAAAATGAGAACATGAGAGAACCGAAGCTGACAAATTTGTCCATCCTTAACTGGAGCTAACAAGATGGGATACACAGGGCCAGTTTGCATGACATGAGGATGGTTACTAAGCCACAGTGGCTTGTTAACCACCATGTGTGTGCTGGATGTGTGCCGGCCCGATTTATATAATTACCCTTGCCGGGCATGGCTTCTCATATCATCTGAACCTGGTAAGGGTATCTTGTTGGATTGGTTAAGAAACCACTCAGAACCACTCAGGATTTCGTGGTGGTTTTTAACCATCTCAACAAGGCACCCGTACCAGCTTCAAGCAACACGAGAAGCTGCAGTTTGGGCCTTGAATTAGCAATCTGGCAACCGCAGATGCCACAACCCACCTTGACTTAAACAAGCCACGGTAGGCTGTGATGACAGTGCGAACCAGGACATAGAGTTTTTGGTAACTAACTGAAGCCTGAATTTATTAACTTTTTTAAAGCAAGATATGCAACTCGAAGAAGTGCAGGGAATTATTTCAGTAGCAGGTTGGGCAATCTGGCCAGCCCCTCGGTTGGGTATAGTTGTTCCCTGCCCACTTACTAGGTGCCACACCTTTTAGGTGTTTGAGAAGGCCTTCTTGGACCTCTCCCCTGCAGACGCTAAACTCTGGGCGAGTGAAAATAGGGCAGCACCAAAGAGGACCTACATCTGAGCCCAATGTCCAAAATTCTGAGTAACGAGTCTCAGGAGTCCTTAATCACCGTAGAGGTGCCTCCAGGGCTCACGAAGTCTGTACCTATCAGGCCTTATGCCACAGTGCCCTGCCAGCTGTGGACAATCCACTCTTAGTTTTCATAGCCATCCAACCACATGGAGAACCAGTTAACAAGCTGTAGACCATGGGAGGTTCCCCATCAGGCCTGAAGATTCTTCCTGGACTCCTCCAGGGAGCAAGGCATGGCCTCCCACTCCCACTCCCTGGAAGGTTCCCCAATGTTATCTCTGATATGAGATCAGAGACAACAGTAGGGGATGTTGCCTAGTGACTCAGCTGCATGGCATCTTCCCCATTGGGAGGGCACCATGAGTGTGAAGCATCCTTGACTGAGCCAGGGCTTGTAGTGCCCTTCCAGCCACCAACTCAGTCAGGGTAGCTTCCCTGTGCACCAACCTCCCCCAGTGGAGGGGGAGGGTCCTGGGCCATGTGCCAGACACACAGCATGTCGGCCAATAACCAAGTGACACCATGGGATGTGGCCCCAATCCTGATATCATTTGGCATGCAGAAGGCTGTGTAGGGGGCCATCCAGAGCCCACGCTAATTTAGCTGCCCTCCCCTGCTATCAACAGCATGGATTAGGCAAAGAAACAAACCCCCAGCAAAACTGGGCCAATCTGCTTCCTGGATGGCGGCGGGGTGGGGAGATCCCTCCACTCAACCCTTAGGAATCCACACACTGCTTCCAAAAGCAAGCAGGCATGTGCTGGCCTGATGGCAAAAGGGCCAGCAGTAGGGTGGGCTGGGCTTGAATAACTTCAGACGCCTCACCTCCGCCCCCTGCAGTGCAGCATGTGTTCATGACCAGCACACTAGCATGCACCGCCACACTTCCAGGGTCATGCAAATGCCTCCCTTGCCCTGTACCCCAAGATGGGGGAATCAGCTTCCAAGTGGGCTTCTTTTTCTAATGAGAATCAGTTAGAATCTACCTTTTCACCCTTATGCATCTTCCTCCAACGTAGGTTTCTTTCCCATCTTCCTCCAGGGCTGTATGAACCACTTGGAGAATACCTCCATCACACATACGAATGACAGCCAGCCTTTGGTAGCCGTACACCCCACAAATGTGATCACTGCATTCCTTATGTTGGTGTCCTTTCTAGTGGGGATGACCATGAATGTGCTCTTCCTCTGGGTGCTGGGGGTGAAAATGAAGAGAACAGTGAATACTGTCTAGTTCCTTCGCCTGATTGTCGCCTACATAATTTTCTGTTCATTCCTACCTTTCTTACTTGTCCATATCCTCCTTGGATATCACTGGATCTTTGGCACAGTTATGTGCAAGCTTCCCAAAGCCTTGTATTCTCTTGGAATGTTCACCACAGTCTTTCTACTCATCATCATCAGCCTGGACCACTATCTCATCACCTGCCATCCCAGCTGGTCCCAGCAAAACCACACAATACCCCGGGCACAGAGGTTGGTAGCAGGAGTATGGCTTATTTCCCTAGTCTTGAGTGCCCCCTACCTGGCTTTGTGGGAGACTCGAGAGGTGAAGGGGAGGATAATGTGTGTCAGTAATTATGCCTTCTCCAGTGAATGGGATGGGGCCGAAACACAGATGCTGCGGGATCGTGTTTGCTTGGTTCCCTTTGTGGCTCATTTCCTGCTGGCCTTCCTGTTTCCCTCCATCATCATCATTAGTTGCTCCTATTGGATAGGACAAGAAATTAAGAAGAAAAAGTTGGTGAGGAAGACCGTGAAACCTTTTGAGAATCTTGTGGCTTCCATGGCATCATTCTTCATCTGCTGGCTTCCCTACCATCCTATGCTTCATGGCTGATTAAGGAAGCGCCTGAAGAAATAGGACATGTTTTGTGGGCAGTCATGTGTGCTGCATTTTGCTTCAGTTTCTGTTTCACCCCCACCTCTTTGTCGGGGAGAAATTCCAGCAGGTCTTCAAGACATCCATTGTTTCTCTGCTACAGAAAGGTTGACATGTCCCCAACCTGGCACCCGCAGGCACTCCGAATGGCATGTCTCCAACATGGTTCCCATGGGTACCCCCAATGGCATGCCCCCAATCTGGCACCCTTGGTCACCCCTGATAGCATGTCCCCAAGCTGGCACCCACAGTCACTCCCAGTGGCATGTCCCCAGTGTGAGGGCGCCATGTTGGAGACATTTGCAGGTGCCATTGGGAGTGCCCGCGAGCACCATGTTGGGAATGCCATTGGGAGTGACTGCGTAAAAACATGAATGTGACATGCAGAGCCCTTGATTAAAATGGTTCCGGGGCTGAACCCTGATAATCCCTGGCCCAGACGAAATCCTGCAAATGTGAGTGTGGTGGGAGGGAAGGGGGAGAGGAGAGTACACTGGACATTACAGCAAGCAAATGTAGTTACACTATCCTGACTTAGCCATAATGAATTGGAACAGAAAATGTCATCTTAAAAGAGTTCGGGGACAATATATGTAAGATGTGAGGCTGCCTCCTACTCTTACGTTCTGTTGCTATCTTAAATTGGTTTGTGCTAAAACCTGTCTATCATGTGAATATCAGACCTATGTTGGCTAGTGATTTGATTTCTCTTTCATGTTCTGTCCAGTCTTCAAGTATCCCTGTGAAAATGGCTTAAGACCCACACAAACAACGCCCTTATCACAATGCTACCTGTGTTCTGGCATCAAGAATGTGGACAAAGGTGTTCTCTGTGGCTGCTTTAGGATTATGGAACTCCTTACCACTGAAGAATGAATATCTTTCAGAAAGCAGTATATAAGGCCTTTCCATTTGAGGTGGTTAGGGGCCCAAGATATGTCAGCTGAGGTCTAAGAATGTTGACACTTGTTATATTATCTGAATACCAGTTGTTGGGGACCATGAACCAGAGGATGTTATAATGCTCATATCCTGCTTGTGGGGTTCTCGTAGGCATCTGGTTGGCCACTGTGCAAACAGGCTGCTAGACTGCATAGGCCTTCAGTCTGATCCAGCAAGGCTCTTAAGCTATTTCAGTTCTTTAATTAGATTTCAGGATGGCTTTGGTCTTTTTAAAAAGGCGGGGGAAGGTGGAATTACTTCTTCCACGGAGGGAGTTCCAAGAACAAGGGGCCATAACTTGCATTGGCTGCCTGTATGTTTCTGAGCCCAATTCAAGGTGCTGGTTTTAACCTATAAAGCCTTACACAGCTTGGGACCGCAATATCTGACAGAGCGCCTCTCCAGACATGAACCTACCCATACACTACCCTCAACATCTAAGGTCCTCCTCCGGCTGCCTACTCCGAGGGAAGCTCAGAAGACAGCAACAAAGGAGAGGGCCTTCTCAGTGGTGGCCCCCCAATTATGGAATGATCTTCCCAATAAGGGCCGCCTGGCGCCAACATAGTTATCTTTTCGGCGCCAGGTCAAGACCTTTCTCTTCTAACAGTCATTTGGCAGCATGTGGTGGGTTTTAATTGATCCTGGATTATGGTTGATTGCTTGAAGTTGTTTTAGATATATATTGTCTTTGTGTATATTGCCTGTGTGTTATTTATGTAAATGGCTTTTAACCGCTGTATACTGTATTTTTAAATGTGTTTAATCTTTGTAAACCGCTCAGAGAGTTTTGGCTATGGGGTAGTATAGAAATGTAAATAATAATGATGATGATGATGATGATGATGACTTGGTGTTGGAGCACCTTTGCACCTATAGGACCCTGGCTTCGGTCCCTGACATTGCTAGTCAGGTTGCAGAGTTGAGAAAAGCCTCTTCTCTGAGTGTTTTCAACATGAGACAGAAGGAGCAATCCTATGCCCACTAGATAGCGGCTAGATGGCCATAGGATATTTTGTTTTCCAGGAACCAGCCTCTCCCCACTTCCACACTGCCTCCGAGGCAGTGCGGAACAGCCCTATCATCCGTGCTCGCAAGAGGAGCATGAAGCGGCCGGAAAGGGGCATGGTTGGGGGCGTTGCAGGGCGGGGAGAGTGTAGCTGCCTGTACGACACAACCTATGTGTCATACAGCAGCCGCCTTCCCTGCTCCATACTCCTGCGGCTAGACAGCTGTCTAGCTGAAAAAGCAGGGCAGGAGGAGCATGGAGGGAACGATCCCCTCTGTGCTTCTCCTGCCTTGCTTTGGATAGGCAGTCGCCTCCGAGTTCAGAGGCAGCCGCCTATCTCGATAGGATTGCTCCTTTAAAGTGACTTTTGCTTCAGTTCAGCTCATAGTACAACTGTAAAACCTACCTTTGGCTAGGATACTCTTTTACATTACAGATGCCTCTTTTACTTTTCCGCTTTGAGTTCAGTGGGACTTATTTCCAAGCAGCTGCTTAAGATTTCAGAACTAGACATCATAAAAGGGTACATTTCTAAAATCTCAGCACATCTCTCACTCAAACTACTAAAATGTTCAGAGAATGTCCACATACTTCCAAGCATATCTTTGCAGCTATAAAGGCTAGAAACTTGATTTTAAAAAATAAAATGAAAGCAGGGATTTACAGAATGCTGAATTCCTCACCGAACACCAAATTCCACACTTGGAGGCTATGATCATCCCTGCATAAAGCGGTACTAATGCCTCTTGAACTTATTTTACCTGTTTTCCTCTGCCAGACACAGGCAGGCATGCCATAGTACCGGACTTCCCTCACCCTGCACCAGAAGAAAATATGCTATGTCTTGGATATCTCCTAACTCACCCCTCTTGTGTGAGTGAGGTGAAAGGTGGCTTTCCCCTTTATACATAACCAGCTTGTCTTCCGTAATCTCCAGCCTTGATCTAGCAACTCCTGGCTCTACTGCTTTGCACAGCCTACGAGATCCCAGGCTTACATTGCCAGCTCCCAGGATAGGTGTCGTCTGCAGGTGTTTGAGTGTCACCATGAGGTCTGTGTGACAGGATGTCGTGTGCTCTGTAAACTCCAAGCCTTTCTTTCTCTCTTAATAACGTTGTTCATCCCCTTTTTACTGCCATGGCCCCGGCATTAAAACCTGGGCAATCTTATTGAGCACAGCAAAGCTAGAGGTTTTTGAGTGATCAACACCCCTCTGGCGCCACTGATAATGCTGTTCTGGAGCTCCTCACTAGCACCATTAACGGAGCAGTCAGTGGTTACGCTCAACAACTTGAGCCGGCTTGCGGCCTCAGGTGCTTTTAAATGACGCTCGGGGCTTGTAGCAAACCTTGCCACTGTTGGCGGTCGGGCTTGGCCCTAGTGTTGCCAGATGTCCCTGCATTTTCTTTTTAAGAACTACCCCTTATTCTTCTCCTTAGCATTTATTTAGCACCAGCAATGTGCCAAGTGCTATGCTATACAGAAAACCAATGTGGCATGGTCTCTGTCACAGGCAGCTTACATTCTACAATTCTAGACTCCCACACTCCTATAGAAGAATGGCTGGATGTATTGTTGTGTTGCACAAAGCCATCTGACGAGCTTTGTGACTAAGGAACTAACTGTATGTCACACACAAAAATGTGCAGCCAAACCCCAACCAAGTTTTTGAAATAGGGAATTTAGACCAGAGAAGCGCCAGTGGAGGGGCTGTGGCAATGGCTGATGGGTTCCAAACATGGGGCTCCTTCATACGGAGCTTTTATCCTGCGATTGAGATTGCTCCTTCACAGAAGTTTGCAGGCTCTTTACACAACACTGTGATCATTCAAAGCGTCTCCTGCACTCAATGCCCTTTGTTCCATTTTTAAATACATCGCAGATAATGTGCGATCAAATTACCTCATTGTGTTCCCCTTCGGTTTCCTCCATGAAAAGAGTAAAAGTGGTGAGAAGAAGAGTGAGATCAATTTTAAAAAAAGGAAGACTCAAATACTGGGAGAAGGAGGGGGAAGGGGTGGGGGAAAAGGAAGCAAGTGAAAAAGGGAGTTATTGTGATCCTGCATTTAAAACGGAAGCAGAAAACCCTGTTTTAAATGCAGGATTTTAGGCTGGTGTAGAGATGTCCATGGGTACAGTCCTAAAGTGTGTTTTTTTCATGCTTGTGTGGAGGAAGCAAAATAAATGTTTGGAAACACACACAAGATACGGGTGTGTTCATTAGAGAGCCAGGATTGGCTGTAGTTCTCTGCCAAGTGTACACTTGGTTGCATACCTGGGTTTGTTGCCATGTACTGTGTGGAACAGATTTCAGGTTATGTGTTTTGCTCACGCTCAGAGTTGAGTGATTAGCATATTAGTAATGAGAAAGGAGTTTTTCTCCCCAAGTCAGGCTGGCTAGTGACAATGAAGGCTGTATTTTGGACTATCCTGTAGTATCATCTGGAGCTTTCTGCAGTGCAGTTACCTTTGGTGTGGCAGACAAGCCTCCTCGCTGGAACTGTTGCATGTAGTAGCCTGGGTTGCCTGACCTGTGGCAGGAGTAGAGGCTGATGCATGGGGAATGTAACTTTGTGGCAGGCAGTACAAAGTACAGAGCACACTGAAGAGCCCTTGATTGAAACTCTGTGGCTCCAGATGCCCCCTCCCCATTTTTTAAATCCCAGAGTTCCTACTTCAGCCACCTGCCCAACAGCTCAAGAATGCAGGAAGCAGCTCCCATCAACATCCTGATCCAGCAAACGCAATCTGTATTTAGAGACCATTTTCCACACTGGACTGGTCAATCTGATGTGTTGGATGTGCAAAAGGTTGTTGTGTGGAAGAAAACAGCCTGCGCCCAGCAAAGCTACACAGAACTGCATGCCTTCTTCCTAGGGATTCTCACGTATGCCCAAATTTCTGTCCTGGGCATTCTTTCTCAGTTAATGCAGCAATATGTGCACAGTCCTACATGGGTCCAACAGCACTGTTATGCTTCCATTGCTTAGTAGCCCTTTCCTCAACTTCGTGTTTCCAGAATCCCGTGAATGATGCCACCATTCAAGCCATCACATAGCATCTCTTTCCCCCACCCCGTATCTCAGCCCATGTGATTTTGGTTAATTCTTTTAGTACAGCGGAACTCCCCCTCCCTCAGCTGAAAGTGACAAGCGACCCTTAAAAAAATACACATTCCAAACTTGTTAATTCTCTCTGTTGCTTTAAAGTGCAGTTTAATTTTCACAGATCCTGGAGTGAAAGGAGGAGGCGGGTGACATCTAGTGGTCTTTCTATGCTAGTGTGAGGAGGAGAAGCTGGGGCCTTTGATCTGGGGAGGAGGGGGGGCGCAGAAGAGCAGTCAGATGATGCGATGAACCTTGATTTCAGCTAAGGCCATTTTTGCAAGTGGCACTTAAACCCACATATCATCCCTCCTCTCCCCACTCCCCGCATCTTGCCACTCTTAACAAGCTGCATTGCAATGACGAAGGATGTGGTGGTGGCTGCAAGGGGGGGGTGCTATTTTTGCTTCCATTAATAACCCCCACGGGGACAGGAGACTATAGAATCGGAAAAGGCCTGGGAATAGAATCCGAGGTCAGCTAGAAGGCAACGGTCATACACCGGTCAAATTCAGGCTTAAGGCTATTTCCCCACCTCATATCCCCTCTTCAAAAAGCTTCCCCCTCCACCTCCACCCTCAGACAAGATCCAGCCATCCAGAAACAAACCCCCGGACAATTCATTCCTCCCATGTAATTTTCTATACATCGTTCTGTATAAGGACAGAAAGGTTACACGGGGCAGAGTAGGGTGAGGTGGGGGTTGGAGGAGGTATCGTGTGATTCCACCCCTCTAATAATCCATCTCTGCCCAGTAACTGCCGTTCCAAAATTAATATATAACCATATCAACGCCAGGTGTTTTTCACTCTTACCCATCCCACCCTAAATTCGGTTGTGTGTTGTTTTTTTTCCTAAGCCAGGTTGCAGGGGGGTGAGTTGACTACTCTTCTGAAAGATACAAGCTCCTTTCAGAACTTACTATAGCTTCTCGTGCCGCCTTCCCAAATTCTCAGGCTATCCCATTGTCACTGAGAACGGGCTCTGTTGTTTACACCATATACACAGTAGACAGCCCATTCCCTTGTCCTCTGCTGTAATTGATCCAGAAGAACAAGCGCCCTTCTCTGATTCTGCACTCCTATTGATGCAGACTTGATCCTCCATTTCACCCATCAGAGTACACTGACAGATGGAAAAATCCATCTTTTTATCCCTGTAACTCCCTGCTTAAAAGGTATAAAGTGATCCTGAGAATATACGTACTTAAGAGTCACACGCAGCTTCTGATCTTTAATCTAGAGTTAATGTTAAAAATCTCTCAGTCCCAACTGCATTGGAATATATAGTTCATGGGCTTTCAAAGGGCGGGCAAAGGAGGTTGAATTATACCATGTGTGCACATGTACACACACACAAAAGCACGCCGTAATACTGTGTCTTAATTAATGTGGAAGAACTACCACCGCTGGTTCCGTAACTCAACCAGTAATGTGGCCTGGAATCCCCAATTCACCCATAAGCAGGCACTGAAAGGCTGGGGGGAAATCCACCCCTCTTAGGACCCCAATTGTGACAGCAATACAGTACTTAAAGGTTGCTAAATTTAATCTGCATTCTGTGATCTTGGAAGTATGAACCCTGGTTGAGAGTCAGAGGTGGCCCTCCCATAGGGCAGTCAGGGTTTGGTTGCCATTAAGGGTGGCAGATCCTACCGAGTGGAAAGTTCTACTGTGCAAGCCCCCCACCCCGATGGAGCTGTGCAAAAGAACACTTCATTTCAGTGAGAATTGTGCAGAAAAACTTCCCAGCGGATTGTTCTCCATGTTAATTGGTGGGAGGGAGGTGCCATTCATATTTTCTGTCTTTGGCCAGTCCTGCTCTGGTGACCCTCCATTTAGCCTGTTCTCACCTTCCCAAGTTGAAAGACTGAGCTGGACTATACGGTTAGAATTTAGAAAAGTAACCCTTCCACTCGCGCTTTCCTCTTGTCTTCTGAGAGGAAATAAAGAACTCTCATTCCATAGCCGATCTCACCTGGATGAGACTGTGCCCATTATCTTGACAAGTATCACTGATGCTAGTTTGCATTACTATCTGTCTTCTAACAGCACATGCGTGTGTCCACATCAGAATATTACCCGGGCCTTGAGCTGTCCATTACTTTCAGAAGCATCCTTTAATTTAAAGGGTCATTTTTTAAATTCTACAATATCACAGTCCCTTATTCAATATAATAAATTACCCTTATTTCAGTCAACCTAGTTCCAAAATTTCCCTTTATTTTGGTATGGAAACCTAAATGATCCCCAGTGCTAAAAGAGATAGATAAACATGTGCAGGATTTTCCTGGGTGTTTTGTGTGTGATATTTATATATAATATATGTGTGCACATGTTTGCATGTGTGCAGTTCCCCCACCCTGTTTATTTTGTGCTGAAATTTATCATGGACGCTGTTAAAGGCTTCGTTCCTTGACAGAGGTAATAATAAATACACTGCTGAAGACAGTAGTTTAATTCCTTATACCTTCCAATCCGGCACAGAATAAACTCCATTCATCGCTGAGTAATTTTTTACCACATAAATCTTTAAAACGAACCGTTGTAGGCTGTTGAGGCTGAAATACTGCAAATTTATTAGTTATGCCTGTGTCGTAGTGGATTCGGTGCGTTTCCATTCGAATATATTATCGAGGAAATTTGTGTCTTTAAATGTGACGGTCCTTTCATTTTCCAGAGGCAGGTTTATAACAAGCAGCTCTTGGTGAAAACCAACTCTGCCTTTATTAGACAAAGATTTAGCTCTAAACACTTTGCTAATCTGCCCAGGTTGGTTATGGAGAGGATGGGTGATGCTTCAAAGTGGCACCCTATTTAAAATTGGCGTTGAAATAATTTTATTCTTAACATTACTAATTATTGAAGGATGCCGATTATTTCTTAAGAAGATGATAGGAGGAAAATGTTTCTGTTTAGGTTGCAGAGTTCAAAATATGAATTGCAGAAAGTTGTTTCAGCACAGTCTTCAGCTAGAACAGTCTCACAACTGCTTGGCTCTTTCTTTCTTTCTTTCTTTCTTTCTTTCTTTCTTTCTTTCTTTCTTCTGATGGTTACTGCACAGTCATTTGGACAACAGGAAAAAAATTGTAAATCCAGTTGCATTCCTAAAAAAACCCACACTCATAAAATTCTTTGGAATTTATTTGAAATATACCGGAGCTGGATAAGAAGGCAACCACACACCATCTCACAAAACTTGTTAAGCTTAACATTTTTATTTTTTATCTCCTGGAGCGTAAGAATATAAATATGCATTGTCATTTAATTTGGCTGTGATAAAGAATTAAAAAAACAACAACAACAGCACCAACAGTGGAAATCTCTCTGTTCGTTTAGAGAGCAGGAGATAATTATAAAACCATTTCCCAGTCCGTGAGAGACACGAGTAACATTTAAAAGCCCGATTGATGTCGGTAACATTTAAAGTGGTTGGTGCCACAAAATGTCACATACAGCCTTGGCTTTTCATTAGGAGAGAAGCAGATAGATTGATGGGATCGGGGCTTACATTTCTGGGAATAAAATAAGTTTTCCTTAGCCCCATAACTCCTTTCAAGTTTACCAATGTGGCCAAAATGGGTGGGGGGAGGTAGAGGGGGCTGTAGAGACTGGAAGATCTGCTCTCGCTCCATTTGCGGTGTTCAAAAATGAAATTTGTATGAACTTCCAGGGGCTGCTATTGTGTCAGAGTGGTAACGAATCAACAGTTTAAAAAAAAATAAAAGCTGCCTATTAAATGCTACACAAAAGAGACAAAATCCCACAGCCCTGAGAACTATCATTCATAAGGAGCCGGGTTTGAAAGATAAGCGTCACACACACAATTAATATTCAAGCATTTCCCATCAAAGGAATTCTTCCTGCTATCAGAGAATCCTCAGAATAGAGAGCACTATAGACTCATGTAACAGTGGCCCATCTTTTCCTTTTCTTCCTTTTCTTTTTTCTTCTTTTCTTCTTTTTTCCATGCCTGCTCCATCTGTAAATGAACAAACATCTTGATTTTATGGCTCTTTTCTTTGTTAAACTGAGAAATGGAGGGTGAAGAACAAAGAAGAAGAAAGAAAAAAAGATGTGAGCAGACAAAACAAAACAGACCCCAAAAGATGATGATACTGAAAGCCTAAGTAACACTTCAATTCCACATTCATTTACGCTTTAGCGATGAAGTTGTCACAAGCCATAATGCAGTATTTAATTAAAGTAGCGCAAACGGATCTAGATATGTCCTGCGGTTGCTATCTCCAAATTATAGCTTGTGCCGTCCCAGTTGTATTTATGAAATGGCTGTTTCGAAGGTGCAGCTGAGCTGATATAGAAAGTAAACATTTAAACCACTTCTGTCCAAAAAAAAAAAAAGTGATTTTTTTTCTTTTTTTGCTCTGTTTCCTCCCCCACCCTCCCTAAATTTTCATTGAGTTCTCCCTTGTGCAACTGAAGCATCTTGATTTTCGCAGTGGAGAAGCAGGGATGACTTCCCATTTTCGTTTCCCTTCATTTGACCTACAGAGTCCTGGGAAATGTGGTGACGATGCCTCTTGTTGTGGACAGTTTTTTTATCACATGCTTGGACATAAGAGAACATCTAAGGGTACCTCCAACTGATAGGTTCTCACGCACAACCAGACATGCAAGAGGTGTCCCTGAGAACGGCAGGTGGCTTACTCCCTCAGACACACCTCCCCCTGCATTTATCATGCATGCTGAGCCAGCCATGTGAATGGCAGTGCCCCTGTGGTCCCTGTCAGATATGTGGACTGTTGGGGGCAAGCACCAGTGGAGGTCTCCCACATGTCTGGGCCACAGGGATCAAAAGCACTGAATTGCTGCACCTGCTCTCCAAAATTAGGGCCATCTGGATTTCTCCAAGGCTCTCCTTGCAGCTGAATGAGAGGCAAGAAGGTTGCTTAGAGCTGTTTCTGTACTCATGTGCAGGTGCCTGTACTCAAACATTCTGCTCTCTTGCAAAGCAAAAGAACACCTGCATTTTGGCCTGCAAAGTTCAGGTCGCTTCCAACCTAGTATCACCATGGAGGAATACGTTTGGACAAGCAATATGGGAAAATCGGTGACTTTGGCTCCATGAGCCAGATACCTAATTTTTTATAATTGCTGTCTCCTCTAGAGGGTTCAGGCTAGTGAGCAGAGATGGGTTAGATGGCTCTGCGCTGGGCTGATGCTGCAAGCTTTGAGGGCAATAGACTCTGTCATTTCTGAGTTCTTGTGTACAGTGCCCAGCAACACTGTTGGAAGAAGACGGAGCGAAGGGATTGCTAAGACCTAATCTTCTCTTGCCATACAAGTACTTGTGCCAAAAACAAGGGCATGAGCAATCTGTCTTTTCCATGAAGGGGGTTGTGAAGTATAGGAGGACCACATATGATCCAACTACCCCTGTTTCCTGTTCCCTGTTCCCAGCATGTCCTGGTCCCTCCCTTTGCCTTTAGTATTTGTTAAATGTTTTTTGTGTGAGCTGCTCGAGTTCTCCTTCTTCAGGGTTCAGCTCCCTCACCAGTTTCTCTGAAAGGTTAATCTCTGAGGGGCATGTGTATGTACACATCTTGTCTCTAGTGCATTTGCATGTAGATTTGTGCACAACAAATGCAGAGTCACCATGCAATGCATATCCTGCTATTTCCCACATGCTGCCACTAAGTTATAGTTTAGATGGTTGATAACCTATTGTAGGACAGTTTTGTTTTTTCTGTAGGGGCTGGATCCAGATTTAGTCAAAGCAGAAGCATTGACATCACTGGGGCTTAAGTTAGTTATGACTAACTCAAGTCCCTTTGATTTGGGTGGGTCTATTCTAAGCAGGACTAAGTCTGGATCCAACCTTAGGTGTTTAATTTGGAATAAAGTAAAGGTGTCCCCAGCCAGTCGCGTCCGACTCTAGGGGGTGGTGCTCATCTCCATTTCTAAGCCGAAGAGCCAGCGCTGTCCGAAGACGCTTCCGTGGTCATGTGGCCGGCATGACTGAACACCGAGGTGCACGGAACGCTGTTAACTTTCCCGCCGAGGCGGTACCTATTTATCTACTTGCAATTTCTTGCTTTCGAACTGCTAGGTTGGCAGAAGCTGGGACTGAAGACGGGAGCTCATTCCGTCACGCAGCACTCGGGTCTCGAACTGCTGTCCTGCTGACCTTCCAGACTGCAATTCAGCATCTTAACCACTAAGCCACCGTGGCCCTTTACTTTGGAATACCCATGCTTTATTCATTCACTTTTTATGGGACATCTAGATGATGTCATCAGCCAGTCATCATTCTCTTCTGTTTTCCCCATATTTCTCCTGTCTTTGTTCAGACTGCAGAAAATCTGACTTTGGGGGGAAAGAACAGAACAGCAGCTCAGTCTCTGTAGGTGTAGATCACCTTGCACTACTCTTCCATCCTTTTAAAGAGTTGCCATTTTGACATGTGCAGTGACATATTGCATAGTTCAGCCTGATGCCCTACATCTACTTTGGTGCACTTTCACTATTACCACTCCCAGCAGTGCTGTTTTATCAGCATATTTGTTTGTTTGTTTATTTATTTAATCAAGCTTTTAATTTGCACTAAAATGCCTTTTTTCCTGCATTTAATTAAATACTGAAATATTTATGCAATAGCACTTAGATAAAAAAGTGTTTTAGCACAATTTTTTAATCGATTAAAAACGAGCAAACATTGCACTGCCTTCCCATTGTTGCGGTTTTAGCATTACGGTTCCCACCCCAACCTGATCTTCCAGTTTGCCTGGTAGTAATCCCACAATAGTGCTTAAATTTTATTTTTGAAAGTCATTTGGTGAAAATTAAAATTCATTTTAAAATATGGATAAAAATAAAAGGAATGACGTGTAAATTGCCCCTTTTCCTGCCAGTGTGGTTATATCATGTCATACTAGTGTGGACGGAATGTAACAGAATATACAGAAACAAAAAAGTGCTATCTCCACCCCACAAAGTGTGGAAAGTCCATTGCAATTCTGCATGAAGCTTACAGTGGAAGAGCAATAATTGGGTCATGCTAGGAGCTGCCATTCTGGAAGCACCCCTAGTATATCTTTACCCTAAAGACTAAACATTCTTCTGGCTTTTGAATTGGTGGAAGACAAGGTATTGAAGAGAAAATAAATACAGCATAAAGCAGGCATAGTGTGTAATAATGAACGGAGAGAGGTTACCTTAGGCAGTGACCCTTGCTATGAGGATTGGGGTGTTTAGAAACATGTCCCTATTTTTGCTTGTGAAATGCTGGAGGATATTGGACCATGGCCTTTCCTTCTCCCTTCCTAACAGCTCTAGTAGCTTTATTCCAGGGGTGGGTAACTTCATATGTCATTGGTCAATAAACTCCCATAATCCCTAACCAGCATAGCCACTGGTGAGGGATGATGGGAGTTGCAGTCCAACAACATCTGGAGGGCCACAAATGGCCCACCCTGCTTTATTCCTTCTTGCTTTTTGGAGAGGCGGGGGGAGTCCAAGTTCCCCTTAGCTAACTACAGAGTAATGATTGTACCGTTTTCTATATTGTGGCTACCACAAGCTGAGTTTCTTAGGAGGATTCAGCATGGTAAACCCAGTCCTGTGAATGTGTCACTGATGTGCAGATTGTTTCTTATCATGGTTGTATTCTGATAATCACAGAAGCCACTTAAAACTTACTCCATGGTGGTTTTAACCATATTTGTGAGAAGGAAGTCCAACCCCATAATTCAAAGCCTGGGGCTATCAGCTCAGTTTTCTGGATTTCTCACACACTGTAGGCTTTATGGCTGGATCTAGAGATGCAGCAGAATGTGGAGGTAGAGTCCTGATGTGATAGAATGGACTGTACCACTTCAGACTTTGTGGGAGGATGTGAATGCTCCCATATCCCTCTCTGCAAACAGAAAACTAACTTAATGTATCTGATATGGTAGTTTCTATTTGCATCATTGTTTTTTAGGTGAAAGGGCATTCAAAAATAGTAATATTTTTATTGGTTAATATATTTTATCCCACTTTTCAAACAATTTATCTCCCCAAATAGTTCACATCTATTTTTTTTTATTTTTTTTTTAATGAGGCATAGGCCCTGCCCTCAGGCTTACAAACTAGGTGAGAAAATCCAGTCTGGTAAGCATTTTAAATGGCTACTCCTGAATCCGTCGGATGTTACAGGTCAGCCTACTTCTCCAAAGTTCTCCAGAATATTGCAGGTTGTAGTATACACAGCAGTGGCTGCAGAAACAGTGATGTATGGAAGAGTACTGACAAAATACTGTGGAATTCTAGAAAAGTATTTCTCCCACATTTGTCTTTGAGCTAACTGCATTTTCACATTCAGGATTTTAAGTGCATTTGAGCCTCTTGAGCTGCATTTGTCAGAGATTATTGTTGTTAATATGGGAGTGAATGCAGTAGGGCTGGCTAGAGGCATTTTGGTGCCTCTGGTAGAAAATCCGAATGGTACCCTTCACACACACACACACACACTAATTCAGGAGTGGACAGAAAGCAGATCAGGATTTCCTGCTTGACAGTGGATGTTTTCAGTGGATCAACCTGGGCAGCAGATTGAGCAGGCACAAGGTTTCAGTTTTCCCCACTACAATCCCACTGCAGTTGGGTGGGATAGCCCTGGAAGACAGAAACAAAATTCAAAGTGATCTGGATAGACTAGAGCGCTGGGCAGAAAACAACAGAATGAAATTTAATAGGGATAAATGCCAAGTTCTGCTCCTAGGAAAAAAGAAACCAAATGCACAGTTACAAGATGGGGGATACATGGCTCAACAACACTACAAGCAAGAAGGCTCTTGGAATTGTTGTCGATCACAAGCTGAATATGAGCCAACAGTGTGATGTGGCTGCAAAAAAGGCCAATGCTATTTTGGGCTGCATTAATAGAAATGTAGCTTCCAAATCCCGGGAAGTACTAGTTCCCCTCTACTCAGCACTGGTTAGGCCTCATTTGGAGTACTGTGTCCAGTTCTGGGCACCACCCTTTAAGAAGGATGCAGACAAACTGGAGAGGGTTCAGAGGAGGGCAACGAAGATGATTAGGGGACTGGAAACAAAAGCCCTATGAGGAGAGACTGAAAGAACTAGGCATGTTTAGCCTTGAGAAGACTGAGGGGAGATATGATAGCACTCTTCAAGTACTTGAAAGGTTGTCACAGAGAGGAAGGCTAGGATTTCTTCCCGATCATCCCAGAGTGCAGAACACGGAAGAATGGGCTCAAGTGACAGAAAGCCAGATTCCCGCTGAACATCAGAAAAACTTCCTGACTGTTAGAGCAATATGACAATGGAACCAATTCCCTAGGGAGGTAGTGGGCTCTCCCACACTGAAGGCATTCAAGATGAAGCTGGACAGCAACTTGTCAAGGATGCTTTAACTTGCATTTCTGCATTGAACAGGGGGTTGGACTCGATGGTCTTGTAGGCCACTTCCAACCCCACTATTCTATGATTCTAAGTGTTCTTGACTCACAATTGTTTAACAAAAGCAACAGAAAGGCTCTCCTCCCTCCCCCTCCACACAAGACACACACACATACATACATAAATTAGGCCATTATAAACCCTGATCTTAAGTAACTCAGATGTAGATTTGTACTGGTATATGCAGGGCATCCCAGTGTATGGTGCATGGAGTTCCGTTGATAATTGGCTCTACCCTCTGAGCTACCATTTTTCACCTAGATATATTTGCTGGAACACAAGGTTCTAGTACAAAACAAAAGTAGATTTCACAAGCTTGATGTGTGCCCCCAACAGCACACATTTATGTATTTATTTCTCAAATTTATATACCACTTTCCACAGAGGTATCAAAGCAGTGAACATAAAATACAATTGGCATCAAAACAACAATAAATATAATAATAAAATAACGCAATACAAAACTAATCAGCAGTAAAACCACACACTCTACTGTATGCTACAAACCATAGCTGGCTGGGTTACATTTCAGGGAAGGCCTCTGTAAAGAACACAATCCATGGGAAAGTTCTCCTATACAAGTCTCATGGAAATGGGTTGTGGCCCAGGGTGCAGACCTGCTTGCCTTCCACTCTGCTTGCCCTTAATAGCATCCCACAGTCCTCACATTGCCTGTAGGGTGAAGACAAACATAATATTTGACGAGAAGAAGACACAATGGATTATTTGCCTTCAGCATGAGCACAGGTTCCTCCTGGCTTCACAGTTTGTATGACAAACTTACAAACTTACAGTCTTACACCTGATCAGCTCATTGACTTATCTCTCCACCTTATCTGACTTATCTTCAGGTGGGCGTACCACTTTTTTTTAAAGCAGCATATATAATTTTATTTGTTAACACATTCATCTGCTTTAATTAAACAACAACAACATGGAAAGATTTGCAAAACAGCCCTGGGAATTGTGGGGAAAGATGTCTTGGTGATATTACAGTATTAGCCAATTGACACCATTCACAGACAGTTTCTTTGATAAGCAGGGTTGTTGTTTTTCCAGCGCGCGCGCACGCGCGCGCGCTCTCTCTCTCTCTCTCTCTCTCTCTCAGAGGTTGGCCTTGGAGATAAAAGAATATGTTTGTAGTGAATGAAGTGGGGGCATTCCCAGACTAGCCCCACTGGTCTACAAATCGATCTTCACCCATAGCAGAAGATAATGCAATTATCTTCTTGACAATGTAACTTTTACAGAAAGTGGCAGCCTCTCATGTGAAATTGCTCATAGAACACCAGCAAAATATTCTGGAGTTCTGGTGAAATGTGGAATTTAATATAGTTGTGGCTTCTACCATTATTTTTCACCAGCCCAGAACTTAAGACCAGTGTCTGGCATGGTGGCAACTGCAGGCACAAACTTCTAGCCACAGGGCCCACATGCTGAAGCTGTCATGTGGAGATGGGCAACATCTCTTTTGTCCTTCCACCAACTGGCAAAGACATTTTTATTCAGATTAACATTTGGCGTCTGAGCTGATTTGCTGCTTTTAATCTGGTGGGTGCTGTTATTTTTTCTTATTTGTGTGTTTTTATTTGTGTTTTTATTGGATGTGTTTTTAATTGCTGAGTTTTAATGTTTTACTTATATCTTTGTTGTTTTATCTGTATTTTATTGTTAGTCCACCTTGAGCACTATTTTTAGAGAAAAGACAGGATATAGAATTAATAAATAAACTGTGCATAACTCAGATGGGATACTATGCTGATGTTGTGTAGTGGCTAAGAGTAGGGGCTATGAACTGGAAATCCCTAGTTGAAATCTCAGCTCATCCATGAATTCATTGGGTGGCCTTTGGCAAAACCCTCTTTTTAAGCCCCAATTCATATGCTAATGCCATAATACCCTTTGTGTTTCTTGCTACAACATAGTACTGCAGCTAACCCTCTGAAACTTGATGCAGTCCCAAAGAAAATCTTTACCTGTGGTCAGGCTCCATGTTACATTGGTAATATACAGGGACTCCAGTGCATGGATCCACCTTGTTGTCACATGGTTGCTTCCCACCCCAGTGTCAGCAGCCCCGATGATACTGAAGTGCTGGCATGGGACAGAACTACCTGATAGCAATCCATTTGTCTGGAGTTTCTGATGTGATATGTTGCCGGACTACCTGGATATGGTTTCTTAGCAGCTACCACATTAATAACACCCTCCTATATGGGGGCCGCGGTGGCTTAGTGGTTAAGACGCTGAACTGCAGACTGGAAGCTTAGAAACGGGGATGAGCACCGCACCCTAGAGTTGGACACGACTGGTTGGGGACACCTTTACCTTTATCTATAATATGGAAACAATAATACCTTATGGAATTGTTGTAAAGATAACATGAGATCTAGACAAGCCACAGAATTAAGTGGGAATGAGATGGTAGAATTGTGATGTGGTAGTATAGCTAGTACCACTTTAACTGCAGATTGAGGAGCACTTTTGAATGTTCTCCCACTCCACACACAGAAACTCTTCCTGCAAGGAGAAAGCTAGCCAAGCAGGAAGTTGCTTTGGCTAGAATCTTTCTCCTTGATTTGCTAGATTTAATCTGCAGGAAGGAGTTTCTTTTTTAACTTGAGGAAGCATTCACAGATCACATCTACCATCTCATTCTGTTACATGAGAAGAGCAGGACTGAAATCATGTACAGAACGTGCTGCAACTAATTAGAGGAAGTTTATTATTATTATTAATGGGCTTTTTGCATGTCTCTTCAGGAAAGCCACTCTTGAAGTAGCATACAAAAAGTTGATCCGTGTGGATATCTGTAGGTGGCTTCAGCCATCACACAGCAGGCTCAACACATGGTGCTATTGCTGGTGGTCGGCCTGTGCAGCATATGCCATGATGGATCTGGGTCTTGAGAATAGACCCTGACATTCAGGACAGACTCCATCCACAATCAACAATCCCAATGTTAAAATGCACAAGGCTGATGCAGATACATTTTTAAGATGCTTGCCTCATCATAATATGAAAATGAGTAAGCGTGGAAGAAAATCTATGATGTTCAAGAGTCATCCAGTCATAGGATCAGCTCACCCACTTATGAAGAAAGGTGTAATAATCAGGGCCTTTAAGCATACAAAAAAGACAAGAAGGGGCATGACATAGGTTCATAAAATAATGAACAGCTCAAGTTCAAGGCAAGTAAATGGATATTTAAATAGATTAAATTCTTAGGGGACAGATCTAGCAATGGCTAGTAGTTCTGATAGCTAGAATTAAACCTCCATGTTCAAAGATGATATATCTCTGTCTACCAGATGCCAAAACCAAACGGGACAGCTTTCTCAATCATGCCTTCCTTGGGAGTTTTCCAGGTACATCTAACTTTCCTCTTTTAGAGAGGGTGCTGCCCTAAGGTTGCAGCCCTATGCAGACTTACTCCTAGGAGTAAGATCCATTGAACACAGCGGTGCTTGCTTCTATGTAAAGAAGCGTAGGATTGCTCTGCAAGTGAACTTTGGTTTGACCCAGCCAAGTAATTCTTATTTCTTTAAAACAGCCACTGACTGGTCCTTGGTGAAAACTAGTGCATGTGATGCCTCATTTTCCATAACCCTTTCTATCACAGAATTGGTCATTATAGGTTGCTGAGGGTGGGGAGGGTGGAGAAATTGCTCCACACAGTCATCTAAGGGAATGAAACGACACTGGAATAATTGGAGTGACCTTTTTAAAAGAAGTGGCCCTCCGGGAGGTTTCAGTCAAGAGATATTTTGATAATTCTAATCATCTAATCAGCACTTGATTCTTTTAATTTTTCCCCCCTTCTTACTTCTCCTCTTTCCCTTGGATTGTTCTTCCAGCCAGGGGAATCTGAAATAAATTGACTCCTTTACGTAATTATTCCAAACCCCTTCACAGGTCACTTCCAAAGTTTAACTCTGATGGCTGCTCATTTTCATCAGATGCGAGCGGCTCAAGACGTTAACGCTGAAAATAATTGGCTGCTGAACAAATTTAGGAAATTGAGTGTGTGATAAAGCAAATAGAAATGTTTCCTTTATCTTCCCCCCTTCCCCCCCGCCCCAGTCCATCTTTTCTTCTCTGGCTCGACGGTGGGGGTGAGCAGAAGGTGGACCTGTTCTTATGCCGCCCTTGCAGATCTGCTATTAAAGTTCCACCTACGGCTAAAGAAGTTTTTGTCTGTGAAAAATGGTCATTTTGTTCCCTGTTACCCCCCCCCCCCCATCCTTGCTGGATAGAATGTTATTAAAATGCTAATTTAAAAGGGAAAAAAAGAGTTAAATATCTAGCAATGGTGAAGTCTAATTGGACCCATAATGAGTTTACTAAATGTGAGCGCCCCTGACACTCGCGGAGCATAAACAGCCAGCAAACAGATCATTAGCAACAGCGTTCATTTATTTTGGCGACCTTAAGATGACCCCGCCGAGGGTAGGGTAAAAGAGCAGGTGGATCCGGCTGTGACACCCCCCTGGGGGGGTATCCAGGAAATGAAGCTATAAGCAGCTGCTATAGCAACACCTCTGTTGAACAGATGATGTAACGAACAGCACTAGCCTGAAAATCTTGGCAAACCGGAATGCGTCCAACCCCCCCCATCCCCTGACACGTACGTGAACAGGCTTTGCTGAAACAATCGCAGCTCTTAACATGATTCATTCATTCCTTTTGAATATGTAGAATGTATATTTTTTACCTCTTTGGATTTCAAAATGAGAGATCAAAAGCTCTCAAAGCGCATTATTCCAGCATTCTTTTCCCTCTAGGACCTCATCACTACCCCCAAAGCAGCAAGTCCATTGTCCTGGCCAGTGCCAGCATCTGGCTAGATCGGGCAGCTGCTTGGGGCTCATGGATACTGGAAGGCATCATCAAGTAAAGCCTCAGACTGGTCCTGATTCCTAAACCCATCTCCCTTGCTGTCCTCCTGGTGTTCAGGAGGGCAGTGTGAGGGTGATTCAAGGGCTGAAGGAGGGAGGAAGTGAGGGGAGGTACGCTTTCACACAAGTAGGGCCACATCCACAAACAGGGATGGCCCAAGACATTTTGAGAAGATCCTGCCCCCCCGCCCCAGTTCCATGTAGAGAAGCCAACAGGTTTGGTTAGTTGAATCTTACTTCAACACTGGCAATGGGACAGTATCCTCCACCATAGCTGTGGGTAGCAGGTTATCTTAGGGCAGGCCATGGTACACACACAGCTCTGCCCTCCAACACGTCACTGCTGCTCCCCCCACCCTCCAGCATCTGCTGCTTGAGCTGGCTACCTCACTCTGCCTAATGGTAGGGCCGGCTCTGCAAAAACCTAGAGGTAGCCCTGCTATTTATACAAGCTATGCTATTCACAGTATTCCCACAATTTTTCTCATCAGCCCCATGAATTGGAGGGGCGGGGGAGAGACAGGTAAATCACTGTATTGCCTACTGAACAGTGGAATACCTTAAGGAAATGCAGAATTGTTAGGAGATGCCTCTTCTTCAGAACATCCGTGCTGTAAGGAGTGGATATCCTGAGTTCCTCAAATCCTCACACAATAGATACTTCTACAAATTATTTGTTAAAGGTAGCTGCTAATCTCATACAAAGACTCACAGCTTCACACAAAACTATTGCTTAATTATACATCATACAACTTTTGCTGCTCTCCCTTGTATCCATTATTTTAACATGTTCTGTACTTGATTGGTTCAAATTTGTAATTGGCATGAAGGATCAGGCACACCATTTTATGTGTTGGATTCAGATTGAGTCATACTTAAAGTAGACCCATTTAAATTAATGGGACTTTAGTTAATAATGACCAATTTACATCCCACTGGTTTCAGTGAGTCTATTCAAATTATGACGAAATCTGGATCCAAACATAGTTGTCTCATTTCTGTAGTTGTCTCTCTCTCTCTCTCTCTCTCTCACACACACACACACACACACACACACACAGATTCTCAGCAGCCATAAGATACAGCTGTGGGAAAATAAAAAAAAAGACACGCACATGGGAGAATCAGAGAGATTGTGAAGGACAACTTAACATTTTATGTTCAAGTCAAGGGCATCCTTGATACCCCAGGAGCTTTGAAATTTGTGGTTCACAGATTCACATTTGCTTTAGTTCAGAGTTGCTCTGGACATACTTCTGGATCAGCTCTCCAACAGATATTGGTAGAAATTGAAAATACAACCAATTCAAAGCAGTTAGACATTGTCAAATTTGACCTTGGGCATAGAAAAATTGACTCAAGCCAAGCAAAACTTACAAATGCAAAAGCCAACATCTCATGGATGAAATCTAGATTTCAGAGTATTGAAACTTGAGGGTATTCTTACAGGACTAGAAATGTGCATGTAACCCAAACGTTACAATCTGACAAGCCAAAATGTGGATAGGTCAGGCTTGTTTGTTTTGTATTCCATCAATAGACTATCAGCTAACATTATACTGAATTTCCAAAAAACACAATTTAGATATTAATATTACAGATCCTTCTGAAAATTATGTCACCTATTCCAAAATCCACCATGGTTTCAAAGAGTCGACTTACAAACTACACTTCCATGAACAAGCACTATGTATCCTTGCATTAGTCCAGTCTTTTCACACTAGCCCATCTGTATACTCATGATATTCTAACCCATGAGGCAATATGACCAGGAGCAAAACATGCATGCATAAAAACATATAGGGCCTTTACTCAAGCAGGAGTATTGAAGGGTTGACATCAAAAATTGAGCTGGCTGAAATATGAATGGAAAGACTAATTTTCCACTGAAATCTGCTGCTGAGAAAATGGAGTTGAAAACAGAATGCCTTTTTTTAGTTTTTGGACTACTATGGGTCAGAAATTTTGGGGTTAGGCAGCATCTGGCAAACTTGCAGATATTATTTTTGGGTGTCTCAGGCATATTTTAGGCACAGCTGAAGATGTTTGCTTTATTTATTCATTTATTTAAAGTATTTTTAGACCTGTAAAGCCCATGACAGCCTTGTTCCTTAATGCCTACAAGACTGCCTCCTTCCCTGTATCTCATCAGAGATGAGATCCTTACATTCAGTAAAGAGCACCCTCCAAAGTTCAAACTACAAGCGGCTCATGGAGGTATTCCCCAGGCTTTTCCACACTTCTGGAACTCCCTTTTGAGGTTAATCAAAGCCTGAACAACTTTTGACAGTAATGTAAGTTTCCTGGTTGGGTAAGAATTTAGTAGCCAAGGTAAAGTAAAGTTTATTTTAGCAGTACGCTTCAGTGATGTGCTTTTACAGATATATTATACTTTACAAGTCTATTTTCGAAGCTATAATGTAATAACATAATATTATTACGTCTCAGTTTTATATGTTGCAATATTCTCTGCTTCTAAAGGTCAGGTTAGAGCAGTTATACATATAAATTTATTATTTTTATTATCACTTGGGTTCCACGTTTACTCCAAGGAGTTCAGAGCAATGTATGTGGGGATCTTGTATGGTCTTCTGTCTGGTTACTGGCCAGGCTTAGATCCATTTGGCTTGAGAGCTGGAACTTTGCTGTGTGGCTTTTGACTTTTCTCTTAGTCCAGAAAGAAGTACATCTGCATTGATAGTAAGACACATCTCTGTTCTATCCCTCTGACCATGGGGTTTTGCCCCAAATAGAGCTGATCATTTTTTCTCTCTCATTGGGAGATTGGGGAAGCTCCATAAGACCAGGCAATAAAATATCCCCATTCTGAGTTCACACCCTCTGCCTTATTGTTTTCAGCCAGGGGCTGAAGAGATACAGGCTTGGGTCCAGACTATCTAAAACATTGTCCTGTCTGTTCTGTGAATCTCAACATGATTTATAAAGGTTAACTTGGAACATCTTGATTATATCATCCATGTGCCAAGAACATTCTATGTGTGTGTGTGTGTGTGTGTGTGTGTGTGTCTAGAATCACTCCTTGTTCTCCATGCTAATGAATTTGCATAATGCCTCTCTCCCCCTTCCATTGGTTCTCTGCTCACAATCCCTAACATAGGTGTAACTGAAGGTACAAGTGTAACTGAAAAGGCAGATGGAAATCTACTTTTTTACTGAGGTTTGTCATTGGCATGTTGCATAAACACACAAGTAACCCCTAACCAGATGAACAGAAGCTCTATATATTCCTAGAGTGGGATGGGATCAACCACAGAGGCCGCAGCAGCAGCCTTGCCAATCTAAGTGATGTGTAAAGCAGCTCTAAGTTGAGGCACTAACCAGCCGCTGTTTCTACTCAAATCACCCCAGAGCAGGGAACCATGAGTAGCAGAACACTGTGCATGTTCTGGGCTTGAGGATAAGGAGTGCTTCTTGCACAAACTTGAGGTACAACATGCCCCCTGTGGAATAATGCATGGGATTACACATGCATTACTGATTTACTGGATGAATGCTGCTGTGTCCCACACCCACACACTCAGCTATTGCATGCCTGATACAGCAGGTCTGTGTGGTGGCTCGGTGCATGGGTGTCTGTGAGACTTGTATTGGTCTGCTGACTCGTATGAGCAAGTTACTCTGGTAGTGGCTGCCCTGGACACCTATGGGAAAATGGACCCCCAAATCTCAGCTTCACAAGCCAGGTGATTTTCTTCATATGCTTAGTGGGACCTGCCCATAGTAGACATTCCTACTGAAACCCAAAGGACAGGCAATTGCTTATCTCCTAAAATTAGATAGCCAATTAGACCTGGACTCTTAGGAAGTAGTGTTTTCCCCCATTCACAACTAGCTTGCTGTAAAGCAACCTTACTCATGCCTGTAGCATGATGCCTTTATTAAGGGTGTGTTCCCACTGCCTCTTTCCAAAGGGCATGAGTAAGAGTAATCCCTAGAAATTATTATAAAATAAAATTCAAAAAACCTCAGGAAACTAATGCCCTGTTACCCCTGCTTCCTCCCCCCCGCCCGGAACCTCCCCCTCCCTCCCCAGTGCACTTTCGATGAACCTGTGAAATTGTAGCAATGGCCCTTGAAGTGCAGTGGGGGGAATGATTTAGGAGAATATTAAAGGCAGTGTGGAGATTCAAAGGCGCCTCTCTCGGGGAGATGTGGAGAAATACGCAGCACAGATGGGCTGCACAGATTAAACATTTCCGTCACATTGTTTCCAAATTGTGTTGCGGTGCCTGAGGGTTGGCACTGCGGTCAGAGCGGCGCAGCGGAGTGGTACGAAGCAGCCACGCTTTTATGGAATAAATATTAATACAGCAGTGCCACGTGATGTTGCGATCCCGTTGGCTTGGGGTGATGGGGGAGGGGGAGGGGAGAAATGCTGCAGCTTTAGCTATTGTCTCTGAATTTGGTTAGGGTTTCTCTGGTGGTGGTGGTGGTGGTGGTGGTGGTGGTTTTGCAGGGTGAGGATAAACAGTATCATGATTGCAAAGCACTTTTCAAATATAAAAAGAACTGGGATGGACCAAAAGATCATCAAGTCCATCTCCTTCCTAAGGCAGCAAAACTGGTATTACGGGAGCTGGCATGTCTCCCCACCCCACCCCCATGGCTTTTATTCTGTTTAAGAGCTGTCACTTAGCATTATTATGTTTTAATTTGGAGGGTGACTAAATAATATCTTTTAGTTGGACAAGCCACTGTTTCAAATCCAGCATGCAAGCTTTTCAGTTACACAGGATTTGTCCTCCAGCTGGAAGTTCAAGAAAAGACAAAATAAATGCTTGAAAGTATTTTTTTTTTAACTAAGCACTCTCTATATGGAACCAAAGCAAATATATTAGCACTTGAAAAATATGGGAGGGGAGCAGAATTCTCAGGCAAATTCTCCGTCCGTCCCCCCCGTCCCCCCCCGCGCTCTTTGTAGCATTTCCCAACTGTGGGTGCTGTTGGGTTGAAAGACTTTTGAGAAAAACAAACAACTTGTAAAAATGATGAATTTTGCAACTTGATACTTAACTATTAAACTCTGAACTTAAATTTGTCATTAAGCAAGTCTTAATGGGTTTTGTTTTAACATATCCCTCAGTGTTGAATTTCAAAGGGAACATTTGAAAATGTTCAAACTGGGAGGGATGACTGGATGACTGCTGCAGTGAGGTGATGTTTCTTTTTTCCTTCCAACTTCAGCTATTAACATCTGGGGCTCTTCAGACTTTGGAGAGTATGCATCAGACAGTTATTCCATCATCTCTGTATATGGGTCCTCACTGTCCACTCACAGAGGAGCTCCCCCCAGAGTTAGAAGACTTTCCTTGCAAGATATAATTCTCCAGACATCACTCCCCAAGATGAGTTACATAAGTCAGGTCCGTATGTGCCACAAGCCTAATTCAAGAGAAAATCAAGCCCATACCGTGAGCAGATGCCAAGGTGCTTCAATAGAGGAGAGGTTCTGATGACTCAAGAAAATCCAAGCCACCCTTTACAGGAAACCTTGTCCCCGCCCTTTCGCCTGGGGGCCACCTGAGGAGGCCTTGCCTCATAGTAAGACCATCTTTGCAGTCTCCACTGTCCAGCACCCAAAATTATCCTGCCTCTTCCTGGAAATAGACTGCCAACTGTTTGCCTCTCTCCCATGAACTCCTTGCAGGAGTTTTGCAGCATCCTGATATTAATAGTCAAGAAGTAATAGGGGAGTAGGTGGGATGGAGCGTTAGATTTAATAATCCATTCTAATTGTGATTTATGGCTGGGAACATTTGAGTACATAAAGAAGAAGCAGAGGAGGAGAGGTGAAAGTAAACACTTGGAAATAAAGGGAAGAGGGATACTGGCATGTGATTGAAGTGAGGGCAGGAGTAGGAATGGAAGGCTATCTGAGTTTGCTATCTCCACGAAAAAGAAGGCTCATCAGCTTTTCTTTCTTGCTTTCTTTCTTTCTTTCTTTCTTCCATTCATTCATTCATTCATTCATTCATTCAATACATTTATATCCCGCACCTCAGCCACCAAGGTTACCAGGGCGATAAGATGCTGGATAACTTAGAAGGATGTCTGTTATATGTATCAAAGTGTTTCTCAGCTATTAAGTTAATGCTTGTAGAATTGATTTAGAATATTACTCAGAAATCCCAAAATCTTGACTGAGGTATCTGATCCTTTAAACTTTCCTGTAGAGGAACATTATAGAGTCAATGGTGGGGAGAGCAAAGAGATTTAGTGTGGGAGCAGGGGGAGTCCAGAAGTAAAGAAACGTGTGCTTTTCGCACAATAGATAGGTAGGCCTATTCAGTAGTTTGCAGCAGTAGCCACTCCAGGTCTTACTAGACAGAATATGAATGGCATGAACATGTGTGTGTAGCTGTATGTTGTTTACTTGTACAGTCCTTGTTTTTGTATCTGTAGGCATGTTCAGTCTTGTGTCTGCCAACTATCCAATTACAAATCTCGTGTGGAGTGCCCATATTGAACTTAGCACTCCACAGATGTCCCATGTCACCTTTTGGAACAGGTCTTTGTCCATCAGCACTTTGCACTGGTCTTGGCTTTTCGGTGCTGAGAAATAGTGGGCTGGCTTTAAGATATATGTGCTTCTGAGAAATAATCACATATAGTCTGAAACACAGCCTCCCCCAAATGGTGCCCTTGGTGAGAAAAAGCAGGATGAAGATGGGTTGTCCAAACTCCCTCTTCTAGCAGCTGGGATTAAATTGACCTAGAGGAGATGAGGGCTGAAGTTACTTTATGGTCTCATTTGATCTAAGGGCTTCTTCTACATGAGGCTTTTATCGTGTGTCCGTGATTGGTCATTCACGGAAGTTTGTGCGTCCTTTACCTGACATAATCAACCTCCAGGGCCTCTCCCGTGTTTTATGATCTTTATCCCAGCTTTTTTAAGACCAGGGAAAGTGAAGCATTTTCTCTCCAAGTGCTTTAATGGCAGTGGGAACTTCCATAATTGTGCTGTACAACAGTGCTGTCTAGTGGCTCTATAATGAAACATATAGAATTTGCAGAGAAAGAACACACACACCCCCGAAAAGCAGCCCATGTAAAGCAGCTAACCTTAGGGCTCACTCAAGCCAGCATTGAATATCAGGGCCTAATCCTGAAATGAGGGAATAATCCTGAAACAAGAGGGAATAATCCTGAAGCAAGAAGGTACCTCTGAGTACCTTCACCACGGAGCAACTGCAATGAACCACCACATTTAGAATAGCCAAAAGGCCTTCCTCTGCTGCAAGTCAGAGCCAAATATCATGTGTCTTATTCAATCAATACTACAAGGCTGTCAGGACTGGCAGACCTCGAACCAGAAGCACCTATTTCCTAATTTCCTACTCCCTGCACCACCTAGACTCTGCAGGCAGCTCAAGCAAGGATACAAACATTACGGACCAGAATCCGGCTGGTTCTTGGAATCAGAGAACCAGTCATGTCCCACCACCTGCCATAAAGTTCAAGATCTGCTGCATATCCCTATTCTGGGCAACCAGGGATTCTGATCTGGAGGGAAAACTCTTCCCTGATCCCAGATGTCAGTCAGATCCTGAGTGTGAACAGAACCTAACAATTAGAAGATTATCCAAAGGAAAATGTAATTGGATGTCATTACCTCTGTGTCACACAATATCCTAGCATCATAGAATTTGAGGGGGCATGTAGACCCATCTAGCCCAAGCCCTTCAGGGATTTGAAGAGTGCTGTTATGTGCCCCCTCTGTTTCCTCTTCAGGTAAAATGTACCCAGTTCCTTCTACCTTTCCTCATAGGGCTTGTTTTCTATACCCCCTAACCATCTCTGTTGTCCTCCTCTGAACCTGTTCCTGTTTGTCTCCATTCTTCTTAAAATATGGCATCCAGTACTGGACACAGTTCTTCAGATGTGGTCTCACCAGTACAGAATAAAGTAGAAATATTACTTCCTATGGTTTAATTAAATAAATAAAACTACTTTTCTGTTAATGCAATTTAAAATGCATTAGACTTTTTTGCAGTCACATCACATTGCTGTCTCATGTTCAGCTTGTGATTGACTACAATCCTTTTCACCTGTACTACATGTCAAGCCAGGTATCCCCCATCCTATGCATGTCCATTTGATTTGTTGTTATTATTGTTGCCTATGTACAACAATACTTTTGAATTTGTGTCTGTTGAATTTCACTTTGTTCGTTTCATCCCAGTCCTCCATTCTGTCAAGGACATTTTGAACGTTATTCCAGTCTTCAAAGGTATTAGCTACCCCTCCCAATTTTGTGTAATCCACAAATTTGATAAGGATTCCCACCACTCCTTTATTTAACTCATTGAGTAAAACATTGAAGAGTACCAGACCCAAGACAAAGTCCTGCAGCACCCCACTTGAAATCTCCATCCAGTTTGGTGAGAAATCATTGATGAACACTCTTTGAGTACTGCTTTCCATCTACTGTGAGTCCACCTGACAGTATTATCATCTAGCCCACATTTAACCAGTTTGCTAAGCAAAACAGCATGCATAACTTTGTCAGATGCTTTCCTGAAGTCAAGATTCATTTTGTCCACAGCATTCCCATAATCCACTAAGCAAGTATCCCATTCAAAAAAAGTGATAAGGTTAGTGTGGCAGGATTTATTCTTGACAAATCCATGCTGGCTTCTACTAATCACCGCATGGTTATCAAGATGCTTCCAAGTTGACTACTTGATCATCCATTCTAGTATCTTCCTCCTTTCTTCCCTTTTTGAACACTGGAAAAACATTTGCATGTCTCGCCAGTCTTATGGCACCTCACCCATCTCCAGGATTTCTGAAAGATGGTAGACAGGTTCTGAGAGAACATTAGCAAATCCTTTTAGTACCCTAGAGTGCAGTTCATCTGCTCCTGAAGACTTGAATACATTTAAGGTAGCTAGGTATTTCCTGACCAACTCCTTAGCAGTCTTGAACTTCAGTCCTGACTAGTCACACCCATGCTACCTATGTGAAGTTGTACACAGTTCCCCTTCTGGGAAAAGATGGACACAAGTTCCTTCCCTAGTTGTGGCAGTTCCTGATGTTCCAGAGGAAGTAGGAGGAAAAACCTAAGGTCATTTGAAGAGGACATAGTCATACTTAGAGGAGACCCATTGAAATCAATGAGACTTGAGTTAATCATGACTAACTTAAGCCCCATTGATTTGAATGGGTCTACTCTAAGAATAACTAAGTCTGGATCCAACCCCCACTGCCTAAGGTTGCTAGATTTCAGCAACAGAGACTATGACTTTCTGGCACTACACCATCACTTCCTACCTCAATGGGGTGATGAGATGCTGCTGTCTCACTTGGGGCAATAGAAAGATCTGACTCACAGAGCACAACCCACTGGGCAGTTCCCTGTGAAAATGCCACTGAAATGCTTGGGATCTGTACAAGAGCACAGAAGAAATGAATGGGCCCTGAGGGACCCTTGGACCCTGGCACCTCTTTTTCTTTTAGAAATTAGCCACCCTGCTCAGGTTTCTTCATTTCTGGCGAGAAGTCCTAAATTTTGTTCTGAGCCGGCTTTCGGCCCTGGGCCAACTTTTGAGGTAAACAGATGTCTGTGGCGACCACGTATAAAACCCTCCCATGTCAAGCGACCTTCCAATAATGCGTGACACAGCTCACCTATGAATTAGAGGCCTCCATTTTACTAACAATAATGTACGACACTCCGGCACTAATAATGGGGCCAAGCAATCATATACCGATAAGCCTGTGATTGATTTTGGCTTTTCTCCTCAGGCATCCGTCATCCCGCCATTGATCTTCTGTGAGCGACTGGGGCTGATTAACTGCATCGCCGAAGTAGGATCAGGGTTGTTTATGAGGCGTTTGGACTGTAACTAGAGCTAAGGTGGGGTTGAGGAGTAAATATTGCTAGCTCAGCATTGGCAAGATTGGGAGTGGAGCCAGTCTTTTTTTCAGTTCAGGTAACATCTCACTACAGAGAAAAGAGGCTGCCTCCAGGTTTGCAGTCTCTAGCATGGGCTTAATTGGGAGCTCGGATATATCAGCCCCAGAACCAGTTTTCAGTGCCATGGATCTGCTAGGGAACACACTGAGTACTTTAAAAAGTAATGCCTCTGAGCATGTGTGGTGCTACTTTCCCTAAACTGGGGGCAGAGTTGCGCATTATCAGAAACGGAGTTCCAGCAGGATTGAATTCTCCAGTCTCTTGAGGTCACACTGTGGTTTCCTCACAAGAACTTCACATCTTTGGTTGTCAGCAGCAAGGAAACATGCAATGTGATGACATCAGGAGGACAAGGGACTAGTTTTAATACAAGTTAGGAAGGAGGAAGGGGAGAACTCAAAAAAGTGCTGCTGGTACTCATGACAGATCATTCCACCTCGAGTAACCACAGGAAATCCAGTCCCTAGACAACCTGGCATTGGAGGAAAAAATTCCTTTGGGTGTTTATTCCTGGCACCTCTTGTTTCTGAAAATTAGCCACTGTGTTGGGTGATGGACTACCATTATGAAGCCAGCACAGCCTTTCTACTCCCTTTGAGACTTATCTATGGCCTTGGCCCCATCTACATGAGCCATTTACTCCAGGGCCGCTGAGATTCGAGGTCCTCCGGGACATATGACACAGTCACCACTTCGCAGCTTAACTGTGGTTTTCACCCGGAAAATGCAGATTTCCAAAGATGTGTTTTGCTGTGATGTTTTTGGTTTGCTGTGGGTTTCCCATGGTTGCGAGCTATCTGTTCCTTCCCCGAACCGACTTCGCATTTTGTGGTGGGCATGTGGTAGGCATGCCTACTGCTGTGTCACTCTGTGACACCCTCTCACTCCTCCCCATTCCTTCGCAGCTGCGCAGTTACAGAGGCACAGGGAAGCGTGCTCATTTCTTGAACCACACGTTCGCACACCTTCGCAGCTTCGTATCTTCACAATGGCTGCTTTGGAGTCAGAGGCCAAGGGCCGGGGGGCGGGGGGGGGTGTCTCGGGATTGCAGAAGGTCCAGGACCAACTTCGCTCCAGCCACCATTTTGGAATAATGGGTAGGCACGTGCCTCTCATGGGCACACGCCTTGGCATGTGTGAACCATCGCGAGAGTCTCGGGCTGGAGAACTGCCAAACAGTTGGCATGGTAACGAAGGAGCAGACCACCCACATTTTACGTAACGAGGAAAGGACAGATACAAAAGAACCCCTAAAATACAAAACAGCCACTAAAACCCAAAGTGTCGCACCCCCACCTTCACATGCCTGCTCAGCTGCGCATTTAAATATAATGGTTAAAAAAAAAAGGCAGCGCAACTGCTGCAGTTTACTTCGCTTCAACGGCCATGTGTCAGGGCACAGTGGATTTTCCCGTTGGAGAAGTCCACAGTAGATTGCGCGGGTACTGCAGCAGAAGCTAATTCACAGCTGTAATGCTGCGCAGTTACAACGGAGTGAAGGTTGACAGCGGTGCCATGTAGATGGCCCCCATGTTGCAGTTTCCCTTTCCTCTCATCATTGTCATTCACAATTCTGCAAATTTTTTTACTTCTCATTGTCAGCAGTGTTGGCAGCTGATGCAAGTGGGATAGGTTTTGCAAGAGCTAAGCCCTAAATCCCAAGGCAATCATAATTAGAAAAATAGAGATGAATTTTTGCAAGCAAAATGGAGTTGGGAAAATTTGCTTGAAATCTCGCCCCACCTTCCAAATGCAGGTTTGCTCTTCATTGTTTGAAGCAAGAGCTAGTTTCTGTGTTGCTTAGTTCATATGAAGTCTGCAGGAAAGTGCTTACTTATGGAGATGCTGCACACCTACAGAGTAACATTGAAAGATATTCACTACATACACCTCCCACAACATGTGTAGCAGATGGTCTGAGAGGGCTGCTGTGTGTGCTAGGGCTATGCATGTGGTAAGCATAATTTAAATATCATTCTCCCCACATGAAACATTGCCACAAATAGTGGCTTTCCTGCACTTATTTTTAGGGCAAATAACATGTATAGTGGCCCTTGTTAACAAGCACCTGATCTTACCATAGGTTGGCTCAGTGGTAGAGTGTTTGCAGAAGATCTCAAGTACGGTCTTTGGCATTGGCACCTCCACCTGAAAGAATATCAGGTAGCAGGACCAGGAAGGACCGCAGGAGGGGCTGTGGCTCCATGGTAGATCACCTGCTTTGCAACCAGAAGGTCCCAGGTTCAATACCCAGCATTTCATAAGAACATAAGAAGAGCCCTGCTGGCTCAGACCAAGGGTCCGTCTAGTCCAGCATTCTGTTCACACAGTGGCCGACCAGCTGTTGACCAGGAACCCACAAGCAGGACACGAGTGCATCAGCACCCTCCTGCCCACGTTCCCCAGCAACTGGTGCACATAGGCATATTGCTTCCGATACTGGAGATGGCACATAACCATCAGGACTAGTAGCCATTGATAGCCTTTTCCAGACAGGGCTGGAAAAAATCCTCCCTGAAACCCTGAAAAGCTGCTGCCAGCCAGTTTTGACAACACTCAGTTTGATGGCCTGAGCCTGACTCAGTAAACGGCAGCTTCCTACCTTCGTAAGGGTCTTGGCTGAAGGATTTCCAGAGGAGTAGCTGTGTTAGTCTGTAGCAGCAAAACAACAAAGAGTTGTGCAGCCAGAATAAATACATTTGCTAGTCTTTAAGGTGCCACAAGGCTCTTCGTTGTCTTAGCTGAATAGATACTGCCAGTGGGCATACATGGCATTGGGCTAAACAGACCAATGGTGTGATTCAGTATAAGGGAGTTTCATAATGTTCCCATGACCACTAAGAAACAGCAGCCCGTGTCTGGGCGTATAAGGGAAGGCTTCCCATGATATTTGTGCCCCAGCACCAGTTATTATATATAAGTTAAGTATGGCCTGCAGCCTTAAGATGTTTCTGTCCTGCCTCTTAAAGTCATTGCAGTGGTCATCTTGGGTAGTTGCTGAGCTGTCATGCAGAACCTTCTGCAAATAGGGAAACAGTGGGGATGGGGGCAGACGGAAATTAAAAGCGAGCAGCTCTGTCGCAGGGGTCTTCATTCTCTTTTTCAGCTTACGAGAGCTGCCTGCTGTTTCCTCCCAGTCTTACTCCCCCTACCCCCTGCCGCTACCTGCTTGCTAAGGCATTTTCTCCTGGCACCGTAGAGAGAGTCCAGACATTGAGACAGGAGGCATGCAAAGGACACCCGTGACGCTGTAGAAAAGCAGTAAAACAGCCACAGGGAAGCCCATGAGGAGGCTGAGAGTAGCCAGGAAATTTTCCCCATGTTGCTTGTCAGCATCCTATTTTGGTTCATACAATATGTCCTCTCTCATAGCTTTACGTGTCGTTCTTCCATTTGTTGGTGGGCATCAGCAACATAAATTCTTCTGTGCGTGTGTGATCGTTCCAAGGAAAGCCCCCACCCCTCAAGATTGTGCAGCACGCATCTGTTCCAGATTTGCTGTTGGCATGGAATTTGGGAGTTGAAATTGTACTTTTAATTATGATTTCCTTTTCATGTTCTGGAGTACTTTTTTTTTTAATTGGAAGGGATGTCATCTCTGAGCTGAGCTTACACTGTGTTCTTGAGATAATTTAACACTCATTAGTTAATACATTTTGGGGTGCCTCCAGACAGAGGGCTCCCAGCGCTACCAGCCAAAAGACATTGCGCAGCTATTCCAACTTTCCCTCCTTAACAGATTTTTTTCTGGTAAGAAAAAAGACAGAAGCAGTGGCGGGAAAACATGGGAGGGGTACAAATTGAAGACAATGTCATCTGCATTCCCTGTACAATTCTGTGAATGAGGCAAGGCAATTGCACAATAAAAGTCTCCTCTGGAAGCATAATTTGTTCAGACAGTGAGTGCAGATAACAGTGAAGTCCTGCAGTCCCATCCCCCTGGCCACGGTCTAATCTCAGAGCTAAAAACACACCAATTTCTCCTTATTTTTGATACAGTACATCTCAAACTGATTCTGCTACTCAACACATAATTTTATGCAATCGTTTTAATCTCTCTCTCTCTTTCATAAGAGATCTGTGCTAAAATCTGAAGCTGAGAGGCGCCTGGAGGCCTTAATGTTTTAGCCAGGATATCCTTTTGTTGAGGCCTTTATCCTGGCTCAGAAGAGGGGCTTGGGTATTCACTATACATTTTCCAAAGCCCACTGCCCCTTTAGAAACTGAGCTCTGTGTTTGCCACCACTCAGCAACAACAAAGCATTCATACAATTCAATGCAAATGAAACCAGTCACTTAAAATAATGTGGTGGCCTTCTCCAGCACTGAAATGGTTCCCTGAGTGATTGAAAAAGAAAAAGAAAGGAAACAAGACTTGCACACCTTCCAGAAGCTATTCAGGCTCAGTCTTTGTTGAACCTCCTGAGGCAAAGACTTCCAATATTAGAGGCCACAAAGAACAAGGCTAGTGTCAGCACCTGACATGCCTCAGCAGTTTCTGGGGACCCAGCTCCGCAGAAGGGCTCATAACTGACACCAGCCCTGGGCCTCACTTAAAAAAATAAATTCTGGGCCAGCACTCTGAGCAGTGCCAGGTGGCTGAGTATAGCCACCGTTTGAATTTTCCACAATGCCCTCGTGTAGGGTCATTCCAGGACATGATGGGGAAATATAAATGGCAGATAGACCCATCGGCCTGGTGCTGCTTGGATTGCTGCTGGTGTCCACCAGCAGTGCCAGCTGAGTTACCAGGCCCCACTGATGGGAGGGGGACCATTGGAGGGCACTTTGCCCAGCACCCCCTCTGGAGCTGCTCCTGCAATACACAGTGTCCTGTACTTCATGCGTTCTCAAGTGATTCCATGGGGATGATTGTAGAAGTCATGCTGGAAGAAGAGGTGAGAGTTCCAGTCTCTAAATTATTGTTGTTAGGAGTTAAGACACCCCCCCCCACACACACACACACACACACAGACTGTGCCCAGAACTCAACAGGAAACCACTAGGAATGTCAGATTCCTGCAAGACAGGCTCAGTGTTCTTGCTGGGGTATGAGGTAGGGGCATCCCCTGTTAACGCTTGAGAAATGCTGCAGGGGTCCTGGGCAATGCTCTACATGGGGAGCCAGCCATCATGCAAGGAGGCCAAGAGCCTGGTAGCTTGGGCTGGTTCTGGCATGGTGAGCATCCCTGGAGCTCCCCCACCCCCCAAAAGCGGCCTAATCTGCCCTTGTGCTCAACTCGAATTTGGATCACTGGACATGTACAGGTAGCATGGATCTAGGGCTTACTGGAATTTGCCTCCACATTTTCTGCTGAAGAAGTCATCCTCTCCATCACACCCTACAAAAAACAAATTCCCCTCACTAAGCAAAGCCCAAACCACCAGCATCAGCAGCTTATCGAGGGAAGCTGGCAAATTAGCACCTCCAGACGCAAGGCAGGGTTCACCTCGGGCCGGGGCTCTGCCAGTGCAACTTCCTCCATTTTAATAGTTTAATAAAAATTAGCATAATTAACGAACATCTGTATGATCCAGAGCGGTGCAATTTGGCACTCGGAAACGAGAGCTTAAACATTATTGCTGGGAGTTTAATGTTGTTTTAATTCTTTTTGGCACAGCGCAGGGAAATAAAGCGCCCGGCGCCGATGGTTCTCGGCTTGCGCTCATTTGCATTCCGTTCTTCCTTTTTTGATTATGAGCAATTGCCGGCTCCCCGGCAATCCATCAACGCTGAAATTGTTTTAAAATACCTCACAGTGCTCAGGCCAAAGCATTGCGTGGAAGGTGGGTCAGGTCTCAATCTTTGCCTTCCACATCCGCCCATCTGGCCCAGTTGACCCTTTTCTCTGTCTTTTCCTGGCGCCTTGGGCTTGGTTCACACATGCGTGATGTGCGTCACTTGATTGATCTGTGCTGGATGACTGTCACAGAATGTGTGAACCGACTTGACCGAAAAGCAATGTGCATGAACTGACATCATCTGATGTGAAAGATGTCTGTGTCTGAGGTGATTAATCCGCAATGGCTCATTCACCATGCAAGTTGGCGTTGCACCATTTGGTGTTGCAGTCAACAAGTGATGAACATACGTGTACAAAACAACTCAGGGCCTTTATACCAGGGGTGGGGAAGGTGTGGCCTTCCAGGTGTTGTTGGACTGCAACTCCCATCATCCCTCACCTTTGGAAATGCTGGCTAAAGCTGATGGGAGTTGCAGTCCAACAATATCTGGAGGGCCATATGTTCCCCTCCTCTGCTTTATACTGAGTGCTGCTGGGTCTCAAACTTGTCTAGAAACCATCTTGGCTTACAGAGTTTTGCTTCTAATATGTGTGTGGTGGAAGGGGGGGTTGTTGAGAGGAAAGCACTCTGAATATGCTCCGAGGACCTCTCTTCATTATTACTTCACATGACTCTGCAGCAGTTCAAGGAGCAAAGTGCACAACACGACAGCCTGGCCCCACCCACTGGCCAGTGAGCCAGAGGCTGCTAGGAACATATTCTCCCACCCAGCAAGGAGTTCACCAGTAAGGGGAGGGTAAAGACAGTATGGCCCCAACCACTGGCTAGGGGGCTGACAGTGCTGGGAATTCACACACACTCACCCCCAACAAAACCCCACCACAATTTCCAGCTCTTCTCTATATAGCAGCAAAAGATGATCTGTCTGTGGCAAGTGTATGTAAGCAGCAAGTTTAAGTGGTAACGCTTTCTCGGAACTGTGCCACTTTTAGCTGCAGGTGGAGGAATGCATGTTTGAATATGCCCCCACAGCATAACAAACAAACAAACAAACACAAACTCCTTTCACATAGAAAACTGTTATGGCAAGTAAAGCCCAGTCTGAATTCTAATTCCTGACATGCTACTTTTCTGTGTGCATAGAGTTTTATCTATAGAGGAACATTTGACCAACAGCCTAAAGTGGTACGACCCAGGAAAAGCTTTTATTGATTGATTTGGTGATAATATAATCTTATTCAGTTTTGGTCTCTTTACTGACTTACTGTGGGAAATCTCTATTTTAGTAGTAGTTGCCCCATCATTTTTTTCAAATGTAAAATTGTAAATTATAACTATAAAGCCACACTGAGGCTTGGGAATATAGCAGGGTGTATGTGCGTGTATTATCTATATATCATGCATAGATATTTATCTGTCATTGCAGGCTTTTAAGAAGGACTTGAAAACATATTACTTTACTGTACTCTTCTCTTGATATGACTGCTGCTGTTGCTGATGCTGGTTTTATTGTTGGCTTTTATTATTGTTTTTATTGTTTTCAATGTTTTTATCACTTTTAATATTTTTACTGTTTTTATATATTGCTGTAAGCCACCTTGGAAGGGCTTCTGCCCTGAAAGGCGGCCAAGAAATTTTTTGAATAAATCAATGTCCTAGGCTGAAACTATTATAAATAGGCTCCTGGACAGGGGCCCCTGGCTCAAATTACCCTCTGCCTGGTCTCTTTTGTTGTTCTCAGTTTTCTCCTTCCATGGAGCATATGTCTGTCTTCGGGTATGTTTACACCACAGATTTAAACTGGTTTCAGTGCTGGCTCCAGGTTTGAGAGTCCTTGGCCCACCAGTGGAACGTGGCCCCAGAAAGCTTCTCCGAAATGGAATTTGGCCCTTGGGTTGAATGAGGTTCTGCACCAAGTAATGCTGGAGAACATGAGGATTTCACACATTGCCTGGTGAATGTGCATAGAGCCCAAGTGGAGAATATGCATGGTGACCAGGCAATGTATGAAATACCCCAATGATGCTATTGTGCCTGTCCCTCGACACAGTTGACCTGGTATACAGCACTGCCATCTGCACCCAGCATCCTCAGGTAGATGCCAAGGACCCAGTACCGAGGGGGCGGGGGGCACTGCTCACATTTGCCTTGGCCCCCTTCCTCCATTGCTCTCCGTAATCCACAGTTTGGAAAGCAATAACTGTTTGCTGACTTCCAAGGCAGGGGCACAAGAATCAGTAGCAAAATGCCAGGGGGCACCTGCCTGTTCTGTGGTGGAGCCCACCCATCTTGGTTGCAGTTTGCAGCCTATCCTGCCCAAATCTAATGCCATCCACATGGGCACTTCTAGGCCATAAGCCAATTTCGAGGTGGTGGAAATCAAGGCCAAGGAGGCACAGCACAGACGCAAGGAGTGGCTGGAGCCACCTATACAGGGGAAAAGTACACAGAAGACAAGCACCTGCGCTAGGTCAGGCACAGGCTGGGGAGGGAGTTGGGACACTCACGGGAGGAGATGGTGGCCTCCAGGACCTCTGCAATAGGCTTCCAGCAGCCCACCCAGGCCTAGATTGTAGGCGAATTCTGTTCTCTTGAACAAACAAGTGCCGCATGTCACCTCCCTAGCTCACCTGGGCTAGGAGGCTCCAAGGGGAAGGTAGCAAGGCCACAGCAGTCTGTCATCTTTTTGTTGCAGGGTTGTTAAAAAAAAAAAAAAGTTTGCCTAGAGGAGGAACCTCCAGAATAACAATAGACTGATCTGTTCAATGTAATGCCTCCCCCCAAAACCTCCTCAAAAAACAGTGCTGGACCAGGTGAGGAAGACATTTCCCGTTTCCCAGCCACAGATCACACTCCCAATCCAGGTGAAGATGTGTGCTCTGCAGTCCACTGGGCAATACGCTCGCGAAGAAAAAGAGGGGACTTAAAGCCCCGTGGTCAACCCCTCCTGTGTACACAGCTGCAGGGGATATGCCCCATGTGTTGCTTGGATCTGTTTACACATGGAGAACGTAAGCAGGGATTGTACATGTAAAGCAGCCAAATAATAATAGTAATAATGTACGTTAATCATTTATTATTAATAGTAAATGATCCTTGGCATTTAGATAGCTTTTCACCTGCATTGTCTCAGTGATCCTTATAACAACACTGTAAGGTTGGTCAGTGTTATTATCCCCATTATTCAGATGGTTGGTATTGAGGCTGGAGATTTTTTTGGTGTGTTAAAGATTTGGGAATGAATATTAGCATTTCTCTTAAGGAGGCCGGTTGGGAAAAAGATGGCAAGGGAAAATAGCGTGGGCATAGGAAGGTCTGTGGCAGAGGTGGGAATCTAAGTCCATCCCATTAAGGCCCCCTACCCAGCCATTTCACTTAGCGCTGTCCTTGTTTTACTTCCAGGAATACAACATGTATGGCTGGTGGGTTGGAGAGCTGAACAGCATGGTGGGGATTGTTCCAAAGAACTATCTTATGCCTGCCTACGATGTGGAGGAAAGATGAACAGCAGGTAAAACAAGGTCGGTGCTTGTTGTTATTGTTGAGATGGGAAAGGAAGCTAGGCAATAACGGTGTGGGAACTCCTTCGGGTTTGATCATCTCCCATGGGCACTTCTCCCTTAAAGGTCCCATCCCTTGCTCTTGCACAGCTCGCATTCATTTCAGTGGGGCTCTGATGTCATTGGATTCCCCAGCGAACTGCGTCCCAAGGCTCAGATCTCACTGTGTCGGGGTGTGGGATGGGGGGAGGCAGGGATTCATCCTTTCCCCTGCACAGTGGCCCTGATTAAATTTCGCATGCATGTGCGCACAAACACACATCTGCTATTTGCCCTGAGAGGGAAGATGCTACTAGTGCCAAAAACAAAACAGGCCCCATCTACATGGAGACACTTTCTGAGGCAATTCCGTTTAAATCTGGATTTGCATGAATTCCGGTTTGCTCCTCCCACAGCACACATAGCCAGTAAAGTGGTGTATACATTTTTTAAAAACCTGCTTTCACAGGGCAAATAGCTCTTGAAACTGCATTATTTCGGGGTTGGGTGGGCAGAGTCCTGCAAGTAGAACTGAACGTCATCAGCTGCATAGGTGCAGGGCAGCAAATTAGCTTGCTCCCCACTCCCATGCTCAGTGAAATGCAATGGAAGACAATGAATTACTTCCAAGTAGATATGTTTAGCCAACACCTCTCCTCATGTCCACCCTTTCTCAGTGAGAATAAGGATCATTTGGAGGTGATCACCTTTAAAAATTATTAAAGTTATGCAGGCCTTTGCTCTTCCGTAAGAGCAGAGATTTAAAACAACATGTGTGCTCCCGGCCCCTCTCCTCACTCCCATGCTAAGTGAGATGCAGTGGAAAACAATGAGTTACTTCTGAATAGGCATGTTTAGTCAATACTTCCCTTATGTTCACCCTTTCATGATGCAACTTTCCCTTCCACCTATCAGTGCTGCTCCCCCAGCTCACGCTGAAGCCAATTGAGGCCACACAGACTCCCAAACCACATTGAAACCGCCGCGATGGGAAAATCTGGCGCAAAATGACTTGCGAAAAAGTGGCTTTGGGGGCAGAAAAACTCGCGGTTGATGCAGAGGGGGAGGTAACGTCATCTGCCATGAATGTCTGTGAGGAGCAGTAGAACTGGAGTAAATCCCCTGTGTAGATGGTGCTATAGTCCTCTATCCATGCAATGGTCTGATCCAGCTTGCACCACCCCCAGCAGCCTGCTGTTTTTAAACACACTCACATGCAAATACAAATAAATGTTTACATGTAATTTGGCCCTCACTCTGCCACCCCTAATGGAACCTAAGATCCATCACCTGAAGTGGCTTCCTCAGTTTCCTCATGGTAAGACAATATGAAGATACATAGTGGAACATTCAGTCTTAATGAAGGAACCTTGCTTTGGCTCCCTGTGCTTCCACTCTGTATTCTGATGCCTGTGCTGCAGGCAGTCCACCTTCCCCAGCGGCTTACTAAGCAGTCACTTGCCAAGCTGGCAGTCTTCCCTCCGAAGTGCCTTGGAGTTAACTGAACAGCACTTAAGAGAACTGAAGCACATAGTGTGGTTTTTAATAACTACCAAGAGGTGTTGCTTTTACTTAATGGTGTTGTAAGGAATGCATTAGTTGAAACAAAGGTAACCCAGAGAGAGGAAGGGCTGGGCATTTGGCAGAGAGAGAAAGGGTAGAGGCTGGGCAGTTATTCATTTATATTCTGTAGTTAATCTGGTTCTCAATATTTCTAAATCTTTAGACACGGATGAGATATAGAGGCACTGTATGGCTTATTCCAAACTGTAGAGAGCAGGGACTTGTACTTCCCTTTGCAAATATTTGTTTTATCTAGGCACAGATGAACTATTGGCTGGTGAACTGAGAATTAGCTGTCTTTCTGTTCTGACTGAAGAAGAGTAATATGTAACTCCAAAAGCTTGTATAGTTCCTCACTAGAAGTTGGCCCAGTAGAAGATATTGATCACCTTCCCTATCTCCCTTGTTAAGAATTCGGATCTGGCTACTATTGACTAATGGGAGAGGGGCTGAATGAGCCACTGGTTTGTCTGGGAACAGCTGTTCTTAAGATGTGACTACAAGGGTGATCATGTAGTTAGGTGCTGAGGATGACACAAATCTGGCAGCCCTGCCCTCAGATCCAGAAACTCAGTCCATAACCCCAGATATGCCGGGGCTGCCAGTAGGCAAATAGTGAAAGTACTTCATCCGTGCTCAGAGGCATCCTTGTCTTCTTTTATATTGCATGTGTTCCAGCTCCAAGTCCTGTCACTGAAAGCAAATTCTAGGGCTGGTTCCTGGTGAGATGTGACTCAGACTGAGCCCCGAGTGGTGAACAGCCTACCCTTGCATTATTAGGGCTGATGTTCTCCAGTCTGTGAGCAAGGTCAGTGTCTGAAACATTTACACAGGGCTTGTTGAAAAGGCATGGCAAGCAATGTCTTTTGCTGACTTTTCACCTTCTGCCTGGATGAAACCTAGAGGAATATTGTCTCTGGCTCCATCTTCTGGCTTCTCCTCTCTGCTGGAGAGAGCTAGGATGACCTGACATGCAAGGAAAGCATTGCGATTCACAGAGGTGGATGTTGAGACAGCAGTGGATAGCAAACTCAGTAAGGTCATTGTCATGTGTGGGAGGGGAGGAAGCACATTTATTCAGGGTGGGGCTAGGGATGAAATAACTGGTTCAGCAGTGATTCTAAAAATATATGGGGGTTTGCTGGGTATCAAACTACCCCAGCTCGAAAGACCATGGGAGGTTTTATTGAATGGGTGTCCACCCTGTGGCATGCATGGATGCCAGAAGTGCTACATGCAGTAGGGATCTGTGGCAAGAGGGCCTGTGGAGTTGGCTGTTGCATGTGGTCAGGTTTGCTCTTTTGCCTGCTCCCCGTCTCATTAGATGTAGGCACAAGGCCACCCCAAGGCATGGAGAGTGGGTGGCATAGAAATATAGTGTACACTACAATGACATTCTGAAATAGTTTGCCCTTGACTTGAGGCACTGTTGTTCAAAACATTGGCTGCCAGTGTTTATTAACAGCAAGGTTGTTCCAGGTTTTGTTGGGCCTGGGCAAAAGATGCACAGTGGGGCCTCCCACCTCAGCAAATGCACACTGCTCCATCACTTCCTGGATTCATAAACCATGCTTCCCTGTGATTTCGTCATCTGAGGCCCTCCTCCAAGTGAGATTCGGGAGGTGGCAACAAGACAGAGGGGCTTCTCAGTGGTGGTCCCCCAGTTGTGGAATGCTGTCCCCACTGAGGAGATCTGCCTGGTGCCAACATTGTCATCCTTTTGGTGCGAGGTTAAGATTTGCTCTACTCCCAAGCATATGACAGCATATGATAAGGTCCTCGGATTTTTATTGTTGAGCGTTTTAAATTATTTTATAAATGGGTTTTATATTATGTTTTATTTTGCACCGTGAACAGCCCTGGGGGCTTTGGCTATTGGACAGTATAGAAATGTAACAATCCTTCATCTTTGTCATCATCATCATCTCCCAAGTCCTGAGAAAATAGCAAGGAGGTAAGTTTAGGGATCGTGCCAGAACAGAAGTGACACAACCGGTGCACGCTTGCAGTGGGGCAGGCCTGCTGCTTGGATGACATAACAGAGCATTGCACTGAGACTGGGGCACCCTTCTGCAGCAAGAGCATGCTGCTTCACGCCCCTTCTGCAATCCTTAATCCACTCTCCCTGCTGGTTTCCCAGAAGCCAAGGATAGAGGGGTGAGGCATTCTGCCTGATCTGGGGCATAGCTAGGTGGGCACTTTAAACATCCATGGGTCCTGGGCAGCTGCTCAGCATTCCTTATGCTGGTACCTTCCAGTAAATAGTTGTCTGTATTCAACTTTAGCTTTTTTTAATTTCTAAAGGGAAATTGCATTTTTCATTTGCAGCTGGAGGCTACCTTTATGTAATTTGGAATCCCCAAGCAGGGCCTGTTTTGTGATCCAAGAGGGAAGATGCATCTAGCATTTGAAGGGTGATCACATCAGGTTCTTTACCCATGCTGCAAATCCAGCTTTGCAGCTTTTGTTGCAGACATACATTCCAGCAAGTCCAGAATCTTTTGGGCGAAGTGGGGAATGGGAACAGTTGCCCTGGACCTCACACATGGGAGCTGGCTGCATCACCACTGACCAAAAGTAGACTCCAACTGAGAAAACAAAGAAGGGGATGGAGTCTTTAAAACAGCTTTTCCCAGGTGGTGGCTGGGGCATGCTGGGAGTTGTAGTCCAACACTTCTGAGGGCACCAGGTTGGGGAAGTTTGCTTTTAAAAGTCCAGAGCAGATCTTAGGGTGAAAGCAGACATAACAATTTTAGAGCAGTGGAGCTGCTCTGGAAGTGCACTCACTTTGTTCAACTTAACACTCATCTCTGCAGACACAGAAATTAACAGTTCTGGCGGAAGTGGCTGCCGCAGACTGCCCGATGCCCATGATGTCACCAGGACATAAAAAAATCTCCCTCCCAAAAAATCTCCAGATCAGCTCCCACTTCAAACAAGTGTTTCCTTTTTTAAATAAATAAGGCATCCAATGAACATATAAACCACCAAACGTACACACGGCACTTTAAGAATTCCTGTGCAAGGAGCCTACCTGAAGCATGTGGGGAGAGGTAAGGCTGACAGCTGAACTAGCATTTAATCTATTGGTATGTACATTCAGAGAGCAAACCTGGGAGAAATCTGGGCTCATATTCTGAGGGGCCTGTTGTGAATCCTCTTGGTATATTATCTCTCTCTTCACTCCCAGTTGTTGGGCTGTCTGTAACTCTAGTATATTCAGGCCACACTGAACTCTTGAAGTGTGGAGATCAGTAACAAGCAAAACCTATTAATTATGGTATTTCATTCTTTTTTTCCCTCCCAGTAAATATTCACACTTTTTTTGTGTTCACTCCTAGATAACATGGGTCTCATCTCTTCCCATCCCATTGCTTTGCTGATGCAACAGAAACACTTCCCAGCACCCTCCTTGCTATTCTGAAGAAAAAGACATCTCCACTATTTGTTTAGGCCTTTGTACACTGAGCTGTGGTACTTCACACCCTAGACTTTGTCTGCAGTACTTTTTCCATTGGGCACATGCCGTTGTTCCAGAGTGGTGTTCACTTTAAGGGGGCCTGGCATGCTATATACTTTGGAAGAATTGCTGTGCTGGTTTGGAGGGGCGGGAGGGGGAGGGGGACTTGTTTTGCAGAACACTCGGAAGAAGGATGTTTTGATGATATTTCAGAATAAATACTTCTGTCATTCCCTGACTGGAAAGTGTTTATTGTGCTGAAGTTGTTTGTTTTTATAATCAGATGGTCAACTTTTATTGTTTTAGCTGAAGACCCTAACATGCAGTACAGAATATAATTATTAGAATAAAACATTATTCTAAAATACCCAATAAAAATATGAACCATGCTGAAAAGATTCAGATCAGAGAAACCAGGCATGATATTTAGAGCCATTCAGAGAAATATAAATATCAATAAAGATTAATAGATAACCTAGTGAGAAAAGACCTGTTTGTTTTAAAATGGTTACTGGACAGGGCGGTCCTACCCAGTGTTTTGGAGAGAGCCAATGCCGGAGCCTCCTGCAGATCCACAGCCTCCCCTGGCACGTCGTCTGGCCCACCCCCAGCATGTCTCCTTTTACCCCTCCTGAGCTCAGAACAGAACCATCTTGGAGTTTTCCGTGGTGGCTGGAGCAGGGCAGGAGGGAATCCAAGGTCGGGTCTCTCCCTTGAGGGCAGGCCTCTCAGCCCTCAGAGAGGGAGATGCTATCACCCCGGGGACACCCCCCTCCCAGGGATCATAGGAATGCAGCCTAAGTTCACCAACAAAATCTTCAGATTAAAAATAAAGCCACCGCTTGCCCTGCCTTTCAGCCCCTATTCAATTGTTGGTAATGACCTGGTCAAAAGATGGGATAAATGAATGTTTCATTTTTGTTGTTACTGTTGCTGCTTTTATTTATTTATTTCATCTGTACCCTGTCTTTCCATAAAATTTGCCCAAAGTGGCTAACAACAGTAAAATCCACAATAAAAAGTAGCATAGCAAGCATTATAAAGCCATCTAAAAGAATCAAATAAGGGTGCAATCTTATGCATATTTAGACAGTAAAGGGCCATTTTATCCTGAATTATTACAACTGAGCCATGGCTGGCTGGAGAATACTGGGAGTTGTAGGACTTTTTCTGTCTAAACATGCAGGGGATTGTGCCCCAAGAGCATATAAAAATAGCAGCCAGTTGAAACATAATGCAATTAAAATACAGGTTAAGACACAGAACAGCAGAGAAAACAAATCAGCTCTATAGGCTAAACAAAAGGAGTTTGCCTGCTGGCAGAAGTCCATCAATGAGTATCCTGTGGCAGGGAGTTTCAAAGTCTGGACTCAGCTGCTGAGAAGGTCCTTTCTTGAGTTCTGCCCAAACACATCAGTCATTGGTGGGATGGACAGAATGGCCTCCCTAGAAGATCTCAACACCTGGGCAGGTTCATACAGGCAAAGATGGTCCTTCAGGTAATTATTGTAGAGGTGGGAGTGCATTTTAATAGAAATTTGGCGGAAATACATACATACAGATTATACTATATAAAGAAAAATCCATCCAACTTACAAAGTATGGGTACATGCTTCAACAAAAAATGCTTGTGTTCGATACTGTGTTCCAAAACCTGATGGGAGCCGGAATGGATCTGTCTCAGCTGTAACAATTCAGGGTAAAAACCACTGCAGACAATTCCTAGCCAGAGCATGTTTTCTAAAGTGAGAAATGCTGGAGCTCAAACCTGTCTAGACTCAAACTTGTACCTTTTGCTATGGGAGCCCTTTCCCTATGGGTGGAATGTGGCTGCACATACTTAGCAGTAAAAGAAACGAAGTCTGTGCTCAGAGACACCATGTTCCTTTAATGTTACCTCAGAATTGTTTTATTTCGTGTTACTTCATGTGTCCCAAGGCTAAGTAGCAACATTAAATAAACACAGGCTCTAGTGAGCCCTGGCACAGAGGAAAACCTGTTCCTAGCTCTACACCTTGGGAAGTACATGTCACTTAAGTCATGCAGTTCCCCCTCCAGGTTTTGGAGGGCCCTTGGGCAAGACACCCTCAGTGGGCCCCCTCCTCTCTCAGTGAGTTTTTCTTTCTCACCGCCACCTTCATCAGCTGCTCTTGCTGCTCACCCTCTTTCTCATCATTGCTGCCACTCGCTTGCTTGATAGGGAGAGCACCAGTGAGCAAGTAGGCAGGGGCATCTACTGGACCTCCTCATCACCTCCTCCATTGTCTGGGCTAAAGCAAGAGGCAGGTGAACAAGCAGGTTGTAATAATGAGGAGGTGGAGCATGTCCAGGGGACTCTTGCTAGGGTGCAGGCCCTCTGCAGTGTGCCTGACCGTGCCCACCCTTGATGCCACCCCTGATGTCATGGCTGGAGAGTTGCCCTGTCTACACCTAAATCTCTGGGATGATAAAGGCCGCAGAACCCTCAGTGTCTGAGACTATGGATCTAGCTGTGTTCGTTTTGCAGAACTATGAGAGACAGTAGGCCATCTGCCGCACACTGATGCCAGCTAGTGGGAAACTGTTTCTCTTCTCCATATCTCAGGTGCAGAGGTCATTGAAGCCACAAGATGGCAGCAGCTAACTGCTCACCTGGTGCATCCAAAAGTTCCCATTGCTAAGAAACCTGGAGTTTTCCCCACACTCCCCAGGGATAAGGATGCATGAAGGGTATCCTCTTCACAAGCAATACTGAGCGTATTTTAGTTTATCACATCCACAGATCCAGTTGACAAGCCCACACTGATGAGAATGTAAGCCGCAATCTACACACAGCCTGCTTAAACACTGTGGGAATAAATGGGATTTTAAGTACCCTAACTGTGTGCTGGATTGCAGCCTTACATTTGATTTTAAAATGGCTCAATTGAAATTAACTGGGGCAGGGACAATCTCAAGCAAATGTTTCTAGCTCAAATTTGCATGCAAAAATTAGCTTTTCCCCTCTAAATGATTTTTTCAACATTACAGAGCATGGATGCTGTTGGTTGAAGAGGGGTGGTCAACAATCTTTTCTTAGTTGACCACCCATGAAGGGATCCTCTTTGGGCTCACTAGAACCTTGATTTTCCTCTCCTTCCCCAGCAGGTGAGCATGTATGCAGGTAGCATGGCAGGTCATTACAGGAAACGGGAGGGTTGCCTTTACTTTCCATATTTCCATCAACCCCTTCTCCTCTGCCCAGAAGTTACAACTACTAGCAGAGAGGTAAGGATGTGGAAGGCGCACACAGACCTGCTATTCCTTACATTCCCTTGGCATCCTGCCTGTGTGTGTGCATATTGAGGGGAAGAGACGTGGAGAAAGATTGTGCCCAAAAGGTAAAAGTACTGAATCCGAATAATGATAACATTATTCTCAGAACTTACCAATGAGACACAGGATTTTAAAATCATCCCTCAACATCAAATTTCACCAGCAGGATATGAATGTTTTCAAAAAGTTGAATTCTGACATTTTACCAAATGTTCATTTTTAGAGCATTCAGAAGACTTCTTGGCAACATTTCTGAGAACTCACGTGTTTAAGACTCAGAATTCTAGTTCTTAGATATGTGGTTTTATTTATTTATTATTTATTATTAAATTTATTAATTGCCCATCTGGCTGGTCACCCAGCCACTCTGGGCGATGTACAACATACAGTAAAACAGTTTAAAACAATAAAATTCTAAAATTAAAACATTTTCTAAAATACCCTAACCCACCCCAAATGCCTGCCTGAACAACCATGTTTTTAATGCACGACGGAAGCTCATTAAAGAGGGGGCATGACGGAGTTCCCTAGGGAGGGAGTTCCACAGAGTGGGGGCCACCACAGAAAAGGCCCTCTCCCTCATCCCCACCAGTTCTGCCCAGTCATTGCTGAATTTTGAGAACAAAAATAGGAGACACCTTATATCCAGCTAACTAGTAACCCAGCTGTTATGGTTTCCTACCCAATATTCCTTACAGTGTGTGTGTGTGTGTGTGTGTGCGCGTGCGCGTGCGCGCGCGCGCGCGCGTGCCAGGGACAGCAGGGGAGGGATAGGACCGTGTTTGCAGGATGATGTGATGATCACTGGACTAGATGACTAGTAGCCAAGTCAGGAATGGAAATTCAGGCAGTATAGCACTGATCACCAGTCCGCTAGGACACAGAAGAAGTGACGCTTTTTGCCATCACGCCCGGCTTAATTTTCCGACGACATCTGCCTGGTCACTTTGGAGACAGGGTGCTGTGCTAGATGGGTCTTTGGCCTGATCCAGCAAGGCAACTCTACGTTGTTAGGTAATATAGTCTTGAAAGGTACTGCTAAAGAGGGAAGGGAACTCTCCTGGGTGCTGAAACAGATGCAAGAACTAACCAACAGCCCTATACATGAAAAAACATTCCTTTAATCCTGGACTTTCAGTTCTGCTTCATATAATGTAGAATAACATCCACATCAAAAATGGGAAGTGTAAGTGGGACCTGCAACAAAATGTTGCAGTGTGGAGTGCAGCTGATGGAGATACTAGCCACTCCATTCTATTCCCCACCCACCCCCTAATTTCCAATTTTCCCCAAACAGCCAGTCAGCATTCCATAGCCACTGAGCATGCTCAGACCTCATTAGGTTGTTTTGGGGGATTCCCCCCTCCTTAGAATTTGTTTTCTAAATATTTTTTATATTTCTGCAGACCTCAGGGTTCCCCTGAGTCTACTGATACCTCCCTCTTGTGTGTGGATGGTGCCACTTGGCAACATAAGTAATTGCACTCACAGCCTGAACATCAGAAATAGAGGGAATGATAGTGCAACTTATGAAATGCAGCAAGTCTCTCTCTGTGTGTCGCACGCACGCAGTACACAGACTGGGCATATCTACAGTTTTAGAAAGTTTTATCTGCCATGGCTTGCCCCAAGTAAGCCTAGAAAGTTTGCTTTGGGGAAGATATTGAGAATTCTTTTTGAGAGCCTTCGCATTTCCAAGAACTACATTTCCCAGAGTTCCTTGGAAAAGGAACAGTAACAGCAAAATTTATTTAAGTTGTAATGTAGCCATGCTTTCAGATAGCTTTTGTAGGATAGAAACAAACTGGGCATTAAGAATGGGAGCATATAGAAACGAGAATGTGTGTTGGTGAGTGTGGTACATTTCAACCTACCTGAATATTGTCTAAACTTGTGGTTGATATATGTAAATAGAACCATTTGAGATGGCAATTGAAAAGAGAGGCTTGTTGTTGTTGTTGTTCAGTCATTCAGTCGTGTCCGACTCTTCATGACCCCATGGACCATAGCACGCCAGGCCTTCCTGTCCTGCGCTCTCTCCCGGAGCGTGCTCAAGTTCATATTCATTGCATCCGTGATGCTATCTAGCCATCTCATCCTCTGCCGTCCCCTTCTCCTTTTGCCTTCAGTCTTTCCCAGCATCAGGGTCTTTTCCAGGGAGTTTTCTCTTCGCATTAGGTGGCCAAAATATTGGAGCTTCAGCTTCATTATCTGTCCTTCCAAAGAGCAGTCAGGGTTGATTTCCTTTAGGATGGACTGATTTGACCTCCTTGCAGTCCAGGGGACTCGTAAGAGTCTTCTCCAGCACCACAGTTCGAAAGCATCAATTCTTCGGCGCTCAGCCTTCCTTATAGTCCAGCTCTCACAGCCATACATTACTACTGGGAAAACCATAGCTTTGATTAGACGGACCTTTGTCGGCAAGGTGATGTCTCTGCTTCTTACTATGCTGTCTAGGTTGGCCATAGCTTTCCTCCCAAGGAGCAAGCGTCTTTTAATTTCATGGCTACAGTCACCGTCTGCGGTGATCTTGGAGCCCAAGAAAGTAAAATCTGTCACTGCTTCCATTTCTTCCCCTTCTATATGCCAGGAAGTGATGGGGCCAGATGCCATGATCTTCGTTTTTTTAATGTTGAGTTTCAAACCAGCTTTTGCACTCTCCTCTTTCACCCTCAACAAGAGGCTCTTGAGATCCTCTTCGCTTTCTGCCATTAGGGTGGTATCGTCTGCATATCGGAGGTTGTTGATAATTCTCCCGGCAATCTTAATTCCGACCTCTGATTCATCCAACCCGGCATTTCTCATGATGTACTCTGCATATAAGTTAAATAAGCAGGGCGACAATATGCAGCAAATAGGCATTTCTTAACAAACCTGCCCAGGGTTTTCAGGGCTTCAATAAAGGATTATGGGTGAGTCACTATAAAAGGTCAACTGTTTCCCATTTCATTGTGCACTAAATTCATTTTTTAGAGTCCCAGCAGAAATTTAGTGTTTATGTTTAATACTCACAGCAAACATTTAGGTTGTATAGTACAGCAGAATGTGTTCTGAATTGCTGTTATTCTTAGCATCTCACCATGTTAAAGCTGTGTCTACATCAAACAAAGTGATTTCAAACTGGTTTAACTGTCATAGCTTCCTGCAATCAATTCTGGAAATGTAGTTTTGTGAGGCAGCTGAGGATCCTCCACTGGGAATTTGTAACTCTCACGCAGAACTAAAGCACCCCAAAATCAGACTCCTTGAGGGCAGGAAGCCATGACAATTATAGTATTTCTGAGCTCGTTGAGTAGAAGTGGCCTATTTTCCAGTGTAGCTCAGCTCATGTGAGCACTGCCACTGTCTCTTGCATCTGATGAAGTAGAGCAGCAACCTATAAAAACTTGTGCCAAATATACCTGGAAGTCTTGAAGGGGCTTGGCCTGTTCTTCTGTTCTTTCTCAGAGTGTTTTCAGACACAGGGTTGGATCCAAGAACTGCTTTCCATGAGTGGAATGGCTCTAATTGTAGAAGGCCCCTCCCCCTGATTTTTTGGGGATCCCCCATAGGCCCCATAGCACAGCTCAGCCCATTCATCAGGATGTCCTGACCCTCTGCGAGGCATTTTTAGAAGGCTGGAAGACTGCCATGGGAAGGACAGCATGGGTAAATCTGGATCCAACCTGAGGCTTTTATCCTGCAATTGCACCTCAAACATGGACTTTTACTGAATAGCCAGAGAATGACATCTTCCATTTGCAATCCTCTCGCATTTTTTCTCCTACTTCTACCTTTTTTCTTACCAAACAAAAAAACATTAAGGAGGAAAAGATGGAACACATCACAATACCTTTTGAACTGTAGCACTAGGAGCCCTCCATCTGGAAGCACCCAAAATGAGACCTGCAGAGTGGCTCCACACTTTAGATAATAGGCACAATTGATGTGGTTGTTCCCTGCAGCAGAAAAGGCACAAAAAGTGTGGACAACACACACACATGTCTTTAAATGACCATACACATTTGCATTTTATTTCCTTAGTGCAACATCTTAGGTGGCTTTTAGGGGTTCTTCATCATGAAATGTGCAATCAGCCTATGTAGTCCATCTCCACAAGATGTTGTGATGGCCACTAGCCAAGTTAGCATTAAAAAACGGCCTAGACAGGTTCACTGAGGAATGGTCTGTTGGCGGCTATTAACCATGAGCACAGGAAATGTGCAAGCAATATCATTTTGATTATCAGATGTTGGGGCAAAAAATAATAAGGGAGGGGCTATCTCCATTACTCCCAGTTTGTGATCTTCCTTGAACTATCCGGTTGGCCATTATCAGAGACAGGGTGCTTGCTGGGCTAGATGGTTCCTTGGGTCTGAAATGTCACTGTAATTCTTCAGTTCTTATTTTGGCCCAGAATATACACAGACACAATCCTGTTCGGCAAAGATGCTTCAGCTGCAGGAAGGAATGGTTGTGTAGGATTTACCCTGCTTAGGAAAGACTTGCCTACAGTTTCTATAAGCCAAACTTTGCTGCCACAGAGACTGCTTAGGCATGGAGGGAGAGAGAGAGAGAGGCACCTGGCGGGGTTATTAGCAAACTTGGAGTTCATCCTTCTGCAGGGACCGGCTCATAATTACAGTCATTTCCTAGCTGTGCGATGAGTGTTTCATCAGGGCCTGCCTGGCTCTCTCTCTCTCCAGCCCTCATCAGTCACTAGAAGGGCTCTTTAAAGAGACAGCAGCTCTACCAGCAGCAGCCCTCTCCCTCTCCAGTTCATTTTGAACAGATGTGCTTTAATTGGGAAGACATATTTGAACCTCTCAGCTCACAGGAGGCAAGGATCATGGCTTGCCACAAATTGTTTGCTCTCCTCCACAATGACAATGTTGCCCAGCAGAGGAAAGATAAAAGGGCACAATTTGCCAGGACATTTTCCTGCATGAGCCCCTGTTGAAATGAATGGGAGCAGCTCTGGTTCATTCCATTGCAGGAGAGAACTTCTGATGGTGTCCAAATTGTGCATTAGAGGTCATCTTGTGAATCAGTTTTCAGTATTCCAGCATCCACTCCCGATGTGCTGTTCTACTCTAGCTTAATCAAGAATGCAGGGCTGCCTTTGTTCTCATGATTCCCATTGAGTTCTATGGCCTCCATGAATATTCGGTAGACAATGGGGTTAGGAAAAGGACTGGAGCTCTATCTGGAGCTCTTCCTATGCCCATGAAGGCCTGCTAGTACTGGCAAGCACTGAACATGTGTGTAGCACTTTAGAGCACCAGTCTTGTAAGGTAGGTTTGTATTATTATCATCCCCATACTGCAGGTGGAGAGAGGGGAGTCTAAGGCTGAGAGAGGCTTGTCTAAGCAGTGGCGCAGTCAGGTCATCTTAGATGCTGGATTTGAATGGCCTTATGAGGGGAGAACATCTTTGTTGTTTTGTTGTTCAGTCATTAAGCCGTGTCCGACTCTTCGTGACCCCATGGACCATAGCACGCCAGGCCTTCCTATCCTCCGCTCTCTCCCGGAGCGTGCTCAAGTTCATCTTCATTGCATCGGTGATGCTATCTAGCCATCTCATCCTCTGCCGTCCCCTTCTCCTTTTGCCTTCAATCTTTCCCAGCATCAGGGTCTTTTCCAGTGACTTTTCTCTTTGCATTAGGTGGCCAAAATATTTGAACTTCAGCTTCAGTATCTGTCCTTCCAATGAGCAGTCAGGGTTGATTTCCTTTAGGATGGACTGATTTGACTTCCTTGCAGTCCAGGGGACTCGTAAGAGTCTTCTCCAGCACCACAGTACGAAAGCATCAATTCTTCGGCGCTCAGCCTTCCTTACAGTCCAGCTCTCACAGCCATACATTACTACTGAGAAAACCATAGCTTTGATTATACGAACCTTTGTCGGCAAGGTGATGTCTCTGCTTCTTACTACTAGGTTTGCCATAGCTTTCCTCCCAAGGAGCAAGCGTCTTGTAATTTCATGGCTACAGTCACCATCTGCGGTGATCTTGGAGCCCAAGAAAATAAAATCTGTCACTGTTTCCATTTCTTCCCCTTCTATATGCCAGGAAGTGATGGGGCCAGATGCCATGATCTTAGTTTTTTTTAATGTTGAGTTTCAAACCAGCTTTTGCACTCTCCTCTTTCACCCTCAACAAGAGGCTCTTTAGATCCTCTTCGCTTTCTGCCATTAAGGTGGTATTGTCTGCGTATCTGAGGTTGTTGATAATTCTCCCGGCAATCTTAATTCCGACCTGGCGTTTCTCATGATGTACTCTGCATATAAGTTAAATAAGCAGGGTGACAATATGCAGCCTTGTCGTACTCCTTTCCCAATTTTGAAACTCATCTGTAGCACAGGGCTATTGTTGACCTAGCTTACAAGGTTAGCAATGCAATATTAGAGATGTGATGCAATGTAGCATGTGAAGTCCTGTGTAAATTAATGATGCCACACATAAATAATTAGCTGCAGCTAACCAGCAAGTTGACTCCAACCAAAATAGCGGCTAGGAGGAGAAACCTGTATGGTTCTATTCATCTCAACATTAACAGTACTATTAACCAGTTGGAGTGTTTAAACTATGGTCTTGCATATATTAGCTCAGTAATCCTTCCAAGTGCCCAGTAAGGGTTCAGTGTTGCTAGCCACTTAGTCCAGAGGCTTGCCTAAGGCTGGTCAGTTTTAACTTTGAATTTATAAATGGGCTGGGGGGGGGGGTCCATCTTGAAACTAGCACTACAACTGCCAGCTCTCTCTCATCTGTGAAATGGGTGTTTGGAACCTAGTCAAAGGAGATGAATTCCGGGGAGCTTTGAACCTGCATCGCTCATTTTAGAAACTGAGCCCAAGGAGATCCTCATGTATATGCTAATATATCCTAGGCATCCTTCCTGAGCCAGGTGCGCTCCAGATGTAGGAACATAGGAAGCTGCCTTATATTGAGTCAGACCATGGGTCCATCTAGCCCAATGCTGTTGACACTGGCTGGCAGCAGCAGCTCTCCAGGGTTTCAGGAAGTTTTTCCAACCCTACCTGAAGATGCCGGGGATTGAACCTGGGACCTTCTGCATGCAAAAAATACCACTGAACTGTGTCCCCTCCCTGTTAGACTGCAACTCCCATCACCCCAGCCAGCTTGGGTGTTATAGTCCAACACACCTAGAGGACACCAGGTTGGGGAAAGGCTGACCTAAGCAGTAAGTCATACTCCCCCGCTCCCCGCCCAAAGGTGGGCTAACGTTCACTGGCTGGGAAGCCTTCCTTCTAAACTCAAGATGGTACCTTAACAGGCTGCATGGGCATTTGGCTGTGAAGGAAATGCACTCTGCGTATGCTTAGTAGCATTCATCTTCATTATTTGTTCATACATTGCAAGGCCAAGCTCCATATTCAAAACCACCCCGGGGCTCAAACGAAGCACTTCATGGCTGGCTTGCGTTCCCAGTACCTTTGACTTTAAAATCTTGGCCCCAGATGGTGTTGGCTGGCAGAGGGGGTTGGAGAGACAGTAGAAGGGAGAGTTGCCTTTGCTTTGTTTCTTCCAAAGGAGATTCCAAATTACAAGCCCTTGAATGTTCCAGTTCACATGTTGTGTGACTGAATCTGGTGTTGAAAATAAGTTCAGCCGTCAAGTCCTGGTCCAAAGAGAGCTTGGTGCTCTCTCTCTCCACCCCTCTTCTTAATTTTGGCAGGAGGTGGCGCATGGAGAATAGGGGTGCAGGATTTGTGTCCAGGCCTTGATGGAAAGAAGCATCTCTCTCTTTCTCTCTCCCGCGTCTCAGATGGCTGCCCTCATCTCGATCCACAGCTGCCACCCCGCAACCCTGAGCTTAATGAGCCTGCAGTAGGCACAGCACTCCACCTCCCCTCCCTTCTTTTTTTCCCTCTTTCCCCCTAATCACCACCCGGAAATTCTAGGCTGCTGGCAGGCACTGCAAAAATTACTTTCTCTATTTAAAAACAACAGCAACCGCAAGGGCAGGCGCCTGCCAAGAGAAACTCAGAATGGAGCAGAAGGCAGAGAGACTCGGGGAGCCTTAATGAGGCTGTGCCAGAAATCCAGCCAGCAGCGGGGGGTGGGGGGGAGGGAAAGAAGCTGAAAGAGATGTTTGCAACTCCGAGCCGCAACCCAGAGAACAGCTTGTAGCTCTGAGGGGGTTAAGCCCCCGCCTCTGATCTCCCAGCAGAGCAAATATCAGAGTTCAGCGGGGCAGGCAGCAAGAGACAACCCTGAGATGAGGCAGCCATCTCAGATGGCAGAATTTGGGGTACCGCGAACAGTGGCAGATCATTGGGAGATACAGCAAGCTGGCCTGTGGGATACATTCCCCCAGCAAGTTCTCCTGTGCAAGCCCAGCTGAAATGAGAGAGGACATGTCTTGCAGACCAGGCTTCGGTTCGGCATTTACCCTGCCTCAATCACAGAATTGTGCCGGGGGGGGGGGGGTGAGAGATGACTTCTTCCTCTTGTAACCCTCCTGCATTTTCTCACTTCTTCCATCCTTTTTCTTTTTGCAGAAAATCAGTTGAGGAAAAGGTGGAAGCGCTGTCTGCATAAAGTCTTTTGATTAGTAGTGCTTGGAGCCCTCTGTTGGGAAGCACCAAAAGAGAGTAGTTTTGAGCTTGTACAGATCGTATTTCTTGCCTCCCTGCATAACTAATGATTTGGGGAAAGTTCTCAGCCCTAAGGAGGCTGCTTTCAGGCCTGCTGAAGTCTGAAAGTGCGACCGACACACCTTCAGCGATGAAGTTACTCAGAGGAGCCTTCAGAAAGAGAAGAAAAGGCCGGCTCTTGAGCAAAGAACTCATTATGGATTAAGGAACCTCCAAGCCATGTTAGACCTTCACAGGGAGGCTCCTAAATGGATCCCTGCGCTGCTGGATTAAACCAGCGTAAAACCTAAAAATAAAGCCTGCAGATGTTGATATTATGGTGGCACTCCTGCAGGGGACCATTTCCTTTAACTTGTGCAGTCCCACACATTTGTACCGTGCAGTTTCTAAAGGCAGTGGGGCTTATTGCCCTTGAGGAGTCACACTCTTGGATCCTGAGCCCCTTCCCTTTAAGCCCAGCTGTATACAGGCCAGCTGCACAGACCCCATAGAACAGCCTTGCCCTCCAGATGTGTTGGGCTGCAAATCCCATCATTCTGGGGAAGGCTGTCATAGAAACAGAGGGCACTCTTAAGCATGCGCAGAGGTTTTCTGCTTCCACATTTGGTGGCACTTTCCAAGGTTGGGCCATTCTGTTGAAAGCGTGCTAGAGCAGCCTTCCCGAACCTGGTGTGCCCTTCAGATGTGTTGGACTGCAAATTCTATCATCCCCAGCCAGAATTATGGGAGTTGTGGTCCAACACATCTGAAGGCCACCAAATCGGGGAAGACTGTGCTAGAGGCTCAGCACTGTTGAAGCACAGCTCAAATAAAGACCACGTACCAGTCCTTCGTTGGTGAAGTTACGGGTGCCAAGGCTCACATCTGCCTGTAAGCCACAATTCATGAATCATAGGGATGGGCCGCAGTTTCACAGTGGGGAAGGAAAAAGCCCTCGACATCTGGGGTGGTAAACCGGCGGGCCTCCAGATGTTCTTGGACTCTAGCTCCCATCAGCCCCAGCCAGCATGACCAATGGTCAGGGATGATGGGGGTTGAGTCCAACAACAGCTGGAGAGCTACAGCTTCTCTCAACCCCTGTGCTGTGTACTTAGAGGGACAAAATCCCAGATAATGCTGTCAGTTAACATTAAATATCACATTGCTAGCTCAGATCAAGATTCATATAGGCCAGCTGTCTGCCTCCAACAGTGGCCAGCCAGATGCCTCTGGAAGCTCTCAAGCAGAACGCGGGTGAGATCATCATCCCTTGTTTGACCTCAAAACTTGTTAATGGGGTATACTGGCTTTGAACAGGCGCGGTGCTAACCAGAGTGTGGGCTGGGCGACTTTGACCATAAGACATAGAACATTCGGTGGGTTGTATCCAGGGTCTGCCTTCCCTGAGAAGAAGGGCTCTGCTTGTGGGAAGTCCCTCTGCCCAATTTTGGGGAATCCCCCTCCTCCACACATCACAGTTCACCCCATTCTGCAGCATCTCCTGACCCTCTGTGTTGGATTTCCAAGGGTCTGGAAGGGCTGGCGTGGGAAGGAGAGTGCAGGGAAGTCTACTTCCATCAGCATAGTTGATCCAGCATAAATCTAGATCCAACTCAGTGAATGCAGCTAACAGCTGTTCACACGTCTTCGTCCTCAATTTGCCAATTACATTTTTAAAATAACTAAGAATTCCTCCTCATATTATCTTCATGCTGTGAGAACCATGGCTTTCATGCCATGGAGGTAATCTGAGAAGTAGGGCTTAAGAGCCTTTCAGCTACACAGAATGAGGCAGTTGAATTATAGACTGTACCACCACAGCTGGAGGATTGCATCATTTCATGCTCCCCTACATCAGACACCCTGGATGGAAAAATCTAGCATATCTGGAAGAACAGATCTAGCACAGACCTTTTCCCTGCTATGTTAGATTTCTACTTGCAGGGAGCTTGGGTGTTTTGTTTCTTTTGACACGTGGGAGCATTAAAAAATGAGCTGCACTTGCAGTCTGAAGTGGTACCGTCTATTCTTCCACCTCTGGGCTCTACCACCTCATCCTGCAACATAAGCTAGCCCTCCAGTTGTTGGACTGACTCCCATCACCCCTTGACCATTACCCATTTTGGCTGGTGTTGATGGGGGTTGGAGTCTCACAACATCTGCAGGGTCACAAGTTCCCCCAGTCCTGAGCTAGAAGAAGAGAAGGGATGGTGGCTCAGTTGTAGAGGAGAGGTTTCATGTGCAGGTCTCAAGTTCAGTTCCTGACATTTCAAGGTAGGACTGGAAAAACTCCTGCCTGAAACCCTGGAGAGCTGCTGCCAGTCAGTGTTGACAATACTAGGCTAGATGGTCTGACTCCATATATGGCAGCTTCATATGTTCCATATATAAGCCATCAATGCATTTTGCAGCAAATCAATTGCTGATTGTATAGAGATAAATGTCCTTTGGTTTAGCCTGACTCTATGGTAGACAAGAGCCCCGATACTGGAAAAATGTGTAGTCGAGTCTGAAGTTTAGCACAAAATGAAGCCCTGCCTGATTTGTATTGGCTCCCCTCTGACTGTCTCCTCATTGTATCTCTTCAAATACACTCAAGAAGAGAGGGCACAGCTCAGAAAGGGGAGGCAAGAGTTGCGTGTTTTCAGGAGGATGGGAAATCAAATCTCCCCACAGCTCTAAGCAACTGTCTGGAAGCTTCGAAAGCTGAGCTGGCACGGGCAGGTGGTTGCACAGCTGTACCATTTGGATCATGCGCTCCTATCAATATTCATGAGGCAGCCTGGCCAATCAGCAGAGTAGCTGTCATTAGTGAGCATCTGGCTAGTGAGAAGAGGTTTGTTCTGTTTTTTTGTAGGGTGGTTTTTTTGTTTTTGCAAGTGAACTTCTTTTGACATTTTGAGAATTTTCCTCTGTAGGTTTCAAAGTCCTCTTCCCCCACCCTCCACCTCTGCAGTTGGCTTAGTCCCTTTGGCAATACACAAGTCCCCAAAGCCCCCCTACAATGTAGAGGTACAACCATGGAAAGGTAAAATACTTAGGGTCTTCCAGCCGTATTGCACCACAGTTCTTTACAGTAATAAATACCTATTCCAGTATTGTGCAGTATCCAGTATTCCAAGCTGCAGCACTGCTCCTTCCCACACTGCTCCAGTTGCTTAAGGCCCCGCAGTCACCCAAGACAGCAACACTGGTGTTGGAAGACGTAATCACAGCAGCAGCTGCTCTCACATGTCCTTGGGATTCTGATTGAACCAGGAAGGCATGAGAAGGATCCGTGCTGCTGCAGCTGCTCCCATGCAATTGAAATAATGTAGAAGAGCCTAAATAGGGAGAACACCAAGTGTGCAAAGCGCTTTGCGTACATTATCTGATAAGCCTTACCACATCCCTAGTAAGGAGGATTAGCCCTATATTGCAGATAAGGAGGAAAAGCCAAGGCATAGTAGCATCACCAGCAGCCATTCCAGCAGGCTGTACAGAGGTGAGAGGGGAAGCAGGGCCATTCTGCCAGCCCTGCTGAAAGACTGTGTTTGCCTCTTCCCGCCCCATCCCTTTTTCCTTGTGTGTCATGTCTTTTTAGATGGTAAGCCTGTGGGCAGAGACTTGTCTTGCTTCCTGATTGGATGTAAGCTGCTCTGGGAGACTTTTTGGCTGAGGAGCAGGATAAAATACTTTAAGGGTGCAATCCTATGCATGTTTAGACAAAAAAAAGTCCCACAGCTCCCAGCATCAATCAATCTCTAAAGCTACTTGGTGAGTTCATGGCTGAGATTCATACTGGGGACTTCAATCTCGTAACCCCTATGACACACTGGGATGAATCATCAAGCTGAAACAGACCAGAAGTTCACTTGGTCTCCCCACTACAAAACAGGAGCCCCATCTAGCAGCAGCCTATACACTGCTGCCTCATATGTAATCCAGACTAGGCCACAAGCAGAGGGCAAGTTCACTACATCAAATGGCTTACTGAGCAAATAATTCCAATTGACTCAAATATAGTAGCCCTGCTATAAGGGAAAACCTACATCTGCAGATTCATGAGCTATCCAACTTAAAGAGTAAAACATGTTCCCCCTCCAGACATATTAGCCTTGAACATTTAAAGGTGTTTTAAAGTTTAAACAAAGTAAACCCATCCATTCCCACTGAAATCTAATTGAAACATCACCCATCAACAAAACATCCTCCTGAACCCCCACAGGAAATTAAAAGGACCCCAAAATTACAGAAGGCCTTCCCTGTTGCCATATTCAGAGCTATTATTGATTAAATGTTAACCCAAACCCCACCAAGGATGCTGAAATCCTCCAGACTTCCCATTACCTGGATTGGCTCTGCTATGCTCCCCTTTTCGCTCACCCATTCCCATGATCACGCACCTCAACTATCTACCAACCATCAATGTATGCGATAAGCACTCCACTTGAGGTATGAGGTTGGTTGAGATTATTCACTGGTGAAGGAATTGCACTCTGCACATGCTCAGCAGCACAATAGGTTCCAAGGACTAAATTTTGCCTTAACGCAAAGCACTGCCTGACGAGAAAAGGTTAAGGGCGCAATCCTATGCATGTTTAAATAGAGAGAAGGGTGTTTAGACAGAGCTGGCTGGGGCATGCTGGGAGTTGTGGGCTTTTTTTCTGTCTAAACTTGCATAGGATTGCGTCCTAAAACTCAACATTCCTAGGTTAGGTAGAAAGCTGTGCAGTGTAAGTGGGCCTGATGTCGAAATGTTACCTGTTTTTTGCACATTATAGTCTTCCTCCAGTATTACGTTCACATGTGCGCTTTAGTGCAGTATTAGGGCCGCCTTCACGTAGATCTGCTGTAGCAAGGCATCCCATTGTCCTGCGCTGCAATCCCTTGCTGTTGGGGAGCATATATGAATAAAGCCATCACATGGGTGAGACCAGTAATAGGAGTCTTTCCCAGTTAATTGGCACCCAGTAGGACAGGCACTGCTAAGATGGGCAAGACCTCTGCCATTGGCCAAAACTCACATGGTTGCTCCATTAACCCCAGGATTCTGCCACAGGAAGCGACTCCCCCACTGCTGCAGGTGCGTGCCAAGAATGCCTAGTAGCTTACACTCCAATCCAAAAGTAGCTGGAATAGGCAGTCAACAGCTGTCAGGATGTATGTCTGGACTTGCAATTTGGACGATTGCTATACAGTGCACCTAGGACATTCGGTAACTACTTGAAGCTGTAAACCTATAGTTGCCGGGTGGTAATGCTGTTTAAACTTGGGCCCATCTTTATTCATTTCCCCTTGAAGACCTCTTAGCAATCGTGTCTTCCTTGTAGGGGCCGTGTCTTCCTCGTAAGGTATGTTTCCCATGGGATGTTATGCCATAATTCTGTGTAAGGAGAGAAAGCCCTGTAAAGCCCTGAAAAGTTGAGGGGCTGATACTTGAACACCTCTCTTTTGACCATCTTGACTAGCCTAGTCTGTGTGTGTGTGTGGGTGGGATCTTTCTTCTTCAGCTTCTCAATGGCTTGCACATCACCATTTTAAGAAGGAAATGTCACCAAAAGGTGAGACACTCCTGTAATTCTGGTGTGGTTATTTTCTCTCTCTTGCTATAGAGACCACCATATCATGAAAGAAAAGGTGCATGCATCTTCCCCTCTCCCCCACCCTCTTCTATAATCATTAAAATGTATAATAAAAAGAAAATACGCTATAACCATGTGGGGCTGGGGAGGAAGAGAAACAGAATTAGGAACATTGCTATGACCAAGGTTTAGCATAGTAGCTGTTCTGCTTGCATGTATGTTTTATTGAGATGGTGGCGAGGTGTGGGGAGAGAAATAGATATGAAAAAAGATCAAGCACTTTTACTTAAGGAGAAGGAAAAGGAATTTTTCTGCCATTTTAAAAATAACAGCCCACAGAGTGAAAATGTGGTTCCTGCAGAAATTGCCCTAACATTTGAGTTTCTCCCTCCAAACTTGCTACCCTTTCATGTAAGAAGTGTGTTGGGCGGGGGGGGGGGGGGAGATTAAATGGGTATCATTTGAAGCCCTTATTGTGTAGTGCACCAAACTTGGGGGCAGGGGAAGAAGAGGAAAAGGTTGAGCATGTTGTTTTCAGTTCTATATTTTCCCCTACCCAGAAGAAGAGTGGGCAAGTCAGAGGACTCTGCAAGTTATTATATTTGAGCCTATAGGATTGCTGCTCTGCTGCCTCTACAGTGACAATAGGGGGATACACAGGTGAGGAGGATACGTGGAGAGGAGCATTTTATTTCTGGAGCATATGATGGGTTTTTTCAACCTGTCTGGATGTGTGCTGTGTCAAGGCAATGAAGTACAGCAGGAAATTTCATTCCCCCGGACACACATCAAGCATGTAAGAGGGCTACAAAATAACATTCCATTTCCCTGTCTGTGTTCTTAACACGTCCTCTTAGCTCGACTTCCACAGGAAAAATGCACACAGCTCAAGCGCTAATGAGCTGGGGAGGGTGCCTAGCCACTCATCCCAGCTGCACACAGCTCCGCCAGGGGAACCCAGATGTGGGCTTGGCATCCGTGGCCAGCAGGTGGGCTCTCTGGCTCAGCGTAACAAAGGAAAGTCCAACCCCAGGCGAAGCAGTTTCGACACGCCTACAGGATAACAGAAGACAGCTGGTCCTTTGTGAGAAGTGCTACCAGTTATGGGGGCGGAGGGGGGAGAATGCAGCCAAAACAAAACCAGCGCAGTTTCCTGCCTCAGATGGCTTGCCAAAATTTACAAAAGGTGGGAGGAAGTGTTCAACTGACAAGCCCTTGCTGGAAGCCAGCTCTTTTTCTACGAGAGAGGATCAAGCCACAAGAACCAGAGCACACTGTAGCATTTACAGCTACGTCATATTCCTAAGCATCAGCTTGAGCTCCTCAAGCATCCCACTGGTCCAGGCTTGGTTGTTCACTCTGGTCCCCAGTTACAGCACAAGTGTCAGGCTCTGGAATTTTGACAAGCTATGCAAATTTCCAGGAAAGGGCCAGAGGTCAATGTACAGCTCGAAGCACATCCTGAGTGGACCCTTTTCCTGCTTGCTTTCACTGTTCCTTGACAAGGTCAGTTGATGCTACGAAGTTGCCCTGCAGCTGCCCTGATGGCTGGTGTTCATCTTCCTCAGAATCGGGACTCTCCAACTGGCTGTCTTCTATGCTGACATCACTCCAGTGAGGGAGGGGTTCCAGGGAGCTTTGGGCAAGATGGCTCCCTCCATCAAAGCCTGATACACTAGAGAAAAGGAGGGTTGGGTTTCAAGACAGGGGGGAGGGGGAGGGAGGGGGAGAGAGAGAGCACTTTGTTCAAAATTCTTGGCTCATTCACAGAACCCTATTGCCCAGAGCTCCTTGGTTTGGAAGCATGACACTTAGAACAACTTTACATTAGTAGTGTAAATTTGTTCCTTCAAGGCAGAGGTCTTGAACCTCAACCCCGGAGCCAAAATCCAGCCTACTTGGACACCAATCCAGCTCTACAAAGTTTACCAGAGGGCCACACTCCCTTCTCCATGTCACCAGGAGATTCCTGCATCCCCCCTCCCCGACCGCCTAACATTGGTGGTTTGCCTGTTTTTGTGTGATTTCTTCCCCATTGTAAAAAGTTGAAAGGACTCGTGAGAGTTACTGGCAGTAACTAAGCTGCTGGGGAATGCTGGGAGTTGCAGGACTTTTTTCTGTCTAAATCTGCATAGGATTGCACCCTTAAGCTATAATATACTGGGATTTTTGGTATTTTGGCCACGCCCCTATTGCTTTCAGTCCTGCCCACTACATGCGGCTGAAAGAGGTTCAACGACCCTGCTGCAAGGAATATGGTTAGGACTGCCCCTCCCCGCGCACAAGCAACCTTAGAGAGACAAAGCGCCACACTTTCAAAAGATGCACCCAAGAATCCCTAGCAGTATCAAAGGATGCCAGGGCTCATCTCTTGGAAAGCGTGGTGAAGCTGCTTTGACCAAGCCCTAAGCACCATTGTGGATTTGGGAAAGGTAGGGAGATGGAGAGAGGGAGGAGGAACAAACACAGGAAGCAGAAATAATGGTAGTCAAGGCTAAGTCTACTCTGTGATCAAAGCTCCACTAAAGAAGGAAAAGTAGAGTGTATTATACAGATTCAGCAAAACAGCTTCATCATCATCATCATTTCAAGAACAGAGAATTTAGCTTCCCTCCGTGCACTAAATATAATGTTTTCAGCAAAATCATAATGTTCTTTAGGTTATGGGGAAGGGATGCAATCCAACTATGAAAGGAGCCTGTAGTAGGATTTCTGAAAACAGGGTTAAGTAAACTCCACGCACGCCTCACAGTGTTCTGGATAAGGTTTGTGTGTCCCAAGCCCTGCCCACTTGATTAATGAAGAAGCAAAATGCACCATCCAACTGGGAACTTGGGTGCTAATCTACTCCCCCGCTTCCTCTCTTGGGGAGAGCGAAGGGACAGAAGCTGAGCTTGCACGCACCTGATTTTCCAGCCAACTATAGGTCTTCCTCCTTTAGTTCCAATCTGGTGGTGGAAGACAGCTGGAATGTTTGTATTCTGGTTTTGCTTCCCAACATTCAGTATCTGGTAGGAACTGCCCTCGTGCATCCCTTCCGTTTACCTGCTCCTGAAGTCCCCTCTGGCCAGCAGGCCCAAACGGCTGTCCTCCTCCTGCACCCAGCCACAGTTAGACATGGCGTAGCGCAGAATGGCATCTGTGACACTCAGAGGGCCCCGGCCCTGGACACATGCTTCTATCTCAGGCACGGAGAGCTGGCTCTGGAGAAAGAGGTGGAGCTGGCTGTCCGAAAGGAATACAACGTTCTGCAACACCCTAGAGAGGAAAGCAGAGAGTGGGAGATGGGACGGACTAAACACAAGGTGGGAAGGACTAAAACACCGCTAGCAGAGTCTGGTCAGATCTCTGAGGCCAAACCCAGGCTATGGATCTCCCTGTTGCTTTTATTTGGTTTTTTGCCTTTCCACCAAAATAATGGTGCTCAAGGCAGCTGACAGTAATAAAACCAAGATTAAAATAAACGTAATTAAAACGAGCATGAAAACAAATAGATGAAACCACCATTTTAAAAAACAAGAAATTTTAAAGACTCCCTACCTACGGAAGCCCCTCTCTGATGGTCCCCTGCTATCTGATGGATAGAGCTATCCTTATGGGGCTGGGGAGGGGGAATCCGTGGCTGAAGAGAGCCCTGCCAAGCAAGCCTGGCTGTCCCTCCTCGCTTTAAAGAGCCCAGAGATACAGCTGGGCAGGACCACAGTGCCCCTCTGATGCAGTAAGGATCAGCCGAGGGGGAAAGGAAGATGCTGCCCAGCATCTGCTCACCTGGGACAACTGCTGCTCTCTCCAGCAGCACATCTGTATTTGAGTCTCTCCAAGTGAGCACCAGGGTAGCATAGTGGAGGTCTTGGACCAGGGGAAAGCTCATGGGGCAAGTCTGGAATGCTGTCCCAAGGGCTATCTTGCATGGCTATCTTTTCAGTGCCTGGCTAAGACTTTGTTCGCCCAGGCTTTTCAAGTATTTTAGCATTTTTATGGCAGTATCCAGCTGTGTCATTCTACTAGCACAAATGACATTGGAGTAGTGGAAACTAGGTTCTAAACTATACGCAAGAGCATAATCCAACTGAAGTTACGATTGCGCCAGCAAAGTTGCACAGCTGCTTGCGCAACCAGCTGCTCAAGTGTAATGCACAAGTGATTCTACAATGGAAAGTTTCGGCAGAGCTCAGCTATTTGGGTTTGTGGAATGATACCGTTCAATACTACCCTTGTTGTTGTTGTTGTTGTTGTTCAGTCGTGTCCGACTCTTCGTGACCCCATGGACCACAGCACGCCAGGCCTTCCTGTCCTGTGCTCTCTCCCGGAGCGTGCTCAAGTCCATATTCATTGCATCGGTGATGCTATCCATCCATCTCATCCTCTGCCGTCCCCTTCTCCTTTTGCCTTCAGTCTTTCCCAGCATCAGGGTCTTTTCCAGGGAGTTTTCTCTTCGCATTAGGTGGCCAAAATATTTGAACTTCAGCTTCAGTATCTGTCCTTCCAATGAGCAGTCAGGGTTGGTTTCCTTTAGGATGGACTGATTTGACCTCCTTGCAGTCCAGGGGACTCGTAAGAGTCTTCTCCAGCACCACAGTTCGAAAGCATCAGTTCTTCGGCGCTCAGCCTTCCTTATAGTCCAGCTCTCACAGCCATACATTACTACTGGGAAAACCATAGCTTTGATTATATGGACCTTTGTCAGCAAGGTGATCTCTCTGCTTCTTACTATGCTGTCTAGGTTTGCCATAGCTTTCTTCCCAAGGAGCAAGCGTCTTGTAATTTCATGGCTACAGTCACCATCTGCGGTGATCTTGGAGCCCAAGAAAATAAAATCTGTCACTGCTTCCATTTCTTCCCCTTCTATATGCCAGGAAGTGATGGGACCAGATGCCACGATCTTAGTTTTTTGTAATGTCGAGTTTCAAACCAGCTTTTGCACTCTCCACTTTCACCCTCAACAAGAGGCTCTTTAGATCCTCTTCGCTTTCTGCCATTAGGATGGTATCGTCTGCGTATCTGAGGTTGTTGATAATTCTCCCGGCAATCTTAATTCCGACCTGTGATTCATTCAGCCCGGCATTTCTCATGATGTACTCTGCATATAAATTAAATAAGCAGGGCGACAATATACAGCCTTGTCGTACTCCTTTCCCAATTTTGAACCAATCGGTTGTTCCATGTCTGGTTCTTACTGTTGCTTCTTGACCCTTGTACAGGTTTCTCAGGAGACAGGTAAGGTGGTCTGGTACTCCCATCTCTTTCAGAATTTGCCAGAGTTTGTTGTGATCCACACAATCAAAGGCTTTAGCGTAGTCAATGAAGCAGAAATAGACGTTTTTCTGGAATTCTCTTGCTTTCTCCATGATTTGATTGGCAATTTGATCTCTAGTTCCTCTGCCTCTTCAAAACCCAGCTTGGACTTCCGGTAGTTCTTGGTTCACATACTGCTGAAGCCTAGCTTGTAGGATTTTGAACATAACCTGGCTGGCATGTGAAATGAGCACAATTGTACGGTAGCTGGAACACTCTTTGGCATTGCCCTTCTTTGGAACTGGAATGTAAACTGATCTTTTCCAGTCTTGTGGCCGTTGTTGAGTGTTCCAGTATTTAAGTTTTCTTAGTTTAGTCCCTGCAATATGGTTTTAACTTTGATATCTGATGGTCATTTTAGTTGTGTTAGCATGCTTATTACACTTATATTGTTGATTTGGGGGAGGGATTTTATTTGTAGTTTTTGTATAGTTACTATGTTTTGTACATCACCTAGAGAAATTTATTTATGAGGCATTTAGTAAAATAAAAATAAGCCTGGACCCTCCTTCAGTTTCAAAGTAAACTACTTTACAGAGTCTCCCCAAGTAGAAAGTGGGATGACCCCAGTTTATACCCTATGCTTCTTGACTGAAGGGCAGGGTAAAAAGGTGATCAACTCAACATAAGAGTAGTGCAACTGAAGCAAAGCTCATTTATATCCTAGATCAAGGGTGGCCAACTCATGGCCCTCCAGATGTTTTGGCCTACAACTCCTGTCAGCCCTAGGCAGCATAGCCGATGGTGAGGGATGATGGGAGTTGTAGGCCAAAACATCTGGAGGGCCATAAGTTGCCCACCCCTGTCCTATACTAAAAAATGGAGGGAGCAAACAGATTAATGGGCATGGAACACACTGAAGAAAATGTTCTTGTGCACATGGTCCCTGGAGGAGATGCTGCAACTCCACCCTCTTGCCTGTCAGCTTAAACCAGCAGACTGCAACATTTATCCGCATGAAAACATCCGGAGTCATAACTCTGTCTTCCATCACCTTTGCCCCACATTTCCCACTCACTTATCCAGGAACTGCTGAAGTCCTTGTCTGCGCTTCTCAATGAATTCATCAGTGCTGCCTGCAAAGAAAGTGGATTTCCCTGGAAGCTCTGGCACAGGCCTGGAGGATGGGGGTGGGTGGTGAGAATAAAGACAGAAGACCCCCTCAGGTTGCATCCACATGAACAGGGAAAAAGAGATGCTTCTAACAGTTACAGCCCAGCTAACCCCATCAGCTTGTTGTGTACTGTTAAGAAAGCAGCCATTGTGGTGGTTCTATCAGCTACAGTGGTGAGAAAAAGTTTGTGGACCCTAATGTTGATTACAGAAATTCCATAGTTGTACCATGATAGCCTTCATGAATCAAAACCAGTCCTTTTCTAAATATCCAACAGGGTTAATATTAACCAATTTGGTGTCTTGTGAAATAAAACAATGTATAAATTAAGCAAACTTAAGAGTCAGGGTATGTACAAAAGTAAGTGAACCCCTGGTTGCATCATCTCAGTTAAAGGGAATAATTAGAATCAGGTATTTAAGTAATTAGGTAGATCTTCAGTGGTGCGTTTGGGAGGCCCCACCCTATTAAAGGATCAGAAACTCTTGAGTTTTGTCTTTACCATATGGTTATGTGGAAACACATCATGCCACGATCAAAAGACATCTCTGAGGACCTCAGAGAAGCAGTTATTGCTGCTCATCAGTCTAGAAAGGGTTACTAAACCATTTCTAAGGATCTGGGGCTCCACCAATCCACTGTCAGACACATAGTCTACAAATGGGGAAGGTTCAAGACCATAGACACCCTACCTAGGAGCAGTTGTCTTATCAAAATCTTTCCAGGACCAAACCGGCACATCATCCAGGAAGTCAAAAAGAACCCCAAGAAACATCCAAGGATCTACAGGCCGCTCTCACCTTGGCTAATGTGAGTGTTCACAATAATCAGAGAAAGACTGAACAAGAACAGTGTTCATGGGAGGACAGCCCAGAGGAAACCACTGCTCTCCAAAAACAACATTGCTGTCTGTCTGAGGTTTGCCAAGGATCACATAGATGATCCTCAAGACTTCTGGAACAATGTTCTCTGGACAGACGAGTCAACGGTAGAACTTTTTTGGCCTCAATGAGAAATGTTATGTCTGGTGAAAAACGAACACTGAGTTCTAACAGAAGAACCCCATCCCAACTGTCAAGCGTGGTGGTAGGAATGTGATGGTTTGGGCCTGCTTTGCTGCCTCAGGCCCTGGACAGCTTGCCATCATTGACACAACTATGAATTCTGCAGTGTATCAGAAGATTCTAGAGTATCTCAGGCCATCTGTCTATGAGCTGAAGCTGAACTGAAAGTGGATCATAGAACATGACAATGATCCTAAACAAACAAGCAGTTCTACCAAAGAGTGGTTGCATACAAATAAACTCCATGTTTTAGAACGGCCTAGTCAAAGTCTGGACCTAAACCCCATCGAAATGTTGTGGTAGGACCTGAAGCGAACTGTTCATGCAAGGAAGCCTCAAATGTCACTGAGTTGAAGCAGTTCTGTAAGGAGGAATGGGCCAAAATTCCTCAAAACCAATGTGGGAGACTGACCAACAGTTACAGGAAATGCTTACTTGAAGTCATTGCTGCTCAAGGGGGTGCCACCAGGTACTGAATCTCAAGGTTCACATACGTTTTCACACATGGTTATTGAATGTTGAATCAGTTGTGGATAAATACATGTTGAAAAAGCATCATGTTTGTGTGTCATTTGTTTAATCAGGTCATCTATTGTTCTTTATCAAGGAGTATGGGCTTAGATTAAGATCTAATGACATTTTAGGTTGGAAATATGTGACAATCCTAAGTGGTTTACAAACTTTTTCTCACTCCTGTACCTCATGCATTTTGTTCCCATCAGGAACGTCAGAGCTTCCAGTGGAGCTAACGCATGGCTCATTTGATTTTGACAACAGTAGCTAAGCAGATAAGTGAGATGCAAGTTTTCCAGCAGTTGGACTGTTCGATCATAACAGTTCTCCTCATCAAAACTCAGCCCCTCTGCAAACTGAAGCTGATACCTTAGAAAGGTCCTCAGCACTGAGTCAGCAAGTTGGATTTACAGAAAGTTTTCAAGATGTTAGATCAGCCTTCCCCATCCTGGTGACCTCCAGATGTTTTGGACTACAATTGCCAAAATTCCCGACTACTGACCATGCTGGCTGGGGATGATGGGAGTTGTAGTCCAAAGCATATGGAAGGTGCCAAAATGGGAAAGGCTACGCTAGATCAAGATCAGAGCGCAGCTGCTCTGAAAATCAACTGCTGCACTTCACAAAAAGTCCATTTCAAGCTGTGAAGTCCTAACAAAACAGATTAACATATAAAGTTGTCTCATAGTGAGTTGAACTACTGGCCCGTTTAGCCCAGTGTCATCTCCTTTGACTGGCAGAAGGTCTCCAAAATTTAAGGCAGGGGACACTCTCCCAGCACCGTGATGCCTTTTAACTGGAAAAAGCAGGGATTGAACCTGGGACCTTGTGCACACAAGGCCTGCCTGCGCTCTGCCGACGAGCTGTGGCACCTTGCATTCTTGAAACAGAGCTAGATGCACTGGTGCAGCTAGGTAAGTTTAGACCTTGGACTGGATGGTCTTACGGGGGCAGCTCAGATGGCCACATACATTACTTCAGTTGTGAAAGATACAACTCACATTTCTCTTCCCTCCCCAGCTGCCACTCCATGCTTTGCCACTGCTCCTACATACCCGATATGTTAGAACAATAACCCAGCTGCTTGCCAGTCCTGATGAAAAAAGCAATACCAAGCAGGTGCAGTTTTGCGTGTTAAATTCCCTTGAATCATAGCACCAGCAGGACTACAGGCATACAAATGGGGTTTGCTTCTACTACCCCTGCTGTTCTCTGGGGTGTCATTTAGGGGAACCCTAGGCTGCAGGACCCTGGACTTCAGCCCCAAGGCCCAGCCTCAGGTGCACCACTGACTATACGCTATAATTCAAGCACGTTTTAAATGCTCGCATTCATCCAACATATTTAGAAGCCTCACCTAGGTTTATATTCAACCCAGAGAGTTACATAGCGGCAAAGGCTCTAGCTACCACTGTGACATTTTCAAAGGCTGGGCGAATCTGGTCTTCGAGGGCAGCGGTTGCTCTAAGAAGAGTGTTATGTCCCACTTACACTAAGCCAGCATTTTTTTGGAGCCGTTTCTTCAGCCAAACAAACTCACGGTACCGTCTGCGCACGCAGGACGTCTTGGCTGTGAAGGCCTTGCTGTTGGTCTGTATAATGAGAGGAGAGAGAGTGTTGCTACGGGATTTTTCCCCCCTGCCTCTGTTTTCTTATCTCAGTCTCTCTTTCCAAACTGTCTCCCTCTGCTGGCCGCTGCATTAAGACAGGACTAGTAGTATAAACCCTTTGCTCCACGAGAGCTTGATCTACAAGCATTGTAGCACTCGGCTGAAGCTTTTGTTGACTAACAGGTGGGCTCGGGTGAGCAAAGAACATGTTTGGCGTGATTGGTTTCTGAGTCTATTTTGGTATCAAAAGACTGTGTCATCTTTAATATCTTAAAAACAAATAGCAACAGGTTTTGTTAGTCTTACATTTTCTTCAGGCTCTCAAAAAGGCACCAATAAGGAAGTTTGGGTAATAGGCAAATTAAAAAAACAGGCAATTAATCAACAAAGAGAGCAATCCTATAGCCCCTAGACAGAGTTTGGGGGCCCATACGGTAGTTTGGATTCCTGGATGTAAGGTCAGAGTCAGCTCTCCGACCTTGGACCCAGGAATCCGAGCTCCCTGCCCCCTCCCCCTCACAGCCAGCATGGAGAGAACTGCGAGGGCTGCTTCTCCAAGCTTGCAAAAGCAACCTCAGAGGGAAGGTAAAGGGGGAGTTCCCAGGGGAGGGGAGGAGACTGTGGGGCCCAGCTTATGCAGTATCCAGATGCCTTCCCAGCCTCCTTCCCTCCCCATCCCCGACACCTCAACTACACAGGCAAAAGCGCCCATCTAGCTAAAATAAAGAGCCGGAGATGCACGGAGGCAAAGATCGCCTCCGCTGCTCCTCCCACTCTGCATTGGATGGCCGTAGCCTCCAGGTTCAGAGGCTTCCAGCCATTCCCATAGCACTGCGCCCTAAAAGTTCTTCAATGGGGAGAGAGCCCGAATAAGAATGGACTTGGGGGACCAAACCAAAGATCCAGCTAGCCCAGTGCTCAGCTCCAGCAATAGCCACACAGACACTCCAGGTAATTTGGCACATTCGACATGATGCCGCTAGCCACCCCCTATTGACCTGCATGATCTGGTGGCCCAGTCCCTGGAGCTGCAGGTACGGCCCCTAGTTGGTTTGGCTCTTAGCCATCCCAAGGCCATCATCTAATCGCAGAATGGTAGACTTCTGTTTCTCCAGAGGTCACTCTTTTATAGCCCAGCAATTAGCACAATTTGATTCCCTTATCAATGCTGGTACTACTCAGCAAACAAACACTTGGATTGCTGGTGAAGGGGTAGGAGGGGCAAAGAAAAGATCGACCAGGATAGTGAGGGATCTGGAAACCAAGTATTATGAGGAATAGTTGGAAGAGCTTGGTAAATTATAAAGAGCCTGGAGAAAAGAAGGTTAAGGAGTTAAAGTTAAGACATCATTGCCCTCTTCAAATATCTGAAGAAAATATCTAATTCAGCTAATTAGGAGAAACCTCCAAATGGTAAGAGCTGTTTGAGAGCAGAACAGACTGCCTCGGGAGGTGATGGATTCGCCTTCACTGGAGGTATTTAAGAAGAGGCTGGACTGTTATCAGTGAGGGACGCTGTCAGCACAAAATTCCTGCACTGAGCAGGAGGTTGGACTAAATGACCTCCAAAGTTCCTTCCAACTCCATAATTCAATTGGCAAACAAAGGGGACCAGCCAAGAACAAATGCGCCTGCTGAAATATACCCTGAAGAAGTTGATCAAGTGAGGTCTGTTGGCCTTCCGGGATGTACCCATCCCCATTATGGCTCAAAGAAATGGCATGTATTGACCTGGTTCACACGTCGCAACAACCCACAGTTTGTTAACCTGTGGGTTGTTGAGAATGACATGCAAGTGGGCATGCTGGCTCCCAGCCACCTACTCCCACTGAGCTAAACATTTCAGGGATGCTCTGTTCCTGGGTTTGTTATCCATGACGTTGGGGCAGGAACAAGCCAGACTTGTAACCCATGATTTGTTCTTGGGTTACAAGTCTGGCTTGTTCCTGCCCCAGCAACCTACAATTCTGGGTTCAGACATCACAATAAACAACCCATGGAAGAAATGTCCCTGGGTTGTTTATCACTGGGATCAGCGGAAACCAGCACATTCATTCACTCCTGCTCATTCACAGCTACTCAGGGTTTGTTTAAACCCTGGGTATCTGTGATGTGTGAACTGGGCCATTGTGTGCTTGCAAGTGAATGACGAGTGAGCTTCTTGCCTGGTGCAAGGCATTTTCTTGGTAAAGTAACAAGGAGCATGCTATTCCACCTACAGCAGTCCAGGAATGCAGTAAAAACTTCCTATTTGATTAAAGCTATTGCTGAGGAAGGGTAAACAAATTTAATGGCTGCATATAGTCGTTGTTGTATATAACAAAGACCAGAGTTCACAATTCCACTCACCAGTGGCGATTGCCGTTGGCCCTCAGGTGAGGAGGACACCCAGCAGTCTCTTGGCACTGCAGCCTGAGGAAGGGCAGCAGGAGCAGCACGTGCTTCTCTTGCCTTGCTTTACTCCTCCAAACTGCATTGCAAGTGAGAGAAAACTCGGCCTTCCTTCCCTTCGCACTGGCTAGAGGGCTGAAGCAAGAGACAGAGTCCCGTCTCACTGGCACGGAGCTTGGGATAAACCGTAACCGTGCAAAGACGGCACCGCTTCTCTGCCAAACAGTATGCGCTTTCCAGAGGGCTTGGGAGGGAGGCAGAGTTTCCTCTCACTTGCACAACAGCTTGGAGAAGGGAAGGAGCAACAGGAGAGGCTCCTGCTGCTTCTGGCCTCCTCCACAGCTCTGGGGACAGGCGCAGATAAGGCATCCCTGCCTGTCCAAAACACGAGCATCACAGGGAGGAGGAGGTGGTGTCAAGGAGAAAGAGAGGCTTGGCTTATAATAAGCCAAGCTGAGATTTGCAGGCCCCTTGATCAAGGTGTATAGAAGAGGAATTGAGTTAGGCCTTTACAGAAGAAGAGATCTGCTGAATCAAACCAAAGGCCTATTTAGTCCAGCATTCTGTTGCCACAGCAGCCAACCAGATGCCCCACTGGGAAGCCCACAAGCAGGACATGAGCACAATAGCCCTCTCCTGCTGTTGTTCCCCAGCAACTGGTATACAGAGGCATATTGCCTCTGATATTGAAGGTAGTATAGAGCCATCATGACTAAGGAGGCGAAGGCCTGGGGAAAAAACGGGGGGGGGGGATGGGAAAAACTGTTTCTGAGGACTGTTTTCGTTTTTTTCCTGAAAATCTGGAAAAATTGAACAGCTTTGGTTTATGAAATATTTTCTTTTAGAATTTAAGACAAAGTGTTTATATTTATTTATTAAATTTATTAATTGCCCATCTGGCTGGTCACCCAGCCACTCTGGGTGTATATACTGTTATCCAGCCTTTACTCCCCCAAAAATGATTTCTAAAAACTATGTAATAAGAACATTTTTATAGAAAGACTAGAGATGTAAAATGTTTGGAAATAATGAAGCCGGGGGGGAGGGGGATTTTTTAATCCTCTCTATAAGAATCCCAGCATAGTTATTTATTTCATTCCTTACTAAAATTATTGATCTAAAGTATATTTTACTGATAGACATTTATGCTCAGTTTCCCAACATGTGAGTGGAGTTACCATTGTGCATCCTTGACAGTAAATGTTTCATACATGTTTGGTACATTATTTGTAAAAGTATAGTTTATTCTCACGATACAAGATTTACTGAGTTTACTTTTAAAAGTTTTAAAATGTAATGCTAATTTTATGAGCACAAGTTATACTGAAAATAACTTCAGGAACAGAAAGGTTGCATTATGTTCCTAAAGCAGCTCTCCCCAAACTGGTGCCCTCCAGATATTTTGGACTACAATGCCCAGCATTCCTGACCATTCGCCATGCTGCTTGAAGCTGACACAAGGTGAAGTCCAAAATATCTGGAGAGCACCAGGTTGGGGAAGGCCATCCTAAAGCAACAAAAGAGACTATAGATCTGTAAAGAGCGCTAAAAAAAAAAAAATTGCTTAATTTTCAATTTTTCCCAAAATTTCCGTTTTTCCAAAAACCTGGAAAAAAAACCATTTTTCCTGATGGCCTCAAAATTTCCAGAAATATCTCTACTCATGATGAGCAGCCATTGATAGCCTTATCCTCTCATGAATTTGTCTAATCCCCTTTTAAAGCCATCCAAACTGGCAGCCATCACTACATCTTGTGGTAGCGAATTCCATAGTTTAAGTATGCGCTATTTGTAAAGAAGTACTTCCTTTTATCTGTCCTGAATCTCCCACCATTCAGCTTCATGGAAAAGCATCCATCATGGCAAGCTGCAAGAGAGTCAAGACATACCATCCAGAGGTGTCATTAAAACCAGCCAGTGCATTTCTCCTCCTGGAAGACTCGACCAGCTGCGGGTCATAACTATTATTTGCAGATCATTCCACGGCTTAACCATGTATATGATGTACAAAATTCCAGCAGCACACAGTTAATACAAGAACATGTATATATAACGCAGACAGAGCCTCACTGGTTTCTCATGTGTCCAAGTATAATCCAGGGGCAGAAATTTATCTTTCTGCAGAAGATGACAAACTTTCTTCCCAGTAATTTAAACTGCTGCTCTTTCAACCACCTTCAGTTCCCACCTTTCCATACTTACGTGGAGAAATATTTTGTAGTCCACGTAAGAGTTCCAGGAGCCCTCGTTCTGTACACGAGGATCTTGGACACGCACAGTGGTCAGCTCCTGGGTGTGGAGACAAGAGGAGAAAAGGACATGTACAAAAGTCCATCATTCCAATGCCATTCTCAGTCTTCCCACAATCTGTGGTAGGTGGGATAATTACAGCCCCGCCGCCCCCACAGAGAATATAAGCCACAAGCAAAAACTGGTTCAGAATGTAGAAAAAGCCAGGGTCCATCTAGCCCAGCATTCTGTTTCAACAGCAGCCAACCAGATTTATCCAGGGAATCCACAAGCATGGCCTGAAGGAAACACTATTCCCTTGTTGGCTCCCAGCATCTGGGACTCAGAGGTTTATTGCCTCAGAAAACAGAGGCAATGTGCCATAGAGTACCATTCCTAAACAACTTGGGACCAGGATACCTGAGAGAATGCCTTCTCCCTTACCAACCTACCTGATCAATGAGGTCATCAGAGAGCATGCTCCTGGTGGTTCTAGATGGACCTATGGCCTGACTGGAGTCCACCCGGAGAATCGCCTTCAGTGTGGTGGCTCCCATCCTATGGAACTCCCTGCCTCTAGAGGTCAGGCAGGCACCAACACTGGGTTGTTTTCGGCACCTCCTGAAAACAGCTCTTTTCCAGGAAGACTTCCTTGGTTGACCAGCCTCTGTTTTATTGGCACTCTTGTTTTTTTAAAGAATAATCTTAATGTCATGTTTCTTCTTTCTATCTTTTGTTCATTTTATCTCCTGTTGTCCAATGTTCCGGAATCTTTTTAGATGTGGAGCAGTATACAAATGTTGTAAATAAATAAATATTTCCTTTAATCCATTCAGAACTTGCTTATCAATCCATTTCATGCGGAGACCCCAAACTGTGGTGTTAAGAGAAGTTCTGGTGTTAAGAAAAATAAAGATTCTAAGGTATAATCCCCTACTCCCATTCATCTGGGAGGAATGCAGGGTGGGGAGAATGTGGCAGAATTTGAATCCATGGCCTACTGGCATAAAAGGAGGAAAAATGCAGGGTCTGATCCATTGAGCAATAGCAACAAAGTACAGGCCCATGTTCCTTGCTTGTATACCATGGGGAGGAGTTGAACCCATGGGGCAACCCAAAGGAAATCATTGTGACTATACCATAGCCATGTAGTCATGTTTGCTAATGCCAGTCTTACCTCTTCTTCTTGATGTTCTAACATCCTACATCCACAGCCCAGAGGGAAGCATCTGTGCAGGGTGAGAAAAGGATAAACCATTATCACCCATGTGCACATTGACACTATAAACCAGTTGCACTTCATCCGGCAGATTATTAAACAGAATTGGATCCTGAAACAGAGTAGGCAGTGCAGTTTCCTGCACATTTCATTTTAGAAGAAGAAGGAAAGGAGAACAAGAAGCCTTCTAGTTCTTGTGGCTAGATCCCAGACTGACAGAAGTAAGAGGAATTCACTTCTGGTCTCTGCCATGCCAGAGCACTAGTTGTACCACTTCTACCCATGCAAAAACAGTAACAAGGGAATGTCAGCCTGGGCCAACCAAATATAAATGCCTGATTGACAGGGCCAGAAGGAAGTGGTGAGTTGTAGAGGAGGGAGATCAGTTTACCTTTATCTTCCACTTCCCTTCTTTTGTGGGTTGTGTCTTTCTAATTCGTAAGCCTCAGGGCAGGGACTACATCTGGTGTTTTTCATTGAGGGGAGCTGCTGAAAAGTGGGATTGAATAAACAAACAAACAAACAAACTTGAAGTACAGTCAGGGCCAGAAATATTGCAACAAGGATAACTGTTTTGGCAGTTGGCCTCTGTACACCACACACTGAAGTTGAAAGGAAACACACCCAGGTGGGAGCAAAGTCAGGACTTCCAGCTGTAATTCAAGGGGTGTGACAAAAGTGGGGCACTAACCATTCAGAAAGTACAGCCAGTGGCATACACCCCCCCCCCATCGTTGGTGGCTCATAAGTAATGGAAGGAATGGCTGACAAGCAGCTGCATGGCCAGGTGTGGCCTGTTTCCTGGGTACCCCATGACCAATCAAGCAGATAAAAGGCCTGGAGGTGGTTCTGAGTGTTACATTTGCATTTGGTAGCTGTTCACTGGAACTCCCAACATGAGGGCCAAAGAGGCAAACATTAGGAGGAGGCCAACGTTAGGCTGAGGAAACAACATAAACTCATCAGAGAGATGGCAAAAACAGTGGGAGTGGTCAGTGCAACAGTTTGGAACATCCTGAAAAAGAAGGAATTAACTGGCAAGCTCAGCAACAGCAAAAGGCCTGGAAGACCACGGAAGACAACTAAAGTGGATGACCACAGAATTCTGCTCATGGTGAAGAGGAACCCTTTCAAAACATCTAGCCAGGTCAAGAACGCTCTTGCAGAGGTAGGCATGTCATTGTCAACATTTGCAGTCAAGAGACGGCTTTATGAATGTAAATACAGAGTCTGCACAACAAGGTGCAAACCACTGGTAACGCTCAAGAACAGAAAGGCCAGATTAGCCTTTGTCAGCAAACACCTAAAAAAGCCTGCCCAGTTCTGGAATAAGATCCTTTGGACTGATGAAACCAAGATTAACTTGTACCAGAATGATGGGAAGAGAAAAGTATGGAGAAGGAAAGGAACCGCTCATGATCCAAAGCACACCACATCATCTGTCAATCATGGTGGAGGCAGTATTAATGGCATGGGCATGTATGGCTGCCAATGGAACCAGGTCATTGGTGCTTATTGATGACTGCTGATAAAAGCAGCCAAATGCTGCCAAACTGATAGGACGCCGTTTCATATTGCAGATGGATAATGACCCAAAACATACAGCAAAAGCTACCCAAGAGTTTCTCAAGGCAAACAAGTGGGATGTTCTTCAATGGCCAAGTCAGTCACCTGATCTCAACCCAATAGAGCATGCTTTTCACTTACTGAAGACAAGACTGAAGGCAGAAAGACCCACAAACAAGCAGCAGCTGAAGGCAGCTGCTGTAAAGGCCTGGCAAAGCATCTCGAGGGAGGAAACTCAGCATTTGGTCATGTCCATGGGTTCCAGACTTCAGGCAGTCATTGACTACAAAGGATTTTCATCCAGGTATTAAAGGCGATCCTTAAGTTTGAAATGATGTTGGTTTGTTCCATTACTTATGAGCCACCAATGATGGGGGTGTGTGTATGCCACTGGCTGTCCTTCCTGAATAGTTAGTGCCCCACTTTTGTCAAACCCCTTGAATTACAGCTGAAAGTCCTGACTTCACTCCCATCTGGGTGTGTTTCCTTTCAACTTCAAAGTGGTGGTGTATAGAGGCCAACTGCCAAAACAGTTAACCTTGTTCCAATATTTCTGGCCCTGACTGTATGTAGCAATGCCTAGGGTTCTTTCAGGCAGAGTGGGAGAGATGAGGGGGACCTAGTAAGACAGCATTTGGTGCCCTGCATCAGGGATGAGCAAAAGACAGATCTCCCAGAAGTCCCTGACAGCACAGCCAATGGTCAGGAATGCTGGGAGTTGAAGTCCAAAACATCTGGAGACCTATTTTCTGCCCACCCCTGCCCTGCATACCTCCTCATCTCCTCCCCATCACTAGCAGAAACAGTATTGTGCTAAACAAGCTACTTTGTTTTAAGTTGCATAACTTACGCAGTTTGCAGAATTCAACCTTTCACCGGCCAGATTATTTTCCCCTCACACAGCCCTCAGTATAGTCCAGCGCAAGACTGTGCCCCTCTAGAAGGCATGGTGCTTGTCTGGAAGCAGACACTCCACACCCCAAGATCACCCCACATCCCAAGCCAACACACTGAGGAAAAAGGGAGCACCGTTTGCCATCACTTTCAGGCTTCAGCTTGGCACACACACAGGAAATGTGCCCTGGAGATGCTTCTCAAATGAAGCGAGCCCCTCCCTGTATCCCAAGCAGGCTCAGGCCCCGTGCACAGCTGTTCACTGCGCCTCCCTGGGCACGTCGAGATCAATGCCCTATGGCTGTCGAGGTCAATGGGGCTTATTCCAGCCCCAGACAAGGGTGTGCGGGGTGGCAGCCCTGAATGGTCAGCATGCCCAGGCCCAAGGTAAGCTACACCTAGAAGCATCATTAAAATGTGGCCCAGGAGAAAGTTGGACATTGTCTTGGGATTCCTAGGATCGAGCCCGGCTTCAGCCACTGGCTCACCGGATGCCCAGTCACTATCTCAGGGTTGCCGTTTAGCTGTGTTCACTTGCCCCAGCCATGTTTGTAGTGCCTTATTTCTTAGCTCAGCTTTCCCCAACCTGCTGCCCTCCAGATGTGTTGAACTACAACTCCCAGCATCCCCAGCCAGCATGGCTGGTGGGGATGCTGGAAGTTGTAGCCCAAGACATCTGGAGTGCACTGAGTTGGGGAAGGCAACCCTTAAGTCATACAACACATGCGCGCGCGCGCACACGCACACACATACACACACACGTGTACCTCCACCTTCAGTTCCCCCCATTAGAATTAAGTAACATTTTTCACAGGGTGGTTGAAAGAGTGACAGCCATAAAGAATTTTAAGCACTTTACAGATTTTAAGTACTACACACACACACACACACACACACAGCATCCCAGTGCCAGGAAAACCAATTCAGCTGTACCACAGCAGCATGGCATCTGATAAAAATCGATGCCATGTGGTCAGTTTTCCACACAGCGGCAGCATCTGGAATTGGCTCCTTCCCTGGAGGGGCTGACAGCATGACAAATGCCAACTTGACTAGACTTTATGGGAGGTCTTGCACTGGCGCGTGTACTCACCCAGTGATCCGGGACAGCCCATGTACAGAGTAGATTCCGGATGCTACCACAGCCACACAGAGCCCCAAGCGCAAAGAAGCAGTGCCAGCTCCAGGTTTGGCCGGGGGGGGGGGGGAGCCCTGGGCAAGATGCCCTCAGTGAGCCTCCTCCCTGAATGTGCCCACTTCCTCCTTGCTGCTGTCACCGCTGCCCATTTGCTTGCCTTCCCCCTTTGCATCCAGTCCACACAGCCGCCCAGTAGGAGAGGGCAAGGCAAGTACAGGGTGCTGCTCCTTCTCCTCGCTCCTTTCACTGCTCACTTGCTTAAGAGTCAACAGGCTGGGGCAGCAAAGAGGAGAAAAAGCAGAGCCGGGGAGTCCAGGTTTGGGAGCGGAGCCCCTGGTGGGGCAAGGGCCTCTGCAAGGGCTCAGTGATGCCAACCACTGATACTGGCACACTGCTTTTTTCACAGAATTGTATGGGGGGTGGGGGTGTCAGCTTAGCGCTCTCCCATCACTTCTTCTGTCTATTTTTCCTTACCATAGGAAATCTGTTACAGAAGACAAGACAGAAGAACTGCAACATGCCTCTTGATTGGTAGCAAAAGGAGCCCTCCATCTGGTAGCTGGCTTGGTAGATTTTAAAGGAAAACTCCTGAAAGCCAATTAATAGTATACGATGGAGTAATAGGAATCTTTATACTTCCTGTCCTCTTGGGTGAGGGCTCGCTATACATTTGCCCAGGGGTGGGCAACTTTGGCCCTCTGGATGTTTTGGCCTACAACTCCCATCAACCCTAGCCAGCATAGCCAATGGGGAGGATCACGGGAGGTGTAGGAAAAAACATCTGGAGGGCCACAAGTTGACCCCCCCCCTTAAGCAAACTAGCAAGTACAAGTACCAGTTAGGCTAATCTGGTCTCCTATTGTTGTGGTAGCAGTTCTGTTGACTTCCAAATCACTTTACAATCCTTATCTCATAACAGTTTTGTTAAGTGGGACAGCACTGGTCCCATTTTACTTTCAAAGGTTCTGTAAAGAGGTCATCAGAAGCACTGATGAATATGAATGTAGTTGAGGGATACTGAATTTCTTTTACCCCTCTCAGTTGGACAGACCCTCAGGGCTGAGAAACCGGATCTGCAGCCAAAACTGAGAAACTAGCACAGCCCTCACTAAGCCATCAAAGTAGCTCTGTTCCCCAACCTGGTGCCCATCACCTGTGCTGGACTCCAATGCCCATAATTCTCAACCAGCATGGCCAGTGCTGGCTGAGAGTTATGGGAGTTGCAGTCCAACACATCTAGAGAGCATGAGGCTGGGGAAAGCAGATTTAGGACTTAATTTGAGTTAAGGCTCACCAGGAGACACCCCTGGAAGCTGGGAAATAAATAAGAACATCAGAAGAGCCCTGCTGGATCAGACCAAGGGTCCATCTAGTACAGCACTCCGTTCACACAGTGGCCAGCCAGCTGTCGACCAGGAACCCACAAGCAGGGCAGGAGCACAACAGCATCCTCCCACCCATATTCCCCAGCAACTGGTGTACGTAGGCTCACTGTCCCTGGTACTGGAGGTAGCACAGAGCCATCAAGACTAGTAGCCATTGATAGCCTTTTCCTCCAGGAATCTGTCTAACCCCCTTTTAAAGCCACCTAACCCCCTTTTAAAATGTGGCTGAGCACACGCAGAAGGCTTTCCCTCACCTCTGATGAACCACCGCCAGTTTCCAAACGGTCAGGCTATGGGGTGGGACTCCCAATATCACATGCCATGAATTCCAAACGCATTTTTGTCTTGTAGAACTTACTTAATCATTGTGTCAAGTGGGGAAGACAGATGCCACATGTTTTGTGATTCAGATCACTCTTCTGGGTGGGAAGTAGGGGAAGAGACACACAGAAGGTGGTTCAGCTGAGTTTACTCCGTTCCTCTAGGTTTTTCTCCCAGAACATAGGGCTCAAGTCCAAAGTGACAAGTGCCTTCCCCTCTAGGTTAACTTGCTACCTTACTCAGTTAACAAGAGGGTCATGTGACTGTCTTGGCTAAGAGCAAGTGGCTGGCTCCATGCCTATCAGTACAGCAGTGAAAAAGGGGCCCAACAGCAGATGAAAGAAGGCTGTTTCTACATTTATTTATTTATTTATTATTTCATTTCTATACCGCCCAATAGCTGAAGCAATCAGCCCAAGGGATGCCCAAAGTATGCCCAAATTATTTCCTTAGGGAGGGAAGGGATCCCAGAAGATTAAAACCATGCAAGAGCACAGAGCGCAGGCACAAGTCCTCAGCGTCCCAGGGTAGCCAGTCCAAATTGACTCCCCGTAGACTCACAGTCTGTTGAAACTGCCAAGCAGGCAGACAGCCTAGCTGCAGTAGACTTCTGCCTTCCCCAATGACCCAGAAGCAGCCCGGATTAATGCTTTAGCACCATTGCTTGAGTACCCTATTCCCCCCACCCCTTATCACTGGTCTCTTATTAGAGACAAGCAAGTGATGGAAAATGTCACTGCAGGGGCACCAGAAATGGCTTGGCAGGGCGCATGGAAGCTGCAGACCACTCTTTTGGCATCTTGTTGAGAGTGAAAGTGAAGAGTGCAAAAGCTGGTTTGAAACTCAACATTAAAAAAACTAAGATCATGGCATCTGGCCCCATCACTTCCTGGCATATGGAAGGGGAAGAAAAGGAAGCAGTGACAGATTTTATTTTCTTGGGCTCCAAGATCACCACAGACGGTGGCTGTAGCCATGAAATTAAAAGACACTTGCTCCTGGGGAGGAAAGCTATGGCAAACCTAGACAGCATCACCTTGCCGACAAAGGTCCTCATAATCAAAGCTATGGTTTTCCCAGTAGTAACGTATGGCTGTGAGAGCTGGACTGTAAGGAAGGCTGAGCGCCGAAGAATTGATGCTTTCGAACTGTGGTGCTGGAGAAGACTGTTACGAGTCCCCTGGACTGCAAGGAGGTCAAATCAGGCCATCCTAAAGGAAATCAACCCTGACTGCTCATTGGAAGGACAGATACTGAAGCTGAAGCTCAAATATATTGGCCACCAAATGCGAAGAGAAAAGTCACTGGAAAAGTAACTGATGCTGGGAAAGATTGAAGGCAAAAGGAGAAGGGGATGGCAGAGGATGAGATGGCTAGATAGCATTACCGATGCAATGAATATGAACTTGAGCACATTCCGGGAGAGAGCAGAGGACAGGAAGGCCTGGCGTGCTATGGTCCATGGAGTCACGAAGAGTCGGACACGACTTAAAACGACGACTGAACAACAACTAGCAAGCTTAAAGGATCTGGAGGGAGGGAAACTGAAGTTGGGGGTGCATTGCTCAAATCCATTTCCTACCCTGAGCCATCCCATACAATAGCAGCAAGGGATTAAACTCTCTACCTGTGCAGGTGGTTCAGGGATGGCTCCCCTAGCCCCAAACACTATATTGCAGGATATTTATCCATTGTTTATTGACTGATTTAACTCACCTAAGTCCTTCCCCATCATTCCTCACAGGTCCTCAACTTGTTCCAGAGTACATATCACCCTTCATCTTGCACAGGCACAGCCAAAAGGTCACTACAACTGACCTTTGAGCAATCACATGACAGGAAAAGGCAAAATGTTTGTGCCAGCTGTGCCCTTAAGAACCCTGCCCCGCCCACAGCTTTAGTAAGTTCTATTTCGGTCCAGTACATGGCAAGAAGAGAGTCCAGTTATAGCCGCCCCAATCCATAAGGCAGGAATGGGAGAACTGTGGCTGTCTAGATGTTGTTGGCCTCCAACTCCCATCATCCTCACCAGCATGGCCAGTGGTCAAGGATGGTTGGAGATGTCCAACAACATCTGGAAAGGCATGAGTTGGGTATTTGTGGGTTTCCCACAGGCAGCTGGTTTGCCACTGTGTGAACAGAATGCCGGACTAGATGGACCCTTGGTGTGATCCAGCATAGCTCTTCTTCTTATGCTCTTACGCAGTGGGTGCATTCTGCATTCCTCCCATAGGGCCTTCTAACAGAACAGGCCATGGAGAAAACCCTCAGTCCCGAGGTAGAATTGCCACACCTGCTGCTCAGAATATAACACACCTTCTTTCTGAGCAATAAAGCCCAGGGTGTTCATCTGCCAATACAAGCTCACATACCCAAATCTGTCCATAGATTTTCTGCCTAACGCTCAGCCACAGAGTTCAGTCTGCTTCTTCTACAGTTCAAAACTCAATTGAACACCTGCCTTAGTAGCCCTGCCCTTCCCTTCATCAGGGCTTAGCCCCAAATTCCATTTCCAATGTTGAGGAAACCAGAAAGCATCTGAGCATGTGTAGAGTTGTTTTTAATCACAGAGGACGGATACCTAGCTACTCCCCTCCCACTTCATATTAGGAGACACAGAAGGTCAGGGCTACCAAACAGGCTAGATTCTCAGCACTTTTCTGTTTAGCCCCCAGCTCATAGGCCTTCAAGCCTTAAGAGGCAGATATTCCTGCATAATCCCAATGTGACCACAGGCTGAGAGTCTGAGCTAGGAGAAATGCCCCTGGTTCAAATTTCAGTTTTACTAGATACTCACTGGGTGCCCCCAGGGCAACATCAGAGGTCAGAAGAGGCACAGACACACCCAGGGATTAACAGCTCTGGTTAATTTTATTACTAACCCCTGAAACAACCCTCTAATGCTCGAAGTTGTTTGTGCACTAAATCAACAGTGGGCAGATTTCGGGCTTGTCAGATCTACATTGCATTTTACTGGAACCCCACGTTCCACCAGTTGTTGTTCAGTCGTGTCCGACTCTTCGTGACCCCCTGGACCATAGCACGCCAGGCCTTCCTGTCCTGCGCTCTCTCCCGGAGTGTGCTCAAGTCCACATTCATTGCATCGGTGATGCTGTCTAGCCATCTCATCCTCTGCCGTCCCCTTCTCCTTTTGCCTTCAGTCTTTCCCAGCATCAGGGTCTTTTCCAAGGAGTTTTCTCTTCGCATTAGGTGGCCAAAAGACTTATATTTAGAATTAAAGAACAGGATGCCTCTGGATACAAAACAAGTCCAGGGATTGGTTTTCAGTACCAGAACTGAACTGAGCTCACAGTCCTTTCACACAGAAGTTCACTCTTGGTTATCCTCAAGCTTTCTTCACTTCAGGAATCTAATTTAGGTGGAAAAGATCATGTTGTTGCTGCTATTCTTAAACATTTGGGGTCAGAACCCCTTGCTGATCTACTGCAGATGACCCAAATGATCTACTACCCCTGCACATCAGAAGTTACATGACTCCCTTGCACACGCACTTGCTGAATCACAAACCCCGTCTTTTGTCTCCTTCCCCCTTTTGGGAGCCAAAACTCTCACTTCAATTGCCTGTCGGTAGTAGTCGTAGCTGCTGGTACTCATGCGGTCAGTGTTTGTTCGTAAAAAATGAACTGGGTCCAGGGCGGGTTTCTATGCCCCAGCCTAATTCCACCTCTACCACAAGCAAAGCATAAGAATCGCCTTCTCATGTGCTACAACTCAGGCCTTCACACACCCAATCCTGTGGCAGCAGGTGAACACACCACAAGCAGACAGGGTGGGGAACGGCTGAGGGCAAGCGAGGCGGGTCGGGCCAAGTGTGCTCCAATGTGCTCCTTCAGTGCATCTGTTTGTGCCCTGCATGCGCTTGCGTGTCACTACCACGGCAGCAAGAGAAGGCATACGGGAATTATGAAATGCCCGCAGGCCTCGTACAGCGATGCGGGAGGAGGGGCCGCGTCGGGACACCGCTCCAGGATACGTAGGCGAAGCCTCCTGACAGAGGTTCCAGCCACCGGTGCATCGAGCCCTGTGCAGCCGCACCCCGGCCGGCAGCGCCTCTCTCCGTGATCCACGGCAGGGCAAAGTGTTCACCTCGCCCCCCAAGACCCTTCAAACGGGAATGCCGGGGTTTGGAGCGGCACTGCTGCATGGAAAGCGCCGACTGTGCAGCCAAGAGGCGCTTCTCCGCTTAGGTCGCCGCCTCCCCCGCGCCGGTCCGTCCAGCCCTGGCCAGCAGTCAGTCAGGACTCTATGCTTACTAGTCAGGCCACCCGCAACAACAGGAGCCACACCACTTTGGACCCCTCCAGCTGACAATGCCTTTCTCGCCAGCCTACCTTCCCGCACCCCAGAGCTCAAGCATCCCACTTGCTACCCTTTCTTCCTACCTTTTGAATCTCCTCCTCTCCACGCTATTTCTCTTTTTAGAGTATGTTTGTAACGGGTGGAGCTCTGACGCTCCACACCCTCAATCCAGGCGCCTCCCCGGTGTTCTTCCTAATGCGGCCCCTTTAAGAATGCTCAAGCCCGACAGTTATACACAGTCACACTCTCTGTTTTTAAATCGGATTTCCCACGTGACCCCACTTCCGCTTCAAAGGCGCAGGAGGCGTGGGCTGATGGGAAATGTAGTTTCTTTCTCAAGCAAGAATTAATAGCCTCTGGGGCGAAATTTCATTGTGCTCTGGATTCCATCCTGCATCCATAGCCTTTTACTCCGGATTAATTCACCCTAAGCAAAAGCCACTGCTGGTTCTATATTAACATCTCGCTTGTACAGCACGATCCTAAGTCCCACTGAATTCATTGGAGTCACACGAGTAGGAGTAAGAGCTATTGAACATAGTGGGACTTACTTCCATGTAAACATGCATAGGATCAGACAGATCCTATTTTGCTTTTATAAATTAGAACACAAAGGCAGCCTTATTGGCCATAAGAAAAAATCCAAAATCCATATAGTGTAATAGTTTTATAGGCCAACTCAAAAGATCGCCCCCTCTCCCCAAAGTGCGAGCGTTCGAGAGCTCCTCATCCAGCACTATGTTACAAAATACAGGTTGCTGGGGTGGAGAGAGGGAGGAAAAGGTTGACTAGTTGTCAAGATGTCTGCATGGTCAGAGTCTTAAGATGGCACAGAAGAGGAAGAGCTGCAGACATTCAAACTGGGCTCTGCCAAGTGATGTGATAGTTTCAGGTTTCAGTTTTAACTGATCTCCCCTTCTGTTTTCCATCAACCAAGGAACTTATCTGGTTCACTCTGGAAAGACAGTTTTGAGTTAACACCTGGATCTTATATTTTTATATTTGATAACTTGAATACCAAATTCAGCTGTTTAACAGTGGGACCACACACCAGATGTTTTTGTAACATCTTGCTTAATAAAGAGATCCAGAGATCTCAAAAGCTTGCACATTTTTTGTGATCTTTGTGTTGGCGTAATAAAAGTATTGCACTATATGGAATTTGGAATGTATAAATCAGGAAATTGTTCTTTTTAATCACATACACGTAGAGGGTACCCTTTGTATTTCCTTTGTTTCTGACCAGATTGTTAAGGCAGAGGTGGAGAACCTGTGGCCCTCCAGATGTTGGACTCTGTCTCCCATTAGCCCCAGCCAGCAGGGCCAATTATGGGAGTTGTAGTCCACCAACATCTGGAGATCGACAAGCTCGTCACTCCTGTGTTAAAGTGTAAGCTAAGAACTGATCTACACATTCAGAAAAAAAAGCACTGGTTTTGAATGCTCCTCCAAGTAAAACCATCTCCCTGTACATGAAAACAAGTGAGAAGGCTAGGCTAGAATTCTTCTCCCTGTTGCTAACTTTTCATGGGTAAGGAAGTTTTTTTATGTGATGAAGTATTCAGCCACTGAATTCCCTCTAACACACACTGGCATTCCAAAGTGGAAATGTCACAGGATGGCTGTACTAGGTGGTGGTCGTCCCCCTTAAGCTATAGATTGGTGCTAAGCCATTTTAAACATATAGCAAGCAAGGCGATACCTTTTGCTGAAGCATCTCATGTCCCCAAATTTATTTCATCATCATGCCCATCCTTCTGATGACTGCAATATAGAGGCAGCTTATATATAGCAAAGCTGGGTGGTATAGTACATCCTTATGCTCAGAGATACAGTGCATCCCTTTGTGGGTTCCCTGTCACTGAGGGCTGAGGCATCCAATGTCAAGGAGAGAGTGGAAAGGCTGCCTTCACTCAGTGTTGGCCCCAGGTTTCTGAGGGCCCTTTGGCAAGGCACCCTGAATGGCCCCCCTTCCTCCATGAGTCCACCTTCTCACTGCCATTGTCACCAGCTGCTATTGCTCCTCCTCCTCTTTCACATCATTGCTACCACTTGCTTGCTTGACAGGCAGCGAGTCAGTGAGCAAGTAGGCAGGGGCATCTACTGCTCCTCCTTCTCATTATCAATGTTGCCTGGGTGAGAGCAAGAGGCAGGTGAACAAGTAGGTGCAATGGTAAAGAGGAGAAGCAAGTCCTGGGGGCTCATGTCAGCAGACCTCTGCTGGGGTGTGAGTCCTTGGCAGGTGCTCACCCATGCCTACCCTTGGCGCCAGCCCTGCCTTCACAGCAGCAGTGTCCTTGAGTGCAATGCTTTACTTTTCCCCTTAGGAATGAATGGCAGACGTTCACATGAAGGAGAAAATAAAGTGATGCACTTGGGAACACCTTTAGAACAGGGGCTAAAACTGTTCCCTGCCCGTCATGATCCCAAACATTCAAAATCAAATTTATTCCTATTTGCATAGTCCTCTTCTGAGTTCTGTTTTTTAAGGATGAAGCCAGATATAAGCGACATTTTAAGTGTCAAAGAAGTGGCTTGCATGTACATTCCCTGGCCTGGGGGTGGGGGGAAATCTCATAGCAAATGTGTATTCAAAGGCATATGATATATTTCTCTTTATTATATAATCTCTAATGCTCACAGGAAAAACAGGTGCACTGGTTTGCACAAATGTTCACCTGCTGATGCTGCAGTCCTGAGCACAGTCCTGAGCACACTTACCTGGGTGTAAGGCTCATTCAAATAAGTGGGACTAATTTCCAAGTAGATATGCAGAGGAACAGGCTGCATGTACTGTTGAACTCAGTTATATTAGGGAGATGGAATAAAATAATCCCAAAGAAGTCACATAAAGTGAGAGGGAATATGTTAATAGTTGCATGTATGTTAGTAGCAAAAAAAACTTGTGGGGTGGGGGGAGAGAAGAATCTCCATTAACAGAGGACTGGATAAGGAGCATATCGCACAGGATATGGCTGTATAAAATAACTCATTATAAGAAACTTTCTCAAGGAGATGGAACTAACACAAACCTCTTTAGAATACTGGTATCATTTTCTACAATACTGGAAGCAAAGAATGAATTATCAGAATGTTTTAAGCAGAGTAGCTGAAGTAACTGAAAGACAAACAGATAGATTAAATGGAATAACGATATGAATATACAGGATCACACTGTTTGGTTGCAACCCTATACATACGTAGGAGTAAAACCCATTCATTCAGTGGGGCTTACTTATTAGTAGACATGCACTGGATTACGCTATTAGGCTTTGTCTGGGGGGGGGGTTGTTTTTTCTAGAGCTGACTACCAAAAAATAGTACAGAAACACCAAAAGTCTTCAGCACTCTCTTCTTCAAATGAAACTAATCTGGCAAAGCCGCCCTGGATAACTAGTTGCTCAGAATATTGTTGTTGCTGTTGTTAGTGTTCCCAGTCAAGGTGGTTTTAAAATGGCTACTTCCCCTCCTCCCCTTCTATGATTTCAGGTTTACTGAGTATTCTCATCCACTTTAAACAAATTCGGGAAGGGCGGGGGGGGGGGGGGAATGTCCTGGTTATTTTGTTGCCATGAGACAGCTCCCAGGAGGCAGAGCCCATTCTTCATTTCTGAGTGCTAGCAGGAGTTGTCGCATTCTTATACGGAAAGTCAGTGGCAAGTCAGAGGCATGGAGATAGGAAAACCTTTAGCCACCACAACTAATATCTCTCTCTAAGAGAGCTCCGGCTATTGGGCGGTATAGAGATGTCATTCATTCATTCATAAATAAATAAATAAAATCTGAGGAAGGAACTTCTGGGTGTCTTTAAGACCATTTCCCCCTTGAGAGTGGAAATGAGAGCTGCCCATAGAAAACAATGGAGAAATGCAGGATATTAAGGCAGCTGTGACTGGACACCAGCATGTCCACCCAGAAACATAATGTAGCAGCCCCTGAGGCAAGGTTCATGCTCTGATTCAGATGGAAGGAAAGGGCCCCTTTATTTAAAAACAACGTGCCAAAAGCAATGGCATGTGTTAAAGACCCTTAAGAACAATATTTTATGACTGAAACCCTTGCAAGATTGTATTATTATTAACCCCATAATGCCCAGAACCTATCCAGAACAGAAAAGAATAGCCCAGAATGGCACCTTCCAAGTGAGCCAAAGCAACCAAATCCACCAGTCACACATAACTATATGAGAGGGATGCAATCCATCACAAAACTTCCACAGTAACCATGTTTTGGTACCCATTCCGGGCAATAGTCCGTATTTCAGACAAATAGTCCAGAACGACAACTTCTAAGAGAGCCAAATCAACCAAACTCATCTGTCACACATAATTAGATGGGATTGATATAATGAGCTAAAAAAGTTCCACAGAAATGACGTTTCAGTAGCCATTTGGGCAATAGTGGATATTCTGGGGGGAAAGGCCCAGAACAGCAACTTCCACATGAGCCAAATCAATCAGGCACACATAACTGGAGGGGAGGGATGCAATAAGCCACAGAACTTCCAAAGAAACCACATTCAGATACTGGTTTCAGGAAATATTCTGAAAAAAGGCCCAGAACATCAACTTCCAAGCAAGGCAAACCAACCATTCTCCAGCCACACATAACTGCATGGAAGTAATGCAATGAGCCACAAAGCTTCCTCAGAAACCACATTTTGGTATCCATGTGACCAGTGAGTTGGGCTGATTTGGCTCACTTGGAAGTTGCCGCTCCAGGCCATTTTCCAGAATACAGATGATTGCCCAGAACATGTACTGAAACATGGTTTCAGTCGAGGTTTTGTGGCTCACTGCATTACTGCCATCCAGTTGTGAGTGCGTGGTTAATTTGGCTCCCTTGGAAGTTACCATTCGAGGCCATTCTTCAGAATACAGGCTATTGCCCAGAACAGGTATCTGAATGTGCTTGCTGTGGATATTTTGTGGCCATTTGTCCCATGTAGTTATGTGTGATTGGTGAGTTTGGTTGCTTTGGCTCGCTTGGAATTTCCTGTTCCGGGCCATTTTTCTGAAATATGAACAATTTCCCAGACTAGGTACCTGAACAAAGTTCTTGTGGATGTTTTGTGGCTCGCTACATCCATCCCATGTAGTTATGTTTGACTGGTGAATGTGGTTGGCTTGGCTTGCTTGGAAGTTGCTGTTCCGGGCCATTCCGGTCTGTTCCAGATGGGTTCTGGGCATTATAGGGTTAATAATAATACAATCTTGCAAGGGTTTCAGTCATAAATATTGTTCTCAAGTATCTCTAACATAGGCCAGTGTTTGGGCATGTTTTTTGTTTAATAAAGAGGCCATCCCAGACTGTTGTGTTCTATTCCGGCTCTTACACCGTCCCAATTCAGAGTTAATTTCATGTGAAAATTGTTTTTATTTTCGTTTTTAACAATACCCTAGAAATGCCAATATAGTCCGGTATTCCCATACTGTAAGTTGGGAGAGTCTTGCTGTGTTAATGTTCAAACGTCTTAATATCTTGTGGCATTTTAAAGATTAAGCCATTTATTATGGCGTTTAAGTTTTCGTGGGCTTGCTACTTCAATGGTGAGAAATTAGAAGTGTAGGGCTGAAGGAGGTTTGGAATTTCACCCAAAAAATCCGCCTTTCAAAAGCAGTCCTCGGCTGCAGCAGAAGCCCGTTTCGATCACTGGCCCCCTCAGACCCGTTTGCAGCCCTCAAATTGCAGCACAGCCCTTGCGCTCCGATGACCTGCTGGCAGCCGCGTTGCGCTTGAAAGGCTGCAGTCATATATAACCACTTGCCCGGGTGTACGCCCCACTAAAGTCAATGGGACTTACTCCTGAGTAGACTTGTATAAGGTTGCGCTGTTCGTACTCAAAAGCTAAAAAAAGAAAACACATTTTCACCTGAGTTAGAACAAAACTGAACCTTTTGTTTGAGGGAGAGAAGGAGGGGGCCCAACCCTGGATTTCTCCAGCAGCTCCCTCTCTCCCCGCTCCAGGGAGAGCAGGAAAGGTCTGTAAGGGGAGGTGCGGCTCCTCCCGGAAATAAGCGGTTTTTCTCAATGTATTGGTAAGTCTATGGGCGCCGGAGGGAGGAAAACAAGACCACATCCGCTCCCAGAATGCCGCGGGCGAGGGGAGGTCTTGGTGGGAGGTGGAAAGAGGGGCGTCGGAGGTTAGGCGGAGCATGCGCAGTGCGTCTCGGCGGGTAGAGGGGTTGCAGCGCTCTTTTGTTTGGCGGAGGCGGATTGAACTGGGGAGGCCCGTTGCCCAACCGTCGCTCTCGCCTTCTCTCGAGCGAGACCGGCTTGCCCTGACTGCCGCTCGCGCCTCCGCCGCCTTCCCCGCGCGCCTGTTTGTTTATATTTCCCCTCGTGCGTTCTTGGTGGGGCTGAACAAGGTAAAGGGGGGGGGAGGGGACGGGGCAAGTGGGGGTCGCACGGGCATATCGCGCGCGCGGGTTACGAGGGCTGGGCGGCCATATTGGGGGTGGGCTGAGGGGGTGTTCTTGGGAAGAGGGATGTGTAAAAATACGCGGGAAAGGATTGTTCTGAGAGGGGTGGGGGAGAAAAACTAAACGGGAGGGGTATGCATAATATATGGGGGGGGCTCTTCTGAGTGGAGGGAGGTGAAAGAAATGGACCCTAACAGGAGCCTCCACAAGTGTGTCTATGGGAGAGGGGTCCAAGGAGTGGGTATGTGATGGGGGAAGGCTTAAAAAAGGCGCACATAAAAATGGGGGGGGGGCATTTCCAAAAAGAGGTAATACGGGGTGGGCGAACTAGTTGGGGGTAGGGGCCGTAATATAGACCTTGTGTCAGTAGCAATTGATTTGGGGTGGGGGGGCTTTCTAGAGAGAGTTTGATTTGTTGATTTGTGATGGAGGATTCGAGAGGCGTTTTGTACTAAATATCGGTGGGAAAGGACTGCTACGCGGCGGTGAGTTTAAATGGGTGTGCATTTAAATACAGGGCATGAAATGTAAATAATTGCGAAGATGCCTATAATATGGGTCTCCAGATATGTGTACGTGTGTGAACGGGATCCAAAGTGTGTGCATTTAATGTGCGATGGAGGAGGTTGCTCCAAGGATGTGTGTGAAAAATGAGGAGGCCGTTACAAAAAAAGTGTGTGCCGGTGTGTGTGTGTGTGTATTAGTATGTGCACATGTGAATGAAGTAGGCTTTTTTCTTAAGATGGGAATAATCCATTTATTGAATTCGATACTAAGAAGAGACAACAACCTCCTAAGACGCACGGAACGCTATGGCATGATCTATTAGGATGATGAGTGATAACTTTATCAGATAATCTTGCTTGTACCAAATAGAGATCCTGAGTGATCAGAAAGACTGTAAATAAATTGACTCACATGTGGTGTACCTAAATTTCTTACTGTTCATTGCTACTTTGAAAAATTTAATTAAAAGGGGGAGGAATAATAGGGAGTGATCGTTTGTGGAGATAAGCTTCATGCTGAGTGAGAGGACTCCATGCCAGCAGACAGTTAAAAGTGGGATAAAATGAAGGGATGATAAGAGATACATTTCCTCCAGTATCTAACTGAAAGTGGTGGAGACCTTTTTGTGTGGAGGGGATTGGGATCCTGTTTGTCTATCTGTCCAAGGGCATTAGTGCTTGTGATGCTGACCACTCACTTGTTGAGGTAGCAAGAAAGTTGGCTGGGATTGAGGCTGTTGTATTATGGGGTAAGGAGAAGTGTTTCTGGCAGGCTCTTAATGCATAGTGAGAGTCAGTGTTTCTTGGGGTAGTGCTAGCTGGAGAGGACCCAGTGATTGTACAAACAGCAGTATTTCTGAGGTGGCACGCAGAGAATGGTGGTAGCTGCGGAGGGTGCTAGTCTATATTGAAATATAGTGGGTTATGTAGATGAAACATAAGGGGGGGAGTGTAAATGGTGTAGATGGATCATAAGGGGAGTAATGGTGGGAGGGGGCAGGGGAGTGTAGGAAAGTTGAAATTTTAGGGAAGAGAAGCCAGGGTCTCCATAATTTGCCCTGGAGAAGAGAAGGGGCATGAGTAGAAGGTGCGACCATAGAACAATATTGGAGGAAGGCAAATGTGGAATGATCTCCCTACATACATATGTGGGTTTAGAGTGGAGGGGGGCACAGCTAAGCATTCTTGTAATGTGTCAGTAACTGGGTTAAAAGAAGTCTAGGGAGGGGTGCTTATTGTTAGAAACTGTTCTGTGTATAGTAGTATATAAAGGTGATAGGGAGAGAATCTTCTATAAATGTGTTTGGTGCTTAGTCAGACCATTATTGGTTAGGTGGGAATCAATGGATAAGCAAGAAATGGGGGTGGAAAAAAATTATCTAGAGACAGTGTTTAGAATATGGAGGGAATTGGGGGTGTACTTCAGGGAGAACATAGAGGAGCTGGATGAAGTGTGAATTTCAGTTGGTGTGGATCTACTTGTTAAGGTGAAATAGTACTAATGTTCCTTACTGGAGCACTGTTTGGGATGTATCCAGACAACAGTATTGTATGATGCTCGCATTAGCAAATAGAGAGTTTTGTGTGGTGTGAGAAAGATTTATTTGCTACATTTCTATCTGCTTTTTCTCCAAGGAGCTCAGGTTTTGACACTTTATCCTCACAATATCCATGCAAAATAGATTGGGCAGAGGTTGTACTTAGCCTAAGGTTCTGCTACAAGAGCCATACAGCTGAGCAGGGATTTTAATTTAGATCTTCCCAGTTCAAGTTCAACAGTGTCCATTTCACTCCTTGGACTATACTACACTCACATTATGTTCAATACACTTAGGTTTGCAGATCCAAAGAGTTAAATGGACTCTATTAGGGATGGTGATAAAAAGTGCCATTTAAAGGCCTGCTCAGTTCTTTCAGGAGCCTTTCATTGAACATTCATTTTGCAGCTCCTGATAGTATTTATTTTATTTCTGAGACGTATATTCTGCCTTTCAATGCTAATTCATATTCCCAAGTTAATTTAAAATAGTAAAATACAGTACTGAAATGCAAATATACCAACCATATAAAATACAATATATCACAGCCACAGAATGCAGGACAAAAGACACCAGACATTTTCCATGAGTAAAAGTACCGTTTTTACTAGCCAGATGCACAGGAATTCCACAAGAATCTTGGTGGCATGCAGATCCCAATCTCCTAATCTGTACTCCTGTAACTCAAAGGTTGCACCCCATGTCTTGAACGTTAGCTGCTCTATTAAAAGGTAACTTCATACTCGTTGAGGGAGGATAAAAAGCAACGATTTTTACTTTTTTCTCTTCAAAATAATCAGGATTAAAATGAAATTTGAGCTTAATGCAAACATAATACCTTAAAACTATCGACTCTCTTATGAAAGACTGTTTTTTTTGTGAAGAACAAACTGAGGAAAACATCTTTGTCAATCATCATCATGTTCTTTATGGCTTGATACTGTGAACCGGGGACCAGCAAGCCATCACAGGTGTCAGGCAGTGATCCATCTTTTATGCCTAGTAACTACCTGATCTCTTTAACTGGCTCAGAATATTAATGTAACTATAAATATTTGACTCTATCTACTTACCAAAGAGCATAGACATTTACCTTACATCTTGTGTAGAAACTGACCTGCCCAGTACTACCAATCCTTGGTTCTGGTTGGGTTTATTTACTCTTTTGTGGGAGTTGTGCAGGGTATATATAGGACAAACATGTTTAATAAAAACACAATTTTAGTACTGGATGTGTAATGTGAGTGTAATTCAAAACAGTTTGACATGGTCATGAGCATTAAGTTCCTAATATTAAGCAAGGTATTGCATATCATTTTTCTATAGTAAAATGTTAAATATATAGTGTACTTTTTCAGATTGTATAAAGACTCTATTTAGTCTTAAATCACTATGCTTTTATGGCCACAGCAACCAACTAGTATGCACCACTTTTATGTTGGAAGTATCTAAATGGGGAAATGTAGACTTAAATTAGCCTTTTTCCCTCCGTTATGATTGCAATCTATTATTTAAATTGCCTTGATATGTAGCAATCCACTGCTCTGTGGTTTCTGTTAACTGCACCCAATAACAAGTGTTGACTACATAACTGGGATGCATTTGGGAGGTGTATGGCTGTGCTGAGGAGGTACATTTAATGGAGAAATCCTGGAAGGTGTAAATTGGGTTAGCGGAGAAGCAGCAGATACATGGAGCCATAACTAGATGGATGGGGAAAGGATATGAGAAAAGAAAGGCCTAAGGGGAAGAGGCATACTTTGATAGTAAAGGGACTCCAGAAGGTATTATTTCGAATGGAACAGAGCACACAGGTGATAAGGCCTCTCAGGGCTGTATTAATGCAGAGGTAGCATTGGATTTGGCCTAAGAGGTGCTCTGGAGCCTGTGGAAAACGGACTGTGCCACTGAGTCAAAGGTGGCTCATGATGAGAAGTCTGAGGATTGAACTGCACAAGGTTTAAGGTCAACTGAGCCCCTGTGAAATTTCCTTAATCTCACTTCCTTTATTATTTTGAGGAGAAAAGCAAAGACTGGAATTAGAATATTCTATTGTAATGGATCAAACGTGCTGGAAGGGAGGGGGGAAAGGTTTGTCCAACATATTTTCCCCTGTCCCGATATAACAGTATTGCATTTTGTGTGCAAAACACATTTTGGAGGCAGTGGCATATTTATGGTTGTATGCGGCCCCAAACTCTACAGAGCTATCTACTCCATTCACCTCTCTTGGCCCTTTCCACTTATAGCACATAAGGGCAACCAGTGGCCCACATGCAGTCACAGGCCTCCCATTTCCCTCAGTCTCCCCCAGCCACTGATGGGGAGGAAGGCATGCATAGGGAGTCATCCTTCCCTTTCTTCCCTTCGCAGTCATGCTCCTCCCAGCCCACCAAACAGCTATCTGGCAGGCAAGAGGGGGTGATTGTGAGGGGAGAGGCCTCCCTGTGCATCTTCCTCCCCATGTAGGTCATGCTCCTCCCACCCTCTCCACCAGCAATTTGGTGGGCTGGGAAGAGTCCTGTCTGTCCCAGATGGGGTGGAGAGGGTTCCACTCTTCTCCGCCCCTGCAGGGAGAGTCTTTGAAAGCTAGGATTACATCCAGCATTCTCAGCATGAGGGGTGGCAGTGTTAAATCATCCCATTCTGGCACCCTGAAATGGAGTGGGGGCGTCTGTGCATTTCCAAGCTTTGCAAATCTGCAGGTGCCTCTGCTTCCACTTTAAGGGAGAAAATGTCTACACTACAGATGCAAACTGATTTCCAACCAGTCTTAACATTGCCTTTTCCCTCAAGGAGTTTTGAAAACTATATGTTGGATCCAGACAAGATTAGTTGCACAAGTTAGTCCTGACTTGGCTTAAGTTGCATTGATTTCAGACTTGGCCTGGATCCAACTCCATTGCTTTGTGAGTATGCTGAGAACTCTTACAAGCCCTAACTCCCTCATATCTACAATTCCCAGCATTTGGGAGGCAAACCAGAACAGTTCAATCTTGGTGAATGCATGCTCTTTATACATCTTCCCCCTCTCCTCCCCGTTCAACTGCTGCTCATAGGTCTCTCTCCCTAGTCAACCATCCTTCACTGCAAACAAGACCTTTTTCCTCTAAACCCTGGCTGTGCTTGACGGCCCCTTTTGTCTGTTTTATCAGACCCCAACTGAGACAAGTGCATCCTCCTGCTGAGCGATGCTTTGCCTGCAGGAGGCCAGCACAGTTTTCTTTTTTCCAGTAGATTGTAACTTTTCATTTCCAGAAGAGGCAAGCTGTTTAATCTTCCATGCTTGCTGGGTGCCCTTGTGGTGCCTCCGCCACTCATGGATGTTGTCTTTCCCCACCACTGCTGTGCTTGCTGTGCAGTCACATACATAGGTCCTATTGTTTTTGGAAGTGATAGAGGGGGATATGGTGGGAAACCGTTCCTACTATTTTGCATGAAGGGCTGGCCTGAACAACTTCAGCGCTCTTGAGTCGAAACACAGTGCTCTTGTCTCCTGCAGAGCCTGTTCTTTTTGTAAGAAAAACTTTGTTGCACAGAGCTTGCTACAGTTAGCCAATGTGTTCATTTGCTGTAGCTGCACTGCCTTATGTTGCATGTGCCTTTGCACTCAAAATATTCACATTTGGCAACAAAGAAACCTGGCTCATGTTGAACAAATGTGCACAGTTGTGGTTCGTGTGGCCATCTCTTTTGGTGTCTACAGCAGCAGCATTGGTTAAGTTTTAGTGTTTTACTATGTTGAGTGCCAGTGTATGTGGATGGATACTATGCAGCAAAGGTTGAGCTTACCTGCAGCCCACGGCAAAGGTTGAGCTTACCTGCAGCCCACGGATACCCACTGTGCTGTTGTGACTGCAGTTGATTATCATGCAATATTTTTGCTATTTATATTTGTTTCCTTTGTACTTTCTAAAACTTTTTTTCCATCTCTACTAGCCTCCTTTAAACTGCAAAACTGGCGAGCACAATGGGAAAAAAGCAGAACAAGAAGAAAGTGGAGGAGGTCCTTGAAGAAGAGGAGGAAGAGTATGTGGTGGAGAAGGTCCTTGACAGGCGGGTAGTGAAAGGCAAAGTGGAGTACCTGCTCAAGTGGAAAGGCTTCTCAGAGTAAGGCAGATTTCCCTTTATTTTGGCTTTGGAAACTAGCTTGTTTGCCCACATATCTCTGTGTCAAATCACTTCTGGCACACCAGTGTTGAAGATCCAGCTCTCTTCCATTTCACTAAATGATGCCCCTTGTCAACCAGGAACAAATCTTATTTACCACAGCTGTGGCTGTGTAGAAGCTTACTTTGGTTGCTTTATCTTACCCCATGGTGATGTGCCTGGGCTGGTGGTTATCCCAGACTTAAAACTCAACCCATTTCCTCTCCCCATTTCTGTTTGACCCCAGTTTCATCTCTTTGGCCTCTTCCAGACAAGTATTCAGCTTTATAGACTGGTGGGGCAGTATTCTGTGTGTTCCTACAGGAGATAAATGCTGTTTCAGAAACAGGCATAGGTTCCTTTTCCCAAAAAGTACTTTCTGTCTTCGAGAACTGCTTGGGCCCCAGTCTGGCTGCTGATGGAGAACAAATGAGTAATTCCACGTGTGGGTGCTTGTATGTGTTTTGAGTGTAAAGCATTGGTCAACCTCAAACTGACAGTGTGGCTCCCGAGCAAATAAATATCTCTCATGTCTGTCCTAAGGGGTGCTTTGGATTTAATTGACTAGACCTATAGATAAGCAGCCTGTCTTGTACAGGCATAAGTAGCAATTAGTGTAGAAGGCTTCTATACCTGCTCTTCCACTTTTTCTTTCCTTCTCCCAGATAATGTATATGTAGCTCCATCTCATGAGACCAAGATTGTCAAGAATAATATAGACAGCTGAAACCCTAGTAGTTTCCCTCTGCCACTGTTACCCCCTGTTCTGTCTATATCCTGTTGCATTCCATCAGCTTCAAGTCAAACTGAGCCACATTCTGAAGTTTTGCAACTTTGGTCAGACACAGGGGGAGTCTGCTTCTGCACTTCCAGAAATGTCCCCAGAAATCTCAGCAGTTGTGTCAGTATTCCAGCAGAAGTCGCCTTTGGGTGCAAAGTTGGTAGGCTTAGTATGTTCTGACTTCTAGAAAATGTATTGCTGTTGAGTGCCAAGTATTTCACGGTCCCATAATTAGACAAGCGGCCCATGTGTTAACAATAACGGATGGGTTGTCAGGGTCACATGGAAGCAATTGACTGTGCTGCCTTGCAACCGCTCAACACTTCTGCTTTGTTTACAAAACAACCCAGGAGTGCCCTAGTCATTCGCTACGATGTTGGAACCTGGCACTCTGGGTTGTTGAGGGAGAAACAACTGAGAATTTTAACCCAACAACAAACCCTTGGTTAAAACTCTGGGTTGTTTCTCCCTGAACAACCCAGAGTAATGGATTCAGACATCACAGCAAACAACCAAGGAATGGGATGTTCCTGGTTTGTAAACCAGAATCAAAGGGCCCACGTCCATGCAGACCCAACAACTCATGGGTTATTTTTACTTGCAAATAGAGTCAAAGCATCGCCTTATGACAACACTGAAAGTATAAGAAACTCTAGTTATAAAATCTGATATTTTGCAGTCCTGTCCAGCTAATAAGAGTTGTATGGTTGCAGTGAAGATAACACATGGGAGCCAGAGGAGAACCTTGACTGCCCTGACCTCATTGCGGAGTTCCTGCAATCCCAGAAAACTGCACATGAGAGTGACAAGTCAGAGGGAAGCAAGCGCAAGGCTGAATCGGACTCTGAGGATAGGGGGGAGGAAAGCAGACCAAAGAAAAAGAGAGAGGAGGTAAGGCAGATGCTCTTGATCTGTGGCCCAGTGAGGTCTGCTTATGCCTTGCAGTTAAAGACAAATGGAAAACAACTGCTAGAAGTTTTTAAACTGAGGGGGGTAGTTGTAGCTTGTAGCAAAGACTTTGATTGCTTTATTTGTTTATTTACTGCATTTCTAGACTGCCCAGTAGCCAAAGCTGTCTGGGTGGTTCATAGGACAAAGGTCAAAAACAGAAAATCCATAAATATAATAAAACAATGTAAAATCTAAAACAGTGGTGCTGTTTAAACTGAGCTGGATAAATTTGATTGGTGTGTAGTGCAATGGCTCAGTAGTGGTATTGAGGGCGGTATAGTTGGCATGTTCACCACTTACCTGTGGTGCTACTTGGTTTCTCACAAGAACTTCTGCCTTCATCCCAGTCACATATCCATAAGAGGATGAGGCTATACATGCTTTACCAGGTTTGTGGATGTGGCTGGTAGCGTGGATTTGTATGCAGACTGTTAAGATGCTGGACGCAAAAGGCTATGGCCCTAGTTACACACTTCCGATGTGCAGCACTGGTGCCTAAAAAAGATTGGGCCTGGTGACTTGGTTGTTGAAGTGGGTTTCTCCTTCTCCCATGTGTATTCTCCTTTGTAGAGTCTGGCCTCTGCTTTGCCTTGCACTCCTTTAGATGTAGAAGTTTTTCTATTATATTCTGCTTCTGCACTTTGTCTAACCCCATTTTTCCCAGTTCCCCTTTTTGAGATAATGAGTACTTCAGTAGCAGTTTTGGGTGGTTTAAAAAAAAAAAAACCAGCCAGACCATCCCCAATATTTGGCACACATAGTTCTTCAAAAAAGTCTCACTTCTTCTCCTTGGCTCTCATTTTTCTTTTCCTCAGCTGTTTCCATTATTTGCCTTTACTTGTCTCATGCATCATTCATCCTCCTTTTCTGTTCTGTTAATTCTCCATTCATCACCTCCATCATGTTCCTGTTCTTAGCATCTTCCTTTTCCACACCATTCTCCACACCATTCTCCACTCTATCTTGTCCTCTTTACTTTCTCCAATTGGTTTGTTTGCTTTTATACTTTCTTCTCCGTCTCTTCTTTCCCCATTCCATTTTTAGCCTTCCCTCCCCCAGCCACCCTCTTCTCCAGTAGCCTTCCCTGGGAGCATATCTTAAATGAGCTATAGCTTCCCAGAACATAGCGCTGAAACCGCTTTTCTGTGCTTAGCTCTGGAAGATACGTAATAGTAGTAATATGCTTACAGCCAATAATTTCCAGGTAGGCTTGAGCCCTAGTCCCTATCAGCTGAGGAAGAAACCAGAATGTACCAACAAAAATAGGCTCTCTCCTCTTGTGAGCACACTTGGCTCTCTGTCTCTCCTTCCTACCCTCCAGGTGTAGGACCCAGGTTTGCAAACATTTTTGCACTAGCAGGCAATGGAGTTGTTGTCCAACTTGGTGCCCTCCAGACATTTTGGACTACAGTAACTATCACCATTGTCCATGCTGGCTGGGGCTGATGGGACTCATAGTCCAAAACATCTGAGGTCACTTAGGTTGGGGAAGGTGCTGTATGGCAAGATCACATTTGGTGGTGGAGTTTCTGAAAGGCGACTTGTGTCCTGAGCTCTTTCCAGTGGTCTAACTTTGGTGTGACTTGCATAAAAATGTAATGACAGACTAGAACAGGGGTGGGCAACAGTCTGACTCTGTATAAGGCAGCTTCTTATGTTCTATCCTGCTTTTGAAGACAATTGCAGACATTGCCATTTCTTTCTTTAGGCTGAGAAGCCTCGAGGCTTTGCAAGAGGGTTTGAGCCAGAGCGGATTATTGGTGCCACAGATTCCAGTGGGGAGCTCATGTTCCTGATGAAATGGTAAGTTGAGTTTTTGCATTTCTCCTTTGTACATCCAGAAGTAAGAAATGTTATGCCAGCAGAATGCTGATGTAAAAGTTTTGGGAATGCTGCTGCTTATGTCAGTATCGATAATGGGATCATGTGGTTTGATGCCACAGGCAAGACCTTTGATCTTCTAGCATTAAAAATTGAATAGAGGGGGCAACAAATTTGCTTGACTGTTGGATGCTTGTTGTGTGCCAACTCATAGCTTTGACTACCTCTGGAATTTTGATCTGGCTGGCTTGGGCTTCTTCTTGACTAGTTCATATACAATTTGGAAATTGATTTCTCAGTTGTGTAAGGTTCAAATATTCTGTAGTCATAAAACAGGGGAGGGCAACCTCCAGCCCGCGGACCTAATCTGGCCTGCTCTGGGGCCCAATCCAGCCTGCAGAAGGTTGAACACCCTCTGCGGTCTCTGCCCCCTGAGGGGGGAGGAATTCCCATGCTATCTCGGATTGGAGATAACAAAGGGATTCCCCTTTGCACCACTCACCCTCCAAGATCAGAGATAAGCTGGGAAGCCCTGGCCGAATCTCTTCTCATGCCCCAATCGGAACACATACCATATGGGAATGAGCAGCCCAACTAACCCAGGGCTTGTGGGAGCCAGCCCCTCGACCACAAGTGGTTGCCCTCCCTTGTCATAGATGGGGGAAAGAAAGCTCTCATAGCCAGCGATGTGGGGTGGGAAATTTTCCAGTGCTTTAGTTTTCCGCCAAAAATTTCCCATTTCATAAGTTTGCTAGTAATAATGAATGTATGCCAATTGCAAATACAATATTAGGCAAACTCAGAGTGAAATGGAACTAATAAATAGTAGCAGCTAAACTGAAGATGCCCCAGCATCCTTCATGGAAAACATTTGAACTCTCTTGAAATAGATGAGGGCTTGTCAGCATATCATGCACAGTTCTTTGGGTTGCTAAAATTAATTAGGGTCTCAATGTTCAGTACCTTTGTTTTTTTTCTTAAATTTAAACAATGTAAGGGAAGTATGTGTTATTGTCTTTACATTTTCCAGTAAAAAGTTCTGCATAATATAATGTTTAAATCATAGTAAGTATGCTTTAATTTCCCCCCTCAAATATTTCAGATCAAACACTTGTGGTGTATTGGGACAAAAAATTAACATGAGGTACTTTTTATAGCTTTGTTGTTTACTAAATACTAGTAAAGTAACATGCTAAATTAGGTCTCTCTAGGACAGGATTGGGAACTTGTGGCCCTCCAGATGTTTTGGCCTACAGCTCTAGCCAGCATAGCCAGTGGTGGGGGATGATGGGAGCTGTAGGGCAAAACATCTGGAGGGCCACAAGTTGTCCACCTCTGCACTAGGGAATATTAGAATGTTTTCTGATGCAAATTACCCTATGCAAATTAATCTAATTTTCATTGGAAAATTTTCCAATTCAGATTTTCCAGAAAACCCACATCACTTCCTCCCATCCTTTTATGAGAGAGAAGTGTATGGATCAGCCACCTACCTGGATGTATGCATATAAGGCTTGCTTTACATTATATGCTTTGGAGGCCTTTCCTGGCGCAACATGTTCAGGATTTCTGGCTAGTGATTCTGTGAGCCTCAGACTTCCCAGTTTCTTGCAACATGATTTCTTTTGGCTTACTTCGTCAGATATGTGAAGAGATCTGAGAAGACTGTGGGTGTGCATGACACAAGTAGTAGTGGGCAATAAACTAAGCGCTTACCCGCCCCCCCCCAAATCTAGTCAAACATCAGTAGCTGAAACCTGCATTAACATCAGCAGTATGTTTTTTCACTTTTGTAACTTCCACTTTAGTGAGGATTACCTTACTTCTATTCTCTGCTTTGCCCCATGCTGGGAAGAAAAGCTGACATTGCCCGTATTCCCCTGCATTGAGTAAACAGAAAGAGGTGCTACCTACTGAAAAGGGCAATTATCATCTGTTTGTCTAGGAGAATGGCAGTAGATGCAGAGCTTCAAAGCCATCTGCAATGGCGTTCAAACCAAATAGAAGCTAAACTACTACCGGATGTTCAGCAGTACTTGAACAGTGAACTGATGAAGCACAAATCGTAGATTGAGACTGCTTCTGAACTACCAGAATTGCTATGCTAACAAGGTGAAAATGGAAGATAGTGGGGCTCTTTTAAGAAGACTTAGAGGAGCAAGTGTTTCCACATCACTTGACACCAACCTCAGCTGTATTTGTTAAAAAGATTTTAACACTAGAAATAGATCTTCATATCTTCCCTCTGGGGTAAATCCCGACTTTCCCTTTTCTGTTTACAGGAAGAACTCTGATGAAGCTGACCTGGTCCCTGCTAAGGAAGCTAATATCAAGTGCCCACAGGTGGTCATCTCATTCTACGAGGAGAGGCTGACATGGCACTCCTATCCCTCGGAGGATGATGATAAGAAGGATGACAAGAACTAACCTGCCCACCCTTCTGTCCCCATCCCTCCTCTGGCCGACTTTTGTATTAAAACATCAGACTGTGGGTTTGAACATGAGAGGAAGCGAAGAGGCGCTTGGCTGAGGTGACAGGGAAATATATCCTCTGTAGAAACAGGACAATTTCTGTGCCCTCGATAGCTTGGTGTAGTGGCACTCTGCCCTTTCCTTCCTTCCTCATCATATATACATGGGGAAGTAGGGGAGAACAGGTGTTTCCCAGCTGTTCCTTGCTTGGGGGATGAAGCAAAAATAACTCCATGCAGGACAAAGCCTGGGGGTTGGACAGGCTGCCACAAGGAACAGCAGGTGGAGGCTGCATGTTCTTCGAAGACCATGTCTGTGATTTGCAGCCTCTCTCAATAGTGTTAACTGCATTTTTACAGCTTAGCATGTGTGTAGTTTTTCTTTCTTCCTTTTTGCTATTATTGGTGTATTGTTGGGGTGGGAAGGGGTGGGTGCATTCTGACTGATTTGGTATGGGGAGTGGTTCACAGTGTTCTGTATCCAGAATCACAATTCTTACAAAATATATGCTTCTTACTGCAAGTGAAATCCACTACACTTAAGTGAGAAGCTGGAACATACGCATCTTTAAGTGTTAAAAGTTTTGGTATGAGACTGCAACCATGAATGCAGCCAGCTACCAGAATTGTCAGGCTTCTAAAACTAGAGAGGAGGTAGCTTCTACAGATATTTTGATCCTCTTTAGTCCAGGTGACAGCACTCAGTCCCAAAATTACGCAATGTTTTCTTACTATTTCTGCATCCTTCCTTTATTTTGTCCATCCAGCAACTGTGGGGTCCTGTTTAGTTTTTATTTTTCTTTATGTATGTGAACTTGAGAATCAAGATGTTTGGGGGTGGGAAGGAAAGCAGGGATGAAATCTACCCATACAGCACAATGTAGATTTCGGAACGTTCTGTAAACACCTATCTTCTGTTCAGACTTGGGCATTAGTGATTGCTTTCCTTGCCCTAGTCCTCTACTGATTTCATTTTTAATCTAGCAGACTTCTTTGTTTTTACAAAGGACATAATTTTACCTCTGAATTTGTTCAAAATCTAGTAAGCCACCAACTCCTCCTCTTTCACAGGGTGGTATGTATGTAGACATGTATTGTACAAACCTTTTTTAAAATAAAGCATGTGTTTTAGGTTTCTGTGAAAATGTTGTCTAAAACTTAAGTGTTTGGATTTTAACTTCATACTGAACTGTCTTTTTGTCTCAATAAAACTTTAGATTTATAGTCCGGATCTTCCTTTTTCTCCTTCCCCTGAGCAAAGCCTTCCTTGCAACTATTTCACAATGTGAAGAGGTGTAGCCAGGATTAGGGAAAAGAGGTACATGTGTTTTAAGTTTTTTGCCTGACGCACTAGAGGAGCAACAGTCACTTTGCTGTGTCAATACTTAAACAGCAGGAAGTATGTGTCTTGCTAATACTAAAGAATAGTATAACCAAAGAACAGTCCCCAAAGTTGCTTGCAAGGATAACAAAAATACTACATGAAATTAAAACCAGCTAGAATAAGCAGCAGGGCTGCGGTGGCTTAATGGTTAAGACGCTGAACTGCAGACTGGAAGGTCGGCAGGACAACAGTTGGAGACCTGAGTGCTGAGTGACGAAGTGAGCTCCCATCTTCAGTCCCAGCTCCTGCCAACCTAGCAGTTCGAAAGCAAGAAATTGCAAGTAGATAAATAGGTACCACTTTGGTGGGAAAGGTGACAGCGTTCCGTGCACCTCTGTGTTCAGTCATGCCGGCCACATGACCACGGAACCATCTTCGGACAATGCTGGCTCTTCGGCTTAGAAATGGAGATGAACACCACACCCTAGAGTCGGACACGACTGGTTGGGGACACCTTTACTTTTTTTTTTTTTTTAAGAATAAGCAGCAATAAAAAGAAAGACCATCTGCTGTGAAACTCCTAAAAAACCCTTCAGATTGTCTTCAATATCTATAAAAACCAACTAGGAATTTGTAGAGTCTTGCAGCCACAGCAAAGACCTTGTCCCATGTACATCAATGTATCCCAGTGCATAGGCAGAATTGTCTAGAAGTAAGGTGACCTTTAGCTAGCCTACACCCAAGCCATGGGTGTACTTCCAACCTGCCCTATCCCTCCCTGTTCTGTAACAACTAAAGTCACACCCATTAGCTGAAGGGCTTTCTGGTTCCTTTATACTTTTTTGGTCTCCCCTGTGGATGGTAGTAACAGCTGCCTATAGGGAACTACAGAGACATCTAGGGTTTTAGCACAGCTATGATTGGGTGCAGGAAAGACGAGACCTGATTCATGTGGAAAATGGTGTGGTGTTCCAATATTGTAGATAAGAGAGGGCATTGTGGTTGAAAATGTAGCTTGCAATCCACCCCAATATGATCAGGGATGGTGGGAGTTGTACACCAAACACCTGCAGGTCACAAGGCTGGGTAGGCCAGTATTAACATTCCACTTTTTGAAGGAAATGTATGGGACAAGTTAGTTGCCAGGGACAGGGCAATTTATTTTCCTGTGGGCCATTGCAGCCTACCCCACTTAGCCCTCCAGATGTTTTGGCCTACAACTCCCATCAGACCTAGCCAGCATACCCAGTAGGGAGGGATTATGGGAGTTATAGGCTAAAATACCTGGAGAGCTGCAAGTTGCTCACCACTGCCTAGCACCTCTTACTAGCCTGCAGTAAGGATTAAATTCCTTTCCCACTCTTCAAGAGCCATCTGCACAGTTTCAAGATAATGTGTGTGTGGGGGGAGGGCCTTTAGCATTCTTCTCCCTCCACCACCACCACCCCTGCCCATAAACCCCAAACAGTGCTATACTACCATTCCAGGCTGGCCAAAGTCCTGAATGCCAGAATTCCTGTAGTAGTTAGGGTTACTAACTACCTTCCCCCACTGATTGTTCTGGATACCACAACTGTCAATTATTTCCCCTCCCATTAGTTGGCCAGAAGCAATTCCAAATTAATTGAACAGCTATTTAGTTGTTTATTCCAAATTAATACATGCATCTTGGGGTTCCTTAACAAATGGCCGACTCCTAAAAATGCATAGCTCCTCCCCATAAATTACTTGAACATGGAGTTGAATAAAGTAGCTTGTATGCTGACATTCAGGTTCATTTTGTTATGGAAGGCTGTGATGAGTGAGCATCTATCCTGTTGAAAGCCTTGTATACAAGCTTCTCAACCAATCCACAGTAGTGATGAAGTCTCTCAGCAAACCTCCCTCCTTCCCGCTTCCTTTTAGATATTTGGGTGGCTCTCCTCCCTCTCCTGATCGCTTGACATAGGCAATGGAACCACAGAGGCAGGGGAAATATCAGTGGAATAGAGCAGTAGACATGACCACCTCTACCATAACACTGCTGTACACTCATTTTTTTAATGCGAACTAAAAGCACAACTCCCAGAAGGCAAGTTAAGATCTGAATGTTATGTTTGGATGCAGGAGACCCAAAAGCAAATCCCTATTTACCCAAGAATCTTAAGTTTCATACAGAAAAGTTCTATCAAGGTTTTGTTTACTTATTGTCATTAATAGTCACCAATGGTTCTGCTATGAAACTCATTATTTTTAAGGCCATTTATGCCAATAGACATCCTCACACTTCTACCACTCTCTACACCTGTTCACTTGTTACTGACTTAATAGAGTTGCTTTGAAGACGAATTGGTCAGCAAATAAGTACTCTTTCATTTTAGTTTCTGACTACTAGATAATTCCATTAAAAAAGACACATAAAACAAATGCTCAAATAGTGAATAAGCCATTTTATTTTTGTCCTGTGCTCACACGCGCGCTCTCTCTCCTCTTCCCCCAACAGGTCATAGAAACCATTCAAAATAAAACCTCAAAGGAAAATAAATTAACACATGCACACATCAGGGCTCCATTCTAACCATCTGGCAACCCAGCCGCAGCTCTGACACATTTTGTGCTTCAAGTTTCACGCTGTCAAATCACAGGAGCAAGAGAGGTGAAAAGCTCAACCTTAGTTTACTCCCCACTCACCCTGCAAGAAATCATGGCATTCAGAAAACAAGATCATACAGAACATCCGACTGCAAAAATTGCCCTCTAGCACATAAACAGTGCTACATACCCCCACACGCGTCTGGAGGATGCCCATTTCAGTGCTATGCCCTCACACGCCATCACATACACAGGACTGACTGGCTGGGAAAAACCAAAGCCATTTAGCTCATCTGTTGCTGGTAAGGTCAGTAATACTCCCAGCTGTGCTATACTGCAAGTTAACAGCTTCGAGGATTGCCTCGGAGCTTGAGGCCAGCTGTGTTCAAGGCACTACCCTCACCCTTCGCCTTATTTTTTTTTATTATTTAAGAGGGGGGAGGGGAAGTTCGAATGACACCCAAGGACAGAAGGGAAGCCAGCTGTGGAATCACAGTTAACACGTGGAGTCTTTATGGCAGAAAGAACTTTCAGCAGCTTTGATCATCTGGGGGAAGCATCTCCCTTCTTTCCTACATGCATACTAAGTTCATCCTACATGGGAGGGGGAAATAACACAGGAGCACAGTGCCCTAAAAAAAATAAATCAAAGTGCCCATGAGGAACGGGGCTTGCTGTAGATGGCTATTTTTGGAACAAAACATACCCACTTTATGGGACCAAAACCCATTGTGCTGTAGACCTAGATCAAGTGATGACCACATACCAGATTCCCACCTTATAAAACCCAGCTAGGTGAAAGTGCAGCTTTCACACCGGCCCCACTCCTTTTCACCCAAAGCAGTCTCCCCAAGCCATTTGGTGGGAAAAGATGGCATTGTAGCATGCAGTTTACCATGCACCATCTTGTAGTAATGCATCTTGATGCTGGCCCAGCATAATACTGGCTCCTCACTGTAGTGAGTTTTCAACTGGTGAGGAAAGGGGTGATGGGAAGATGCACCACCATAGTAATGTTATTAACCCTTTCCAGCCTCACCCTCCCAACATTAATGGCGGATAAAATCTACCAGAAAGGCTGTACTTGTCAACTCATTGGATGGAAATCTCTCACATCCCCTCAAGCTGAAAAGGGTTAAGAAAACATCTCCCTTTTCCCCTAAACAAACACAGCCTCATGTATTCCACTTGTTGTTACACCTACACACATACAGATCTAGGAAGGGATGATGGCTAAGTCATGGGATTCAGTTGCATTTTCTAATTGCACACAACTGATGTCAAAACTGGTTCTAAAAAAATAAACCAGCTACCTGAAATATCCACGTTTTGGAAGTTCAAAGGAAAATTAAATACTCTCTTAAGCCTGCTCAGTCTGTCCACTTAACCTTTTGTCCTTTAAAAAAAAATCCAGCTTTAACAATTCAAATTTTCTACCCTCCGCTGCGTCTCACCCCCCCTCCCCACACACACATTATGCCAGCTAGTTCTCCCCTCCCACAACGTTCAACAATAGGTTCCAGGCTGCTGGGGGCACAGGTCTTTCCCAACATGCTTTGCCATTCTGCCTCTCAAGACTTGTAGGCCCCCTGCCCAGCAGTCTGCTCCTATACACTGACTGGCAGCTATCATGGTTTGAGAAGATATATTGGATAAGAAGGCATGACAGTTCCTTCAAATTCTTCTGGGCTCAGCCCTTCTCCAGGATGTCGTTTCAGCAAGTTTTATGCTCCCCTGTCGACATTCATCATCTTTCACTTCCTCCTATCTTTCTGTTTCCTCTCTTGACGCCTGCCCTGCTGCTCAGCTAAGGAGCGTGGTATTAGAATAACACTGCCATCACTGGCATGTTGTAGGGCATACTGATTCGGGGAGTAGGGCTGGCCATTCTCGTCACGTAGGCGGCCAAACACCTCCTGGTAGAGGCTCTGCACCTTTTGCTTCATCTGGCGGATGGACCTGAGGAACTCCACCTTCTCCCTGAGCAGCTTTGACTTGTCTCTCTGCAAATCCTCCACATCCCGTTCCAGATTGAGAATCGTGTCCAGTTTCCTCTTACGACAGTTCTGGGCAGCCATCTTGTTCTTACCCCGCCTCCGGATGTCCCGGATTAGACTCAGCTGGGCTTCACTCAACTGGTACTTGGATAGGAGTTCATTGAATTCCTCCACAGGCAGGTTGATGATCTTCTCATTGGGAAAAGGAATTTTCATGGCTCGGGCTCGGTGCTCATCTCGGCTCATCTGCTTATCTAGGAAGTCTGCCTGCTTATCCTTGGCACTCTTCTTCCCCATGCTGGCTGGCTGTGGCTCATCAGCGTCTAAGGTCCTGGGGGCCATGTTATAGGTATGGTTGTGACCCACATGCTCCAGATAAGGCAGATATTGCAGCTGAGAAGGGTTCTGGTAGCTCATTCGACAGAACTTGCTGTACTCTGGCTGATACCCAACAGCCCCTTCTGCATCTTCAAAGTCCACATTTTCAGAGTCCGAGTTGTAGCCCACAGCACCTTCCTCGGAAAAGGAGGAAGAGGCCGAAGATGACGATGATGCTTCTGAGCTGCTAAGGGAAGCGGGGCTGTGGCTTGAGTCCAAGGAGAGCCCCGAGTCTGAATCAAACTCTTCCTCCAGGCGGGAGGCCTGCACTGGGTTGAAGCCTTCTTCAATAGCCAAGTCCATCAAACTAATCTCATCTAGCATGGCTTCATCCAGAAGCCCCCCAAGAGGATCTGGGAGTTCTGGCCCAGATGTTTCATTTACAGTGCTGTTCAGCTGGGGAGGAAAGAAGATTCCACTCAGATTGGTAGAGCCAAATGTGGTGTTGAAGCCAGTGGAGTTGTCGGGAACCAGCTGCAACAAAGCTGAGTTGCCAACCACTGAAGGGCTCTCAAGCTCAGGGCTGAATAAGGAAGGGAAGTCCTGGGTGCAGCTGCCCAGTGACGCCTGATGCAGGCTGACATTCTGGTTGATAGGGGTGGATGGGGCGAGGCTGTAGTTGGCTGTCAGGATATCTCCACCTGTGCTGTTGTACAGGGTCTCTGCAGTTGCTGTGCTGTTCACCTCCATACCCTGAAAAAGGAATAGGTACTTTTCAGACTCCCAGTGTCACTATTCTTTCCTACACCACATCACGAACAAAACCGCACACAACCTAAGTCCCCAAAAGAGGATCTGAAGAACACAGCAAATCTAATGTTTCATGCTCTAAGCCAGGGCTGGGCAACTAGACATTTTGGCCTACAACTCCCAGCAGCCCTCACCCTTGGCTATGACGGAGCTAAGGCTGACAGGAGTTGTGGCCTTCCAGATGTTTTGATCTACAAGTTGCCCCCTCCTGCTCTAAGCACATCATTCCAGACATTTAAGTACATTAGCATATATGGAACTCCCTTCCCTTCCACTTATATGTGCGGAACATTGGGATATGGATCTCGTTTTGCAAAGAAATCAGGAATTCCACACCATGTTCTTAGACAGCAAGGCACCATGCTTACTGGCAACTGCCCTCCATCTGTTATGAAAGCCAAAGCCAAGCCTGCCTAGGCACTATCAAGGCAGGCTAGGTTTCATTTCAATTCAGCGCTTCTGCATCCTGACCAGCTCTCTCCTCCCCTCCTGCCACCAAGTTCTTGGCAAAAACAAAAAATCCAGAGGACAGAGGGGAAGTATCTCATATATGGGACACACTGCTGAGAACTCATTTTGACAGGGTCAGAAAAAAACCTCAGCAAAATCCAGGTCTCTGGAGGAGTGCCACATGACCACCCAGCTGGCAGGCCAGAGGCGAAAAACATGTGTGGGGAAGGAAGGAGCTGTGCTGATGGAACGTACTGGCCTATTGGGCTGGTTCACACGACATGACAGCCCACCATGGCTTAATTTAGTTGTACAGCTGTCACATCTTGCCAGGTACCTATAGGTACCTGGTTTGCCATGTCGTGCAAACCCAGGCAGCCAAGGTTGTTTGAGGGGTAGACAACCCTCCAATAACCCTAAAACAAGTCACAAATTATTTGTTTAACCCTCAAACAACCCCTGCCACCTGGGTTCACATGACATGGTAAGCCAGGCACCCGTAGGCATCCGGCATGACTCAACTGCCCCAGCGGCTAAATTAAGCCACAGTGGGCTGTTGTGTCATGCAAACTAGCCCACTACGGAGGGGTGGCTTTTTTGAACAGATTCCAGGGACAAGCCACTACTGAAACCCATTCTGGATTTCTGGCAAGGACAACCACCAGACTAGACGACATGCTTCCAGCATTGCTGAGGACTGGAAGGAACCACCCTGCAAGTTGCACTGGCTTATTATGACCTGGAGGGTTTTACTTTTGCTTTGAACTTCCTGTAGCAAATGGCTCAGGTGACCTCTGCTGTGCTACTTTTCTGGCAGTCACTTGGTGCCATGTGTGCTCTGCTTTTGAGGAATGGATTTAACTAGATGGCTTTTAGGGTCTTTCCAACCCTGCAGTTCGATGTTCCCCATTTGTAGTGAATGATCTGTATGGAAGTTACAATCTATTCTATAGTCCTGCCTATCATTATAGGAAATAAATTGGCTGGTGCAGAGATTCTTCTACAGCAGGGGAATTTCAGTGAAGCTATGTGAACATCCTACTTCAAATTAGCCCAAAGTCTAGCAAAAAAAAAAAAAAAGATGTCTGGGACTGAACCTTGGCCCAAATTAATTACTGGAACCAGGTGTATGGCAAGATCTAACCATTTCTATCACTTAAAAGACCGCTAGGACAATGCCCCTGGTGTGCACTGCTTACATGAAACCAATGCAAGCAGGACAAAGACATATGGTAAACCCACCTGGGAGAGGAAACGTTGGAGGACCTAGAAAAGGCAACATATGAAGGAAGCCAGCCCTCCTCACCTGTGTTTCCATAATAGACATGAGGTCCTGCCACTGCTGCTCCAGATCAAAAGGCAACTCTGTCTCTGTCAGAAGAGGAGACAGCAGCCCGTCTGGCACAATGGAGGGCCCACTCTCGCTAGGCAGAGCTTCGGTTAGGCTGGGGGCATCTGCAGCTGGAAACTGAAAGCAATACAAGGTTAGTGCATGGTGGGAATGTGGCTGTGAGATGTCAAACAGCAACAAATCATTTCACCTCCCACCCTTTCCCTGCATTAACGTCACAGGCGCTTGAGTCTCTGATACAGACTGTGGCACCATCCCCCACAGCCAAGATTTCCGGTGTTCACGGTATAAACGGCTTTAACGCATAGCAGGGGACGGGGGTGGGGGAGGTGGCACTCTCACCACCTTTCTTTCCAGTTAATCTACCCGGCCCTATGCCTGGAACAAGAGCAAACTTCTTTCTTGATTTGGAAGAGTCCACTCTGCAAAGCCTGCAAAGGCCAGCCCCATAAGACAAACAGGACAATGGGTTTCACTGGGGATTTTCCCTGATCAGCTCTCTAGGTAATTCTGGACATGTCCCTCATCTCAAAGCCTAAGCCCCCTCAAAAGGTTATTGCAAGGGCATGGGATGAAGATTGTCTGGTCTGTTTTTACACTGAAAGTGTTTGTAGAAATGACAAATGTTGTTAAAGCTAAGCAGTCAATCTTCCCATTTCCAAGCTCCAACTCACACACACCTCCGAATTCTCCCCAAAGGGAAATGTGGCCTCCAGCAACCTAAGGCACTCCTCCAAGGACAAGGCTGTCTGATCTTCGACCCCAGGCACCTGGAAGGGGGAAAGAATGTAATAGTCCCTTTATTGCACCAGAGTCTGGCCATGAAAGTCATCTGTATCTACGTATATCTTCAATCTTTTCAGACTAGGGAACATCTTTAATCCCATCTGGCAACATGGAACCCACATAATTTTTAGTGTACATGTTAACTCCTTCTCCCTTCAACTCAACTTCTCTTCTTCAATTGAACTTTAAAATATGGCATTAACACTGGTGTGTGACCTACCTTAGACTGGGATGCAACCCAGTTGTGAATCATGACCCACCAATTAAAGACCAATGTTCTAGTCCAACCCACTAGACCAGGGGTCCCCAACCCCCGGGCTGCGGATCGGTACCGGTCCGTGGCCTGTTAGGAACCGGGCCGCAGTAGGGGTGTGCAAAACCCCCTTACCTTGGGTCTGTGGGGGTCTGCAGGGGGTGGGGAGAGGCGATCCGTCCCTCCCCCCGAGAATCCTGGCCAGCCCTGGCCGGCTCCGAAGCAAGTCCGTCGAGCTGCTGGCCAGCACCAACCGCTGGCGGACTTCTGGCCGCTGGGACGCAAATGGCGTCCGCTTAGTGGACACCATTTGCATCCCTATTCAAGTAATAGGCTACTTAAATCTTTATGTAGCCTATTACTGCAAAGTAGTCCGCCCGCGAAACCCCACCCCCCCAGTCTGTGGAAAAATTGTCTTCCATGAGACCAGTCCCTGGTGCAAAAAAGGTTGGGGAACGCTGCACTAGACTGTCTGCTCAGAACCAGATAGATCTCACCAAGAGATAGTTCGCTAAAAACTAATCTGTTTCCAACACCTCAGCTAGTTCCTTGTCCCTATTCCACACTCCTTATCCCAATTACCTCTCTTTGGCCTTGTACAGATCCTGCCTTATCCCAGTAACAACAACAAAAAGCCAAACTCTGGCAACGGTTCAAATGCTGCAATCAAGATAAATCTCCCAGAGTCATATTTACCAAGATGTAAATTCTCTTTGTACAGAACTGGATGCAGCCCACGGGCAAGAAAGCAGAGCACTGTTCACAGTGGTTGCTTCCAGAAGGATGCCCCAAGAGCAGTGTTAACTGGGGTGTGAACTTATTCACAGCCTACTCTGCCACTGCAGAGGCTGTCACCTGCCCAGTGTTCTTGTAGAGGATGAGGTGAAGGCAACCACCACAAACAGCATGTGTAGTATTACGGGGAAACATAGGTAGGACTAGGCCAGGCATTCAGCAGACTGGCTGAGCAGGGCAGGAGACTTGGTGTGGCCAGCTCCAGTAACCTCTGTTCTCAAAGCCACCTAAGCCCAGGGAACCAAGATTTTTATTCCTTTTTGATAGGTTATCATAGCCTACTCAGAAGGCTCATGGTGGGTTAACATAAAATAAAAAGTTATGTATAAAGATACAGAGAGAGAAACACCCATAATAAAACAATGAACAGTAGCCACTGAAAGAAAAGTATGGGAGACAGAGGAGAGAGAAAGGAGGCGGGAGGAAACTAGGACTCTGAGAAAGGATCAGAGGATGGTGGTGTGAACCCCAGGAAGAACCAAGGATGTCTGCTGCAGACAACAGGAGGTAATGGAACACAGACTGAAGCCTTTAACCTGACACCTGAATGTAACTAATACCTATGCACCCAAATACAATGCAAACAGAGAGAAGCAGCCCTGCCTGCTTCCTGGACAGGAACAATACTGAATATCAGTGTCTCAGGACTAGTTCTCCAGCACTGCAGGCTGTCTTCACTTTTCCTCTTGAGAAAACCATATTTTGCTCCAAGGCCTACCCAAGTGTCCATCCAATCAGAGGCAGCTTAAGGTTTCCTTCCTCGTCTATTGTGCAGCTATGGAGACCAATCCCAGAACAGTGGGGGAAAGCTGTCCTACCCCACCAGGCGTGGCGTTTTACCTGTGCAGGGAAGCTCTCCCCTGTCTCGCCATCCACTAGCAAGGCCCTGTCCGCGACGTTGCCCCCACTGCTCCTCCAGCCATCCCCATGCTCCTCCCCATTACTCGGTTCTTTGTCCACTTCGTTCTCCTTCTGGCGGTGGCTGTAGTCAAAAATCTCACGCCCAGCTCCAAGGTCAATATCCTGCCTCCACAGGATGTCAATTAAATCAATGTCCTAAAAGAAAAAGAAAAGAAAACATGACTCCCCTTTCCTCAAAAGCCCCCTTCTTTGGAGGATGCCCTCCCCTGCAAAACTCTCAGCATGCCCCCCCCCCCAGCCCCTATACCCAAAGCACCAGTGTAACATCAGCCTTTCTGTGACGTACAGCCCACACCACCATTTGACCCTGCTCACCTCCAAGTGCCGCCCTTCATTCTGAATGGGGTGCGGCCCCACCTCTCCAACTCCTTTTCTGGACCATCCCTGCTGTCGTGGGGCTCCAGACACCTTCCCCCCACCTACGGCCATTCTGCACTGGGAGATTGCCAAGAGCGGCTCTGCAAAGAGGCTGCTCCGGGGCACAGACTGGGAACTCCATGAACAGCAACAGAGCTGTCTCCTCCTTGCTGCCCATGCTACGCAGCAGTGCTCTCTCTGTCCAGGCAGGAGGGAGTCTGCAGCTTTAACCGCTCAGACGGCTGGCTGGCTGGCTGGCTGGCTGGGTGAGGGAGGGAGGGAGGGAGGGAGGGAGGGCCAATTGTCATTCCGGATTGCTGCTCCATAGCGGGCTTGCATCAGCCTGTGGTGCCATTCTGGGGATTTGCATAAAGGGGTGGGGATTCTCTGCATTTTCAGCCACCTGATGCAACTCGAGAACCCGGCTTGCCATGCGTGCTGTGCCTTGCCAGCTCCCTCCACTCCAGACAGCAGAGCTGCCTACCTTAACCAGTCCTTCCAACGGAAAGCGGATCGCCTGAAAAACTCTGCCCTCTTCCAACCGCAAAGCAGCGATCAGCGCCTCATCTGGACAGGACTCCAGACATGCTTCTCCCTTTGGAATGCCACCTCCCTTTAAACAGCCTCCTCCCCCGCACAGTTTCCTGCAAATTTTTCCTCTGCAGGACAGGCCAAAGCCAATCCACCCCAGGCTATATTTATTCGTACACTGCAGGAGCGTGTCCCTTTCACCCAGGCCCAGCCCTGGAACGGCTAGCCACACAGATGCCTCCCCACCCTATAGCACAGGCAGCTGTTCTTTTAGTCGTACAAGAAATCCTGTGTGTCCTGTGCTTGGGGCCCCACCCCTCCACCTCCCCATTCCCCAGGGAAAACAGACACCCCACCCCAAACAACCATTCTATTCCTGCATCATACAGGGGGAACAAAAGGATCCAGAATTTGGGGTGTCAAAGACATACTCATTTAAAGTTGTTGCCTCTTTCTTCCAAGCAAGAACCCAACAGAGTAAAGTGCCCCTTATTTCAGAGCACTACAGCATACAAAACAGAGCAGTGTCGTTAATTTTCCTATCCCCATCCCTCCGCTCCAGGTCGGGGCATTTGGTTCTTTTGTGTAGTAATGCTATTCAGAATTATCCTCCTGTCTGTAATACCTCTACCTGAATATGCCAATTCTGCAGTCGCCATCAATCACTGGTGAAATATTTCAAGACTTACAAAACAGGCTCTTCAGAAACGGCTACTTCATCTTCTCAATCCTGCCTGGACCCTCAGCATCCCCACCCAAAAGACCCAATTGTTCACCCAGGGCCTAGTTGGTCCAAAACACCCATCTGGATTACCCCTCCTTCCTCCCCTCCACTCTGGTATTCACCCAAATTAACTAATGAGTTTAGGCATCTCCCTACCCCATCCCCTCAGACATAAGCTTTATTCCTTGGGCTGTCTGATCCAAATGGGTGTCTTGCCCTCTCCCATTCTCCAGTAATATGTCCCTCATCAGCAAATATCCATTCAAATTAAGGACTCTGACCCAGGCACATGCCTTGTCCAACAGAAGATTATTTACATCTTGGGATGAGCAAAGACCCTGTGAACACCCCACCATGGTTTCATTAGTAAGGTACCTATCTCTACCCACCCATGCACCATGGTGTAACTGGCCAGGACACCCATATGGAATAAAGACACCCTTACTCTCCTTCACCACCATCCCATTATGCCAACAGCCTGTCCCTTCTCACAAGTATTCACCTATACTAAAACTCTGCCCATCCTCCTCCACCCTTCTTCCCCTGGGATCACTGGTACAAGACTCCTTAGCACGCACACATCATCTACTTAACCAGAACACCACCACCAAGATATCCACAGAAATTAAGGACTCTGCCTACTGTAACCAGTATTCCAAGCTGCTAGCTTTCTTCTGTACTGATCAGGACATCCACCAAACACACCCCACTTCCCCTTTCTCTCACAGCCTGTCCCTCATCAAGGTATCACACATCCTTGCCCACTGCAGATCCTTTAGGTGCCTGGTGGGAAGATATCTGGCCTGGTCTAGCCTACAGCCAGCAGCAAGCAGGCATGAGGGGTGAGCAAAGGGTTAAAGGGAAGGAATACCTTTCTCATGTCCCCAGCTGCCGCTCCCAGAGCTGTCCACCCAGATCATGGTCTATGTAGAGCGCAGATTCCGGGCAGGCAGAGCTGGGTCACCCAGGCAGGGTGCCGGGCAGACATCTCCGGTTTCATTTAAGCCGTTGCTCTTTTTTTGGCAGGCTTGCCAGCTGCCCCCAAGTTGTTTGGAAGCCCCCCTCCTTGCTAGCATGTGACCCACAGGTGCTGTGCTATAGCCAGCCTTCCTTCCTCCCGCCCCCCCTCTGGCATGAGATCCAATCCTCAGCTCTCCTCAGCTTGTCGCTTAGAGGAGTTCCGGCGAATCCCCACCCCCTGCTCGATGCCCAAGCTGCAGAGATGGAATCCCCACCCCATGTGCGTGCTGAGGCTGCAGCGAGACTGAGACAACACCCCCCACACACACCCGTTACCTAGGCTGCAGCCGGAGCCAATCCCCTCCCCTAGGTCACCGCGGAGGATGCAGAGGGAGCCAGGCTCCACCCTGTGCTGGTTACCTAGGCTGCAGAAAGAACCAATCCCATGCCTTGGGTCCCTGCTGAGGATGCAGACGAAAGGGCTCCTCCTTGCACTCGTCACCTAGGATGCGAAGAGGAAAGCCAATGGCTTCTCATCTCTTCCACCCCGCCCAGGTCGCCCTGGGAGCTGCAGCAGTGTTTGGGCCTGTCTCCTTGAGAAGCTCCCACGCCAGGATGCCCCACCCAAGCCAGGCAGTGATGCTTGCAATGGTGCAGGGAGAGCATTGAAAAGAATAAAATGATTGCCGACACATTCTCTTATCCCCTGAGCATCACCTACCAAAATAGGTCCTTCTGACAACATCCCTGCCCAGAATATTTGTTCTTTCTTTCCTCTCCCAAGAGATTACCCAAAGTTCTTTCTTCTCCGTCAACCCAGATTTCATCTGCTTTCTAAAGGCAGCAGGAAAGCTGGAATGAAAGGCATGGGAGGCCTGACTTGGTGGAAGGTTTTGCATCCTATATACAGGCAAGAGACAGAAAAGATCACAAGAAACTCTCCAGCCCCTGCTGTTGGAATTGCAGCTTTAAGGGGGGTTTGTGGCCCAGCAGCTGTCACGCTGGGACCTTGGTGTGCTTTACAAGTTTCAAGAAAACTGGGGTGGAAGAATGGAACAAGAAGTGGGAATTGTCTCTCCAGATTTGGCACTGCTGTGTACAGTGCCCCCAGCCCCCAATTCAGCACCACACCACCCAAGCTGCTTCATGGTTGACACAAAGACAACGTTTTCAACTCCCAAAAGTGAAATGGGTTCTACCTGATTGTTGAGGGCATGGGGTGGGGATAGTGAGAACCAAAGACTTGTGCCGCATATCCACATATAAAGAGAATCACAGGGATATGGGAAACTCGACCAATCAATTAACCAATGAGCTGCTTGTTTCTTCTAAATTTGGGGTAGGATCAACACAGAGGCTGGGGAGGGAGACTGCTACCCAAATCAGACCAGACCAGATGCATTCACATATATGTAAAGTTAGTAGCCTCTTCCCACCCTGTCCCTAGAGTGCAGGTGAAGAAAACATCAGACCAGATGCAACAATATATGTAGTAGCACTGTGTACACTTTGCATTAAATACAATTCTGAATCAATATTTTTAAAAATTCTGTCCCCTGCTTACATAAAGCAAATCTTCTTCCTGTCACTTCTTTTGTCAAATGTAAGATCTCCTGAATTTTATGAAAGGGGGGGGGGGAATGCTATGAAGGGCATAAAGTACTCACTACCACCACCACTGAAAACTCTGCTCACACATCCCTCCAGCTTCTGAGATTTCATCAGGTTTGCACCACATTTTCAAGACTAGATTTGCAGTCACATAAGAGACTCACTTTGGTTTGTTCAGTATCTTCAGCAGAAAGCAGACATTCCTAGGATGCTGTATTCCGCACAGAGTACTAACTTCAACACCTGCATCTTATTCTCACAAAAGCACACACGCAACTCTAACCATGAACATTTCCCAGCAAGGCTGGAAAAATATTTAAGGTTCTTATACAGCAGCATTGCAAGGCAGGGGTGGGGATGTGCCAGCCCAGCACAGGGCTAGAAAAAAAAAGTGTCACGTACATAGGTGCTGTTGCCAATGCAATCAGCCACCTGGGATTTTTTCAGCCCCAGTGTTTGCTCTAGGATTTCAGTGAAAATGGAGATGGGGGTCAGTCTAACACCACAACATCCACTCACAGGGGCAATCAGATGTATTCTACAAAGAGAATGAAATAAAGACAAAATATTTATATAGGTGATTCCCCTAGCTTTTCAGAGCATTTCCCATTACCCAGCACTAAAGCATTTGAGGCTTTTGAGGCTGCAATCCTATACATGTTTAACTGTAGGTCCCACTGAACTCAGTAGGACTTATTTCTGAGTCAAGTTAGTTTAGGTGGGGTGAGGGGGACATGGAGACATGATAGTAGTTTTTAAAATTATGCATGTTGTGGAGAAAGATATTTTTCATCCACTCTTATAAATGCTAGAATTCATAGCCACCTAAGAAAACGGAGCTACAGTAGAAGAAAGCATTTAAACAGACAATGCATGATTTACAGAAGAATTCACTGCCATAAGAGGTGGTGCTGGCCACTGGCTTAGATAACTTTAAAAGGAGGTTATACAAATTCATACAAGACAGCCTACTGATAAACCTATTAGCCATAGCAGCTGAATGGAGCCTCCATGTTCAGAGGCACTATGATACTGAATACCAGCAGCTGAGGTAGAAACAACAGGGGAGGTGCCTTCACGGTCTGCTTGTGGATTTCCTGGAGGCCACTGTGGGAAACAGGATGTTGGACTATATGGACCTTTGCTGATCTGATCCTTTGCTGGTTTGGGCTGTTCCTGTCTCAGTAATCCTTACAAAGCCACTGGAAAGTAGATCTGTAGTATTATCATCCTCCTCCTCCTCCTATTACAAGTGGAAGCCAAGGATGAGAGACAATGGCTTGCCTTTGTCTATGGACATATTGAAGTCATCAATACGTCCACAGCCAAGGTGACATTTGAATGAGGACAGATACTAGTGACTCCTATACTAGTTTACATGACAGCCCATCTAACTTTACCTGTCATCCTATTATTTAAAGTTTATGGGCAACCTGAGGCCCTCGCAGGCCTTCTGTATGACCCACCCAGGCGCCAAATCCCCCACCACTGCCTGAGAAGAGGAAGATGTACAATGAGAGTCGTTTCTATGTACATTCCTCCCCATATAGATTGCACTCCTTCCAGCCTTCCACACAGCTTTTGGTGGGCTAGGAGACCATGATCTTTCCCTGCTATAGTGGAGAGGGGTCTACCCATCTCCCCAGCAAGGAGGGCCTCTGAAAGCAAGGATTGTGCAGGCCACTACCAGTGTGTTCCCCACACTGAAAGAGATCTCAGCATGCAGGGAGGGGAGATTTAACCTCAGCCCTGCAAGCTGAGATGCAGGTGGTGGTGAGGAGGAAGAGTGAGAGAGAGAGTCTGATGTGGGGTAATGATATGAGGAGGAAAGTTGCATGTGTGCATGCAGCACACAAACCACCACCCATCTCTGCATGGAGCCCTCAGGGGCAAAAAGGTTGCCCATCCCTGCTCTGTATAATGGCTTGTACTAAAAATAATCAGGCAGGTGTTTATTAAAATAAGTAAGACATGGATCAAAGACCCAGACTACGTACTTCGAACAAAATTGGAAAGACTCGGATAAAAGAAAAGCACTTAAAGCAGCACTGGAAAAATATGATCTTGGGCATCTTAAATAGCACACTTCATTATTTTTCTCCTTGATCCCGTCTGTCAATTGTAGAAACCCCAGTTGTTCAAAGTCTGAACCTGGTGGCAAACTGTCTTCATCATATTCTGCAGAATAGCGTTAGATGAGCTTCTGAACACCTAAACATTTGGTGTTAGCACACAGAAACCTACTGGTATTAAGTCCCATTGAGAGCACCTTCTCCCTTACCAGCTTGCCAGGTCACTAAGGTCATCAGATGAGGCACTCCTGGTGGTTCCACATGGACCTGGAATCTGACTGGAGTCCACTCAGAGTAGAGCCTTTAGTGTATTGGCTCCCTATCTGTGGAATTTGCTGCTTGCTGATATCAGGCAGGCAATAACATTGTTTCATTTTTGATGACTGCTAAAGACATTTTTGTTGAAACAAGCCTTCCCTGACTAACAAGACATGGTTTTATTGGCACAATCTGATTTTAAAGGGTTTAATTAATTTATTATTATTATTTATTTTATTGTTCACCACTTGGATATTTTACTGGATGTAGAGTGGTATATGAATGGTGTAAATAAAATAAAATTAATAAGGGCGCAATCCTATACATGTTTAGACAGAAAAATGTCCTACAACATCCAGTGCCCCCCAGCCAGCATGGTTGGCTGGGGAATGCTGGGAGTTGTAGGACTTTTTCCTGTCTAAACATGCACAGGATTGCATCCTAAGTCAATTGGGCTTACTTCTGAGTAGACATGTGTAGTATTGCACTGTAAAATGTTTTTCCAGTCCAATCTAACATAATCACTATTGGTCAAAACCTTACCTGATTTTCTCAGAAATAGAAGTGGGCAGACATATGTTCAACTTCTCCTATTCTACATCATAACTGACAAGAGTGAAAGCAGCCACCACTTACCAGTTACCTAGCATCACTTAGCAGCCACCACTTACAAAATTTCCATAGCATCTCTAACTACATGGAGCACTGGTCAACTTTAGGCTGTACAGCCAGCCAACTAAGCATGCTCAGTTCACTGTGTAGTCATAGCGTACAGATAGCCACACAGGGGCACTACAAAGGATTTAAATAAAAATACTGATCTCACAGCAAGCTATCATCTATTTCCACCCAGACTTCTGCCAAACGCGATTGTGATCACCAAAATGGCAGTGGAAAATGCACTTCTCGAGAGAGTGAGAAATAGAAACAGGTCTTGAGAGAATGGTGAAGAAATGGCATCTCGCTAAGTAGCTACCTAACTGGGAATGAACAGACAGTGTGTAAGAAGAGAGAAGACCTGAATGCAAGAAGTCCAAGAACTTATAAAAAGATCTGAATATGACCATGAATACATTGGCACTGAATAGGCTCCAGGGCTCCATCCTGATATATCACAGCATCACAAATTTGAGGGCAATCCTCCTCAGATTTGTTTGAGAGGCTATAGGACAAGAGGACAGCCTGACAGCAGAAGCCTAGAACTACATAACACCACTGGCTTGGCAATTACTATGAAGACACGGGGTGAGCCCTTGATTTTCCACACCAAAGTTTTGTCTTCAATATACAAACAACCACAGTGATGATAAGCATAGCAGAACATCTGGTACCCAGGGTGATAGACAAGACAGTCCACGATAACAATTTGTTTAATGAGATCTGTTTTTAAAGCAAGTTTTGTTTGGGTACCACTTAAAGCACTAAATACTGCTTCAGCAGGAGCTCCAGGACTCTTGGACCTACCATCTGACATCTTTTACTGTCCAATCAACACTGCTGAACCTTTAATCTAACCTCTTCAACCCCTTCCAGTCTTAGCCACACACTGGCAAAATCTGCAAGCAGCCCCACTTATCACATAAATGAGGCCAGGCTATGGGGGCTTAAGGAGTATATATAGCGGTGAGGAAAAGTTTGTGAACACTAATGATAATTACAGAAACTCCATAGTTGTACCATGATAGCCTTCGTGGATCAAAACCAGTCCTTTTCTAAATATCCAATAGGGATTATATTAACCAACTCCATGTCTTGCTAAATAAAACCATGTATAGATTAGGCAAACAATGAGTGCTTAAGAGTCAAGGTATGTGCAAAAGTAAGTGAACCCCTAGATGTATCAGCTCAATTAAAGGGAATAATTAGAATGAGGTGTTTAAGTAATTAGGTAGACCTTCAGGGGTGAGTTTGGGAGGCCCCACTCTATAGAAGTATCATAAACTCTGAGTTTGGTCTTCACCATATGGTTGTGTGGAAACATGTCATGCCACGATCAAAAGACATCTCTGATGACCTCAGAAAAGCAGTTATTGCTGCTCATCAGTCTAGATGATCAGTTACTAAACCATTTCTAAGGATCTGAGGCTCCACCAATCCACTTTCAGACACATAGTCTACAAATGGAGAAGGTTCAAGACTACAGTCACTCTACTCAGGAGCAGTTGTCCTACCAAAATCTTTCCAAGAACAAACCGGTGCATCATCCAGGAAGTCAAAAAGAACCCTAAGTAACATCCAAGCAACTGCAGGCCACTCTCACCTTGGCTAATGTGAGTGTTCACAACTCAGTAATCAGAGAAAGACTGAAGAAGAATGGTGTTCATGGGAGAACAGGCCAGAGGAAGCTACTGCTCTCTAAAAACAACATTGCTGTCTGAGGTTTGCTAAAGATCACATAGATGATCTTCAAGACTTCTGGATCAATGTTCTCTGGACAGACGAGTCAAAGGTAGAACTTTTTGGCCTCAATGAGAAATGTTACGTTTGGTGAAAGTTCTAACAGAAGTACCTCATCCCAACTGTCAAGCACAGTGGTGGGAATGTGAGGGTTTGGGCCTGCTTTGCTGCCTCAGGCCCTGGACGGCTTGCCATCATTGACACAACCATGAATTTTGCAGTGTATCAGAAGATTCTAGAGGAGAATGTCAGGCCATCCTTCTGTAACACCACCCAAACTGAAATCCTATCACTTTGTACACCACGAAAAGAAGCTGGGTTGGCTCCAGGGTTTGGTGGGGGCAGCAACAAGCTGTTCAGTGGGGCCCTGTTCCCCCCGCTCCATTACTAGGTATGATGCCATCACAGTCAGTGGTTTCTTATCTCTCCTCCCCACTGCTGTCACAAAGAGGGAGAGGGAGGGAGGGAAGGCGGGAAGGCAGGCAGGCAGGCAGGGGCTGCTCCTGCTCCTAGTAGTCAAGACAGTTTGCTTGCCGCAATAAACAAGAGAAAGTGCCCTCATAGGTGGTGGTGCAAGTCAGTGGAAGAAAGGAGGGAGTGTGGGTGGGCTCAGTTATACCTATGGACAAGTCAGGAGTTAGCAGTGGGCCCTTCCAAGGATCTAGGGTCTCAGCAGATTCCCAACAATGCCAAACCAATGCAAGCCCTGAAAAGAAGCAAGTGCAGTACCAAAAATGCAATGAAACACAAAGGTGAAGCTTATTAAGGTGCTGAACTGCATTCTTACCAGAAGTCAGCAGGTTTTGTTTAGGGCAACACACTATTTTAAAGAAACCTGTTATCTCCTAGTAAGAATGCTGCCCAGTAGCTTTGAAGTCTCATTCCTGGTATGCATTGTCTATTTTATACAAGTATGTTCTATACAGTCTAGCCATGTTAAATAGCTTGTCCAAGGAGCCCTGGTTCATTAGGAAGGCCAACAGTCTGGCCTCAAACAGAAAATCTTTGTCCGCATACTGAAATAGTTCATGCAAAGTCTATTAACCCTCATGTCTGGAGGCGAGAACGGGGAGCCCTTCACCTCTCAAGGTTTGAGGGAAACAGTATGTTCTCATCAGGCCCCTGTTTACAGTCACTGCCTAAGGGTCAACTCTGCCCCCTCCCTGGATTCAGGGGAGGGAATGGGGAAAACACAGCAAAGGGTAAAGATATCTTCTTGCTGTGCTGCCAAAGTAGTGACAAGCTTGGGGTGGGGGTGGGTCACACTGGGATAATACTAACTCCAGCAGCTCTCATCACATGTTGCCTGAGCTGGGCATTTATTTTTATCCCCTTGTTGTGGAAATATTACAAGGACACCATAATCCTGAGAACAAGCCTTTCTAGATCAAGCTGCCTATAGTACTCAGCCTATGGAATTGCAAGATAGGAAAAATATCAAGAGGTACTAAGAGCAAGCCCTGCCACCTTTACAAGCATTGCCCTGGTATTGTTGAGGCAATATAAGGGCACCAGCAGCCACCAGAAGTTTGGACTCCTAAATACAAGCATCCCTCATAGTCACCTGATTCCCACCCCTTGCCAGAGAAGGAAAGGCACTGATTGGGAAATAGCTCAGAAAACGTTCAGCTGCCAAATGTTTTTGTGGAGGTTTTTAATCATGCAATCACCCTGCCTGATTCATTGAACTTTACAGGAGTCCAGATGATGGTGTCTTCCATTTGTAACCCTCCTGTGTTTTCCCACTGCTTCTTCCATCTTCTTTCTTTCCATAAAAAAATCCATTAAGGAGGAAAAGGTGGAATACCTTTGGATTTCAGAGCCCTTTGTCTGGAAGCACCCAAGTCACTCACTGTCTGGTTTATAGTGACCAAGAAAGGACTAAGCACATAGGAACAAATCATGATATGACCAGACCACGCAGGTAGGCAAGTCAAGGAGGCGCCAAGCTTGAGAGAAAGGTTCAAGCGTGTGCAAGGTAAGCATGAACACAAAGTCCCCAAACAGGCAAGTGCCACGAAGGCATGAGAAGGGATGAGAAGGAAGAAAATCTGAAATGCAATCCAACTCGGAGCAAAAAAAGTTTCTTGCCTACACCAATTGGGGTTGATGGGGTCAGAGCAATTAAAGGCAACTCATTCCAAGGCAAGGCTGTGAAGCAAGTACTGACAACAGTTGAAGCAGGTAATATGGAACAGCTTGCGATCTCTGTATAGTCTGGCAGGGCAGACATGGCAGAACACATTTGGTATGAAAAACAGTTACAGTTGGAGGTCCACTCCAAAATCTAAAGAGCAAGGCTTCCACTCAGTTCCATAGAAGGGATGCTAAATCTCAAAATACAAGGTGGAAAATGTTCACAAAAGCACATAAATAGGATTTAATGCACATCTCTTTATTCACACCATATGGCTGGCTAGAAGTATGGATTTCTCCCATACACATGCACTTTGAAAATGTGTTTCAATATGCTACATTAATGACTGCAAGGGAGCTCCAGTTTCAAGGTCTTTTCTTTCTACAAAAGGGCATCTCAAACCCAGCATTCTGAGCTGGTGTAGCATAGTATTAAAAGCATGAACTGTGAGCTGCAAGCTCCTGGTTCATCTCTCACCTCAACTATAAGACCACTAAAGTAGGTTAAAACAAGCCACTTTCTTTCAGACTCAGCTCCCATCTGTAATATGCCGATGTTATTATTATTATTCCCATCTTTTAGAGCAGGCAATCTGTGGCCCTGCAGATGTCGTTGGCCTACAACTCCATCAGTCCTGACAATTGGCCATGCACAGTACACAGAAAGCACTTGGAAAGATACTTTGTATTCTTACAGATTGTTTTCTCCCTCTTACCCCTAGCTCCGCTCATGGGAAATATTCAGTAAGAAACATCTAGATCTTAATTTGAGCTACAGATCATCCTGAAGCAAGTAAGTGCCTCCGAGCATAAGCAGAGTAGAGTGCCTTTGTTTTGCTACTGCTTAACTACACCCGACACCGTGAGGATTATAGGGAAGAAATCCAAAGGCAAGTAGCACAAGTTTTAGGCAAGCTTTAATCCCAGTACCTCCCATCTTTCAGAGTTAGGCTTCTGGCTAAAAGCCACAAAAGGCTGGGCAGCCCAAGTGGGAAGCAAGACATAGTGACCCATTCACTGGCTACCAGAAGAGTGACTGAGAGGGGCAGAACCTAGAGGTAGTATTCCACACAGGGCACTAAGACAACACAAAACTTGGATGCCAAGAAAAAGCAGGGGGGGGGGGCTTGTACCTTCACCAACTGGCAAGAGCGAACTTGTCCTTGTTTATACCATAACTTGGGATTAAAGAACATCCATACAGTGAAGACACATTGGAAGACTGACATAAGAATTCCCATTTATTAAGCTGAAATCTGTCCCAATGTAATGCCTTCTACATTACACTTATTAGCCCAATACTTTTTGGCATCTCAAAGCCCCCGGCAAGTGCTTCAGCTATCCCAGCAAAGAAAAACGAAGCCAAATATTGCTTTGAAAGAAGATTCCACGCTTCACATCACAAGTAGAGTCTTGGATATCTCCAAGGGAATGTTGGGACAATGCAAAATTGTTGGGGTAGGTGCATCAACATAAATGCATGGGAAAGAAACTCTAAGAGTCAGCATTCTTGCAACCATGGAAGCTAAAAACTGGGTAGAAAGACTGAGGGATGTGATAAGCACAGAAGAACAAAATGCATGTGGGATGGAGAATTGCTTTAGAAAAAAACAGAGATCTGAGCTATAAACAGAGATAAAAATACAACTTGGTGACAGAGAAGAACAGGAGCATCCAGAATGAACAGATCCGGGGAGGAGTTAGACCCGCTTCAACCGATCCACTGAGAGCCACTAGAATGATGTAACAGTGCAGAAACCAGCTTTGAAAGGATCACTCACTAGTTTCAAATAGCAAGTAGAAATAGAACAGTTGTATGACAAGCAGCGCTCACCCTACAGGCTGTCCCATATGGCAATCTCCAAAAAGAGAAGTGCTGGGATTCAAGCATGTCAGAAAGCCACTAATTTTATACTGATTTTATATATTCTTAAGTTTTTATATTGTTTTTATTTATTGTCTTAATGCTTTTTATTATACTCTGAGCAACCTGGCTGTTTTCTTTTAATGGAAATATATCACACAAACAATAATTTAAAAATCAATAAAATTAATTTCTCTGCTTATCAGATGTGGCCTGCCTCGTGATTCTCACATGGCAAGCTAAAGTATCAGAAGCTCTTTATTACCAATTCACATGTTCCAGGGCTGAGACTTGGTAAACCCTGCTCTCCCACTGTCTCTAGACAAACAATTAAACAAAGATGCTCTCTCAACACAGGGGCCACTACATATGCTTGATCAGGCAGGGGGAGGCTGTGTGGCTGCTGCAGAAGGGGGTGTTGGCCCATAGCTAGCGGGCGATGGCATTTGCAAGCACGGACGTAAGGGAGGAAAAATATTTTGAGGGTTGCAGCAATGCTTGCCTCCCACACAAGCTGGTATTTGGATTAACCCGAATACTTCCTTGTCGGTGGATCCAGTCTAAGCTGGCTAGGGTTCGTAGCAGGCTCATTGCATCCAGTGGGCAAAATACATACGTTGAGAAATGGGAGTCAGAAAGTTCAAACCTGGCAATGCATTGGGAAGCTGCATGAAATTTTAGGAAACAAAAAAGGAAAGCAAGACCCTAGATATCACCAATACATGGTCTCATACCATCCCTTCTGCCCACATCTGTCATTTTATTTCTTATGCAAAGCATTCATTATCATCACCTCTCACAGATACAGCAGTGTAGAGAAAGGTCCTAAGGCCCAGATCTGCACACCAAAAATCTTCATATGATGCAAGACTTCATGGCGTTGCTGCAGCTTCTCTTTCCTCAAAAATCCCACAAGCCTATAGAAATTTATCCATTTCTATAGTAAGTGAGGGGTTCCAGAGCTCTGCCAATTGCTTTACAGTTTTATGGTGTTCACTTTCACAAGCACCCTGTGACGTAAGCTATTATTCCCATGTTATTTATGGAAAACTGAAACTGAAAGAGAAAGCGAGAGGTAAATTCATGGACAGATTGACATTTGAACCCAGTTGCTTTCAGATCCAAGTGCAAGTCTCTAATCACAGGGCCATAATAGCTCAACCCTATTGCTCCCCTGTCCACAATCTATTACAGAAATATCCTGCCCTTCCCCCAAGGAGCTCAGACCAATATTTAAACTTCACATCAATCGGTGAAGTAGGTTAGGCTGGGAGACAATGGCTTGCACAAGCCACCTAATAAGCCTCAAACCTAAGCAAAAATTTAAACTCGCTTTTCCATATCCAACTCCAACTATTCTAGGCAGAGCATCAAACTGTTCATGGTCCCTCCTACTGCTATTTTTCATCCAGAACATTCAAAACAGGTACCACCCCACTCCACAATCCCTACAGATATAACACAGCAATGGAGCTTCCTCTTTAAAAGCTCAAGGATTAATCCCCCAGCATGTTGTTTAGGAGGATTGGAAAAAAAAAACTCTGCCAGAGACTCCAGGGAAGTACCACAAGAGCAGACAACATAGGCCTAGCTTAGATGGTCAGTCCACTGTTCTCTCACTTTTTTCCTGTCTGCCCTATAGCCTTAACCATGCTACAATTTTAGCACTTACTTCACCCACAATTACTGATGTACTATGTACCCATTCTACCATGTTGGAAAGAAACTACATGTATTAGTGCAGCTGCCAATCCACCACACAACAGTGTTAAACGAAGTGCATACATTGGGGGGGGGGGGGAGAAACCCAAGACAGTTTTCAAACACTATGTCAAAGAAATGTATGAATCATGTACAGAGCCTAGCACAAAACTGGTGCTTAGAATTAGCAGTAAACGGCTGCATTTCCGGCCAATCAGCTCGTGTCCCATCCTTGAACATTCAGTCCCAGATGCATCTAGCAAGTACTTAAGCCCAAGCTGAAGCGAGACCACCTTTCATGAAGCCTTTCCTAGAGCATCTTCTCACTTTGACCTGGTCTGCACGACACAACAGCCCACTGCGGTTTAATTTACCCATGGGAGCTGTTTCATTGTGACTAGAACTCATGGCTGCCATTTTTGCATGATGCCTGTGGGCACACAGCTTGCCGTGGCTTGCTGTGTCATGCGAACCCAAGCGTCATGAGTTGTTTCAGGGTAAAGACACCCTCAAACAACCCACAGCTTGTTTCAGGGTTATATGAGGGTTGTCTAGCCCTCAAAAAAACCCTGCTGCCTGGGTTCGCACGACACAACTAGCCATGGAACACTAGGTGCCCGTGGGCATCATGCAAAAATGGCGTCCATGGGCACATGGCACAGCACAACAGCCCCCACGGGTAAATTAAGCAACAATGAGCTATCATGACATGAAATATTACAGAATTATATTGAATCCGTGGCATGACCATTCTAGCCCCTGCTCCACACATGACTGGCAGAAAGGGCTGGGCAGCTCAAGCAAAATGATAGGGCTCAGAGGGGATATAAAGGCTCAGCCAGAAAACAAAACATTACCTCATCTTCTATGGCCATAACAGCCTTCTCTCCGGTCAATTCCTTAGCATCCCTGTATAGTCCATCCAAAGTAAAACATAAACCTGCTGAGCCTGCATCTGTTCTGCACATCACCTATACATCACTAGCACTAAAACTGCAAGTAGTATCTTATATCGAGAAAATAAGAAATACATTGGGCTGTATCCAATGCAGCTGCTGTGCTGCACAAACAGGAGCCACCCCTCAAGCAGCAGAAAGCTAGCAATTCTAAAAGCAGCCCTGGAAACAAGTAGCTATGCTTGTTTCCAGATCAGGACAGGACAGCAGAGCTGCCGTCTGCAAACTCCGCTGACCTTCCCTGTTCTGGAAATTAGCATTTCTGCTTGTTTTGCGTTGCTTTTAGAACTGCTTGCTCCCTGTTGTGTTAGCAGTGGATCCTGCTGGCACGTGGGCAGACTTGGATACTGCCCGTAGAATTTATATGGCAGTTTGAACACTCTAAAGTGCCAGCATTTGGTAAGTAGAAGAGAGAGAGGCAGAGAGAGAAAGGGGGAGACACACACACACACACACACACACACACACACAGGGAGAGAGTGTAAGAGAGAAACTCATCTTCTCTTAATTTCTTCCTGACCCTTCTGTTCTCCATTTGTCCCTGCTCAGGAGGAGAGCTTGTATCATCAATCTCAAATCCAGAATGTTCTGTGACCCATGCCTGAAAGAAGGAGAGTGCCTCACTGCCAGCAATGTGACGATGTCCTTATCCCCACATTACCCTGCAGCTTTGTGTGGTCCCACTACCTGCACACCAATACTGAGAGCACATAAAGCTAGTGTAACAGAATGAGCTGTGACTTGGAAAGTCCCCAGTTCAAATCTAACTTCAGCCTTGACCTCTCACTTAGGAACACTGCTATCTACCCCAATCCAGAATCTCCAGGATAGGGCAACACTGGCTCACTGTTTTGCATTGCTGTAGGTAATATTACAGACAAAATGAAGTGTGCTGAGCACTTAAGTGCAGTGTGAAATATTACAGAATTATAGTGAATCCATGGCATGGCCATTCTAGCCCCTGCTCCACAAACAACCAGTAGAAAGGGCTGGGCAGCTCAAGCAAAATGGCAGGGCTCAGAGGGGATATATAAACGCTCAGCCAGAAAACAAAACACTACACCAAAGTAGGAGCTTCTGTACATCTTACAAGATCCCTCTCTCCCCACACTCCTTACACATACTCTAATCAGCTGCGCCTTGATAATTTCCCAATGCCATGAGACTTTGGGGGCCTCATGAGTCTGGAAGGGTGAGCAAGTGTAGTGTTGGTGTTTAAATTCATGGTTTAGGAGAATATCAAGTGTCCCTGCCCCAAATCCACACAAAATGTGACATAGGCTTGTATTTTCTACCTTGTAACCCTTAAAAATATCAGTAGAAAGTATGTGTGCGTGCGCACACAGGAAAGTACTCTCAATCTCCTTTCTCTACATGTGTGAACAAGCCACTATTTATACAGATCTTGGTTCTATATAAGGTTCTTTGAAATCTTCACACCACTCACCCTCACAAGCACCCTGCAGGTGGAAATTATTATTTCATTAATATCTCATTATTATTTAAATGACAACACTGGGTAATTAAAATTTATATTTTTAGAGATAAGGGAGTTTTCAAGCATAAGAAACTGCAAAGCTACAACCATCTTCCCCCTCATTCCCCCAAGGATGGTCCAAAAGATAACATGTTGTATTTAAGGACACACACACGCAAGATTCCCCCCCTATGTTTTCCTGCTTTTCCAAAATAAAAGAAAAAGAAAATTCAATTTTTAGCCTCAATAACTTCCTCTAAACACAAGTCACACCCTTTCACACACACACACCCATTTAAGTAATTCATTCTCAGTTTCTCAACCACCTACTTCTGCTGGAGGGGAAACCCCATATACAAAGCAAGTTTCACTTTTAGATTACCAAGGGCAAGAACTTTGAAATCTTTAACCTATTTTTGCCAGTGGAGGGGGATGAGGGAACATGACAGGAACAGAAGGCAACTACAACAGCTGTTTCAACAACCCCCAGCCTGGCCACCAGTTCTAGTAACCCTGTCCATTCGCAACACAAGATGCCAAGGATTAAGGGAGGTCTGGAAGCAGATTGACACGACCACTCCACACTGTGTTTGGGAGAGGGACTTGGGCATCTATGTAAACAATAAGCTAACTGAATTCATCACTAAGCAAAGCACAAATATAAACAGGCCAAACCAGAATAGGCCTTCATAAAGAAAACCTTATGAGGAAGCAGAGGGGGTTGGGGAGGGAGAGGAAAGGAAGGGTAGCATTCACTGCACACTGGGGCTAGAAATTAGAAAGAAGGAAAAGACCTGTCCTACCTAGTCTCTTTTGAAAACCAAGTAGAAAAATCCCCTGGAAGTATTCCACAGCTGAGCAAATCACCACCCATTTGGTGTGTGCACAATGAGACTATGACCTAATACTGCAAAATAAGCAGGTGGCATTATTGAGCAAGATGCCTCCCACAAAACGAAAGAACTGCTCTAATGTCAGACTAACATGCTTCCAAAGAAAAAAAGGAAAAATTCCTAGCATCTTTCTGTGTGTCCCAAGTCAGTGATATGTTAAACCACTGACAGTAATAAGCATTTTTATTGCTCAAAGTCATGGAAAGATCCAGAAGTATTCCCTTCTCTTCATCCCCCAAGCCCATATATTGCACTATACACAACAACGTACCTCTTTAGTTAGATCACCATTCATTGGAGGAGCCACTGCACCTAGGTCTTCCAACTCTTCACCAAATCCTTGCTCCGCTCCACTTTCCCTCACTACATTGTCTGGAACAGTTCCATCTTGCAAGCCACTGCCATTCTCAAGGGCAATGCCTGTACTGGGTTGGGCACCAGAGACAGAACCTTCAGGATCGCGATGTACCAGCCAGGCACTGACCTCAGTGGTGGGCACCTGAAACCTGTCCAGGGCCCTCACCTGGTTAAGAAGCCGGCGAGCTGTGAAATAGTAGTCCAGGTCTACACTTTTGGGATGGATGACATAGCCGTCTAAAGTGTTCCGCAGGTTGTGGAACTGTGTCTGGGTGTAAGCCGAGCTCTGGCCCAGAAAGATCTCCCGCAGAGGGGGAAGATGCGAATTCAGATAGGTATCTACGTCCACTCTCACACCGATCAAGCTGAGGAGAATGGTGAACTGGATGAGTCCTTCTGTGAAATATTTCTTCAGAGAAAGCATTTCTGGAAAGGAAAGTGCATGCAGCAGAAGTTTAATAAAATCCACACTATCTATCAAGCTAGCTCTCCACACAAGCTGTTTAAAGAACAAAAGCACTCAAATTACAACAATGTTAAACCCCATTTTAAAATAAAATCTAAAAGCAATTAGATTACCACCAAAAGAATCACGTTCTAAAAATCTCCAGAAGAGAGAATATGGTCTCCCAGCAAGAGAGCTCCTATTTCTGGTGCTCTCTGCCTATTAAGAGATGCAAAACTGTTTTGTAACCGAGCTGAGGCAGTTGCATATAAACCCACGTGACTTACTGTCTCAAAGAGTCCACATGCAGCAACTTATTTGAGTCTTTCTAGTTTCCCAACCAAGTCCTACAAGATGGGACAAGTCCTCAGGAACAGCTGCAACTTCACTCTTTCCCCCTCCTTCTTCCTCTTCTGGCTCTGAGAAGCTTCCTGAAGGAGCAGTTAAGAGTCCAAGATTCCAGAGCAGGGAAAGGTTCAAAGACTCTTCCGCTGCTTGCTGTGGGTTTCGTCAGAAACTGAAACACAGCCAAAAAAAATGAAGGTGATAAGGCACTGAAGACACCACCCTTTCAGCACAGTTAAAACACTGAGACACTTCATTATCTATGAGCCACAAAGAAGCCTATACACAGTCTACCTAGTTCACCAAAAAAGAATATCCTGAAACAAAAAGCCATGGTTATATTTAGGTCAGTTCTGCCTTTGTTCTCCTATCCTGGTCCATTCTACAGTTCAAGGCAACATAAACTTTTCCTTTCCACTGTAACCTCATCACCTCCCTTTCACTCCTCAACAAGACACAGCAAAGAATCAACTAACAGAAACACTGCAAGAATACTGGTGTCTGCCTCCCTTTATCCTCCACCCGCTGACTGCTTGTAGTCAATGATTTTGAAACATGCTGATTATGCCTTTATTTAGTGTGACTTTCTGGCCAATTTAAAATGAGCGCAAGTGCCCAGGTAAGCATTTTGTTTTAGAGGGGTGGGGAAGTATTAATCAACATACAAAGGCATCTCTGCAGCGATTTCTCCCAATTCTCATACAAACTCGATGGCACTTAAGGACAAATCTTACATTTATCCAATATGAACAGGATTCCAAGTATATTTGTTAAGCCCCTGCTTTAGATGTTCAAATTCCTCCTAACTCTGGTCCCCAGTCCAGGGACTGCCAGGTCTTCTGACTTCCATCTCTGTGCATAGTATAATGACTACATACGCATTTGTGATGCTGTATGAAAGCCCAATGACCTTTGCCCACCTTCCACCCAAACTTATTGCACTCTTTTCAGGGGCTGAGTGCATAATTTGAGACCTCTACATTTCCTCTATTTCTGAGGTACAGTACGCTGAATACTTATTATATGCACATTAGTTTGAAAGAATCGTCAAACCATTTTTTCTTCTGAAACTTTGAACACCAACGCTCAACAAGTTTACAGCATCAGTGCTTATGGAATACATATGCATTGTATTTGGGAGGGACGGGGCAGGGGACTGCTGGTGGACCAATGTTTGACAGGCACATTTTATTTGGGAAAGAGATCTGATCTCTTTCACCTCTCTGTTCCCCCTAATCTACCATCCATCCCCTCTGATGGTTATAAGGAGCTAGAATGAGCCCTAGAAGCTATACTGAGAAGGATGGTGAAGCAGTGAGGATCAAGAACCACCTACACATGAGAGAAGCCACTGTCTAGCAAATTTCCATCTACCAATAGACTGTGGTTGCATATACAGCATTAAATTGCTATTAAGAATCCATGTATCAAGAAAAATTGGTGTAAAAGCACCTTCTGACAGTTGCAATTAAGAAATACGGGAATAAGAAAGGCTCAGTATGTCCATCCCAAAACTGCTAGAGAGAAAATATATATGGACTAGGAAACCAATGCCAGTGCAAAATTTAAAAATTAAATTAAATTCTAAGTATAAATAAGCTATTGGTAGAAAGAGGATCAGCCTAGTACGCATGATCGCTGCAGCTCACCATGGCTTATTTAAGCCACAGTGGGTTGTGGCATGTGTTGGCGGCCACTGTGAATATTCAAGCCGCAGAGGCAACAACCCATCCTGTGCCGGTTTGCACATCAAGATAAACCACGGCGACTGACCACTGCAGCTTGAATATTCTCAGTGGCTGCCGGCACACACCGTAACCCACCGTGGCTTAAGCCACAGTTGGCTGTGGAGTTCATACAAAACAGTCTGTTCTTGTCAGCCTTCCTGTCTTAGAGAGACAGCATTTCAACACAACATTTGCCCCAATGAACCTGTATGATCTTGTTTTAATCTACATCACAATCTTTAATCTATATCACAGCCTCACTACCAGCTCTAAGTGGGGAGACAAGAAGTTTCAAAATGCACACTTTGATCTATTAAGGGCAATCATGTACTGATCCCAACCCGCTCTCTCTGCTTTGGCCTACTATTACATTTCAGCACCCTCTCTTTCCCTTCCCATCAGAGACATGTGATTTCTAAGTTGTTGTTGTTTTTAAAGATCTTGGAGAGTCGAATCCCCCAACCACATGGTCTTTGACATGCCTCCTCTTTAATCCTAACTTCTCAATCACTGTGATTTTCCAGGCTCACATTTCAGTCTCATTTTAAACCTCCTTAAAATGCATCCAAACGGCAAGGAAGAGAGCCTGGAAAATTTTCCCTAGGGCAGGCACTACCATAAAATCCTTTCACAGGCTAGCTTGGAGCTTGTCCTATTTATACAGCAACACAAGGAAGCATGTCTTTAAGAGTTGTCCCTCATCCTTCTAGAAACTACTACCTCCCTGCCCCTGCTCATATCTCCAATAACCTCACCTCATTCCAAGGTTGTATACAACAGATCAAATAGTAACTCCTTAGCACAGTTTACAATGCAATTTTGAAAGTAAATCCCACTGAGTTCACTGGGGCTTTCTTCCAGGTACATGTGCACAGGACTGCAGCCTCACACAATCAAACCCATCAAAATATGGTGTACAAAAGGGGATATTACTTAGCATGTTTTCTGTGGAGTAGGGATTTCAACCCATTTTATTAAGATAGCAAGTATAGGTTCAGGAAACGATAATTGTTCTGGATTAATCAATCAATTTTAAGCAATTGTGATTGTATGTATGTACTGCCCAAGGATTCTCCAATTAATAATCTCCCTACTCTCCTTTTTAGTCTATTTCCCCACATTTATCTCCTCAAAAATCTCCTAGTCCCCAAACATTCTGTTCCTCACTCCAGTAATCTCTATCCTCAATAACATCCACACTGGCTTTCCCACTCCCTGAAGTCTCCTATTTTGCTCTTTGTCTCATCCATAAACATTCCACACACCCTACCATGTGTCTCCACTCTCCTAGCACTCTACTCCACTGGGAAATAGAATGATATCCAAATGGATATTGGAAAGCACTGGCTTTTTCTTATTAGCCATAGGAAAATATTAAAGCAAAGGAGATTGGATGCTTTCACAGTCGTCTTCAGGAACTATCCCCAAGTGGCCAAGAAGAAAAGTTGTACTGCAGATGGCCACTGAAATACATTGAGACAGCTGGGGAAACTAAATAATGGTGCTTTGGAGGACTGTATGAATCGTCAGGAGCCTCAAAATCACACACAGGGAACCCCCAGAAGACAGTGGGATGCTTCAGTGCTTACACACACACTCCTAGAAATAGACTTCTCTGAAAGACACTTCACAAACACAATCTATCAGAACAGGTTGGGATGCAGCATAATTGTCTGCAGGAAACATCAGGACCCCAACCCGGCCCCTGATTGGTCACAGGCACGTGTGTGCATGCATACACACACACAGTTCCCCAAAGCACCTGAGATGCTTACAGCCCCATTCACGCTTCACTCTGACACCACAAACCTCTTGGCACAGGGTAAGTAAATTAGCACATGTAGTGTGATAGAAAACTTTTATCCCTATTGTACTGTTTGGAAATAGGATAGAACCTATATATTGGAAACTCAGGATACCATTTCATGAAGAGGGCTATAGCTGACAACAACGTATGCCATAATAAATGCTTTATTCTTTAAAGTGACACAAGACTCTTCTGTTGTTTTTACTATAATTACGTATGTGAGTACCCAGAAATAACACTATATGAATGCTAAGAGCATATACAGTACACTATTACAATAAAAATACAAGCTTTTGAGTTCTTCAGAATTTTTTTTATCAGGCACGATGGTAAACAAAGCAAAAGGGGGGGGGAGTGGCTGATGTTGAAGCCATGAAGCCCTCATTTCGTTACAGTCTTAAGATGGAAAGTGGGAGGGGGCTTCAGACATTCAAATTAGGTTCTACCCATTACTGAGACGGTTTCAACTTACACTACTGTAGGTTTTACGATTTTTCTTTGATTAATAATGTAGCTGTAGCTGTCAGTACTTTCTGCATTTAATTCCCTCTCCCACCAACTGTGTGTACTGTACGTATGCATCTGATGAAGTGGACTGTAGTCCACAAAAGCTTATGCCAGAATAAATCTGTTCATCTTTAAGATGCCACAAGATTCTCTCTTATTCCTTCTACAGCAGACTAGCATGGCTACTCCTGTGGAAACTATTAGAGTAGTTCTTATAACAACCTTATGAAGTAGGCCAGGATTGTCCCAGTATTACAGTCACAGAATAAAGCCACAAAGATGCTCTTCTTCTAAATGACACTGAACAGCCCTCGGAAGTAATTGGTTTCTCTACAAACAGCAATGGGAGTAGACTGAATTTCCAAACTGCATCCATCCTAGAACCCCCCGCCCCCATTCTTCACTACTTCCTCTAGGATTCCTCCCTTCAATTGCCTTCTTCTTCTGTTCCCCTTGCTGCTACTATCTCCCAGCTCTTTCAACCCCACTCCCCTCTTATCCGCCCGGCATTTGCGGCTCCTTTGCCTTCCTCATCCAATCAGCCCCCCCCCACACACACACACATTCTTTCACTCTCCAGCAATCCCTCCCACATTCACCTCCTCCTCCACCACCATCCCATCTGAACTCTGGCTTCAGGCTGCCTTCATTTCCACTATACTGGGGAAACCAGAAAAGGGAGTTTTCCCAACCCTCACTTCTCCAGCCCAACTTTAACTCTTAGCCTCCTCACAACCTAAGCCGACTTACCCAGCCTTCTCTTGTTTCCCCTTTCTAGCCCATCCTGTCCCCTTTTAACTCCCGAATCCCCCTATACACCCCACTTCGACCATCCCACAGCCTACTGGTCCAACCCACGCCTCAGCCAGCCCTACTTCTCCCCATTCCACCCGTCAGCCCACCCACCGCCCCGCACTCCAAGAGACCGTCTCCATTCGCCTCCTACTCTTCCACAGTCCTGCCTCGACCAGCCCCCCAGCTCCTTTTCCCTCAGCTTATCCTTTGCACCCCCATTCCTCTGAGCTCTCCCCACTTTCTCTTCTCAACACCCTCCCCACGACTCGTCCAGCCCCTCCTCCTCTACCTGGCTTACTCCCAGCCCCCGTTCCTCGTTCCCATTTCTTTACCCTCCGTCCCCTAAACACACTCCCCACCAACGCCCCAATTAGAGGCCCCGTATGACCTCTTTTATCTACAGGTCTATCCCCCCTGCCCCCCCCCGTTGGCTTCTCCTCACTGCCCACCGTATGTTTCGCCCCCCCTTTTCCTCTTCCACCTGCTTTGTTTACCTCCACCCATTTCCCCTCATGTAAGCCTAGCATCCTCCCCTCTTTCACCGTGCACCTTCTCTCTTCAGCTACCGTCGTTCGGCGCTCGCTGCTGCCTTCGGGCGGCCTTGCCCCGGTGCCGGTCCCAAGCCCAAACAGCAGCACCCGTCTGCCAGCACTCTCCTCCCCACCTCCACGCGGCTCCACCCAATCCTCCTCAAGGGCCGAAAAGAGTGGCAGCTCTTTCGCTCAATCAGACGACAAATCGGGCCTCCCGCCCATAAACCTCACAGCGAGTGACACCCTGACGGCCAATTAGAGGACCCATAGATAAAAAGGGTGAAAAGGGGAGGGCGACCAAAAAAATTGACAAGCGTAAAACACCAATCGCTGTGGCACAGGGCCGGACGGACCGCGCGCTGACTGACTACACAAATTCGCCAATCAGTGGAAGGCTCGCTAGGCTTCCCGCGCCATGTGGCGTGAGCGACAGAATTTGCGACCAACCGCCGGCCGAAAAGCCACTACCCTGTTTCCCATTGTCTTTGGACGATATGTCCGTACACACAGGCTCCTGCAGCCAGTCTTTGCCCGTCACCCACCCACCCACCCACCCAAATACGTAATCTCCATAGCCGCTGATTGGCCCGCAGCTAGTCTTACGAAGGGGCGCCATATTGGGAGTGTTGCCATTGGCAACCAACCGAAGACTTCAAAAGGCCCTTCAGCGGTCAACCTGTATGAATGTTTTTTTTAAAAACCCACCACTACTATTCCGGGACTTTCCATTATCACCTCCTCGTCAGTGTTGAACGAAAATATCCGAATGAAATTTTGCGTTTTAGAATGTGGTTTTGTTTTAGAAATCCTTTTTTCGGGCCCTCCTAAATGTATCTTGTAGTATTCAACTGATACTCCAATTTGAATTTCAAAATTGTGATTCAAGCTTGGAGGAGAATGCAGCTAAGACAGATTTTAGTGGTAATTTTGTTTTGGCCCATATAACAATTTACACACTTTACTCACACCCACTAAAGTTGAAATTCACCCACGATATTCGCCTCAGACATTCCGAACAGAACGAGATGGAACATTAAAATTCAACATGTAAGAGCTTTTTTTTTGCCAGTAAGTTAAATTTTTGCCAGTAACTTAAATGTATCTATTATTTCTAGGCTTGGGGGGCGGGGGGGGGGAGAGACACCTTCTCAAGGCAACATATAAAATAAAAGACACAAAGTGGATACAGTTTTTAAGAATCCATAAAAATATGTTTAAAGGCTAAGTGCCAAAATGTGAGATTCGTTTCAAGATGTGGCAATTTGGGGTTTTGGTACTACCCAAAAAAGATTCAAAACCAGAGGATTTTTTAAGTGACGCAGAGACATAGGGTTTTGTTCTTGGATTTGGGTTATGTCACATACATATTCATACATCTTTCTCCATCAATGTACTAAGTTACACCAAAACACAGAAATTTGCTTATAAATAACAGCTTCTGTCATCACCATGGGAATCTCAAAAATGGACAGTAGATTGCTTTTTAAAAACCCACTTATCTCCCATCCAGGTACAAGTAAATTCTTCTTTTAAAATGATATTCTCCCAACCAACAATGAAATTACCATGTAAAATACATTTTGATATTTGGCAAAATATCAAAAACATGTCAACAGTTTAGAAATATTATAGTCAGACACTAACAATACATTTAGCATGTATATTTTACTTTTCCTGTGTACTCAACGCACTTCAAAGCAGTCCACATAGCTGCCCTGGGAACTGAAGGGCACAGTATGACACCCTCAAATAAATAAATAAATGCGCAATCCTATGGGGATAGGCGGCCCCCTCCGAACTCGGAGGCGACCGCCTATCCAACGCAGGGCCGGAGAAGCGCGGAGGGGATCATTCCCTCCGCACTTCTCTTGCCCTGCATTTGTGGCTAGACAGCCAATTTTGGCCGTCTAGCTGCAGGAAGGCAAAGCGAGGGAAGAAACTGTCAGAACGACACATAGGATGTGTCGTACTGGCATTTCAGCCTTCCCCACCCCGGAACGCCCCCCGGCACACCCTGTTTTGGCCGCTCCATGCTCTTCTTTGAGCACGGAGTGCGAGGCCATTCCGCGCTGCCAGGGGGGCAGTGCAGAACAGGGGGAAGGTCGGTCCTCCAGGAACCAACCTTGGAGCATGGGCTCTGAGGTCGGTTCCTGGAAAACCACATATCCTATGGCCGTCTGGCTGCTGACTAGCGGCCATAGGATTGCTCCTTCCATTGACGTATTAACTCACGACCATTAAACATTCTAAATATTAGTCAGCTTCAGTATCCACAGGTGAATACTGAAGGTTTCTTGCTGGGGTGAGGGATTTGTTCTGCTACATGGGAAAGATCTCCTACCTTTACAGAAAAATACTGGTGGGGGGTACACTTGTCCTCCAAACTCCAAAAATTGGTACAGGCCAAGGGTTGTGGATGCACACTGCTCTTCATGCTGTCAGCAAATATTCCTGGCAGCAGCCACCGACAATCATCAACAAACTAGGGCTGGGAGTCTGCGTGGCTGAAGGGAAGCAAATGACCCACCAAAGCAATCCTGGGGGGCTGAGGCCCAAAACAGGAGGGGGGGCAAGAAGAGGAGACACATTTTCTTTTCATCCTGCACTTTTTTTCTCTTTTTCTTTTTTCTTTTGCTGTTTCTACTTGTTAGCTAGCGGTTTGCCTACAAAAGCCACATGGTGAATTGATGGCTGTGCTGAGATTTGAACTGGGGACATTCCATCTCACAGATCATACCTGTATTCATGGCTGCTCTCAAGGGTCCACACCCCAGCAGGAGCCCCCTGGACTTGCTCCTCCTCTTCACCACTGCAACCTGCTTATTCACCTGCCTCTTGTTCTGGCCCAGACAACAGTGGTAAAGAGGAAGAGGAGGAGCAGTAGATGCCACTGCCTGCTTGCTCACTGGATCTCTGCCTGTCAGGTAAGCAAGTGGTAGCAATGATATGAAACAGGATGAGGAGCAATGGCAGCTGGAGACAAGGCACTGAGAAGGTAGACTCAGTGAGGGAGTCGGGCCATTGAGAACGCCTTGCCCAAGGGCCCTCCAAAACCGGGAGCTAGCACTGCCTGTATCTATTCACTATCACATGAGATTGTCAGTGATCTAACTGGCCCATCTGGCTATTGTTTTCGATGTTTAAATTGAGGTTTAAACTGACCATTGCAAATTTAAATTAAGTAATGCATACTTAAAAGGTAAAAAATATATATCTCCCCACCCCCATTTCAGAAACAAATGGCACCTTTGGTGTCTTGAAGCTATGAGCATCCCACCGGTCCATAAGCAAACCTTATGCGAGGGCTCAGTAGTGTACTTTATCCATAACCAACAACCATCACACTGACTCTGACACAGTCTTCTTACATTTTCCCCCATGGGCAGCCACAGAGGGTTTTGAAACTGTCCACATACATGTATCTATAACCAAATTTGGAGCTAAGGTAATCTTTTCATGCCCTCCTGTAACGGTATTTATTTAATATGTACATTCACTTGTCTATATTATGCAATTTGCATGCAGTTTCTACTCATAGATATATATAGTACTCAAAATATACCAAGAGCGTGTCCAAGTCTACCACTCTGAGAAACCTGAAACTTTCCTCGTCTCTTAAATGGCACCATCTACTCTTTTCTCCCTCCCCTATGCCTGGAATTCTGTATCAGAACACCTACATGGTGCCACATCTTTTTCTCCCTTCAAATTGCTCCTCAAAATCCACCCCTTCCACTCTATCCCACCCCTGCCTGTTGTTGGAGAGAGCAACTGCAAAGTAGACAGCAAGACAGGCATAAATATTTAAAACTTATGGGGGAAAAGGCAATAATCTTGCACTGGACATCAGGTATTGGATGTTTCTAGTCCTGGGAGTTTCCACCCTCTGCTCTACCAAAACCACCCTTGTACTCCCAGGCTGTGTCCTCTGAATCTCAGGATATGAGCTTCTCAAGACCTGGCAACCTATGCTTACTGCTACTAAACTATAAGGCTGGGAGGGAATAGGCTGGACTAGAACCTTCCTGCTGTTCCAGTTTTTGTTTTTTTTAACTTGGAGGGAATGTTTTATGTTGTTGTTGTTCAGTCGTTCAGTCGTGTCCGACTCTTCGTGACCCCATGGACCATAGCACGCCAGGCCTTCCTGTCCTGCGCTCTCTCCCGGAGCGTGCTCAAGTTCATATTCATTGCATCCGTGATGCTATCTAGCCATCTCATCCTCTGCCGTCCCCTTCTCCTTTTGCCTTCAGTCTTTCCCAGCATCAGGGTCTTTTCCAGGGAGTTTTCTCTTTGCATTAGGTGGCCAAAATATTGGAGCTTCAGCTTCATTATCTGTCCTTCCAATGAGCAGTCAGGGTTGATTTCCTTTAGGATGGACTGATTTGACCTCCTTGCAGTCCAGGGGACTCGTAAGAGTCTTCTCCAGCACCACAGTTCGAAAGCATCAGTTCTTCGGCGCTCAGCCTTCCTTACAGTCCAGCTCTCACAGCCATACATTACTACTGGGAAAACCATAGCTTTGATTAGACGGACCTTTGTCGGCAAGGTGATGTCTCTGCTTCTCACTATGCTGTCTAGGTTTGCCATAGCTTTCCTCCCAAGGAGCAAGCGTCTTTTAATTTCATGGCTACAGTCACCATCTGCGGTGATCTTGGAGCCCAAGAAAGTAAAATCTGTCACTGCTTCCATTTCTTCCCCTTCTATATGCCAGGAAGTGATAGGGCCAGATGCCATGATCTTAGTTTTTTTAATGTTGAGTTTCAAACCAGCTTTTGCACTCTCCTCTTTCACCCTCAACAAGAGGCTCTTGAGATCCTGTTTTATGTAGGGGAGTGCTAAAAAAAAAAAAAAAAAGGATTACACATACAACACCTCTGCAGTTTGAAGTGGCACACCACACTCTGTGGCACACTCTGTTTCTGCTGCATATGTAGACCAGGCCCAAGGTGCTACATTTTCACATGATATAAAACAAGTGCTCCTGTTTTGATGTGACCAGTGACGGTTTTCAGAGGGTCTTCCTTGGCTTTGTTTTGTCAACCATTTCATTTGCATTAGCCTGGTTGTGCATAAGCCTTGTTGTGGTTTGTTGAAATCTGGCTTGTCATTGGGTCTGAACTCGTCCCTGCAGACAAACCATGGTTTGTTAGCCAGCTATAAATCACAAATAAAATCCATTCTTTGTTGTTGGCTTATGAAGTCTGGCTTGTTTAAACCATTGCTTGTAATATCTGAACCCAGAACTGTGGCTTATCCCTGGCTTGTTTGCGCTGCCATCTGCCCTGAAACAGAGGTACCTTGCAAGTGCAGCCTGAAAATGAAAACACTCTGAAGGTTGGCAAAATGGGCAGGACAGAAACAAACCAGAAACAGGGGAAACAAGCTGTAGTTTGCTCGTCTGCAAGCCAATTCATGGCTAAAGCAACAAACCATGTAACAACAAATATAATTAATCATGGCTTAGAATTATGCATGAACACAGCCATTAAGGATGCTTCCAGATGGAGGACTCCTAGCACGACTAATCAGAAGACACTGTGCAGCTATTGCATCTTTCTCTCTTTAACAAATTTGTGTGTCTGTGTGTGGGTGTCTGTGTGTGTGTGTATGGTAAGAAAAAAAAACGGTAGGAAGACATGGGAGGGTTACAAATGAAAGATGATGACGATGTCTGGACGCACACACACCCGGGTAAAATTACATGAATGAAGCATGTCATTTGCACAATAAAAGCCTTGTCTGGAAGCATCCACAGGTTTGGGCCTACTAAATTTTTATAGCAGCAAGCATTACTTCTCTGTCCTTTTAATACCAAGAAATGGTGTAACCTTAATTACTATTTTTCATTGCTCATGACATTATGAGTTGCGTACCAGTTCTCCTCTCAGCCCTAACTCTGGCTGGCACACCCTGCTATTGTGAGGTCTTCACAACCTGTCCTAGATTGGGTACTACTTAAAAGGTGTTCTCTGCCCTGGCAAAAACACAGGAGGCCCAGGTTAACTTGGAAGCTAGCTGTGTATGATGATCAAACAAATCAATATAGAACATCTTGCCAACGCTCCTTGTTTTGGCTTTATGATTAGAACAAATCCTAAGGGCACCCCCTTTTCACTCAGGCCTTAATTTGAGACAGGGGCTCGGCAGAACTCAGCCCCAGAACAAATTTTGATGTAAAGATAAACAAGGAGTTCTAGGCATGCCAGAATGCCCTGAATAATTACAACTCGCAATCCGCACACACTTGGTATCAGGAAAACTATTTCCTGAACAGAGGGTCTCAATTCCAGGCAGGAGAGTTTAGGAACCTCTCATTTCAGAAATTAAACTAAGCGCAGCTTATATTCCACTCCACAAATCCACATAAATTGCACACTTGCCTATCAATTTTACAGCTGCAATCCCATGCACACATTTGGGAGAAAGCTCAAGTAAACAAAATGTAATTGACTTGCTTGTTAATTTTCTTATTTTACCTTTCCTCTAAGAAGGTCATTGTGGTGTATATGGTCCTTACAACAAGTCTTTGAGGTAGCTCAGGCCTAGGGACAGTGATTGGCCAGGCACCCAATAAGCATTGTCAATTATGCAGGGATTTGAATTCAAGTCACCCCAGTCTAGATTCAGTACTCTAACCCAGGGATTGGGAACCTCCAGCAGCTGATTGGAGATAAGAGCTTTTTGCTGAGGGACAGGCCCATGGGAGGAAGCTGCTGAGTGATTCAGTCCTGCTTCCTTGTGAAACTTGGCCTGCAGAGGCCTGTCCTGCTTACTTACAACATGCAGAGGCTTGGTGTTTGGGTTGCTCTTTGAAAGTCCTGATAAGTGATTCAGTCCTGCTTACTTCTAAGTACACATGCAGAAGCTTGCCCTGCTTACTTGTGAGTAGGCATATTTCCTACTATAAATTGATAACAATGGGATGGAATGGGATGGGGTGGGGGGACAGGTTGGATTCTTTTTATCCCTGCCCACTTTTGCCTGTGGCCTCGCCCACCACTGCAATGCAGCACCCAAGAGGCCTATAAAGATTTCTCCAGAATGGAATCTGGCCCTGAGGCCCAAAAAGATTCCCCACCACCGCTCTAGCCATTACACCACAGCCACAATAGACATGTATAAGATTGGTCTTTTCCAATTAAATGCTTCCCCAACCCTTTACAAACTGATCTTCAGGTTCCATCTTTGCTCTGATTCTCTGCAGTTTCACCTACAGTGCTACTCATTTGGGATTTCCTGCATGACATCTCTTAAAGTAAGATTTACAAGTGTTGATAGCTTGACAACACTGGAGCACATTGTGAGATGTTACCTCCTCTGCAAGCTAATTGGGTAGTTAAGAGAGGCCTTGATTTAACTATCACATTTGGTCTTTTCTGTTTGTAATTCAGAATCTTTCTTGAATATTAAGATGGAGCAATACATATTGGTTTACATATTTAGGAAATAATTCTACATTTCAAGTTCAACCTACCCACCCTTTTTTGAAGGAGGAAAGAATTATGTAAAACATATTAATTGCAAATACCCCCAAACTGTTCTACCTGCAGGAAAAGTCCCAAAAGATTGAAGAAATAAAGCCATCCACTTGGGAAGGGATGCTAAATATAATGATTGTGAATTTGGATGTCGTGATTGCTGTGAATGGGTTTTGCCTAAACTGACAGCTGAGGAGGATCAGGGATTTAAGAAAATAATGTTACTGTTCCTGAAACTTTACCAATCATTCTCCCATCACTGCCATGTAATATCCAACAGAGTTTGAAAAGGTGACAGACACCCTACCCTACACAGCTAGTAAACAGGAGCAGAGAAACAATTTGGAGCCGGTTTGAATTTTGAGCGGGAATGAAAGTAAAACTAAAAAAACTAAAAACTAAAACATCTTTGGGGTGCAACTGCTCTTTGACAACCTGATGCAGGATCAATACAACTACTACAAAGACAGCATACGATTCCAGTTCTCTCTGGAAATAAAACCCAGTAGCGCTGCCTTGGGAACTTCTCGTAGCTCTGAGAAGGAGGGAGCATGTACCATTTTGTTATTCTGGCCTTGTGAACCATATAGTTTCTGTTAAAATAGCTCTTGCGCAAGTAAAAAGTTAAATCAAGCTTAACCTTGCAAGATGTCAGCTGTGAGCCAAAGTAAGCTAGAATCATTTTTTTCAGCATTAAACCATGGGATTATGAAGAATCTTTTGCTTTTAACCTGCTTTACCTGAACAAACATGCAAACGTTAAAATACCAAATATAATTCATTGTGGCTAATGTTTTGGTGTGCTGACAGAGGTGGGAAACTATAAAACCAGGAGAAGGAACACTTCTGGAATTTCAGTCCAGGAATCAACTTTCCTTTATTTTCAAATGTTGAAAGCATATCAAGTAAAGAATGAGAGAGAGAGTCTCGTAAAAGAACAGCTAAAGTACATTAAGGATAAGTGATCTCATGCAGGCACCCCCAGTTAATGATCAGACAACTCTTGCCACATCCCATACCCAGTGTATGCTTGCAGAACTGGTTGCATCACCAGATCTATTTAATACAGTAATTTAATACTGTGTTTAAAAAAAGGGAGCCAGCTGCCTGAACAGGTGTGTTGGGTAAAGCGGCACCCACATAAACATGGGCGTAACCTGCTCAACAAAGCTGCTTACTGGGTTAGAGTGGAAGAGAGATGCTCCTCTGAAAAAAAGAGACATCTGGAAATTGCGTGCGCGTGTGTATGTGTGTGGGGGTAACTTAAGGTCATGCAGCTAGTAACTCCATGCCTGCCCCACACCCTTTTTGCTCCACTATTTTCTCCCATTAGGTTTCTACTGCTGAACTAAGCAAAAACCAAGATCAAAGAACAGCTCCATCCAAGTAGGTTCTCCATATCTCTTGCAGTTTCCCAACTCACCATCCCAGTCTCACGCCCTATCTCCAGCAGCCTGCCAGAGCCATATCTGCCCCTACCCTTCATCCCTGGCAACTCATCAAAACATCTGGATGATCACTGTACCAATAAGCCCCATTCACACAATGCAGTAACTAATTACCAAAAAGAACAGTGTCAGATCTAACCTGTCTGGAAGCTGCGTCCTCTGACTGGAAGGTCTGTTCCAAAATTCTAGGTACAGTTACTGACTGGTGAGAGTCATGGAAGGGCATTTTGCACATGCTCAGAGCTACTGAAATGATTATTGCTTCAAGGGCTGAATGGTAGTGTTATTCTAATACGTTCTTACTCACCCAAGCATTTCTAGTTGTATTTGTAGTTGTTGTTTTTATAATATATGTACTGGGCTACAAGTGGCCAACCTTGCAGAGTTGTAAGCATTATTGAGATAATGACTTGGATCCTAAGATAACTTAATTTAAGGAAGTTCACAGATGGAAAGTTTCCCATTCCCTCCTCCACCCTGCACCTCATTGCATGTTGTCAGGAGGGTGCTTCAACCCTCCAGAGAGGTTTGGGGGAACACAGATGGCTGTGGTTCACCTGAAATGAACTATGGCAATGCTAAGTATTATTCCAGGAGATGAGAGACATTTCATGGGTAGTGCTCTTGGGTTTAGTTTTCCTTTGGAAGAGGGAGCATAAGAGACCAAGGTTGCTAGCGTTACAGATCTAAACATGGTGCTGCTGTTCCATCTGTCCCTCCTTAACAGATTTTCTGTGGTAAGAAAAAAATGACAGGAGTAGAGGTAGGAAAACATGGGAGGGTTACAAATGGAAGATGGTGATGTTTGGATGGACACACACACACACCCAATAAAATTCTGTGTTTGAGACAAGGAGATTGCACAATGAAAGATTAATCTTGAAGCACCTTAAGCTGCCTCTGTAATATCTGCTTTATATACAGATGCAATGTAAATGAAGCAAACAGGACCACCTAAGAGGTAGATTTCTCCAGAGGGCAACTTGGCTGCATGCTTGCCTCAATGTCATTCAAAAACACAGACTCCCTCAACTATCAGAATGAGGCCATCTCTTACCCATTCATTTCCACTGAAGCAACAATAACCCTTCACTCTTGATATTAACCAGCAGTCTCTTAACAAAGGAGTGGTTGGCCAGCAGCTGTAACAAAATTATTATTCAGTGTGTGAACCCTAGGCCAGTTAATCATAAGACTCTGATATGATTCCACCTTTTATACCTGGGCAATTTATTTTTAGATGTATGTATTTATTTATTTACTGAGCGGTGAGTTTTTAGAGGTAGTGAGAGGAGTTGGTTTTTCCCGCTAAGCCTCCCACACAGCTCAAATTGCAGCAGTGGTCATAATGATCATGAGAGATTAATCTCTCAGTAGCGCCTTGGCCCACTCAAATCAGATTAAGACCAAACACAATTCCAGTTAATTGAGGGAACATTTGTGAGGTTTAGTTTGGTTTAGAATGCTAGTCACTCATCAAATGTCATGCACTATAGAGACTTACTTCAAATAAGCCCAGAATGAAATCTAAAAATAACTTCCATCCTACAACCCCTGGCTGTGGCTTGGCAAGGACTGGGTTGATCTAAAAAATGTTCTGTACTACAGAGAAATATATAGGTTGATGAAAGAATTCCCTTGTTGAATCTTGTCTGTTCACAGAGTCTGCAAACACTAGCAGAGGCAAATGTAGACTCAAAAGCAAAGTGCTACAGGAGTCTTTGTTAAACAAAAGTTAAAACAGAGGGCCAGGCCAAGACATTTTGGTGCTTGTGGGAAAAAAAATCCAGATGGCACATCTTCCTCTCACTAATTAGTGGGGTGGGGTCTCCAACGTGGTTCCCACCGATACCTCTCTTGGCACCCACCAGGCTTGCTGTCTGGCAATTTTCATTTTATTAAGATTTTTTTATTTTAACTGGAAGGCCGGCGTTCTGCAAAGCAAAGGGCTGCCCTCCAACGCCATTTTTATTTGGATTCAAAAGAGTGATTTTGTGTTTTGGAGCTCAGACCCCACCTCTGTCTTGTACTTAGGTCCTTGGGCAAGTTACTTTTCTTTTAGGCTCACCACTTTGCTTTCTGGGTAATGAGAATTTTGTGACCAGCCATGTCCACCATGGCAGCCATTTTATGTATGGGCAAGCTAGTCCCATGGCAGCCATTTTGTGGGGGTGCCCACAACACTCTCTCAAAATTCGACATAGAATCATAGAATAGTAGGGTTGGAAGGGGCCTATAAAACCATCAAGTCCAACCCCCTGCTCAATGCAGGAATCCAAGTCAGAGCATCCCTAACAGATGGTTGTCCAGCTTCATCTTGAATGCCTCTGGACAGTCATCTGTCAGGGATGCTCTGACTTGGATTCCTGCATGTGTCAACTGTCCCAAAAAGGTTGAAGACTCCTGCCATAGGGTACCATCTGCCACAAATTTCTCCTGCACCTGCTCCCACTGAAATGAGTCTTGCTACTGCCTGTTCATTTTAGCAGGGCTTGTGCAGGAGATTTTCCTGGTGGATTGTGCCCCATCGATCAAATCTCTCTCTCTCTCTCTCTCCTTCTGCTGCCTTTTATGGCACACATATTTATTTTTATTTTATCTGTTACATGTATAGCCCAACTTTCTTCCAAGGAACTCAGGGCAAGGTACATTGTCCTTCCCCTGTTTTAGCCTCACAACAAGCCTGTGAGGTAGGTTGGGCTGAGCAATTGTGACTGACCCAAGATCAACCGGTGAGTTTCGTAGCTGAGTGAGGATTTGAACCTGGGTTTGTCTTCAGTCCTACTCTGACACTCGAACTGCTGCACCACAAAGGCTCTCGTTGGCAGTCTGCCCTCTGGGTAAACAGAGCATGTGCTGGGAAGAGGACGTGAGCCCTCCTACCCTATCCGTTTCCAGGTGCCCTTCATGAATTATAAGCCCTGCCCACATACAGAGCTTATAATACAGGGGCAAGGCTTAGAGCATTTAATGAAGCTGGAATAGTGGGAAGTGTTTTAGGATGGGCCAGATCCTGCCACATCAAGGCCACCCATGCAGGGGACAACTGTGAGTCACTCACCCCCTCCAAATCATGTCTGAAGTGCCCAGTTTAAGAAGAGGAGGTGCACTATCTGAGGACCAAAGGGTTAACCTCATTCTGGAAAGTGAAGAACAGAGAAAACTATTTGGCCACTGGCAAACAAACACTAAGTATCTATCTATCTATCTTTGGTCTTGCTGTTCGAAGCCTCTCTTTAAGTAACATGGCTTGGCCACTTACAGTGCATGCTAACTCCTGGGCAACAGATGCTTCAGCTCATCTCCCTTTGACTAGCAGACTATGCTCATTTGCAGAGGCTGTGAAACTGGTCTGCCCAGTCTGAGTGCTGGGGTATGTGCCCTGAAAAGGGAAACAGTTTGCATTTGGGTGCAGATTTAAAGGTTGTCAAAAGGTTTCTGGTTAGAAGCATTAAGGGATTTCAGGATGCTGATATTATTATGGGCCCCATAGCGCGGTGTGCTTGCTTTTACACCCCTCCCACCTTAGGCTGCCCCATCCCAATCAAACTCAACAATCCTTATCTAGACGTGATGTTCACCTCACCTGAAAGTACACACTGAAAGTACAGCTGGCACAATTCACTAAGACCCTAAGGCAGGAGTGTTGAACCTCTTCCATCCCAAGGGCCAAATTCCATTTTGGAGATGTTTTTTTTGGGGGTGCACTCAAAAGGAGGGTTGCCAAAAATACCAGTATTTTGTAGCTTACTGCCAGTAACTAAGCCTGAGGAGAGGCATTTCAACCTTTTAGAATGGGGGGAAAGCATACAAAAGCTGGGAAATCACCAAAGAATTGATGGGTGGTGGAAAGGTATTCAGGTATTAGTACTTGAGGTATTATTTAAGGTATCGGTACTTAGTAAGTACTAAATACTAATAGTAAGTAAGTAAAATTAGTAAGTATAAATACCTTAATATTTAAGGTGTTTGTACTGGTGTACAAAGCCCTAAACAACTTGGGACCAGGTTACCTGAGAGAGCGCTTCCTTCTTTACCAACCTGCCCGGTCACTGAGGTCATCAGAGAGCATGTCCCTGGTGGTTCTACATGGACCTATGGCCTTGTTGGAGTCCACCAGAAAAAGAGCCTTCAGTATGGTGGCCCCCTTCTTGTGGAATTCCCTGCCTTTGGAAGTCAGGCAAGTGCCAACATTGTGTTCCTTCCGGTGCCTCCTGAAGACATCGTTATTTCGAGAGGACTTCCTTGCGTGACCAGCCGCGGTTTATTAAATTTGATCGTATTGGAATTTGACTTAAAAAACATTTTTTAACTATTTTAACCTAGTGGTTTATTCTTTTATCTTTGTTTGTTCACCGCTCCGAAATCTTCTGATGTGAAGAGGTATTTAAATATTGTAAGTAAATAATAAATACAATAATAAAGGGGGTGGGTCCACCTGGGGAACCCCAGAGGGCCAGATTGGGACCCAGGCAGGCCAGATTTGTCTTCCAGGGTCCCGTCTACATGGCACCGCTTTCACCCTTCACTCCGTCGCAACTGTGCAGCATTTCAGCTTCTGGTGGGATACACTCACAATTTACTGCGGGCTTCCCTAACAGACTCTGCCATGCCCTTTTTTTGCCATTATACTTTAAAGTGCAGCTGTGCAGTCCCGTGAGCATGGGGGTGCGACACTTCAGTGGCTGTTTTGTATTGTAGGGGTTCTGTTGTGTCTTTCCGCCCCTTTTTCGGTAAAAAGTGGGTGTTCTGTGCTCCTTCATTTCCACGCCATCTGTTTGTCAGTTCCCCAGCCTGAGACTCTCGCAATGGTTCGTGGTCACAAGCATGAGCAATATGTGCCTACCCATCGCTCTGAAATGGTGGCAGGAGAAAAGTTGGTCCTCCCCCAACACCCTGCCCACCTGGCCCTTGGGCACTGAATCCAAAAGCAGCTGTTGTGAAGATACGAAACTGCAAAAATGTGTGAACTGTGACTGAATAAATTAAAACACCTCTCTGTGCTTCTGTTAACTGCATAGCTGCGAAGGGACGGAGGGGGGGAAGGGCATCAGAGAGTGATGCAAGCACTACATGTGCCTATAACACGCCCACTGCAAAATATGAAGTTGGTTTGGGGAAGGGTCAGACAACTCGCAACCGCAGGGAAACCCGCAGCAAACCAATAACATTGCAGCAAAATGCCTCCTTGGAAATTCGCATTTGCTGGGAGAAAATCACGGATGGCTGTGAAGTGGCGACTGTGTCATCTGTCCCGAGGGACCTCGACTCGCAGCTGCTCCAGAGTAAAAGGCTCGTGTAGATGAGGCCAGGACTGAGGTTCTACATCCCTGCCCTAAGTATTTAAACATATATGTTTCTTCAAAGCACTTTGCTAAAGAAGTGGCCTGATTTCTTGCTAATGAAAGAAAGCCAATAGGGTTGAGCCTCAGTTGTAATGAGCCCTAGTTTAAATTAAGTCTAAAATTAATGTTGGCTCTGCGTCTAACTAAATGTGGCAATTAGACAGAAACGAGGAAACTCACAATGTAAATATTGCACTTAGGGTTGCAAACCAAGCAGTATTTTACTAGTCCTACCAATACAATGGTGTGCAGTCAGGTAATCAATATCGGCATCTGAAAATCCGGTACACTCCAGATTCTGAGCTGCCAGATTCTATCAGGGTCTACCCAGAACCTCCCAATTTCTGCAGGGTCCCTTCTCTGACCCACCAGATTCCCCAGGGTCTGCAATTTATCTACTAGATTACCCCACTGCTCCTCCATAACCTCTCTCTCGCTGCAGCCCCACCTAGGGAGCCAGGATGTTTCTGAATCAAAATTTGGCAGCCCAAATGCCATTAGAAATCAAGATTGGAACACTGGTGTGGAGGCAGCTGTTTAGGTATGCAAGGCCTGCGTGAAGGAGCCATTGTTTTCTCATAACTCCTCTTTTATCAAACTGCAATCAGAATTCAGTAAAGAATCCAAGTTAATTAACTGCCCCCTCCCTTCATGCGCTAATTAAAACCTTTCCACCAGTCTGCTTATCCTTTCAAGACTGGGGATCTTCGACATTTAGAACACTTCTTGTGGGCGTTTAGTATTCCCCTCCACTAAAGCAATTAGTAGCGAAACATCTGGACCCTCTTCAGATGAACTAAGCATCATTAACGTGTTCATTAAACGTCCAGACAATGGGGGGGTGCTTTTTGTTTGACTGGAGCTGTTCCAAAGATGCAGGGCTATGGATGGATTGAGAACACAGCTTTAACCCCATGACCCAACTGTCTGAACTAGAATTGCAATCTGGTGTTGTGTATGCAACGCTGCCGGAACCTGATGCCATTAGGCTGAGTTCACACAACCGGTAAGTGTCGATCCACACTTTCATTCTCTTTGTGTTTTCCACATGTACATCTACATTTTCTGTGTGAACATCATGAAGTCTAAAGGGAAGTCATGTTTGTAAATATGCAGTGAGCCAGTGCCAGGAAGCTACAGTCAATTGTGGCTCCTGATTGTGTAGCCAAGGGTTTGGGTCTCCCAGATCTCCCAGATCTCCACTTTCCAACGTGCATATTGTGTAACAAACAATTGGCGCTAATGTCAGGTTAACCAAGCTTTGGCATCTTTAAACTCCTGTTGCGTTCTCATGAACACAGGAAAACAGCTTTAGGGATTTCTGTTGGAGCATAGATTCAAGTAGAAGTCGTAGTTCAAAATTTAATAAATATTAAACTAAAATTCCCATTGAAATGTGAATATTATTTAGCCATGGATGGGGGGGGGAGAAGAATGCACTCTCCACATGCTCAGGTGCAATCTTTGGTATTTCTTCAGAAGTGCCTTGCTTCCAGACTGTTCACACACACACACACACACACACACACAACCACATTCTTCCTATTTTTTCCCCTGACAAGAAGAATCAGGTTCAGGAAAGTTGTGGGAGGATTTCCTAGCCCTGTTATAGACAGAAAGTAGTCCTGTCTTTGCTGGATCGAAATCCTCCAGAAAGGGGCAAAGACGGTTATGTTCTGGCCTTTTCTCATTAACGGTTGAACAGTAAGAGTACCCAGAAGTTTGGAAAAATTCCAGGAACTTAGTTGCCCTGGCACAATTGTGGATCTCCCCACCAAGGAAGGGTTACCAGATCCCAATCTTGAAATGTTTTAGGAGGCAGATTAAATTCTTTCCGTTTAGATGGCATTTTAGGAATAATTATTAGAGTTTGGATCTCTTGTGTTTATTGTGGCTTTGGCTTATACTAGGTTTTATTGTATTTTAGCTATTACTTGATTATGGATTTTTGTTTTTATTTAAGCTGGCTTTTTCTGAAGGAACAGCAGGGTACACATTTTTAAAATACAAAATTATGAAATAGTTTTCCAGTCCTGGGTAAACCTCCTCTTAGGACATCTGTATTCCTGCATCTTCCTTGGTTCAACTCCCCTCTCAGTAAGAATGGAAGAGGAATTAAAGCACAGTTAGGATTTCTTGGACTATTTGAACATAGCCCAAGAGAAGTTGTTTACTTTTTCTGGCCTCTTGGAAACGGTCTTCTAAAATGGAGGATATATGAAATACCTTAATGTGCAATCCTATACATGTTTAGACAGAAAAAAGGCCTACAACTCCCAGGATGCCCCAGTCAGCATGGGGGAGGTGGGGAACCTCTTTCAGCCTGAGGGCCAAATTAAATTTTGGAGATGCTCTCAGGGGCCACATTCCAGTGGTGGGCAGGACTGAAGACAAAGGGGCGTGGTCAAAGGCAAAAGGGGCCATGGCCAAAATCACAAACAATACAGAAAATTCCAGCCTATTGTAGTGTAAAGGTGTTACTGCCAGTAACTAAGCCTTAGGAGAGGGATTTCAACCTGTTAGAATGGAGAAAAAGCTGAACAAAAGCAGAGAAACCACCAATGATGGTGGCTGGGGAAAAGAGGGTGTGGCCACAGGAAGGGGAGTGGCCATCTGGGAAACCATGTAGGGCCTGATCTGGGCCCAGGGCCTGAGGTTCCACCACCCCTAAATTAAGTCCTCTATCCAAATCTTTCCTTTAGTGTGAACTCATTCAGTGGCCTTAAACTAGCCTTCCCCAGCCTGGTGCCCTTCAGATGTGTTGTTCTACAACTCCCACCATCCCCTAGGGCTGATGTGAGTTGGACTCCAATACATCTGGAGGACACCAGGTTGGGGAAAGCTGCCTTAAACAAACCGTGTTCTCTACTCATCTGCAATACGGGGTTAATATATTGATCTGTCTCACAAGGTTGTTATAAGGATGACTGAAATATCCTATGCCAGCACTACGAACATTGATGTCCAAAAGCGGAGCCTTTGCATTCAGATCAGTGTCCAAGAGTTACTCCTCAAATCCTAGTAGGCTCAAATTTAGCCCTGATAATAAATGTCCAGAAAGTGAAACAACTACCAAATAAAGGGAGGAAACAGGGTCTGATGATAAAATCTGCCAGAGGGACCAGAGTTTATCAGTTGCCAGCTACCAACTATGCCTACATCTGTGCTGTTTTCAACTGGCCTGCTTCAAGTGTGCAAATAAAAAGAACTCCAAAAATACATTTTTCTAAAGAATTGCAAAGCACGGTGGACCAAAAAACCCGACACTTTCTTATGCTTATCCCACCCGTTCTCGGAAATTTTCTTTTTCTTTATAAAATAATAATAATAATCTGTTCTCATCTGCTAACTAAACCAGCCTTCCCCCAAGGCTGGCGCCTTCCAGATGGGGGATGCTGGGAGTTGCAGTCCAACACATCTGGAAGGCGCCAGGCTGGGGGAAGGCTGAATTCCCCCGGAAAAACAAACACGACCGTGACTTCGTATTGCCTCCTCGCTCCCCCCCGGCCACCATCCCGCCTTCCTCCCCGGTTCCAAATGGCCACAACTTTGCTCCCCCCTCTTCCGCTGTTCCCGGCTCCAAGCTTGGACATATTTTAGGCGTGATCCTTGCCTTTTACTTGACTGGCAGCTGGGGGGAGGGTGTTGCAGCCCACCCAGGGCCGGAGCGGGGCGGAGCAGCCCAGTTCGGCCGGAGCTGATCTCTGCCGTGGAGGGATCCGAGATGCAAAAGGCAGAGGCCCGGCCACGTCAGCACGACCACCTCGGGGGCGCTGCAAGGGGTCGCGGCGGCGGCGATCTCGCCGCCGGAGTGCCGGCTGGAACCATGGAAATCCCCGCGGGCCTGATGCTGGTACGAGGGTGGGGAAGCAGCAGCCCGGGAAAGGGAGGGCTGCGAATGGTGCGAGGGGGGAGAACCGGCCAGCGCAGCGGATGCCTGCGCAGAAACGTTCCCCCAAACCGCCTTCCGAAAGTTCCCGTTCTGAACTTTTGTGCAAGTCTCTTCCGAAGCGCCTTGCGCAAGACAGGAGAAGACGCGTCTGGCTCTGGGGGCGCATCGGACAATCTTCCCAACGAGGATATAAGCGGGACATAATGGCCTTGACGAGGGCCTAGCTCTCACTGAGGTGGCCCAGCTGTGTCTTGACCATACCCCTTTGGACCGCAGGTGTGGGGCTCCCTATACAAAGAGGCAAAGAAAGAAAGAAACCCAAATCCCTGCATATAAAAAATTAGATTCTAGCCTAGCTTAACCTAAGGGTTAAGCCTAACCCTAAGGGCTAGAACCCAGGGTTCTAGTCTAGCTTAACCTAACCCTCCTCCTGTCATGCTAGCTGTCTATGTCATTTGGGGGGGAGCATTCCATCATGAGAGCCATCGCCTGTGGACTGAAGTGGCATGGTCCAGACACATGTTCACCAGCTCATTTCCAGTTTTTACTAGGCCAAAGTTAAGTAATATCCAGAGTGGGTGTGCATCAAGGAGAACCCTAAATCAGAGAGTAATTCCCAGAGGGGAAGAGTATTTTTATTTATTTATTTAAAGTATTTGTACACCGCTCCACATGCAAAGACCTCAGAGTGGTGAACAGCAGACAGGCTAAAGGATAAAAACACCATGTTAAAATACTTTAAATTTATTTTAAAAGAGACAGAATTCTGAGGAAACCAAATGTAATAAACCGTGGCTGGTCACTCAAGGAAGGCTTCCTGAAATAATAATATTTTCAGAAGGTGCCGAAAGCAACACAACGTTGTTGGCACCTGCCTGACCTCCAAAGGCAGGGAGTTCCATAGGAAGGGGACCACCATACTCTGCCACAGAAAGGGACCACGGTGGGATGACCATTACCTAAAGATATATGTACAAGGCAGTCTTAGATCGCACAGTCTAGGTAGACATCATCACTCTGGTGCTGGAGAAATGCAGGAGGATCCTGCAGTTCTGAGGTCAATAATGCTGAAGAGATATAGACCTGGTTTGCACGTAACGACAACCCAGAGCATGGGTTGAGTATGGGTTGTCATTGAATCGTGGGTTACCGTTACATGCGAATTCTGCACTGTGATTCAGCTATGGGGTATTAAGTTGTGAACTCTGGGATGTTCATGGTTAACCATAGTGCAGGGTTCTCACATAACGACAACCCACTATTAAACAACAACCCACGATTCAACGACAACCCATACTCAACCCATACTCTTAAGTTGTTACGTGCCAACTAGGCCATTGTATCATAGTGGGGTTGTGGGGACAGGGAGAAGGAAGGATTTCTGAAACCATTATATACATGGAGAGAAGTAACAATGTCCTCAGGCAAACAAAATTAAGTAGATGGTGTCAGAATTAGCTTCTTGGTACCGCAAAGAAACAGTATTGAGAAGAGAGAGACCTCATGGAAAGGGGCCTAGGGCAATATTCCCCAGCCAGGGACAGGCAACACAGGGTCCTTGGGTTGATTGCCAGTACTCAGGGGTGAATTCCAGACAGACCCAGAGGGTTGCAGAAAAGTGCCTCTGGGGAGTCTGCCATGAAGAATATGGAACTACCCAGAAGTAGCAATATCAAGCAATCCTAAGTAAAGGACAATGGAGACAACAAAGCCTGAATGAGTTCTGTAGCGAGAACACAAAGAAGCTGTGTGTGTGAGGGGGGAAGCATGGTGCCCTAACTTGGGAATGCCAAAACAAGAGAGTTGTCAAGCACCTGGCAGGCCACAAAATATTACGGCTGGTAGTGAGCTGTGCTTGTTTTTGTGAGCGTAGGACTGCTTTATGGGAATACCAGGGAGACAGAGCACATGGGTAGAGATGCGCTGAAACTGTTGGCTAGAATTATGAATGAAAGAAGCAGCACCAGGTTTGTGGGGGCAGAATCAGTATTGCTAAGAGGGTCAACACAAATTTGGATTGGACTTGGATTGGGGCAAGTCCTGTTTTTGTGAATGTTACACTTTAAAATTCTGTGCACATTGGTGGTGACTTATTATTATTATTATTGACACAATCCTATGCATGTTTAGACAGAAAAAAGTCCCACCACGCCCAGCATCCCCCAATCATGCTGGCTGGGGGATGCTGGGAGTGGGAGGACTTTTTTCTGTCTAAACATGCGTAAGATTGCATCTTAAACAAAAGAAGTGGGGCTGCAACAAAAGATTGCAGCATAGAGTGCTGCTGTTCAGGATTCCAGACATTTCATTCCATCCCCATTCCCTGTTCCCCTTGCCTCCAGCATTCCATGGCTACTGGACATGATCACTCCTCACTGGACTGTTCCCCCCCCCACCACCCTTAGGGTTATGTTCTGAAGGGTTTTTGTACCTCTGCAAACCTTGAGCCTACTGATGCCTTTGGGCATGGGTGTCATTGTTTTGGCTACATAAGAAATGCCACTCACAGGCCGAACTCTGGAAATAGAGGGAAGAATAAATTGTAATGTGAAATAGATATGCTAGTTACATGATGTATAAAAACAATGGTAGAAGCAGTACACACAAAAGTATGAGGGGAACCTGTTGCATGGAGGTTCAGTAGATGATGTCTGCCCATATTATGATAGGATGTTCTGTGGGGCTAACATGTAATTTTTAGGCTGTTGTTTGTAGACTCGTAGCCCTGCCCCTAAAAAACCAATTCATGTTGATCCTAGGAACCGTCCCTTTACACCATCAAGGCGATTTTCATCTTGGACAGCTTTGGGCAGCGACTTTTGGCCAAGGTAGGATTTGGTTCAGCTCTGGTAAGACCAGGGTAGAGTTATGAACACCATTTTACAGATAGGGAATATCTAATCTCTCTCTGGGGTCCATACCACCCTGAAGGCCAGACACATATCAGAGATGGGATATAGAGTTAGATTTATTTTATTCGTCTGTCTGACATTTACAAATGATAAATATCCCACTCTTCCTTTAGGAAAGTCAGAGCAGCTTATCTGAGGCTCCCAGACAATTTCACATTCATGCACTAATCAGTATGAGACTGGCTTAATTTTAACAACGTAATAGGATCATGGGCCCTCAGACCACTCCCTGGATGCATTGGATCATATCCCAGAAGTTGATCATATCCCAGAAGTTAAGAATTATCATGCTGAATAACTCAGCTATACAGCAACCATCCACGTGTTCTAGGGGGAGATCCAAGGAAGGTAACATTCATTTTCTTCTGTTAACTTCCAGCATCCTGTCAACACAAAGCTATCCTGGCTACCATGCCTAGTAGCCCCAGCTATACTGCTCCTCCATGTAGCCATCCAATCCTTTAAAAAAGTTGTTCTCGCTGATTGCAACCAAACACCCTTTGGGTTTAATGGGTTCTATCAGTTGATTCTCACACTGTGGGAAGAAGTTCCTTTTCCCTTAAATGTAAACTCATCCATCTTGGCCAGTGAACCCACTTTTTAAAATTCTGACAAGGAATAATTTCCATTCCCTATTCACCACTTACACTCTGTTCATTCTCTCCACAACACTTACATTTTCATATACCGTCGTCATAGAAAGACACAGTTGTTCAAGCCTGTCTTTGTACTGAAGGGCATCTGTCACCCTTTTTTCTGCATCTTCTTCAATTCTACGACACAGTTTTGGAGACGAGAAGATCAGAGTTGCTCCCAGATCATAGATAAAAAATTGCTTCTGTTGAAATAGGATGGTGTACTAAGGTTCTACCCATCTTACAGTCAATCCTATTTACCTTTGTTGTTGTTGTTCAGTCGTTAAGTCATGTCCGACTCTTCGTGACCCCATAGACCATAGCATGCCAGGCCTTCCTGTCCTGCGCTCTCTCTCGGAGCATGCTCAAGTTCATATTCATTGCATCGGTGATGCTATCTAGCCATCTCATCCTCTGCCGTCCCCTTCTCCTTTTGCCTTCAGTCTTTCCCAGCATCAGGGTCTTTTCCAGTGACTTTTCTCTTCGCATTAGGTGGCCAAAGTATTTGAGCTTCAGCTTCAGTATCTGTCCTTCCAATGAGCAGTCAGGGTTGATTTCCTTTAGGATGGACTGATTTGACCTCCTTGCAGCCCAGGGGACTCGTAAAAGTCTTCTCCAGCACCACAGTTCGAAAGCATCAATTCTTCGGCGCTCAGCCTTCCTTATAGTCCAGCTCTCACAGCCATACGTTGCTACTGGGAAAACCATAGCTTTGATTAGACGGACCTTTGTCGGCAAGGTGCTGTCTCCGCTTCTTACTATGCTGTCTAGGTTTGCCATAGCTTTCCTCCCCAGGAGCAAGTGTCTTTTAATTTCATGGCTACAGTCACCGTCTGCGGTGATCTTGGAGCCCAAGAAAATAAAATCTGTTACTGCTTCCATTTCTTCCCCTTCTATATGCCAGGAAGTGATGGGGCCAGATGCCATGATCTTAGTTTTTTTAATGTTGAGTTTCAAACCAGCTCTTGCACTCTCCACTTTCACCCTCAACAAGAGGGTCTTTAGATCTGCTTCGCTTTCTGCCATTAGGGTGGTATCGTCTGCGTATCTGAGGTTGTTGATAATATTTACCTTTACCTGGAAGTAATTCCTGCTGTGTTCAGAGGGGCTTACTCCCTGAAGCATCTTTCCCCAACCTAGTGTCCCCCAGATGTTTTAGACTTCAACTCCCATTAGCCCCAGGCAGCACGGTCAATGGTCAGGGATTGTGAGAGTTGTAGTCAGAAACATCTGGAGGACGCCGTGTTGCCTACCATAACATTAGAACATGAGAATATAAGAACTGTCCTGTTGGATCAGAAGAAGGGTTCATCCAACCTGGTGCCCTCCAGATGTTTTGGACTCCAGCTTCCATCATCCCTTGACCATTAGCCATGCTGGCTGGGGCTGATGGGGTTGAAAATACCTAGAGGGTACTTGGTTGGGGAGGGCTGACAACATTTTGTTTCTAACAGTGGCTCACCGAATGCCTCTGATTACAAGCAGGGTGTGAAGTTGATGGCCCTTGTTGTGTCTACGTACCGGGAGGGGAGGGGTGGATTGGTACCACTTTGCGGGACGAAGGCTCGTTATGATTTTTGGCAAGCTCTGAGTCCCTAGTGATGGAAAATAGGTGATAGTCTTGCATACCTTTCAACCTTCTATGTTATTGCCACATTTTCAATCATACCCCTGAATTTTCCAGTGGCTAGAATTCTACAATGGTGCCAGCAGGTCTCTGTTTCAATTACCTATAAAATATTTTTTTGGTAACTCAAGACATTCAAATTAAGACCTAAGATAGCCAAATACCTGCTCTTGCTACTTTAACAAACAACGTTCGGTTACCCTCATGAGTTTGAGGTATACAGCTTCCGAATATAGAGGCCCATTAAGCTATGATGGCGGATAGCCATTGCTGTCTATTTCCCATGAAGGCTGTTCTTCAACAGATATTTACCAAATTTCACATCTAGGGGCTTTGGAACTTCAGGGAATTTGCATGAAGAAGAATGTTTTACATTTTCAAAACAAGGGAGAGGGGTTGAGATCCCTGCATCTGGGGAAACTGATGATTTTAATTTATTTTCACCCAAATGTGCTTGGAGGTAGAGTTCATGTTGCTTTCTAAAGACTTTTTCTATTGTTTAAAAATGGGTGATGTCTCTCCCACCCCTAGCAATCTCAAACATCCTTCCAAAGGACAACAGAAAACGTTTAGAAAGTGTTCTTCTCCAAAGGAGGGAAGTAAGATTTCCAGTTCTAAGTGTAGATGAAAGGCAGAGAACCTGTGGCCCTCCAGATGTTGTTGGATTCCTATTCCCATTAATCCCAGCCAGCATGGCCAATGGCCTGGGATGATGAGAACTGGAGTCCTGCAACATCTGCAGGGCCACAACTTCCCCCACCCCTGGTGCAGATGTGTGATAGCTTGGACAAAGATTCTTCCCCTCTTGTCCTGTCTCATTCTTGCTTTAAGCTTTTTGCTCTGGCTCTCTACAGTATTATGATGACATGTTTCCATCTACGAAAGAACAGAAATGCTTTGAAAGAAACGTCTTCAACAAAACCCACAAGACTGACAGTGAGTATGTGGCCACCTCACTTAGAGGCAACCAGCAGCCCATAATCTGGCCTGCTGAGTAATACCGCCTAGCCTACCACCCCAGGTCTCTTCTTCTCCTTCCCTTGCCAGAAAAAGATATTTCAAGCAGCTAGGAGTGAAGAGACACACACACACATAGACCTGGATTGCATGCGGTGGGAAGCTACCGTGGGTGAATTTCCCCGCAGAGCTTCTTGTTGCAGTGGCAATTGCCATTTTGAATATTCGAGCTGTAGCGTAGCTTGTCATAATGTGCAAACACAGGGAGGGTGGGTTGTTGGGGTGGTTGACAAGCCATCCAGAACCCATGGGCTGTTTTAGGGTTGTGGGTGGTTTGTCAACCACCCTAGCAACCCACCCTTGCCAGGTTCACATGTAACATCAAGCTACGGCATGCCCCTGCCATTCTCCAAATATTCAAAATGGCAGCCAGCACAACAAGAAGCCCTGCAGGGAAATTCACTCACGGTGGCTTCTTGTTATGGGTGAACCATTCCACAGTGACAAAGGGGCAGGCAGTAGGGTGAGGCAGAGAAGTGGGGGGTGTCAACAGGCCACCTTGAGAAAGTTTTGGGGGTAAGTTTGGCCTGCCAGGTGTCCATTGCCTTCTCAACACAAATCAAGCTCCTGATAAGGGGACAGAGTGAGATGATGACCTAAGTGTTTATCTAGGTCAGCCTTCCCCAACTTGGGGCCTTCCAGATCTGTTGGACTACCACCCTTATCATCTCTCAGACAGCATGGGGGATGATGGGAGTTGTAATCAAACACAGCTGGAGGGCATCAGGTTGGAGAAGGCTAACTTAAATAGCTCCTTTCCACTGGTTTGCATTTCAGAGAGGTACCCATGTGCAAATATTGCCCGTGATTTGGAGGGGCAGATGTGTGTTTTCCATTTGCCACCTAATCACAAGGTTTTCTGCCAAATACAAATCCTGCTCCCTTCTGCTGCTGGAAACCTATGCAAGCTGAGCCAGTTTTTAAAAATCATGCCAGCAGTGCCAATAGCCAAAGGCTAGCAGGCCTCCCTTTGGCCCACAGTTCCGGGCTCTTAGCAGAATTGCTCTGCCTTTCTGTGCCAATAGGGGGCTATGCTGAGGTTAAATTGGGTACAGCCAAATAAAGGTGGACCACCTAGCCATTCAGCTCTGAGACAGCTTTGCATTCTAGGGACTTGGTAACTGTTTAAAGGCAATCAAGCCCCACCCCATCTGTTTGCAGCCAAAGATGTGGCTCACTCTAGTTTCACCTGCTTACAAGCTGCAGTATGAATAGAACTGGATAGTTGGAAATCAAAAGCATCCAATCAGAAAGAAGGTCACCAGCCCAGCAGCCAATCCACAAGCAAATGAGACAGGGCATGATGGGTTCTTCAAGACCCTTCCCACCTGCCCCCTTAGTAATCCCCCCTCTCTTATTCTTCTCAGGTGAGATTGCTTTCTTGGAAGGTCTGACCATTGTCTATAAAAGCAGCATTGATCTTTTCTTTTACGTGGTGGGGAGTCCCCATGAAAATGAGGTAAATGTTTCCTCTGGGAAATGGTTCTTAGCCAACAAGGAAATGAGCAAAAGCGGGCTGAAGGATATTCCATACTTCATATTTTCGTTGCATTTGACTCTTGTTTACCCTCATGCACGATTCTCAGAATTCATCAGTAATACCATGGCCATATCGAACAGGAAGCCATTAGAGGCAGAAGCCACAAGTTTCTAATTAACATTGCAAGTGACCTTTGCTGGTCAGGACCTTGAATAAGTAATACAGAAGCATCTTGTACAGCAGGGGTGCAGACCCCTTTTCAGCCCGAGGACTGAATTCCATTTAGGGGAAACTCTCGGGGGCCACATTCCAGTTGCGAGCAGGGCCACACACACAAAAAAAGGTGAGACCAAAATACCAAAAATCCCAGCATATTATAATTTAAAGCTCTTCCTGCCAGTAACTAAGTCTTAGGAGAGGCATTTCAACCTTTTAGAATGGGGGAAAAATGTACCTAAGCCAAGAAACCACCAATCAATGGTTGGGGGAAGCAGGGGGGGAGGCCAGGGAAAGGGGGTGTGGCTATTTGGGGAACCCTGGAGGGCCAGATTTGGCCCTAGGAGGGCTAGGTTTGGCCCCTGGGGCTGAGGTTCTGGACCCCTGTTGTACAGAGAGATGCTTCGTTGCCAAGTAATATAGCACTATATTAATTCTTTTGATCCATTTTGATTCTGCTTCCAGCTGATTTCAGAAAAGCCTGAGCAGAACTATGGCATCCTTATGTGAAGGCAACCTGTGTCCCATCTGTTTTGCATGTCACCTCATGCAGTTAGGGAGAAACACATGTTTAGCAATAACAGAAGACCCCTTAATTTTGTCTTTATTGATGTGGACCTTCTTTCCTTACTGCCCCCCCCACTTATTTCCTAGCTGATGCTGATGTCGGTTCTCTCCTGCCTCTTTGAATCCCTCAACCACATGCTGCGGTGAGTATCGTTGCAAATCCTGATGGCGTTCAAGGAGTATCTCACCAAAATCTAAAACCACAGAATGGAGGTACAAAAAATAAAGAAACACTCTGACCCCCTGCCCAAGGTAGGGTGCCTGTTCATGTGCTGTTCCCATGAATACATCTGTGTAATCTAGATCAGGGGTGGGCAGAAGACAGATGAGGATTTTGAAGGGAGAAAGGGAGCTGCCCTAGCTCCCAGCAGTATAGGCAGGGACAAAAGGCCGCTTGTGCTGAACACCAAGCCAGCAAGGTAGGCTGCCAACACCCCTTATGTCCACCTCAATCTGAGCCAGGGGACTCCCAGACCTTACAGGACACCCCTGGGGCTTATGAAAGTGGGGTGGGGGCAAACTAGCACCCTCTATTTCTAAGGCTTGGCCTGAAATCTTAAACAGTAACATTAACCAAGAGGAAGACTCTGGATTTAGCACTGAGAGAATTTAGAATGAAGCACACCGACAACCAGCTATAAGAGGTAGCAAGTTTATTGGGGAAGGGGAAAAGGGAATAAAAGACATACAAGAACCAGAATATGTTTGAAAACAGAAGTTCAAGGAAGAAATAACAATGCTACCTAAACTTGTCTATACATACCTAGGCCCGGGGCTTCGAATAGGACAGGGCCCAGACAGAAATACTTGGAGTCCAAAGCAAGGGCAAATGGAAGATGAAGACAATGGGCAATTGTAATCCCCTGGTTATATGCTCAATGCCCTGGCAACTCTAAGGTGACCCCTGTTAGCCAGTCATAAGCTAGCTGGTATAGTTTTCTCACAGCCTAAAGGGTTGTGACATTCCCATAGGGATGCAGCTGAGCACTCAGTCCAATTAACAGGGCCTTGTTCTGACCTTGGAGCTAGAGACATCACGAGATAACACACACACAGGTGGTTTACCCACTATGTGCAGTCCTAGCCTTTCCAAAAAGAGAGCTTACAAACTGCTAGAACACAAAAAAGAAAATGGAATTCTTGACAGGGATCTACTGGTAGATCCCCGGGTGATTTCCAGTAGATCCCCGGGGTTACTGACTCCCAATTATTTAAGAAGAGCAGCAACAAACAGGCTTCTTTTCCCCATTCTTAATTAGGTTGCTGAGATGGAAGAAAGCTTGGGGGGGGGGAAACCAGGACTGGATTTTTGTGTAACTGGTCTCAGTTCTGGTGCTGAAAACACATTCCTGCGCTGAGCATACGCTCAGAGGCATCCTGTTCCTTATTTCTAAGAGTGTGTTCTCTGACACACCCCAAGCCACTAGTTTGGACCTGGCTCCAGTTGGTAGACCTCAGGGTCCTAGGAAAAAAACAAAGTAGATCCTGCATGCCTGAAGTCTAGAGAAATTTGTTTTATGAGGCATTTAATATAGTTAATAAATAAGTCTTCTTGCCACTGATGATGCACCTGATCTCAGAAGCTAAGCAGAGTCAGCCCTGGTTAGTACTTGGATGGGAGACCGCTCGGGAATCAGGCTTCCTGCACTAAGCAGGGGGTTGGACCTGATGATCTTGTAGGCCCCTTCCAACCCTATGATTCTATGTCTATGATCTAGATCATTGTTTGCTGCAAACTGAGAATGAGTACACTGCAAAAGAGGCTGCCTATAGAACAAGGAATGTCAGAGGAAGGCAAAGTTCCTTGGGAAACTACCGTGCTCTTGAGCAGTTCACTGCTCTGACTCTTTTCAGTGGGATTGGCACGGGAGAATTTCTCAGTGGATGGGGATCCAAATCTGAAGCTCCGGGTGCCCCTGTCATCAGCAGTATTATTTATTATTCAAACTTAAATACTGCTTTCCACAAAGGTATCAAAGTGGTGAACATAAATACAATGCTATAAAAACAACAATAAATATACCGATAAAAACAACACAATACAAATTGATCAGGAATAAAACCGCGCATCCTGCTGTGTGCTACAAACCGTCCTGGCTGGGTCACGCTTCAGGGAAAGCCTCTGTAAAGAGAGGGGTTTTAAGAAGACGTGTGAAGGTCAGAACTCTGGGGACCCGTCTAGTGTCACTTGGCAAAGCGTTCCAGAAGGTGAGTGCCGCAACGCTAAATGCTCTAAACCTGTCCCTCTGCGGCTAAGTTATCATGGTCCAGGAATGGCCATTGTTGGCGCACCACGCGAAGCTGGTAAAAGGTACTCCTAGCTACTGAAGCCGCTTGAGCCTCAAGTGTCAAAGATGAATCCAGGAGTACCTCCAAACCGCATACCTGTTCCTTCGGAGGGAGTGCAACCCCTTCCAAAATAGGCAGCTGACCTATTTCTTAGATCTGTGACCCACCTGCCCACAGTACTTCCATCTTGCCAGGATTCAAGCTCAGCTTATTGGCCCTCATTCAGCCCACCACGGCATCCAAGCACTGGCCCAAATAAGTCTGGTGGCGACTAGGAAAAGAGCCTTTTTTCCGCCTGCAGAATGCCTTCCCCAGTACCCTTTTTGCTATCATTTTGGCACCAAGTGTCATATTCCCTTGGCCCCCTCCTTCCTCATGTGCGTGCGCGCACACACAGACACGAAGAGAGGCTTCAGTCTCACGCCTTTAATTCACTATCAACAGGTTCATTACAGATGTAAATCTTCGAAGACTCTCAGGCTACAAAGGAATACAGCTGCTTCATTCACGAATGGCAACAGAGGATCCAAATGGGAGCTACGATGTTGCCAGCAGTTTGAAACAAGAACTTGCTGGCTAGAATAACTTAGGAAGGAGGGATGCCTCTCCCTTCCAGTGATGCTCCCCTACGTCGATCCTCACGCATCGCCAACCGAGTTGACCATCTGAGCTCGGCCTCTAACTTCTCCCGCTTCGCTCTGCGCCGCAACCTAGCATCCCTCAGGTCACATCCCACACTCTCCTCCTTCTCCTGGGTTCTCACGGAGGAAGGAAAGGGGCGGCGGGGGGGGGGGGTCAGGCCCAGCCATCTGTGTGTTAGCAACCTGAGAAGCACGCCCATCCATATCTGAACTCGCTTGGGAAGATGCCTCCCCGCAGGGGCATGGCTAGGTTCTTAAAAGATCTGGGGCACAGGCCCATCACACAAATTTTCATATGTATGTATGTATATGAGTCTAAGCACATGTGCAATATGTGTGTGTGGGTGTGGTGTGATTGTGCGTGTGTATAGATTACATACATCATAAGTGTGCACTGACCCCACCCCCCACCCCACTTCAACTCAGACCCCGATTCAGCGTTTTGGAAAACATCCCGCTTCTGCGCTGGCCAGTTTGTAGTCAGACCACTTCAGCTCAGCACCAAACCTGAGTCAATGTTTGGAAAAATGGATCTTTATGCTTCCTGTTGATTACTATGGGAAATTAGAAAAAAAACTAACTTTTTTCTTTTGGTCTGAACTGGATGATCATTTCAGGCATAGCAGCCCCCTAGAAAGGGATTACACCTGCCCAATGTCAGAAAAAAAGGTGCAGGGTTTATATTTTGATTTTGTTTTAAAGGGAACTGCCAATAACATTTTAATTCCTTGGACGAATTGGATAAAAATTTCAGGATTCATTGCCCCATCAGAGGATATCATGTCTGCCAAATTTCAGAATGATAGCCACAAGGGTTTTTGTGCAAGGGTGGCCTCGACATTTTGAGGTCTCCAAAAGAGGACATACTTATCTCCCTATGTTCCTTGTGGACCATCGTTCTGAAAATTACAAAATTAGAGGTGTCCCTAAGTAAGAAATCAGCAAAGTTTCAGAAGGATAGGTGCAGCAGTTCATGTGGAAGGGGAGTTCTTCAATTTGGGGAGGCAGGCTTTCCCTTCCCCCCTTCCCCAGTAGTTTTTGGGTAAATTTGTATGAAAATGCACAGGTCATTAGAGGTGTCCCCCAGGCAAGAAACCTGCAAAGTTTCTGAAGGATATACATGCATTCTAATTTAGAATTACTAGAATTTATTTACATTTCACCAGTGTCAGCAGCAGGGGAACATGGGTGGGAAGGTGCTATTGCACTCATGTCCTGCTTGTGCTTTTCCTATGGGCTTCTGGTTGGCCACTGTGTGAACAGAATGCTGGACTAGATGAACCTTGGTCTGATGCAGCACATCTCTTCTTACGTTCTCAGATATAAAGTGCCTCTGAGCATGCACAGAATGATTTTCTTTCACCACTGGGCACTTACATTCTCCCCCTACCAATTCTATTTCCCTCCATGCAACCATCCCTCCTCATCCTACCATCCCCCAGCAACTCTTCATCAAAATAGATGTTTTGTGCAACTCTCCTCTACCTCTTTCTGGTTATGCACAAGCTCTCATTGTATCTTCCTCCCCATAACTTCATTTGTGCCAAGACTTCACCAGGATTCAGCCAATGAGTCTGTTTTCAAAACTAGGGCTAAGTTATGGAGAAACTCTGAGTATGTACTAAGTGCCTTTCCCTCACTACTGAAGCTAGAGTTCATGCAAAAAAACACACCCAAAGCCACAAATGACAAAACATGCATAGGAGTGGGCTGAAAGGGTAGTCAGTCCATTAGACGGAATTGGGTAGGCACTGTGTTAAGCCTGCAGTACCATGCTCACAACTCAGGACTTATTTCTGACTAAACATGCAGAACATCAAGGTGCAAACCTCCCTGCAAAAGTAACTTGTGCTGGAATCCTATGCACACTCTCCTGAGGGTAAGCCTCATTAAACATAATGGGACTTCTCAGTACGCATACATAGGATTGCATAAATTAGCAATATTTATCTCCCCTCCACTTAAAAAACAAACCAAAACTCCTATTTTTTTTAATTAAAGCTTTCGGTTCACAGGAACATAGGAAGCTGAGTCAGACCCTGAGTCAGTCCATCTAGCCCAGAATTGTTGATGCTGACTGGCAGCAGTGGCTCTCCAGAGTTTCAGACCAGATTCTTTCCTAGCCCTACCTGGAGATGCTGGGGATTGAAACTGGGACCTTTTGCACGCCAAACATGTGCTCTGCCACTGAGCTACAGCCCTTCCCTTTGCTGGATAATGGCAACCGACAAACAAAACAGCCCCAGATTGTTTCTCTGCGATCATGTGAACCCAGTCTTCTCAAAGACTTGAGTGAGGAGAAGGAGAAAAACCAATCCTCTTGTCTGTTTGTATAAAGTCAAATACAGTTCAGAACTTCTCTTGCCCGCCGAAGAGAATTCTCTTTAAGAATTCCCCAACATATGCTCTGGGTGGAATAAAGAAGAGAAAGAAAGAACAGGATAGGGGAGGGAAGAAAAGAAGAATGGTGATTGGAAATGTGTGTGGAGGTGGGGGTTAGAGAGAATTCCCTAAGCCAAGTAGCTCCTTTCAGAGAGGTAGTGCTTTAGAGGAATTTAGGAGGCTGTGCAGGGTTTGCAAGGATTGCATGTACTTAAGTGAACTTTATGAGGTGAGGTGGCTGAGGGCTTTTTTAAAACTGTAGAATTTATTTAAAAGCCCCAGCAGTTTCTTGATCATGACACCACATAATCCTAATCCTCCCTTTGGGATTATTTGAGTCCTACAGCTATTTAGGAGAAATTAAAGTGGAGGGGGGAAAAGACGTTTGTGGAGGCTGATTGGATCCTTTGCTGTACTGGAGCTACTAAACTTCTGTAGAATCCAAAGGTTCCAGTTTGGGGCTGTAACATCAGATACTGTATGAAATAGCAGTATTTCACACAGAGCTCTTTCTTCCCTTCCTTCTCCCTCTTCAAAATTTCATTGCAGGCAAGCTCCCAACAGTGGGCATGTAAGAGCAGAAAAGAAATGTTGGGGGAGAGATTTTTTTGCACCTTAAAAAAAAACCCTACACCAGAGATTAGGGATAGTGACCACCTAATGGTCACCTTAAACATCTTCTGATTAGGATCCCTAATCCCCTGGCTGGCTTGACAGTTTTTAGTTTTTGTTTTAGACTTTGAGAAAAGGAAACTACACATGGCTAGTGCACAAGCCACTGGACCTAACTGTCTGAAATTTGGTAGGTTCAGTCAGCTCCATAGGGCTTGCCAGGTCCCCAAATTCCATGAATTTATGTGGAAGCACAAACAAATTACAGCTCTTTACTTTGACAGATTTTCTTGGAAAAAGCAAATTTTACCTGTGGCTAGCACAAAAGCTACTGGACCTAATTGTCTGAACTTTGGCAGGCTCAGTCAGCTCTATGGGGGCTGACAGGTCCCCAGATTCCATGCATGTATGTGGAAGCACAAAAAATTATAGCTTTTTGCTTTGGCAGATTTCTTGAAAAAGCAAATTTTACGTATGACTAGCACAAAAGCCACTGGACCTAACTGGCTGAAATTGGCATATTCAATCAGCTCCATGGGGGCTACCAAGCCTCCAGATTTCATGTATTTATCATACAAACTAAAAAAGTTATGGCCGTTTTTGTTTTCCAATGCAAGCCAATGGGAAAATGTAAAAAAAAAAAAAAGTAATTAGGATAGCTCAAAAGATCCAGGGCACAGCTCAAAAGATCTGGGGCCCATGCCCAGATGGACCGCTGATAATGATGCCCCTGCCTCCCCCCATCCCCTTTCTGGCTGTTCCCCTTCTGAATCTGAACTGCTAACTATCTCCAGTTGGGGGTTGGACTCGATGGCCTTGTAGGCCCCTTCCAACCCTACTATTCTATGATTCTATGATCCATATGCTCAGAACCAATCCTGACACCAAGTGAAGATCTTTTAATTTTTCCAGGCTTTTGGACCTTGCTAACTTTTAATTCTTTTAAGTTGCCATGAGTTTTTATTGTTGTTGTTTTTATCCCAGTCTTTGCTATTTTTTCTAATTGTATATTATTATTTTATAGATATAATATAGGGGTAGGTGTAAAGAGGCAGAACAGCAAAGCAGCAAGAAGACTCTGGACCCATTATGGATGCAGTCAGTCTTCAGTTAAAAGTATATAAGAAAGATAGACTAGCAATATATTATTTATTTATTTATTTATTTATTGCATTTATATCCCGCTTTTTTTCCTCATGCAAGGAACCCAAGGCGGCTTACATTCTCCTCCTCCTCTCCATTTTATCCTCACAACAGCAACCCTGTGAGGTAGGCTGGGCTGAGAGTCCATGACTGGCCCAAAGTCACCCCATGAGCTTCCATGGCCGAGTGGGGACTAGAACCCGGATCTCCCAGCTCCCAATCCAACCCAACCCTCTAACCACTACACCACGCTGGCTGTCTTATAATTTAATATATATACTCTGTGGTAAGATGCCATCGTAATGCCAGTTGGCCATTAAAGGTGGGATATACGTTTGAGAAATAAATAGTCCTCATATATCACCTGGGGATGGCAGTTCATAGAAACCATCAGTCTCCCTACAGTAGCAAAATCTAGAGGACAGAACCCAGCCTTTATGTCCCCCACCTTGGAGCAGCCCAATTTCTACTTGGGAGCTACCAGAAGGCCATCAAAGTCACACACACACCACCCAAAGATTAGCCTGCCCAATTCAGAACATAAGGTGCCTACAAGGACAAGTCAGGTTTGGTACAAAGCAGTAGCCCCAGCTGAGCCACGGAAGTGAGTCAGGCCATATGTTCCCCAACCTCATCCTCTAAATCATGGGCGGGCAGAAAGTAAAGCTCCAGGTGTTTTGAACTTCAACTCCCACCATTCCTGACCACTGGCCATACTAGCAGGGGCTTCTGGGAGCTGAAGTCCAGAACACCTGGAGATCTACCTTCTGCCCACCCCTGCCCTAAATGAGATTGTAACTTGCAATGCATGTTATGTTTAGAAATAAAATGTTTGTTATTCTCTTGTGTACTTTGGTGTAGTGAATTCCCCATCCGGGGTCTTAAAAAAAAACCAACGCTGCTGGTTTTTCCTGGGGTAGATTCTATACTACAAATTTATATTGTTTTTATATCAGTTAATTATCATCATGGTATTTCCCCCATAGAATCCTGGGAGTTGTATTTTGGTGAGGTGCTGAGAATTCTCTGTGAGAGATCCCTAGGCCTACCCCATTCCCTCAAAGACCTACAGTTCACAGAGTCCCCTCTGGAGAGGGATTGACTCTTAAACCAGTTTATATCTGTAGGGCAGGTAATATGTCCCTAGTGTTAATAGCTCCCTTGTTTTGTCTTGTGTCTAGAAAGAACGTGGAGAAGCAAACCCTGGTGGAGAACATGGATGGGGTGTTCCTTGTAGTGGATGAGATCGTTGATGGCGGGTGAGATTCATGTGAAAGAGGAAAAACATTATGTGAAATGGAGAGAGATAAAGGAATTGATACTAGCTACTGAGGCAAGGTTTTGTTGCTGACCTGCAAAGTCCTAAACGAGTCGGGACCAGGATACCTAGCTGACTGCCTTCCCCTATATAGACCCAGTTGACCCCTGAATCTTCTGAGGAGACCTTACTGGTTATTCCACGACCAATGGAATATCGCCAGGTAGCGGTACGTAAGCCAGCCTTCTCAGCTTTGGCACCCACCTTTTGGAACAATCCCCCATGTGTGGTCAAGAGACAGAAAGCAGTGGCAAGTTTTAAACACCTCTTGAAAACATACATGTTCACACAGGCTTTCCCTGGCTTGTAAGGGATTCTGTTGTTATTTTGTTATAATGTTTTTAAATTATTATTTTTGCCCCATTTTTATATTGTTATATTGCATTTTTAGTGTGAGCCACATAGGGGATTTTAGTAAATTAAGTGGTATGAAAGTATTATAAATAAATAAATAGGCAAAAATACTTACTCAGAAGACGTCATTCAAATCCAGTACATACCAATAGTGCCCCAAAGCCTTTTCCATTGTGGAATGAGTTTGGCAAGTCTCAGGACACTCCCTCCTCATGGCATCCTCAGTTTTTAATCTGGATTTTAAAGTATTTGCCAAAGCTCCTCAAGTTCATTGAGACAAAAACACTCTGGAGATTGTCCAGTAAGTACATCACATTAAGAAATCCAGCTAAAATGCTAACCTAAGTAATGAATCCAGCTTAAAACGTGGACTCAGTGAACTCATGTTTAAAAACATGCCGTTATTTTAATCTGAAATGTATTTTGCCCTACTTTTTGAGATGGTCACAGTGCAATCCTGTGCCTGTATACTCAGAAGTAAGTCCCACTGAGTTCAGTGTTCTTACTCCTCCGTAAGTGTGTATAGCGGGGTGAGCTGTCAAGGGCTGCATTTTTTTCTGTCAAGGGCTGCATTCCCCCTGGGATAATCTTTCCCGTTCAAATGCTAGCAGTGGGGAGTGCTCTAGCCAGTGGTGGGTGGGGCTTGATCAAAAGTGGGTGGGGTAACCCCTTTCTATCTCTGCTGCCATCCCCTTCCTCTCCGCCCCCCCCCAATCCAGTGGGCTGAAGAAGGGATAGATCACCCTTGCCAAATATATGAACTGATTGCCTCCAGAGGGCTTTTGAAATTAAGCTAAGGGCTACACGTGGCTGAGAAGTCGCGGGTTGCCCACCCCTGGTACATAGGATTGCTCAGCCTGGGATTAATGAGTAAAGAAAATTCCTCCTTTTCAAGAGGGAGAATTGGAATGGATGGATTGCTCTCCCATGCTTACAGGAAAAAAATTAAATTGGTTTGCAAAAATACTGGGGCATTGCTGTTGCGAGGAGGGAGGAACCTTTTGGGGCTTACCACTTTGGTTTTTAAAGGGCTTCATAACTGTGCTCATGCTTCCACAGTACAGCCAGGGAAAGCTCAGAAGTATAATGAGAATAAAACTTTTAAAAATTGCACAAAATTGCATGAGGAGTGCTGCAATGGTGTTCATCACTTCCGGTGGCCTAGGCACTGGCCAATAGGTGCTTGTGGCATTTCTCAGCCTAAATGGGTATAATCTGTTTCTTAAAATAAGTGCACTGGACAGAAACAAAATACTGCCTTTTGATGACTAGGGGAAAATGCAATTTCCCTGCACTAGAATCACTTTTCTGGATATCTCGTAACAGCTGAATGACAACTACACCATTATTGAGCACAAAAGAAAAAAAAGGTGGTCTCAAAGCCCTTTCTTAGGATCACTTCCAGGGTCATCCATTACCAGAGACACAGATCAGGAGTTCCCCTTCCCAAGATGCTTATTTTCTCTCTTTCTTTTTCAAATCTAGTGTGATTCTGGAAAGTGATCCCCAGCAAGTCATCCAGAAGTTGAATTTTAGGGTGAGTTGTCACCCTCTCTCCTCTCCCAGGTTTAAAAATAATAATAATCTTGCACCATCTTTACACTTAATCCCCCTGCTCATCTTCCTCCTGAAATTCTTTCCACCCCAGACGAACCTGGAGCCTGCAGCTTATGGCTTCGTTCTCTTTGATTACATCACGGGTAACTCAGAGCACAGTGAAATTCTGCCCGAGAGGTTCTACAAATAGCGGAACGTTCTCAGAAACGGGAGGCAGGAGTAAGACATCGCTTCTTTCTAAGCATGTTGTTCTAATGCGGCATGCTGGCAGGTGATTGACACCATTCCTCATTGTCAGGGGAGATCCCAAGGGTGGAAGGGTGACTGTAGCTGCTAGCAGTTCCAAGAGCTGCTGGAGAACTTCGGAACATAAGAAGCTGCCTTAATCCAAATCAGGTCCTTGGTCCATCTAGCTCAGTATTGTCCAACAGAGGCTGATGGTTCCAATGTCAGTGGGGCAGTGAATCCTCTCCGGGTTTCAGTCCAAATCAGTCAGAACTCTAAAGTTGCTATCCAAGGTGCTCCACACCTTTAGAGTTCTAACTGGTTCAGACTGAAACCCAGAGTGGATTCACTGCTCCATTGACATCGGAGCCAGCAGCCTCTTCTGGTATTGTCTAGTGTTGTCTCCAGATGTGAACAGCATGTGTGTCTGTGGCTTGCAGTGGTGTAGTAGACACAGTCCTACTGTGGTAGCTTGCTGGGACACAGCCCAGGGGCTTTTTTTTATTAGCAGGGTTGCCAACATCATCTGCGACTCCGCTCAGAACTCCCTGTGCCTCTGAGCTTAACTGCAATCCTCACAGTAGCTGGGGAGAGGAAATGAGTTTTCTCAGTGACATTATATCGCTGTGAGCTATCCCTGCTTTAATGCAAAGTATTTTGGAGGGTAGCCTGGTCTTGAATGGGCAATTAAGAACCGGTAGCTTCATAGAAGACCTACCTCTGGTAGAGGTGAACGTTGCTAGAACTGCTTTGTTGAAATGGCTCAGCACAGCGGCCTGCATTTTTGGCCTTTCCTTGGGGGCGTGGCTATGGGGGACTGCCATGATGGGCGCCTGCAGTTCAGAATTTATCACACCTCTGGTAGCATGGTGTGGTCCATGCAGGTTTTTAAGCATGCTGTGTGAGTTGCTGTTTTAAAGGTGAGAACTGAAAGACCAGTTATAACATTGCAAACCATGGGATTGGATGCAGATTTAGTCATTTTAGAGCAGACTCATTGAAATCGAAGGGACTTAAGTGAGTCATGGCTCACTTAAGTCCCATTGATCTCGATTGGTCTACTCTAAGTATGACTGAGTCTGGCTCCAACCCCATGTTCACATTTAATCAGGATATACAGAGACTCTCTCCACTTGCAGGGTTGCTTTACATAATAATGTGAGCCTGCAGCATGGTGGTGGTTTTTAAAAAAATCTGGGTGAGTATTGTGTGAATGCCCTGCCTGTGATTAGTGATGCTGTTTATGTGATATATCAACATTGTTCACATGGGTTTGCTTCTCTGATGGTGGATTGGAAGGAGATAATGTCAGTTGCCAGGCTTCCAGCTCTTGCAGAACTTTCCCAGCATGCACTGCACCCATCTGCAGGGGCTATGGCGGCTCCGTGTTTATGGCCTATTTTATGCAGGAGCCCAAGGTTCTATGTGGTGGAAAAGCCCTTGGGGTGACTGTAGCTGTTAGCTATCCCAAGAACTGCTAGAGAACTTAGGAACGTAGGAAGCTTCCTTAATCCAAATCAGATCCTTGGCCCATCTAACTCAGTGTTGTTGACCCCAGGTGTGGAACCTGTGGCCCTCCTGATGTTGTTGGACTGCCATTTGCATCCTCCCTGACCACTGACCATGCCAAGGCGAGTTGGAGTCCAACAACACCGAGAGGGCTGCAAGTTCCCCACGCCTGATCTATGCTGCCTGTCTGGCTGCAGCTCTCCGGGACTTCAAATAAGATTCTTTCTCATCCCTTCCTGGACATGCTGGAGACTGAACCTGGGACCTTCTGCATGCAAAGCATGTGCTCCACCACTAAGTTAAAAGCCACCTTCCTACTCTCTCTCAATGCCGCTTCCACCTGCCTTCTTGCTCAGGCATTGCTGGAGGGAGAATCATCAAGTAGGCAGTGAGGTCCAATTTGCACCACTTTACTCTTACGTTGAATTGTATTTGCTATTTTGTTGCCCATTTGGAGAGATCTTTGTGGAGTTCTTCGCTGCCTGTCTGCTTAGGGTTCCACCTTCCTCAATAATTTGGAGTTGTCTGCCAATGTTGACTACCTCACTGCTTCCTCCTACCTCTAGATCATCTATGAATGTTAAATAGCAGTTTTCCCAACACAGATGGGGGTATTGTATTACTGCCCTCCAATGTGAAAACTGTCCATTTATTACTGCCTACTGCCCCATGTTCTTTTACCAGTTACTGGCCTAAAACAGGACCTGTTCTATGATGTGATGGCCATTAAGTTTACGTAGAAGCCTGATAGCTACATTTATAGGTTTGTTAGCACTCTCAAAGCATTCTAAAAGGATGATGAGGCAGGACTTCCCATTGTAAAAGCCATGCTGATTCTTCTTCAGCAAGGTTTGTTCTTCCATTTGTTGAATTATACCATCTTTAATCATGCTTTCCATCATTTTACCAGGGCTGGTGGATCTGTTGTTTCCTAGATCTCTCGCCATCCCAGATCCCCTTTTAAAAATGTATATTACATTGATTACAGACCATTCTTTTGATAAGGAGGCTGGTTTTAGTGCTGCATTGCATATTACTGATAGAAGATCCAACAAGTTCACATCTCAGTTCTTTAAAAACTCTTGCAGGGATGCCATCTGGCCCAGGTGAATTGTTAATTTGTAATTTGTCAAATAGCTCTGAAATCCTGTCTGTTACTACTCTGCTTGACTAAGTTCAGCAGGTGGCCGTCCTGAAAAAAGAGGATTAGATGTATCTCTCCAACACCTTCATACCTTTTGTCAAAATGGTCCTTACTGCATCACTGGCTGGTTTCATGCATCTGATATATTTGAAGAAAATTTTACTGTTTTTATGTTTCCATAATTTGCTCCTCAAATTCTTTCTTTGCTTGGTTTATTGTCAATCTGCTATGCTTTTGATGTTGTTTTAATTTTCCCCATTTGGCTGAGACTTTCCCCCTTTTAAGGAAGCTTTCTTGCCTTTTGTGGCTTCCTTGACTTAGCTATGGTCCTTCCCCTTGCTTCACACCTCTTTATTTTCATCTCCCTTAGCTATCCTAACTTTCCCCCCCTCCCATTTTAGGTGGACGACAGCTCTTTATCAGACCACAGTGTCACTCAGGTAAGTCTATTCAAATAATCTGGAGTTTGTCTCATATTCTGCTGTCTTAGCTGGTGGCATGATTATATGATCTAGATTTTATGATCTGGACTGCAACAAAATGTTGCAGTGTGTTGTGATCTTGTTCAGGGTTTCAACTCGCCAGTAGTATTTTTTTCCAGAATTCTCCATTCGGTTTCCGCCACCACCACCACCACCACCACCACCGTTTTCTGTCATCCGCCCCACCCCCAAACAGACATTCAACATTCTGAGGCCACCAGGCATGATCAGTCCAAATTGGACTCACTTGGGGTTTTTTTCTAAACAATTTTGTGTACCTTTGCAAATGCTGGGGTTCCCCTGCTGACACCTTTGGCTACATACGGATCCATATTTGGACAATGAGTTTGCTATTAGTATATAGAATTTGTGTTGGAGGCAGTCTTGAGGACTCTCTAGAAAGGATGCGACGTTTTGCCACTTTTGTACGGACGTACCCATGTCCCACAAATAAAGTATTTGTTTGCCCTTGTAAATGCACAAGAGGAAAGAGTGGGGGAGTGGCTGCAGGGAAAGGGTTAATTTCCACTCCCTCTCCCCTTCCCTGAAAGCAGCTTTTCTTTAAAAACAAGCATAGCATTAGGAGTCTCATTCATGTATTTGCACAGAATGTGCATAATGTCAGCATGTGACCATGGACAAAAGCGTGCACGCGCATGTTGTTTATACACCAGAGGATACAGATTACGAAACAAGTGTGGAAATAAAGCTGCCTGAAACCAGACGCTATTCAACGAAACAGAGGTTGGAAAACATTGGGAGTGTTGGCAGTGACCTACACACACAATTTCTCATTCCCCAATTTACTAGCTGTCCCCTTACAAACCAGCTTCTCCAAGTTAATCCTGATGGCATGTAGGCCAAGAGGACAGGCGGCAGGGCAGGGGCCTTGATATCCCCAGCAGGTCTTGCTAACAGTCTCTTCTTGTCTGTTCACAAAGAGAAGAGAAACGTCTCAGTCAGGATGTTGAAACGGAGATTTTATTTGTTTAAAAAGCCCAATGTGTTTCGGCCTATTTGTGTTTTAGGCCGTCTTCAGGGTGTTATAAAAATGTCTTCAGAAATTCTTATAATAAATATCTCCTACTAACATTCACTAGTGATTCCTTTTAGTTTTAATAGGAGGTGTTTATTATAAGAATTTCTGCAGATGTTTAAGGCCTGGAGGAAGGCCTTAAAATAGAAATAGGCCGAAACGCACTGGGCTTTTTTAAAAAACAAGAGCTTTGTTTTGGCATCCTGAGATGTTTCTCTTCTATTCATGGGTCTATTTTGGAAGCTCTCCCACCTTTGCACATTTGTTTCTTCTTGACTGCTGCCTTAGAGTAAGTAAGTAGCTGACAACATAAAACTGATGGGTCTGAGCTGCTGCTGTTAGCCCCATCAACAAAAATATCTCCCTCCCGCCTTAACCGAGTTGCCCCTAAGCCACAGAATGAGACCTGGAAACAGATATCCACCTGGGATACATTTTTTTCAGTTGTGCAAAAGCCTAGTCCATAATGGTGAGAAAAGAGTGCCTCATTAATGCTTCCAGGAAACGGGCTTGGCTGCAATTTCTGAATCAGGCGCAGCCTGCATATAAACCCGCCGTCTTCTCCCAGACGCAGTGGAGGCTAGTGGCTCTGATGTCAGTGGGGCGGTGAATCTACTCCATTTCAGTCAGAACCAGTCAGAACTCTAAAAGAGCTATTCAGGGTTGGATAGCTCCTTCAGAGTTCTGACTGGTTCTGGCTGAAACCCGGAGTGGATTTACCGCCCACTGACATTGGAGCCACCAGCTTCCACTGACCTTTGGTAGGGTCATGGCTCTCATTGAACTCCTTGCTCAGGTCGTGATGCCACAAAGCCAGGTCAGAGTGAAGGCAATACTTCCTGCATTCACTGTGAATGAGGTAATATTTTTTGCCCTGTTTTGCAAAACACCTACCCTGTTGCCGCTCAGCCTTATACTCCGTGCTGATATGGGTTTTATAGAGTTAACTAATTTATCATGAATTGTAGTTAGTAGAGAATGCTAAGAATTCTCCATTAGAGATTCCCAGTCCTCCTCGTAGAACTACGTTTCCCAGGGTTCCTTGGCAAGAGGGAATGAAATATTTAACCAGTTTAAGTCTGTGTTACCCTACAGTGTCATAGTTGTAGCTTCAGGCAAGGGCTATCACCAATTCCCCTAACTAGTGCTGTGGGACTACCGGTTCCTAGCAACTGCAATCATACTTTGCCTAAGTTGACAGAACGGCTAGGGAGAAAGCTGGTGAGGGACTGGCAGTGAGGGACGCTGTTGCCTTCTATGGGGTACATCCCTGGGTCAGATCTGAGAGCCAGTGTGGTGTAGTGGTGCTAGTGTGGTGTGGTGCCAGTGTGGTGTAGTGCTGGACTGTGACTCGGGAGACCTGGGTTCTAGTCACCACTTGGCCATGAAGCTCACTGGGTGACTTTGGGCCAGAAACCTACCTCAGAGGGTTGCTGTGAGGATAAAATGGAGAGGAGGAGGAGAATGTAGGCTGCCTTAGGTTTCTTGCAAGAGGAAAAAAGGCAGGATATAAATATCAACTCCTCTTGCTTTGCCTGTATTGGGGAGAACAAAAAGACCCCAATGGTTGGGTTGGGTCTGCTAGGCTGGTGGTACGTTGCTCTCTCTCTATTTTTTAATTATTACATTTCTATACCACCCAATAGCCAAAGCTCTCTGGGCGGTTCACAAAAATTATATCCCCGTTTGCTTAATTTTGTGTATAAAAGCTGGCTGGAGGTGTGGTCCAGCCAGAGTTAAGCACTTTGAAAGCCCACTAATTTCTCTGAAAGGGAGCTAAGCGCACACAGGACTCTTCCCCTGAAACAAAGAGATCTTCAAAAATGCCGAACTTTGGTTGGATTCCTCCCCTTGATAGCTTCCCTCTTCCCCATCATCTCCAGGGCCACCTTTAGATGGGGTGGAGGCGGTCTCTTCGAAGTGCCGCTGTGGTGTCAGTCAGCAGTAGGGTGGCCACTCACACATTGACAAAAAAGAGGGCAATAAACAGCATTGAAATTGCAGGTCCTAATGTATATGTAGAGATACAAATTTGGAAAGAATTACTACAATTTAAATAGAAATAAAGTACATCTCACCATCATGGGGACGTCTGTGACCAGGTGACCTGTGTGTCTTCCTCAGTCTGCTGCCCAGGTGCCAGTGGTTGAGGGGCAACTTTACAACACCCTGCTGGCTCTCCCGCCCAGGGCCAGCCCAAGACATTTTGCTGCCTGAGGCGAAGGACAAGATGGCTCCCCCTCCCATTCCATGTATAAAATTTGCCTGGGCAGGCAGCTGAATCTGTCTTCAACACCAATGATGAGGCAGTGTCCTCCACTGAACCTGAAGGCAGCAGGCTAACTTAAGGGGCACAGAGTAGGTTGCAAGCCCCACCGCTCTCTCCTGGAACACCTCCCAGTATCTGCCACGTGAGGCAACTGCCTCACCCTTCCTAACGGTAGGGCCAGCCCTGCTCTTTCCTTATGGTTATCTTTAAACTGGAGTAGGACTGGACAGCCCTTCAATTAGAGGACACCTTCAAACAGAGGACTATCCTCTGACAGCCCTTCAGATAGAGGACTGCCCTTTATACAGTAGGACACATGGTCATCCTAGTCAACAGGCAAAGGATTAAAGGGTTTGTTTTCAGTGTGTGTTTTTAAATAGATACATGTTGTTGTTGTTCAGTCTTTAAGTCGTGTCCGACTCTTCGGGACCCCATGGACCATAGCACGCCAGGCCTTCCTGTCCTGTGCTCTCTCCCAGAGTGTGCTCAGGTTCATATTCATTGCATCAGTGATGCTATCTAGCCATCTCATCCTCTGCCGTCCCCTTCTCCTTTTGCCTTCAATCTTTCCCAGCATCAGGGTCTTTTCCAGTGACTTTTCTCTTCGCATTAGGTGGCCAAAATATTTGAGCTTCAGCTTCAGTATCTGTCCTTCCAATGAGCAGTCAGGGTTGATTTCCTTTAGGATGGACTGATTTGACATCCTTGCAGTCCAGGGGACTCGTAAGAGTCTTCTCCAGCACCACAGTTCGAAGGCATCAATTCTTCGACACTCAGCCTTCCTTATAGTCCAGCTCTCACAGCCATACATTACTACTGGGAAAACCATAGCTTTGATTATGCGGACCTTTGTCAGCAAGGTAATGTCTCTGCTTCTTACTATGCTGTCTAGATTTGCCATAGCTTTCCTCCCAAGGAGCAAGCGTCTTTTAATTTCATGGAGCCCAAGAAAATAAAATCTGTCACTGCTTCCATTTCTTCCCCTTCTATATGCCAGAAAGTGATGGGGCCAGATGCCATGATCTTAGTTTTTTTAATGCTGAGTTTCAAACCAGCTTTTGCACTCTCCACTTTCACCCTCAACAAGAGGCTCTTTAGATCCTCTTCACTTTCTGCCATTAGGGTGGTATTGTCTGCGTATCTGAGGTTGTTGATAATTCTCCCGGCAATCTTAATTCCGACCTGTGATTCATCCCACCCGGCGTTTCTCATGATGTACTCTGCATATAAGTTAAATAAGCAGGGCGACAATATGCAGTCTTGTCGTACTCCTTTCCCAATTTTGAACCAATTGGTTGTTCCATGTCTGGTTCTTACTGTTGCTTCTTGACCCTCGTACAGGTTTTTCAGAGACAGGTAAGGTGGTCTGGTACTCCCATCTCTTTAAGAATTTGCCAGAATTTGTTGTGGTCCACACAATCAAAGGCTTTAGCGTAGTCAATGAAGCAGAAATAGACGTTTTTCAGGAATTCTCTTGCTTTCTCCATGATCCAGCGAATGTTGGCGATTTGATCTCTAGTTCCTCTGCCTCTTCAAAACCCAGCCTGTACTTCCGGTAGTTCTCAGTTTACATACTGCTGAAGCCTAGCTTGTAGGATTTTGAGCATAACCTTGCTGGCATGTGAAATGAGCGCAGTTGTACGGTAGTTTGAACACTCTTTGGCATTGCCCTTCTTTGGAATTGAAATGTAAACTGACCTTTTCCAGTCTTGTGGCCACTGCTGAGTGTTCCAAATTTGTTGGCATATTGAGTGCAGCACTTTAACAGCATCATCTTTTAGGATTTTAAATAGCTCAGCTGGAATACTGTCATCTCTGCTTGCTTTGTTGTTACTAATGCTTCGTAAAGCCCACTTGACTTCACTCTCTAGGATGTCCGGCTCAAGTTCAGTGACCGCACTCTCCTGGCTATCAGGGACATTAAGATCTTTCCTATATAGTTCTTCTGTGTATCCTTTCCACCTCTTCTTAATCTCATCCGCTTCTGTTACATCCCTGCCTTCTTTGTCCTTTATCATGCCCGTCTTTGCACAAAACGTTCCCTTGATATCTCCGATTTTCTTGAAGAGATCTCTAGTCTTTCCCATTCTATTGATTTCTTTGCATTGTTCATTTAAGAAGGCCTTCTTGTCTCTCCTTGCTATTCTCTGGAACTCTGCATTCAGTTGGATGTATCTTCCCCTTTCTCCCTTGCTTTTTGCTTCCCTCCTTTCCCCAGCTACTTGTAAAGCCTCATCAGACAGCCACTTTGCTTTCTTGCATTTCTTTTTCTTTGGGATGGATTTAGTTGCTGCCTCCTGAACAATGTGACGGACCTCCGTCCATAGTTCCTCAGGCACTCTGTCTATCAGGTCTAATCCCTTAAATCTATTCATCACCTCCACTGTATATTCATGAGGGATATGATTTAGGTCATACCTGAATGGTTTAGTGGTTTTCCCTACATTCTTCAATTTAAGCCGAAATTTTGCAACAAGAAGTTCATGATCTGAGCCACAGTCAGCTCCAGGTCTTGTTTTGACTGACTGTATAGAGCTTCTCCATCTTTGGCTGCAAAATACATAATCAATCTGATTTCAATTTTGACCATCTGGTGATGTCCATATGTAGAGTCGCCCCTTGTGCTGTTGGAAAAGAGTGTTTGCTATGATCAGCGTGTTCTCTTGGCAGAACTCTATTAGCCTTTGTCCTGCTTCATTTTGTACACCAAGGTCATGCTTGCCTGTTATCCCGGTGATTTCTTGACTTCCTGCTTTAGCATTCCAATCCCCTATGATGAAAAGGACATCTTTTTTTGGTGTTTGTTCTAGAAGGGTTTGTAGGTCTTCATAGAACTGATCAACCTCAGCTTCTTCGGCCTCAGTGGTTGAGGCATAGACTTGAATTACTGTGATGTTGAATGGTTTGCCTTGGATTCGTACCGAGATCATTCTATCGTTTTTGAGATTGTACCCCAGTACTGCTTTTCCCACCCTTTTGTTGACTATGAGTGCTACTCCATTTCTTCTAAGGGATTCTTGCCCACAGTAGTAGATATAATGGTCACCTGAATTAAATTTGCCCATGCTTGTCCGTTTTAGTTCACTGATTCCCAAGATGTCGATGTTCAATCTTGCCACCTCATGTTTGACCATCTCCAGCTTACATTCCAGGTTCCTAAACAATATTGTTCTTTACAGCACCGGACTTTCTTTTTACCGCCAGACACATCCACAGCTGAGTGTCCTTTCGGCTTTGGCCCAGCCACTTCACTCTTTCTGGCGCTACTTGGAAATACTCTCTGCTCTTCCCCAGTAGTATATTGGACACCTTCCGACCTGAGGGGCTCATCTTCCGGCGTCATATCTTTTAGCCTTGTGATATGTTCCATGGGGTTTTCTTGGCAAGAATACTGGAGTGGGTTGCCATTTCCTTCTCCAGTGGATGACATTTTGTCAGAACTCTCCACCATGACCTGTCTGTCTTGGGTGGCCCTGCACGGCATAGCTTATGGCTTCACTGAGTTACGCAAGCCCCTTCACCACAACAAGGCAGTGATCCATGAAGGGGAAATAGATACATAGAGCCATAATTAATATTTTTATTTAGCAATTTTTTGGCTGTGGTAAATATTTGTTATCTGGCCTGAGATACTGCCCATGTAGGGTAGGATAATATATGATAAGGCAAAGAAATAAAGTAAGTAAAAGCTTGAAGAGGGGTATTGTACTCAGGCACAGGAAATTAGCTTAAGCACAACTCAGCCCCCAGGCTCCTCCCTACCTATCTTGCTTTGGCCTAGAAAAACCCTGCTGCAGGCCTGTACTAAGAGCCTCACCTGGGAGCAGTATATAACTAGTTAAGTTTTCAATCTTATGTGTGTTTAGATGGGAAAAAGTCCCACAGCTCCTAGCATTGCCCAACCAGCATGGCTAGCTGGAGAATGCTGGAAATTGTAGGGCTTTTTCCCATCTAAACATGCATAGGATTGTATCCTAAGTTACCAACAGTTGTGTGAAGCCTGAATTCCATCAAGATTTAACAAACATCACGCGGGACAAGTCCAAAGCATAGAGTTGGAAGGCCTTCGACCTCCTTTTGCACAGAGCCCCACAAAATCCCTAAAGTGCCCCCATGTCCTAATTTTGCATTCAGTGAGCTTTTTCCCACCAAACATTTCTTCCTCATCTAAAAGACTCACCTGCCACCTAGTGTTCAATATGGCCAAAGCAAGTCCATCTAGCCCTCCAGTTAATTCATCTTGAGACATCTTTAAAATTCCATTTTTTTTCGTAGGACTGATTCAAGGACTTCATTTGAGCCAGGATTCACCAGGACCTGGCCCCTGGAGAACAGTCTCCAAGTCAAAGTCATGACTTGTAGGGAAATTTGAGCCACAGCAGTTGAAGGCTGCCTGAGTCACATCTCCATTGTACATGTTGCTGGGATTATTTGTACTGCAGTCATATTCTGCAGTATATCTGCTTTCTGCTTGTGGGACACTGCAGTTTGGATCCTGTAGGACACCCCTCAGACCTGGGGGGCAATCTTATCTTCTGAGGGTCCACAGAAAGTCATGCCCCCGTCCTGTCATCCCTGCCCCATTCCCCAACCACCAATTGTTTGGTGGTTTCCCAGCTTTTGTGCAGGTTTTTTTTTTAACCAATTCTAAAAGGTTGAAATGCTTCTCCTAAGGCTTAGTTGCTGGCAAGAAGGGCTTGAAGTTAAATATGCTGATATTTTTAGCCCACCCTCTTTTGCCTTTCACTCCACACACCACTGGAATGTGGCCCCAGAGAGCTTGTCTGAAATGGAATTCAGCCTTGAGGTTGAAAGATGCTCTGCACCCTTCCTGTAAGATGATCAGTGGACGTGGGAACAGTGTGGGATGTTCTTGTCTCACAGCACAGGGGTTAGTTGGGAAGATCTTTTTGGTTCCTGCTGTCTCCATAGTTAGAGAAAGTGAACACATTGGGTTGGATTTAGTCATACTTGGAGTAAACCCACTGAAATCAATGTAACAGGCAAGTCATGGTTAACTTAAGGCCCATTGATTTCAGTGGGTTTACTCCAAGTATGACTAAGTTTGGATCCAACCCATTGATTCATTTATTCATTTAAATATTTGTTTATATTGACCTGTCAGCCGACAGGCCCTCAACGTGGTGTGAAATCTAAAAACGATTTCAACGAACGTGAGAATGGAACCTGCAGGAACCTGCAGAATGGAACCTTGATAACAATCACTGAATGCTGAGCAGAACCAAAACAAACTCTTGTTTTTTCCCCCAGTAGATCTTGCAAAGTGACACCTGTCCTGTGAATGCTTCCACATGTAGCTAGAGCAGAAGTCTTGGGCAAAGGGGGGGAGGTGCAGGGGGAGAAAGAATGATCTTCAAAAATTAGGCTGAACCAGAACATTTGGAATTACTGTTGTGTCTGGACATCCTCTTAACTAGCCACCAAGGTAAACCTGTCATGATGCAGCGAAATAAAGAATATACAGTGGCAGCTGGCCCCTATTGGGGCTGGTAGGGTCGAGGACAGGGCAGATGTTCAATAGTCCATTGATATTGCCAGAGGAGGCCAGGAGAAGATCATGCATGGCACTCAGCAGCTGCACGTGTACCTGGTTCTGGGGTGATCTCTCTGCCACATGTGGGTGGGGTACAGGTGGAGGGCACTGTCCCACTTGCCCTCAATATAGAACTGCCTCTGGGAGGGCTGGAGAAGTAGACATGAAGCTGTTTGGGAAGGGATGTGCCTAGTCTGTTGGCAAAATACCTGAGATGGAAAGAATTAATCATTCTCATTTCTCTCTCTCTCTCCTTTTTTCCCCCCTTCACCTGTTCATAGGTTCTGCAATCTGCCAAAGAACAAATTAAGTGGTCTTTATTAAAATAAAACGCCGGAAACAAACGGCATCTCAACCTGTTTCGTTGCCTCATTCAAGCCTTTCCCATTTGCCTCCAAAGGATTAACAGCCAATAGTGTAGTGGTATTTTTGGGTGCATATCATGACAGTCCCCACAGCTCTGCCCCCAAGAAGGGTCTAAAAATGCAGGCAGCTTTGTTGATCCATGTCAACAAACCAGTTCTCAGCAGTTTTCACCTCCAGCAGAAGCGATCTTTTGTAAAACTAATGGGTCTTAATTGCCCATTCAAAGCCAAGCCACCCCCAAATACTTTACATTACAACAGGGAACAATATATATTATTGCTGGGGGAAAATCATCCCCCCCCCGCCCCCACTGTGAGGCTTGCAGCTAAGCTCAGGGGGAACAGGGAATTCCTGTCAGTGTCCCTGCTCATCAAAAAGTGCCAGCGGTGTGTCCTTGCAACCCTGAATTTACCACACCATTGCTTATAGTCACATGCAAGACGACTACCCTGACCCAGTTGGGAGAAAAGCAGCCTGCCAGAGGCACATCTGTGTAACTTCTTCAGAGTTGGCAGGATGGTCTGCTGTTGGTTATTAGATTTGTGGCATCTTCTCTTGGGCAGCCTTCCTGCAACCTGGAACCTTCCAGATGTTTTGGACTTCAACTCCCATAATCCCTAGCCAGAATGGCCATTCGGGTGATATTCCGGAATGCACCAGTGCCCCTTCCCCAGATTCACAACGGTGGCTGAAAGGGAGAGAGGTGGCTGGGCAGGTCTCTCCACTTCTTCATGATTCTTTGGAGGACTGGTGGAAGAAGGGTGTATGTGTGTGTGTGTTCCAAAAGAAGTCCTGCTTAGGCCGAATATAGCAGCGGAATAAATGTGAAACGTCAAAAAATGCTTACTGTTGAAATAACAACATTTCAAAAATTCAGTTCTACTATTTAGCTCTCCGTTGCACTGGTTCCCTTGCAACGGCTCCCAGTTGCCAGCTCTGAACTTTCATAGCCTGACCTCTTTTGGGGCGAAATGGCATTGCAGTCGCAAAATAATCCTGCCCCTTCTTGTTTCCCGTTTATAGCTGTGACAGAGAGATCTTTGCTTTAGTACCGGATCCTTGTGTTGCTTGCCGTGAACTAAGGGTGAGCAGGTGGCCACTTGGCCAAAACAGGACACCTGACTGGTGCCATGACCGCACCCCCCCTCCAGTTGTCCATCCCAGATGCAAGAGAGGAATGTGTTGCAGTACCTAGGACACTGGGTCTTGGCTTTAGCCATCTGAGGGCAGGGGATGGGCAATGGAGCCTTGATCCACCAGCTTACTACCTTATTAAAATGGTTCTCTGGCAAAACTACCTGCCGACCCTGGCTCTGACCTTTAGGGTTTACACTGACAGATACGATACTGCACCCTATTAGCCTGTGATGTCCTCTTTGTCTCACTTACCTTCAGGTGCACCCTTCACGGTATTTTTATGAACACAGGGTTGTGGAGGTAGAAGGAACCTTAAAGGAAGGAACCTCAAACGCTTACGAGAGCGTGATTCTGCTTCCAAGCACAGCGTGTGCTCCCTGCGCACCTAGTTTTCTTGCAAAAGCACCACTTTTTCAGCCACCACAGCAAATTCAGCAGGAGACCACAAAAATGGCCCCAGGGTGGGTGGGGGGCGACGCATGCAGCCTGAGAGTTGACCACCCCTGCACTAAATAGAGCAGGTCCATTTGCAGCAAGCTCCTTTTCTATGCATGGACTGTATTAATTGGGACAATGAATTTAAGCTGGTCTTTGCCCTCCAGATGTGTTGGATTACAAACGTTACCATCCCCAGTCAGCATGGCCAACAGGATGGTAGGAATTGTAGTACAACACATCTGGAGGGCACCAGGTTGGGGACCACTTTAGAGTTTGAAGATTTAAGGAAGATTCAGTCATCCTTGATAGATGCTCATCTGCTTTACTTCCCAAAAGCATAAGAGAATCAGATTCTACAACATCCTTCTTGAACCTGGTGCCCTCCAGATGTGTTGACTACAACTCCCACCATCCCCAGCTAGTATGGCCCATGGCCATGCTGGCTGGGGGTGATGGGAGTTGTACTCCAACACCTCTGCAGCGCACCAAGTTGAGGAATGTCTACAGTATCCCTGAAACATTTGCTTCATTACCCAACCAGTATGGTGGAGTGGTGGACAGAATCACACTAGAGATCTCGCTGGAATCTTGCACTAGAACTAGAGAGACTGGAGAGCTTGCTATGTGACTTGGGCCTGTCACTTTCTTTCCATCTATCCTACCTTGCAGGGGTATGTGTGAGAGGCCAAAAAAAGAAGAAGATAACACCTATGTATGCCACACTCTGATATCCTTGGAAAAGAGGCTGCGATTAATAATAGCCATATTTTTTACACATTAGGAAGGATTTCCTGCAACCTAAATTTGCTTTGCTGAAACTTGAAACAGATTGCTTCCGATTTTTCTTTGCTTTTTAACCAAGAGCTGGCTTCCCTCCTGCCTGTGGCAGCTTGTTTTTACTATTTCAGAACTGCTCCACCCAGCTTAATCCTTGAGCCTTGCATTCTTCACACTTACAGCACAATCCTATGCATGTCTACCAGAAATGGCCCATTAAAATCAGTGTAACTTAATCCCAGCTCAGTGGTCCTAGAATTGCAGCCTTATAGCTTTGATTGTTCTCCTGCCTTTCTGTGTGCCCCCTTTGATTATTTTTTTATCATAATACATCATTTATATGTCAGTAAATCTTACACTAGTCCTGTAAGGTAGGCCAGTATTATGACACACACATATGGCAAGCAGGGAGTGGAGACAGAAAGCTGTGACTTGTATAAGGCAGCCCGGTGACGTCATGGATGAAGCGTGATTTGAACCATGGAGTCACCAGCTCACCGTTCACTCTCTTAACTACTATGTCACACCACCAACTGTAACCCCTGGTGCCCAGTCCGCTTCCAGCTGTCCTGCAAATATGCTGGGCAGTGGCGTTCTTGCACACCTCCTGCTAATTGTAGAAGAGAACTTCTCAATGAAGAAAGTTTCATAAGCAGGCGGGGCCACCACTGAGGAGACCTTCTGTCCAGTTGCCACCCACCTCAAGTCGGATGGTGGGGCTACCTGGAGGAAGTCCTTCAAGGAAGACTACAGCGCACAGGAAGGCTGATGTGGGCCTAGAGGCCAGAAGAGGCCTCACTTGCTTAATTCCTATGGCTGTAGTGAAGGAAATAAGATCAAGGCCAGATGGCAACCCTAACCAGGCCCCCACTATCTACTTTAAGCCTTTGGACTGGCTTGGAAACCTGAACAGAACAGCAGTATTCATCTTGCCCAAACCACAGGGAATTGTAAGTGAAATCACCATTTCCGCCCTGTCCCATTAAAAGGCCTGATTTTGGAAAGGTTTATAAGTCATGCAGAAATGATTCCCCAGTGACAGGCTGTGCAATGCATTTTATTGCGCTGAAATATTTTTCTTTCAGGGGCCGCCATGCGCCCAGTGTGCAGCATGGGGCCCGAGTTTGTTGTTTTTACAGTTAGATGTGGCCTTGCTCCTTTATTTATAACATGGGTGGCTGAGGCTTGGGGGGGACGGGGGACCTAGCATTTGTTTTACATTAGGACCAAAGAGAGAGGGAGAGAGAGGGCTCATGGCCCAACAGATGTGTAAACTTCCTTATGTATGACTGCATGGCCAATGTATGTAAATACACCAGAAGGGGGTCAGCAGGCGCCAGGGATCTCTTTTGATTTGAGAATCGCAAGGAACTAAAACAGAGCCATCAAAAGATGGAGAGGGAGGGAGAAAAGGAATCGCAGTAAAATCTACATCTGCTTTGGCTTTTCTAACATCTGGGGGGTTAATTTATAACAAAAACAGGTGCTGGGACAAAAAACTTCTAGAAACCATACATACTCTCTCATCCCAGATGTGCAAGGACCATGGTGAGGCCCATTATATTCCTTATGTGCTCTTCTCCAACCAAATCTGCAACTTTGAAAGCATTATATGTTAAACTTCAGAGCTGCATTACTTAGTCCAGGGTTGGGCAACCTAGTGCCCTCCATATGTTTTGGACTACAACTCCCATAATCCTTGACCATTGGCCATGCTGGCTGGGGCTGATGGGAGTTATAATCCAAAACATCTGGTTGGACTATAACTTGCCTATCCCTGGTTTAGTCCATCAATCAGATGAATTGATTAAAAACCTTCTGATTGACTGCACATAAAACCCCCATAAAACATGAAGAATAATTCCTCCTCTTTACACAGGATGGAAGGCCTCTTTTAAATTAGTGCCTGCTGCTGTTGTAAACCACCCTTAGATTCAATTTTGATAAAGTTTGGCATAGAAAAAACATGGTCTAAAGACACATGATGTACCTACCTTATTAAAGCTAAGTCGGTCTGGGTGTGGTCAGTGCCTGGATGGGACATTGCCATAGGAATCCCATTTATGCTGCCTTGATTTCCATGATGGAAGAAAGGTGGGATATAAATGTAATGAAATAAAATAACAGCAAGAGTTGGACCTAGATTTAGGCTGGATCAGCCATGCTGATGGAAGTGGGCTTCCCGTCCCCTCCTTCTCATGTCAGCCCCTCCAGCCCCCTGCAAATGCTGCACAGAGAGTCAGGAGACCCTGCTGAATGGGGTGAGCTGTGGTGTGTAGGGGAGAGGGGACCCCCCAAAATTGGGAGGAGAGGCATTCCACGAGTGGAGCCCTTCCTGGATCCAGCCCTAAATGTTCTAAATAAATAAACCACATACATACAGACTTCATCTAAAAACCAAGTATGCTCTTTTCCCTTTGAAAAGTCTTGTTTCATTTATTTGCAAATTTAAGCAAATGTTCATCAATTAATGGTTTAAAACTCATACAGTTAGGGAGTAATCCTAGGAAGAAAGGGGGGGGCAGCTTTTCTGCTCTCTGTTTTCCTTTTTCTTCCCTCCCCACTTCTTTTTTTGCCTTTTCATCCTGCTAGTTTTCCCCTTTGGTCTCAAGGGGAGAGAAGATAAGTACCCCAGCAATACTGGCCTTCTTTCACCCTGTCTGGTGGCATCTTGGATGGCGGGGGGAATGAGGGGGCTTTGTATTTGGGAGGTCCAAGACCTCCCCTGAGCCTCCCGACATGCGTCTTTTTACCCCCTACTGCAGATGGAGCAGTGACAGCACTGGAAATTTTGCCAGGGTCCAAGAAGGGCCTCAGCAGACCACCCCCCACCCCTCTGCAGGCGAAGAGGGAAGTCCACATCATCCAATGGCCCGTCAGGTGCCCACACTGGGGGCTTAGGGCATCTTTTAATTGGCTGACAGACCTAATTTGCATGCTAGTTCCCAGTGTAGTGTAGTGGTGAGAGTGACGGACTAGGAGCCGGGAGAGCCAGGTTCTAGTCCCCACTCGGCCATGGAAGCTCACTGGGTGACTCTGGGCCAGTCACAGACTCTCAGCCCAACCCACCTCACAGGGTTGTTGTGAGGATAAAACGGAGAGGAGGAGGATAATGTAAGCCGCCTTGGGTTCCTTGCAAGAGAAAAAAGGCGGGATATAAATGCAATAAATAAAATAAATAAATAAAATGTCCTGGGACTGAGCCTAGGTGCCCCAATGAAACCCTGGGGAGGATTTTAAAGAAACCAAAATACCACTTCCTGGAGAAAGAATGAGCAGGAAGGCGGAACATGGGATGGAAAAGATACCTGAAGAACCTAAGCGCAGCTGTCCTGCATCAGACCCAAGGCCTGTCTAGTCCAGCAGCATTGTGTTTCCAGCCTACGAGAAGCCCACAAGCAGGACAGGAGGGCCGAGCACCCTCCTGCACTCGTGTTCCCCCTGAGGGTTAGACGGGGCAACCACTGAGGCGAAGCGCATGGGGGAAACTGCTGGAAGGGACTGAGAAAACCCCAGAGGGAGAACATCAGTGTGGACGGTGAGGCCAAGATGGAGCAAGCGAGAAGTGACATCATTCTGTGGGTCCCAGACTCAGTCTTGCCCCCTCCTCGCAATCGCCCTCGGGGACAATTCTGTACTGCGCCCAGCTTTCCCTGGTGCGCTAGGAAATTTTTCCTCTCGTGCACTTTTCAGGTGGCTCTTTGCACTTAGCGCTGCTCTGCCTCTTCTCTCTCCGCCCAAGCCCCCCTCCCTTACAGCGATGTCTCTTTTACCAGAAATGCTCCCCCCCCATTCCCCCAACCCGGCTTCTGATGTTGCGGGTAGCTGCAGCAGCAGGCAGCCCTATTTGTGATCCTGCATCGCCACCTACTGGCACTCATTGGTCATGCAGATTCACTTTATACCCACCCCAAATCCAAAAGTTGCAGGCGCTCCCTGGGCTCTGTTTTCAAGGCCAGCCCTCAACCCTGGAGAAAATAAGTAACTGAGCAGTTCGGAGCATGTGCAGAGTGCCTTTCCTTCGCCACTGAGCCATCACAGCTGGCTTCCACATATCTGGGTTTAAGGGGGTAGCAGGGCCTTCACATCAGGCCCTTTGGGCTGCAGCATGTCTCTTTGGGGGAGGTAACCAAGAGCAGCCTTGGTGGCTGGGGATGATGGGAGCTGTAGTCCCACACATCTGGAAGGCGCCAAAGTGGAGAAGGGTAACCAAGAGGTTCAAAACACCAAGGCAGGTGCCATGATCATGCATGGTGACAGTGGAGGCTGGTGGCCCCAATGTTAGTGGGGTGATGAATCTACTCTGGGTTTCAGTCAGAACTCTAGAGGAGCTCTCCAAGGTGCTTCGCCAAGGTTCTTTAGAGTTCTGACTGAGGTTGACTAAAACCTGGAATGGATTCACTGCCCCACTGACATCGGAGCCACCCGATGTGCAGACTAAGTAAAAGAAAAGGTTGGTTCTAAGCCATTAAAAACAAGCCATTAAAAACAAGATAACAACAGTAAATTGTAGCAACTTCTAAGCAAACATCAGAGAAAACCCTGAGCTCTGAGCCAGCCAATGCAAGTGGGTATCAGGCCCGGCCCTGCCATTAGGTAGACTGAGGCAGCAAATTGTTAGTTATTTAGGGCGCAGTCCTATGCATGTTTGGACAGGCCAAAGTCCTACAACTCCCAGCATTCCCCAGCCAGCCAGCTGGCTGGGGAACGCTGGGAGTTGTAGGACTTTTTTTCTGTCTAACCATGCTTAGGAATGGACCCTTAATTTTCTGGCTGGGATTGATGGGTGTTGCGGTCCAAGACATCTGGAGGGCACCAGGTTGGGGAAGGCTGGCATAGGGGGAGGCCAAGCTTGAACACTTCAGCAGACAAGCCAAAGTCCACAGCTCCCACATCAGAGCCCTAGGGAGACAGCCAGGCCCCTAAGAGGCTTACAGAACCCAAACTCAGCTCTCAGTGACCTGGTTCATGCACATGGTGCCAGTTCATGGGTTGTTTAACCCACGAATTGGCAGGGCTGCACCAGAGCGAGCGTGCACATTGTGTAGGGATGTACAGATTGTCTGTGTTTCACAGATTGTCAGGCGCCTTTTGGTCTGTCATCTGCCCATCGCCAGAATCAGATTTTTTTTTGTTTCCAAATTTGTGCAAATGTGCATTTGCACAGTTTCGCATGTGTGAAAATGTGCAAATCCCCCCCGCAAAATGTCCATTTTCATGCTTAAGCCTAGGGCAAGGGTGTGTGTGTGCATTTTTGGCCAGCTTTCTTTTATTTTGTGTAGTTTTCAACAATGAAATTTTCCTAAAATTCAGGAAAAGCAGAAAATTCGTCCCCAAGTCCACAGAATCCACACAAAGGGGGAAAAGTCAGTCTGTTGCGGAATCTGTGGGTCAGATTCATGAAAATCCAAATTCATTTGGTTCCATTGTGGATTTCTCTGATATCCCTACTCCTGAGCACTCGCTCACGCTGCTGTGCATCCATTTTCAGCCTAGTTTCTGGGCTGTTTCATGTGATATGGGAACCCAGGATTCTGAGATGCTGAGGGACAAACAACCCAGAGTTTAAACCCAGCAGCAAACCATGGGTTCAAACTCTGGGTTCTCTGTCTGTCAGCAACCCAGAGTTCCAGGTTTGCATGTTGCATCAAACAACCCAGGAACGGGGGTTTCTGAGTTGCGCACCCCATCCCCAGTCACATACACCCCTTCCCCTTATCTTTGATGCCACCTCATCAGCTCTATGAAGAGCCCAATGGCTGGAAGATGAGGGAAACCAACGGCGGTCTGCTGCCGGGCATGGCAGGAGAGCGGCTGGCAGGGCTCTCTAGAACACCCGCTGGAGGCAGTGGGGCACTGGCAGTAGGCCTTCCTGGTGAGGGTGGGGTGAAGAGTGGTGCAATTCACCATTCTTCCCCCTCTGTCACCTGATGCAGGTGCCTTACCCTGCTTCATGAGGGGGCTGGCCCTGGCACTCACTCGTTCCCTCATGGCCCCAACAACCCATGGTTTAAACAATCCATGCCTCATTATGTGAAAAGTTAACTATAACCCTCTGTTTCTTGTAGGGTTATGCAAAAGTTGTTTTACCCTCGAATAACCCCCAATGGCTGGGTTCAGATGACATGCTACAACCCAATTGGGGGTTACCTATTCATAATGGTGGCCGCATGTTCCCAGCATGCACCGCAGCTCATAGTGGGTTAAATAACCCACGGTGGGCATGTCATGCCAACCAGTCAGTGTCTCTTTCTGACTCCACCTGGACTGCAGTCCCACCCTTTGCAGCCATCTCCTCCAACCATAACTGCTCTAACCTTCTTAGGCCAACTTAGCTCCCATGGAGACATATCACCTGAATTTCATGGGCTATCAACACTCTTTTGTCAAGTCTGCAGGGCAATCCACATGGATAGTTCTCCCTACAGAAATCTGATAGGAAACCCATAATAATATCCTACCTTTCAGCCATGGAACTCAAGGCAGCACACCTGGGCTTCCTAGGCAGTCTTTTGTCCAGGCACACTGGCCAGACCCAGGACTGCCTGGTGTCAGCAAGATTGTGGTATCTTTTTTTCTTTCTGATTCTCATCATGCCTGTATATTTCTCTTTCAACTTGATGAGCCAGCCTCCTTCAACCAGGTGCTCTCCAGATGTTCTAGACTTCAACTCCCATCAGCCTCAGCCAGCATGGCCAATGATCAGGAATGCTGGGAGTTGTAGTCCAAAACACCTGGAAGGCAGATGAGACTTAAAAAAAAAGCTGTTTGACTTGAAGACTAAAAAACAATTATTTTCCCTGCAGATCATGTACACATATACTGTATCTTGTTATTCAAGAGGCACAAAAAGACATACCGACTTAGAGTTTTTCTACATGAGCCTGTTAATCGGCTGTATCTACTTTCAGTTTCATCAGAGAACTGAGATCTGAGCTCTACACAAAGAGCTTTTGCTTTTCTGTTACATTACCTCTAGGTGGCACAGTGACACAAGTAGGAAATTACCTTTTATTTCACTTTCAGAAATAATACCCCATTTTCCCCACTCTAAAAAAAACACCAGGAAAGTACTCTAAAAACAACAACAACCCAGAAGTGAAACTGGAGGATCACATTGTCTAAAAAACCTGTAAACAACCATGAGTATGGAATCACAAGCGCACAAAAAATGCCTCATTTAGAAAAGCCTTATGAATGAGGCAGAACCTAATTCCTGATGGTGGAAAAATTAAGCCTTGGGCTGGACATGATGCAGCTTCCCCCAAGCTGGGTCCCCCCAGATGTTTTGGCCTACAACTCCCATTGTCTCTAACCATTGCCCATACTGGCTGAGACAGATGGGAATGTTGAGACCAAAGCATCTGGACAGACCCAGCTTGGGGAAGGCTGTGTTAGGGCATCCTGGGGCATTTCTACATGAGGCTTTTTATCCCACACCTTTACCGAGGTTTCTGCTTCCGGATTCTTTGCGGGATTAAGCTTGGCTCCTTTACATGTGCTTTTTTCCTGGGGGTTTCTTTCTCTTCTTTTCTATATGTTTCATTTTGCAACCACTAGATGGCACTGTGGTATAGCAGAATTGCACAGTTACAGGAGACTCTCAATCTGTCATTTCTAAATAATACCAGACTTCCCTTGTTAGGGAAAAAAACCCATGATAATGGTTGCAAAGCATGTGAGAGACCCTGGAGGATGACGAGTGAGTGATCATTGGGGAGCAGAGATGTGCAAACCACAGTTCCTTATTCATATTTCTGAAACTCTGGTTTGAATAAGAACCAACTTCAGCCCTTGTGGTAATATGATACTCACAATGTCCCCTGTGGCTAGCAGAGAGCATCCTGGTGTAGAGTCATCCATGTGGCAATCCTGTATTCACTTACCTGGGAGTAAGTCCCATTGAATTCAATGGGATGTATTTTTGAGCAGACATGTATAAGTTTGCACTGTCAGTTTCCCCAATTCTGCCCACTAATGGAAACTTTCCTGGCAAATATCTGCAGAACGAGTAGGCTCCTGAAGACAACACCCCGATGGGGAGTGTGAAAGGGTAGCTAAAGATTTTTTACTTATGTGAGTTAAAGAGGAATTTGATTGAAACTGTTTTCACTACTACATATGGCCAGACCCACCATTAGACAACATGAGGGTTTTTCTAAATGATGCATTTATCTCATTTGTCATTCCCTACTCGTGGTTGTTTATGGGTCTTTAGACAACGTTGTGTGATCCTCCTATTTTGCATCTGTGTCTAACCCACACTTTCGGTGAATTTTTTTAGAGCAGGGAAAATGTGGCATTTAATTGTGGAAGCAAAAGAAAGCGCCATTTCCTCTTGTGTATTTAAGCTATTCTACTCTATCACAGTGCCACTTAGAGGTTATGTAGTGGAAAAACAGGAAAGAAAACACTCCTTCTGTAGTGCTCAGATCTCAGTTATGTGTGAAACTGAAAGTAGGTGCAGGGAATTAACAGCGAATTAACCGCCTTGTGTAGAAAAGCTCTAAGGCAGCGGCCTCAAGTGGCAGATAATGGGGATGGGGGGCAGGGCAGGGCAGGGCAGGGTAGGGTAGGGAGCAGCTGCAACATGTTGGCTGACAGAGCTGTGCGTGTCAGGCAACCTGCCCTATGTTGTCCCCTAAGCTAGCCTGCTGTCCTCAAGTACTGTGGAATTGAAGCTGTTCCATTGCCAGCACCACAGTAAGATTCAACTACCTGTCTGGTTGGCTTCTGTACATGGAATGGAGGGGGAGGGTGGGATTGAGGCACCATCCTGTCCTTCACCTCAGCCAGAAAAAATGACTTTGGCCAGCCCTGCTGGCAGAAGATGCAGTGATGGCCACCCGCTTTGGCTGTGGGCCCCCAGAAAGAGTGTAGTAGTTATTCTGGATTAATTTGGGGGTAACAGCTGTGCATGTAATGTATCTAGTGCCCTCCAGATGTGTCAGGCTACAACTCTCATTACCACCAGCCAGTGTGCCCAGCGGCTGGGGATGGTGGCAGTTGTAGTCTGACACATATGGAGAGTGCCGGGTTTCAGGGAGGCTGCAAAATATGCAGCTTAAAAATTCACACTATCAATAGAGTTAAAATTCTGGACAAAACTCATTTTGCTTCCTTCTGAATCTCAGTCTACGTCCTCTCACGTACAGACCAGAATGGTCAAGCAGCCCTACCCCAACTCAATATGTCTACACTTGTCAAAGAATTTAAAAAGCAATCCTAATGATTTCCAAGCCAGATCTAGATGCCAACCTTGCAGGTAAACAATGACTCACAGTGGCTGGTTGTGGCAATTACAGTTATTCCATCTTTCAGAGTTAAAAATGCCCCTGGTCCTTTTTAGATCCTTGCACCTCACTCTTCTGCTGTTGGTTCTATTCTGTGAATGTTTTAAAAAATGTTTTAGATTAAACAAAAATACATTTGATTGGTGTATTTTATGGTTTTAACCTTTATTTGTGAACCACCCAGAGAGCTTTCGCTGTTGGGCCGTATCGAAATGCAATCCATCAAGTCGGCACTGCCAAACTTATTATATTCACTGTGAATGTCAAGCATTTGAGACTGTTGGCACTGTCAGCATTTGCTGGAAAAACAATTACTGGTGAATGCTGACAACTACTAGAGGAGGGACTGAAAGCATTCAGTGGGGAATGTGGACCATTTCCAGTGTCTAATACTTACACTATGGACCTGTTAGCACGTTGCAACAGCCCACCATGGGTTAATTTACCCATGGGGGCTGTTGCATTTGTTGGGAGCTCACGGGAACCAAGTCTGCAGTGTTGTGTGAACCCAGACAGCAGGGTTTGTTTGAGGGTTATCAAAACAAGCCATGGATTATTTGAGAGTTGTCTAACCCTCAAATCACCCTAAAACAAGCCGTGGGTTATTTGAGGGCTGTCTAATCATCAACTCACCCTAAAACAAGCCATGGGATATTTGAGGGCTGTCTAACCCTCAAATCACCCTAAAACAAGCCATGTGTTATTTGAGGGTTGTCTAACCCTCAAATAACCCCTGCTGCCTGGGTTTGCATGACACGATAAGCCACAGCAAGCTGGGCACACACAGGCACCATGCAAAAATAGCGCTCATGGGCCCCTGCAGGTAAATTAAGCTACAGTGGGCTGTCATGCGAACCAGGTCTATGACAGCCTTTCTCAATCAAGTGCCATCCAGCATCGCTGGATGTGGGGTGTGTGTGTGTCTGGGAGCTGTCGTCCAACACATCTGGATGGCACCAAGATGGGGAAGGCTAAATTCTGATTTCAAAAAAAGCTGTTTGCAGCTTCTTACTCCATTTTTTAAAAAATCTGTATGATAGATATGTATCCCACTCAAAGGCTTGACATCAGATTGGTACCCAACTTTTAAATGAAAAAGCACTAATAAAGTCATCACACTACAACCACCAAATTATAGGACATACTTCTTAATCAGGAAGACAAGAAAAAGCATTATACATTTCGGGTGCAATCCTGTGCATTTCAGACAGGAAAAAAGTCCTACAGCTCCCAGCATTCCTCTGCCAGCCATACTGGGAATGCTGGGAGTTGTGGGACTTTTTCTGTCTAAACCCTTACTTTCTGAGCCATGTGTTATGTAAAAGGAGAGATTTGACTTCACATTGTGTGTGTGGGGGAGGGGGGGAGTAGGTGTCCTCTTTTACTCCCTCAGTCTATGCTGAGCCTCATCTCTTTGAGAATTAAATTTAAAGATCCCATCCACAACCCACTCAAGTGAAATCCTTTGGAATATTTTTAGAATTCATGTCATTCATCTAGCATCTTGAAGTTACATCAAATTGTTCAATTGTACCCATGAGATAATTTTAGTGTTTCTATTATACCTTGGAAAGGTGTTTTGGATTGGGGGGGGGGCAGAAGCACCACCCCGTTTTTTAAAAAAAATATTCCAGCTTTATTTTAATTGATACTGAAACCACTGTATGGTTCAATTCTACACATGTCTACTCAGTAGGAAGGGATACTGCGTTCAGTTGGGCTTACTCCCAGGTCGGTGAGTATAGACTTGCAGCCCAAATGCATTTTTTATTCTTATCTCCCTAAATTTGGTACTGTACTAATTTTTAGAAAATCCAAAAAGCTTCTCCCAAATATGTACTCATGAAGAAAAATGGCTTCCCTCTCTAAATAAACTTCCCTTTAGGACTTGGTTTTTGCCCTCTATTGCTGTTGGCATTTGAAGTATAAAAGGTATGAAACATAATGCAACCCTACACATCTGTCTACTCAAACATAAGCCCCATTTAGTTCAATAGGGCTTACACCCAGGTAAGTGCACATAGGATTGCAGCCTAACATACAATTGAGAATATAGGCATGTGTTCATATTTATATCTGTTCTTTATTCAAAAGGTTCTCAAGACCATTAAGAATACAGCATCATAGCATAAGGTAAATAGCAGCTAGACACATATTTGACTAAGTTTTGACACTGGGTATTGTGACCTCCTGATTTTCAAACACCTACATGCAGGCATGAAATCTGAGAATCTGAGCCAGAATTTCCATACGCCTTTTAAAAATCTGAACATAAAACAATGTTTCCTTCCATCTAATTTGTTTTAGCTATTCCAGGAATGGGAACATCAAAGAATTGAGACTTAATCCCAATCAGTCTCTCTTTTTATAGTTTCTACCTTGAACTCAAGCCTGTGCCATTGGCTGGCGGTCAACAAGGCCTCCTTTCACTGATTGGCTCCCAATTTAGACAGTGATAGATGGCTATCTTTTTTATTGGTTAGCACCACAGCTGGGCTGCTCCTATTGAAGGAAGACCTGATGATTAATTAAGCAGCCTGCAATCCCTTGAGAAGACCAATAGCCCCATTAGAATGTTCCCCCCTACCTCCCCCCTCACTAGTTTCTGATGCGTGTTCACAAGACAAGGCAACCAAAATGGTATTAAATCAATGGATGGAGTTCTCCAAAGAATGGGACACACACACACACACACACACACGACCTCTTGCCCCCTTCCTCTCTTCAGCATCTAAAGCAAATTAGCCTTCGCCAGTTCTCATCCCCAGTGGTTTCTCCTTATGCACCTCCCGATCAAAACCACCACACCAGAACCCTTTTGTTTCTCAGTGATGATCGTAATGTGCACGCTGAACCAGCAAATCTGCCAGACTTGTGCAGAAACAGGTTTCTACAACCAGATCTGCTGTTGTAGGTGTACACAAAACTGCAACATGGGCGTAAGAGTGGCAAGTGAGAAAGTAGACTGCGATCACATAACATTCAAGTAATCCAGTTGTTACACACACACACACACACACACTTTATATTTCCATGTGGAATCTGTGCAGAGGAAAATCGCAGTCTTTTGCAGATCAATTAACATTAGAAACAGCTGCCTTTCTTGCACAAACTTTAAATACCCCATAGCAATACATGTTCGATTCACTTACTTGTTCAATTTGGGCCACAATTTCCCCAAACCAGACCATTTTACTCTTGGTTGGTGCCAGCTTGCTGTTAAGTTGTACTTCTCTTATGAAGAACTACAAAATAACAACAAAGCAAATTCACGGAATGAGAGGAGAACAACATCCTTGCTGAATATCAGACTCTTAAAGCTACAATAAGTGATATTAATGCCAAACTTTGGATACTGACTAGGTGTGGGGGGAGGGGGAAGTCAGATTTCTTTTGTGTGGGGAGAAGGAAGAAGAGATTTCAGTTTGGGTTGGGAAAATTTGAAGCAAAGCATTTAAAGTCACACTCTTGGATACTTTCAGTATTTAACACAATATCCCACCTTTTCAAACCCAATTTATCTGAAGAGCTTTTGTTTGTGGTTACTTCATGACAACTAAAGCACCCTTTTTAAAGCAAAGGGTTTTGTTCCATACACAGACCAATTGCACTATTTATAAAAATTCAGTACCTAGTATATAACTTCCAGCAACTTGGACAGAAATGTAGGTACTATGGAGGGAATAATCACATATGATTTAAAATATGGGGCAGTAGACAGAGGGAATGACTCCTCCATTCATCCCCAAACCATATCCTGGTTTATGAGCCTTCTGAAGTTCTCACAGTTCTCTGGACCAGGACCCATGTGTTGAAGGAACTATCATAGAAGGCAGGTATTACAGAAAGTTAGTCACTGAGGCATGGGGTGGGGGGTGGGGGGGTCTTGAACAGATTCTGAAAGCCAATTCCAATGAATAGCCCCCGAGTTCTTACTGATTGATGAATTCTATTCTATGTATTTAGAATTATTTAGAGACCACCTTTAAGCCTCTCATTCTAACACAAAGCCAGGCCCATCCCAATGACTGATTTTTTTAGCTTCATGTATAAAAATTGTCTGGGTTGGATCCAGAGGAAACTCATCACACTTTAGTCCCATTGAAATAAACAATACTTAAACCAGCCATGACTAACTTGTCTCATGTATTCCAATGGCATGAAAATGTGATTAACGTAATCTGGATTCAATCCCCCTTCCCCCCTCCATGACCAGGACTGTGTGGCTGTAAAAATGAACAAGTAGAACTAGATTTAGGTGCATGGAACTGGGCTGGTGGAAGAAAACTTCCCTGCTCCCACCTCCACACAGCAGCCATTCCAGCCTCCTGAAAGTGCTACACAGAGGGTCAGGGGACCCTGCTGAATGGGGTGAACAATGGTACAGGGGGCGGGGAAGGGGGAATCCTCAAAAACTGAGCAGGGGCATCTTCCATGTACGGAACCCTTCTGTCAAAAGAAGGCAGGTCCTGGATCCAACCCAAAGAAAAGTGCCTCTGTGCATGTGCAGAAAGTACTTCTCAACAGAGCAGCTAGAGCACGTTCCCTCTTAACACCTTTGAGATGAAGCAAAAGAATTTCTTGTACTGAGGCACAATGCTTATTCAAGCGTTAGCCCCAGCTTTTTTCTTTGTGAGAATTCAACACTGCTTCACCCTCCGGTCCTAAATGTTTTGGTTCAATCGGTGGGTGGAATTATTAGTTTATTGTTTGGGGGTTGCATTGTCAAAGAATGGCAGCATTCTTATGTACCCTTCATTATGCAAAGGCCTGGAGAAATTTGTTTTGAACTTTCAGATAAGATTTAAATGTAAGGGTTTGTGTGCACGTAATGCTTAAAATGTATATCCTAGGCAACTAACTATTCAAGGCACATGGGCTCTGCCCTTTACTGAATCCAGCAGACCAGTTGATAATGGAGCTTAAGGCTGCCTTTACACTAAAGAAAACCCCCAGAGTACTCCCATTCTGGAGCCTTTCCGTGTTTATCCTGGGCTACCAGACAGCGACCACGTGATTGCTGAGAGGGGAAGCTTTTAATTTGCAATATTCCATAGACCTCAATGAAACAGCGCCATCTAGTGGCTCTTTTAATCACATTACATTCCAAGTTTAAAAATGGTTCATTAGTTCCAGATCTATTTGAGACAGAAAAACCAGGAAATACCTCTGGATGTGCCCTGGAGGTTAATGACGTCATGAAAAGGACCACAAACTTCTGTGAGTGAGCAATCTCAATCGCAGGATAAAAGCTCCGTGTGAAGGAGTCCTAATTTAGCACTACAATGCTTCAATCCAAACACACATACCTGGGAGTAAGCCCCATTAAACTCAATAGAATTTACTTCTGAGTAGACATGTAGAGGATTGTACAGTAAGAAGAGGAACTGAGGATGGGGCCTGCTCAGGACCTCTCACCCTAATCCCAGATGTGTAGACACTAGTTGCATTGGCCTTCCTGGATGAGGATGATGGGAACCAAAAACACAGGGTTGGATCCAGACCTAGTCATATTTAGAATAGACCCACTAAAATCATGGGGGTAGTGTTCAATGTTAGTTCTATGTAGAGTACACCCATTGAAATGAATGGGACCTAGGTTAGTCATGACCAACTAAAACCCCATTCATTTCAATGGGTCTACTCTACGTAGGACCAACACTGAATTCTACCTAGGGACTTAAGTTAGTCATGACTAATTTAGGTCCCATTGACTTTAATGGGTCTGCTCTAAATATCACTAAGTTTGGATCCAAACCTGTTTTTTTTCACCATTATTTCTTCTGTCCTAGTGTCAGAGTTGATCATACATGTTTGACAGGCTTTTGTAATAATATAAAAAGTTTAGCATAGCAAAAGTGAGATGAGTGTGCACACATCACAAGCAGCCAGCCCTCTTTCAAATCTCCTTCAATCATCTGAAAAGATGCCATTTTCCACATAGAGGATTACCAGATTTTTCCCCCTAGCTGTACACCTGTGTCCTTAATAGCAGACTGTCCAGCAGAAATTAAGCAAGTGGAAGCTTTTTCCTGGCATGGGAGGTAAGTGGTGGTAAAACTCTGCCCGGTAAATTTTAGGAGCCGTAAAAGAAAATGGGGGGAAAGGCAACCTATCATCATGCACTTAATAATATTCCCATCTTTATCTCTAATTAAGATATTCCAAAACTGGGTTCTGGCTGGTATTATGCCCAAGACTTGTTTTCCCAGAAATAAATAAATATAATAATAACTGGTACATTTTGCCAATAAACATCAGAAGTGGAAATTCCCTTGTGTTGATGCAGATTTTCAGTAGCCTCGCTAGGAGGTTGATGGTTTTTGCCAGCAGAGGGCACCAGAAGATAACTACTGCCTGATCATACCCCTCCCCGCCTCCCAAAACACAACAAACAATTAAATGTAGTAGCATGGAAATCTGTTACCAACGACAGCTTCCCTCCTGATGCAAATAGCATCTGCAAATAACGATCTGGAATGGGACCAGATCAGTGGGCAAAGGGTTAAGGTGCCCCTCCTCTGACACCATGGTCCCAATCCATGGTTGCCATGGCTATTTGCTGCTGCTCCTCCTTCTTTTAAGACATCCACAGAATTGTTAATTTTTGTGAATAAAGGTTATGTCCAGCTTGGCACCAGGGGTGCTTCCGGATGGCCAACTCTTAGCACTACCAGTCAAAAGACATTGTGCTGCAATTCCACCTTTGGCTCCTGAATTTATTTTTATTTATTGCATTTATATCCCGCCTTTTTTCCTCTTGCAAGGAACCCAAGGTGGCTTACATTATCCTCCTCTCCATTTTATCCTCACAACAACAACCCTGTGAGTTGGGCCGAGAGTTTGTGACTGGCCCAAAGTCACCCAGTGAGCTTCCATGACCGAGTGGGATCTAGAACCCAGATCTCCTGGCTCCCAGTCCAACACTCTCACCACTAGGAAATAAGACAAAGTGGTGAGAAAGCCCAGGAGTGTTAACAACGGAAACAGTCCCCTGTCAGTGTTGCTAAACCAAAGGAGGAGGGAAAGGGATTTCCAACAGCTAAAAGGGTTGGATCCTGACTTAGGTGCATACAGCTGGGCTGGTGAAAGCAAAGTGGATGTTTCCGCCCTGCCCACCATGTGGCAGCCCCTCTGGCCTCTGGAAAACGCTACACAGAGGGTCAGGGAATCCTGCTGAATGGAGTGAATTGTGGTGCAGAGGGGAAGAGTGGGTTCCCCTAAAATTGGGCAGTGGAACTGTCTGTGAGTAGACCTCCACCCATGAAAGGTGCCTCTGCCCAGTTCTGAGGGAACACTTGTCCTTCAGCCATTTACACTACAGCCCACCCCATTCACCGGTGGACCCCCCCCCCCATCCACATAGCATTTTCAGGAGACTAGAGAAGCTGCCATGGGGGGGGGGAGGAGGAGGAGCCAGGCACGCCTACTTCCGCTAGTCCTGATGAATATGCCTAAATCTGGATCCAACCCTGTAAAGAGTTAAACATATGCAACAAGAGTTGCCTATGGATTGACTCCTGTTGGTTAAAATCGGAGGCGGGTTTGGAATGCTTGCGGATCTTTAAGGGTGCTACCACTGAAACGCCAAGTTCTTATTGGTCAAGTAGACTGAGGGCTTCTTCACATGAAGGTTTTGTCCTGGTCTTGAGATTGGTTACTCACAGAAGTTTCCGGGTCCTTTAGATGATGCCATCAACCTCCAGGGTGTCCCCTGCACTAAATTACCTTTATTCTTTTTTTCTTTTTAATGATCAGAGAAAATGAGCTATCAAATTACAGTGCTTGAGTTCCCTCTGTGAAAAGAGGAAAACCCACAATAAGAGGTGCTGGACCACAGCACTGTAGAATGGCCATATAATGAAACCTATGGAAGACTCAGATAAGGGGGAAAAGGGGCCGGGGAGGAAGCGCACGTAAAGGGAGTTCCTCTTGATCTGGAAGCAGAAAGCCCCGTTTTAAATGTGGGATTTTAGGCTGGTGTAGACATGCTCTGATCCTCTTCTACAATGACTGAGCTCAGAAAGTTGTTGTGCAGAAAAGCCACACACACAACCCACAGGAACTGTGCAGTGCTTCCACAATGGGTGTTTACTCTGGAATAGCTACCCTCAGTGGAGGCTGGTGGCTTGGATTTCAATGGGGCTGTGAATCCATTCTGGGTTTCAGTCAGAACTAGCTAGAACTCTAAAAGAGCTATCCAAGGTTCTGAATCCATTTTGGGGATGGGGTTCAGCACTTTGGATCCCTGCAGTCGCAAACCCACCAAAATTGGTGCCACCAGCCTCCAATGGCCATCCATTATTCATTACATTAGGGAGCAATCCTATCTAGATAGGCGTCCGCCTCCGAACTTGGAGGCAACTGCCTATCCAAAGCAGGGCAGGAGAAGCTCGGAGGGGTTAGTTCCCTCCACGCTTCTCCTGCCCTGCTTTTTCGGCTAGAGAGCCGATTGCGGCTGTCTAGATGCGGGAGGACGGAGCAGGGAAGGAGGCTGCTGTACAGGCAGTTACTCCCTCCCTGCCCTGGAACACCCCCAGCCACACTCCTTTCCAGCCGCTCCACGCTCCTCTTGTGAGTGCAGAGGACAGGGCTGTTCCACGCTGCCTCCAAGGCAGCATGGAAGTGCAGGGAGGTTGGTTCCAGGACAACAACATATCCTATGGCTGACTAGCCGCTGTCTAGCGGCCATAGGATTGCTCCCTCCGTCAGTCAAGTACATTTTATTGTTTATAGCAGCCTTTCCCAACCTGGTGCTCTCCAGATTTGTTGGACTACAATTCCCATAATTCCCAGGCAGCATGGCCAATAGAGGGCACCAGGTTCGGGAATAGCCAATGGGCCATTACAATATAAATTGCATATATATATATATATATATATATATATATATGAATGACAATTAATCCAGGAGGAAGTTAATATATAAATGTTAAGAAATGCAAATAATCAAAACTTAAAATGAAAAAATCCCCATATTATTTAAATTTTAAAAATCCCCTTGGGAGCCAACAGTGGTTCGGGTCAAAAAAGTAGCCCATCACCTTCGGGCCGCTAACAGCATTAAAGCTACCCTGTAGGTAGCTACTTTGGCCAGCAACTATCCCATTTTTAAAACATCTGATTCAAGAAAATTCTGAAAAAAAGGAATATACAAAAGACAATACATAACATAGCACACAATGGGTGGATCCAGATTTTGTAATAGTTAGGGAAGACCCATTGGAATCAATGGGGCTTAAGTTAGTAACTACTTGTTTAATTGATTTCAGTGGGTCTACACTAAGCTTGACTAGATCTAACTCATTGTCTCCCATCTGGCCTGATGGCATTGTCATCCAATCATTGTTCTACCAGGTTTTCTCTATAGTTCTTCAGTTGCTTTTCAGACTGCAGAATATCACATTTTTTTTGTTATTGAAAGAACTGAACAACAGCGCAATCTCCACAGATGTAGTTTCACATTGCATGACGCTTCTGTCTCTTGCTGTTGTTGAAGATTCTGTGTGTGCAGTAACACGTTCTGGAGGTGACCGTACTGCCACACATCTACTTTCACACACATTCACTATTACCTTTCTGGTTGGTGCCATTTTATCAGCATATTTATTTTTTCATGGATCCTTTAATTTTTGCTAAACTCTCTTTTTGCCTATACTATAAAAAATTGAAATATTTGCACAATACTGTTTAAATGAAAAGTATTTTGGTGCTATTTCCCCCCAAGCAATTGTGTAATAGCACCTAAATAAAAAAGAGGTTTAGCTCAAAGTAAATAAATGATTTTACAAATTGATCAGGAAAAAAAATATATATTAAAACGGGCATGTTCAGAATTGTCCCTTCCCTGACCACGTGGTTATGTCATAGTGCACTAGTGTGGACTGAACATGGCAGAATGGACATGTGCAAAAAAGCACTATACTTCTCAAAGTGTGAAAAGTCGATTGCAATTCCATATGTAACTTAGAAAAGAACAGTAATGCCTGGGTAGTAGGGATGTATGAGAATTTCATTCACAAATCTTGCAAACATATCCTGTTCGCAATCCTGAACATGAACGTGAGAAGGAGTGCTGTTTTTGGAGAAATGTTCACATATTGCTGAATTTGCACTTGCATTCAAAAAATGTGGTTTTTTAAAAAAATGCACACTTCAAAAAAAATTTTTAATACACATTTTCACACTTTAGTAAATGGGGGAAAGTGCAAACTTTTGAAAAATACACACAGAAATGCAGTTTTCTCATTTGAAATGAGCACTCTTCACTTTTGAACGAGCTGAAAAAGGTAAAAAATGAAAATGGGAGCAAGCTCAAACAAGCTTCGAAATTATTTTTGGAGAATTTAGTCAAGCTTGAAAATCACTGGTTCTTCCATCCCTATTCACATAGGGAGAACAGCCCCCCCCCCCCGATCTCCAGAATCTAGTTATCATTAGTCTACCAGTGATCAAAGATTCCCTAAGGAGCTTTTGATTGCTTTTTAAAAAATTATTTCAAATAAACAGAAATTAACAGAGGTCCCCCAGGTAAAATAATACCTCATATATTCTCATAATAAATTCTTGTAATATATTTCATAATTCTTTTGAATCTTTTAACCTTCAGGTAATTCCACCACGAGTGCAAAAAGCTTCCTAAGTTCCACCGTGAGTGGAAAAAGCTTTTGATGGGCTTTCCCCATCAAAAATGATCAGAATTTTTATGAAATAAGCAACTCCTGATCATGTTAAGTCGCATCTGAAATTCATCCTTTCCTATCCCCAACCTGGTTCCCTCCAGATGTTTTAGACTAGAACTCCCATCAGCCCCTGCCAGCATGGCCAATGGACAGGGATGATAGGAGTTGTAGGCCAAACAATTCTGGAACTATCCAAAAGGCTGATCTAAACTGTGCAACTTTGTGATAATAGCATACTAGTGTTGATTTACCATCTTTGTTGTATCTTCCCACTACCTGGTGAGTGGTAGAAGAGGATCAACCTATCTAGCATGTGCATGTTTAAACTCCTACATAAGCTCAGCAGAGCAGATATTCCCCATGAAACCTTCTTTTTAATGCCAGGACTGAGTCCTGGAGCATAAGAGAATGCCTCTGAACATGGGCAGTGTGCTTTCCATTCATCTCAGCATAAGGATAAATTTATCCCCGTATGTCTGGGATTACAGGCAGGCAAGACCTCTTGAAGAGGTTGACAGTTGGGTGTGAGCCCCAAGGCCTCTTTGTGCACTCAACATTTAGCTTCTGAAAATGTTTGAGATGTAACCACCCTGTGAATATTTATTTATTTACAATATTTATATACCACTCCATATCAAACAATTTCAGAGTGTGAACAGTAAAGATAAAAGACTAAAGAAGAATATTATCCCATGTTCTTGGAGCAGGATGAGCCTAGTGGTTCTGAGTGGAAGATTATATTGATTAATAAAATTAATCAATGAAATTCCATTACCTGAAGAAAGGAACCCATGTTACAACTTGTGCAAGGCTGTCCTAAATGCATAGTTATATTACCAGAGATGACACTGAGGTGATACCTATACAAAAAACTTTGTATTGGTTGTACACCAAATTGTCAGGACTTTTCCCTAAGTGTCCTAAGAATTGTAGTTGGGGGATGGGGTTGTCTCGAGCTGGCCCAAGACATTTGGTTCCTAAGGAATAAAATCTAAATTGCACTCCCCCTTCTCATTTAGGGGTGGGCAACTTGTAGAGGGGGGCTGAGAGCAGCTCCTCTCCAAAATGTTTCCCTGGGGGGCAGTGACACTTTCAATGGGAGCAGAGCCAGTGTTCCACTCTGCTCTGCAGCTGCTGCCCACTAGCTTAAGACCAACCCAAATGCAATGGCCAAAATGTCAACATACGATATTGGTTGCCAGCTGCACACTTATAATGTGGAATGGTAGCTTCAGGTGCATAAACCTCATGTGTGAACAGACAAATCTGGAACTTGGGTCCACCATTCTGCCACTGACAGCCATCTAGCTCCAGTGGTGAAACTGGAACTAATCACAGCATAGCATACCATACAATATGCCTATTGCCTAAATAATATGTTAAGGCCTTAACAGCCACAATTTCCCATCATTTTGGAGCTTGAGTGAACATGGAAAGCCCTTACACAGCATGCTAAACCCGAAGGTTTTTTTCTTTATTGAATATGGTATTATTATCTGGCTAATAAACAAATGATATGCTGAAATAGACCAGTGGTGCAACCGGGGGTGTTGGTGATAGGAGCACATGAGCTGGGTGCAGCTTGAACAGGGATGCAAAGTTGCCATCAAATATCATGGAAGATATCGGCAATTATTAAAGGAAAATTGAATTAATGCAATACTTTGAATTTGGAATAATTCAACATGCTTTCAAAGTTGCGGTGCATGGATGAGAAACATCTGATTTCATGGGCCCCATACAGTATGCCTATGGGAAGTCCCCATCCAGCCCCAGCCCTTATGTCTGAGCAGAGGTCAGGGGCATCTCTACACCAGCCTAAAATCTTGCATTTAAAAAGGGGCTTTCTGCTTACATTTTAAATGCAGGATCACAACGACTCCCTCTTTCACCTGCTTCCTTTCTCCTCTCCCTTTCCCCCTCCTTCTCCCTGTATTTGAGTCGTCCATTATCTTTCATTGATCTTGCTCCTCTTCTTGCCACTTTAACTCTTTTCACAGAGGAAACTGAAGCGGAACACAATGGAGTAATTTGATAGCTCATGATCTGCGATCTATTTAAAAACAGAACGAAGGGCATTTAGTGCAGGAGACACCTTGGATGATCATGGCATCATGTAAAGAGTCCACAAACTTCCATGAAGGAGCACTCTTGATCACAGGATAAAATCTCCATGTCAAAAAAAGCCCAGGAATCTCCCCTCCTCCTTCCCATGCCACGAATGAGGCAGGAGAGTGTTGAAAGCGTAATTGCAGTGTTGGGGCTGGGGGGGCTGGGGACAGGTCACTACACTGAGACCCCCTCTGAAGAATTGCCCTCCCCCACTGCATTTAAACTTTAAGCTTGTTGCTTGGGTTTTTTAATTATTGTAATCTGCCCCCAAGGCATCTGCCAGTTTGGCGGGATATACATTCAATAAATAAATGCACGGTAAAAGCCTCTTGTTGCCACCAATGTTTCACGTTTTTGCCACCAATGGAGGGCTTTTAAAAGCCTGATTGTGTTTGAGGAGGGCTGATATCTTGACTATATGTGACTGTGTATGTGAGTGTGTGTGTGTGTGTGTATGTATGAGCGTGCATGTGAGTCTCTGTGGTCTGGGCAATCATGTTGCAGCTATATGTCAGCAGTGGGTGGCTCCACCCACTTTGGGGTGTGGCCCCACCCACTGCTGACATATGGCCCTTGACATGCTTGCTCAGAATCAATTTGGTCCTCGGGCTGAAAAGTGTTCCCCACCTCATTGTGGAGAAAAGGCAAATATCAGCTTGATCAGGGTGGAACGGCATACTTGCAGGTCCTCATTGGCTCTGTACCCATGGCCTAATAGCAAAGCACATCCAGCCACTAAATAATGCTAACAGGAGAGGAGAAAACCTGAAGACATGCAAGTTTGGCCATATGTTGTTGCTTGGACAGTGGCAGCAGCCTCCATGGTTATTTCCAGAATGGGGGCTCCCAGAACTACCCAATGCTGTAAGCTACATGTGGAAGCTGTGAAAAGACAAAAATCATAAACAGTAAGTAGTATAATAACAAGAGAGGATAGGCCAATGTATCTCACATGGGACAATGCAGAAAACCACATTGGCGCAAACCAATTTTTCTGCACCATTGTACATGTCTACAGCTGTGTGTTGCACCCTTCTAGAAACTACAGTGAAAGAATGACCTGGGTAACAGAGTATGGGAAGAAGCTTCCACTGTTCCTATCTGGAAGAAATTCCTTCTTTGGGATACACAAAGACCTTCTCTACCCAGGGGCTTCAATGAGGCATCTGTCAGCAATGCTTAGAGGCTTCCCATATAAAAAGCATGTGAAGAACAAAGACTGAACAGAAGCAGGGGGCAGAAACCCCAGGGCAATCTCTGTGCTGCTGAAACTTTTTGCTGCTAGCACTGTAACCCAATGTGTGTGTCTTTCCCTTGCATCTTATCCTGCTGTGCCCTGAGATCAAGTCTCCCACCCTTTCCTCGACCTCCTCCTGACAGGTTGACAAAGACAGAGCTACAGTCAATGGACTCGAGAAAGAGCTACACAAAAGACCCATCAGGCCCGCATGAGACCAAAGAGGGCCTTGGTGCAGCAGGCAGCCCCTTCTGTCATGGATGGGGAGGCACAACATGTTGACAGGGCCCTTAGCATACCAAGATGGCAGCTTCCTGTGCTTCTGGTTTCATTCTGTACTGCACCTTGGGGTACGCAAAGTGTCCCCAGAAAAGTTGGGTAGAGAGAGAGTTTCCAGCACCAGTTAATAACCAACACCAGGAGAGAGTGTATTACTTCCAAGCAGGCTTGAGACCTAGCTAGAGATGTGAAGGCCCAGCAAAAAAATGGAGGAAACCAGAAAATTTCAGAGGGGGACAATTTGCCCCATTCTTTTCCAGGGAGATAAATTGGGGGCGGGGAGACTGTTATCCTGGCATCTCTTGTAGAAATTATGCGCTGCAATTATGCACTGCTCACCTCCAATTATCTGAGGAATAAACTGCATGCTATGTTAACTCTACCAATGTAATTTTATTTTTGTAAAAGCAGCCATAACCCAACCCTCTGCCACAGTTTGGGTAGGTGTGGGGCTTAGAGCTGCTATTACCTGTGGAGGAGAACACTGAAAAATTTAAGCCAAGTTTTTCCTTTTATGGCTAATAGCAGCTCAGGGGAGATCTCAATTAGGTTTGTGGCACAGGGGCACCCAATCCAAAGCAAGGGGCCCTATGTTTGCTTTTACAACAAGGAAACTACATAAGGAGTTCCAAAGATGGAGCTCCACAATGACATGTGGTTTGATCCTGAGAGAACAGGCCTAGTTCTCACAAACAGTAGATGATGTGATCAGGGCTGGCATCAAGTATGATTGGACATCTGCCAAGGGGCCAGACCCCAGCAGGGGCCCACTGATAAGAGCCCTCTGGACTTGCCCCTCCTCTTCATCTGCCCTGTTCATCTGCCTCTTGCTCTGACCCAGACAACAGTGATGGTGAGAAGGAGGAATAGTAGATGTCACTGACTACTTGCTCACTGGCCTGTCAAGCAAGCAAGTGGTAGCAGTTATAAGAAAGAGGATGAGGAGCAATAGAACCTGTTGACTATGACAGTGACAAGATCGACTCATTAAGGGAGGGGGCCCGCTGAGGGTGTCTTGCCTTAGAGCCCTCAAAAGCCTTCAGCCGGCCCCAGAGGAGATAAGTTGTATCTGGACAGTATCACTTCAGAATGTAGATAGGGGTAATATGATTGGATGTCTTCCAAACAAAAGAAATAATGACACATAGAAAACTAGATGGCAGGGAGAAGGGTCCTAGTTGAGCCTCCTCTCTGAGATGCCAGTTTTCTATGTGAGGAGACTGTTTGCATGGTTGCTTTTACATAATGGCCCTGTTCAGACATCATGCTACATCACCATGGTTCACATTTTTGAGTGAACCACGGTGGCCTACCATGTGGGGTCAAAATCCTGACCATGATGGCTAAGTAACCACCCCTCTGCAGTGGGGTTAACGGGCCCTGGGATAGCTTACCGTGTAGTGTGGTGGGATTTCTGTTGTTAAAAACAGCCGCTCCACGCAAAAATGCGGCGACCACAGAGACAGCAGCCTGGAGCATCCACCATGCTCTAGGCAGCACAGCCGGACTCTATGGTTGTTGTCGAGCAGCTGGAGCGCACCATTTCCCAGCGTGACAGGTGCTGGGATAACTGGTGGCGGAGGGAGAATAATGTAGTAACCTCAGAGTGGTGATGGGTAAGTCAGCCATGGCGCTCCTCACAGTTCCCGGTCGTGAGACGAGCGTGCACATTGTGGTTAGCCCAAACCTCCCCATTCTGTAGTTACCCCAACTACCCTTCCCCATTTCGCATCTGAACAGGGCCAATAAAACCTACAGGTGGATTTAACATGAAGCAAGGTGTGGCGGCTGCCTCATATGGTAGATTTGGGGTACCATTACGGCCAGCAGAGTGTGAGATGGGCAGATCTGACCCACAAGTCATAATCCTAACGGTTCTCCTACACAGGTTCCACTGAGATGAACAGGGGATGTGCAAGAGCATAGCAGTGCACAATTCCCATCCACTTCAGTGGGACTTACACAAGAATTTCACAGTGGATTCTGCCTGTGTTAATTATGTATTTGTTTGTTTGTTTGTTTGTTACATTTATATCCTGCCTTTTCCTCCAAGGAGCCCAAGGCAGCATACAGGATTCACCTACTCTCCATGTTATTCTCACAATAACCCTGTGAGGTAGGTTAGGCTGAGAGTCAGTGACTGGCCCAAAGTCACCCAGTGAGTTTCATGGGCAACTGGGGACTTGAACCTGAATCTCCCGAGTCTCAATCCAACACTCTAACCACTACACCACACTGGCTAATCAGTGAGAGGCGTTGTGCCATTTGGATTTTCAACCTCAGGTATCAAAACATCTTGAGAAGGATAATGACAAAAATGCATAATAAATCCTGCTTTCCATGGCTGCTTTGCAGTAGCTATGTGAAACTCACTTTGTGATAGATGAGGACTGTGATGCAGATTGCCTTCATCCAGGTGGAGACTTCCTGCACCGCAGTGCCTGGTCACAGCAGCCTGCTGCCACAACATGCAATTTCAAGTAGCTATCATCACATGACAGCCATTTTGTGTAGGCCTGAGCCCTATACAATAAAAGAAATGCCTGTTAGCTCATGCTAGAAATTCAAAAAACACTCTGTAAGCCAACTTTATTAATAGGCATTTGTCAGATGCAGATCACAAGATAAGTCATGCTTAATTTCTACAGTAAGGAGAATCTCCTATAGCAGAGGTTCTCACACTGTAGTCCATGGATCACTGTGAGCTCCATTCAGGTGATCCATGGAAAGGTTGTGGAACCGTTGAATTTCTGTACTTAATCCTGCACTTGATTAATTTTGTCTGATGATGAAGATCGAGCTGTTTTGACCTGGGCTTGATTATCAAAAAAGGTAATGAGACCTTGCCTTAGGGGCCATCATTTTCATAATATAGCATTGGTTTTGGCAAAGATACCAACACTGAAGAAAAACATGTTATTAAAATATGGTTTATGTATGTGCTTTGAGTTGTAGACCAAAGGTAGTCAGCTGAGATCTCCAGCAATTTTCAAGGTGTCTGTGAAAAAATAAGCTTGACAACTGCTGTCTGATATCATTAGTTTTCAGATGGTGGGCTGGGAGTTATGTCTGTTCCTATGGCATATGATGTGCTGTGGTAATACCAACATTTTGCTTTTGGTTTTTTAAAAGAGAAGAAGAGAAAGAAAAGGAGAAATATGTGGGTGGGTGGAGATTACCAGGTTGAAGGGGATTGTTTGAAGGAGATTGTTTATTTATTTGGGTGAAGGTTGAAGGAGATTATTTATTTGTTTATTAAGTGATATTTATGTATCATTTAAATTAAAGAAATTTCTAAACAATGAACAAAAACAAGTCTTCACAGAGAGGACAAGATTCCCTTTTTGGGAATGCCTGTTAGAAAAGATGTTTTCAGCAGGGGCGGATAACCCAGAAGGGCTGTCGCCTGCCTAATTTGTAGTGGTACGGTGCTCCAGAGAGTGCAGCACTACAACACTAAAGGTCCTATTCCAAGCCACGATGTACTGAACCACCAAATCTTGGGTTCCGCTAGGAGGGTATCTTGGGAGTTGAGTATGTTTAGCATGGAAAAGAGATGATTAAGAGGGCAATACGATAGCCATCTTCAAGTACTTGAAAGGCTGTCACATAGATGATGGAGCAAATTTATTTTTTGTTGCTCCAGAGTATAGGACCCAAACCAACGGGTTCAAATTACAAGAAAAAGGGTTTTGACTAAACATCAGGACGAATTTCCTGACAGTACAAGCTGTTTGACTGTAGAAGAGACTGCCTCAGGTGGGCTCTCCATTAGAGGTTTTTAAACAGAGGCTGGATGGCCACCTATTAGAGATGCTGTAGTGGTGGATTTCCTGTATCAGCAGAGGGTTGGATTAGATGACAGTTGAGATCCCTTTCTACTCTAGGAGTCTATAAATTATTGTTCTTGGTTTAAGGGGAGGGGGGTAAACTATCCTGTGTAAAGAGGTAGTACACCTTTGTATACCAGATACTAGAGGCAAACAACAGGGGCAGACCATCACTTTTCTACCTTGACCGTGAACATCCAGAGATATCTAGCTATCTTCTGTTGGAAATAGAATGCAGGACTAACCTAGCAAGGCAAACCTTACGTGACATTCTTTTTTCCAGTTGGGTCAGCACTGGATGAAAAAAGAACATGTTGAGCAGTGCTAAATACATGGACCTGCTCTTCTTATAGTTTGCTTCCTCCCTGCCCATAGCCCTTTCCTCTCCAACTCAAATGGAAACTCAAGAGAGGCCCTCAGTAATGTCTCCTAATGAATGCTTGCTCTACATATATGCATTCTGATCATGGGGGCACGAGGGAGGCAGTGATGTTGGTGTGTGGCTCTCCGGAGGGGATGAACAGGGGGGATTTGATTATAGCCCAGACCGTATGGCGAGGGCTGCTGAGATAGAGATAATCACTGAGCCAGCGAGACGAGGCACAACGCTGACAGCAGGCGGTCTCGGCAGTCGCTATGGCAACCGAGGCCTACTGGGCCACTCCAGCCTCGGCCTGGCTCCATTTCTGCAACCTAACATCTGCTTTCTCAAGGGCTGCTGGGAGTTGGCGGGGGTGGCGGCAAGGGGGAAATGGGCAAGCATTTCACTTTTGGAAAGGGGGGGGGAATCCAGAGGAGAAACAAATTAGGACAAGCATCCAATAAAGGGGAGGGAAATGTATTTATTATCACTAGGGAGAGGTTGTTCCACCAGCTGCATTGATTGATGGGCCGGACTCCATCTTGTCAGACTTTTTTTTGTCTGGTGGGGGTTGCAGGGAAGAAGAAAGAGAGAGAGGGAGAGTAGGAAAGCATTGGGGCTGTTTATGCAAGCAGAACGCTTCTTCCCACCCCACCCCTCCATGTTTCCTCTAGCTGCCACACTTGATTGATAGTTTAGACAACAATTGGATGGCGCAAGGGAACGGTTGCTTTATCCAGAGCATCTTCAGCCAGCCCTCAACGTACTCAGACAGGAGAGAAAAAAGAAATTATTATAGAGCATGGCGGCTGAGCAGGGAGGAGAAGCAATTAAAGAACAATTATTGTGCAGCGGTGCCATCTCTACCTGCTGCTTACCTGAGCAGCTCTGAGGAGGGGAGGGAGTTGTAGGGGAAAACACACTCATGGTCCCAGTAAGAGTCAGCCACGGGTCTTTGCTTGTGGGACATCAGGGTCAAGGTGACAGAAGGAGAAAAGTGATGCCCCTTTTCCTGATTGAAATATGGCGTAATTCAGAATATGGAGTAATTCAGAAAATGGTATACTGTCACCACTACCATCCCACACACATACGTATTTCACAAACAAGCCTGTAAGATAGCTGCACTGGATAACCGAGAATCTCAGTTTTCTTTTTAAAAATAAGCTTTCTAGGCCTGAATGCTGTGGAGAAATGCAGGACTTCATTTCAGGAGGGGTCAGAGTCTGCCTATAGCACTGACAGCTTCTTTGTCTATGGTAAAGTAACTTCAACATGGGGAATTGGGGAGGACAAGAAGCCAGGGAGAAGGTAGTTAACCCTTCCCCCACCTACCATCTCTTCGCTCCAGATTTATCCCCTACCACTCCCCACCCCTGGGCACATCTTTTGAGAAGCCTTATGTTAAATGAATGCAGACAACTATTGGCCCCAAAGCTCTCCTAGTTCTGCAAAAGAGAGAGAGAGAGAGAAGGGGGTCCCCTGGGCTTGATTTTCCGCTCAAGAAAGTCATTGAGGCCTGGTGGTTCTTTGGGCTTAACTAAGGTTTGGTAGTTCTTGGGACTTAATAAGAACTAGAGTTCATTCCCTTAATTTGCATTCAAAGTCAGAGCTCAGCCCTGGAAGATACAAAAGAATAATAATGGCAACAGTGTTCCTGATCATATCCAAAGTGCATTGTTCCCATCACTGAGTAACCAGAACCAAGGTGTGAAAAGTCCAACTTTATAGAGGACAGTCCTCTGTCTGAAGAGGCGTCAGAAGACAGTCCTCTATTTAAAGGCCTCCTCTACTTACTTAAGTAGAGGGACTTGGACTTTGATCCAAGTGAACATGGACCACTTTAAAGATAAAGAACCATCAGAAGGAAGAGCTGGGCCTTGAAGTTGCCCATCAGCAGTGAGCACTTGGACAGCAGACTGAGCAAGGCGCACAAGTTACCTGGTCACAGTCTTCCCACTATGGTGAGATGTATTGATTGGCTTCGCATGATCACTGCAGCCCTCCATGGTTTATTTAAGCCACAGTGGGTTGCAGGGTATGCTGGTGGCCATTTTGAATATTCATCCACAGTGGGGGGGTTGCCATGTTTTGGCATGTTGCCCAAACCTGAGTGGCAGGAGTTTGACAACCCTCAAATAACCCTTCAACAGACAATGGGTTTTTGAGGGTTGTTTAAACCCTCAACCCCTGCCACCTGGGTTCAGACAACACGATAAACCATGGTAACAACCCACTGGGGTCAAATATTCAAAATGGCTGCCAGCATGCACCACAAACCTCTGTGGCTTAAATACGCCACAGTGGGCTGCAGTGATCATACAAAATATCCCATTGTATTTCTATTTAAATTATAGTAATTATTTCTAAATCTGTATCTATACATATAAATTAGCATATGCACTTTTATGCAAATCTCTCTTTTGTCCTTTCTTTAAGTTATGTGTAAGTTGCCTCTATCTGCCATGGCTTCCAGCTCATTCTAAACTAGCTACATCTTCCTTTTCCCACTAAGTGTTATGAAGGGAGTTTAGCCCAGTGTATGAACCTTGTGATTTTTATAGATGCTTAAAGCAATCATAGACCTCCCCACTCAAAGCTGCCATTTCCCCGATCTGCAAAATGGTACTAAAGTTACTCACAGCTTCAGCTATTGGGCAGTATAGAAAATAAATAAATAAATAAATAAATAAAAAAAATCTCTACAAAGCAGTTTTTAGTCCTGAGTAGAGGAAACATACTTTTGGTTTTTGTTTGTTTTTTAAACCATGGCTGAATTCACATACAAGTACCATCAGGACCTTTTGTAGGAATAGATTGCCATTTAGGAATGCACTTCTATGTCAGCCAGTCAGTCAGTCAGTCAGTCAGTCAGTCAGTCTCTCTCTCTCTCTCTCTCTCACACACACACACACACACCCCTTATGTGCAGTAGAGTACATCCTCTGCCTGTTCCCTCAAGGAAGGTTGTGAGCATATCCTTCAATGAAATAGGACAGCTTAGGTAATGTGTGAATAAACAGCTCAAAGGTAAAAGTTCTTACCCCTTGTCAACAGAGTTGTTTAACTTTTCTCTTGATGACGGAAGTACAGGAGTTGAAGCATTTTGATATTTTGTTAGATATAAGTATCTGTTTGTGTGAACACACGTTCTTGGTGAGGATAATCTGCCCCTCCCCCCAACCTCTTAAATAAGCATTTGGGAAGTGGAGGGCTGAATATACCCTAGTAGAAACTTACCAAAGTGATGTTGACTTCCATTGTTTTTATAGCAACAAATGTGCCTTGTAATACATTTGTCCCAAGGTGCACTGGGGCAGCTGTCGTGCAGTTAAGTATTGTTTAACGGAGAGATTTAGAGACCTTTAAGCAGCTGCACTGTACATGCTTAAGAAAGCAAAGGCAGAGTAACTGTTACCAGGGGGGAGGATGAGAAGCAGTGGAAATAAACCATGAAAAGGTGGGAGAGAAAGAGAGATTTGCTAAAGGAATAGATGTGCCCCTTGGCAGCCTTGCCAACTAGATATGAGCAACTTAATTTTCCAAACAAGGAAATAAATACATGGAAAATGAACGTTTGTAATAACCAGAAATCTATCCATTCTGATAGTTTTTAATATTAAAACTGCCACAGACTTTCACCCTCTCTTTCTCTTCCATCAACTTTGCAGCAAATGCAACGTGTCAAGAATAAGTCCATCTTGACTGAGTTTCTAACAAGGACACAGACTAATGAAGGAAACCTTGCCTTTACCAACTTTTTTTTTCCTGGCATGGGGCGGGGATTCATTAAGGCAAATAATTACTATTACTGTAATCCAGAAAATCCTGTGTGTGTGCATGTGTGGAATCGGTCCCCTGCTTTGTCAACTTCGGTACTATTAATGGCTCACCAATATCTCAGGCAGAGATTTGCCCCAGCCCTGATGCGTCAAATTTTTAACTTGAGGTGCCAGGGATTAATCATGTAAAGAATGGCATTACTACACAGATAGGCCCGCGTTCCTTAAGAAAGGAAGGTCTGGTGCCCTGCCATGGACAGGTTTCCACACATCGATCTGCTACACAAGGACCATGTCCCCCAGCATTTTAAATGTGTATAGCAGATATAGGCACATCTTTCTGGTGTCATGACAGTACTGTGGCTCAGAACCATGGTTGGGAGAAGTTGTAGACCAGTGCTACCCAATTTTTACGTGGAAAAGTAATCTGATGTAGCGGAGTAGCACTTCAAATAAATTTAAATAAGAAAAAAATACAAAAGTTTACAGAACGGCATAGGGTGGGGAGGAATGGTGTCACTCACTGATAATGATATCATTGGTAATATCAAGTAGGGTCCTGTGACACTGGCATGACCACATTCCACACAGCTCATTCAATATTAGTGGATGCTTGAACACGTGTGCGTGTGCATGAGTGTGAGTGACATTTTCCCAGTGACAAAATATTATGGTTTGAGTGCTGGAATAATCCCAACAAAATCCCAAGCCATCTGGATTTCCTGCAACAAATGAACAACAACTGGGCATTTAATGCATTTTTAAAAAAAGATTGTTTGGAAAGCTACAGAGGTCCCATACAGCACTTTCCCTTGAGAGTCGAATCAAGCTTTCAGTTTAGCAGCATCATAGCCTGCCAGGTTTGGTCTTGTTTAGCTAGTCTGCTTGTGAGTTCAATGCAAAGTTATACTCTGAATGGCCTTTTGAAAAAATCTGTTTTAGGAGTCCTGAAAAGACACAGCCAAGCAATGCCAATTCTTCTGAATAATCGAGGATAAAAGATACTGTTTTGAATACAAGACCTTTAGACAAAGATGGAAGAGCACTACACACCTTTCACTCACCCACACAGTTTCAGAGGAAAGGGCAAAAGTAGATACCGCTAGCGGGACACTGAACTGAATACCAAAATGGCCAGATTGAAGGGGGACCATTGTGCTCTGCTGTGTTTAGGCAGCTAATTGTGTGAAATTGTTGCCGGGAATGCAATTAGAGGGTCGTGCATGCTCCTTGGCAGGCCTCAACCAAATGGAAGGCCCTTAATTGGTAATTTAATTGCTTCCTAGCAGGTGAAGTTTTACTCTCCTCTGGGACTGGCATTGTATAGCAACCCATCTTACTGATCAGAACAGAGGAGACCCCATTCTTGTTAGGGGAAAAAGGAAGAGAAAGCCCCTCACTATGTTTTCTTTTTAAGGAAGACCTACCTATTCCTTAAGCCTGTCCAAGGGTGAAGATGGTTGTAATATTTTAAGAGTAGTGGTGTTGGTGTGATAGTGCCTCTGCTGTTTTATAAACAAAGATGTATTTTTCTGTCTTGGGGGGAACTGTCAGAATCAGTTATACAGGTTTTCACAGAAGTTCATCTGGAGTGGTTGGGGAGAGCACCAATTGGTTAGCGCCTGTGTATCACCATCACACACATCCCCAAATCCCTGGAGCAGTTTTACAACTTTTTTTTTTTAAGCTTCCTAATTCCTTGTGAAAGGTGAAATATGAATGTATAAGGATGTATAAGGAACACATGTACATAAGCTGCTTTTAAAAAAAGCAGACAGCCTGCTTGATGCATGACGTAAGGGGCAAGCCTGAAGGCTCATGCTATCTTTGACTTGCTGATATGTCTGTAATGCAAGTTGCAAAGCTGGGTGCACACTACTGCGAATGTGCGAAAAGCAACACGTACCAGACTTCTTCCAAACCCTCCACTATTTATTAGTATAACTCACTGATAAAACTTAGGGCAGAAACGCTGGATGGTCAGATGCAAAAGAAGACAGGGATGCTCGAGCTTTAATAGTTCTGTAGAAGAGGAGGGTTCAGCCTGTGTAGGTTGAGCCTGCATAATTTCCTCAGGGGCCAGAATAATGGACCCTTAATCCAGGAACAATTCTCAATTAAACTGCATAGATTTATTTTCCTCCAGGGTGACCAGATGCAAAAGAGGATAGGACTTCTGCACCTTTAACAGTAGTGTAGAAGAGGGAATTTAAGAAGGTTTACCTTGCATGCCTCTTAAAGAGGCAGTACACCTCACACACCATGGGTGAAGAACCCTTGAGGACTGCTTTTAAAATCTTACATCTGACTTTAAATCTTACTCTTCACCACAGAGTGCACCATTAGTCCACTGCAGCTCTTTATGTGGCTCAGAATATGTCTGTCTGCCTGTCTGTCTGTCTGTCACTGCAGGGATCCAGAAGGAAACATTCATGGAAGAATAGAAAAATTGCCTGATCCATGTGATATAAAATGTGCACAATGTAGAGAGCAGGGGGTGCACAACATCTTTCAACCTGAGGGCTGAATTCCATTAAGGAGAAGCTCTTGGGGGCCACATTGCTGTGGTGGGTAGGATCGAAGGAAAAAGGAGTAAGGCCATCAATACCAAAAAATACCAGCCTAGTTTAGCGTAAAGCTCTTACCACCAGTATCTAAGCCTAAGGCATTTCAACCTTTTACAATAGGGGAAAAACTGCACAAAAGCTTGAAAACCACCAAATGATTGGTGGCTGGGCAAAAGGGGGTGGGGCAGGGGCAGGGGCACAGCCATCTGGGGAACCCTGGAGGGCCGGATTTGGCCCCTAGGCTTGAGGTTCTGCACCCCTGACGTAGTGCCAGCTTCCCCATAGATTTAACAAATCCTTCATGTCTTATCCTTTCCATGTAAATTGCCCTTTATTACACATACATTTAGACTTGGCTGCTGAAATCTGTATGAATGTGTGCTTTTTTGCCACAGCAGTTTACAACTGGAAATAGTGCTGGATGTTTGTGCTTGTGCTTTGATGTTAGATTACAGTTTAAAGATCCAGCAGCAAACTACTGGAAGATAAGTGCCCCTGTTTGTGCAGAAATGAAGTACTTTCCTGCACCAGATAAAGTAGGAGTAAACTAGTGTCATTTGAACAGCGAGGTACCTATGCACCTCAAGTCACTTTGGCTAGATAATAACAGGCTGATATAATAATCAGATTCATATCATGGTTTAGAGTGTTTAAACTGCTTAACATCCACTATGTCAATCATCCTTACAACAACTTTGTAAGATAGGTCAGTGTTATTATTGGGGTTGGATTCGATGGCCTTGTAGGCCCCTTCCAACCCTACTATTCTATGATTCTATTGTCATCCCCATAAAGCTAAGATAAAGTGGTTTACTTAAGGTCAGCTAGTGGCCCTGTTCAGATACAAAAGGCATAAGGGTGGTTAGGGTAACTACAAAGCGGGGAGGGTTAGGCTGACCACAGCACATGCGCCCGTCACACGATTGGGAACCCCACAGCGTGCCATGGTTTACTTACCCAGCCCCACTCCGTGGTTACCATGTCGTTCTCCCACCACCGCCGTTTATCCCAGTGCCAGTCATGCCGGGAAATGGCGTGCACTGGTTGTTCCATTTGACACTATGTGATGGCGACCATGGAGTCCAGCCATGCTGCCTCACCAGAAGTGCAGCATGCTGCAGCATCACCAGAAGTGGCAGATGCTCTAGGCTGCTGTTTCTATGGTCACCACGTTTTCGCACAGCGTGCCCATTTTAACAACGGAGATCCTGCCACATGACACGGCAAGCCACACTTGGCCCCCTTAACCCCACTGAGGAGGGGTGGTTAGTTGGGGTGGTTACCTAGCCATCATGGTTGGGATCTTGACCCCATGCACAACACGCTAAGCCACCGTGGTTCGCTCAAAAACATGAACTATGGTGGCTTAGTGTGCTGATGGTATTGCTACTGACCAGGACGAAGCAAGGCTTCCCCACTCCTTTTTAGTTGGTCTGGCAACTACAGTAATGCCTGGACCATGCTAGGCCTGAATCTAGCTGGGGTGGGGTAGGATGGGGTGGGGCAAAGGTTTTCTGGGCTTCTACCAGTCTAGCAAGTCATATCATACGTCCAAAGAGTGAGTTATGGGGCGGGGGGAATCCGACAACTCGCTGCTGAGTTTTCTGTATGTTTGTATCTGGTGGCATCCATATTCATTACTGAATAACTCCACAACCAGCTCTGGAAAGGCTTGATTTGAGCTAGGGCTCACCAGGATTCAACCTTAGAAGATGTTTCCAATGCCAGCATTCTGCCCTGAAAGGTGTTTTTAAAGAGTGCTTTTGAACATATGCACAATGCCTTTCCCTCACCACTTAATAATCACCTTCAGTGGTCATACATCTAGAATTGGGAAGAAGGACTCCCGGAGCTGAGGGCATGCTTTCCAGGGCCCCGTCTATATGACACCGCTTTCACCCTTCACTCTGTTGCAACTGTGCAGTATAAGTATTTCAGCTTCGAATTAGCTTCTGCTGCCATACACTCGCAATTTACTGCGCACTTCCCTAACAGACTCCACTGTGCCCCCTATTGGCCATTATACTTTAATGCGCAGCTGTGCAGTCGCATGGGGGTGTGACACTTCAGTGGCTCTTTTGTATTTTAGGGGTTCTGTTGTGTCTTACCATCCCTCGTTAGGTAAAAAGTGGGTGTTCTGTGCTCCTTCATTTCCACGCCATCTGTTTGCCAGTTCCCCAGCCTGAGACTCTTACAATGGTTCACATTCACAAGCGTGAGCAGTACTGCCTAGCCGTCGCTCCAAAATGGTGGCCAGAGCAAAGTTGGTCCTTCCCCAAGACACACACACATACCCCCCGGCCCTTGGGCACTGAGCCCCAAAGCAACCGTTGCGAAGATACGAAGCTGCAAAAATGTGCAAAAGTGTGATTAAAGACATGAAAACGCCTCTCTGTGCCTCTGTAACTGCGCAGCTGCGAAGGGACGGGGGGAGTGAAGGGGCGTCACAGAGTGAAGCAAGCACTACGCACGCCCACAACACACCCACTGCAAAATGCGAAGTTGGTTTGGGGAAGGGACAGATGGCTCGCAACCGTGGGGAAACCCGCAACAAACAAAAAACATTGCAGCAAAACGCCTCCTTGGAAATCTGCATTTTCTGGGAGAAAACCAGGGATGGCTGCAAAGTGGCAAGTGCCTCATCTGTCCCAAGGGACCTCAACTCACAGCCGCCCCGGAGGATTTTATTTATTTATTTATTTATTTATTTATTTACTGCATTTATATCCTGCCTTTTTTCCTCTTGCAAGTAACTCAAGGCAGCTTACATTATCCTCCTCCTCTCTGTTTTATCCTCACAACAACAACCCTGTGAGGTAGGTTGGGCTGAGAGTCTGTGACTGGCCAAAGTCACCCAGTGAGCTTCCATGGCCGAGTGGGAACTAGAACCCAGATCTCCCGGCTCCCAGTTTCTATTTAAAAAGTGCTAGGCCAGCAAGACTAGTAGAGTCTTTCCCCAAAACTTTCCTCATGCCTGATGTCTGGCTGATCCTTGCCTCTGAACAGGAACAGTCCCTCTCTTCTCCCTTCACCCCGTTCTGTTCCTGAGCAGATGTGTATGCCTCAGGATGCTGCTGGGAAAGCCCCACCCACCCTCTCCTAAATGAAAAGTGCTGCTATTCTACAGAAAGACACGAGCATATATTGCTTGATTCAGTCACTCATGCCCAAAATTAAATTGAACACATGCTAGCTAGGTGCTTAACAAACCACACTGTTAACAATCCTTCATCAGAAGCCAGCCCATGAGCCAAGTCTTTGAAGGGATGGCCTACTGCATGGGTTGCCTCGTCAATCAGCAGAGGATGATCCCCCTCCCGATGGCAAGTTTTAAGCACTCTTCTAGCCCATGTTAATGAATCTGACATAACTACCACCCCATCACCCGAGTTCCATATTTGCAAAGTATTAGCACAGAATGCGTTTTGGACAAAGCCGCCACTTGAAAGGACAGACAAAAATGTTATCCTTTTTATCATAGGTGTTTAGAATTGGAAGGAATCTTGGAGGTCAACTAGTCCAACCCCTGCTCAGTGCAGGAATCTTGCAACTACAAGACTCTTTGGGGCTGTCCACACAACATGCTAACCCACACTCAGTGGTTCAGTGTGGGTTATTTTGAACCATGGGTTGTTTGTTGAACTGTGGGTTGGTGTGTTGTCTGAACACAGGATGTTTTCCTCAGGGTGTGTTATCGTGTTGTCTGACTGCAGTCAGGCTTTTTAACCATGCAGTGTGGCTTGATACCCACCCCGAACAACCCAGCAACAAACCATGGGTTCTTAAGGTGGCTTGTTGAGAAAAATAAGCCACACTGCATAGTTAACAAGCCACCCTGGCTGTGTTCAGACAGCATAAGAACCCAGGGTTCAACAAACAACCCACAGTTCAAAACAACACACACTCAACCACTGAGTGTGGATGAGCATGTTGTGTGAATAACCCCTTTAACACACACATACACACACACTTGTGAGTATGACCAGGTATCTAAATAGTTTTTAAGAGGTAGCTTAATCCAATTCTGAAAGTTGAGCTTCCAGTTCTCAAGTTTGCCTCATAACAATTCTCTCTGACCTTGAAGTTTGACCCATAAGCCCAGACATCTTGGGTGGTGCGTGGGTGTGTGGGTGGTGCGTGGGTGGGTGGGGGGCATGGTTACTCAGTGATGGGAAATTATCTCTGAACATGCTCAGATGTATTCTTTTCCTTATAGTTTTACATGTTCCAGTGCTCAGAAACAAGCACTAAAAACAGGTTTCTGGGCTGAGCCCTGTTATACCATGTTAAGGATATGGCATTCGTCTGTCTGTGCATGTACAGAGGATTGTCCATCTGTCTAAGAGTCCTCCATCCCCCCCAGTCTAGGACATTCTTCCCATCCATCATCTGTCACTTGCAGCCGGATGTCCCAGGAGCAGTCAGCCTCCCGTCCTTGCCGCCCTTTAATGAGATCTCTGTTCAAGAGGGTCAGGTATTTTATTTTGGTTTATCAGGAAGCTACAGCAGCTGCTGGCTGATAAGAGGCTGCTGTTCGGGTGCACAGCTACACAATTCAGATCCTCCAGGACAAAAGCAAAGGGAGGGTCACAGAGAGACAGGAACCATAGCCAGTCTTGAGATGGGGGCTGTGGAGAGAGTCAGACAGGCAAGGCTCCTGTTCATTGCATTGGTCCTGTTCATTTCAAAGGGGCTTGGGCAGGAGAATGTCCTGGTGGGTTCCCACCCCACCCCCGGGTCAGAGCTGTCTGTCTCCCACTCTGCTGCCCCTAACAGTGCCCCCAAATCTGCTGCACTTTGCCTCATAAGAGGAACACCTCTGCACCATCAGAATAAGTGAATAATACTCAGGGGACGGGCTTGACAGATTAAAGAGTTTATAATGAGCCAGAGGAGTAGAGGGAGGCAGCCTCTCTAAGGCAAGATTGACAAACTTCTGTGTTCTTGGGGGCTACTTTCTTCTCAAGGCAGTGGTCTGTGGAACTGAAGTGTATGTCTCTCTCATGCAGCCTGAGGGAGTGTAGTGGTCAAAAGCATGAGCTAAGGCTTTGGAAACCCCTGGTTCAAATCTCAAATCAGAGATGACCTTGCTGGGTGGCCTTACAGCAAGCCACTAACTCGCTGCCTTCTATGGATGTCGGAGAAATCCATTTGGGGGGTGGAGTTTGATGATTTTTCTTAGGCTTGCCGCCCCCCAACTTCGTTTCAGTTCCCACTGTGGCATCCAACTGAGGCCAGTTTGTGGATTTTCCAGGAATTGGGGGGGAGGGGTTGTGCAAATTGCTGAGCAATTTGGGCAAATTATGCAAACTATGGCTGATTTTGCATAATTTGCAATTTCCACAAATTCGGTCATAATTTGTGCAAATTGCTCAGAAATTTGCGCAAATTGCAGAACATCCCCTCCCCCAACCCAAAAATTTTCCCAGGGTTCGGGGAACAGCCTACAGCTCTGCTTGTAGATGCAAAGCAAGTTGAACACGCTGCAGAACTCTGTTGATCCAAAAAGGAAGTGGATTTCCCAGTGACAGACATCCCTACTACCTTCCTTCTCATTCAGAAGATCCTGGCTTGCCTTACAGAGGTATTGCATTGATGACTCAGATAATGTATGAATTTTCAGAAAAACACAGACAATATAAATAGTATTAACCTGAGCTCCTCATTTATTGTCGGGCAGTCTTAAGAAAATTGGAGCCACCTAGAAACAAGGCCTTTGTCGTTCTGGAGCTCATGCATTTGGGTGATGGGACCTTTGTAGTTATGGAGCTCGTAGAGTTCAAGGTTCGTGATGGGGACAGGCTTGCGGAACAAGCTCCCCTCTACATGAAAATTGGCCTTTGCTTTTGCAGGACCCATCTGAGACGGCAATACAGTAAAACCGATATGAAACATACATAGTATCTCACTGTTTCTCTGTGTGGCTATAGGCCTGGGCATTATGTATAAAGCCCAAAGAGGGATATCACATTAAAGTATAGACTACATCTCTCACGTAACTTTTAAAAGCAAGTCCTTTTCCTAGTAAGTCTATGTCTAGACCACAATTGTACCACATCTTGAAAAAAAGCAATCCAATAAGACTGCTTGTGGCCAGTCATAGACCTGGTTTGCATGTCATGCTAAGCCACAGTGGGTTGTCACCATGGGTGGTTGCAGGGCGGCTTAGTGTGATGTCTGAACCCAGTGCAGCTTTACGGTCATGGGTTGTTTTTCACAAGCAAGCCACACCGAGAACCCATGGCTTGTAGTAGGGCTGTTTAGGGTGGCTAGTTCTCAGGGTGGCTTGTGATGCCTGAACCTGGCAGAGTCACTGCAGTGTGGGCAGTTTAAAACAGTGAGAGAACCGCTTGGCAAGAATGGTGAAAAATTACATCTTGAAATGACACTAGTCAATTTAGTCCTCCACTTCATCGCCTCGCTAAACAGCGACACCTTTTTTTCTTTTCACCTACGGGAAGACTTGCACATATTTCACTATTTTTTCCCTGCCTTTGGGGAGATTTGTGCAAATGTAACTTTAAAAAGTTTTGGGGAGATTTGCACAAATATGCTAAAGCACAGTAACTAAGCAGAGTAGCAGAGTAGGCTGCAGAGGTTGTGCTGCAAAGGCCCATGGGAAACATGCTGGGAATGGGCAGGAGGACTAAGGAAGAGAACAAGCTATGGCAAGCCACAGAGCACCTGATCATCTACCAGGAGTAACGTGGGTTAGTGAGTGACCACAGCTTATTTTCAGGATGGCTTGTCGTGCTGTCCAAGCTGGCGCATTCTTACTTCATGGGTCAGATCCAGCTAGTGGGCTGCTACTTATCCATTGCTGCTGCAGGCACAGGCCTAAGCTGTTTAGGATTTTCAAGTGTTTGTGGACACCATGAGGGACGAAGATAGTGTAGACACTGGCAGACAGCTGAAAGATGCTGCCAGCATGGGTGGTGCACGGTGGCCACAGAGGAAACATATCACCCAAAAAGAGGATAAAAGGGGGTAGTGATTTGCATAAAATGTGCATATGCTAATTTACATGTATAGATGCAAATGTAAAATAATAACTATAATTTAAATAGAAACACAATGCATATCACCATAGTGAGGAAAACTGGCCAGGTGACTTGTGTGCTTGCACACTCTGTTGTCAAGGTGCTCTATGGTGATGAGCAGCTTCCAGGCCCCTGCAGCTCTCCCTTCTTTGCCTTTAAACTAGATATGGACTGGATATCCCTTCAGACAGAGGATGCCTTCAAATCGAGAACAGTCCTCTCTAAAATAGGACATTTAGCCACCTTGATAACTAACAGAAGTGAAAAAAGTTCTTTCAGGTAGAAAGGGCACACTTTATTCTTTATGTGCATCAGGTTGGAAAAGACCCCCCCTTTTTTTCCTGAACATATACCAGCTACAGTGCCGCCTCCTGTGATCAGAGTGGCAAAGAAGAGCCTGATACCCTTAGGAAGGCATCAGCGCAGCTCCACTCCCAAGTTATGCCTGCTCTGAAGACCCAGGGCAGGCCAAGGGTGTGGATAGTTCATCACTGTGGCCTAGGTAGTCAAGGGACCAAAAACCTACTCCCAGTTGGGGCCAAGGAGAGATGATACCCACTCCCTAGAGGAAATGCAGACTGCTCAGCCTCTCCCAGGTCTTCTGAGGGGGAGTTTTTGCTTTGCTGGGCGGCGATCATCTCCATTAGCTCCTCAATCTTGCGAAGATAATGCATTGCTGGCATGCGGCTGTGCGGTTCATTTGGGGAAAGAAAGGGCTGGGGGGGGGGAGCTGAGAAATGAGGATGGAATGCTGCGTGCTTCGCCGAATGCAAATGAGCACCAAGCAAGCAGCAGACCCAGCTGTGGAGAAGAGAAGGACCAACACCCGTTTTCTCCCCGGGCAGTTTGAGGCCTGCGCAAAGGGAGGCTGAGTGGGAAAGGAGGCAGAACCGAAGGGCTGAGCCCCAAAGGGTCCACAACCCACCTTTCCTGTGCATAGCTTTAAGACTGACTCGAGAACCTTTCGTGTTGGACTTCTTCCTTGCAGTGAACATCTATCTTCAGTTATATGAAGGTTGGAATGGGGACAGGTGGGAGTCTAAAGTGCTCCATCCTATCAGAAGGAAGGGCAAGAAAGGAAAGCTAAGCAAAGCAAAGCAAAGGAAGGTGGGAAAGAAAGAAAGAAAGAAAGAAAGAAAGAAAGAAAGAAAGAAAGAAAGATGTTTTAGAAATATACACTCTTGGGGACTGCAAGAAGAGAGTGTCTATTGGTAACAGAAAAAATGGGAAAAGAGCATAAAACTGGGTAGAAATGGAGGGAGGGTGATAATTTAGATATACCCCACTTTTCTCTATGAAAACTCTACAGGGGGTAAGATGAATGGGGGACTTAATTAATGCTTCGGTTCCTAGAAACCCTGGGTCAGACTAAGGATCCTTGTAGTGCCCCACTCTCTCCAGCAGCACCCCAGATGAATACCCTTGGGAAGCTCACCAGCACAGCGTGATGGAGATTACCTTCCCCTGTCGTCTGTCCCCAGGAACTGTTAATCAAAGGTATTCTGCCTCTAAACATGCAGGTTCTATTCTTAGTTATCCTTGCTCGCAGCCACTGATAGATCTATCTCCTATGAATTTAATTAATGCTTTCTTTTTAAAAAGCTAGATCAGACACTAGGTGCAACTGTGTCAATTACTGATCAGGCAAGTCAACAGCCAAATTCAAACAGCCAACATACCATTTCTCTCATCCCTGAGACCAGTTCAGACCCCCTAATTACACCAAGCAGGAGAAGATGCTTATTTTATTTATTTTTTGTCATTATCACCCAGTAATGTTTTAGATAATGCTAACAGTGATTGGCATTAGAGGTTGATATTTCATGTGTGATCAGATCTCATGAACAGAGCTCAGACAGTTATATTAATAATAGAACCAAACAGTATTCTAATAAAATATTTCTTTTCCATTCCCCCCACCCACACCTGCCCCGCTTGCCTTAGTGACAAGTTTGGAGAAAGGAGGAGGGATATCAAGTTTGTGTTTGTAGGGTATATTATGCAAGTAGATAATAATTAGCATTAATAAGGTGGACTGAAGAGACACAGACAGACAGACTCCATCACCACTATGGGTGGAAAGTCACAGATACACACATACATGGATGGAATATATGAGGACGGATGGATGGAGAGAAGGAAAAGGAAGAATGGAGTTAAAAAAATAAGGATGGATGGATAAGGAGCATGAGAAATGGCCAGATAAGCAGATAAGGAAAATTAGGGATAGAGAGATACAAAGGCAGAATGAAGAATAGGTGGAGAGAGTGGTATATAAGGAGAAGAAGGAATAGGTAGATAGATAAAAGAGAGATAAGGGCATTATGCGATGGAATAGACAGATATATAAAGAGAGCAGAAATGAAGAGAGAGTAGGAGAATGAGGGATTGCAAAACAGAGTAAGGGATGGATAAATCCCTTTATATATGAAAGGTAAATAAAGAATGGATGGACAACGATGATGAGCAGATAACAGAGAAAAATTAATAAATAGACAAAAAAGAACAGATAGATATGAGTAGTGATTTACTTTGTATTTTGGTGTGCACATGACAAAGGGAAAGAAATGGGTAGAACAGAAAAACTATGGTGAGAAAGTTGAGAAAATGATAAAGGAAGGAAGGAAACTTCACAAAATATCAGGAGAGACAGACAGACAGATGATAGACCGGAGAATAAGGTATGAATGGAAAGCAAGCCAAGATAAAAGGTCAGGCAGAGGCCCTGATCTGTCACCCTCAGCTCTCACCAACCTATGCCAGCGTACAAAGAGCCTTTTAATTCTCCATTACCACAACACATACAGCTCGACCACCCCCTCCCTCTCTGACTGCCATTTTTCTCCCTGTCAGTCACAGGGCTGACTGACCCTTGTCAGGAAAGCCCTGACCCCTGCCCACCCCGCTCCTCCGGGGTCGCCGCGTGACCTCGCGACTCAAGGAAGAGGCCCAGGTGGAGCAGCTGCAGCACCTCGGGGGCTGGCAGTGGCGGCGCTGGGTCACAGGAGGTGGCGTGCGGGGCTGTGTGAAATCTCCTCTTCGCTGCCCCTTTCACAAGCCCAGCAGCTGGGGCTGCATTAGTTCCACTGCATGTGAGGAGAAAGGACCTATTATCGATAGGAATGAAATAGTCTTCTAGATTCAGGCTCCTTTGGGTTACCATGGAGACCAGGAGGCTCTCCAGCTCCATGAAAGGGACTGGAAAAGGGGGACAAGATACCAACAATGAAGCCCTACTCTGTTCTTTGCCCTTTCCAGCACCCTGGAACACACAAGCCAAGTCAGACATGTTGGCCAACTTGTGCGTCATAAAAGCAAAAATCTCAGGCTGGGGCTTATACTTGACAGAGTAAATGTGTTTTAAACTAAAGTGAGCAGGGGATTCCTAACACGATACTGAGCAAGGCCACTTCCATGAAGTCCAGCAGCACGCGTCATCTATCCCAGCTGTGATGAGATGCCTTGCATTTGCAGTTGACCAGTGATTTCCTCTTGGATCTACCGCTGGTGGATCCAAGAGGTGGATTGGCTCTTGACAAGTGGTAGTCTGGTGTTAAATTACGGCGATTTATGGCTGGTTCCCCTGGGAGGCTTAAGAGAGACAGTTTCAGTGGTTTGGGAGTGGAGCAGCTGTTTATTTATTTATTACATTTCTATACCACCCATTAGCCGAAACTCTCTGGGCGGTTCACAACAATTACAATCATAAAATACAATGTGATAACCTACAGTTTAAAAGTTTAAAACTACAGTATCAAATAAAAAAATAAATATAACACAAAACAAAATCTAGTAGCAATGCAAGGATTTCAAATACAGTGTCAGATTTAAGCTATATAGCCACTTCTGTCTTTCTAGGCAGAACTAGTTAATCTTAAATACATTTTTGTCCTGCACTTTCTCCAAGGAGTGTACATGCTCCCCCCACCCATTTTATCTTCACAACAACCTTGTGAGGTAGGTTAGGCTGGGAGACAAGTGGCTGACCCAAAGTCACTCAGTTGGCTGAGTGCAGATTTGAACTCAGGTCTCAGGCTGGCTCTCAAATAGTTGGGAGCCCTTCAAAAGAAGTATGTCCTTTCATGTCCAATGTGAGACAGCCATTGTCTTTCTTATGAGCAGGGGGGGTCAAGCAGGAAGGAATGGTGGTAGTTTACATCCTACTAAAATAAGAGGTGAACGTTACAGACATGAAGTACAATCCCAATAAACTTAATAAGGGAGACAAATACTGCAATTTGAAAGGGATGATGTGAATGCATCCTGGATGTTTTACACCTATCCATTTATATTACACTCCTCCAATACTAACATTTCAGACAATGACTTGGTTTGCACATAACGCTAGCCCATGGTTTATTTAACCCAGGGGTTGTTGAATTTTGGGTTGTCATGATGTGTGAACCCAGTTGTGCTAACAACCATGGTTTGTTAACTACAAACAACCCAGAAAGAGAACCCATGATTTGTTGTTGGGTTGGTGAGTTCTGGATTGTTTAAACCCTGGGTTGTCTCAGTGTGTCAGCCCAGAATGTTTACATGGGATGTTTATGGGTTGTTTTGCCAGTCTACAGAGGCAGCGGGCAAGAGCGGTAAGAAAACCCACCCGCTCTACATGCCAGTACTAGAGCACTGCAAAGGCATTTGGGATACAGGGAGGGAGTGGGCAAAGGTAGGGAAGTACAGATTTTGTTAAATCTGTTGCATCTGCGTTTCAGGGATTGTTAGGTGTCTTTCATTCCATTGTCTGCTCATTGACGGAATCAGATTTTGTCCAATTTTGCACTTGTGAAAATGTGCAAATCCCCCCCGAATGCACATTTTCATGCTTTAGCCTATGGGGGAAATGCCCATTTTCTGCCAGTGTTTTTTTTAATTTTACATATTTTTCTATGACTAAATTTGCGTAAAATTCTGGAAAGTTCAAAAACCAGTCCACAAATCTGCAGAATCCTTGCGACTTGGGAAAAGCCAGTCCACTGCAGAATTCGTGGGTCAGACTCATAGAAATCTGAACTCATTTCATAGAATAGTAGGGATGGAAGGGGCCTACAAGGCCATCGAGTCCAACCTCCATTTGATTTTGTGGTGGATTTCTCTGCCTTCCCTAGGTAAAGTAGCAGGGAAACAAGCAACCCAGGGGTTGAGAAAACAATATGTTTAATTGTCTGCCAGACAAACCCTGGATAGGGCAATAAACCATGGGTTAAATAAACCATGGGTTAGTGTTATGTGCGAACCAGGTCAGTCTTGAACCAGCCAAAATATGTTCAATTGACAGAAAGCCTCCAGAATTAGGTTTTGTTTTAAATTGTTGTACACTACCTTGAAGGCTTTTCAGCAGATAAATATTAACAAGAAATAAACATTTTACCAGCAGAAGCAACCTACTCCTATAAGAAAAAACTGGGAATTATATCTATTATATATATGGAGCACACTCTTTACTCTGATCTAAACATACCTGAAACAATAAATAATGGAGTTTATCAACTGTATAAATTAGGCAAATTAAGCAAATTTGCCTCATTTCTTTTACTGTGTTGCTATTTGGCATAATTTATTCTCTTTTTGTTAATTGTGGGGAGGGCTAGATGCTATACATGGCACTGTCAATGATCACTGGAAATCTCTCAGTGCAATCCTATACATGTCTACTCAGAAGTAAAACCCATTGAGTTCAATGGGCTTTACTCCCAGCCTTTTTGGATTGCAGCCTTTTTCATCAACTCCTCTGGCTGCTGAGAATTCATTTCACTAGGCAGTGCCCACACATGTTCAAAATTTATCTTCACAACCATAAGGACTAGAAAGTTGCTCTGTTTTTTGTTTTTAAGTGACAGCCAAGTTTTGTAGGAAGCTGAGTATTGCATACCACATTCTGTGGCTTGTCTGGGATCTGGCAGAATCAAAGCAAAAAAAATATGTGCAACTGAATAGAGAAGGCTTTCTTTTAGAGCTTTTCTGGAATGTATAATTTCAGCATGCAGGTGAAGAATTGCATATTTGAATGCTCCCACATAAAAATATAATGCCTACACACGGGCTCATTCTCGCTGAGGTAAACATTTCACTCTGCAGGTGGGCCTTTACATAACTGAATGCTCTTCCATATCTCCCCCTACCTGCGACATTCTCTGCATATAGAACAGTAGCATGTCAAGGAGTTTAATAGGCTAGAACTTTACCAGGCTCCCTGACATGCTAGTTTTCTGTGTTTTTTGACCCCAGATTGTTGTGTAGTCATATAGTGCTGAGGAAAATGCAGACTGTACATGCTCAGAGGTGCTCTATTTATACAGTACTTCACATATTGCAGAGAGCCAGTGTGGTATAGTGTCGAGAGTGTTGGACTGGGAGTTGGGAGATTGGGGTTTTAGTCCCCACTCGGCCATGGAAACTCACTGGGTGACTTTGGGCCAGTAACAGACTCTCAGCCTACCACAGGGCTGTTGCTGTGAGGATAAAATGGAGGAGGAGGAGCAGGATAATGTAAGCCACCTTGGGTTCCTTGCAAGAGGAAAAAAGGCAGGATATAAATGCAATAAATAAATGCTGAGCCCTGGCATTGAAAACAGGTCCCAAGGCTAAGCACTGCTGCTGAGCTCTGGAGCCTTGCATCTCAACTAAATTCACATTAAAAAGAAGGGGGGAAAAAACTCACCCCGCAGGCACATAAATCTCATCAAAGACCCCAAAGCATCGTTTTAGAACCCTTTGGTGATAGCGACCCTTAGCCCCTAGCAAAAGAAGAGAGAAGCACTGAGCCATCGTCCAAATCTGGCATTTGCTAACTTGGCTGCAAGACAGGTCCTTGGCAGCAGGCCGAGATCAGGAGAGGCACCTGCAGCCTTGCTCCCGCACCCCCTGCTGAAACCACTCGGTATCCAATGGGTATTTATGAGTGTTTTAAGGAGGAGTGACAGGGCCTTTTAATATCCCTGACAGCCTTGTATGTTTTAATAGATTGGGGAGATGGAGAAGAGGGAGGCAAACTGAACTGTCAAAGCCTGCTTTCTCTTACAGTTCCTCCAATCGACAATATGACACAATAAAAGATGGGACACGATCCTTGCTTTTCCCTTTCAGTTTGATGGACTGTCCGTCATCTTTCATTGCTAAACCAGCTCTTTGACCACCAAGTGCTACCCACCTCTTCTGGGCCAATGAGGGATGCCCACAGCTTGGATTGGGGGGACTCTTTTTGCACACAAATGTGTTTCCTTCACATGGGATTTTTCTAACCTTAGTCTAAGATCCTGTCAGTGAGGGCTGGTATGTACAATTGACGAATGGGACATTTGGTAGAAATATTTGTATCTGTATCTTCCATGTGTTTTACATAATGCTGTGTCAAAACTGCCCTCAGTGCATCAGTTCATTTCTGTCTCTTGCTGAAACCATAATAGATTTTTCAGTTGCTTTTCACCCCTGTGTCAAGGGCTTTGGCAGGTTTTGAAAGAGCCACCAACCATTACACAGTGACATGACCACGTTCTACACCATTGTACAGCAAAACGTCAACACATAACATGTGTCAATATTCTGACAGCTTTTATGGAAGAAAGGCATAACCCACTTGAAAGCTCTCCTCCGCAGGCCCTGTTGAAATCAATGGGAGCAGACAAAAACATGGAGGGGAGGGGGCCTTTAGCAAGGAAACATCCAATTTGGGCCCAAAGTCACCAAGGCCTAGCTTCCACACAGCTGGTAAACTTGTGTCTAGGCTGTACCACATCATACTGTGGAGGGGGCTCACATGACTGAACATTCATTCATTCATTACATTTCTCTACCACCCAATAACCACAGCTGTCTGGGTGGTTTACAAAGATTAAAACCCATTAAAAATACGTTATACAAAATGTAAAACCAATTAGAGACAAACATATAAACAGACTGCACACACACACAGAACAACATATATCTAAAACAATTTCAAACAATTCACAGTAAGACAAATCCAGGACCTGATTAAAACTGCATCATATGCTGCCAAATGCCTGAGAGGAGAGAAAGGTCTTAACCTGGCACCAAAAAAATAACAGTGTTGGCACCAGGTGGGCCTCATCGGGGAGATCACTCCATAAGGTGGGGCCACCACCGAGAAAGCCCTCTCCCTTGTTTCCATCTTCCGATCTTCCCTCAGAGGAGGCACCTGGAGGAGGGCCTTAGATGCTAAATGTGGTGTACGGGTTGGTTCATGTTGGGAGAGGGTATTGCAGTTCCAAGCCGTGTTAGGCTTTATAGGTTAAAACCAGCACCTTGTATTGGGCTTCGAAACATACAGGCAGCCAGTGCAAGTGGGCCAGAATCGGTCTTATACGCTCAGAACTTCTTTTCCCTGTTATCGATCTGACTGCCGCATTTTGCACAAGCTGCAGCGTCTGAACATTCCTCCACATGCAGACCGCCCCTCTGCATAGAAAGTGAGCATGCCAGAGGGAGGATTCGAGGCTAGTCTTCCCCCAACACACCAGTCTTCTATATTCATTCCAGCTCCCCTCTTTAACAACGGATGGACACAATTACATGGTGAGAAAGGATCTTACATGCAGGGTGTCAGGGTGGAAACTGAGCCGATAGAACCCCAGAGCAGTTCTGATTCTGAGGAGGATCAGCAATCTGTGGGAGAGGAGCCAGCTCATCCCTCACAGGCACAGCAGCTGGCAGAGACTCCTCCTGCCGGCATTCCTGAGATAGATAGTGATCCTAGCGGTGAGAAAGTGCGGGAGGCGGGCTTCCTGGACGCTCGACGCAGACGCAAAAAGCGACGAGCGATGGAGGGCGCGGAAAGGAGGCGTAGCGCCTGTTTGGCGTGCAAGCAACGGTCGCCTCCCATGGACCCAAGGGAAAGAGGGAGGATCTCTCCCTAGCCCATAAGTTCAGGGTCTTCAAGTGACTCTCCTTCAAACGGGGATCAACTGCCTACTCGGAGCATAGGCCACTCTGCTGTTCCTTGCTTAGTCGCTGGTGATTAGCATCTGAAAGAGTCATTAAGCTGTAAAAGGATTAAAGCCTTGAAAAGAATCCTTTCATCTGTGTCTTGAGTTGGCTATTGGTGTCTACTGAAAGAGGCCGCTAGGGCGCCTCCTGACACAGGGACACTGGAGAGGCACCACACACGTGGCACCTATTTGCACACCCATGCTTCCTTCTGATGCCTGATTTAAAAGAGATTCTGGGGGATGTGAAAAAACACACATCACACCACAACCTTGCCCATGTGAGGTTCCATGGGCTCAGTAATAATGTCCCGAGAGGGAACACCTAAGAAAGGGGTGTAGAACCTCAGACCCAGATGCCAATTCCAGTCCTCCAGGAGTCCCAATCCAGCCCTCCAAGGTTCCCTAGAAGGCCAAGCCCCCTTCTCCTGGCCCCACCCACTTTCCCCAACCACCGATTGTTTGGTGGCTTCCAGGTTTTGTACAGTATTTTCCCCATTCTGAAAGGCTGAAATGCCTCTCCTAAGGCTTAGGTGCTGGCAGTAAGAGCTTTAAGCTGCAATATGCTGGTGTTTTTGGTTTGTTTGGCCCTGCCCCTCATGCCTTCAGGCTTACCCACTGCTGGAATGCAGCCCCCCCAAATGGAATGCAGCCCTCAGGCTGAAAGAGGTTTTGCACCTCTGACCTAAGAGATGCCAAGAAGATTCTGTCATTATGAGTTACTGCTGTTATGAATGTCTCTGTGCTTATTTTGCATATGTTTAAGCTGGAATTCTCACAGACTTGTACTGTTTGCAATTCTTTCCCATTTTACCCCACTGTGGGTCATTTCTCGCTCTATAGCAGTGTGTGTGTGCATGTATATGTGCGTATGTATATCTATATCATCTGTTCATCTATCTATCATCTTTCTGTAAACTAGGAACCAAGCATAACACATCATACATCTAATGAAGTGAGCTCTAGCCCATGAAAACTTATGCCATCATAAATGTGTTAGTCTAAGATGCTATAAGACTCTTTGTTGTAGGTGCATAGTGTGACATTTAAAAGTGGTCGCTTTGCCTATGTGTGCATTAGAGTGCTAGCTAGGGATCTGTGGTCTGGAGCGTAACACACTAGGATGTACGGCTTTTGTTAAATCCATTCCATCTCTGTTTCATGGATTGTCAGGTGTCTTTCGTGCTGTCATCTGCTTACTGTCAGAACTGGATTTTTTTTAACCCAAATTTTGTTCTACTTGTGCTAAATGGCATTAGCGCTAATGCACATTAGCGCAAACATTAATGCTAATGTGCACTTGCGCAAATGCGCTGTGAATTAGAGCAAACCCTCCCCACAAAAGTGAAAAACCAGTCTGCAGGTAGTCTGCTGCAGAATCCACAAGTCAGAGTCATAGAAATCTGAACACATTTTAATCCATTGTGGATGAAACATCCCTATCATCCCTAAACATCTCCAACATCCCTATCCCACATTGGTGTGCTAATGTGTAAGCACCACTAAAACATGCTGCTGCTGGCCATGGGGAATCTTATGCAGCAGACTGAACAGGTATACGGGTCACCTGGTTACAGTTCCCCCCTTCCCAGTTAGATGTATTTCTATTATAATTATTTAAATTATAGTAATTATTTCCAAATTTGCAATTATACATATCAATTAGCATATACGCATTTTATGCCAGTCTGTGCCCTTTTTTGTGGTTGTGCATTAAGTGGCCCCTCTAGCTGAGACAGAGAATACAACTCTGAGGCTATGTAAAAGGTTTGTGTCTGAGATTAAGAAGAGTTCAGTGCAGTGGTGAAGAAGCCAGATGAGCCCCACCCACCCCCTTTGGGTCTTATGATGTCAGTGAATGAGGCCACGTCCACCTGACATCACTTGCTCCCTGGCTGAAGTGCCAGGTGGATCTTCCATCCAGCGGCTGGGCCCGGCACCAGGCTTTGCTGCACGCAGGCTTCTGCACTGGGGGGAAGCCCCATACACGGTGAAGCCAAGCCAGCTCCTCCAACAGAGGAGCAATGGAGACGCAGCTGGCTCTACCCCCCTTGCCCCTTCCCCCATACTTCCAACAGAGGCGGAAAGGAGACTTGGTCAGCTTGACTGCAGGGTGCATGGGGCTTCCCGGTCTGGGAAAGCCTGCATACAGAAAAGCAGCCCCTGAGTATATAGAACCCGCAACTTTGCTTTTAGGCAGCCCTGTTTCACTTCCAAGCTGATAGGCACTCAAAGCATCTGACTTCAGTATCAGAGGGGACAAGTGGAACCTGCAACAAAATGTTGCAGTGTATCCTAACCTCCAGGAGTACTCTTGTTCAGGCATGTTGTCAACTAGCTATGCCTTCCTCCAGGATACTATAAGCGGTAAGAAACTCAAACTGGGTATTTCACTGCTCTCCCCTTCCGCCATTTTCAGTTTTTCTTTTCCAATTGACAGGCAACATTCCATGGCTACTGAGCACGCTCATGCCTCATTGGGATTTTTGGTTGGGGTGGGGGCCGGGGGAGGTGAATTACACCCTTCATTAAAAAAAGAAGAAAAGATTTTGTGTACTTCTGCAAGCTTTGGGGTTCCAAGGTATGATCATACCTCCTTCGTGTTTCTCGGTGGTCCCATTTTGTTCTGCACTCACTACCTGACTTCCCTATTAGAAAGAGTGATGACCGTGTACAAGGGCCCATTCGTACATTCAAGACATCAGCTGATGTGGCAGCTATCAGGTGAGGAACATGAATGTATGAACCTCCCTTTGATGTATGGGATCTGAATGTGTCAGTGGACTCCCACAAAACTTTAGACCTATTCAGGTATTACTCACCCTTAAAGGGCTCCTTCACACTGAGCTTTTATCCTGCGATTGAGTGTGCTCCTTCACAGAAGTTTGCAGGCTCTTTACATGACAGCATGACACTGCCATGACCCTCCAGGGCGTCTCCTGCACTAAATGCCCTTTGTTCCGTTCTTAAATAGATCACAGATCATGAGCTATCAAATTACCCCAGTTGTGTTCCGCTTCAGTTTCCTCCATGAAAAGAGTTAAAGCGACAAGAAGAGGCGTGAGATCAATGAAAGATAATGGAAGACTCGGATACGGGGAGAAGGAGAGGGGAAGGGGAGGGGGGAAAAGAAGCACTTGTAAAGGGAGTCAGTTGTGATCCTGCATTTAAAACGGAAGCAGAAAGCCTAATTTTAAATGCAGGATTTTAGGCTGGTGTAGAGAAAGTCTACACAGATACAGCAGGGCTGTGGAGCTGCACATTTAGCACAGCCTCATGGCCCCCGCTGTATCTGCATTGACTCAAAGGGTGAGTAATGCCTGAATAGGGCTGTTGCCCTTGAGAAGATGTGAAAGTTATGACCTGCCCTGTTAGCCATGAGCCCACCACTTCTTCACTACATTGGCTCTTGACCCTTGGTAAACTGGCACTTGACCCTTGGTAAAAACCCAAACCTGCATGCAGTGGCAGATCCATACCACCAGTTTGGCACGTGCTGGGAGCCAGAAGATGCACACTTTCTCCGAGGTCCCGTCTCTGTCCAGATGGTTGTGTGAATAAGCCCTTAGTACAGGCTGCAAGGGTCTGTGCTGCTGATCTTGCAGCCTGTGAAGAAAGCGTTAAAGGTGCTGCTTAATTCATCCGTTAATCACAGTTAAGAGGAGTGATGACTAGCTCTCTGGAGCCTGGGTGTTTCTCCGCAGATTAAACACCAATTTACATAGCGCCTTTATTCATGTTCACCTTCCCCTGCAGTGGCACCATGTCCTTTCAGACACAGCCAAGCAGAGCTCGCGGGAATGTTTGACAAATGGCTTTGCGGTGCTGGAGCTTTTTTCTTTTTCTTTCGGGAAGCGGGGGGAGGACACAGAGGTGTGGACAGTGCACTTGGGAGAAATGGGACGCTTCAGAGACATTGTAATGGATAGCCGAGGTTGGTAAATTGCGAGAAGTTTTCCTCCCCATTTTTTCCATGACACGGCTAAGTTATTCCGCATGCAAACAAATTAGTGCTTCATCTCCCATTACAATATAAACAGAATAGGGAAGAGAACTCGCCAACGACAAAATATACAAAACTCGAGTTTGATGTGGGAACTATGAGGCAACAGGAATCATGTTCAGCATCAATTGTATGGTGCTTTCATGTGTTCACAGCACTTCGTGTGCATTATCCAGTTGAAAGCCGTACCACAACCCCGTAAGGTCAGTCAGAATTATTATTCCCCATATTGCAGATGGTGGTGGTGGTGGTGGCGGCTGAGGCTGAGAAGGAATGGCTTGCTTAAGGCCATGTCGTGAGTTCATGGGAGAGGCAAGAGTTGAACCAGGGACTTCCTGATTTGTAGCTCAGTCTCTTAGCCATTACACTATATCAGCAATGCAGGCAGTGCTGACTCCAGGTTTTGAGATGCCCTTGTGGACATCTGAGTGGTTCAGCTCTTTCTTTTCTTTTCAAAATTATTTTTATTGAGTTCTAAATCATGTTTTCAAAATAATCAATGCGTATACAGGAAATGTTGCTGAAATGTTGTTGAAATGTATACAGGAATTTTTTTTTCAACGAGCAAAACACATATATTACATAAGAAATCCAGTTACAGTTAACAGGAATCACAGGAGGTTCAATATATTAATAGCCTTATATTTATCCACAAAAGTTCATCAGGGGTTGAAGACTGGGTCGTAATTATCTAAGGGCGCAATCCTATGGATGCTAGTCAGCAGCTAGACGGCCATAGGATAGGTTGGTTCCCAGGAACCGACCTTGGAGCCCACAGTCCGAGGTTGGTTCCCTGAGAACCGACCTCCACCCCCTCCCGCACTGCCTCGTAGGCAGCATGGAACAGCCCGCGCTCCGCGCTTGGAAGACGAGCGTAGAGCAGCAATAACGGGGCATTCCTAGGGGCAGGGAGGGGCGGGGAGGGTGGAAGTGCCTTTCTGATGCTTCCTATGCATTGTCCAGTGTGTCCCCCCCCCCCTGGTCTGACTTCCCACAGCTAGACAGCCGAATTTGGCTGTTCAGCTGTGAATGCAGGGTGCTCCTGCCCTGCATTGGATAGGCGGTCACCTCTGAGTTCGGAGGCGGCCATCTATCCTGATAGGATTGCGCCCTAAACGTATCTTTCTAAAACTATCCTTCTTGCCACTGCCTCTACCATCCATTTGCCGAGGCCAGCCCAAGGCAAGGCCAGCTTGACTGGCAGCTGAATCTTACTTCCACATCATAGAATCATAGAATCATAGAATGGTAGGGTTGGAAGGGGCCTACAAGGCCATCGAGTCCAACCCCCTGCTCAATGCAGGAATCCAAGTCAGAGCATCCCTGACAGATGGCTGTCCAGCCTTGTCTTGAACGCCTCCAGTGTGGGAGAGCCCACCACCTCCCTAGGTAATTGGTTCCATTGTCGTATTGCTGTAACAGTCAGGAAGTTCTTCCTGATGTTCAGCTGGAATCTGGCTTCCTGTAACTTGAGCCCATTATTCTGTGTCCTGCACTCTGGGATGATCAAGAAGAGATCCTGGCCTTCTTCGCTGTGACAACCTTTCAAGTACTTGAAAAGTGCTATCATATCTCCCCTCAGTCTTCTCTTCTCAAGGCTAAACATGCCCAGTTCTTTCAGTCTCTCTTCATAGAGCTTTGTTTCCAGTCCTCTGATCATCTTTGTTGCCCTCCTCTGAACCCTCTCCAGTTTGTCTGCATCCTTCTTAAAGTGTGGTGCCCAGAACTGGACACAGTACTCCAGATGAGGCCTAACCAGTGCAGAGTAGAGGGGAACTAGTACTTCCCGGTATTTGGAAGCTATGCTTCTATGAATGCAGCCCAAAAGAGCATTTGCCTTTTTTGCAGCCACATCACATTGTTGGCTCATATTCAGCTTGTGATCGACAACAATTCCAAGATCTTTCTCGCTTGTAGTGTTGTTGAGCCACGTATCCCTCATCTTGTAACTGTGCATTTGGTTTCTTTTTCCTAGGTGCAGAACTTGGCATTTATCCCTATTAAATGTCATTCTGTTGTTTTCTGCCCAGCGCTCCAGTCTATCCAGATCACTTTGAATTTTGTTTCTGTCTTCCAAAGTATTAGCTATGCCACCCAATTTTGTGTCATCTGCAAATTTGATCAGCATTCCCTGCACCTCCTCCTCCAAGTCATTAATAAAAATGTTGAAGAGCACTAGCCCCAGGACTGAGCCCTGCGGTACCCCACTCGTTACCTCTCCCCAGTTTGAGAAGGTCCCATTGATCAGCACTCTTTGAGTCCGATTCAGTAGCCAACTGTGGATCCACCGGATCGTTGTTTCATCTAGCCCCCTTTGAGCTAGTTTGCTCATCAGGATATCATGGGGCACTTTGTCGAAAGCTTTGCTGAAGTCGAGGTATATGATGTCTACAGCATTCCCACGGTCTACAAGGGAGGTTACTTGATCAAAAAATGAGATCAGATTTGTCTGGCAGGACTTGTTTTTGACAAATCAGCTGTGGAATAGCATCCTCCTCCACCACGCCTGCGGCAACAGGCTAGCCCAGCTCACCAACCCCTAAGGCCAGCCTTGCAGCCATTCCTGTGACTTGCTGTGTCAATTCTGTGCTTTTAGTCATTCCTGGGCTTATGTTTTCAGACACAGAAGTGATTGCTGTATTATTTGAACAGAAGACAGGTTGCGGTCTGTGTGGCAAATCAGGGCCACTTTAGAAATTACACAGGGGTTTTGCCAACAACAAAGGTCTACTCAAGAAGGAGCTGCAGCCATTCACAGCTCCCCAACAAGCATATCTGTGTGCTGGAGCTGTTTGCAAAAGCCACGTTTGCCACCTTTACACTTCACATTTTGGGGTATTCACTTCAAACATATTAACTGTACACCTAAAAATCTTCAAAAGCCAAAGTATGGGAACTGAACAAATAAACTAAATAAATCGTAACAATACCTTCATGAGGGCCAATCAAAACGTTACGAAGTCACAAGTAAGCTTTTGAGTTCTCCAGAGTTCTTCATCAGGCCGGATGTAGAGCAAAAAGTTGGGTTTGGTGTTGCCTCAAATTATGCAGCTTGTATCCGTTGTAAGATGGAGTCCTGGAGCAGTTACGCTGACGTAATTCATCTTACAGCTTTTAAAATTTATAAAGTGTAGACTGGAGTGTTCACCATCCCCAGCAGCATCTTTTTCTTCCCCCACCCCCTTTTAATTTAACATTCGCCCTGATAAAAGAGTTCTGGTGAACCTGAAAGTCGGTTCTGCATTTTTTTGATCAGTCTTGATTTTAAAAAGTTTGTGGCGGTTAAGGGGAAAAGGCAACTGGGAAGCATGTTATATAGAAGGTTATAAATTCTGAAGAATGAATAAAGAAAATGAATAAGGCTGTGTAATCCTGTACCCACTTACTTGGAGTAAGCCCCACCGAAGCAGGGTGAGGTGCCTGCATCGGGTGATGGAGTGGGAGGAGCAGTGAATTGTGCCACTCCTGCCCCATCCCTGCCAGGAGGGCCCGCCACTGCTGTCCTGCCACCTCAAGAGGGTGCTCTGGAGAGCCCCACCAGCTGGTCTCCTGCCATGGCATTTGCTGCAGAGCACCTGGCAGGGCTCTCTGGAGCAGCCACCTGCCCTCTGCTTCCCTTGTTGCATTCCCTGTTTACTTTTACCACTGCCTCATCAGCTCTATAGAGAGCCATGTGGCCAGAAGAAGTGGCTGCGGGGCTGTTGTGAGGCCTGGGCGAGCTCTCACGAGAGCCCTGCAGCCACTTCTGGCCACGCAGCTCTCCATAGAATCAACGCAGTAGCAGCAAAGGGAAGGGGAAGGGGGGGGAGGCAGCAGTGGTATGTGTTCTCCCTGCCTCAAGTGGCGAGAGAGATTGCGCCAGAGCTGCTCAGTGGGATTTATTTCTGAGTAGACATGCACAGGTTTGTGTGATATAAATGAATCAAGACAAGGAGCACAGTCCTCAGGAAAGTGCTCATGCGTACGTTTTCTTGAAATGAATGGGAAGTTTGCAAGAGGGCAGAATGGGTGAATAAAGTTCAAGAACAGTTAACAAATCGATAACAGCTTACTGTACAATGAAGATGAAATATCAGAATGCACTGTCAATCTTATTGATTGATGGATGATTGATTTATTCCATTTCTATACCACCCACTAGCCAAAGCTCTCTTGGTGGTTCACAACAACCAGAACCCAGCACTTGTGTATATCATAGTAAGGGTGTTTCCAGACAGAGGGCCACTAATGCTACCCATCAAATTGTGCAGCTATTCCATCTTTTCCTCCCTAATTGACTCTCCGTGGTAAGAAAAAAGGAGATGGAAGAAGTGGTAAGAAAGCACAGGCGGGTTTCAAATGGAATAGGACGCCCCCTGTACCCCTGTAAGTTTCTGCAAACGAGGCAAGGTGATTGCACAACAAAAGTCTCATCTGGAAGGACTGTATGTGTTCGATGTCCAGAATTAATCAGGTGAGGATTGTTCCTTTTCAACTATCTTTGCTCCCTTTCTTTTCTTGGTATTGTACATATGGTTATATATGTATAAACACGCATAACTTTTTCTTTTTTGGTAAAATGTCATTAGAACATTGAATATGAAAAGAAGAGAGCATCGCTGGAGGATTGTGCCCATGTGATCTTCTCTGTCAAAACACTCAAACACGTGTCTATCCAGTGAAATAGTTTCAAGACAAATGGAAGGAAGGCTGTTTCCACAACACATGCAATTTGTTGCCGTGAAGATGTCACGATGTTCCCTAAAACTAATGGCTTTAAAGATTAATTAGACAAGCTCACAGAGGATAAAGGATGGTTTATACCAGGGGTGCAGAAACTCAGTCCTGGGGGCCAAATCTGGCCCTCTGGGGCCCCCAGTTCGGCCTTCCAGGTTTTCCCAGAAGGTCATGCCCCCTTCCCCTGGCCCCACCTCCTTTCCCCCAACCACCAATCATTGGGTGATTTCCTGGCTTTTGCTGTTTCCTCATTTTAAAAGGTTGAAATGCTTCTCCTAATGCTTAAATACTAACAGTAAGACTTTTAAGCTAAAATGTGCTGGTATTTTGGGGGGTTGGCCCTGCCCCTTTTGCCTTTGGCCCCACCCACCCCTAGAATGCAGCCCCTGAGAGCTTCTCCTAACTAGAAATCGGTCCTAAGGCTGAAAAAGGTTCTGCACCCCTGGTTTACGCACACCTGTACACCATTTGATTACTCAACATTTGATGACCCTTATTCAACTCGGAGGGAGAGTAGCTCTGTGGCAGAGCTACTGCCAGTCCAAGTAAACAATACTGGGGTAGTTAGACAAACAGTCTTACAAGGGGCTTCTTCACATGGAGCTTTTAGAGATTGCTCACTCACGGAAGTTTGCAGGCCCTTTAGATGACGCTGTGAACCTCCAGGGTGTCTCCCGCACTAAATGACCTGCATTCCGTTTTTAAATAGATTGGAGATAACTCCGCTTGAGTTCCCTCTGTGAAAAAGGAAAAGCTGCAAGAAGAGGAGTGAGATCAATGAAACATATGGAAGACTCAGATAAGGGGGAGAACGAGCATGCGTAAAGGAGGTCGTTGTGATCCTGCATTTAAAACGGAAGCAGAAAGCCGCGTTTTAAATGCAGGATTTTAGGCTGGTGCAGAGATGCTCCTGGCATAATGTAACTCCCTAGCTGTGGGAACTGTCTTTCTTGCACAAGCCTTGTGCCTGAGTTGAGATCAGGTGATATCAATGTTCCATCTGTAGCGGTTAACCAGCGATTGCACTTTTGTACATAGGAATGTGTAAACTTGAAGACTCAGACAATGAAATGTTACTTAAAGGCTTCCAATGGTTCTCATCTGTGAAAAGAACAAGTCTTACAATTGGGGGGTGGGGGTTTCAGACCAGCTTGGTCGGAAGTATAATAAAATCAGATCGGTTTTCCTCGAATCTTTGAAGTGAAAGACCCTCCCCAGTTACATGGCGATGATTCCTTATTATGGATTAGTTGGTCTCCACACAAAGGACTGATTGAAAATATCACAGGGTGGATCTCTTACCCACTGGATGCATGCGTATGAATGGAGTGGGGATTCTAATGAGTACTAGACCAGAGGGTACTAATCACTCCAGATTAATTAGTTCAAAAATGGGTATGATCATGAATACATAGCCCTAGTACATGCCTCTCGTTCAGCAGAGTAACAGCTGCCTGCTGAACATATGGAGATCAAAATGAGTGGGCCAATGCTTTAAATACTCAAAATGAGTTGATTTTTTTTTCTCCCACTTAAATACTCTCCCACTGATTCTTCTTAGCAATAGGAGCATAGGAGCATTTAGGAGCATGCACAGTGACTTCTCTATTTATGGAACTACCTTCCTATGGACATTCTCAAGAACCTGAGCTGGACTGTCTTTCAGAGGTGGTGTACTTATGTATGTATGTATGTATGTATGTACGTGTGTATGTATGCAGGGCCAGCATCAAGGGTAGGTATGGTCGGGCACCTGCTAAGGGCCCACAGGCCAGCAAGGGACACACTGACAACAGCTAGAGTTGCTCCTCTACTTCACCACTGCAGCCTGCTTCTTTACCCGCCTGTCACTGTGGCTATGACAACGGTGCTGGTGAGCAGGAGCAGCAGCAGATGCCACGGCCTCCTTGCTCCCTGGCTCTCTGCCTGCCAAGCAAGCAAGCGAGCGAGCGAGCGAGCGGTAGCAATGATGAGAAAGAACATGAGGAGCGAGAGCAGCTGGGGACAATGGCAGTGAGAAAGGAGAGGGGGCCCACTGACGGTGCCTTGCCCAGGGGCTCAAGGGCCCTGGAGCAGGCACTGTCTGTATGCCCGCAGGTCTGTATATGAAAACATTTACATGCCACCCTTCCGTTTGACAGCTCCTAGGCCCGCTTCTGAAAGTCACAAAACAATATCCAGATAAAAACAAGGTAACAGCGAAATAAAAACAGCCAAAGCAATTCGAACAAATGAACTATGTAACACAACAGAGTCTGTAAAGATGGATGCCAGTTTGAGGGTGTCGAGAGAGAAGCAGGTGTAAAGACAACAATGTAAGGGAGCAACAATGTTGTTATGGGGACATTCATAATGCGCATTACCCCACAAGTGGGAGGAAGACGTAATAATGGAGGCTCGTAGCTCTGATGCCAGTGGGGCGGTGGATCCGCTCTGGATTTCGGTCAGAACCAGTCAGAGCTCTAAAGTCACTCTCCAAGGTACACCATGGAGCGGATTCACTGCCCCACTGGCATTTGAGTCACCAGCCTCCACTGGGAGGTAGCAAAATTCAGACCATTCCTGACACCATTTGTTTGCTTCGTTTCCTCCCATGCCTGCCCTCTCTGAAGCGGAGTCCCCTGCTTACACTGAGACTGCAAGCTCCCTGGGGGCAGCAGCCTGTCTCCCTTTTTCCCTTATGAAATTCTGTACAGCAGTGGCGTTGAACCACTTTTAGCCCTTGGGCCGCATTCCATCCCAGAGAAGCTTTCTTGGGCCATGTTCCAGTGGTGGGCGGGGCTGAATGCAAAAGGGGTGTGGCCAATACAAACAATACCAGCATGTTACCACTTAAAGCTCTTCCTGCCAGTAACTAAGCCTCGGGAGAGGCATTTCAGCCTTTCAGAATGGGGAGAAACTGCACAAAAGCCAGGAAACCAGCAAGCAATCAGTGGGCAGAGACAACGCGGGGGGGCGGGCAGGGGAAGGGAGGCCACTTAGGGAAATCTGGAGGGCCAGATTGAGATCCCGGGGAGGGGCGGCTAGACTGCGCTCCCAGACCTGAGGTTCTGCACCCCTGCTGTAAGGGGTCATTGTTTATTGATGGCACTATGTGAAATCAATTAATTAAATACATAGTGGCTGCTGAAATGTGATGCCATACGCTGTAAGAGCTGGTGAAAAGTAGTAGCTAAGAGGCCAGCCTACAAACCCTCAAATGCTTCGCAAAACAACAGCAAGGAGTCCCATGTGGCACTTTAAAGACTAAGGCATTTTTAATAATACATTAGAAGGCCATGCCTCGGGGTGCCAGTGGGTATGGCTTCACTCGGATGGGCAGGCACAACGTCTCCAACTCTGACGGGTGTGTAAGGCTTTGTTGTATCAAACAAAGGGCTCTTCCCAACCTGTGCAAAGCCGGGTCCGTTTGCTTGTTCCGTAATAAATTCGAAAGGCTTCAATTGGCCACACAAGACTCTTTGGGCTTTTCTACGCAGGGCATTTCTCGTTCGCTCGTCATTTCCTGCTGATGTTCGTTTATGGGTTCTTTCAGTTAAGTTGTGACCTTCTAGCTTCACTTCTGTGTCTAACCAGCACTTTCTGCGAGTTTTTTTAGAGCAGGGAAAATGCAGCATTGATTTGTGAAAGTGAAAGAAAGCGCTATTTCCTTTTATGTATTTGCACTATTCCGCGAGACGACAGTGCCACCTAGAGGTTATGTAGCGGAAAATCAGGAAAGGAAGCACTCCTTGTATAGTGCTCGGATCTCAGTTCTGTGTGAAACTGAAAGTAGGTGCAGGGAATTAACAGCCTCATGTAGGAAAGCGCTTTGTTGTTTTTGCTGCATCAGACTAACACGGCCACCCCTCTGGCAATTAATTTTGCAATTAAGTCATGGCACTTTCCTTAAGATCATGCTGGGAACCCACCTGAAAGAGTATGCTGACCATCTGAAATAGCTAGATCCCCAGCAGGTTCTGCAGGCCATTGCATCAACCAGCCCAAATCCAGCTGCATCTCCTTCTGTGCTCCCCTACCCTCTCTCAAAGGAAGAGTCTGGAACCTGGAATGTATCACCAACTGCCAGGGACCAGAACACTCTGCCATACATACCCCATAATGATATCCTTGCATTCATTTTAATTGGAAGTCACTTTGAGAGCAAGCAAGCAAGCTCTGACCTGTGTTCGTTTTTAGAGTCCACTTCTTATATAGATTGTAAGCCTGCAGGCCCCCTTCATGGATCACTGCCTTGTTGTGGCGAAGGGGTTTGCGTAACTCAGTGAAGCCATAAGCTACGCTGTGCAGGGCCACCCAAGACGGACAGGTCATGGCGGAGAGTTCTGACAAAATGTGGTCCACTGGAGAAGGAAATGGCAACCCACTCCAGTATTCTTGCCAAGAAAACCCCATGGAACGCATCACAAGGCTAAAAGATATGACGCCGGAAGATGAGCCCCTCAGGTCGGAAGGTGTCCAATATACTACTGGGGAAGAGCAGAGGGTATTTCCAAGTAGTGCCAGAAAGAGTGAAGTGGCTGGGCCAAAGCTGTAAGAACACTCAGCTGTGGATGTGTCTGGAGGTGAAAAGAAAGTCCGATGCTGTAAAGGACAATATTGTTTAGGAACCTGGAATGTAAGATCAATGAATCAAGGTAAGCTGGAGGTGATCAAACATGAGATGGCAAGATTGAACATCGACATCTTGGGAATCAGCGAACTAAAATGGACAAGCATGGGTGAATTTAATTCAGGTGACCATTATATCTACTACTCTGGGCAAGAATCCCTTAGAAGAAATGGAGTAGCACTCATAGTCAACAAAAGGGTGGGAAAAGCAGTACTGGGGTACAATCTCAAAAACGATAGAATGATCTCAGTACGAATCCAAGGCAAACCATTCAACATCACAGTAATTCAAGTTTATGCCCCAACCACTGAGGCCGAAGAAGCTGAGGTTGATCGGTTCTATGAAGACCTACAACACCGTCTAGAACTAACACCAAAAAAAGATGTCCTTTTCATCAAAGGGGATTGGAATGCTAAAGTAGGAAGTCAAGAAATAACTGGGATAACAGGCAAGCATGGCCTTGGTGTACAAAATGAAGCAGGACAAAGGCTAATAGAGTTTTGCCAAGAGAACACGCTGATCATAGCAAACACTCTTTCCAACAGCACAAGAGGCGACTCTATACATGGACATCACCAGATGGTCAATATCGAAATCAGATTATGTACGTTGCAGCCAACGATGGAGAAGCTCTATACAGTCAGTCAAAACAAGACCTGGAGCTGACTGTGGCTGAGATCATGAGCTGCTTCTTGCAAAATTTCGGCTTAAATTGAAGAACGTAGGGAAAACCACTAAACCATTCCGGTATGACCTAAATCATATGCCTTATGAATATACAGTGGAGGTGAGGAATAGATTTAAGTTTTTAGACCTGATAGACAGAGTGCCTGAGGAACTATGGACGGAGGTCCGTAACATTGTTCAGGAGGCAGCAACTCAATCCATCCCCCCCCAAAAAATGCAAGAAAGCAAAGTGTCTATCTGATGAGGCTTTACAAGTAGCTGAGGAAAGAAGGGAAGCGAGACGCAAGGGAAAAAGGGGAAGATACATCCAACTGAATGCAGAGTTCCAGAGAATAGCAAGGAGAGACAAGAAGGCCTTCTTAAATGAACAATGCAAAGCAATCGAGGAAAACAGTAGAATGGGAAAGACTAGAGATCTTTTCAAGAAAATCGGAGATCTCAAGGGAACGTTTTGTGCAAAGATGGGCATGATAAAGGACAAAGAAGGCAGGGATCTAACAGAAGCAGATGAGATTAAGAAGAGGTGGAAAGAATACACAGAAGAACTATACAGGAAAGATCTTAATGTCCCTGATAGCCAGGAGAGTGCGGACACTGAATTTGAGCCAGACATCCTCGAGAGTGAATTCAAGTGGGCCTTAGGAAGCATTACTAACAACAAAGCTAGTGGAGATGACAGTATTCCAGCGGAGCTATTTAAAATCCTAAAAGATGATGCTCTTAAAGTGCTGCACTCAATATGCCAACACATTTGGAACACTCAACAGTGGCCACAAGACTGGAAAAGGTCAGTTTACATTTCAATTCCAAAGAAGGGCAACGCCAGAGAGTGTTCAAACTACCGTACAATTGCGCTCATTTTACATGCCAGCAAGATTATGCTCAAAATCCTACAAGCTAGGCTTCAGCAGCATGTAAACCAAGAACTACCGGAAGTACAGGCTGGGTTTCGAAGAGGCAGAGGAACTAGAGATCAAATCGCCAACATTCGCTGGATCATGGAGAAAGCAAGAGAATTCCAGAAAAACGTCTATTTCTGCTTCATTGACTATGGGAAAGCCTTTGATTGTGTGGATCACAACAAACTCTGGCAAATTCTTAAAGAGATGGGAGTACCAGACCACCTTACCTGTCTCCTGAGAAACCTGTATGAGGGTCAAGAAGCAACAGTAAGAACCAGACATGGAACAACCGATTGGTTCAAAATTGGGAAAGGAGTACGACACGGTTGCATATTGTCGCCCTGTTTATTTAACTTATATGCAGAGTACATCATGAGAAACGCCGGGTTGGATGAATCACAGGTCGGAATTAAGATTGCCGGGAGAATTATCAACAACCTCAGATACACAGACGATACCATCCTAATGGCAGAAAGCGAAGAGGATCTAAAGAGCCTCTTGTTGAGGGTGAAAGTGGAGAGTGCAAAAGCTGGTTTGAAACTCAACATTAAAAAAACCAAGATCATGACATCTGGCCCCATCACTTCCTGGCATATAGAAGGGGAAGAAATGGAAGCAGTGACAGATGTTATTTTCTTGGGCTCCAAGATCACCACAGACGGTGACTGTAGCCATGAAATTAAAAGATGCTTGCTCCTTGGGAGGAAAGCTATGGCAAACCTAGACAGCATAGTCAGAAGCAGAGACATCACCTTGCCGACAAAGGTCCGTATAATCAAAGTTATGGTTTTCCCAGTACTAATGTATGGCTGTGAGAGCTGGACTATAAGGAAGGCTGAGCGCCGAAGAACTGATGCTTTCGAACTGTGGTGCAGGAGAAGACTCTTACGAGTCCCCTGGACTGCAAGGAGGTCAAATCAGTCCATCCTAAAGGAAATCAACCCTGAGTGCTCATTGGAAGGACAGATACTGAAGCTGAAGCTCAAATATTTTGGCCACCTAATGCGAAGAGAAAAGTCACTGGAAAAGGGACCCTGATGCTGGGAAAGATTGAAGGCAAAAGGAGAAGGGGACGGCAGAGGATGAGATGGCTAGATAGCATCACCAATGCAATGAATATGGACTTGAGCACGCTCTGGGAGAGAGCGGAGGACAGGAAGGCCTGGCATGCGATGGTCCATGGGGTCACGAAGAGTCGGACACAACTTAACGACTGAACAACAAGCCTGTAGGCAGAGACTGTGTTGTTTTCCTGATCTTTGTACAGAACTTAGAAAACTTTAAGTGCTTTATAAGAAACAAATAAAAAAATAATGTTTTCTTCAAGTCTTCCTCCATTAGTGTTCTAGCTGTTGCCCCAACTACTTCACCATCTCCAGTTCCTTGGTATACCAGTGAATGAAACAGGATCTGCTTGCAGGAACAATTCTGTTTACAGTCTGGGTAATTTCTGAATTCCATAACGTGACCAGAGACTTCAACAGTCTGGCAGCACACAATGAGTTTAATCGGTCCTAGAAGTGTCTTAGGCATGACTTACTGTTCAAAGTTGTTTTTAGTTATACGTTGTTTGTATAAATTGTCTATGTGCTTTTCTGTAAATGGCTTTAAAACTTTTTAGATTGTATTTCAATGTTTTAACTTATGTAAACTGCCCAGAGAGCTTCAGCTATGGGGCAGTAGAGAAGTGTAACAAAATAAAAACAAAAAATAAAAACAGCAGAGCCAATCATGCCAGCAGGAAACTTACCAAGGTCTCTGAGGGATCCATCAAAATCCATCAGGCTCTGTGAGTGGACCATCTTAGATCAGTCTACCACCCCCCTTCAGAGGCATGATGCCACTGTAAAGGATAATGGTTACCTACCTTATAGGGCTATTGTAAGGATTACAAGACAATAGGTTGGCTTTAGACTTAGAGGAGACTCATTAAAATCAGTGGGACTTAAATTAGTCATGACTCTCAGTGGGTTGGATCCAGGAACTGCCTTCCACAAGAGAAAGGGATCTTCCACAAGAGGAAGGGATCTGCTTGTGGAAGGTCTATCTGCTCAGGTTTTGGGAGTCCCCCACACCACAACTCACTCCATTCAGCAGAATTTCCTGATGCTCTGTGTAGCATTTTCAGGGGCTGGAGGGGCTGCTGTGGGAAGGAGGGGGCAGGGAAGTCTATTTCTGCCAGCATAGTTGATCCAGCGTAAATCTGGATCCAACCCAGCATGATTACGTCTGAATCTGTTAAGCATGTCTTGTATTTATGAATTATTATTATTATTACTACTACTGCTAGTAGCAGCATTTGTTTCTCTCGCATAACCATTTATCATGTTGTTACTTGGTGCTTTCCCTTGACTGCTCTTCCTTTATATATCGCCTCTCATTTGATAATTACCTAATAAATAAATGGAGCTATAGAGGCATTAAATATGTGTGCTGGGGTGGGGGCCTTGCCTTTGCTACATTCTTTTGAGGGCAAGACATCTCTGCTAGAGTGTCAAATTGTGACAAGGGGAGTGGGGTTCAAAAGGCCTTTTATAATGCACTGTACTGTTTGTTAAAATAAAGCAGTCTGGACAAGAGTGACAAGAGAAATAACAGGATACCCTTAGATGGGAGTTAGTTTTTTTAGACGGAGATGTTTGAAGGGCTGAGTGAAGACAACCAAGAACTGATAATGAGTTTTTTAACTTTGGCCAAGGTAGAAGTTGGTTCAGGGTTGAAGGTACAAGGAACCCCAGCGCAAACTGAAATATGGACTGTGGCAGAGTTGATAAAACTAACAAATACGGTGAGAATTAGAAAAGGAAGTAACAACTTTGAAACCAAGGACTTACTGTTTGTTAATATTTGGAATAGACTGATGGGGTATCAAAAGCATCTCACTTCCTTTGCATTCTCCAATGGTGAAAATAATGATTATTTGTAGAAATCGAAGAGCCTGAATAATGGGATGCTTGTGACAGCTATAAAAGTCTTACTGTTTCCCATTATTAATTGATGTATCGTTATTATTACCCTGGAGAAGATGCTAATGCTAGGGAAAGTGGAAGACAAAAGGAAGAGGGGCCGACCAAGGGCAAGATGGATGGATGATATTCCGGAGGTGACGGACTTGACCTTGGGGGAGCTGGGGGCGGTGATGGCCAACAGGAAACTCTGGAATGGGCTGGTCCATGAAGTCACGAAGAGTCGGGAGTGACTGAGCGAATAAACAATAAAATCATTATCATCATCATGCTGGTAGTAGTGGTGCATTTAACTGTGACATATTTCATGGACAGCAGGATTTCAGCACTTAATGCTCTCTGGATACATTCTACATTTTTATATTTTGTGACGGCCCTTCAGAGGAGCCAAGTGTGTTACTCCTCTCTCTCCCATTTTATTTCCCCACAGGAACTTCCATCATCATGGACCCACAGAAACACTGATCCACCTATTCATGACAGAGAGACGGAGCCTTCTTAGTGGTAGCATTGAGACTGTGTTCCTTCCTTCCTGTTGGAGATGCACTTGGTTTCCTCACTGCCTGTCTGTAGACAGTTAACAAATATATATATTTATTCCAGTCAATTTTTAAGGTATGATCTGCTGTTTGGCCTGCCCTTTTTGCCTTTGGCCCCACTCCCCACTGGAACGCAGCCCCCAAAAGCTTCTCCAAAATGGAATTCAGCTCTTAGGCTGAAAGAGGCTCTGCACCCCTGTCTGAAGACTAATAGCAGAAGAGAGAGGGGCATTATGTCTCAGGTTAAACCTCTGCTCCCTGTACACTGCAGTCCAATCATTGGGAGCCTCCACACATCCTATTGAATTAAAGAACAAAGCCTGACATGCTTACAAGTGATGCATTTAGCATCACATCTAGTTTGGCCCCGAGTGTTCTCAACCACGGTCATATTAATGTTTTTATTACTTATAATTGTAGTCTTTTCATTTTGTTTGTTTGATGTGCACTGAAACTTTCTACTATAAGCTGCTGATTGTTATGACAGAAAAGCAGGATATAAACAATAAACTAAAATTTCAGGAGTTCATAAACTCTGCTGTTCTGCTTTGGGGGGAAAACCTGATGTCTGCCTAGGCCTGGAACCAGAAGGTCATGGGTGGTTCCGGGCTGCAAGCGCTAACACTCAAAAGGTATTCCATCTTTTTTCCATAACAGTTTTTTTCTGGTAAGAAAAAACGTGGAAGAACTAGGAAAACATTGGAAGTGAGGGCAGGGGCTACAAATGGAAGATGTCATACAATTCTGGGAATGGGGCAGTGTGATTGCACAGCAAAAGCATCGTTTGGTGTCTGCCTCTGGGTGTTTTTTTTTCGAAACATGGTATTAACCATGCCCAGACTTTAAGGGTAAATCTACACACTATAAACTTGTTTTAAGTCATTCTCTTTCTCTCAGGGAGCCCTGGGAATGGTAGTTCCATGAAGGTGGGGCTAGGGTTGTTTAAGAGATCATTTTCAGCCTCTTCCCCAGCTAAAATTCACACGATTCTTTGGAAAAGACTCCTAAGATATGGTGGGTGAGATACAAAACCATCTAAGCAAATTAATAAACTAACCAGGAGGTGAGTCATAAGGGATTCCATCAGGCTCTAAAAGGATGGAACATGTCCTGCAGTTGTCTAATAGATTTACAGAGGGGGCGTGTCAAAAAGGGTGGAATTGGGAAGTGGGGGAGGGGGGAGAACAGAATTGCCCCCCTTTTGGAGTTGGACAAGGCTTGGCTCAAAAAGTCCCTCAACCCAGAAGACTTGGCTCTGATGGAAGAGACTGGAGTCTTCCAGTGAATGGCCCACGGGGGCAGAGCTCTCTTTTGCTTTTTCTCTCCCTGCACCGCACCCCACCCCACCCCCAGAGATGTCCACCTCTGTAACCACAAGAGGGTGAAAGCAGGCAGCAAAGGAGGGGCTGCAGAATCTCGCTTGACGTTAATTGATTGGAGCGGCTGTTGGTGCCTTATCTCTCTCCCCTTCTCTGCCGGGTAGCGTGTGTCCGCCAGAGTCCGCGGGGTCGGTGATTAATAGGGCCCATCACTCACTGTCCAGGATGGCTGAAAGGCGGCGTGGGGGGGAGGGGGCAGCCCTCCCCCCGCCGCTGAGATAACAAGCAGCAGGAATAATGAACGCTGTCATTCCACTTTTCATTTTGATGGAAAGTCATTACGAGAGTCAACACCACCGACAAAGAGCAATGAATCAACTGCTCTCCTATGAAATTAAAATCGAATCACCTCCCCCCACCCAAACTGATCACCCTCTCTTCGCCTCCCCCCACCCCAAATAAGAGGAAAATGGGGGTGGTACAGACTCTTATGGTATCCTCTGCCAGGATAAGAGACAATGGGTACAGATCTGAGGCCAGACATGAGAGCTACTCATTGGCATCACTGCCCTCTCTGTCTTTCATCCATAGCTTCAGGATGATTTGATCCAGCAGCTTCCTGGATGCTAGCTGTGAGAAGGAGGGGCAAAAAGACCGGCTCACTACACATCTGGCCACCTTACAGCTTGCTTGTCATTCATACTTGGGATTGCTGGTGGGACAAAATGGAAATGAGATGCTTAAGAGAAGAATGTTGGCTCTCTGTCTAGGAGAAAGTGATGCTAATATTTTAGAGAAATGTGCAGGGATGGGAACTCTTGCCCCATGGTTGTGAGCAGTGACTGTATTCGAGAGACACCTAACATCTATTTTCACATTACCTATTTAAGTGTGTAAAGGGTAAAGACAAGGAACCCAAGAGCCTGCAGAGCAAAGGGTTTGTTTCCCAGCTAGGGGATGGAACTAGTGTCCCACCAGACAAGTGGGAGCAGCCTGAGTCTCAGTGGGAATTTCTTTATCACAGCTGAGGTTGGAGCTACGATATCCGAAACCTGTATAAGAGACTTGAGACTCTTGTCTCAAGAGTCAGTGGGTTGGATCCAGATTTCAAATAGACTCATTGAAATTAATGGGACATAAAGTCAGGGCCAGAAGTATTGAAACAAGGATAACTGTTTTGGCAGTTGGCCTCTGTACACCACCACTTTGAAGTTGAAAGGAAACACATCCAGATGGGAGTGAAGTCAGGACTTTCAGCTGTAATTCAAGGGGTTTGACAAAAATGGGGCACTAACCATTCAGGAAGGACAGCCAGTGGTATACACACACCCCCATCGTTGGTGGCTCATAAGTAATGGAACAAACCAACATAATTTCAATCTTAAGGATCGCCTTTAATACCTGGATGAAAATCCTTTGCAGTCAATGACTGCCTGAAGTCTGGAACCCATGGACATGACCAAATGCTGAGTTTCCTCCCTCGCGATGCTTTGCCAGGCCTTTACTGCAGCTGCCTTCAGCTGCTGCTTGTTTGTGGTCTTTCCGCCTTCGGTCTTGTCTTCAGTAAGTGAAAAGCATGCTCTATAGGGTTGAGATCAGGTGCCTGACTTGGCCATTGAAGAACATCCCACTTCTTTGCCTTGAGAAACTCTTGGGTAGCTTTTGCTGTATGTTCTGAGTCATTATCCATCTGCAATATGAAGCGGTGTCCTATCAGTTTGGCAGCATTCGGCTGAATCTGAGCAGAAAGTATAACTCTATACACTTCAGAATTCATCCTGCTGCTTTTATCAGCAGTCAGGTCATCAATAAACACCAGTGACCTGGCTCCATTGGCAGCCATACGTGCCCATGCCATAACACTGCCTCCACCATGTTTGACAGATGATGTGGTATGCTCTGGATCATGAGCTGTTCCTGTCTTTCTCCATACTTTTCTCTTCCCATCATTCTGGTACAACTTAATCTTGGTTTCATCAGTCCAAAGAATCTTATTCCAGAACTGGGCAGGCTTTTTTAGGTGTTTGCTGGCAAAGGCTAATCTGGCCTTTCTGTTCTTGAGCGTTACCAGTGGTTTGCACCTTGTTGTGAAGCCTCTGTATTTACATTCCTAAAGCTGTCTCTTGACTGTAGATGTTGACAATGACGTGCCTACGTCCGCAAGAGCGTTCTTGACCTGGCTAGATGTTTTGAAAGGGTTCCTCTTCACCATGAGCAGAATTCTGCGGTCATCCACTTTAGTTGTCTTCCGTGGTCTTCCAGTCCTTTTGCTGATGCTGAGCTTGCCAATTTATTCCTTTTTTCAGGATATTCCAAACTGTTGTGTTGGCCACTCCCACTGTTTTTGCTCTCTCTCTGATGGTTTTGTTTCCTCAGCCTAATGATGGCCTCCTTCACCAGCATGGACACCTCTTTGGCCCTCATGTTGGGAGTTCCAGTGAACAGCTACCAAATGCAAATGTAACACTCAGAACCACCTCCAGGCCTTTTATCTGCTTGATTGGTCATGGGGTACCCAGGAAACAGGCCACACCTAGCCACGCAGCTGCTTGTCAGCCATTCCTTCCATTACTTATGAGCCCCCAACGATGGGTGTGTGTGTATGCCACTGGCTGTACTTCCTGAATGATTAGTGCCCCACTTTTGTCAAACCCCTTGAATTACAGCTGAAAGTCCTGACTTTGCTCCCATCTGGGTGTGTTTCCTTTCAACTTCAATGTGGTGGTGTACAGAGGCCAACTGCCTCTTTACACCAGTTATCCTCGTTCTAATATTTCTGGCCCTGACTGTATGTTGGTTGTGACTAACTTAAATCTAAGCATGACCAACTCTGGATCCAACTGACTGTCCTTCTGGAGGCAAGTGGGAGAAACCTGTATCCTAGCAGGAGTTTCTTCCTCAAGGAAATTGGGGGTTGAATCAGTATCCCAAAGACAGAGAGAAAAGGGGTGCTTGTCAGCTAGAGGTGTGATGAGGGCACCAAAGTATGTGATCCAGTAGTAATGGTGGGATTTCTATCCCACTTTGAACATCTTTCCCAAAGACAAGCAAAGTACCAGTATCTTAGTGGCACTCACAGGGTTGTCTGTTACCAGGTAGTGGATGCAGTCAGTTTCCTTGGGAGGCAAGGAAAGCTTTAAGATGGTGTTATTTCCCCAGGGAGACACCAAGAGGGAGCCATCTTTTACCTTCCGTGGTCAAAGGAGATGTAAGATTAATACAGGGGATCAGGGATGGAGGCGGCAGATTTATTCAAGCATGAGGGAACTGTTAACGAATGCTTATAGCTCCATGCAGAATGGGGCAGGGAATCTTTCCCACTGGACACCCCAAACTTCTGGAGCTCGCCTGGTTGGCATCCCTTCCCCTTGGTTCTTGTGCTTCTTCGTTCTTCTCCTTTCTCCTCAGCGTCGCTTCTCCTTGGTTGAGGATGTCATTAATGCCTTCTTGCTCCAACCCCACAGAGAGTGTTTGAGGTGTACATATGTATGGGGAGAAGGAGTCAGAGGGAGGCGCCCATCAGGTTCACAGGCCGGCCACTGTACCGTTTAGAGATGTCCCCTTCAATCTGAAAGACAGAATGCCCACTGTCAGGAGTCCTCTGAAGCCAAACAGCAGAAGCTTCTACCTCAAGGAATCTATAGAAACTTCCTGTTTCTCGGGGCAGTCATGTGGCTAGCTGAGCTTCTGAAGGCTCTGACTGGCCCTTACAGCAAGGCCTTGTGATTGGCTGGAGGCCCTTCTAGAAGCTGCTTATTCTTCTGATGGCCTACTTGCCCCCAGGGCCAGCCAAACATTTTAGTGCCCAAGCTGGAAAATTCCAAATGATACTCATTAAAACAAGGCACAGTCCACCAGAAAGTGCTCCTGTGGAAGTGAAAAATACAGAAGCTGTGCAAGTATCCCCTTCCCCACAGGTTCTCCCCTCTGAATCCTTCCCCTTCCTCCAGCGTTTTACCATGGTTAAGGGTTAGGTCTTGAGACCAGAGCTGGGTGCTGGTTTCAAATCCTGGTTAACCAAGACAGCAGGAAGAATTTGTATGAGGGGGGAGGGGGGGGACACACACACGCCATTCTCCAACCTGTTCCTAACCCTTTAACCATGATGAAGGGGCAAGACCATGTTGCATCCACACCGGCCCCAAGAAAAATTGAGTTACAGGTATAAGGAGCTGCCATAAGTTAAATGAAGCTGTTGGTCCATTTTACTCAGTTCTTATTATTGTGACAGATCTCAGGCAGTGATCTTTCCCAGCCCGGCTCTCTGAGGTCCTTTAACTGGCAATGCCAGGGACCGAACCTGGAACCTTCTACATGCAAGGCACGTGCTCTACCACTGAGCTATAAGTACCATAGCATCATCATGCCATATATATCAATACCTATCTTCAGCCAAAAGCGCTCATGGCACCAAAACGGCACCATCCACGCACGAGAGGGAGGGATCAACAGGAGACTGCTGAAATTTGCAGAAGTACAGAAAATATTTAGGGGAAAACCCTAAAGGGGGCGGGGGGCAAAACAGTCCAAGGAGGACTCAGTGGCACAGAATGCTGATTATGTGGGGAGGAACCAGCTGAGAGGGGGAAAGGAACAGTGTCCGGAACACCTGAACAGTGAGGAGTTCTCACTGAAACATTTTGTTGCAGGGCCCACCTGTACTGCTATAACATTATTTATTTATTTAATTTCTATACCACCCTATAGCCAAAGCTCTCTGGGCGGGTCACAAAAATTATTATACTGTATGCAGCGTATTACTAAATTACTAAATGAAACTAAATTTGTATATTATTTTTATGAGTGGAGGCTGGTGGCTCCGATGTCAGTGGGTCAGTGAATCCTCTTGGGTTTCAGTCAGAACCAGCCAAACCTAAAGGAAAGGTCTGCACCTTGGACCGCTCCTTTAGAGTCCTGACTGGTTCTGACTGAAAACTGGAGTGGATTCTCCACCCCACTGACAGTGGGCCACCAGCCTCCACTACTTTTTATATTGCACAATTTATTCCGCTTCTACTAGATCATGAGGAAAGGCTTCTGACTATTAGAAAACTTAATGCCTCCCCCCACCCCCAAACTTTGTTTCAATGTAGATACTGGAAAATCTTAATAGGTTTCTGATTGGGGGGTGGGGAATCAACTTCTGAGATGTCACCAGACATTGCCCATATATAATTTTCAAGCTTATATCCAAAGCCATAAGGGCTAGGAACTCACCTTATTTCTATTAAGAAAGCTGAGATTTTGTAGCTGCATGGCACTGTGAAATGCATATAGCCCTAGATAGAATGTGGACACCAAAGCGCACCTCCTCCCTGCAGCATCAGCACACCCAAGGAAACACAACTTGTACTTTGCGTATATCTTCAAACCCACCAGCCCGTCCTCGTTTGTCAAATATAAAAGCTTGAGGTTTACGAGTAACCAGTTCAGAAGTTACTGGTTTATATCTATGCTAATCCATTTTCCGCAAAGGTAGAGCTTATGCTCATTGTCAGGTGAGCTCAGGAACTGCGAGTCTTTAACAACAAAACTTTGAGTTGCTATGTGGGTTTGTCCTTCAGGTTAGAAGGGCACCCAGGCTGGATTGTAATATACCTCCAGCATTTCACCCCACGAAACAATTCAAGCATAAGTATTACATATGCCTGCAAATGCTCTATGGTTCCATAAGCAAGGGCAAGCAGGAATCCCGAAGGCACCAGGAGCTTCAGTCCAGGGATTCTGACAAGCATCCCTTTGCTTTCTGCACCACCACAGTTGTTTGCCAGAGGAGGAAGCTGTTGGCCTGATTCTGGTTGCATTTAGCCAAAGCTGCTTTAAGTGGCCACAGCACAGTGCAACAACAGAATGGGCCAATGGTGTTCCACCCTGAACTCTAAAGCAGGGGTCCTCCAACCTTTGGGCCAATGGTCCCCCCACCTTTGGGCCAAATGGGCCAATGGTGTTCCATCCTGGAACTCTAAAGCAGGGGTCCCCCAACCTTTGGGCCAATGGTCCCCCCACCTTTGGGCCAAATGGGCCAATGGTGTTCCATCCTGGAACTCTAAAGCAGGGGTCCCTCAACCTTTTTGGACCCATGGTACCCCAACCTTTGGGCCAAATGGGCCAATGGAGTTCTATCCTGGAACTCTAAAGCAGGGGTCCCCCAACCTTTGGGCCAATGGTCCCCCAACCTTTGGGCCAAATGGGCCAATGGTGTTCCATCCTGGAACTCTAAAGCAAGGGTCCCCCAACCTTTTTGGACCCATGGTACCCCAACCTTTGGGCCAAATGGGCCAATGGTGTTCCATCCTGGAACTCTAAAGCAGAGGTCCCTCAACCTTTTTGGACCCATGGGCACATTTGGGAATTTGAGAAACTGCGGTGGACACCACCACAAAATGGCTGTCATGGGGGCCTGGCTAGTAAAAAATGAGCTAAAGAAGAGGGGGAAACAGCAAGGTTAGAGGCTGGGCGGGAGGGGGGATAGCAAGGCAAAGGGATAGAGGGGAGAGAACGAGCACGGCTAGAGACTGGGAGGGGGAGAAACAGCAAGGTAAAAGGGGGGAGAAATAGTGGGGGGGAAACAGCAGGGCAAAGGGGTAGAGGAGAGGAAAGAGCAAGGGTAGAGGCTAGAAAGGGAGGGAAAGAAGATTGCCCTAACATTATCCTAGGTTTCTCTTAAAACAATTTTTTTTGAAGGGGCAGGGAGGGGAGAGCTTTGTGGGCGCTGTTGGAGACCGCTGCTCTAAAGCCTCCCATTTTGGCCTGGTTTCTCAGCACAGGGGCATAACTACATGTTACATGTATTCCTGCAAAATCTATCTTTTCTTTTTTTACACAACACAGCTACTGATGCTGCAATTTGAAGCAGAAGACTGCTACAGGGTCTTCTTGACTTGTCGCCATTGTACCTTTTTTCTTGAAAATTGCCACTGCTGCTCCCCACAAGTGTTCTTAACTCTGCAAAAGGGGCGGGGCTGGGGGGGTAATCAGGAGTTGCTGTAAATCAGGTTAATGAAGAAAGGTGGAGGGATTTGTGAATGAAAGAGGAGAAGGGGTGGGGGATAAGTGAGCATATAATGCTGCAGCCTGTTCCCAATCCTTTAACCATGATTAAAGGATATATTTTCCCCAGCGGAGATAAGAGTAGCATGAGGTGGTGGTGGTGGTGGGGTAATTTTCAGTTAAGGTTAAGAAGCCCTGGTTTCCCCCTACCCCCACTCATCTTCCAGTTCAAACTAAAGTAACATTTTCTTAAGAATCTTTTTAAGAAAAAAAAATTTAGTAAGAAAATAATGCAGAATTATACCAATGCACAGTTCCAGCCTGGGAATCTCATCTTTCAGTTGAGGACATATTTGCAATCAGACAGTCCTTAACCTTCTCTGCCTCTCAGCTCCACACTTCCTGGCTCACCAGCCCAACTACTAGCCAGGTCACCTGCTTGCCAGGCCTGACAGAGTCCCATCCCATCTGCAGATGTCTCCGGCAAACATCACTTGACATGTGCTCATATTTTCTCTGTTCATTCCACTGTGGGTATTACTCCCTGGGAGAAAAACACAACTCATGATCGCATCGGATCGTGCTGGAGCACATCTGGAATGCAACTGGGTCTATGGACCTTAGCACAGCTGAACGTGGAGATGGGATGCCCCCATCTTTGCGTCTCCCGCTGCACTCACCAGTTTCTGCAAATCCCGGGTTTTCTGCACAAGGAGGTCAAGCTTTGGCTCCTGACTGGCCTGCTCTTCCAGTGCCTCCTGCCGCTTCTGAATCATCAGCTCCTTCTTCAGGAGTAGCAAGTCAGCCTGTTTCAACTTCTGGCGGAGGAGCTCGGTCACACGGTCCACGTACCTGAACCACAAGAGCATCCATAAAAGACCTGCGAGCAAACTTTTGGCCACATACCTGAGCCACGAGAGACCCCAGAATCACAGCATTAGAAATGACTGAAAAGGCCATCTGGTCCAACTCCCAACACCATCACTGCTCCTTAAGGCAGGCATGGGGAGCCTTTGGCCTGCAGGGGTTTCCCCATCTGGCCTGCCTGCTTCTTCCCCCAGGCCCTTGCCCAGCAGGGGAAAGCTCTTATCACCAGTCAGCAGCTGATCAGAGAGAAGAGCTTTTCCCTGCTGAGCACTGAGAACGGCTCTCTTTCTCTGTACTCAGCAGAGAATTGGGGAGATGGGGCAGGGCCTGGGGAGGATGCTGCTGAGTGAGTCAGTCCTGCTTACTTCTGAGTAGACATGCAGGGACTTGCCCTGTTAACCTGTGAGTAGACATGCTGTTCGTGCTTACTTTTGAGTGGACATGCAGAGGCTTGATATTTGGGATGCTATTTGAAAGTGCTGCTGGACTTGATTCAGTCCTGCTTACTTCTGGGTAAACATGCTTGTCCTGCTTATTCCTGTGTAGGCTTAGAATCAGTAAGAATTACATTTGGCCCCATCCACAGAGGACATGCAGCCCCCCAAGACCTTTCCCAGATTAGAATTCGTCCCTCTGGCTGAAAAAGATCCACCCCACCACCCATGCATTAAGGTGTTCTGTATATTTGTGGGCATTGTGTTTTTCTTTTGCAAAGAAAAAAACTGGGTTTTTTTCTGATTATGGTAGCTTTCCAATAACACCCCCCCCCAAAAAAAACCCATCTCCATGCAGAAGGTCTTTTTAAAAGACCATGAAACTCGAACATGTATCTATGCAGGACACAGAAACACCAGCTCAGGAATACTGGAATCATCCCAGAAGCCTTGTATGTTGTTCTAACAGTCTAATGTCTAGTGTCGCCTTCAGTGACACTAGAAACTTGTGCCTTTCCATAACCATATCCCAAGGTTCTCCAGAAATCCAAACTATGTGGCAAATTTCAGATTCTAGAAGGCCCCCACACCAGAGAAACCTCCAATCCATGTTATCAGTTCTTCCAGCCAATCTTTTTCTCATCTCCGCTCCATTTCAACCAAGTGGGGGATTAATCCTTGGTTCAGCACTATTAACATGACACCATTACCATCAGGATGGGAGAGGAGAACACGCCTTCCTCCTTCCTAGTTTCCTAGGGACTAGAAAGGGTACTTCACTTGTGCCCCAAAAGGAAAGCCTTTACCCTGCAGGGAGGAGGAAGGTGGGAAGGAAAGGGTCACCAACCTTGGGGAGGCAAGGATCATGAAAAGATGTTGCATTCTCAGGCTGGTCAGCTGGCCAATAAGATCCTGGATGGCTGCCACCATGGCCTCCAATTTCTCTTTGGTCTGGTCTTGCAGGATGGGCGGAGCTAGTTGGAACTGGCTCACAGAGAGGATGTCTGCTTCTTCACTCATCTCAACAATGCGTTGGGAAAGGAAGATTTCCAGCTGGGGGAGACATGAGAGAGGCAGGAAGTGAGAAAGCAGGGCACAGACACCTGCCAGGATCCCTCTCCCTCAACTGTCCTCACCACCTCCAGCTACTCCAGCAGACTATACTGACTACTGAGGGAGAGGAGAGGAGGAAGCAGGGCCATTCCACGAGCCCTGCTGAAGGACTTGATTTTTTCTTCTTCCCTCCTCATTCCTTTTTCCTTGTGTGTTGTGCCTTTCAGATTCTAAGCCTGTGTCTTGTTTGGCTGTCTTCTTTTGCTGATTATATGTAAGCCACTTCGGGAGCCTTTTTATTTGAAGAGCGGCATGAAAACACTTTGAATGAATGAATGAATGAATGAGTCTTTTCACCCTGGCTTCAATTCCCAAATTAAGAGGGAAGCAGTCAGGTCACAAAGGATGGCACTTCTACTATACCTCAACCTAAAACCCTGTTTTCAATCCTAAGGCTCAGTTCTAGAACATGCAGAGCAATAAAGAAGGAAAGAGAGCCAGCGCAGTATAGTGGTTAGAGAATTGGACTGGGAGCCAGGAGATCCGGATTCTAGTCCCCACTCGGCCATGAAGCTCACTGGGTAACTTTGGGCCAGTCACTGACCCTCAGCCTAACCTACCTCACAGGGTGGTTGTGAGGATAAAATGGAGAGGAGGAGGACTATGTCAGCCACCTACAGTTCCTTGCAAGAGGAAAAAAGGCGGGATATAAATGCAATAATAAATAAATAACTGTACTTCTGTACATATGCAGACCCTCCTCCCTACATGCACACCGTTAAAGGTTAGTTAGCCCCTATTCATTCATTTTTCAGGTCAGAAGGAACCACATAGGCTTGAGCTCCAGGTCCTCTCATTTTAGAAATTAACCACTGTATGCCCCAGCTGTGGGCGGCTAAGGTTTGGAGGTGCCGAGAAAGTGATAAGCCAGACCCAGCTTTGCTTACAAGGAGACTTTATTGAGTACTTACAGCGCACAGGCATATCAGACAGCTTCTCTGAACACAGAGCCATGGAGCAAGATGGGCTTAAACCATACATGTTAGCAGTGAGGCAGCATGACAGCAGCAAGCGTTAATTAAGGTTGATCTGCAACTTTCCCAGCATAGCCTAACAGTGCTTGGTAACATATTTGGCAGAAGCAAGACTATCAGAATATTCCCAGCACGGACACCTGTAGCTTTAAGACAAACAGAGCTCCACTTCCCAGGCACATCTGCGACTGATAAGATAAACGGTACCAGAGCTCGTTAGCATGGAATGTATTGAGGCGGCCATATTGACCTTTGACTCATCTTACAAGCCAAGGAGCCTGCTTGTGAGGAAATGGGGCTTAATAATGAACCAAAGCAGAGAGCATTATGGATCTCTAACCCTCTCTCAACTACTATTAGCTTGCTTACGGGCCTGGGGCCTTACAACCACTTGAAGTTCTAGGTTTGGTGCTCTATTGTATCAGATACAACTCTTGTATCAGACACAAATCAGAGGTTAGATGCTGAGAAACAGGAGATGTGGCATGTATGTATTCATCACATGAGATCTGGCACAGCTGTCTTGTCCTGACCACAAGTGGGACTCTGCAGTGCACAAGAGATGCCTGAGGATGGCTTAGTAGGTAGGGCCAAGAACCATACTACCTGGGGATAATGGGCCTTGTAGTCCAACATCTCTGGAAGGCACCCAGTTGGAGAGCACTGGTCTAGATTAATGTATTTGGACTTCCAAGAGTTTGTGCATGCACTCGTAAAACCCAGTTCTCACTGGGGTATAAACCTGTGTCTGAGCTGCACCACTTCAAACTGCAGGCAGAGGCTCCTCTCGACACAAACAGTCCCGCCACATACAAAACGCAATGTCACGGGAAGCTTCGCTCAGTGAGAACTAGGCCTGTTTTCAATTCGGAAAAAAAACCCCAATAGTTTTTCAGAGGTTGAAAGAGGAGGATTTGGAGGTTGAAGCAGAAGGAACTGGGAAACGGGATTTCTGAATTCTCTCCACAGCTCTGAAAGGAAGGAATAGAGTTCAGTGGGTCAAAGGTGGGAACCAGGACTTTCACATCATCCTGAAGCACAGGTAAGGTCTAACAAGTTGGAATCCAGGACTCCTCAGATCCGCCCCAGCGGGATGGGTGAGAGGAATGTGAAAAGTGTGTTAGGTCACTGGGAGAGGAAAGGACCAGTGACCAGTGAGAAAAGGATCAACCTAGAGCAGCCTTCCCCAACCTGGGGCCCTCCAGATGTGTTGGGAGTTTCAGTCCCACATATCTGGAGGGCCCCAGGTTGGGGAAGGTTGAACTAGAGCATAAAACTAGCATCACATAAGCTCCTGTTACCTCCATGAGCTCATCAATGAACTGATTCCGGGTGTCTGAGGTCTCCAGGAGGGTGAGAGCATCAGGTCCCCATGCAATTCCCTCTGGGACTGGATGTGGAGAAGAGAGGGAAAAGAAAGGTAGAACTCATTTATTACAAAATACCAAAAGTTCTGAGACTCAGACCCTCTCTTTCTTTTCCCACACAAAAACAAATAAAAAGTGGAAAGACCCTATTATGAAAGTTTTTTGCAAGATCACAGGTCAATACCCCTCCTCACCCTCAATACCCCTTGCAGATGGGAAATGCTTCACAAAGATGGGTATTGGACACAACATTCTCCATTCTGAGAATCTCATTCTAAAAAACCCTACCAAGTTTCTAGCCCTTATGGCTATAACCATCAACTGGAAATTATGTGGGAAATGCCTAGTGAATCTCAGAAACCAAAGGATAGGTGAGATGAGCAAGACTTCAGTGGACCACAGAGCTCTGTCCACTCTTGTCTGCAAGGAGAAACAGAAGAAATGATGCAAAACAAAGCAAATAATATGCACAAATGTGCTTAACTCTGCATCATTTATGCAGGTCACAGGATTTGGCTTTCCTTGGCTCAGGGTCTGAGCCACGTTGTCCCAGGGAGACTGATTAAAGGGTCCCAATTCCTACATAACAGGACAGCATTTTATACAGATGTGGGGTCTTCAGTGTCTGAATGTCTTAGATCCTAAGTGAAATACAAGCCAGTAGCTTTCAGTATTTAGCTGTGGCAACTGTCATGGACTCAGATATATGTTTTTGAGCACTGTGGCTCATGAAGGCAGTCATAGTTGGCATCAGCAAGTTACCTGTGTGTTCCACCCTAAATAGCTCCCCACCCCCATTCCTGTGCTGCATGTGTCAGGGGTGCACCTGAGATATCCTGGGCCTGGAAATGCAGAATGTGGAGACGTTCATCAGCCCTTTTTCTTCCCAGCGCAGGTCCCAGGACCTCCTCGAAAGAGCTGGTGAAGTCTCTCTTGGGCAGCGCCCTTGGCTCAGCTTCCAAATATCATTCTGGGAATGTCACTACTTTATTTAAAAGGAATTAAGTTTGCGGCACTGTCTTTCACAATGATTGTGCAGCCATCACAGGGAACACCCCTTCTACCAGCTTCCCCAATTGCAGTAACAGGCAGGAATGCCAAATCCCAAGTAAAGTTAGTCCCTGGACTGCTGTTTCAACAGGCAAACTGGGATGCCCAACAAAGAGTAAATGTACTTGTGAGTGGGTACCTACACTGATCCTACTATAATATGTTATCCTCCCACCCCCCACGCCCTATTATGCCGGTTTGTTTCACTTCATCTCCAATCATGCAGTCTCCAATCAACTCCATTACCCCCCTCTTTTTAAAAGTCACGTTTCTAGCTCATATGTTTGCAAAGGAAAAACTATTTGTAAACAGGCAAAGTACTACAGCCTGCTGTTTTGAAGCTGGAAGCCTGGGAGTATCCCAGCATCCTCCGGTACATGTATGACCCACCAATGCACAAAGAGGGAAACTATGAGGACAACTGGAAAAGGAATCAAACACATGCAACAAGGAAGGAGTATTGAACACAGGCTGGTCTGTGGATAAGGAGCCCAGTACTGCAGGAGGAGGAAACACATATCCAACAGCACCCTCTTGTGTCTGCTTCTTTCCCATTTCTCATCCAGTTCAAGCACCAAATAGGCAGACTCAAGACAAAACCACATGTTACATTTGCTGAGGAAATGCTGGTACAAGAGCATTAATGGGGGAAATCAGTGGAGGGAGGGGCACTTAACCCCTCCCACTCTTGCCAATTCTCACCTACAAATCCCCTCATCTGGGCAGTTTTCCCATGCAGTGAGGCTTAATTCTGGTTTCAGAGCCTGGCTGGGGGAAATACCAAATCTCCTGTAGTAGTGAATCTGTGTGTGTGTGTGTGTGTGTGTGTGTGAGTGTTGAACACCCCCTCCACCTCCTGGTTCTCCCCCGCAAGTGTCAACCCTAGCCCTGCGTTTGACTCTACAAAAACTGTGGGTTTGGGAGCCCACATTTTCCTCGCTACAGCTCTTTGCTTCAGGCCTGGCAGAAAAGCTGTTTGCCTGTCTTTCACCATCGCCAGGATCAGATCTTTGCTAACTCAGCTAAGGTTCACAGAATCTCAACTCTGGGCTAAAACAGTTCCAGTTTTTCCTGCCAAAGAAAGTAATCCCCAGCCCATGTACAGGATATAGGTATGTGGGCAAGGGAAAAGAACAAGAGGCTGATTCTGTGTGTGTTTCTTTGTGTGTGTGTGTGTGTGTGTGTGTGTGTAGCCAGCAAGTGGTCCCTCCAAAGATGATGCAGTCTTTTGCAAATATTGCATGTAGGTTTTTAAGCATAACCACGAAAACACTTACTCTCAATTTTTTTAATAGAAAAGAATTTAGAAATCATTTAGAAATAACAAAAAAAAATTAAAGCTGAGTTTTTAACATGATTTCACACTTCTCCATCCCTTTAAGTTTTACCCCTTCCCCTTCTAGCCTTTACAGCCCTTCAAAGTTGTCCAAGGTTCCTTCACCACATGGTTCCTTCTCCCACTAGCCTCTGCCACACATTGCTGGGGGTAATGTAACATGCTTTTTTCACTGGGATAGGTTGTTTCTGTCCTCTTCCTGCACCAGCCCCTAAAGGATACTCCAGGCTTCCTCAGAAGCAGGAAAACCCACCTTAGGAAAGGGCCTGTGATAGTGTTGGACTCCCTTATCCCAAGCACACATCCCTGAAGCACTGTGTAGTCATGGTCTTGCTGATGGAGTCTAGCATAAGACAGGCTATGTTTGCCACAGGGGATAAGTCAAGCACATTAGAAATCAGGGAGAATATGGACAGGCCTTGATTTGAGGTGGGATTCCTTGGGGCACAGGTAGCAACTGCAAAAGAAAGGATAGCCACCATGCATCTCCCTCCCCCACTGGTCAAAGAGCAGAGTTTCCATGTCAAAAGGTATGGCCCTCAAATAAACCTGAGCCCCAGAACCCTTGTTTTTAGCAGCGTAGGGGGCTCATCACACCCTACTGAAGGCCTGAGATTAGTTCCATTTTGGCCACTTGTAGAGTTCATCTTCAATCTTGTTCCCCAACGAATTTCACCCCAGCTCTGTACCATGTGTGCATAGTCGCCTCCTCCCAAAAACGGGCAGCCAGAGGTGCTTACCTTCATTGCCAGCCTCCAACAGTGTGATCTGAGCCGCGTCATCCTTCCCATCTCCCCAGTCTATGCCTGCACTGCTCTCCTGTGAAAAAGGAAACCCAGAATACTTCAGTGACTAGTATCTGCAAGGATGCCAGAAGCCTGCGCTGCGGTGATCACATCGTATGACAAGATGTCAATCCAGCAGGTCCCAGAATCTTAAAGTCTTCATTTCATGTATATGAAGTTTCTGGTCCACACATTTGCAAAGGAAAATCCCAGTAACTTTTTGACTTACAACATTTATGAAATATTATAACAGTGTAGCTGCACATGAGACACAGCACAAGACATATTTTAAATGGAAGAGTTTCCACAGGGACCTGGAGTGAAGCTCACACAAGCACTGGCTGCATATAGAGGCAGGCAGATATGGAAGACACCCACTTGAGCCTCCGACTCCAGAGAAATGCCCCAGTCTATCCCCTCGCTTGCTCCTTCAACCGAGATGCCATATTCAACTGCCTCAGGGGCCAAGGCCAGCTCTGCTCCCAAGTCACCCCAGTCAATCTGCAACATGGAAAACAAGCATAGGTTCAGTAACCAAAGTTTCAGTGGATGATTTTGCAGTTCATATCTACGCTGACTCAAGGTAACTTCGCGGATTATTTTTTCTTCCAAAGAAAAGGTCACTCTAAGGCTTCTACTTCCTGTAATCCTTCTGTTCTTGTTCTCATGAACACACACACAGCTATCCAGTGAGTTTACAGCTCAGGTGGGATTTGAACTCAGGCCTCCCTGATATAAACCCAGCACCCCAATCAACTGGACCACAATGACTTCTGGAAACCCAGTGATTTGAGTTTGTCTCTCCACACAACAACCAACCAATATATTGAATTGGTCCTGGAAGAATATGAAATCGGCATTCACAATTCTACATTCATAATAGTAAAACTATTACTTTAAATAAGTCATAGGCTTGGATCCTGAGTTGCCCTTCTGTTCGCAGAAGAGACTCCAATCCAACAAAGGCTCATCCAGGAGGCAATTTTCACCAAATATCCCTTCCACTTGCAGCCCCCAGACCCACCTGCCATGCTGTTTATGTATTTATTGTATTTTAAAACATTTATACCCCGCCTTTCCTCCTGGGAACTCAAGGCTGCTATAACAGAAATAATAAATGTCAGAATTAAAAGCATCCTGAATTATGTGCAGAAAGTGGGTCGAGGGATTTTTCCCCTCCCTCTCTCATAATACTAGAACTTTGGGTCATTTAATGAATATCATTAAGCAGTAAGTTTAAGACAGTCAAATAGAAGTCTCTTCACACAATGCATAATTAGCTTATGCCATTCAATACCATAAGATGTGGCTACTAGCTTAGATGGCTTTTTCTAAGGGTTGGACAAGTTCATGAAGGACCAGTTCATCAACAGCTATTAGTAACAAGAGCTTAATGGAAACTTCATCTACAGAGGCAGTATACCTCTGACTATTAGACACTTGGCACAATCCGCAAGGGGTGGCTGTACCCATCCTGTGTACTTCCCAGGGACCTCACAGTGAACATATGAACATAGGAGGGCCTTTTCTGCTGTGGCACCGTAGTTGTGGAATGAGCTTCCCAGAGACGCTTGCCTGGCGCCCACGTTGTGCTCTTTCTGGCACCAGATGAAGGCCTTTTTATTTTCCCAGGCATTTTAGTCTTTCACCTTTGTTTTAAATCTTATTGAATTTTACATTTCTGCACTGCTAGGTTTTCCCCTTCATGGATCACTGCCTTGTTGTGGCAAAAGGGCTTGCGTAACTCAGTGAAGCAATAAGCTATGCCGTGCAGGGCCACCCAAGACGGACAGGTCATGGTGGAGAGTTCTGACAAAATGTGGTCCACTGGAGAAGGAAATGGCAACCCACTCCAGTATTCTTGCCAAGAAAACCCCATGGAATGTATCACAAAGCTAAAAGATATGACGCCGGAAGATGAGCCCCTCAGGTCGGAAGGTGTCCAATATACTACTGGGGAAGAGCAGAGGGTATTTCCAAGTAGCGCCAGAAAGAGTGAAGCAGCTGGGCCAAAGCTGAAAGGACACTCAGCTGTGGATGCGTCTGGTGGTGAAAAGAAAATCCGATGCTGTAAAGAACAATATTGTTTAGGAACCTGGAATGTAAGATCAATGAATCAAGGTAAGCTGGAGGTGGTCAAACATGAGATGGCAAGATTAAACATCGACATCTTGGGAATCAGCGAACTAAAATGGGCAGGCATGGGCGGATTTAATTCAGGTGACCATTATATCTACTACTGTGGGCAAGAATCCCTTAGAAGAAATGGAGTAGCATTCATAGTCAATAAAAGGGTGGGAAAAGCAGTACTGGGGTACAATCTCAAAAACGATAGAATGATCTCAGTACGAATCCAAGGCAAACCATTCAACATCACAGTAATTCAAGTTTATGTCCCAACCACTGAGGCCGAAGAAGCTGAGATTGATCGGTTCTATGAAGACCTACAACACCTTCTAGAACTAACATCAAAAAAAGATGTCCTCTTCATCATAGGGGATTGGAATGCTAAAGTAAGAAGTCAAGAAATCACCGCGATAACAGGCAAGCATGGCCTTGCAAGCATGGTACAAAATGAAGCAGGACAAAGGCTAATAGAGTTTTGCCAAGAGAACACACTGATCATAGCAAACACTCTTTTCCAACAGCACAAGAGGCGACTCTACACATGGACATCACCAGATGGTCAATATCAAAATCAGATTGATTATGTACGTTGCAGCCAACGATGGAGAAGCTCTATACAGTCAGTCAAAACAAGACCTGGAGCTGACTGTGGCTCAGATCATGAGCTGCTTGTTGCAAAATTTCAGCTTAAATTGAAGAACGTAGGGAAAACCACTAAACAATTTCGGTATGACCTAAATCATATGCCTTATGAATATACAGTGGAGGTGAGGAATAGATTTCAGGGATTAGACCTGATAGACAGAGTGCCTGAGTAACTGTGGACGGAGGTCCGTAACATTGTTCAGGAGGCAGCAACTCAATCCACCCCCCCAAAAAAAATGCAAGAAAGCAAAGTGTCTGTCTGATGAGGCTTTACAAGTAGCTCACGAAAGAAGGGAAGTGAAAAGCAAGGGAGAAAGGGGAAGATATATCCAACTGAATGCAGAGTTCCAGAGAATAGCAAGGAGAGACAAGAAGGCCTTCTTAACTGAACAATGCAAAGAAATCGAGGAAAACAACAGAATGGGAAAGACTAGAGATCTTTTCAAGAAAATCGGAGATCTCAAGGGAACGTTTTGTGCAAAGACGGGCATGATAAAGGACAAAGAAGGCAGGGATCTAACAGAAGCAGATGAGATTAAGAAGAGGTGGAAAGAATACACAGAAGAACTATACAGGAAAGATCTGAATGTCCCTGATAGCCATGATAGTGCGGTCACTGAACTGGAGCCGGACATCCTCGAGAGTGAATTCAAGTGGGCCTTAGGAAGCATTACTAACAACAAAGCTAGTGGAGATGACAGTATTCCAGCGGAGCTATTTAAAATCCTAAAACATGATGCTGTTACAGTGCTGCACTCAATATGCCAACTCAACAGTGGCCACAAGACTGGAAAAGGTCAGTTTACATTCCAGTTCCAAAGAAGGGCAACGCCAGAGTGTTCAAACTACCGTACAATTGCGCTCATTTCACATGCCAGCAAGGTGATGCTCAAAATCCTACAAGCTAGGCTTCAGCAGCATGTGAACCGAGAATTACCAGAAGTACAGGCTGGGTTTTGAAGAGGCAGAGGAACTAGAGATCAAATCGCCAACATTTGCTGAATCATGGAGAAAGCAAGAGAATTCCAGAAAAACGTCTATTTCTGCTTCATTGACTACGCGAAAGCCTTTGATTGTGTGGATCACAACAAATGGTGGCAAATTCTTAAAGAGATGGGAGTACCAGACCACCTTACCTGTCTCCTGAGAAACCTGTACGAGGGTCAAGAAGCAACAGTAAGAACCAGACATGGAACAACCAATTGGTTCAAAATTGGGAAAGGAGTACGATAAGGCTGCATATTGTCACCCTGCTTATTTAACTTATATGCAGAGTACATCATGAGAAACGCCGGGTTGGATGAATCACAGGTCGGAATTAAGATTGCCGGGAGAATTATCAACAACCTCAGATACGCAGACGATACCACCCTAATGGCAGAAAGCGAAGCGGATCTAAAGAGCCTCTTGTTGAGGGTGAAAGAGGAGAGTGCAATAGCTGGTTTGAAACTCAACATTACAAAAACTAAGATCATGGCATCTGGCCCCATCACTTCCATATAGAAGGGGAAGAAATGGAAGCAGTGACAGATGTTATTTTCTTGGGCTCCAAGATCACTACAGATAGTGACTGTAGCCATGAAATTAAAAGACGCTTGCTCCTTGGGAGGAAAGCTATGGCAAATCTAGACAGCATAGTAAGAAGCAGAGACATCACCTTGCTGACAAAGGTCCGTATAATCAAAGCTATGGTTTTCCCACTAGTAATGTATGGCTGTGAGAGCTGGACTGTAAGGAAGGCTGAGTACCGAAGAATTGATGCCTTCGAACTGCGGTGCTGGAGAAGACTCTTACGAGTCCCCTGGGCTGCAAGGAGGTCAAATCAGGCCATCCTAAAGGAAATCAACCCTGAGTGCTCATTGGAAGGACAGATACTGAAGCTGAAGCTCAAATATTTTGGCCATCTAATGCGAAGAGAAAACTCTCTGAAAAAGACCCTGATGCTGGGAAAGACTGAAGGCAAAAGGAGAAGGGGATGGCAGAGGATGAGATGGCTACATAGCATCACCGATGCAATGAATATGGACTTGAGCACACTCCGGGGAGAGCGGAGGACAGGAAGGCCTGGCGTGCTATGGTCCATGGGGTCACGAAGAGTCGGACACGACTTAATGACTGAACAACAACAACTGCTAGGTTTTATTTTGGTTTGATCTTTTATACTGTAATTTTAAACTTTTATAATTTATATTGGATTTTATGATGTATTTTGTGGTTTTAATTGCTGTGAATCGCCCAACGAGCTTCAGCTATTGGAAATGTAATAAATAAATAAACAAAATAAATAAATAGGAAGCTGCCTTTGACCAGTCAAGCTGGTCCATCTTTCTCAGGGATGTCATACTGACCGGCAGCAGCTCTCTGCGTTTACAGGCAGGAGTCTTTCCCAGCCCTACCTGGAGATGCTGGGGATCGAACCTGGGACCTTCTGCCTGCAGAGCAGGTGCTCTATCACTGAGCAACTGGCTACAGTTGGAAACTGAATACTGATCAGGTGGACTTTTGTCTGTTCCAACAAAGCAGTTCTTACGCTCTTGTGCTTAATCCCTATTCTGTGGTGCTAGGCTAAGGCTATTCAGCAATAATGAGAATTCACCCTACCTACACACAGTAGCACTGTATTTTTGCCATTCTAAGCAAGCACCAGGGCTAATCGATGGCTTGAATGAAGCCCAGGATTATTCTCCCCACTCCCCCATTAGAAAGAAGATGTGTACAAATCATGTGCGTTTCACTACACCCACTTTGACCCCCTTCGCTAAGTGGACGTACCGCCTCCTCGTCTACTGCTTCCTTCACTTCCTCTGTCTTTGGCCGCTCCACCGAGGTTGGTTTGACCCCCCGCCTCCACTCATAGACGGTGGTGTTGCCCCGAGCCTGCACATGCCTCAGTAAGGGCACTACCTGCTCTGTGGAACTAGAATGCAATGGGAGAAGATCGAGATCAGCAAGCAAAGGCAGAGGTATCAAGAAGATGGTTCCTTGCTCAAAACCGCCTTCTTGATTGCACCTTGCTACAGTTAGATAAATCAAGATTATCTGCTCTCTCCTGAGGATACAGTTGTACTTACAAACTGAAAACAGTTGTAAACAGGGCCATGTTTGTTTGTTTGTTTTTTACTAGCCTCACGTCAGGGCCTTTAACAGTATCCTACCATAAATAAATACAGCCGGGAGAGCTTTTTCCTCCTGGCACTCCCCACTCCCACCATTCACTCGCTTTAGTCCAGGGATGGGCACAAAGCAGATCTCCAAATGGTTTGGAGTTCAGCTCCCAGCATTTCTGACTGTTGGCCATGCTGGCAGGGGCTTCTGGGGGTTGAAGTCCAAAACATCTGGAGATCTACCTTCTCCCCACCCCTGCTCCAGGAAGCTTGCCTGAGAAGGCAGGGCTCTGAAGGCTCTTCCCACATGCGCGCACATCATTTTGTTACCGGGCTCCATTTGCACTGACTGAGATCAGCAAGCAAAGGCAGAGGTATCAAGAAGATTGTTCCTTGGTCAAAACATCTGGGGATCTACCTTCTCCCCACCCCTGCTCCAGGAAGCTTGCCTGAGAAGGCAGGGCTCTGAAGGCTCTTCCCGCACGCACGCACGCACATCATTTTGTTACCGGGCTCCATTTGCACTGTTTCCAAATGGGCCACTGTGGCTTTCCCAGAACTTCCGGGAAGTCCTACCATTCCCAGCAGTTGAGGAAAGTCCTAACCATTCAAGTCACACAAAAACAGATATACATTTGAAGTTTAGCTCTACTCTGCAAGCCAGCCTCCTGCTGAAGACACAGGAGCAGGGCAAGGAAAACAGGCAACAGCCATACTTATGAGACGCTATCATTTTAAACCAATTAAAACGTATGCCAAACACATGAATCCAGCTTGAGAATGTAACTTGCTTCACTAATCCAATTTGAACAAGAAACCTTCATTTTAAATTAGGTTAATTTACCGAGTTTGTTCATTCATCTGGGCCTCTCAGAACCAAAGGGAATCTCATCCCACCCCACCCCTTAGGTACAGCTCTTCCCGTCAACACACCTCCACGGTGGAGAAAAAGCTCCACCTCTCATGCATCTGTTAAAGACACAGGATCACTACAAAGAAGAAAAAAGGTGGAGAGCTGCTGCCAGTCAGTGTTGACAGCACTGAGCCGGACAGACCAATGGCCCGACTCAGTATAAGGCAGGTTTCTAGCTGATGAACACAAACAGAAACCTGGGATGTGTGTTGTGAGAGGCAACAGAGGCTCAGGTTTAAGGCAGGTTAACAGAGGCTCAGTATAAGGCAGGTTTCTAGCTGATGAACACAAACAGAAACCTGGGATGTGTGTTGTGAGAGGCAACAGAGGCTCAGGTTTTAAACAGCGAACACAAGGGAAGTGGTTGTGAGAATCTCCACTTTGTTTCTTTCCTCCTAGTTTCTCTCTCATCTTCCGGCTGGAATCCTCCAAGTCCAGAGTCAATTCAGGCCCATACACAACCCTCCTAGGTTCTTTGGCTATCCACGTATATCTGAGAGGCTCCAAGGGATGCATATAGTTTTCTTAGGCCACAATCCTATGCACACTTACTTCTGAGTAAACATGTACAGGATTGCACTGTAAATCCCACTGAAATCGGTGGGATAGCCTTATGAGTAGATAGGTCTAGGAACAGGCTGTTAGTTACTTTTCTACAGCATTCTCCTCAAAGCAATACACGAGATAAAAACGATATCGAAATAATGTGTCCAAAATAGGCACAAATCTATAATCGAAAAGCAAAATATTATTACACGCTATTTTCTTTTAAACGAAAGCATACCAAAAAGCAACAAAAGGGAAAACACACACACCAAAACACACCTCAGTAAAAATGGCAAGAGCTTTGACATAAAAATGTCTTGACCTGCCAGCAGAAGGAACTAAGAGATGGAGTTTAGTGGGTCTCCTAGGGAGCAAGTTCTAGGCACTACAGCAGGGATGTTGGCCCTCAGGCCTGCAAGCCAAATCCGACCTGGCTGGGTTCCCAATCCAGCCCTCCAGGGTTCCCTAGAAGACCATGCCCCCTTTCCCCTGGCCCCGCCCCCTTTCCCCTGGCCCCGCCCCCTTTCCCCTGATCATCTGGTGGTTTCCTGGCTTTTGAGGACTCCCCCCACTCTTCTAAAAGGCTGAAATGTGTCTTCTAAGGCTTAGTTACTGGCTGTAAGAGCTTTAAACTAAAATATGCTGGCGTTTTGGCCCTGCCCTGTTGCTGTCAGTTCTACCCCTGTTGCCTTCAGGCCTGCCCGCTACAAGAATGTGGCCCCCAGGTGCTTATCCAAAATGGAATTCAGTCCTCAGGCTGGAAGAGTTTTGACACCTCTGCACTACAGGGAAGCCCTCCTGCATGCACCAGAACATGTGAAACTACCATGGTGAGTCAGACCATTGGGCCATCTAACCCAGTGCTGTCCATTCCAGCCAACAGCGGCTCTCCCATGTAGGGGGCTTTCTCAGGGGGCTTTCACAGTCCTCTTTATAACTGGAGATCCTGGGGATTGTACCTGGGAGCTCTGACATGCAAATCCCATGCTGTAGCACTGAGCTATATCCAGTGGCACAGGGGAGTGGGTGGGGCCCTGTTTAGAGGCAAGCAGAATCTAGACCCTTTCCAGCTTGCTAGCACCTACCTATCACACACAAATTGTACACAGGCCTGGTATAGGTCGATGGCTTCCAAAAGGCCCTTGGCACCAGCCCCGATCTCATCAAGCTGGGATGGCAGGTCCTTCACCAAGGCCAGAAGTTCCCGGCGCACATCATCCCCCTGAGAAGATAAGAGATGGGGCACACGAGAATGAAGTGGCACTGTTTCCCAAGCACCCTGTACGTTCAGGAGCTTTCTCCTGGATGTTCCTGTGCAGTTCCAGAATTTTCACCAAAAGGTCTAGAATGCTGCTTTTTAAAACAACAAAAGAAAGCTCACAGCCTCAGTAATATGGACCAAGAGAAAATTGAAAAGCAAAAGCCAAGTAGGCAGGGGTTTATGTTGGATAGAGATCTTTGACAAAAAGAAGATATATATGGTAAGTTCGGAACAATAACGGTGGGAGTGAGTGAAGGGCAACGATGCTGATCTAGTGAGATTCTGTGCATGCACATTTTTGCACAATGTAATTGTGTTTGGTGTGGATTCCCCCCAAAATTAAATAATTCATTGATCTGCCATTTTGAAAAGCATGTTTCTTGCTATTGTGGTGGCATATCGTGTCTGAAAACAGGCAATGTCTACCAGAAGCTTCAGAATCTGAGGGCTAGTTTATATGCCTATGGCCGTGTTGCCACAGCAACGGAAGGAGAAGCTAATGGAGGAGTACCGGATTTTAAAAAAAGGAATCAGCTTTGCTGCGCTTTGGTCCATGCAGGGCTGCATGAGCAGGTTCTCCTCACCAGTAAAAATAGCTTCACAGAACATACTTCCTGGTGGGGGTAGGAGTGAACGTCATCTGACTGGCAGGGGCTGCTCAACCAGTAAGACAGGCTTCCCCCCCTCTTCCCCCTCTTTCTCCTTTCCCCTGAAAGTCCAGATGCACCTGCATTTCAGAAGCAAGCCTCATTGAGCACAATGGGAGTTACTTCTGAGTAGACACACATATGTTGCACTGGGAAAGGGCAGGGGGAGAATACAAAGACGGGAAACCAGCCCCCATTTTAACCCACAGGATCACTATAACGAAGGGTCGAAGTAGTTACTTCCTTAGGCAATAAACCAAACAAAGGAGAATCAGAGCCTTGAAATCGTGCTTTACTGCACTTAAAGAAATGGGCTTTAAGCTGTGCCAAGTCAATTGAGGGGGATCTCTGTAAGTTCTGATGTGGGCATTCAGGGGGCAAGCCTCATTCAGCACAATGGGAGTTACTTCTGAGGAGACACTAATGGTTTTTTTGTGGGAAAGAGGGCAGTAAACACCCCTTGACCTGAGTCATGGTGAAAGGCACACTCCTGGGCAGGGCTAGCATACCCGAGGTAAATGCGAGGGCACACAGCAACTATACTGAGGAGAACCCAACTTAAGGAAGAGAATCAAACTATAAGCAGTCTCAGGAAATACAGGTTTTCCGCAATAAGCTCCAAGGTGGCTGCTGGATGGCCACGACGTCATGTATCCCTAATGACCTCCACGCGCAGCCAGTTTGGAGTAAATCACTCGTGGAAACAGACCTTATATCTTACCTATATACCCCTCCCCTCCATCACTGTCCAGCATGTAATCCCCCTGGCCCTTGAGCAGGAGTGGAGAATCTGTAGCCCTCCAGATGTTGGACTTCAACTCCCATCAGTCCCAACCAACATGGCCAATAGCCAGGGATGGTGGCAGTTGTAGCCCAGCAACATCTGGAGGGCCACAGGTTCCCCAACCCTGATGTACTGAAACACAGGACTTTGATTGCAATGTTTGGGTCTTCAGCAACTGATTAGTTTATAATACCACCACATTGTCTTCTTCCGTTAATTGCGTGTGCGCACGTGAGAGGGGGGAGGCTGTTCGCACATAACGGCGGCAAATCCTGAGTTAATTACCCCACGATTTGCCATGGTGTGTGCCACCAGCATTTTGAATATGTAACCTCTGATCGACCTGATTGGAGGTTATTTCGTAATGTGCAAACCCAGACACAATGGGTTAATCATGGGTTAAACAACCCACAGTTCAACGACCATTAGTTCTTAGATTAACTGCAGATTGTTTAACCCACGATTAACCTATATTGTCTGGGTGAAGTGACAAAAGATTCTGGGTGACAAATTAGCTATGCAATTTACAGAATAAGCCCAGGAAAAACAATTTGATAATGCAAGATTTCCCTAAGGGGTTAGGTGGAGGGTGGAGCTGCGCAAAGGAGACTAAGCACGGAGTCACACTTTGTACCATAATTCCATACTGCTTGCAGGAGCTGTAGAAGTGCTCCCTCATGTCAGTGGCTGCCAGCTGGCACTCCTCTTCCTTGCGGCTGTATTCCTGCTGTAGTTGCTGACACGTGGTAATCTGCTTCTTGAGAGAAGGGATCTCGTAGCTGACATTCCGCACCAGAAGGCTGGCCAATTCCACTGTGGGAGAAAAGATATTTCGGCTTAGCACGGTTTACTCACATCCTATAGAATTCCAGACTATATCGTAATGGACAAGCTATATCCAACTTGCAAAGTAGTGCTGGAATTGCCTTCTCTACATCAGCAGGGTACACAGGGTACACATATAGTGAATGCAAAAAAATACAAAATGCCCCTTCTGAACATTTATCTGATGGATACTTTAAAACAACAGCTCTTCAGTATTGTTGATGAACTTCAGAAATCATCCTTTTATAGAGGTCCAAAACAGCATATAGCTACTTTTTGCTCCTAACTGATATTTCCTGACACTGAAATGTCAAAGGATAAACCAGTTAGGGTGCAATCCTATGCATGTTTAGACAGAAAAAAGTCCTACAACTCCCAGAATTCCTCAGCCAGCATTGGTCTGGGTACATTAGGCCAAGGGTGGGTAAAGTCTAGCCCTTCAGTTATTTTTGGACTGCAACACCCATCAGCCCTAGCAAGCATAACCAATGGTGAGGGAGAATGGAAGTTGCAGTTCAACAACATCTGGAGGGCCCAAAGTTGCCCACTTAGGGCCTAAGACAGGGGTGAGCAACCTATTTGGGCCTGTGGGCACATTTGGCAATTTTTGAAACCGTCCTGGGCGTCACAAAATGGGTACGCTGCAGATGGAAGCATCAACCTGCAGCCACCGGCCATCTTCATTTCCTGTTCCTCTGCTGCCAATTGTTGTTGTTCAGTCGTTAAGTCGTGTCCGACTCCTCGTGACCCCATGGACCACAGCACACCAGGCCTTCCTGTCCTCCGCTCTCTCCCGGAGTGTGCTCAAGTTCATATTCATTGCATCGGTGATGCTATCTAGCCATCTCATCCTCTGCTGTCCCCTTCTCCTTTTGCCTTCAGTCTTTCCCAGCATCAGGGTCCTTTCCAGAGACTTTTCTCTTCGCATTAGGTGGCCAAAATATTTTGGCTTCAGCTTCAGTATCTGTCCTTCCAATGAGCACTCAGGGTTGATTTCCTTTAGGATGGATTGATCTGACCTCCTTGCAGTCCAGGGGACTCGTAAGAGTCTTCTCCAGCACCACAGTTCGAAAGCATCAATTCTTCGGCGCTCAGCCTTCCTTACAGTCCAGCTCTCACAGCCATACGTTGCTACTGGGAAAACCACAGCTTTGATTATACGGACCTTTGTCGGCAAGGTGATGTCTCTGCTTCTGACTATGCTGTCTAGGTTTGCCATAGCTTTCCTCCCAAGGAGCAAGCATCTTTTAATTTCATGGCTACAGTCACCGTCTGTGGTGATCTTGGAGCCCAAGAAAATAACATCTGTCACTGCTTCCATTTCTTCCCCTTCTATATGCCAGGAAGTGATGGGGCCAGATGCCATGATCTTAGTTTTTTTAATGTTGAGTTTCAAACCAGCTTTTGCACTCTCCACTTTCACCCTCAACAAGAGGCTCTTGAGATCCTCTTCGCTTTCTGCCATTAGGGTGGTATCGTCTGCGTATCGGACGATATAGGGTGGTTGGGGCATAGACTTGATAATTCTCCCGGCAATCTTAATTCCGACCTGTGATTCATCCAACCCGGCGTTTCTCATGATGTACTCTGCATATAAATTAAATAAGCAGGGAGACAATATACAGCCTTATCGTACTCCTTTCCCAATTTTGAACCAATTGGTTGTTCCATGTCCGGTTCTTACTGTTGCTTCTTGACCCTCGTACAGGTTTCTCAGGAGACAGGTAAGGTGGTCTGGTACTCCCATCTCTTTAAGACTTTGCCAGTTTGTTGCGATCCACACAATCAAAGGCTTTCGCATAGTCAATGAAGCAGAAATAGACGTTTTTCTGGAATTCTCTTGCTTTCTCCATGATCCAGTGAATGTTGGCGATCTGATCTCTAGTTCCTCTGCCTCTTCAAAACCCAGCTTGGACTTCCGGTAGTTCTCGGTTCACATACTGCTGAAGCCTAGCTTGTAGGATTTTGAGCATCACCTTGCTGGCATGTGAAATGAGTGCAATTGTACAGTAGTTTGAACACTCTTTGGCATTGCCCTTCTTTGGAATTGGAATGTAAACTGACCTTTTCCAGTCTTGTGGCTACTGTTGAGTGTTCCAAATTTGTTAGCATATTGAGTGCAGCACTTTAACAGCATCATGTTTTAGGATCTTAAATAGCTCCGCTGGAATACTGTCATCTCCACTAGCTTTGTTGTTAGTAATGCTTCCTAAGGCCCACTTGACTTCACTCTCGAGGATGTCCGGCTCAAGTTCAGTGACCGCACTATCACGGCTATCAGGGGCATTAAGATCTTTCCTGTATAGTTCTTCTGTGTATTCTTTCCACCTCTTCTTAATCTCATCTGCTTCTGTTAGGTCCCTGCCTTCTTTGTCTTTTATCATGCCCATCTCTGCACAAAATGTTCCCTTGATATCTCCAATTTTCTTGAAGAGATCTCTAGTCTTTCCCATTCTGTTGTTGTCCTCGTTTTCTTTGCATTGTTCATTTAAGGCCTTCTTGTCTCTCCTTGCTATTCTCTGGAACTCTGCATTCAGTTGGATATATCTCCCTCTTTCTCCCTTGCTTTTTGCTTCCCTTCTTTCCTCAGCTACTTGTAAAGCCTCATCAGACAGACACTTTGCTTTCTTGCATTTCTTTTTCTTTGGGATGGATTGAGTTGCTGCCTCCTGAACAATGTTACGGACCTCCGTCCATAGTTCCTCAGGCGCTCTTGTCTATCCGGTCTAATCCCTTAAATCTATTCCTCACCTCCACTGTATATTCATCAGGGATATGATTTAGGTCATACCTGAATGGCTGTGGTTTTCCCTACGTTCTTCAATTTAAGCTGAGATTTTGCAATAAGAAGCTCATGATTTGAGCCACAGTCAGCTCCAGGTCTTGTTTTGACTGACTGTATAGAGCTTCTCCATCGTTGGCTGCAAAGGACATAATCAATCTGATTTTGATATTGACCATCTGGTGATGTCCATGTGTAGAGTCGCCTCTTGTGCTGTTGGAAAGAGTGTTTGCTATGATCAGCGTGTTCTCTTGGCAAAACTCTATTAGCCTTTGTCCTGCTTCATTTTGTACGCCAAGGCCATGCTTGCCTGTTATCGCGGTGATTTCTTGACTTCTTACTTTAGCATTCCAATCCCCTATGATGAAGAGGACATCTTTTTTTGGTGTTAGTTCTACAAGGTGTTGTAGGTCTTCACAGAACCGATCAACCTCAGCTTCTTTGGCCTCAGTGGTTGGGGCATAGACTTGAATTACTGTGATGTTGAATGGTTTGCCTTGGATTCATACTGAGATCATTCTATCGTTTTTGAGATTGTATCCCAGTACTGCTTTTCCCACCCTTTTATTGACTATGAGTGCTACTCCATTTCTTCTAAGGGATTCTTGCCCACAGTAGTAGATATAATGGTCACCTGAATTAAATTCGCCCGTGCTTGTCCATTTTAGTTCACTGATTCCCAAGATGTCCATGTTCAATCTTGCCATCTTATGTTTGACCACCTCCAGCTTACCTTGATTCATTGATCTTACATTCCAGGTTCCTAAACAATATTGTTCTTTACAGCACCGGACTTTCTTTTCACCACCAGACACATCCACAGCTGAGTGTCCTTTCAGTTTTGGCCCAGCCACCTCACTCTTTCTGGTGCTACTTGGAAATTCCCTCTGCTCTTCCCCAGTAGTATATTGGACACCTTCCGACCTGAGGGGCTCATCTTCCGGCATCATCTCTTTTAGCCTTGTGATACATTCCATGGGGTTTTCTTGGCAAGAATACTGGAGTGGGTTGCCATTTCCTTCTCCAGTGGACCACATTTTGTCAGAACTCTCTGCCATGATCTGTCCACCTTGGATGGCCCTGCATGGCATAGCTTATGGCTTCACTGAGTTACGCAAGCCCCTTCACCACAACAAGGCAGTGATCTGCTAACAGCAGTGAGGAAATAGCAAGATGGATCAGGAACACTTGGATGGGTGGAGAGAGCCTCCCAGCAATCCTGATGCAGAGACCACTGTGACCATGAGGAACCAGCCTCCCACAGGGGTGTAGCACCATTTAAAGCAGACAAGTAGTCATAGGCAGAGAAATTAGAAGTAAAAATGAGATGCTTAGAAGATAAAGACAAATAGAAGACATATCGATTCCTAGTATCATACAGATCTAGTTATGACTATCATAGTTGCCACTGTGCATTTATTGAGCAAGGCTTAGAACCAATTTATTGGTTCCCAAAATACATGTGGTATAGCCTCTTTGGACTGTGCCACTTCAGAATGCAGGTGGAGGATTGAATATTTGAATGTTCCCACACATCAAATACTCTATGCATGTAGAAAAGCAGTACACTGGAGAGAGCCTTTTTCTCTGACATGCTTGCTTTCCACAGACAGGGAATCTGTGATATGGAGAAGTATTCAGTCTTAGTATCAATTCATATAGCTAGGATTTATGGCCCAATTCCAAAGATGAAGTGATCACTGTTAGAACAGATAGGATTAAACACACTGACAGAAGCTAGGCGACTAGCCACGACAGCTAAAACTAGAGCCACCTACTCCAGGGGTACAAAATCTGCTCTCCAAGGTCTTTACTGTGCACCCCCACAAGGGTGCCCTGAGGCCCCCCCCTAATTCACTCCCCATCAATTTCTCCACTGCCTGTGTTCTCCATTCTCACCCCAGGGATCCTCATACAGATCACTCTTTCTCTACCATGTTAGCAGCAAGGAAAGAGCGAACTGTGTCAGGATTGCTGGTGTGTGTGCGTGCATACAAGCATGCAGCCCTGACTCCTGAGCCAGCATCACATGCAGCCCTTGGGACTGAAAAGGTTGCGCATCCCTAATCTATTCAGGGTCATTACACTTCTATTGAGAAATTGCTAATTGTTTGTCCCGCCTCTGATGGGATAAACAACAAGGGATGACTCTCTCCATCATTCTTAGCTTGTGAGCTTCTTGTGGGCATCACCAACTAAATGGATCCTTGGTCTGATCCAGGAATGCAGTTCTTATAAGAGGAAAGGAGGTATCAGCTACTTTCTGGACAGAGGCAATTTTAGGATATTTGGTGGTACTAGGGCTGTCAAGTACAGAATTTACAGGGCCCTGGTTGCAGAAAACCACCCAGAGAAACGAGTCACCTTTATTTCACTATTATACCTGTGTGGTGTCTTTCAGCCACACGCGGAGGTTGCCTTACCCAAGAAGGTGTTATCCTTTTCATACAGCGATACGATTTCTTGCCAGTCCTGGAGAAGGGAAGCAGAAAAGAGAGTATGGATGAGAACACCATAAAGCTAGCCAGCTCTAAGTCTATAGGCTGGGAGGGCCAGAATAAAAACCCTCATGGTGAGGCGGGAGATACCCCAGAATGTCTTGCACCTAGCCCCTCTTCCTGAACCTCTGTGGGGAAGGGAGTATCCATGTGGAAGGAAACATCTTCCACACTTGAGTACACAAAGGAAAGGTAGAGCAGAAAATAAGGCAGCAAGAAAAGCTTAGTTTCCAGAATGAAAGTATCCAACAAAATTATAAAACGAGAAGATGCATGTAGTCCTCCATTTTTCCTAATTGGAGTAGACTGAACCAAATCCTAGTACAGGGGTGGGCAACTTGTGGCCCTCCAGTTGTTTTGGCCTACAAGTCGCCCACCCGTGCTCTATTAGCTCATTGGTCCATCTACTTATTTTGCTCTACACAGGCTGGCTATGAAAGAAGCTGGGTTTCTCTCCTCCTCTTCAGAGACCAAAGTGACAGTCAAGTGTTTTAAGCTTGCCTGATGTCTGTGAGGGACAGGAAAAGGCAAAACACTCTCCAGGTTTACTTCCCAATCTTGACCTGGGGAGAACTTTGTTCTTGACCTCCAGACACGGTGATTATCAAGACTTTGGTCATAAGCAAAAAAGATGTCCATCTGCTGAGCCATTCCAAGGGCAAAGGTGGGGGGTAAAATATACACTAGGTGGCATCTTGTTGCTTAGTGTGGTAGACTCCGGAGGAATGGGGGTGGGGGGAATCCAGCCCTTGGAAAAGAGGCTTGGACCAAATGTGGGATTTTTCTCACAGTGTCAAATGCTAGAGATGCACCTCTTCCCTTCCATGTTCGCTCACCTTCATACGCTGAGAAGAGTAGCGACCAAATATGTTTTTAGTGGAGGCTTCTGTCCCTTTAAGGATCTCCACAATCCTGAGGCAGTGAAAATAGTGAATATCTGGAATCAGAGAGAGAGAGAGAGAGAGAGAGGACTGTTAAGATTTTGATCAGCCATGCTTCTTTCTGTAAGTCTCATCTTCTTTTCCTCAACCAAGCTGGTAAAATCCCAGGCACTTGAGTGGGTTAGTGAAAAGTATGAGACAACTGGGAAACATCCAAAGTGGATCCAAGAAGAGAGAAAATTAGTCTCAAGATGCTGGAAAAATAGCCTTTAAGAAGCCCAATGCATTTCAGCTCATTATATTATTTAGGGCTTTCCTCAGGGGAATTCTTAAAAAGCCTTCAGAGAACTCAGTCAGGACTGTCTCATATATTTGAGATATTCAAGATATTTGCCTATCTTCAAATATATGGGACAGTCCTGACAGAGTTCTGTGAAGGCTTTTAAAGAATTCCCTTAAGGAAGGCCCCAAATAATATATTGGGTAAAAACACATCACACTAAGAATCATAGAATAGTGGGGCTGGAAGGAGCCTATAAGACTGTTGAGTCCAACCGCCTGCTCAATACAGGAATCTGAGTCAGAGCATCCCTACCAGATGGCTGTCCAGCCTCATCTTGAATGCCTCCAGTGTGGGAGAGCCCACCACCTCCCTAGGTAACTGGTTCCATTGTCGTATTGCTCTAACAGTCAGGAAGTTTTTCCTGATGTTCAGCCAGATTCTGGCTTCCACTTCTTAAATAACAAGCTATTTTTCCAGCATCTTGAGACTAGTTCTCTTTTTTTGGATCCAATTGTGTGGGTTAGGCACCTAGAAATCTCATCTGAAATATTTCCAGTTACTAGCCTCCACAGACACTCACAGGAACCAGCAAGAAGCTGTTTGATCTCTTCATTCTCAGGCATGTCTTGGATGGCTGTGGCAATCTTCTCACGGACAGTGTGGACCTGGCCCTGCCATTTCAGGCTACAATGTCGCCTGTCCACAAGCCAGTCTGCAAAAGGAAGGTACCTATGTTAAACACCAGCCAGGAGATGCACTTCCTATCCCAAAAGGTATTTAGATACCTTTAGATACCAAAAGGTATTTAGATTTGGAGGAGAAGGGATCATTTTATAATAAGGGTCAAGCCTATAAAATAAAGCTCCACCCTTAAAGTGACACCCAGCCAACTTAAGATACAACAGCCTTCCTGTTTTTCCTCCCACTTACATTTTGATCGGGAAAAAAACAAGAAAAGAGAGACATACCAAGCAACTTGCTGGTCTGTATGTCAATTGGCAAGTTCTGATAGTCCTGTTGAAATAGAAACAAAGAGAGAATGAGAAGCCTCAGGAAAGACTAGGTCCAATGAAATCAGTAATGTTATTGATTTGTTAATTCCACCCTCCCCCCACACACGCACCATCTGGAGACCCAGAAAATGTAATAATATTAAAACTACAGCCCAATGACACCAGTAAGCAAGATGTCTATTAAAATACTAAAACATGATATTGAACTAAAACAGCCATATACCTACTTAACCCTGGCTCCAATTATGAAAGAGCAGGGATAAGACAATGGTTGCAAAGGGGTGTATGGTAATCTCGAAAAGATTGGAATACTTAATAAAACACTCTTGACAGATTTAAGGAATTACAATTACAGCAAAGGGAATGGAACGTCAGGTATGTTGTGTCTAAATAATTTAGGGTTTGACTAGTCAAAAAAACCAACAAACTGAATTAAGCCTCCTCCTAAATCTAGACCAGGAGTGGGGAACCTGTAGCCCTCCAGTTGTTGTTGGGCTGTGACAAACCAGTATGTTTCATTAGACTTCAAATTCCATCAGTCCCAGCCAGCATGTCCAATTGTCAGGGATGATGGGAGTTGTAGTCCAACAACAGCTAGAGGTCCACAGATTCTCCTGCTCTCGACAACTGAAAATGCTTCAGATTTTATATAGATGTGTTCACACATAGACTCTTAACATCTGGAAACATGCATTTGACATGCTCTGGAGAACTGTTGTTGCCTATGACCACTGCATATTTACATATATGTGATTGCCATGTTTACTATGGGAACATGCTAAAAACACAGTCGCAGCACAAAGCGTGAAACTGCCCATAAAAAAACGCAGTTCTGTCTGACAAAACTCTTGAATCGGCTCAGGTCCACAAGACTTTGGGATGAGAGAGATACAATGCTTACATACATAAAGGAAATTGCCAAATTCCTCTCTTACAGATCATAGAATAGTGGTGTTGGAAGGGGCCTATAAGACCACCGAGATGGAGAAAGGAAGAGGCATGCCCCCACCCAATAACATTGGGGTGGGGGTGGGAATAAAACATTAAGTAGCTTGGAACAAAACCAACAGAGCCTTTGAGGGCTTTTCAGACAGGAAAAGCTTTGAGGGCTTTTCAGACAGGAGGCACCTCCAGAGCTTCTGAAGGATTTTGAAAAAGGAGGACAAGTCTCCAAGTATGTTCAGAGTCTGGCAATCTGCACACACCCAGAGGCACTCTTCCTTCCCCTCTCTTTAACACTGACACCCAGATTCCCTACACACCTGGAATTAGGTAGCAAAGGGGGCTCCAGGGAAGAGGACATGGCTTTCACTTTAGGGATTAAACTTTAGGGGACCCTCCTCGGGGGAAAGGAGGCGGAGATACTCTAGCCTGGGAAGGAAAGAAGTTGCTTATCAACCAGGGGAGGAGGTGGTTGCTTAGCAACACAAGGGGTGCATCCCCCTCCCCCCGCATTAAATACTCTCCCCCACCTGCATAGCTGCAGCTCCCTCCGACGTCAAAAGAACTTGCTCCCCTTCGCGACTCCGCCCTTCCGCATCAGCAGCCAATCGGCGTAGACGCAGGACTGCGCTCCTCCTGCACAGCCAATCAAAAACGCACGTCCCGCCGCTCCCCGCTTACCCGTTTTGCGAAGGGAAACGTGGGAGCGCTGTAAGGCCACGCGTCCTTCTGCTTGATTGGCCGACGGCGCCTCGCTACTGAGAAAGAAAAGTGCGCCCGGAGAGGGGAAGAGTTAGTGGCAGCTACAGGCCGCCGGGTGGCGCCCGAAAGCTGCAAGCTCGGCTTCTTCGGAAGTGCTTTCTGCGTGCGTGTTTTTAGTTATGCACGTGTGAATCTGCTTGTGCGTGTAGGGCAGAACCAGGAGTCAATAGATCCTTTCAGCTAAGGACAAAAACTGTGGTGAAAGAACTGGATGTAGGTGGAAGATTTAAATTCAGTCACAAGGCTAATAAGATCATCACTTTTTTTTCTTTTCTTTTTTTTAGCAATGCTCCCCCGTGTGTAACAGGCACAAATCTAAGGTGGAACCTTATCCTAACATTGAGATGCAACGAGAGAGAAAGACTGATAGATTTCTGCATTTGCTGTAGTTACTAAAGCCACAGAAGCGGTCTGCCCCAAGGCTACCCAGATCAGCTAATTTTGCTGCCAGACAACACTCACGGCATGACAACTCTGAACATGCTTGTATAAAGTGATAAGATGATGAGACTGCCTCTGAGCATGCGTACAGTCTCACCAGCAAGTAACTTCAGCCAGTTCCCACAGATTTGGGGCTGGGGAAAGGTGCAGGCTTCCAGTCAGAAGGCAGAATTTCCAGCACTTTTTTCAAAATTAACCACTTATCATCCTCTACTTCATCCCCAACCTTTAAGTCACATCGCTATATAGATTACCAAAGACCATATCCAGCTCTTCCCCAAGGCACACTCATCCAGAACACTTATTTAAACACTTATTTATCCAGCATACTTATTTACACATAAGATTTGACTTCATGCAAAACTTTGCACAGTCATTATTTAGCAAAATTTCAGGATCTGAATTTTGTAATTTTTCAATATATGCTTTTGAAATTTGACTTTGAGTGATACTGCTGGGGATTGGCGAGGTGGGGGGAATGACATCTTAGGGCTTGTTGATGAATTGCATAGCACAGCAATAATGTTATGTAGCAAAAGCTTTCCATTCAGTTCATATATTTGTTTAAACCACAAGTCATAAGAAAACTTATGCAAAACACAAGGGCTCAATGGGCCGCACGTACTAAGCAGTACAAAAGTTTTCATCACAAACACTGATTGCATATATGAGTTAGAATGATAAAGTCAGGGCTAAGTGTATTTTAGCTGTCCGAAGTTATCTCACAATCTCACCATTGCTTCCATGTCTGCAGAGTGTAGAATCATAGAATAGTAGGTTTGGAAGGGGCCTACAAGACCATCGAGTCTAACCCCCTGGTCAATGCAGGAATCCAAGTCAGAGCTGACAGATGGCTCCCCAGCCTCGTTTTGAATGCCCCCAGTGTGGGAGAGCCCACCACCTCCCTACGTCATTGGTTCCATTGTCCTATTGCTGTAACAGTCAGGAAGTTTTTCTGATGTTCAGCCGGAATCTGGCTTCCCGTCACTTGAGCCCATTATTCCATGTCCTGCACTCTGGGATGATCAAGAAGAGATCCTGGCCTTCCTCTCTGGGACAACCTTTCGAGTACTTGAAGAGTGCTATCCTATCTCCCCTCACTCTTCTCTTCTCAAGGCTAAACATGCCCAGTTCTTTCAGTCCCTCCTCACAGGGCTTTGTTTCCAGTCCCCTGATCATCTTCGTTGTCCTCCTCTGAACCCTTCCAGTTTGTCTGCAAGCATCCTTCTTAAAGTGTGGTGCCCAGAACTGGACACAGTACTCCAGATGAGGCCTAATCAGTGCTGAGTAGAGGGGAACAATTACTTCATGTGATTTGGAAGCTATACTTCTATTGATGCAGCCCAAAAGAGCATTTGCCTTTTTTGCAGCCGCATCACATTGTTGGCTCATATTCAGCTTGCAGTGTACAACAATTCCAAGTTCCTTCTCACTTGTAGTAATGTTGAGCCAAGTATCCGCCATCTCCCAGCACCATGGCAAGAAATGGAAGCTGTTTGAATACGCTGATGCCTTCCAGCCAGCTGCTTTGAATAATGCAAGGTGTAAGTAAAGCATTGGTCTAAATTTTCGGCTCTAAAAGAAGATCACAAACCTTTTCAAAATCAAACATTACAACATGCATATTAGGCTTTGCCAGATTCATTGGGATGGATCCAAACTTAGGCATATTTAGAGTAGGTTCGTTGAAATCAATGGAACTTAAGTTAGTCATGAGCCAGTGTGGTGCAGTGGTTAGAGGGTTGGAATGGGACTTGGGAGATCTGGGTTCTAGTCTGCACTTGGCCCTGAAGCTCCCTGGGTGACTTTGGGTCAGTCACTGACTCTCAGCCTAACTTGCCTCACAGAGTTGCTGTGAGGATAAAATGGAGAGGAGGAGAATCATGTAAGCTGCCTTGGGTTCCTTCGAGGAAAATGTAATATAAATGTAATAATAAATAAATAAAATGATTTGTCTCATTGATTTCAATGGGTCTACTCTAAGCATGATTAAGCCTAGATCCAACTCATTATATATATTCATTGGCTTAAGTCCAGAGAAAGTTAATCATACTTGTGATTAATTTAAGCCCTGTTGGTTTCAATGGAACTTAAGTGCAACTAAATTTCTCTGGAACAGGGGTTGTCCTGTTTGAAGTACAAAAGATCTGAGTGGCATCCGTAATTAGAAATACTAGAACAAAGTTCAAACTGGGGGAATATAAATCAGTGCTCAAATTCGGGGCAGGGGATGCTCCCTTACCTATTGACGGCACCTTTAGCAACTGCTTTTAGAAGCTACAGGGGGCATGGTTTGGCTAAAATTGGGAGAGGGGAAGAGAGTCAGGGGGCTCATGGATTTTATTATTGAGCACTTCTATAAGTTTGAATTTTTGCAAGGAGAGTCAGTTGAGGGGAATGTGAGAATCCACCACCCACACCCATCCCATTTCCTTTCAGCTCTGCATAGCATGTTGTCCTCAATCTAGGACAATGCAGTAAAATTAATGTAGATTCACAGACTTCTCTGACTTCTCTGGGGCCTGGGCCCTCCCAATGTTTTGGACTACAACTCCCAGTATTTCTGACCATTGCTGATGATGGGGATGCTGGGAGTTGAAGTCCAAAGCATCTGGTGGGCACTAAGTTGGGGAAGGCAGATCTAGAAACAAAATTGAATTTTCCCTATGCTGAAATGGAGGTATGTGCTTAGAAGAAAAGGGAATTGGCTGTCCCCACCCCCACCCCCACCCTTCCCAAAAAAGACTAGGTCACAAGAAAGAAAGAAAGAAAGAAAGAAAGAAAGAAAGAAAGAAAGAAAGAAAGAGGGGAGAGGAACCGGTCTGAAAGAAAAAGAAAGAAAGAAAGAAAGAAAGAAAGAGGGGAGAGGAACCGGTCTGGCAAGTGGCTGAGCCAGAGTCTAGTTTGACTAATCCTCTGAAAGGAAAGTATAGATTTAAAAGGACAATAGTCCAACCTGGCAAATGGGAGCTGGAGACCTTAACTCTTTAGTGGCAAAGTCAGAGCAGCAGAGAGATGGATGATGGAAAATGTCTCACCCCAATTCCCGCTCATGGGAACTTAGTCTAAGAATATCTGCCAGTCAGGACCAAACCCATGAAAGCGGAGGCTTGAGGGCTATTTTATGTACTTATTACATGCATATTCTACCTTTCCTTCAAGGAGCTCATCTCCAGGTGGCTTATACGGTTCTCTTCTCTCCTCCCACTGCCTTTAACTTCACGACAACAATATAAGTAGGCTAGGCCGAGAGTTAGTGACTGGCCCAAGGTCATCCAGTGGGCTTCATGAATGGGGATTTGAACACAGCTCTGTCTATCCTAGTCTGACACTCAGTACACAACACTGGCTCCCTATCCACCACTGCCTTTGCTTTATCAGATGCTAGGAAAGGAATCAAGCCTTCCTGTAAGTCATCGTGCCCTCTGAGCTGAGCATTTTCTCCCTTCCACTCCTTCAGATCTATGTGGTTGGCTGGGGGTCCTCCTTCACTGTACAGGAGAAAGTTGTGGATTCCTCTGGTTTATATTGTGGAGGAAAAATAATACAACATTGGGCCAAAATGTCCAAAACACTGTCTGATCAGTCCTGGGCATTTGGAAGTCTTCTGTAGCACCTTGGTTCAAATTATTCTCAAGCCATGTGGGGAGAGGAGAGCACTGACTTAGTCCGAAGGAGGTGTGAAGTAAGCAACACCTTTTCCACCACCAATGGATGGGTTGAGGTCTATCCAGAGCTGTAAATATTCTGTGATGCTGGAATTAAACTGAAACCCCATGCCAAGGGAACCCAAATTCTGTGACCAGAAAAGCTGGATTTGGGAGTCTGCATAAAGTAGACTGATATTGCATATCTTCATGGTTTTGCATAATTTATTCTGCTTCTGCTATTCTTGGGGAAGGGTGGCTCCAGGCATGGGAGTGCCCACCCATCTGCTTATTAGAAATTCCATGGATGTTTTTCAAAGGCCTGCCAAGGTGAGCCCCAGGCCAGACAAGATGATCCTTGTTCTCTTTGTGTCCTGGGAAGACAAGCAGGGAGAGTGGTTGTCTTCATCAAATGTAGATCATAAGCATTTTGGAGACAAGGGTAGGAAGGGTCTGTCTTTTTGTTTTTGTGCTCATGATACTGTTTCAAGGACCATGTATACTGAAGGCACTGTATAAACCATAGATAATTAGGGACTTTTATACATGTGGCATTTATTGTGCGCTTGTCATTCCCTACTCATGGTAGTTTACGGGTTCTTTAGACAACATCACGACCCTCCAGTTTTGCTTCTGTGTCTAACCTGTGCTTTCGGCAATTTTTTTTTTTTTTTAGAGCAGGGAAAATGTGGCATTTGATTGTGAAAGTAAAAGAAAGCGCGTTTTTCTCTTGTATATTTGCACTTTTCTGCTATACCACAGTGCCACCTAGAGGTTATGTAGTGGAAAAGCAGGAAAGGAAACTCTCTTTGTGTAGAGCTCGGATCTCAATTCTGCCATGCAACTGAAAGTAGATACAGCGGAATAACAGCTGATTAACAGCCTCGTGTAGAAAAGCTCTAAGGATTGTTCCAGTTATGCAAACATGGGAATAGGCAGTCTGTTGCCCAGCTACAAAAATTGCCAGCTTGCCCTGCCCAGCAGGATGAATTAGGAATGTGGCAGTCAGATGTGCCTGCAAGAGGGCTTCTGACCCCCTCTTAAAAGCCTGGAGGCAGAGAGGTGTAGTTTGAGAAGCAAAGTACAAAAAAAATAAACATCTCTCTGATGTTATAGATGCTGTCACCCACCGGCCACAATGCCCTGCAGCCATAGACGCAGGCAAATTAGGTTGGTCTCTCTTCAAGGAAAGAGATGGAAACAAATCTGGTATTAAAATGAGGAGCAAAATGCCTGTGACAGCGGACACTGTTGTGTCACTCAACATCATGCATATCCCCGGATATTCTGTCTTTAAGGTCACTATGCTCCAGGCGAATTCACACGTACATGTTTTTTGCTCTGTTTCCATAGCACCGACCCAGCAGGGAGTTGACCTGTGTGAATAGTCATCCAAGGTCAAGCACCATTGACAAAGATTTTGTTTGTCATTATCAAAGGAGGCGGCAGTTTTAAACAGAGGCCGTTCACACACTGGGCTGTGCATCATCAGGTTTTAAGGCATGGAGCAGTGCATTCGTGTGAATCAGCCCTCAGGTTTAGAGCAGGGTTAGGAAACCTCCAGCCCAAGGGCAAAATGCGGCCCTCCTAGGGTCCTCAGATGACCATGCACCCTTTTCCCCAACCACCAATATTTTGGTGGTTTCAGCTGTTTGTGCAGTCCCCGCCCCCTTCTAAAAGGCTGAAATGCCACAACACCAATCAATGGTGTTGTGAAGAGTGATTGTGACTGGATATGCTTTTATTCTTGTTTTTCTTATGTTCTTGCTATTGGAGTTATTGTTTGCAATTTCCCCTGCCCTTTTATTTTGTTATAATGGCAAATTTATATATGCGCTTCTCCTAAGGCTTAACTACTGTCAGTAAGAGCTTTAAGCTACAACATGCTGGTATTTTGTGTTTTTTGGGCCACATTCCCTTTGCATTTCACCACTGAAATGCACACCCCCCCTTCCCACCCCCCAAACTTCTTCAAAATTGAATTTGGCCCTTGAGCTGAAAGAGGTATGTGCTTAGGATTGACTGGGGGACTAAAAATTCAAGTCTCGCAAAGTAACCTAGGCTGGCATCATGATCCAAAGCGAGCGAGTTTAGGATTGCAGCCTTGTAGCACATTTATGTTGGCTTGAGTCCCAATGAACTCAGTGGCACTTACTAATAAAAATGTGTAGGATTGGACTGTTTGGCAAATAGCAAGCTTCTTGCTTAATCTATTTTTCAGGGTTGTTATGAGGATTAAAAAAGAAAAAGATCATCACATGCATGCCAGCCTGACCTGAGCTCCTTGGGAGAATTAGGGAGGAGATAAAGGAAGTGATTAATAATAAATAACAGGCAGTTGGAATAAGAAGTCACAAAACTGGGTTTTGCTAAGCACTGGTTCACATGTGCATGTTCATCACTTGACGACTGCAGCATCAGGTGGTGAGCACGCATGTCTGAATGAGCCAGCACAGGTTAGACCCCACAGACTGAATTTTCATAGTGTTCAATGCCATCTCAAATGCAATGATTTTCCGTGTTGGTTGCCAGTAATCCAGAGACAAGATTTCAAGTGATGAACATGCATAGGTGAAACAGCCTTATTAAATTTGACCCTGTGTCATGAATAAGGATGGATACTCATTGTCCCCCATTTGGTGTTTACACCTTGATGCTCCAGCCTACGCTTAGATTATGGTGGATCCCTGTTTTACACCCCAGTTATCAGGATGTGATCTTTGCAATCCCAACGTCTTAAGTTTCACCTTGGTTTGCGTTCCAGCGTATCTCAGCCTCTGTATGCATATTATATCTATCTATTGCCTGTGGCTTTCTCAGTCAACATCATGCCTCTGAGGAAGTGGGGTGTATCTGTGAAAGACCTTGACCCAATAAACTAATCTCCGAAGTGTGAGAAGACTTATCCTTTCCCCCACCCCTTTTTCCTGCAACAGGCTAACGGGAATGTGCGAGAAGACTTATCCTTTCCCCCACCCCTTTTTCCTGCAACAGGCTAACGGGAATTTAACCCCAGCTGGAACGTTATTGCTGTTCTGGAATTTAACCCCTATGAATCTAAATGCTCAGGTGCTCCCCTCTTCTCCCCAGGTGACATCAAGTGGAACTGCTCTTAGGCAGCAAAATGTTTTGGCTTAGATTTCCCCCATCATGAATATTCAGATTTCTCCCAGCTCAGCCTCTGTTAGCTCCTGTTTACTTTAAGCAGGAGTGGCTCAGTCTCTGGTTAACCTTGACATACAGAGAGAGAGAGAGGGAGGGAGGGAGAGAGAGAGAGAGAGAGAGAGAAAAGGCGCAGCACGAACAGGTATGTGGCACCTCAGCACACCTGAGATGTGAGAACCACTTTTCTACTGCTCGCAGGAGCCATACCTGCTAGTTTTGCCACAGAGATCTACCTCACTGTAAGGTCCCATCCTGTCTCTTCTTCATATTGGCCTTTGCGCATAACAACTGAACATACTATCTGGTGAGGGACGAAGTTTAGAAGTCCGAGGGAACCAGGTATGTTGGTAATGGCATTGTTGAGGGGGGAGGCAAGGGAGGGAAACCTGAGCCACTGCCTGGAACGTTGTGCCTCAGTGCCTCCACAAATGTTTAATTGATCGCCACAACAGATGGAAGGCCCAAAAGCAGTGTACCACAGTGGGCTGAGTTTGGATCTGGGAGATGCAGGCTCCCATCCTTGCTTGCTTCCGAAGTTCACTGAGCAGCCTTGGACAAGATGCAGTCTCTCAGCCTAGTCTACATTGCAAGGTTGTTGTGGGGATAGAATGAGATACGGACAATCTGTAACTTGCTTTTCACATATGATGGGAGAACAAAAACATGTGATGGACAACTCATCTACTAATGGAGTTTTTCCACATACTGCAGTGGCAAACCTGGTTTTACTTTTGAAAGTACACTTGATAGGGAGTGCTGACCTTGACTCTTTAATACGTATGTGTATAATACACGTGTTTTCATATACAAGTTTCCCCCCGCTTGTTCACATGTTATGCTTTCATGTATGCTTAAAATGTCTGAAACCAAAACAGCATGTGGAAAGGCTTTTAGGGCCAATTCCCACGTTACATTTTTAAGATGGAGCGTTTTGTTTGTTTGCAGGAGGGTGGAGCCAGGATCTGCCTGAAGAGGAAGGGACTTTCCACAAGAAAGGCCTTATTTGGGGGGATCCCCACCCCCACCCCCACACATCACAGCACAGCCCATTAGCAAGGTCTCCTGACTCTCTGTATAGCATTTTGAGGGGGCGGAGGGGGGAGGCTGCCATGGGGAAGAGGAAGGGCGGTGGGGAAGTCCACTGCCACCAGTACAGTTGATCTAGCATAAATCTGGAGCCAGTCCTAAAAAGCACATTTGCTACACCTTTCTTGCACAGGATCCAAATGTCTTCCCTCAGGATAGTGCTTTTGCGGCAGACACGTTGCATTTCCTGACCATTCAAATTGCAATCTTTTGTGCTGGGGAAAACACTGTTTTCTCCACAGTTAGTGGACCCATTGCTATTGCAATGACTGTGTGACTGTCTCTATGAGATATTACTTGTCATAACAATGGCATTGAGCACCTCAGTTACTCATCCCCTGCCCCAAATGTCTGTACCAATTTGTGGCTTTGAAAAAACAGCTAGGACAACCCCCCCCCCCCACACACACACACCCACACACACACACAGAGTTCTGTGTTATTTTTTTTTTTTTTTACTCAAGTGCTCTTTCACCTATAGTATAGGACAGCTTTCCCCAACTGAGGGCTCTCCAGATATGTTAGACTACAGTTCCCATAACCCACAACCACTGTCTGGGGATGGTGGGAGGTGTAGTCCAACATATCTAGAGAGGCCCCAGTTGGGGAAGGCTGGTGTAGGGCCTACACCATTCTAGCACAGGAGCCTATAAGCAAAGAAGAAGCTGCTTTCTTGCGACTGGACTGGGAGCTGGGAGATCTGGGTTCTAGTCCCCACTCGGCCATGGAAGCTCACTGGGTGACTTTGGGCCCGTCACAGACTCTCAGCCCAGCCTACCTCACAGGGTTGTTGTTGTGAGGATAAAATGGAGAGGAGGAGGATAATGTAAGCCGCCCTGGGTTCCTTACAAGAGGAAAAAAGGTGGGATATGAATGCAATCAATCTATCTGTCTGTCTGTCTGTCTTTACTCGGGGTAAGGATGAGGGAGAGGGAGGAAGAGAAGGAGAGAGATAAAATGGGTATGTCTATGCCCAGCCATCCCCAACCTTCTGCCCCCCCCAATATTTTGGACTTCAGCTCCCATCAGCCCCAGCCAGCATGGTCAATGGTCAGGAATGCTGGGAGCTGTAGTCCAAAACATCTGGAGGGTACCAGCTTGAGGGAAGGTTGGTCTATACTGAACATTTAAACCAGTTTCAAACCTGTTTAAGGGCACAACCCTAAGTTCCCAACCAAGGACTCCTAGAAATTAAGTTTCTGCCAAAGGGAATCTATGAATTCATGGCGTATGTATAAAACTACCGTTTGTATAGTTCTGTGGGACAAGGGCAGAGAGCCATGACAGTTAAACCCATTTCAAACAAGTTTCAAACAAAGTTTAAATTTGTAATTTAGATGTGCCAAAAGACAGATGCTGGTGTGTGCGTAGGAGCAAGAAGTGCACCCCTCTTCATGTTCCACCCACCTCTTCTCGAAAGCCATTTCTGGTAGGGTAGAGAGGATGGAGAGGGATGCTTAATTTAACCCCTTTCTCCACCTCAAAGTCACCCTGCCATTAACTCCAGTTTATCATCAGGGATATAACCCTGAAATCACGTTGGCATGACGACCTGCCAGATTGGCATTTCAACAGGGAAGCGTTTCCCAGACAACTTCCATACGGTAAAGCTGATGTGGCCAAGGAAGACCATGTACGCCAACAGGGCTTAGTGGAACATATGGACATTGGTGGCACTTGCTATTGCCTGGGGAAGGCAGAAACTGTTCCCATTGTGTTGAGAGCTGGGCGGGACTCTTCCAGCAGGGTGGGTCAGTGTGTGTGTTGATATATAAGGTGGCCACGTACACATTTCCCAAAAAGAGAAAATGCATCACCAAAAAAGAGGACACAAATTTCCGTATGCTAATGTATATGTATAGATGCAGATTTCAAAATGATTACTAGAATTTAAATAGAAATACATGTCACCATAGGAAATGGAGAAGACTGTGACCAGGTGAGCTGTGTGCTTGGTGAGTCCAGGTGTTCACTCTGATAGGCAGCTCCAAGGGCCCTATAACTGGGTGGGACAGCCCTACAAATAGAGGACTATCCTCTGTAAAGGAAGACACATGGCCACCCTGTTTACATATGAGGAGGCCATCATGGGCTAAAGAAACTTGCTTGTGGATATATAATGGAGGTCAGTCATGCTGAAATGGGATGTCCATCAGCATCCCCCCAAAATCAGGGTTGACTAAGTAAGCCCAGGCTGCCTTCAAGGTAGAATGAGTTCATATGAAAAATGGCAGCAGCATTAGGTAATCTAGTGGAGATTATTCAAGAAGCCCGTGCTTTATTTCCATACCTAAAAAAGGCTTTAGAATACTGTTTAATTTATTTAAAGTGTTTTTATCCCTCTCCTCAGCCAAAAAGTATCCTGGAACAGCTTACATACAATCAATAAAACCAAGACAGTCCCCGCATGCAGGTTTACATTCGAAAAAGACACCACACAAAAGGAAAAAGGGATGGGGAGGGAAAATGTTCTTCCTCCTTGGAGGGCTTCCACTTTCAAGCAGGGGCCTATCACTCATCCATCACAGAAGCTTTAGGTATCAGGTGTTTGGGCTACATCAGTAGTGTTCAACTTTCTAGCTTCGGGGAACCTTTTCCACGTGGAAATGTCTGCCAAGGAACAGGTGTATCTTTGACATGGAAGCTTTATGCGCCACAGAGGATTCTAAGGGCGCAACCCTATGCACGTTTATACAGAAAAAAGTCCTACAACTCCCAGCATGCCCCAGCCAATTGGCTGGGGCATGCTGGGCGCTGTAGGACTTTTTTCTGTCTAAACATGCATAGGGTTGCAACCTAAGGCAGTGATGTGCTAAAAAGCTAAACTCTGTTGTCCTACACTTGGCAGCTTTGTAGACTCCCTGTAGGCTGGCTGGGGCATGCTGGGAGTTGTAAGACTTTTTTCTGTCTAAACATGCATAGGATTGCACCCTTAGGGACATTCTAGGGCATTGGCCAGGGTCCCACCATTGCTTCATGTGAACTGAGAGTGCACCCTGGAATACACCCGCACTCCCATATGTCTGCACATTGCAGGGCAAATGTAATAGTGGATGGCAAGCTGTTCTTTCAGGTGAGCTTGTCCACCATTGCTGATCTTCTCATTGAGGAACCCCTGATAAGCTTCCAGTAGATCACAGGATTTCCCCTGAAAAACACTGGGCCTGATGTCCAATGATTGCATAGAACCTTTTCCTGTAAAGCAGGTTCTGCCTACTTGCAGGAACAGGAGGCAAGCTGTGCAGTGACAAAGTAAGCAGCTGAGGGAAGTTGTGGCATCTTCTTCTCCAGATGGGAAAAGTCTCAAAGGGATGCTTGAGGAGTTTACCTATCAGATATCCTGTCTACTCAATCCTCCCTTCCCATAGCAACCCCATCTGAAGGGCTTAAACCTAGGGTGGTCACTTATGCTTCATAAAAAAAGAGGAAACACGTGACCAAAATTAGAAGGCAAACAAGGGTGTTGATCTGCATAACATCTGCATATGCTAATTTATATTTATAGATACAAATGTGGAAATAATTCCTGTCAATTAAATAGAAATACAATATATCTCCCTATAGCATGGAAGGCCATGACCGGGTCTACTGTCCAGGTGCTCACTGTTGAGGGGCACTTCAAGGCCTCTGCTGCCTGCTTTCCCTGCCTTGGGTTCAATGGGTAGGATCCAACGGTGCCCTACCACTGGCGGCCAGCACAGCCGGTGTGGGTGTGCATGCAGCCGGCCCTGGCATGGCTGGCTGCGCATGCATCAGGAACTAGCAGTCCTGATTACACCCAAACAGCGCTTCAAATGGAGGATGGCTCGAAATTAATAATAATAATAATAATAATAATAATAATAATAATAAAATATACATTTCTCTACTGCCTTTTTGACAAGGCTCCCAAGGTGGTTTACACTTTTTAAATACAGAAACAAACAAGCAAATGTTACCACAAAAATTAAAAACCCAAACACACACCAGAAGACAGTTCTCTCAGGCTGGCTGATGGTCCCTTCAGGAGCTGAGGGCAGGAACTCCTAGCCTGGGCTTCTCCTCTTCTGAATTTGTTCAGGACACACACACGGCCACTCTAGAGGGAAACCAAGAAGCTACCAGGAGGCCTCTGAAGGTTGCCCGTAAAAGGTCTTCAGTTTATTCTGGAATTATTTCTTAACAAACCCTGGATTGGACATTGGACACACTGGCACATTGGTATGATGGGATACACTCACACACACACACACACACACACGAGTGGCCAAAAAAGAGGAAATGCATCACCAAAAAAGAGAATAAAAGAAGGCACTGATTTGCATAACATTGGCATACATTGATTTCTGTGTATAGGTGCACATTTAGAAATACTTACTGTGATTTAAGCAGAAATACAATACATTTCACCATGGCGTGGAATCATAGAATAGTCATAGTAGGGTTGGAAGGGGCCTATAAGACCATCGAGTCCAACCCCAAAGACCTCTGCCAAGACCTTTTATGGACAACCTTCAGAGGCCTACTGGTAGCTTCTTGGAAGACTGTGACCAGGTGACCGCTGTGCCTGCCTGTTCAGTCTCCTGTTCAGGTGCTCACCGTTGATGGGTGACAATCCATAAGATCCTTTATCTTTAAACTGGAATTGAATTGGACAGCCCCTCAAACACAGGACAGTTCTCTGGTAACCCTTCAAATAGAGGACTGTAAAACAGGACACCTGGCCACGCTACAGGAGACACACACACACTTTCGCAAACCTTTCCCCCTCACGTGCTTGCTACCCTTTTAGTTCCTGATTCGAACACAGCTTTGCTTACAAACAGATTAAAGGCGACACATGCCGCCTTCAGCAAATACTCTTTGAGATCCTGACAGAAGCCGCTTGAATCCAAGACAGAATCTAGCTTAGAACCAAGACAACCTGCAGTGATTTGTGGGGCTCGGCTGGCCTGTCTGTTGAGGCAAGGTGATGTGATCTGCGGCCAACTCTTGTATTGTCCTTTCCTTTCTGCCACCCAACCAAACACACACTTTAGGCCCAGCCAAATGACCACAGAAAATATGTTGCTGGTGCCGAGCAGCCACAGAATACAGTGCCCAGAAATGGGGTATGTTCTCCAGTCACCAGGCACCACAATAGGCTTCCTTCCCTCTACCCTTAATCCAGCATTAGGGCATTTCAAGTTTTCAAAGTGTGCCAGACAATCCTTACAACAATCCTGTGAGGTGGGCCAGTATGGTTATCCCATATTACAAATGGGGGAGAGGGCTGAGGTGGAGAGAAAACAGCTTACCTCAGACCACCTAAAAAAGACATGAATGAGATGAGCTTCGCTTAAGGCAGGGGTGGGCAACTTTGGGGGGTCGAGGGGCTACTTTCCACCCCCCCCCCAGATTCCCCTGCAGGCTGCACACCTACTGTAGCTGGCACATGGCCAAAATTCGGCAGTGCCTCAGCAAAAACATTGGTGGTTTGCTGCTGAATTTTGGTAGCAAACAATGACAGAGGCTAAATGTGTCCCTTTTAAGTCTCCATCGTGGTTTGCTGCTGAAAGTTGGTGTTTAATCACTCATTTTTTGGCTACCACCAAATTTCCACATCATGGGGGTGGCAGCACGGATGGTGGGGTCCGCATGAGAGGCCAGAAGGCGGCCTCATGTGGCCCACCCCTGAACTAAGGTCTTTCTGGCTCACAGCTGACACGTGATACATGATAACGATATGTGCTGTGTATCTTTTCCCCAGTAGGGGAAAAAAAGAGGTGGGGAAGTGATTGTTGACAGGGTCATTAGAGGCATTGTCAGCTGGGTTTGTGATGGGCGTGTGGACCACATGTAAATTGCCTGCCTGGTGCAAAGGTTGCTGATATCACATGTTGTCTGGATGGCTTGATAGATAGTGCTGGGGTGGAGTTGGTGGTCATGGTGCACGTCAGCACCAATGACATGGGGAAATGTAGTCGTGAGGTCCTGGAAATCAAATTTCGGATGCTAGGTAGGAGTTTGAAAGCCAAGACCTCCAAGGTGGTTTTCTCTGAAACCTACCCAATAATAACATCAATTTTTTCCCCTCCCCAAAGGTGACGAGTTCATTCTGTCGGCCACCATGGCAGAAAATAATTATAGCTGGTGGAAGTTGACCTTTCTCCGGAAGAAAAAATCCACCCCTAAGGTTTTGTACGAAAGCCCCGATATCTATGCTGTTGCCAACAATGAGAACCAGCAAGAGGGTATGCCAGCAGATGGGAGCAGAAGCGGCAGCAGTGAGCAAGAATTCAATGCTCGGCTAGAAAAGATCGTGGACAAGAGCACCAAGGGGAAACATGTCAAAGTCTCCAATTCAGGGCGTTTCAAGGAAAAGAAGAAAGTAAGGGCTACATTGTCGGAAAACCCTCATTTTTTTGCCGATGGAGAGCGGGAAGAAAAATGAGGGGCATGTGAAGGAGAGATGCCCTTCATATGCCCTCACTACTCGAGGACGTTTCTCTGATCTGGAGAAGCTGACCAGGCATCGATTTTTCAGTACATTTGCAAATGAAGTTAACGAGGGGCCGTCTGGGGCTCCAGGACCAGGTCCTGATTTTCACATGAAAAAGAGAAGGTTCAGAAAAAGGATGAACTTTATTATTATTATTATTATTGTTACTGCCCTTTTCTTCTTTTTTTTTAATTTAAGGAATAAAGCTGGTGATATTGTCATGAAACACAAGCTTGCTGGGTAATCAGCAGTGGAGAAAGGAAAAGCCAGGTGTACACCAGAATGTGTGGCAGAGGGAACACACATTCAGAATTGTTTAATGCAGATCAGTTGCCCCTGGATTCCTGTTAGCAACCCTGTCATCCTCGTAATCAGGGTAAGTAGAGAGTGGATATCTTTGGCATCCAGAGCCGGTGTCTGCACTTGGCAGTCTTAGGCAGTTTCTGGGAAGTGCTCTGGCCTGGCCCACTGAAACCAGTCTGCCTTGGCCCTATCGGCATTGACAGACAGATGCCTTGACCCTCTCCTGCTCACCCGTTCCCTCAGGTGCAGCTGCCTGCCACTGAAATTTTCCCACAGTGCCTCAGAGCACCCAACATAGCATTGCTCTGGGGCACTGTGGGAGATTTAAATGGTGGACCTATTCCCAGGTCAAGTGGCTGCTGCCAGGTAAGCCCATAGCTAGGCAGGGGACACCTTGCCAAAACATCTCTGTGTGTGTGTGTGTTTCAAACCTGGAAACAGCCCTGCTGCCACCACCCCTTGAGTACAATGCTTACCTCTAAAGCTGGGGATTCTTGTTTTAGTTAGTGACTGTGAGTACAGAAGCAGATTCTCTGGTGCGCCCACACAACAGTGACTCACCCAGCCAAACACAGCCCCGCACAGCCATGCATTGTGGCCTGCCAGGTATGCAGTTAACCCCCTGTTTTTGCAGTCCTGGGCATGTAGTGAAAATAGGTGCATTGAGCTCCTTGTGGGCCACACCACCATAGAAAGCCAGAGGGCTGTGTTTTCAAGGCGGCGGGTCCCAAACGGTGCAGCCCTGCACCTGAATAAAAGGGTGTGTAATGGGGCGCATGCCCTTGCTCAGAAGCTATCATGTGCCCCAGGGCATTCCTGTCATTGGGCTGAGTTAGGCAGCCATGTCAGGCAATGGATATTCCAGGGGTGGGGGGAGCAAGGTGCTATTTTTCATGTGGGGCTGTGTGTGCCATGTGGTCTGACTGCTGCCCTCAGGGGCAGTGGGACACCCTGTCCCATTGCCAGTGTTGAAGGAAGATTCAGCTGCCAGCCTGGCTGTGGGGGAGGGGGAGGGAGGCAGTGCCACCTCGTCCTTCACCTCAGGCAGCGAAAGGGATTAACCAAGGTGTGTATATACACACCACGTAGCATGTGTCCAGCTACAAAATGACGCATAGCATGTCAATATGTGGTGAGGTGGATAGAGTGTTGGACTGGGGGTCAGGCAATCCGGGTTCTAGTCCCCACTCGGCCATGGAAGCTCAGTGGGTGACTTTGGGCCAGTCACAGACTCTCAGCCTCACCTACCTCACAGGGTTCTTGTTGTGAGGCTAAAATGGAGAGGAGGATTATGTACACCACCTTGGGTTCCTTAAGGAGGAAAAAGGGTGGGATATAAATGTAAGAAATAATAACAACAACAACAACAACAACAACAATAATATAATAAGCCCCACATGAAAAATGTCCCTTTATTCAGAATGAGGGTAGCTATATGCCCTCTTTTACAGAGGACATTCCTCTATGTCAAGGTGTGCCAGAAGCCTGCCCTGTTTTGAAGGTGTTCTCTGTTTGAAGGGCTGTTCAGCCCAAGTCTGGTATAAAGATAAAGAACCATCAGGAGGAAGTGCCGGGCCTTGACGTTGCCCGTTAGCAGCACCCTGACAGCAGACTGAGCAGGGCACACAGGTCACTGGTTCAGTCTTCCGCACCATGGTGAGAAGTACCGTATTTAAATAGAAATAGTATAATAATTTCTAAATTTATGTCTATACATTTCAATTAGCATATGCTCATTTTATGCAAATCAGGGTTCTCTATTGTCCTCCCTTTTTTTGGTGATGCCTTTCCTCTTCTTTGGCGATTCACAAATGGCTACCATGTTCAGATTCCATCTACTTTGACTGCAAAACTGGTCCCTTTCCCTTCCACACATCTGTGACCTTCAGTTTCCCCACCTCTCCCCTTCGTGTGCAGCATTAGGGTCTACCACAAAGGGAGCAGGATGTCGTCTGGTGTGGAGGAGCAAGCGACCGCAATAATATCTCCCTTGGGATGGGTTTTGTTCACCCTCAGGATCCAACTGATTGCTCTATTTGGGGATCAGAAGACGTTTCTCTCCAGCTCCAAGTAAACCCCGAAAGCGAAAGATTCCCTTCCCTTTTAAGGTGTAGCATGGCTCACTAGCTTGAGTCCTCAAGAGTCATTTGTTTTTATGGCCACACCTTGTCTCTGCCTGTGGCACAGTGTGGTCCAGATTGCGTGGGTCATTCTTGAGGGGAATGAAGGTGGTGGTGGTGGGGTTGGTGGCAGCTGGATGATCCTACCTTATCAGGAGGAATTGGACTGAAGCAGGAGTGGGCAACTCATGGCATTTTGGATGTTTTGGCTTTCAGCTCCCATCATACTTCACCACTGGCTATGCTGGCTAGAGCTGATGGGAATTGTAGGCCAAAACATCTGGAGAGCTACAGGTTGCCCATCCCTGGAGGACCTTTTGGTCATTTGGAAGTCTGCAATCCTATTGTCATGATCCAACGGGGCCCTTTCAGCACATGGAGACGAGGGGCTTCTTATTCCCTATCCCATCCATAGCTTCTTGGGCTACTTTGGACACTTCTTTTGAATCTCCATCGAGTGGCATGTCAGGTAGCAGGCAGGGATGGTGTTAAAAAGGTTTGAAAAGATTCAAAGAATCCTCTGTGTTGTGCATGTATATGTTTGACCCCCCCATCCCTAAAATTGCCTTTCAAGGAAATAAACACTAATTATTTCATTTTACTCCCCATCCTGATGCTCAAGTCCAAGGTTCCATGCCCAAAACATCACCCAAATGGTGGTAAACATTCATTTCAGTCCTGACCATAGTAACTTTGGCCCATTAAATCGGGGGCGGGGGGGGGTCTAAAAGGATTGCTTGCTCCACACCTTGAATCCAAGGTTGTCCTTTTCCCACATTCAGTCCCATTGCCTCCAAGCTAGTTCCTGCCAACTCTGCCTGGCAAGGCAAATGAACTTTAACTGTGAAGAATTGTATTAATAACTCATCCATCAAGCTCATTTTGCCCTCGTAAAAACCTACCATTTTGTTGAACTTTGCACACCAGTTTTGTGCAACTTTGCAGCAGTTTGTCTTTCTGTCTGGCAAGAATCACCCACTACAGAATTTTGTCCCGACTGGTGTCCCATACAGATTGGGTTGCCAACCTCAGCCATTTAAAAAAAACACAGCACCATTCACCTTATCAGACATGTTCACTGGAACTCAAGACAGGGGGAGCTGCCCTGCCACCCAGCCCCCAAAAACTCTTTCCTCAGGTGCTATTAGCCATGGGGGTGGGGCCATCAGTGGAGGCTGGTGGCTGCGATGGCAGGGTGGTGGTGAATCCACTCCAGGTTTCAGTCAGAACCAATCAGAGCTCTAAAGGAGCTAGCCAAGGTGCAAACCCTGACTGGTTCTGACTGAAACCCGGAGCAGATTCACCGCCCCACTGCCATCACAGCCACCAGCCTCCACTGGAAAACATACAGGCAAAATATGGGTGCCTATATGGTTTTCCCTCTGTGGCTAATAGCAGTTCTAGAAGAGTGGGGTGGTGGCAGAATTTGGATTAGACTATGGTGCAAGAGGAAAGGGTGAACCCCCCTCTCCCCTGTGCTGCAATCCTTATCCAAATTGGGGCCCTGGCCTTTTTAGAAGAAGTCATGGATTTCCCCACATAACATCTGCTTTGGCCCTAAATCACATACTACATAGATCAGCCTCCCCAACCTGGCATCCTCTAGATGTGTTGGACTGCAACTCCCATAATCCCCAGCCAGCATGGTCAATGTGTTGGAGTTGCAGTGTTGGAGTCCAGATGTGTTGGAGTTGCAGTCCAATGCACATGTGTGCAGTCCAGGTTGGGGAAGGCTACGTGGATGTTCAACAGAGCTAGTTTGTTGCATGAGTAGCGGCAAAGCCAACTGTTTCATCCAGATATAATGATATAAAAAGATTATTTTTACATGATCAGGAGTGAGGAGGAACCTGTGCCCTCCAGAAGTTGGGATGGATCCAGATTTACACTGGATCAACTGTGCTGGTGGAGGTGGACTTCCTCATCCCCTCCTTCCCACAGCAGCCCCTCCGTCCCCGTGAAAATGATGCACAGAATCAGGAAACCCTGCTGGATGGATGCTGTGGAGGGGGGAGGGGGGAACCTCAAAAATTGGGTGGAGGAAACGTCCACGAGTAGAGCCCTTCCTTTTGCGGAAGGCAGATCCTGGGTCCATCCTGTTGTTGGACTCCAATGCCCATCTGCCCCAGCCAACATGGCCAGTGGTCAGGAATGATGGGGGTTGTAGTCCAACCATATCTGGAAGGCCACAGGGTCTCCAACCCAGATTTAGATGGAAAGTAATTATATCTGTCGGCACCTACCTTCTCATATCCTAACTCCTTTTGTTCATTTGATTATTTTCATGACAAACAGTCCGAAATATGATGTCTTAAAAGTCCATTTGGTGTGTATGAAGCAAGCTGACTTCAAATAAGTCATCAAGGCTTGAATTAAGCTTGCCTGCCAAGCCGCAGCACCTGGTTTTGAATGTGAGAGCTCAGCCCTGGAATACATAAAGTAATAGAGTGCTTCTGGGCATATACAGAATATCTTCCCAGCCAACAAATGAGCTCACTTGCAAACAGCTGAAATAATGGGGAACGGTATGTAGGTCACAAAGGAGGTCTCCAGGCAGGCTTGAACTCTTGCAATGGTCTTTTCTTTTTTTATACATTAAACTATGGCTTGCTAGGGTGCTTCCCCAGAAACTGTGTTCACCACTAGAGCTCAGCTTTGGTATATGTGAAATAAAAATGAAGTGAATGTCTGAGCATGTACAGAGTGCTCCTCTGGCATTAGGGGCAGCATTTCAAAGACAAAGGGCTGAATTTTTCAGACATATACCACTGAGTAGGGTAAGGACTCCAATGAAGAAATGAAGGCCATATGCATTTGGAAGGGGCAGTCCATCCCCACACCATGCTTTTGCGTGGCTCATTTCAGTGAGGCTTGTGCAGGAAGACTCCCTCATGAATTATGCTCTGCCGTGTGTGTGTATGACATTTAGATGTACCCAGTGGAGGCTGGTGGCTCTGAAGTCAGCGGGGCAGTGCATCTGCTCCAGGTTTCAGTCAGAACTCTAAAGGCACTATCCAAGGTACTGAACCCAAACAGCCAAATTGGTTCAGCACCTTGGATGGCTCATTCATTCATTCATTCATTCATTCATTTTCTTAATCGCCCATCTGGCCGGTCACCCGGCCACTCTGGGCGATGTACAATGGTACAATTTCAAACAGTAAAATGATACATTAAAATAGTATTTAAAAATACCTTAACCCACCCCAAATGCCGGCCTGAGTAACCAAGTTTTCAGTGCGTGGCGGAAGCTCATTAAAGAGGAGGCATGGCGGAGTTCCCTAGGGAGAGAGTTCCACAGAGTGGAAGCCACCACAGAGAAGGCCCTTTCCCTCGTCCTCACCAGCCTAGCTGTCCTGGCTGATGGGACAGAGAGAAGGCCATCCGAGGCTGATCTTGTTAAGCAGCCTGTCTGGTGTTGCTGGAGGCACTCCTTGAGATAGGCTGGGCTGGAACTGCATAGGGTTTTAAAGGTCAAAACCAACACCTTGAATCTGGCCTGGAAAACAAATGGTAACCAGTGCAACTCCTTCAGCACTGGAGTGATGTGATCATGCCGGCGGCTGCCTTTAATCAGGCGAGCGGCCGCGTTCTGCACCAGCTGCAGCTTCTGAACCATCTTCAAGGGTAACCCCACATAGAGCGCATTACAGTAGTCTTTACCTTTACAGTGCTGACTGGTTCTGACTGAAACTCAGAGTGGATCCACTACCCCACTGACATCGGAGCCACCAGCCTCCACTGGATCAACCATCTCAGGCACCAAAACATCTTGGCCCAGCCCTGTTATATTCAAGTTTAAGACCTTTATAACTGTGTATATACAAGGGGTGTGGCTGGAAGGGATAATAAATATGTGGCAGATTGGAGAGAAACTCTTCTCCTCCCTAGCTTTTTAACCTGGGAGGTAAACCAATGCTCTGAGATAGTTTGGGCACCGGTTAATATTTGCAGTAGGGATAAGTAGGATTTGACCCAGCAAGTTTTTCTGCACGGCCATGTATGTTTACTGTTGTGGGCACACAGTTTCTCCATGGCAGGGAAGGAGACTCCAGTGATTGGTAGATCTGAGCTAGCTGCCTTTCTTGGTCTTTACTTGGCCTGAGAGTACCATTCGCTGATCTCTCCTATGGACCCAAAAGAGAGCTAGCTCCAGACTTAAGTATATCACTTGAATGTGGTTTGGGAGGTAGGCATGTCAACAGCCAGACTTAAAGGGCCAAAAGAGAAAAAGAAAAAAGAGAGACATGGACAAAGGAACAAAAGAGTTGCTGTTTCAAAATACCATTTAAAAATATTTTATTTTTAAAGATTAAGTTTGTTCATGTTCTTTGTCAATAAATAATTGTAAAAAATTATAGGAAGAAGGGCTTGGTGTGTTGTTAAGCAAGCTGCCTTTTACACAGGCATTGATGGATAGCACTTCTAGCAAGGCTTAATTTATATGCCAGATCAGCCAGGACCATGCACATGGTACTGGTGATAGTGTCTCTGAGCGCACACAGACTGCCTCTCCCTCCCCACTAAGTAGTTGCATGAAGCAGCCACCAGCCATGACATGGTTGTTGTGGACCATAACTTGAGAAACTCTGCCATGTGGTTTAAGGGAAGGGCAGGCATTACATTCCTCTTCATGGATCACTGCCTTGTTGTGGCGAAGGGGCTTGCATAACTCAGTGAAGCCATAAGCTATGCCGTGCAGGGCCACCCAAGACGGACAGATCATGGTGGAGAGTTCTGACAAAATGTGGTCCACTGGAGAAGAAAATGGCAACCCACTCCAGTATTCTTGCCAAGAAAACCCCATGGAATGTATCACAAGGCTAAAAGATATGACGCCGGAAGATGAGCCCCTCAGGTCAGAAGTGTCAGGGTGGAAACCGAGCCAATAGAGCCCCAGAGCAGTTCTGATTCTGAGGAGGAACAGCAATCCATGGGAGAGGAGCTCGCTCATTTCTCACAAGCACAGCAGCTGGCAGAGATTCCTCCTGCCAGCATTCCTGGGATAGATAGCGACCCTGGCAGTGAGAGAGCGCTGGAGGGGGGCTTGCTGGACGCTCGGCGCAGACGCAGGCAGCGATGACAGATGGAGGGCGCAGAAAGGAGGTGTACCGCTCTTTTGGCACGCAAACAATGGTCGCGTCCTGAGGACCCAAGGGAAAGAGGGAGGATCTCTCCCTAGCTCATAAGTTCAGGGTCTTTCCGTGGTTCTCCTTCAAACAGGGACCAACTGCCTTACCTGGAACTTAGGCTACTCTGCTATCTTTCCCCAGTGCTGTTCCTTGCTTTGTTGCTAGTGATTAGTATCTGAAAGAGTCATAAAGTAATAAAGGAATAAAGTCTCGGAAAGAATCCTCGTCATCTGTGTCCTGAGTTGGCTATTGGTGGGGACTGCAAGAGGCAGCAAGGGCGCTCCTGACAGGAAGGTGTCCAATATACTACTGGGGAAGAGCAAAGGGAATTTCCAAGTAGCGCCAGAAAGAGTGAAGCAGCTGGGCCAAAGCCAAAGGGACATTCAGCTGTGGATATGTCTCGTGGTGAAAAGAAAGTCCGATGTGTAAAGAACAATATTGTTTAGGAACCTGGAATGTAAGATCAATGAATCAAGGGAAGCTGGAGGTGGTCAAACATGAGATGGAAAGATTGAACATCGACATCTTGGGAATCAGCTAACTAAAATGGCAAATTTAATTCAGGTGACCATTATATCTACTACTGTGGGCAAGAATCCCTTAGAAGAAATGGAGTAGCACTCATAGTCAACAAAAGGGTGGGAAAAGCAGTACTGGGGTACAATCTCAAAAACGATAGAATGATCTCAGTATGAATCCAAGGCAAACCATTCAACATCACAGTAATTCAAGTCTATGCCCCAACCACTGAGGGCGAAGAAGCTGAGGTTGATCGGTTCTATGAAGACCTACAACACTTTCTAGAACTAACACCAAAAAAAGATGTCCTCTTCATCATAGGGGATTGGAATGCTAAAGTAGGAAGTCAAGAAATCACCGGGATAACAGGCAAGCGTGGCCTTGGTGTACAAAATGAAGCAGGACAAAGGCTAATAGAGTTTTGCCAAGCGAACACGCTGATCATAGCAAACACTCTTTTCCAACAGCACAAGAGGCGACTCTACACATGGACATCACCAGATGGTCAATATCGAAATCAGATTGATTATGTCCTTTGCAGCCAAAGATGGAGAAGCTCTATACAGTCAGTCAAAACAAGACCTGGAGCTGACTGTGGCTCAGATCATGAGCTTCTTATTGCAAAATTTTGGCTTAAATTGAAGAATGTAGGGAAAACCACTAAACCATTCAGGTATGACCTAAATCATATCCCTTATGAATATACAGTGGAGGTGAGGAATAGATTTAAGGGATAAGACCTGATAGACAGAGTGCCTGAGGAACTATGGACGGAGGTAGCAACTCAATCTATCCCAAAGAAAAAGAAATGCAAGAAAGCAAAGTGTCTGTCTGATGAGGCTTTACAAGTAGCTGAGGAAAGACGGGAAGCGAAAAGCAAGGGAGAAAGGGGAAGAGATATCCAACTGAATGCAGAGTTCCAGAGAATAGCAAGGAGAGACAAGAAGGCCTTCTTAAATGAACAATGCAAAGAAACTGAGGAAAACAATAGAATGGGAAAGACTAGAGATCTTTTCAAGAAAATCGGAGATATCAACGGAACATTTTGTGCAAAGACGGGCATGGTAAAGGACAAAGAAGGCAGGGACCTAACAGAAGCAGATGAGATTAAGAAGAGGTGGCAAGAATACACAGAAGAACTATACAGGAAAGATCTTAATGTCCCTGGTAGCCAGGAGAGTGCGGTCACTGAACTTGAGCCGGACATCCTAGAGAGTGAAGTCAAGTGGGCCTTAGGAAGTATTACTAACACCAAAGCTAGCGGAGATGACAGTATTCCAGCGGAGCTATTTAAAATACTAAAAGATGATGCTGTTAAAGTGCTGCACTCAATATGCCAACGAATCTGGAACACTCAACAGTGGCCACAAGACTGGAAAAGGTCAGTTTACATTCCAATTCCAAAGAAGGGCAATGCCGAAGAGTGTTCAAATTACCGTCCAATTGCGGTCATTTCACATGCCAGCAAGGTTATGCTCAAAATCCTACAAGCTAGGCTTCAGCAGTATGTGAACTGAGAACTGCCGGAAGTCCAAGCTGGGTTTCGAAGAGGCAGAGGAACTAGAGATCAAATCGCCAACATTCGCTGGATCATGGAGAAAGCAAGAGAATTCCAGAAAAACATCTATTTCTGCTTCATTGACTACGCTAAAGCCTTTGATTGTGTGGATCGCAACAAACTGTGGCAAATTCTTAAAGAGATGGGAGTATCAGACCACCTTACCTGTCTCCTGAGAAACCTGTACGAGGGTCAAGAAGCAACAGTAAGAACCGGACATGGAACAACCGATTGGTTCAAAATTGGGAAAGGAGTACGACAAGGCTGCATATTGTCGCCCTGCCTATTTAATTTATATGCAGAGTACATCATGAGAAACGCCGGGTTGGATGAATCACAGGTCGGAATTAAGATTGCCGGGAGAATCATCAACAACCTCAGATACACAGACGATACCACCCTAATGGCAGAAAGTGAAGAGGATCTAAAGAGTCTTTTGTTGAGGGTGAAAGTGGAGAGTGCAAAAGCTGGTTTGAAACTCAACATTACAAAAACTAAGATCATGGCATCTGGCCGCATTCCTGGCATATAGAAGGGGAAGAAATGGAAGCAGTGACAGATTTTATTTTCTTGGGCTCCAAGATCACCGCTGACAGTGACTGTAGCCATGAAATTAAAAGACGCTTGCTCCTTGGGAGGAAAGCTATGGCAAACCTAGACAGCATAGTCAGAAGCAGAGACATCACCTTGCCGACATAGATTCGTATAATCAAAGCTATGGTTTTCCCAGTAGCAACGTATGGCTGTGAGAGCTGGACTTTAAGGAAGGCTGAGCGCCAAAGAATTGATGCTTTCAAACTGCGGTGCTGGAGAAGACTCTTACGAGTCCCCTGGACTGCAAGGAGGTCAAATCAGTCCATCCTAAAGGAAATCAAGCCTGAGTGCTCATTGGAAGGACAGATACTGAAGCTGAAGCTCAAATATTTTGGCCACCTAATGCGAAGAGAAAAGTCTCTGGAAAAGACCCTGATGCTGGGAAAGACTGAAGGCAAAAGGAGAAGGGGACGGCAGAGGATGAGATGGCTAGATAGCATCACCGATGCAATGAATATGGACTTGAGCACACTCCGGGGAGAGCGGAGGACAGGAAGGCCTGGCATGCTATGGTCCATGGGGTCACAAAGAGTTGGACATGACTTAATGACTGAACAACAACAAGGCATTACATTAAATGATTAACTAGAAATCCACAGCTACGTTTGACTCATTATTTTTAACCAAGATGTCAGCTGCCTTCTCCTCTCCTGCTCTTTCTTCATCCTCAGTGCACAGCTCAGCCTTTCCTTAGGGATCACCCCCTCCCCATTCCTCTTTGTCCTCCTTTCCCCACAGATTTTGATATATTTGAAGCAGCTGCACTGTTTTTCAGCATTTGATGATAGAGCCTTCCCCCTTGGCTTTTAATCTGTGACTATTCTGTGACATCACAGCAGTGTACTCTGTGGGAGATGAGCTGTTATCACAGACAACCAATAGCAAGTCCTTAGCCTTTATGAGAGGCATTCCATGTTCTCCCCACCACCCCATCAAAAAATGCTACTTTCCCAGCTAGTAGGTGGGCTCACTGTGGGACAAAAGAAGATCTTGTGTTCTGTTTTGGTAACAGCTAATGAGAACAGAGACAGCTGCAGGAAATACAATCCCCTTTGGGCAAACTTGGGTAGGGTTGTATGCCTGTGAGGATTTGATACAAACACACAATATCGCCTTTCTTTACACTGAAATGTCCCTGCTGTATTTCTGTTTAGTTTTCAAAGCTGGCCACACCCAGCTGTGAAAAAAAGATTCTTATGAAGCAATTGCTGCTTTCGGCCATAGGCTACAAAAGGGTTGGCCATGGGCTACAAAAGGGCTTATTTATCTACATCCATACCCAATGCATCCCCACCCCCTTCACCTACCTTTATTTCCTCTTTGTATTGGTCACTAGCAAACAGATACCTTCTTTGCACGGGTGGGAAAAGCCCTTTTGTGATACAGTGAAGGCTGCAAGCAAACATAAACAGCGGTCAGACTTGGACAGATTATGCCACCCTGCCTGAGTGAAGCCATGCCTCTTGGTGCCCCTAGACATGGCCCCTGCCATGGTGCACCCCTGTAGCCGCTTAAAGGATGGGTCTCTCTACTCCGTTCCCCTGAGGGGGCTGCCCCACAGCAGGGGAGAGGGGCAGGCCTATAACTGTGTCTCTCAGCCTCCTATCTCCCCTGGTTTCAAACTGTGGACAGCCAGGCTATGTGCTGGTTGGGGAAGTCTGCCCCTAGTGGCTGAAAATGTACTGTAGGCTTGTAGCACATGGCCACAATGGCCACACTGAAAGGAATTAAAAGGAATTAATGTGTTTTAAAAACAAAATAACCCCAAGGGTGCACACCCCTAGGGTCCCCGTAGTATGCACACCAAATTTCAGGTGTCTAGGTTTCGTGGTCTTGGAACTATGGCTGGGACGGACAGACACACATCCTCATTTATTATAGCCTTTTTATTATTATAGATGGGCACGAAAAGACAACTTGGCCATGAGTAATATGGTAGGGAATGTTGCGATGAGGCACAGCTTGATGCTGGTCCGCCAACAGCACTAACATGGCTACAGGATCCTGGACAGGTGGCTGGGTACAAACCACAGCTCTGACTCCAAACCCTAGTTCCAAATCCACTCTGCATCATTTGGAAATGAAAGGAACTCAGTTCATGCTCAGACGCACACCCACCTTTATTAGTACTGTACACATCTGGGAGAGAAACCCTGTCAGCAAAAACAAGTTCTGGGACCAGGCCTTGGGCTCCAAGGAACCAATAACTGGGTTTACCTGGCAGTGTAGCGCCTCTGCGATTTTTCATCAGGTTGTGTCTTAGGGCTTGGGACATCTCTATAGAATCATAGGGTTGGAAGAGGCCTACAAGACCATGGAGTCCTACCCCCTGCTCAGTGCAGGAAGCCTGATGGTTGCCCATCCAAGTACTAACCAGGGCTGACCCTGCTTAGCTTCCAAGACCAGACCAGATCAGGCGGATAGCTGGCCATCTACTAGGCTAGCCATATGTCCTACTTTAGAGAGGACAGTTCTCTAAAGTGTCCTCTATTTGAAGGGCTGTCCAGTCTAAGTCTGGTTTAAAGATAAAGGAACATATTAAGATGGGGAGAGGCAGGGCCTGGAAGTTGCCCATCAACACCTGGACAGCAAACTGAGCAGGCGCATCAGGTCACCTGGTCATGTTAAGAACATCAGAACATCAGAAGAGCCCTGCTGGATCAGACCAAGGGTCCATCTAATCCAGCATTCTGTTCACACAGTGGCCAACCAGCTGTTGACCAGGAACCCACAAGCAGGGCATGAGCACAACAGCACCCTCCCACCCATGCTCCCCAGCAACTGGTGTCCATAGGCTCACTGCCTCTGGTACTGGAGGTAGCACATAGCCATCAAGACTAGTAGCCATTCATAGCCTTCTCTTACAGGAATTTGTTTAATCTCCTTTTAAAGCCATCCAAATTGGTAGCCATGACTACATTGTGTGGTAGCGAATTCCATAGTTTAACTCTGCGCTGCGTGAAGAAGTCCTCCTTTTATCTGTCCTGAATCTCCCAGCAATCAGCTTCATAGGATGATCCTGGGTTCTAGTATTTTGAGAGAGGGAGAAAATGTCTTTCCACTATGGTGAGGTGTATTGTATTTCTATCCTAATTATAGGAACTATCTCTAAATTTGCATCTATAATATAAATTAGTCCGTGCACATTTCATGCCAAAATCTGTATCCTCTTTTGTCCTCTTCTCCGGGAGAGAGCAGAGGACAGGAAGGCCTGGCGTGCTGTGGTCCATGGGGTCACGAAGAGTCGGACACGACTGAACTGAACAACAACAACAACGAAGAGGCCACATATGCATTGCCAGCCATTCTATATACCGCGTCATTTACTACTGCCAAATTGGAAACAAACTCTACCCCAGACTTCCCCAACCTGGTGGCCTCCAGATATTTTGGACTATAAGCCCCATCTTTCCTGACCACTGGCCATGCTGGCTGGGGCTGATGGGAGTTGAACTCCAAAGCACCTAGAGGGCATCAGGTTGGGGAAGGCTGTACAAGGTGATGCATGGAGCATAGTAGCAAAGCTCCATGTCGGTGGGCTTTGCTCCTCTGCTTCTAAGGATGGTTGAGCACAAAGCCTCTTTGCATGGGGATTGCCATTACAACTTTCTCTGGCTTCCAGAGACGTAGCTGTGCTGTTTAAGCATGAGCATGAGAGCTCTATGCAAATCCAACGTTTGCTCTGTTGCTCTTTTCTGATTGTGGCAGTTTACGTTAGAGCCAATTTGCCTCTTTGCAAATATCTCTCCACATAGATTTAAGGAGAGGCCTGAATCTCTGGTCCAGGTGCATAATTAAGAGTCCCCCATGAATGTGCAAGGGCAAAGGATCATGATCTTTGAATCACACCAGTGTGCAAAGTATTTCGACAGTTTTCTCCTCAGGTTCTCAGCAGTGGAGGCCGATAGCTCCAGTTTTGGAGGAGCGGTGATTCCATTCTGAGTTTTAGTTAAAACCAGCCAGGACTCTAAAAGTGCTATCCAAGGTGCTGAACCATATCCCCAAAATAGGTTCAGCACCTTGGATGGCTCCTTTAGAGTTCTGGCTGGGAATCACCACCCCTCCAAAACTGGAGCCACTAGTCTCCATTGGTTCTCAGTCCAACCCCATGAGCTAGAGGTTAGGCCAAACATTGTCTTATTGAGCAGAGCAGGGGTCTGAAGCGGAGTCCTCCTACCAATTGGTAAGCTGTAGTGTGTTGTTGCAACCCTCCCCTTCTCATTTTCCCCATTTGAGAATTGTTTTTCTTCTTCTTCTTCACTAAACAGGCAATAGAATCTGTTGGACAGCAATGAAAGAGAATGGAGGAATACATCCTGCATGTCAAAAATATCAGGGTCTAATGGACCTCAAACAAATACTAATAACAAATATTAATCATCTCCATCATCATGGTACAAATTTATACTGAACAGCTGCATTCTGGGAAAGCTTCAGTTAAGATACACACATTAGTGTATCTCAGTGTTTATTTCCCCCCCTCCCACTTCCATCTGCAGAAGTTACAAGAAAGACAGGCAGACAGACATAAGGAATTAGGGTCCTGTGATATTTTACATAGGAAATAACAGTTATGTGGAATCTACAATAAAATGTTGCCGCATGAACTGCTCCTGTTCAGGGTACCAGCCAGACATGCTCTCATCCAAGATACTCCATTTCCATTCCCCCCAACAGTCAGCAGTCCTTGTTCACTGAGCGTTCTCAGTCCTCATTGGTTTCCGGCCCAAGCTGTTTTTTTCGTAAAGGTATTTAGAAAGGGGTATTAAGGGAATATTTTCACCCCTTAGCATTTTTTTCTCAAGCTTTTTATACTTTTGCAAACCCTGGAGTTCCCCAAAGTCAGCTGACATCTCACTCTTGTGCATGGAATGTGCCTTTTGCTTACATATGGATCCATACTCACCTATGAACTTTGGAAAAAGAGGGAATGATAAGTGGGATCTGCAGCAAACTGTTGCAGTGTGGAATGCTCTGGTTCAGGTTCCAGTAACTCCATTCCATTCCCTCTCCCCTCCAACTGCCAGCATTTTATGCTCACTGATGTTGCAAAGTTGCTATTTTTTCTGGCAATTAAGATAATGGGGTATTAACTTTTCAGTACTAATTTTCTGGTCACATCTCTAGAAAGTTTGGGGTTGAAAAAAATGCACAAGTAAAGCATCTGGGTCCAAAGGATTGCCCCCCCCCCCCAGGAATCATGACTTAGTAACACAATAGGCGTTTGCAGCAATTAAGAAGATGCTGCTAGCCTTTCAGTACTGATGGACTAATCACAGGAAAGTCACACTGAACAGCATGTGTCCCAGCCAAAAGGGAGGTAATGGTAACACCTTCAGGAGAGTGAACCCCAAAATAGCATCATCGCTAGGAAGGCAGTACCTCCAGAAGAATGCATCCAAAGTTGGTGACAGTCAGACGGGTACTATGGATTGTCAGTGGATTTATTTTACACATTTCAGCTCCTAAATTTTAACCTTTTTCGTTATTGTTCCCTCTTTATACAAGGTTAATATTCTTGTTGCCTGCATGCATACATATATATCTATAACTGCAATACAGATGTATGCAATTTATGTATGTATGTATGTATTTATTGCATTTATACCCCGCCTTTTTTCCTCTTGCAAGGAACCCAAGGCGGCTTACATTATCCTCCTCCTCTCCATTTTATCCTCACAACAACCCTGTGAGGTGGGTTGGGCTGAGAATCTGTGACTGGCCCAAAGTCACCCAGTGAGCTTCCATGGCCGAGTGGGGACTAGAACCCGGATCTCCCAGCTCCTAGTCCAACACTCTTGCCACTATACCACGCTGGCTCTTATAAACAGTTAATAAGCTGCATGCTATATATGTATGACATGTGCCTTCAAATGTTGTCACATAGATGTGTTCTACGTTGCTCCAGAGAGCAGGACTAGAACCAGTGGGTGGAAATGGCAAGGAAGCAGATTTCTGCTAAACTTTAGGAAAAAACTCCTAATGGTAAGAGCTGTTCAACAGTGGAAGAGACAGCCTTGGGAGGTGGTGGGTTCTCCTTCATTGGAAGGATGTAAGCAGAGGACGGATGGCCATCTGTCAGGTGTGCTGCAGTGGTAGATTTCCTGCATCTGCAGGGGGTTGAACTAGATGACCTTTGAGAACCCTCCCAAAACTAAAATTCTACCCTTCTATTGTGGCTATACATGACAACAGGTGTCTTTCCTGTTCCGGTAGTACCGCAGTATAACTTTTTAAAAAAGTAGTTTATATTAAATAGGTTTGTGTAATATACACCTCATTAGAGACACACCAACACCTGCAACTTAATTGAGATCTGTAAGATCCAAGTATCTCATTAGCAAAGTGCTTACTCCAAGTGTAGGAGAGTTCCTAGCCCAAGTGACTTTGGGTCTACTTTTATTTACAAAGTGGGCACATAACGTTCTTAACCGGGGGTGGGGGGACAACATTTTTCCAGCGGGGAGAAGACGACCTGCGTCAACATCCCTTGCACATTTACTCACGAGCAAGCTTCACTTAGGTCAATGGAACTGATGCCCAGGTTAACGTGCACTTGAATGCAACCACGCACAATCCACAGTAAGTTCTGCTTACTCAGAAGTATGCCTGTGCTCCACAGGACACTCTCCCCTGTAAGTGCAGTTGCGATTACCTGATTAGACTCTTAAGATACCACAATACTTTTTGGTAAGAAACTCTCTCAAACTCTTCATTTGCCAGGGTTCGCTTTCGGTGCTTTCTTTCTACAATGGGAGGTGCAGAGGCTAAATTCTCCTGCAAACCACACCTTCCAACTTGGAACCTCTTCTCCAGTCCCTGATGCATGAGGGATTGAGGGTGGTTGTGGTGGAGGTTTTAGTTGCTCAGCAGCCGCAGGTGCTCTGCACATGGTCAGGCACACTGCGGTCTCGCTTGTTTGGCTTTGTATGTAGGCTTTGCTTCTGATCTTCAGGCACGATAGTGGCGGCACGAAGGCACAGACTAACAACAAGGAAAGCGGGCGTTCAAGGAGCATTCCTCCAAAGGGCGTTTCTAAGCTAGAGGGAGACAGGGGACTCACCCAGCCTTTGGGGAATCCCATTGTCACAGGCGAAGTGCCCCGGGAGATCCTGACCCCCGATTAGCGAGCTCCAAGGAGCAGTGACTGCGAAGGCAAATATGCGCCGAGAGAGGGCAAAAGGTTATCGAGGCGGCAGTTTCGCTGGGACGCGACCCAAGAGCTGAGAGCAAACCGATACTTGGGGCTGTGCGCCAGAGAAAGCCCGGGGGCTGCCTCCCCCTGGTGGAAGGCAGAGGCACAGCACGCACCCAGGAACGAAGGGCAAAAGCGAGCGAGCGAGAAACAGAAAATCAGACCTTCCCCTTAATCTTCGGCTGCAGGGCGTTACAAACCAGACCTTCCCCTTAATCTTCGGCTGCAGGGCGTTACAAACCAGACCTTCCCCTTAATCTTCGGCTGCAGGGCGTTACAACAATGGGCCCAGAGAGGCACTCGCTGAGGCTCCTCCACAAATGGACCCCAAAAAGAAATGTCTCAGGATGCTGGAACTAGGTTTTATTTGTGAAAAGCCCAACGCGTTTCTGCTTCTTTCAAGGTCTTCTTCAGGCAGCTGTAACAGTAATAATGAAGAGGGGCAACACATAAGTACATTATAATTTTGGGGGGAAACGTATGACAAGGCACATTGCAACAAGGCCTGTGCATGCAATTTAACTTAGCTTAGGCTGGTATACCAACTGCGCCCTTATCTGGACAGAGATCTCCTATTTACAGTTATCCATGCTCTGATAACTTCTCGATTACTGCAATGCGTTATATGTGGGGCTGCCTTTGAGAACGGTCCGGAAACTTCAGCTGGTCCAAAATAGGGCAGCAAGATTGTTAACTATTGGCTTGTTGGCTGGCCAACGAGCTCATATTACACCAGTACTTTTCCAGCTGCACTGGCTGCCAGTCCATTTCCGGGCCCAATTCAAAGTGCTGGTATTAACATTCAAAGCCCTAAACAGCTTGGGGCCAGGTTATCTGAAGGATCACCTCCTCCCATATGTGCCTGCCTGGACCTTAAGATCATCCTCAGCGGCCCTCTTCCATGAGCCCCTGCCAGAGGAAGTGATGTGGGTGGCTACTAGGAGGAGGGCCTTTTCTGCTGTGGCACCCCAGCTGTGGAATGAGCTCCCTAGTGAAGTTCACCTGGCACCTACATTGTATTCCTTCCGGTGCCAGGTGAAGACCTTTTTATTTTCCCAGGCATTTTAGCACATTAGCTTTCTAGACTTTTAGCTTTGCTGTTTTAAATCTGTATTTTAAATCTCTGCATTGCTGCTAGGTTTTCTTCTGGTTGTATTGTTATATTGTGGTTTTAATGTTTTATATAGTTTTACTGTGCACTTTTTGGCTTTAATTCTTGTGGACCACCCAGAGAGCTTTGGCTATTGGGCGGTATAGAAATAAATAAATAAAATTAACATTAAAAAAACTATGCATCATCCCACACTGCAAACTAGATCTGTGTGTCCATGCTTACTAGATGTATTAAAACATATAACAAGGCACATTTATTTTCACACATAGAACCTAGTTCCAGCATCCTGAGATGTTTCTCTCTTTTGGGGGTTCACCTTGGATGCTTACCCACCTTTGCACTCCGCCACAGTTGTGCAAATTCCCTTGCACTGGGCACTTCTCAGGCTCCGAGGACAAATCTCTTTGAGCAGCGCACTCTGAGAGTTTCTTTGGGGTAGCTTATAAAATTCAGGGTTAATAGCTACTGGGCTGTAGGCAGTTGCCTCCTTCCCCTTTAGAGCCGCTACCTTTCTGTCCCTGCAGAGGATCTCTCTTGTTTTCAGCTACAGGGCACTTGGGAGTGGTAGTTCTGATGAGGGTCCTGAGAGAGATGCCTAGCCTTCTCCACAGACTCCAATTCCCAGGATTCTGTGGAAGATCAGCAGCTGGCTTATACTGGGTCAGACTATTTGTCCATCTAGCCTAGCATTCCCTACTCTGACTGGCAGCAGGTTTCCAGGGTTCTCCAGCAGAAGACTTCTGCATTGCCAGCTGCTATGTGATCCTTGGGAACATAGGAAGCTGCCTTCTACTGACTCAGAGCAATGGTCCATCAAACCCAGTGTTGTCGACAAGACTCACAGCAGCACGGACTGACAGCAGGGTTTCAGGCAGGATTCTTTCCTAGCCCTACCTACAGATGCCAGGGATTGGGACCTCCTGCATGCAAAACAGCTGCTCTACCGCTGAGCCATGGCCGCTCCTTCTAACTGGAGAAACCAGGGATTGAACCTGGGACCTCCCTCCTGCAGGCAGACCACGCACTCTGCCACTGAATTATGGTCCTTCTCCAGGGAAAGATGGAAATCCGTGTCTTTTAAAAGTGGTATAAAAATGACCGTATGTTTGTAGTATAAGTATATCCAGAAGGACATTTCTGACCCTACAGTATAAAAGGGCAAAACGACAGGAAAAGGATTAACGCCAGCTGCTCCAGTTGGACTTGCGGCTGGTTAAAGGCCCGAGAGCCCATCTAGGCATAGGAGAGAAGACACAGCCCATCCTGGGAGGTTTGAGAAAACGGAGTTACACTGCGCTTTGGAAAAAAGAAAAACAGGACAAAAGTTAATGTTAAACCACATTCACCTTCAGCTATCAGTCACTAGGCTGGAATTTTATTGTCCAAATGTACACAGATGCAGACTTGGTACATAGCAGTGCAGTACACAGATGCCAGACTGGCCAGAGAGAGCAACAACAGGAATTACCAGGATGGTATCCACCAGTTGAGCACTTTTACAAGAACATTTACAGCACCCACATGCATACACACACATTAAAAGGCATACATCTGATCCACCAAGATTAGCTACTGATGTACTATTGCATTTCCAGTTCTGGCTATGGAGGAATCAGTTACGGGTTTTGAAAAGCACCACAAAAGCACCATGGTTGTCACATTGGGAGATGCACCTCAAGAAACAGGGGGCTCATCAGATAAAAATGTGTCATTAGGAGAACATGCATTTTTGGGCAGACCAAAAATAAATACATTATAGGTGCTCAATGGCATGGATCCTAATTGTCCTTCTATACGTTCACAGAATGGGGCTTTCCTGCCTCCCCGTTCCCTCTGCAGCCTCCTGCCAGCCTCCCAAAATCTGCTCCTGGGGTTGGGGAACCCCTGGGAATGGTGTGGGGGGCTGCAGATGGAGGGGGAGTTGGTGGAAATCCCATCCCTCTTCACACAAACAGAAGAGCTACTTGGGGTCCAGGCCACTGTATTTCGTACGTCCCTGGGCCTGTCAAGTAACTACGGAATCTGATGTTCAGGTCAGATTCAGCATCCTGAGCAAATCAACTTTTTCTTTTCCTAAAGGAAGTTTCTGGCTTTTACAGCTTGAAGAGCGAAGTTTAAGAACATAGGGGCAGTGCTCAGTAAAATCTGAAGCAAAAAAGGAAGAACAGAGCAGGACTCCCACCTGTCAGCCCCACTTCCTGATCTACTAGCTCCGTGTTTATAGGCTGCGCGACCCCTCGTTTATCACCCCATAAGCACCTAATATCCATCCCCTCCTGCCTTCCATTATGCCCAGTCCTCGCCCCAGAAACCACGTTTTGCGATTCATCTGAACTGTGTCCCAAATGGCAATACATGCTGATGTGCTTCATGGGTTTAATTTATTTCTGCTACAGGATTTAAGAATGTAAGGAGAGCCATGCTGGATCAGGCCAAAGGCCTATCCTGTCCAGCATTCTGTTCACGCAGTGGCCATCTAGGTGACCTTGGAAAGCCCACGAGCTGGGCATGAGCGCAACAACCCCCTCTTGGGTGCTGAATACAAGCCTGTTTTGACCTTGCTCAATTTACCAAGGGCGCAGTCCTGCAGGGATGGCCGTCAGCCTCCGAACTCGGAGGTTCACAGCCATCCAATGCAGGGTGGGAGGAGCAGCAGGGGCGATCTGCACCTCTGCATTCCCCTGCTCTGCATTTTAGTTTGATGGGCATTTTGCCCATCTATGTTGGGCTCTGCTGAGGGGGAGGAAAGGAGGCTTGGGAAAGCTTGTTATCCCCACTTCCCCAGTCCCCTCCCTGCCCCCAGGAATGCCCCTTTCTGTCCTCTCCAAGGTTGCCAGCACGGTTCTCCCTGCACTGGCTGCGATGGGGGTGGGGTGGGGAGCTCAGACTCTGCGTCCAAAGCATCCCATGGCCTCCCAGACTCTATCTAATGGTCATAGGATTGCTCTTTATGTATAGGAAAAGCAAAGTCTATCTGAACTATCTCAATGCAAAACCACATAGATATATCTGCTAATTCAGCCTTCCCCAACATGTTGCCCTCCAGACGAGTTGGACTACAACTCCCATGATCCCCCAATTATGGGAATTGTAGTCCAACACACCTGGAGGGCACCAAGCTGGAGAAGGCTGTGCTAGCCACTAGCAAATTAAAGGTGCCATCCTATGCATGTTTAGACAGGAAAAAGGTCCTACAATTTCCAGCGTTCCCCAGCCAGCCATGCTCAGGGTGCTTTACACAGGAATAACCCCCACTCTATCCCAACAACCCTGTGAGACTGGTGAATGGCCCAAGGTCACCCGTGACTGGGCAAGGATTTAAAGCCAGGCACCCTGAGTGCAGCTCCCATATTTTGTCCACTGGTGCTTCTTCTGCTCAGTCTCAGGGGTGGGTGGAGAACACAGATGTTGGCACAGAGATTCCAAGAACGGTGTCAACAGGATGAGTCTTGCATGCTGTTCAAGGAGAGAGCCTCTCGTACACCCAGTTGCCTTCCCCTCTGTGGGTCATGGGCTCCAAGGGGGCACTGCTGTCCTGGAGGTGCCGGAAGACAATGCGGTCATGCAAACGGTTTGTCTGGCCCTGCCAAAACTCCATGACTTCTGGCTTCAAGATGTACCCCCCCCTGGGAGAGAAAGAACAACTTAAAAACAAGAACAGCAGCACTGAATTGCTTTGTGATGGGGGCTCTGACAACCTTGCTCTCTTTTACCGTCCATTGCGTCTTGCTGTGAGTTGTTAACAGTTTCTTATTTTTATATTGATTTTATATGGTATTAAATACATATTTTAGCTGTGTTTTTGTGAAATGTTTTGTATAAACACTTTTGTCACACCCCTTGAATGACAGCTGAAAGTCCTGACTTCGCTCCCATCTGGGTATGTATCCTTTCACCTTCAATGTGGTGGTGTACAGAGGCCAACTGCCAAAACAGTTATCCTTGTTCCGATACTGACTGTACCTGGGTGGTGCTATTGGTGGACAGGCCATTTTACTCTGTTCTGCTGCACATTGCCTCATCACAGCCAACATTACCCAACATCCCCACTCCCTTTAGCTTGAGTTTCTGCCATCGTGCCCAATCCATTGCTGCAAAGACTTCAAATTTCAGCAACCAGCATAATGAGCCTATGTCTGACAGTGAATTAAGGCATGAGACACAACATGAAAGAACCTAATGCCAAAAATCCACGTGAAGTTCCAACTCACCAGTATGCTGGCTTAGGCACTTTGGCCTCTCGGTACATCTCTTCTAGCTCTGCATTCTTCTTCCTTAAATACTAACAGAGGGGAAAGGGCTATTTTAGGCCTCAGACAGGAAACTTTTAAAAAAGCAAGTAACAGGAAGCACAGTATCACCTCCAAGCTGCTTGTAAATAAGCCTACAGAGGTTGCTAGCCTGAAAAAATGTCTACTAGCCTGCAAATGCCCATGCTGGAAGGAAAGCCTGCTCCTCAGCAACCAGCAGGGCATGCAGGCTAGTAAACTCTTAGCAGGCTTGCAAAAAACGGTGGCTTCTGCCAAACAGACTGGTGGAAGAGGAATGGAATGACCGCTCGCCTGCACGGAATTCCTGGTTACCTATGGTGACCAGGTGAATTGTTAAATACACAGCTACGCTAGCAGGATAACTGCATTTCACATAGAATAGTAGGGTTGGAAGGAGCCTATAAGACCACTGAGTCCAACCCCCTGCTCAATGTAGGAAACCAAGTCAAAGCATCCCTGACAAGTGGCCGTCCAGCCTTGTCTTGAATGCCCACCACCTCCCTAGGTCATTGGTTCCATTGTTGTACTGCTCTAACAGTCAGGACGTTTTTCCTGATGTTCAGCCGGAATCTGGCTTCCTGTAGCTTGAGCTCATTATTCCATGTCCTGCGCTCTGGGATGACCGAGAAGAGATCCTGGCCTTCCTCTCTGGGACAACCTTTCAAGTACTTGAAGAGCGCTATCCTATCTCCCCTCAGTCTTCTCTTCTCAAAGCTAAACATGCCCAGTTCTTTCAGTCTCTCCTCATAGGGCTTTGTTTCCAGTCCCCTGATCATCTTCATTATAGAATCATAGAATTGTAGGGTTAGAAGGGGCCTATAAGACCATCGAGCCCAACCCCCTGCTCAATGCAGGAATTTAAACAGGACCATGCATATTCTGCATGTTATGGGAACAGCTAACATATGGAATTTGCTGGCACATAATTCAGCAGTTGGAGGTGATTTATTTTGGGGAAGTAGTGCCATGTTTTATCTCTCATGAATATACACGACTTTCAGGGGTTAGTCACTAACCCTTAGTGGGTGGTGGTAGCGCTAGGCTGTTCCTCCTATCTCAGTTTATAACACAGTCATTTATCCTCCATACCCGCGATTTATTTTAAAAACGGCTGTTAAAAAGTTACGCTGCGCTATAAAACCTTGATACATGCTGGCTATCTACTAGGGAATGCCTAAGCTGAGGAGAAGCTTTCATCTCTCCTCCAAAGAACTACACTTAAAATCCCAAATGACAAACACGTCACCCCAAGAAGCATGGGGGCATGGTACCCATTATTACAGAGGAACTTACCCACTTACTGAACTTTTGCTAGCACCTCTGACATTGTGCAGCTAACCTTTCAAGCTTATCAGAACTATGAGAAACACAGCCAAGGAGAACTCTCTGGGATACCTCATATGAATTCACAGCGCCTGACCAAGCATGCAGTCAAAAAAAGGTAAACCTATATATAGAAGGAGTGAATGTCACAGAAAGCATGACTATTTCCATGCTGTTTGCCTTTTCTTCACGGAATGATGTGTGGGCAAGAAAGAGGAACCCCAAGGAAACAACACTGCAGTGCCTCACCTCTCTGTCCATGATCACAGCACTTTGCCGACTCACAACTGCTCCAACCTGGCTGCTCTTTGGACGCGAGTGGAAGTACTGCTCAGATCTCTGCTCAGAAAGCCTCTCCACAGAACCTTCAATCCGCACCTGCAAAAAGGAAAAAGATCATCCCAAGGTGCAAGAGGGGAGACTGGACTGAGGATGTGCTTCAGGTAAAGCAGAGGTGACGAACCTTAGGCCCATGGGCTAAATCCAACCTAATTGGGGGTCCCAGTTTGGCCCTCTGGGATTCCCCAGAGAGATGTGCCCCCTGCCCACTCAGCATCTGGTTTTTTTCCTGGCTCTTCTGTAGTCCCCCCTGGCCTGGTACATTTATATCTTTTCCTAAGGGATATTTCATTTCTCTAGATGCAACAAGATCTGAAGCAAACGGCCTGATGGCAGGAGGATTTTGGCTCTTTGTTCAGCCATTCAAGCCTTTGCCACAGGCAGGCAGGGCTTGGAATGGATGAACAGCAACTGGAAAACCGAAAGGAGAAGCCATGATTAAAGTTCTCTGAAGCCCCTTCTTACTATGTCAGACTGGGTCCCACATAAACTTTCAGTTTGCCTGCGGGGGCCCTGGGCAGAAAGTAGATCTCCAGATGTTTTGGACTTCAACTCCCAATTCCTGACCACTGGCCATGGTTGCAGGGGCTTCTGGGAGTTGAAGTGCAAAACATCTGGAGATCTACTATTCGCCCATTCCTGGACTAAAGGACTTTTTTGCGGTAGAGGCAGAGAAGCTTACCTGGCGATTGAGAGGCTCCCAGTAGAAGACCATCGAAGCAAATGGGTTGTTGTTCTGTTGAACAGAAAGGGACAAAACAACTTTAAAAAAAAGCAACTGTTTACACTAACCAAGAAAGACTTCAGAATTCTCTAAGCTGCAGGAGTATGGCTGTTAAGAGTGAGACTGGGAAGGGGATCATAGGACTGGGGGGTTGTTGGTTTTTTTATTACCGTGTTAACAATGAGCGTAAGAAAGAAATGGAAGAAGGCTCTCTCTTCTTCTCTGTTCAGTGTCTGCCTTTCTTTCTCTTCGTACTCCCTTCAGCTTGAAAGGCAGCGCCCGACTGTGTCATTCCGCTGGCGCAAATGATGCCACACGAGTGGAAACTAGGTTCTGAACTGTGCGCAAGAGAAGACTCCAACTAAAGTTACATTTGCACAAGCACGGTTGCACAAGTGACTGTGCAGTTACATAGCGATTGTGTGTAACCGTTGCACAATGGGTTGCTCAAGAGTTATGTGCCATGGGTCGCACAACCCTAACTTTAGTTGTTGCACAGCCGGTTGTGCGAGCATGACATGTAACTGCTTGCACAATACAAAGATTCAGTGGAACTCTGCTAGAGCAATTTGAGTTTGCAGAATGACACCATTGGATACTGCTCCAAATGTGTGTTTACAGCAGGAGGAGGCACTCGCCCTAACCAGAGGGTAAGGAAGTTCTCTTTCGTCAGCTCAATTAGGCTCAGGGGATACCTGTTGTGCGATTTTTGCCAGCTCAACAAGCCAGGGATGGCTTCTGCAGGACTGCCAGTGGCACATTAGTCCCTTGGCACTGGTCTTTGTATGTTCCCATAGCCAGTGGTGCTGCTGGGCTAGTCCTCAGAGCCAAAGTCCAGGGCCCTGCAACCCAGAGGGCCCCCAGATGATCATGCAGACAGCAGCAGCAAACAGGCCCAGCATCAGCACCTGGGCTGGCATGGGCATGCGAGGGCCTACCAGGCCAGATACTGATCACAGCATCCTTCCATTATTATTATTAATTATTATTATTATTATTATAGTCAGGAGGCAGTTGGCCAGGCATGTACATGGTTACACGTACTCATTTTGTTACATTTGTAAAGAAAAAAAATATTATGCTTTTCCACAAGAAAATGGAAACATGTTTAGCATCAGGGCAGCAGACGCAAACTCCATTTTATTCCTGCAGTCATGATGGTGCTATGATTTTACTGAGTTTAAAATGCAAGACTGCACATGCTCAGAATATTTCTTTTTTGCCAGGGTTGGCAAACTTGTTCTTTTTGCTCTAACATATCAGGAATGTAGACCTAGCTGTAAAGGAGCTAATTCTACCTTCCCCAACCTGCTGCCCTCCAGTTATTTTGAACTACAACTTCCAGCATTCTTGACTATTGGCCATAGTGACTGGGATGGATGCGAGTTGAATTCAGGTACATCAGGAGCGCACGAGGTTGGAGAAGAGTGTTGTAAAGTATGAAACAGAGGGGGAGGGGAGGGAAATAAATGTTAATTGTATATTACTTCAGTTGTGAAGGACACATGATGTCTAAAGAACCTCCCTCAACCTCCAAGAAGACCATTAAATCCAGGATCTAAGATGAGCTAGCTGGCTCATTAAATCCAGGATCTCAGATGAGGATCTAATCCAGGATCTAATCTAATCTAAGATGAGGATCTAATCCAGGATCTAAGATGAGCTAGCTGGCTCATTAAATCCAGGATCTAAGATGAGCTAGCTGCACCAGCACTTGTGCCTAAGAGAAGCAGAACGATTGAAGTAAGCAAAGATTTGCAACCTTTCTTAATTTGTGTAATTGACTTAAGCCACAAATTGTACATTTCCTGAAGCAATGTTGGATAGATGTTGTTGCTTCCTTTTTAAATAGGCCTAGATGCAAGGTCAACACCACAACAAGTGACCAACCTATAAAGTTCAGGTGCTCTCCAATAAGCTTTCTTCACAAGGTGGCACTCACCAGCTCCCTTCCTTTCCGGCTTTCGTGATTGGTGAAGAAACAAAAGCCTTCTTGGCTAAACTCCTTCAAAAGCAACATCCGAGCAGAAGGCCGCCCGTTCCTGCGATGGGATAAAAGCAGCTAGTAGATAAAACACACCCACACACACGCACACACAGAAGAATGAATAAAGCAGGAAGAATGCAAGCTATCAGGCATGGATTCCTACTTGGTGCAGGTGGCCAGGCACATGGCATTGACCTCCCCGATGGATGGGCACTTCATAGCCTCTTCAAACCACACAGAGAACTGCTTAATGGGGTCGAGGGAGGCGAGATGTTTCTCCTCAAAGGCCTGGGAAGGGGAACAAGAAGCACTCTCACGAAAGGCACCCGCATTCTTAGAGACACAGTACGATGCCAGCACACTTCTCTTTCAGTCACAGCTCCCTCATTCCCTTTTCTGAAAATGTGGCCAATTTACCATATTCTCTTCACTCGCTCACATGGCTTCCTCCTCACTTCTCCTGCTCTTACCCCTTCTCCCATCCTTTCCTCTGCATTCCTCCTCCCTCCTGTTTATCTCTTCTTATTCTTCTCAAGTTCTCCCAATTGCTCCCTGCTCCTCCTTGCCATCAGCTGAGCTTCCTAATCATCACTTGACCCTTTCCTCCACCCCACCCCCATCAACTTGATCACCATCAACCAATTCAGCCCCCACACATTTCAGACCCACCCTTCTATTTTATTATTTAGTATTATAGTTATGTTCCACCTTTTCTCCTCTTGCAAGGAATCCAGGGCGCCTTACATGGTCCCCCTCCTCTCCATTTTATCCTCACAACAACCCTGTGAAGTAGGTTAGGCTGAGAGTCACCTAGTGAGCTTCATGACCAAGTGTGGACTAGAACCCAGATCTCCAGAGTCCCAGTCCAACACTCAAACCACTACACCATTCTGGCTCTTACAGAGTTCATTTGAAGCAAAAAGGCTCAATCTTGCCTCAAAGATTCGCTCCAGATGCCTTGAATTGGCTCCAGTGTAACTTAGTTGCACTTACATCCTACTGAATCATTGCAAAGGTAGCTACAAAAACACTTTTATTTACCAGTCATTTTAACTTGTTGCAATACCTTGGGGGATTTTATTGGTTGCTTTATTATTTTGTTTATCCCGTGGTTATATACTATCCAGAAATCCAAACAGTGTGAAGGATGGATGATTAATATTTTAAATTAAATAATAAATAACTCGAGTCCTGTTGATTTCAGTGAGAGCTAAATACAATTAATGTGGGTTGGGATCAACTCCAAACACTGAGAAAATAGAGAGGGGGGTGGTTGGCTTTGACTTCTCCACTGGCCAGGAAGGAACTCTATGTATGCTCAGAAACACCATCTTCCCTATTACCCCCTGGTATTGGAGGCAGATATGCCAACAAATTTGGAACACTCAACAGTGGCCACAAGACTGGAAAAGGTCAGTTTACATTCCGGTTCGAAAGGAGGGCAATGCCAAAGAGTGTTCAAACTACCGTACAATTGCACTCATTTCACATGCCAGCAAGGTTATGCTCAAAATCCTACAAGCTAGGCTTCAGCAGTATGTGAACCGAGAACTACTGGAAGTAAAAGCTGGGTTTCGAAGAGGCAGAGGAACCAGAGATCAAATCGCCAACATTCTCTGGATCATGGAGAAAGCAAGAGAATTCCAGAAAAACATCTATTTCTGCTTCATTGACTATGCGAAAGCCTTTGATTGTGTGGATCACAACAAACTCTGGCAAATTCTTAAAGAGATGGGAGAACCAGACCACCTTACCTGTCTCCTGAGAAACCTGTACGAGGGTCAAGAAGCAACAATAAGAACCAGACATGGAACAACCGATTGGTTCAAAATTGGGAAAGGCGTACGACAAGGCTGCATATTGTCGCACTGCTTATTTAACTTATATGCAGAGTACATCATGAGAAACGCCAGGTTGGATGAATCACAGGTCGGAATTAAGTTTGCCGGGAGAATTATCAACAACCTCAGATACGCAGACGATACCACCCTAATGGCAGAAAGCAAAGAGGATCTAAAGAGCCTCTTGTTGAGGGTGAAAGTGGAGAGTGCAAAAGCTGGTTTGAAACTCAACATTAAAAAAACTAAGATCATAGCACCTGGCCCCATCACTTCCTGGCATACGGAAGTGGAAGAAATGGAAGCAATGACAGATTTTATTTTCTTGGGCTCCAAGATCAGCACAGACGGTGACTGTAGCCATGAAATTAAAAGACGCTTGCTCCTTGGGAGGAAAGCTATGGCAAACCTACACAGCATGGTAAGAAGCAGAGACATCATCTAGCCGACAAAGGTTCGTATAATCAAAGCTATGGTTTTCCCAGTAGCAACGTATGGCTGTGAGAGCTGGACTATAAGGAAGGCTGAGCGCTGAAGAATTGATGCTTTCGAACTGTGGTGCTGGAGAAGACTCTTACGAGTCCCCTGGACTGCAAGGAGGTCAAATCAGTCCATCCTAAAGGAAATCAACCCTGACTGCTCATTGGAAGGACAGATACTGAAGCTGAAGCTCAAATATTTTGGCCACCTAATGCGAAGGGGAAAGTCCCTGGAAAAGACCCTGATGCTGGGAAAGACTGAAGGCAAAAGGAGAAGGGGACGGCAGAGGACGAGATGGCTAGATAGCATCACCGATGCAATGAACATGAATTGAGCACGCTCTGGGAGAGAGCGCAGGACAGGAAGGCCTGGCGTGCTATGGTCCATGGGGTCACGAAGAGTCGGACACGACTTAACGACTGAACAACAACTGGAGGCAGATTCCAAGGCTAAGCGCTGGCTCGAGTAACATGCATTCTGCACACGCTCAGGAGCTCTCTCTCCCCTTTAGCATCTTTCCCGGGCTAAGCCTCTGCACTGGAAAACAGGCTCTGGGTCTAACTCCGGCTCGCTCACCTCCTCGTCCTCCCCGTATTTCTTCCGGAGGGACCCCAAATCCATGGCATAAGAGGATCTCCGCACTTGGCCTGAGCTACGAGCGCCGACTAGACCAAGAGCGCGCAGTGCCGCCCGCCCCGCGAGATCGAGCATCACCACCACCTTTGCCCACTCAGCGCGCACGCGCAGAATAACCCAAAGTGGGCGGAGCCCCAAAAGCCGGCTCGCTTTTTCGTTCTCTCTTCGTCCGCCTAGAAAGAGGAAGAAGGGGGAGGGACAACTCCCAAGCGCCCAATCAGATGCATGGCAAAATCCCTCAGTTCGCCGCCCACCTCACAGCAAATCAAGAGAGGGAAGCCGCTTCAAAGCCGCCAATCAGAAAGTAGGGGCGGGGGTTGTTTCTCGTTCACCAATGGAAAGCGGCTTTTCTGTACCATTCATGACGAAACGTACATGGAAAGGGGGAAATGTCATTTTCGTCATGAATGGTACAGAACGTCACGTGCCCGGTCCGAAACGTCGCTTCTCGACCAATAGGAAAACGATCCGGCATTCGGTGAGCACAGAGATAGAAAAAAGGATAGAGTAACAAAAGCTGGTTTGAAACTCAACATTACAAAAACGAAGATCATGGCATCTGGCCCTATCACTTCCTGGCATATGGAAGGGGAAGAAATGGAAGCAGTGACAGATTTTATTTTCTTGGGCTCCAAGATCACCGCAGACGGTGACTGTAGCCATGAAATTAAAAGACGCTTGCTCCTTGGGAGGAAAGCTATGGCACACCTAGACAGCATAGTAAGAAGCAGAGACATCACCTTGCCGACAAAGGTCCGCATAATCAAAGCTATGGTTTTCCCAGTAGTAACGTATGGCTGTGAGAGCTGGACTATAAGGAAGGCTGAGCACCGAAGAATTGATGCTTTCGAACTGTGGTGCTGGAGAAGACTCTTACGAGTCCCCTGGACTGCAAGGAGGTCAAATCAGTCCATCCTAAAGGAAATCAACCCTGAGTGCTCATTGGAAGGACAGATACTGAAGCTGAAGCTCAAATATTTTGGCCACCTAATGCGAAGAGAAAACTCCCTGGAAAAGACCCTGATGCTGGGAAAGACTGAAGGCAAAAGGAGAAGGGGACGGCAGAGGATGAGATGGCTAGATAGCATCACCGCTGCAATGAATATGAACTTGAGCATGCTCCGGGAGAGAGCGGAGGACAGGAAGGCCTGGCGTGCTGTGGTCCATGGGGTCACGAAGAGTCGGACACGACTTAACAACTGAACAACAACAAACATATTGTTGGGGCAGGTAACTTCCTGGTTGCGGCAAAACAAGTTGGAGAAAACGCAGTATGGGCATGTGGCGTGGAGGGGGGCATTTGGAGCAGTTATAGGGCAAAATCCAATATCAGCCCTGCTTAGTTTAGACCTGTTGAAATGAATTGGGCTGCTAACTTAAGTCCTACTCATTTCAGTGGCTCTACTCTAAGGAGGAGTTGTGTTGGATTTTACCTATATTTTGCAGCATGGCTTTACTTGTTTCCCAGTGGATGGAGCGGAGTGCTTGTGGCTTGGGTCCCAAGGCGAGGTTCCCATGGTTCCCACACCATCAGAGTTCTCCCTTGTGTATTCTGAGGGTGTGTGATTGGGTGGCCTTATGCCCTCCTTTATAGGGAGCAGGCTTCTCTTTGAAAGGCTGCTGGGGGATGGTCCTCTGTTTTGAAGGCATCCTATTTGAAGGTTGTCCTTGCTGGCTTACAAATCCCAGTTTGTTTGGGAACAAACCAGGATTCTTGATTCAGTCATCTGGATAGTTTTACGCACTCAGATGAAGGGAGAAGCAAATGGGCTGCAGACCAGGATAAGCCAGGAATCCTGGCTTATTCGTATATGCCTACATTACCAATGGCGCTCTCTCACTGTTGTTCCTCTGCAGCTGGTATTCAGAGGCATTTTGCCCCTGAACCCTGGAGTCTGCATATAGCTGTCATGACTAGTGACATGAATGTGCCCACTCCCCTTTTAAAGCTATCCAAGCAGCAGCCAATGCCATCCATTCATTGTGCGCTGCTTGAAAAAGCGCCTCCTTTTGTCTGCCCTGAATCTACTTCCTGTCACTTTCCCGGGTCTTCCTGAGTTCTAGTATTCTGAGTGGGGGATTATCCACAGGACTCAGGAGCAAAGAAGGTGAGAGGGCTAGTGTGAAATACAGATTTCAATTTACCCAGGGCCACTCCGTTGATCAGGCCGAGAGGTTTGGGATCTTATGAGGTGGAGAAGAACACGCACACAACCAAGGTAAATGAAAGAAAAGGAGATTTATTGGAATAAAAGAAATAAGTAAAAGTACAACCTCCTCAGAGAGTTACACTCTCTCTGAGGCTTAAGACGTTGCACGTCTCCTAGGTACAAACTTAATTACACAGAAATCTCAAAGAGTTTCAGGCTCTCTGAGGTTTAAGAGATAAGCACCTCTTAGGTAAGAGCTTATCACAAATCAATCCTCAAGAAGCTGTGCACTTCTTGGTCAAAACTTAGTTACCCAAATGTGGTGCATTAAATTACTAAATTTACAGTTAGTCCCTGCTTGTTGCCCAACTCCAGATTGGACTATACTGCAACTGGCCCACTGAGGCAATGGTGATACAGTGTCAGCCAGGCCCAAATCCAAGCCTGCTGTCTTATATCCCAAACCCAAATAGTAAGTATGACAGAACAAAGATAATTGTGCCTTATCTAAGCCCTGGACAGTAAAATCCTTTCCCTGAATTCTACCCAACACATACCACACGCTATCAAGTACTTGGCCAGAGCACTTAATACGCGTCCCCTGGATCGAGGGTACTGTTGGTATGTGCACATACAAACGATCCAGATGCAACCACGCCCCTCCTGAACAATGGCAGATTCAGGGGGTTTATACCCTTTTCCCTCCATTGGGGCTCATGAGATCAAAGAGGGGTTCAGTATGTTCTTTGTTGATAATACATCATATTCCCAATTTCCTGGAGTGACGTTTGTTGAAGACAGACTGGCACCTCCTTCCGACTCCGCAACATTTCTCAAGGTTGTTTCTGTGGTCATAACATACCGTCCTCCATTATCAAAAGATCTGCAGATACCGCTCTTTTATTGGCCCATTTCCATCTTCTGTAACTGATACTTTGGCAATCTTCAGCACATACCAGAGCACCCCCTTTGGCCTTCCTGCAATAAAGCCATTCATTCTCCATTCACACCACCCCTTCCTGACCTGGGCTAGAATACTTCATATGCACATGACATGGAATGGTTAAAAGTTAACCTTTTCACATTTCATGATGTTCTTCATGGACACTTAAGTGTTTTGGGTTACAGGGTACATTCAGGATGTTTACAATTCATGTTACATTCAGGGTCAAACTTTGAATTCTATTGGCTTCACATCACGTTTGTTACATTGCAAAAGAGGACATGAGTTCATTGGGTCATCTGAAGTCTATGTGGTTATCTACTAGGAGCGGGGAGAGAAGTTATAGAGGGAAGCAATCATTATTGACAAAAATCAAGTAAAGGTGGATTTGAGAAATGAGAAAAATTAATAAAAGTGTTAAGATATTAAAAGTAAGATATAAACTTAACCATTTAAGGGAAATATATGTGGATATAAGGAGATATAGGGAAGACAACGTAAAAAATAGGAAAAATAAAATCACACTGTGTCACTAGTATAGCCCCCTTCATGTGTTTTTCACATACACAGTGATCCAGTTCACACCACCACCAATGAAATGAACATGAACTGAAAAGTTAATGCTCATCTGGGACTACATGTTCCAAGAATCAAACTTACTTTTCAGGTTTAGCAATCCTCCCTGGTGGATGGATCTTCACATCTGTCTGATGAATCCCAAACCATAGGAGAAAAGTCGGCCTGTGAAATAACATTCTGGCTTTTAACGAAGTAGCTGGTTCTTTGAGTAAATTTGCAGGATGGAAAGCCTGAAAAGGCCGGTGCCTTTTTCAAGAACCCTGGAGCAGCTTTACCTGAGTTTTCTGACAAGTCTACATTCCAGTGGAGGCTGGTGGCTTGGATTGTGGTGGGGCTGTAAATCCATTCAGGGTTTCAGTGTGAACCAGCCAGAACTGTAAATGAGCTACCCAAGGTACTGAACCCCACCCCCAAATAGGTTCAGCACCCTGGATAGCTCCTTTAGAGTTCTGGCTGAAACCCAGAATGGAGCCATAGCCCCTCTGAAATCAGATCCAGACCACCAGCCTTCACTGCTACATTCTAAGAATGAAATGTTGCCAGTCATTCCAAGAAGGAAAGATCATATTTAGTATTTTCATCTTCACCAGTTTTATAGGGAATAAGAAACATTTTATCATAGTAATTAGGTATGGAGAGGTAAATCTCTCAAAATTTTGCAGCTATGCAAAAAATCCTGAAGTCGCCTGCCCTCCACCCACCCGCAGAATAAATGGAATTCGGGAGAAAAATGAAATATATGTGATCTTCCAATATCACTGTTAAACCAAAATTATAAAATCTAGCATCTTGGTATGCAAAATGCTTGAACAATACTCAAAATATATCTCAAAATATATTCAGCCTGATCAAACAGACATAGAAGGAAACTGTTTTTTTCCCCCTCCCAGGAAGAAATGGAATTTGTGGGAAAACTAAAATATATGCAGTGCTTACTTTTGCATCAACCTTCAACTTCTTTTACTGCTGCAACAACAAAAATTGCATGATTTAGAACTTGTACTCTTTGGTGTATCTGTACAATTTCCACAGCAATCATATGGATGTTTACTCAAAAGTGAGATACACTCTGTTTTACATCCACCGAAACATGCATAGGATCGCAGTCTCAAAAGTATAAATGTCTTAGCTTTGTATTATTTATGTATTTATTACATTTATATCCCGCCTTTTTTCCTCCTTAAGGAACCCAAGGCAGTGTACATAATCATCCACCTCTGCATTTTATCCTCACAACAACCACCCCGTGAGGTGGGTTGGGCTGTGAGTCTGTGAATGGCCCAAAGTCACCCAGTCAGCTTCCATGGCTGAGTGGGGACTAGAACCTGGGTCTCCCGACGCCTAGTCCAACACTCTAGCCACTACTCCACACTGGCTCTCTTTTGTACAAACAAAATTGCATCTATATGCAACATTAGAGAACAAGAGCTGCAAACTGCTTCACTCCATGTTTCCTAGGTGCATGTTTGATGGTTATGCTGGAGATGGACTAAAGTGTCAATTTCAGATCTTCTCAGATTCTCATTTTTCCAGTCTTCTTTGCATGAGAATTCCTAAGCATTTTTGTGTACATTCCTCCTAATACTATTTATTTATTTAGGGCACAATCCTATGGCCGCTAGACGGTGGCTAGATGGCCGTAGGATTTTTCGTTTTCTGGGAACCGAGCTCAGAGTGCACTGCAGCACAAACTGAATGAATCTGGGTTTGTCATGGAGACCAAAAACTAGGGTTGGGTTATTGGTGGTGGAGGCGGAGGAGGAGAGGTAAAAGTGAGCTAGGAAGTGGGAAGGAGGCTGAATTTCTCAGATCAGTGGACGAGATCACTTTTGGGAGAAGGATCGGGGCAGGGGGCCTGGAGTGTATGATACAGCCCTTTTTTCATGGGCAGCGCAGCGCTACCTCAAATAATGATGATGTTGTTAAAACTCCCTAACACGTGGAGCTATTATTGGTGAGAATGAAGTGGTAGACTGAGAATTTTTTTTGCCTGACTCCTAACCTGTGCTTTATATATCTATTCAGAAGTAAGCCCCAATGAGCCAATGGGACTTACTCCCAGGTAAGGGTGTATAAGATTGTAGCTTAAATGCCATTGTTTGCTAGCTCCTTTAAAATGCAGAATAATACAAGGCAATAGTACTTTGATAGATACCGTTCCCCTTTGCAAGCTTGTTAAAACTAGATGGCATAATAAAAAGGGGTTTTCATCATACACCTTTGCATGTGTTGTTTAGTAAGGCCCTGAGTTGATAGAAGGTGAGAAACAGGAATGTTGTCCAGCACTCAAAGACGCTTTTATTCAGTTCTTTTGGCATATAAGCTGGTCTGTTGCTGAAGGGTTCTTTAATTGGTTGGCTGCTGTTAATTTTTATTGCTGTGTGTGTGTTTTTAATGTATTTGTTTTTATGTTCTGTTTTAATTAATATTTTGTTTGCAATCTGTATTTTATTATTAAGCGTATTGAGTGCTATGTTTTGGTGGAAAGGTGGAATATAAATTAAACAATAAATAAACAATGGGGAGGAAATATCCAGGCATGTATTTGGCACTGCTGGAGACATATGGTTCTGCATTATTACTTTACACATACCAGGGATGAGGAGTAAGACGAAGACTACAATCCTATGCACACTTACATGGGAGTAAACCGATTGAACTCAATGGGACTGACTTCTGAGTAAACAGGCATAGTACTGAGTTGCATTGAATAGAAGGTAGTGAAATCACAAGTAATTGCACAAACATGAGCATCTCTACACCAGCCTAAAATCCTACATTTAAAATGGGGCTTTCTGCTTCCGTTTTAAATGCAGGAAAACGATGGCCTCCCTTTACATGTGCTTCCTTCCCACCCTTTTCTCCCTCCTTTCCCCCCTTACCTGAGTCTTCCATATGTTTCATTATACAGCCACTAGATGGCACTGTGTTCTAGCTCCTCTTGTTGGAGGTTTTCCTCTCTTCACTGAAGGAACTCAAGTGGAGCACAAGCGGGGTAATTTGATAGTGCGTTATCTCCAATCTTTTTTTAAAAAAAGTAATAAAAGTAATTTAGTGCAGGAGACACCCTGGAGGTTGACGGCATCATCTAAGGGACCCACAAACTTCTGTGAGTAACCAATTGCAATAGCAGGATAAAAGCTTTGTGTGAAGAAGGGAGAAATGACGGCTTAGAGATAAAGTAAGTGACTGAAGCTCATTTTTATCATATAATCTTACAAGGTTGTATAATCTTAGAAAGGGGCATGGCTGTGAAGGGTGGTGGTGGCTGTGACTATCATGAAGGGACCCTGCACTTCTGAATTTGCCACTACGCCACTGCTGGGAGGGGGGAAGCATGTGCATAGTGGAAGTGACGGGGTGTGGTCGAACTGAGTGCGCCTGCACTAGAAAGGGATGGAAGGCTTGGAAGGGAGGAAAGGAGGGGGAAGAGAAGCGAAGAAGTGGAGTCTAGGCATCGGTTGGATGGATGGAGCCTTCACAGCGGTGGTCACTGCAGCACTTGCTGCACTATGAACCCGACCAGCCTCGCCCCAGAGGTGAATTTTGGTGGGAAGCCCACACAAAGGAGCTTCGGAGATGGGACTAGCCTGAGTGTGGGCATGATAGGATTTGTAGTCTTCTGTGGCTCTTGTCAAAGGAGCATCACGGGAGCTGGAGTCTCTGTTATGGCCTGATTTGCTCCCCAGCTCAGCCACCCCTCCCTGCTGCAGGGCATGACAGGAGTTGTAATCCACTCCTCGTTTTATCTTTCCTCCATCCTAAGTCAGGAATGTATATGCAGTGCACTAGGCGGTCCATTACTGCCTATATATATATGGAATTTTTCTTATGGTCAGCATGGCACCATATATTTATACACACACACACACACACACACACACAGTGCTGTGCTGGCCATAAGAACAATCCCAAAATCCATATTAGTGTAATACTGTTATTGGGCCAGCTCAAAGATCACAAAAAATGTGCAAGCTTTTGAGATCTCTTTATCAGGCAAGATGTGAAATAAAGCAAATGGGAGAAAAACAACAGCATCTAGGCTACAACATCTAGTCAGTCTTTTCCTTCCCCCATTCCCCCCCCCACACTGCTTTTTGTAACATCTTGCCTGATGAAGAGATCTGGAGATCTCAAAAGCTTGTACATTTTTTACAGTCTTGCTGACCTAATAAACATGGACTCGATGATCTTGTAGGCCCCTTCCAACCCTACTATTCTATGATTCTATGTTGCTCTATATGGAGTTCAGTATTTACATAGCGTTCACATCTGCTACTGTTCTTGCAATCTTTGTAACAGCCCTGTGAACTGGGCTAGTGTTTGTTAACCACATATTGCACAGCGGTGGCAAGTTTGCTTAGGGCCACCTGTTGAGTTTGTGGCCCAGGCAGAATCCCCCGACAATAATCCCTAATAACCACATCACATCAATTAGAAACAATCTAAAGGTCAGGATAAAAGTTATTAAAATATTTATCACCACCCGGAATTATTGAAATTAAACATCAAGAGTCTATATATCTATATCTATATCTCACACATATAAAAGTGGCAAATGGTCTTGAAACTCTCCATTCAAGAACTCAAATGTTAAAGCAAATTGTTTTACAGTGTACTGTTGACACACTGTCATGCAAATTCAACTGTAGCCACAGAAAATGCCATGTCCATGGCAGCAGGGGAAGCCAGCTTGGTGAAGGAGAGGTGCACACCAGGACCATAACCTTCTCTCCCATCCCCCCATGTCCTTCTCCATGATGTTTTTTGAGCACGTGTCTGCTTTTGACCGTGCACAGATGGAGCAGCGCTAGACCAGAAGTGGGTAGAACTACCGATGCACATAGAATCTAGATTACCAGTGCATGTTGTCAGTGCTGTGCTTGCCATCCCAGTAAGCAATGCCTGTGTGGAGAGGGTGTTTTCACACAATGGCAACTTTTAGACTGACAACAGGAACCGTATGTTAGCTCCTCTTGTGAAAGCAGGGCTTTGTGTGAAATGTAACTACGAGATGACCTGTTGTCAGTTGTTCAGATGCATAAAGCAGTGACCACAGTTGCTGAAAGCTTCTATTTCTAACGTGAAGCACAAATTCTAAACATTGCCCTTTTGTTTTTCATATAAATCCAATTCTTCTGGCACTTATGTAGCATTCTCTGATGTCAAAGCCTTTCTTTAAAACAGGGGTGGGCAAAGTGTGGCCCTCCAGATGGTGGACTGCAACTTCCATCAGCCCCAGCCAGCACAGCCAATGGTGAGGAATGCTGGGAGTTGCAGTCCAACAACATCTGGAGGGCTGCATGATTCTCGCCCCTGCTTTAAAGCAAGGACATTTGTAGCCTGTTCTGCCACTGCCAATGATATTTGAAATCTATACAGTTCCTTACCCCATAATAGCAGCTGAATGGCTAAAAACACGTATAGCACCTTATTCACTACTGCTCTGCGAGTGATGCTATTTGTACATCGGGAAAACCTCCTCGTCCTGTTGTTTGCCTCAATTTTGGAAGGGAGGTAATGCCCTAAATCCAACTGCTACTCCCAACTAGAGTAGACCCAGCGAATCAGTGGGAGCTTGGGAAGCCCACACTTACTGAAGTTCCATTGCGTCAGTGTGTCTACTCTGGTGGGGACTAGCAATTGGACTGGTGATCTGACCTGTTTCTGTTATAGCAAGAAGTGCAGAATGAGATACTGCTGGACCCAGAGTTGAGCTAACGGAGAATCTGAGCTTTCCTTTTAAAAAAAAGGTTCCAGCCCTTATGGCTGCAAAGAAGACATCGGAAGTGTGTCATAATGCCTGCTGAAATCTCAGCATTTGATTTCTTTGATGGTGATGTAACCCACTTTTGTTTTTAAGAGACTTGTTTGTCAAATTAAAAAAAAACCTGTTGGTTCTCTCTCCTCTTTTCCTACCTTTACCTTAATGCTAGAACTAATTTTGTAGTTGTGTTTGTTCTGTCAACAGAAAGGGTGTAAACTTTTTAAAAAGGAGCTGCTCGCTATGGACTCGTCTCAATATCGTGCTGGGGCCCCTGTGTAGATGTCAGCAGAAGAACAGCATTTCATTTCACATGACTGGGGGTGCTTTGACAGTGGTGGAAACCATGTAAAAATCCCACTGCTCTAGGATGCAATATGTGGGCAAATATCCTGCAATTTCCGTTGTGATTGCTACATATGTGTAACAAATGCAGTCATGCTGGGTTTCCTTATAGTTACAGTTGGATGCAATGTTGCAGTGTAGGCTGTATTACAGTCTGAATCGAGGTAACTTGTGAAAAGAAGAGTTGGATTTCTTTGAACAGACGATGATCAACACAAGAAGGTTCAGTGGGCTATAGCTAATTTTGAGAGGGATACCCACTAGTCAAGCCCTACCAACAACAGCAGAATCCTAAACATATCTACTCACAAGTAAGTCCCATTGAGTCCTGTGGTGTTTAGTCCTCACTCAATAAGTATGTTTAGAATTGCATCCTTCAGGGGCATCAGTCTTTACTTTTGAATGTTCCCATCTAACATCTCCACTCTTCCTACAATGGCCTTCTAGTTACTGGCCTGAGGGCACTTAAGCCCTTCTTGGGGCATCTTTGCTGGTCCCAGACACTCCATCCTCCCCATTTGGATTTGGGCCTGAAAGACCTGCTCCCATCAGGTGCATTTGGGACACTGTCCCATCACCACTGCTAAAGAACATTTAGGGTGCAATCCGACGAGGATAGTTGACCGCCTCTGAACTTGTAGGCAACCAGCTATCCAATGCAGGGCAGGCGGAGTGCGGAGGGGATCTCTTCCTCTGTGCTCTGGCTGCCCTGCATTTGTGGCTAGATGGCCGATTTTGGCTATCTAGCCAGGGTGCCTCGGAGTGGGTGGGGGGAGCCAGACAGCACATAGGAAACGTCGTAATGGTGCTTCCACCGTCCCCTCCACAACCCCAGGAACTCCCCCTTTTTGGCTTCTCTGTGCTGCTCTTGTGAGTGTGGAGCCAGGGACGAACCGCCCTGCTGACAAGGCGGAGGGGGAGGGGAGTGGGTTTTCTGGGAACTGACCTCAGAGCGCTGGCTCTGAGCTTGGGTCCCAGAAAATGAAAAATCCTGTGGCCAACTAGATGTTGTCTAGCAGCCATAGGATCGTGCCCTTAAACTACCAGTTCAGTCACATTTTTTTTTTTTTACATTGAATAGAAAGGAGCTGTCATGGTTCTGAGCCCTCCCGCTACTCGATCTGCAAGTCAATAGGCCTTTAATATGTGAAGTAGCTAGTCCTTCAGACAATACAGACTCAGTACTTTCCTCAACTGCCCTGGCCCTAAGTAGCTGAGCTTGAGTTCTCTGTGAGAGAAAGACTGCCCAGGGATAGAAGGTGCCGCTAATCTATTGTTCTTCACCTCAGGTAGCAAAATGCCTTGGACCAGCCATGTTTGTAATAGTAATTCAGAAGCCTTTGCGCAAGCGGAACGAAATGGCCATACCTGCCATGTGTGACAATCCACGAGACACAGATGGAAGGTTGTAACAAAATCTGTACATCCCTAGCTTGGACAGCAAAGAACTTGCACAAAAATGATCAAGACGACTCCGCTAGAATCCACCTGGAGTCTGGTACCGCTGCTCATGAGTCAGTGGCTCCGGACAGCCTTACCAGCCATTACACCTGATTTAAATCCAAAACTTGTGGGCGTGAAAGAACTTCATCACCAGACTAAACTGACGAATTACAATGATAGAGTGACCTCTGGTGGAGATGTGCTGAGCTGCAGTGTACCAGTAACCTTATCCAGCATCTAACCAGGAAGAAAAACGGGGGTTATGAGGGAGGCTCACCCATCCTCCCAAGAATGGATTTTAGCCCCGTCTTTCAGTCACAGGAGAGAGGACCTAACCGCTAACTAAGGGGCGGGGGGGGGGGGGAGAAGCCAGATTAAAAATTCCAGTTAGACTTGTTTGTTCGGACTTTTACCAGGGAAAGAGGGACATAGTAGGTTTTCGAGCTGTGCATGGACCCCCCCCCCCGACCCCGCTTCTGAGGCCAATTCAGAGCTTTGGATCCAGCCCCGATCTGCATCAGCCCCGATCCGACCTGCTTCAGACTCTGGATGCAAAGCAAGATTTGGAAATCTGAATAATTCAGATTTTACGTTTTCCCATTATCTTGCATTGGAAAACAGAAACAGACATACCTTTAATTTTTTTTATGATAAATACATGAAATTTGGAGAACTAGCAGCCCCTAGGGATTGAACCCAGCCCTTTGGCATCATGTACAGGGTGGCTCTTACCTCTGCTTGGATATCGTTGTTCTAGTATCAAATCACAGAAGGGGCATCAAGGCACTGACCAAGCACAGAGCAGGCAACTCATGCCAGACTATCACACGCCAGCGAAAGAGAAGCAGCGTGCAGGACCTCTAGCATGGTTATTGCTGACAGCTTTAGGATCTGTCGGGCAGAAGGAGTCAGAATGGAGAGAGGAAACAGCAGAAAAGCTCAAGGACGAGCTGGGAAAAGAGCAAGATCTGAGGCTGTTAATTAGAGAAATGTTACAAGACAGCCTGGCCTCTAACGAGGCATGGGGGCGTAAAGCCAAAGAGTTAGCCATTGGCCTGGTACGCCGAGGTCAGAAGAATTGCCAAGGAGTGCCAGAGTGAGCAACATCATCACTTCACCTGATCGGGATGAAATCCCTAAGAAGTGGAAACTGAAAATGAGGACCCAGAAGATGAAGACACGGAACGGAGCAAAGGTGAAGAATCAGTGCCCAGGGCACGGGCGAAACCCTTCCTAGAGCGGGAAGTGTGCCAGAGGACGGTCCCAAGGCAGAATGAAGCAGAGAGACCACGTTTAAGATCTCTGTCAAGGTAACCGTGTTTAACTTTGAACTGTTCTAGAATTGCATACAGCCTATAGCTACTGGCCATCAGCTATATGATTTCTGCTGCCGCCGCCATTCCAATAAAAGTTAAAAAAAAACACAAAAACATCCCCGTGATAGGCTACGTGACGATTAACGTAGCCTATCATGGCTAGATTTGCAAAGTCAGCCATGACAGGCTACGTAAATCGTCACGTAGCCTATCACGGGTGACTTAAAAAAAAAAAAAAAGCGTGTACGGCTAATGGCGGCCCCCATAGGGAGCCGCCATTCGCATTCCTTATTTGGTCGCTGTAGTCTACGTAAAGATTACGTAGACTACAGCGAAAATAAGGGCAACGCTATTTGCATTGCCCTTATTTTCTCCGTAGTCTACGTAGAGATTTATGTAGACTACAGCGACCAAATAAGGAACGCGAATGGCAGCTCCCTATGGGGGCCGCCATTTGCGTACGCACTTTTTTTTTTTTTTTTTAAGTCACCCATGATAGGCTACGTGACGATTAACATAGCCTATCACGGCTGACTTTGCAGATCTAGCCATGATAGGCTACGTTAATCGTCACGTAGCCTATCACGGGGGCGTTTTTTTTTTTTTAACTTTTTATTTCGCGGCCGGGCAAGGTGAGGCGCCTCCTCCCCGGCCTGAATTTCGGCCGGGCGAGGCAGGAAGCCTCCCCCCCGGCCTGAATTTCGGCCGGGCGAGGAGGGAAGCCTCCCCCTCCTGGCCTGAACTTCGGGGGGGAGCAGCGAAGCGCCTCCCCCCCCCCACAAAGCAAGCTGCGAGACCAGGTAAGTGGCTTTCGTGCACCCCTAAATTAAAGAAGGCTCAACAACTACATTTATGTTAGATTGGAAACCTTTTATAGAATTTGTACAAGAAATAGAGAAAAATGATATCTATGTATGTGGATTTTGAACTTTGAGATGGTTGTCAGGGTGGACACTGAGCCCATAGAATCCCAGAGTAGTTCTGATTCGGAGGAAGAGCAGTCGCTCCTGGGAGAGGAGCGCACCCCTTTTTTCCAGGGCCCACAGCTGAGAGAGATTCCTCCCACCAACATTCCTAGATTAGAAAGCAGTCCAGGGAGTGACCCAGCACCGATAGCAGACTGGTTGGATGCGCGGCGCAGACGCAGAGAGCGACGCCAAATGGAGAGCGCGGAAAGGAGGCGTAGCGCCCGGTTGGCGCTCAAAGAACGGTTGCGCCCAGAGGATTCAGGGGAAAAGGGGAGGGATTCCCCCTAGTCCTTATATTCAGGGGTCTGCCAGTAATTGCTTTTCAAACGGGGACTAACTGTTCCAACTTAGGGCATAGGTACTCTGCTGCTCAGATCTTGTTGCTACCTGTAGAGGTATTAAGTTGTAAAAGAAGAATAAAGTTTGAAAAGAATCCCTTTGTCTGTGTCTGGACTTGGCTACTGGATTAGACTGAGAGAGCCCTCCAAGGAGCCCTTGACAGCGGTTCTCTTTGTTGTTGTTGTTGTTGTTAAAATTAGGAGAGAAATGAGATAATGTCTGTGAACTCAATGTATGATATACAACTAAGATAAGAAGCAGAGAATAATAATACACATTTGCTGTGTAAGGGGAGCCAAAGGTAGATACCTTACAATCTTGAGATATATTAGTGTATGTGTATTGTGTGTTTATGTTGTTGTTGTGTTTTGTTTTTCTTTTTTAAAAAAAGAAAATTTATATATAAAAAAGAAAAGAGCCACAGAAATTTAGAGAAGAATTGCAAACAGCGATCACTTGTTAAAATCCTAACTGGGCTGGCATGAACCAACACATGTGAGTTATTTTACCCCAAGAAATGCTCACTAGATTAAAAGAACAAGCAAATTGGCCAAATCAAGAACCAGCTGATCTTAATACTTTAGACCAAGCACACATCAGAAAAATATTCTAGAATTCCTGCCACTTTTTTGTAGCCAAGTTGAGCATTAGGAAAATAAGTGTCCCCACCGGCCTGGCCAGCCGATGGAAACACTTCACACCTCTGAGCTGCTTCCCCCTCCTCCCCCTGCTCCACAGAACTTCTGAGACAGCCGAGAGGTTTGTAACTTCATCAGTGCCCGTTTCTTTCTATTGACCAGAGACAGACCGTTTGTGTAAACTTGGTTGCACTATCTTTGTTCCCTGACAGAGTATATTTAGATATCCCTGAGCCACTTCCCTGGTCTTCTGAAGCTGAATCTGCTTCCACTGTTCCAAAACAAGCACTGTTCTAAGACAACTTGGGCTTCCTAATTATTCCGTTCACTCTCTTCTGTTATGAAAAAAATTCTTGTGCTGTTAGCGTGCTCACCTAAAAGCATAGAAATGAGAACTGACAAGTGACATATTACAGTACTTTCCTTGATTCTGCAGCTGCTGCCCTCCTTGTCCAAGCCTCTGAAAATATTGTGTTACGTTCTCCTTTAACTCTTTGTGTAGCTCACTCATGGCAGCTCTTCTACTTAAATCAAAGACTCGGCACCTATCTCAATCACTCCTCTTCAGGTATGAAATTTTGCTTCTCTCCAGCAGTCATATTGTAGTGCAACATTGTTCCACTCTAAATCATGCTTCTTTGCTCCCTGATCCTTCTGAGGGCATCCCTTATGATTGTTTAGGAATGGCTGAGCACCTAGCAAAGCCACGTCCAGACTTGTCAGATGTTGTTGTTGTTCAGTCATTAAGTCATGTCCGACTCTTCGTGACCCCATGGACCATAGCACTCCAGGCCTTCCTGTCCTCCACTCTCCCCCGAAGCGTGCTCAAGTTCATATTCATTGCATTGGTGATGCTATCTAGCCATCTCATCCTCTGCCGTCCCCTTCTCCTTTTGCCTTCAATCTTGCCCAGCATCAGGGTCTTTTCCAGTGAGTTTTCTCTTCGCATTAGGAGGCCAAAATATTTGAGCTTCACTTTCACTATCTGTCCTTCCAATGAGCAGTCAGGGTTGATTTCCTTTAGGATGGACTGATTTGACCTCCTTGCAGTCCAGGGGACTCGTAAGAGTCTTCTCCAGCACCACAATTCGAAAGCATCAATTCTTCGGCGCTCAGCCTTCCTTACAGTCCAGCTCTCACAGCCATACATTAGTAGTGGGAAAACCATAACTTTGATTATACGGACCTTTGTTGGCATGGTGATGTTTCTGCTTCTTACTATGCTGTGTAGGTTTGCCATAGCTTTCCTCCCAAGGAGCAAGCGTCTTTTAATTTCATGGCTACAGTCACCGTCTGTGGTGATCTTCAAGCCCAAGAAAATAAAATCTGTCACTGCTTCCATTTCTTCCCCTTCTATATGCCAGGAAGAGATGGAGCCAGATGCCATGATCTTAGTTTTTTTTTAATGTTGAGTTTCAAACTAGCTTTTGCACTCTCCACTTTCACCCTCAACAAGAGGGTCTTTAGATCCTCTTCACTTTCTGCCATTAGGGTGGTATCATCTGCATATCTGAGGTTGTTGATAATTCTCCCGGCAATCTTAATTCCGACCTCTGATTCATCCAACCCGGCGTTTCTCATGATGTACTCTGCATATAAGTTAAATAAGCAGGGTGACAATATGCAGCCTTGTTGTACTTCTTTCCCAATTTTGAACCAATCGGTTGTTCCATGTCTGGTTCTTACTGTTGCTTCTTGACCCTCGTACAGGTTTCTCAGGAGACAGGTAAGGTGGTCTGGTACTCCCATCTCTTTAAGAATTTGCCACAGTTTGTTGTGATCCACATAATCAAAGGCTTTAGCATAGTCAATGAAGCAGAAATAGGCATTTTTCTGGAATTCTCTTGCTTCCTCCATGATCCAGCAAACGTTGGCGATTTGATCTCTAGTTCCTCTGCCTCTTCGAAACCCAGCTTGGATGTCCGGTTCACATACTGTTGAAGCCTAGCTTGTAGGATTTTGAGCATCACCTTGCTGGCATGTGAAATGAGTGCAATTGTACAGTAGTTGGAACACTCTTTGGCGTTGCCCTTCTTTGGAACTGGAATGTAAACTGACCTTTTCCAGTCTTGTGGCCGCTGTTGAGTGTTCCAAATTTGTTGGCATATTGAGTGCAGCACTTTAACAGCATAATCTTTTAGGATTTTAAATAGCTCAGCTGGAATACTGCCATCCACCAGCTTTGTTGTTAGTAATGCTTCCTAAGGCCCACTTGACTTCACTCTAGGGATGTCCGGCTCAAGTTCAGTGACCGCACTATCATGGCTAATAGGGACATTAAGATCTTTCCTGTATAGTTCTTCTGTGTATTCTTTCCACCTCTTCTTAATCTCATCTGCTTCTGTTAGGTCCCTGCCTTCTTTGTCCTTTATCATGCCTGTTTTTGCACAAAACATTCCCTTGATATCTCTGTTTTTCTCTAGTCTTTCCCATTCTATTGTTTTCCTCGATTTCTTTGCATTGTTCATTTAAGAAGGCCTTGTTGTCTCTCCTTGCTATTCTCTGGAACTCTGCATTCAGTTGGATATATCTTCCCCTTTCTCCCTTGCTTTTCGCTTCCCTTCTTTCCTCAGCTACTTGTAAAGCCTCATCAGACAGCCACTTTGCTTTCTTGCATTTCTTTTTCTTTGGGATGGATTTCGTTGCTGCCTCCTGAACAATGTTACGGACCTCCGTCCATAGTTCCTCAGGCACTCTGTCTATCAGGTCTAATCCCTTAAATCTATTCCTCACCTCCACTGTATATTCATAAGGGATATGATTTAGGTCATACCTGAACGGTTTAGTGGTTTTCCCTACGTTCTTCAATTTAAGCTGAAATTTTGCAATAAGAAGCTCATGATCTGAGCCACAGTCAGCTCCAGGTCTTGTTTTGACTGACTGTATAGAGCTTCTCCATCTTTGGCTGCAAAGGACATAATCAATCTGATTTCGATATTGACCATCTGGTGATGTCCATGTGTAGAGTCGCCTCTTGTGCTGTTGGAAAAGAGTGTTTTCTATGATCAGCGTGTTCTCTTGGCAAAACTCTATTAGCCTTTGTCCTGCTTCATTTTGTATACCAAGGCCATGCTTGCCTGTTATCCCGGTGATTTCTTGACTTCCTACTTTGGCATTCCAATCCCCTATGATGAAAAGGACATCTTTTTTTGGTGTTAGTTCTAGAAGGTGTTGTAGGTCTTCATAGAACCGATCAACCTCAGCTTCTTTGGCCTCAGTGGTTGAGGCATAGACTTGAATTACTGTGATGTTGAATGGTTTGCCTTGGATTCATACTGAGATCATTCTATCGTTTTTGAGATTGTACCCCAGTACTGCTTTTCCCACCCTTCTGTTGACTATGAGTGCTACTCCATTTCTTCTAAGGGATTCTTGCCCACAGTAGTAGATATAATGGTCACCTGAATTAAATTCGCCCATGCTTGTCCATTTTAGTTTGCTGATTCCCAAGATGTCGATGTTCAATCTTGCCATCTCATGTTTGACCACCTCCAGCTTACCTTGATTCATTGATCTTACATTCCAGGTTCCTAAACAATATTGTTCTTTACAGCACCGGACTTTCTTTTCACCACCAGAGACATCCACAGCTGAGTGTCCTTTTGGCTTTGGCCCAGCCGCTTCACTCTTTCTCGCGCTACTTGGAAATACCCTCTGCTCTTCCCCAGTAGTATATTGGACACCTTCCGACCTGAGGGGCTCATCTTCCGGCGTCATCTCTTTTAGCCTTGTGATAAGCTCCATGGGGTTTTCTTAGCAAGAATACTGGAGTAGGTTGCCATTTCCTTCTCCAGTGGACCACGTTTTGTCAGAACTCTCCGCCATGACCTGTCCATCTTGGGTGGCCCTGCACGGCATAGTTATGGCTTCACTGAGTTACACAAGCCCCTTCACCACAACAAGGCAGTGATCCATGAAGGGGCAATGGGGCTTAGTCCCAGGTAAATGGATATAATATTGCAGCCTTAGTATAGGAATACAGCATCCTTCCCCAGCCTGGTACCCTCCAGACGTTTTGGACCACAACTTTGGACCTAACCGAACTGGCAGGAGCTGATGGAGTTGCAGTCCAAAACATCTGGAGGGCACTAGGAAGTTGCCCACTCAACAGTTTTGTCTTCTCTTTTTCTTCTTGCTCCTCTCTGCTTCACTCCGTCTTGCCCCAGCCTTGCCCTCAAAGGAGCAAACAAAAATGAAATGCGCATGACTCATAGCATGGTTTGATATAGGCTGTCTTTACTGGAGGCATTTATCGTGGGCTCATGATTGGTCACTCACGGAAGCTTGCTGGTCATTTACATGACGCCATGTTCCTCCAGGCCACACCCACCTGTATTTCATTTTTATTCTGCTAAAAAAAACCCTGAGATAATACACTATTTCAATGTTAATCCGCTTCACACTGCTTTGCACAGAGAGAGAGAGAGAGAGAGAGACTTGAATCCCTCTGGTGACCCACTGATTTGCTGCTCGCTCTGTTCCCCCAGGCTGTGGAGAACTTGTCTGTGTAAAGACCTGATCTTTATCTCGCTTAGAATGGAGAAACAGCAGCCATGGTACATTGGGGAATAAACAGCCTTGTGTGATGAACCTCATATACTCTTTCTCTGTCTCTCTGCCTCCAGGCTGCAGAGAACTTGTCTGTGTAAGGACCTGATCTTTATCTTGCTTAGAATGTGGAACAAGAAGCCCCGGTAAATTGTTGAATAAACAGCCCTGTGTGATGAACCACATATACCTGGCAGAAAAATCCAGTACATATATATATTTAAATCCTTGGTTTTATCTAATGAGAAAATGCCCCAGGTTACTCTGAGAAGAAGGAGGGTGAGAGGAAAACCTCTGATCCTCTTTGCCCCAACCACTGAGGCAGAAGAAGCTGAGGTTGATCGGTTCTATGAAGACCTACAACACCTTCTAGAACTAACACCAAAAAAAGATGTCCTCTTCATCATAGGGGATTGGAATGCTAAAGTAGGAAGTCAAGAAATCACCGGGATAACAGGCAGGCATGGCCTTGGTGTACAAAATGAAGCAGGACAAAAGCTAATAGAGTTTTGCCAAGAGAACACGCTGATCATAGCAAACACTCTTTTCCAACAGCACAAGAGGCGACTCTACACATGGACGTCACCAGATGGTCAATATCGAAATCAGATTGATTATGTCCTTTGCAGCCAAAGATGGAGAAGCTCCATACAGTCAGTAAAAACAAGACCTGGAGCTGACTGTGGCTCAGATCATGAGCTGCTTCTTGCAAAATTTCGGCTTAAATTGAAGAACGTCGGGAAAACCACTAAACCGTTCAGGTATGACCTAAATCATATCCCTGATGAATATACAGTGGAGGTGAGGAATAGATTTCAGGGATTAGACCTGATAGACAGTGTGCCTGAGGAACTATGGACGGAGGTCCGTAACATTGTTCAGGAGGCAGCAACGAAATCCATCCCAAAGAAAAAGAAATGCAAGAAAGCAAAGTGGCTGTCTGATGAGGCTTTACAAGTAGCTCACGAAAGAAGGGAAGCGAAAAGCAAGGGAGAAAGGGGAAGATATACCCAACTGAATGCAGAGTTCCAGAGAATAGCAAGGAGAGACAAGAAGGCCTTCTTAAATGAACAATGCAAAGAAATCGAGGAAAACAACAGAATGGGAAAGACTAGAGATCTCTTCAAGAAAATTGGAGATCTCAAGGGAACGTTTTGTGCAAAGATGGGCATGATAAAGGACAAAGAAGGCAGGGACCTAACAGAAGCAGATGAGATTAAGAAGAGGTGGCAAGAATACACAGAAGAACTATACAGGAAAGATCTGAATGTCCCTGATAGCCATGATAGTGCGCTCACTGAACTTGAGCCGGACATCCTCGAGAGTGAAGTCAAGTGGGCCTTAGGAAGCATTAGTAACAACAAAGCTAGCGGAGATGACAGTATTCCAGCCGAGCTATTTAAAATCCTAAAAGATGATGCTGTTAAAGTGCTGCATTCAATATGCCAACAAATCTGGAACACTCAACAGTGGCCACAAGACTGGAAAAGGTCAGTTTACATTCCAGTTCCAAAGAAGGGCAACGCCAAAGAGTGTTCAAACTACCGCACAATTGCGCTCATTTCACATGCCAGCAAGGTGATGCTCAAAATCCTACAAGCTAGGCTTCAGCAGTATGCGAACCGAGAAATACCGGAAGTACAAGCTGGGTTTCGAAGAGGCAGAGGAACTAGAGATCAAATCACCAACATTCGCTGCATCATGGAGAAAGCAAGAGAATTCCAGAAAAACGTCTATTTCTGCTTCATTGACTACGCTAAAGCCTTTGATTGTGTGGATCACAACAAACTGTGGCAAATTCTTAAAGTGATGGGAGTACCAGACCACCTTACCTGTCTCCTGAGAAACCTGTACGAAGGTCAAGAAGCAACAGTAAGAACCAGACATGGAACAACCGATTGGTTCAAAATTGGGAAAGGAGTACGACAAGGCTGCATATTGTCACCCTGCTTATTTAACTTATATGCAGAGTACATCATGAGAAATGCTGGGTTGGATGAATCAGAGGTCGGAATTAAGATTGCCGGGAGAATTATCAACAACCTCCGATATGCAGATGATACCACCCTAATGGCAGAAAGCGAAGAGGATCTCAAGAGCCTCTTGTTGAGGGTGAAAGAGGAGAGTGCAAAAGCTGGTTTGAAACTCAACATTAAAAAAACTAAGATCATGGCATCTGGCCCCATCACTTCCTGGCATATAGAAGGGGAAGAAATGGAAGCAGTGACAGATTTTACTTTCTTGGGCTCCAAGATCACCGCAGACGGTGACTGTAGCCATGAAATTAAAAGACGCTTGCTCCTTGGGAGGAAAGCTATGGCCAACCTAGACAGCATAGTAAGAAGCAGAGACATCACCTTGCCGACAAAGGTCCGTCTAATCAAAGCTATGGTTTTCCCAGTAGTAATGTATGGCTGTGAGAGCTGGACTATAAGGAAGGCTGAGCGCCGAAGAATTGATGCTTTCGAACTGTGGTGCTGGAGAAGACTCTTACGTGTCCCCTGGACTGCAAGGAGGTCAAATCAGTCCATCCTAAAGGAAATCAACCCTGAGTGCTCATTGGAAGGACAGATAATGAAGCTGAAGCTCCAATATTTTGGCCACCTAATGCGAAGAGAAAACTCCCTGGAAAAGACCCTGATGCTGGGAAAGACTGAAGGCCAAAGGAGAAGGGGACGGCAGAGGATGAGATGGCTAGATAGCATCACGGATGCAATGAATATGAACTTGAGCACGCTCCGGGAGAGAGCGCAGGACAGGAAGGCCTGGCGTGCTATGGTCCATGGGGTCACGAAGAGTCGGACACGACTGAACGACTGAACGACTGAACAACAATAATAAAGTCCCCAAACTGGGGGGGGGGGTCAAAGCTCCTCCTCTGTTCTTCCTAGTATAACCTGGAACACCAGGAGACTCCTGCTGAGCCCACCTTTAAGACCTACAGACTCCTCCCCCCACACTACACCTTGGAACTAGCCTGAACTTGTAGATAATGTGACTTTATAATCTCAATTCACTTCTTTGTATTTTTTCTCACTCTCACCCCATACCTCCCTTTTATAACATCTTGCCTCAGGAAGGAGGCTGACCATACGTACCATTTTAAATAGGACAGTACCGTTTTTTTTTTCATATTTCCGACTGTCCCGTCGTTTTAATATAAATGTCAATTTTGTCCCGTTTTTAATTTTTTGTAAAAAACTGAATGCATTTATCATAAAGCTCTATGCTAATCAATGTATGCAGTAAAACTACTAGTGTGACGAAAGAGGAAGCTCCATTTACTTTCTCCAGCCAGCGCCAGGCTTCTTGAGCTAGCCATGATCAGACGCCTCACCCTGGCTTGTCTGCAGTGGCGGGGAATTCAAGAGGCGGTCGCTAAGCCCCATTCAGCGTGTGGGAGCCAGGAGGGTGAGGCTTACTGTTATTTCTACCATCATTCTGCCCATAGAGATTCTTTCTGCCCTACATTCAGTTTGATTCGGACTTTTCAGACTCATATTTCGTTTCAACAGACTGTTAGCTATTTTTTTATTACAGCGGAACTCTCCGGTGGGACATTAGCATATACCGACTTGTGATAACAGTCGGGGTGTTCATTCCTTTTTTTTTTCTTTTTGGTGTATGTTTATGATTTTTTTTGCAGTCTGGCCACTGCAGTCTTGCATTAGAGTGTTCAGTGTGGTATGCCATACAGATTTGTTTACTGCTCATGTGATATTTTATAAGTATTTTATATATGTATATTTATGAGTGGGTTTTTTTGTGTATATGCAATAAATTAGTGTTATTCATTTGTGCCCCTTTCCATGTTCTTTTGCAGTGAGTTTAGGTTGTTTTTTAGGTCTCTTATAGCCTGAGAGACCACAAAGGGAGCTGCAGTTGTTTTGTTATATTGCGGTTTGTTTGTTTTTTACCTTACCATATTCATGACCTTTTTCATGAATACGGAATATTACATAACCCCGTCCCATTTTTGTCATCCCAATATCCCGTTTTTGTCTCAAGGAAATATGGTCAGCCTATCATGAAGGGATCTGGGGCTCTTGAAAGCTTGCAAAAAAAAAAAAAAAAAAAGCTGATCTTTAACTTCAACAAAAAGTTATTGGTTATGGCTTGCCAGTTTCTAGGTCTTCCAAGAAGCTGTGGCCTCAGCTTCTCAGTGGCCAGATTTCATGTTTTTGACTACTGCTTTGCTAGTGTTTCTCTCTTCCTATATGCCTTAGGTAATTGATGTGCTGCACGGACGGCCAACCTTTATTACTTTCAAAGCTTCTCTGCCTTTGTTTCTACTTTGCACCATGTTATGGCTTAACAAATTCATATGCTACATAGGTGGCCAACTTTTATGTTTCTCTGCCTTTGTATCTCCAGTACAATGTTGACTCCTTGGCTCCGGCCATGGTGACTCCTTGGCTCCACCTCTGCGAGTGGCCTGCCCCTAGGCTTCCCGGCCCCAGGATTCACCAGCCAACATGGCCCCAACTACAGATACCTCCTGCACTGGGGAAGAGGGAGAATTGAATTCCATCACAGCACTGCATTAGCAGGTACAGCAATGTGGTTTCCCAGGGATTGGAGTGGTTGTACCATCAAGAGATCCCAAGTAGAGTAAAGGGGAGGGGAATAAATGAAAATCCAGATAGATTGCAATGTGAATCTTGCTTTATTGCAATAATTGAATTCAAGAGTTAGGTGCAGAGCAGAGAGAGGAGGTGGCACAGCAGGTGATGCTGTCCTGGGAAGCAGGGGATCACCATGGCTTGATTGGAAGCAGTCGAAAGAACAGGATCACGGAGCGATCAGGGCTCAACATGGTCGGCTCTGCCTGTCCTGCTTGCTCCTGTCCATTGGGGACACGTCCCAGGAAGAAGCAAAGCAGGAATCAATGGATGCTGCTAGCAGGAGGTTCCTTGGCTCTCCTTCAGAGCATGTCTACGAAGCCCACACTCTCCCAGGCGGGGGCGTTGCTAGGTTCTTAAAACATCGGGGGCACAGGCCCATAACATAAATTTGCATATATATACACACATACATGAGTCTAAGTGCACGTCCAATATGTGTGTGTGTGTGTGTGTGTGGTGTGTGCATGCGGTGTGCTTGCGTGTGTGTATAGATTACATACATACATAAGACGTGTGCACTGACCCCCCCACTTCAACTCAGACCCCGATTCAGCATTTTGGAGAACATCCCGCTTCTGCTCTGGCTGATTTGTAATCGGACCACTTCAGCTCAGCACCAGACCTGAGTCAAGGCTTGGAAAAATGAATCTTTATGCTTCCTGTTGACTACCACTGGAAATTAAAAAAAAACCCTGTAACATTTTTCTCTTGGTCAGAACTGGATGATAATTTCAGGCATAGTAGCCCCCTAGAAAGGGATTACAGCTGCCCAATGTCAGAAAAATAGGTGCAGGATTTATATTTTGATTTTTTTTTTTAAGGAACTGCCAATAACATTTTAATTCCTTGGAAGAATTGGATAAAAATTTCAGGATTCATTGCTCTATCAGAGAAGATCATGTCTGTCAAATGTCAGAATGATAGCCACAAGGGTTTTTGTGCAAGGGTGGTCTTGACATTTTGAGGTCTCCAAAAGAGGACATACTTATCTCCCTATGTTCCTTGTGGACCATTGTTCTGAAAATTACAGACAGCCTAGAGGTGTCCCTAAGTAAGAAACCAGCAAAGTTTCAGGAGGATAGGTGCAGTAGGTCATGTGGAAGGGGAGTTCTCCAATTTGGGGGAGGGAGTGATTTGCTTTCCCTTCCATTCATCTTCTACCCAATAGTTTTTGGGTAAATTTGTATGAAAATGCACGGGTCACTGGAGGTGTCCCCCAGGCAAGAAATCTGCAAAGTTTCTGAGGGATCTACATGCATGCAAATTTAGAATGACTACAATTTATTTACATTTCACCAAAGTTAGCAACAGGGCAACATGGGTGGGAAGGCGACACAGCACTCATGTCCTGCTTGTGAGTTTTCCCATGGCCACCTGGTTGGCCACTGTGTGAACAGAATGCTGGACTAGATGGACCTTGGTCTGATGCAGCATGGCTCTTCTTCTGTTCTTAATTATAGAGTGCGTCTGAGCATGTGCAGAATGTTTTTCTTTCACCACTGGGCACTTAGATTCTCTCCCTACCAATGCTATTCCCCTCCATGCAACCATCCCTCCTCATCCTACCACCTCCAGCAACTCTTCATAAAAACAGATGTCTTGTTTCGTGCAACTCCTCTCTACTTCCTCCTTGTTATGCACAAGCTCTCATAGTATCTTCCTCCTCATAACTTCATTTGTGCCAAGACTTCACCAGGATTCAGCCAATGATCTGTTTTAAAAACTAGGGCTAAGTTATGGAGATACTCTGAGCATGTACTAAGTGCCTTTCCCTCACCACTGAAGCTAGAGTTCATGCAAAAAAAACCCCAGAGCCACAAATGACAAAACATGCATAGGACTGGGCTGAAAGGGTAGTCAATCCATTAGATGGAATTGGGTAGGCACTGTGTTAAGCTTGCAGTACCATGCTCACAACTCAGGACTCATTATTGCAAACTCACTTTGTGATGGATTTTCCTGTTGCAGCAACTTTAGCGCAGTTAGGGAGACCTCCAATGCACTTCACTGAGCACACAAGGGGGGGGGCATGTTGATTCAAAGCTGCGCTCCTACAAACAAGCGTAGCTACGAAGGAGAGCAAGGATATTAATAGACAATTGCTCCCAAAGGAGCCGCCTTCCTCCCGCCGAGAAAGCATGGACAGAAAAGGGGATTTATGAAGTCTACTCTGAAGCAACTCCTCCAATACATTTCCCTGAGCCCGCCAAGGAGGAGAGAGGCGGGGAGCGAGCCTCTGCTCATTCACTGCCCTGCACCTACACAGTTGAGGACGTTCATTTCTACTCGCAGGGCTGTGCCCACCCAACCATGAACTAATGCGGTTTCAGGTGCCGTTTGCCCTATGGAAGAGGTTTGTTTTAATGTATTTACTGCTTTACTGGCTACCTTTGCCCTGGGAAGTGTTAACCCGATTTCATGAAAATCTGGATTTAAACTGAGTTGCCTCAAAAACCATCTCTGTATAGATTAGGCTTCAGAAGAGATAGAAAAGAAAGTTAGGGCACCCTTGATCATATGCAGAGAAGCATTCCTTTAATACTCCATTTCCTTTTCAAGTGCACATCAGATCAGGTCCTCCCTGAATGCTGAGCATAAGAACCTAAGAGGAACCACGCAGGATCAGCCCAAAGGTCTACCTAGTTCAGCCTCCTTTTCCTGTCAGGGCTGCATCAGAAGCCTATCAGAACCCCCCAAGCCAGACATGAAGTCACTGGCTGCATCTGCACATATCCACGAGGCCGTCCTGGTTCATCTTGACTCACTATGAATGATCACAATGCTGGTGCCAGCAGGTAAATCTGACCAGACGTTGATCTTTTATTGCAACGTTCAAGCCCGGGATCCTGCTCTGTTGCTCCCAAACAAGCCAGAATTCATAAGCCACTGCCCGCCCCCGGCTTGTTGCTGGCTTACAAAGTCTGGCTTGTTTGAGAACACCAGGATCCTGGCACCGGACCTCCTGGTCAGCTAATCACGAAAGTGCCCCCTCCCCTTTAAAGCCACCCAAGCCACTGGCATCACCACCACCTGTGGCAGCCAGTGCCACCCATCAATGGTGCACCGCTTGAAGAAGCCCTCCCTTGGCCTGCCCTGGACCTCCTGCCAGGCCCTCTCCCTCGGACTCCCTCAGTTCTGGTCTTCTGAGTGGGGGATCAGTCACAGGACTGTGGACCAAGGGAGATGAGGGGGCTACTAGAGTCCATGCCATCTGTTCTTCACATGCATGTTCCAGGTCCCACCACCAGCACCACTGAAATGAGCATAGACTGAAATGTTAGCCCTCATCCAGGACTACGTGTTCAAAGAATCAAACTTACTTACTTTTCAGGTTAGGAATCATCCCAGCCGTAGAAATCTTGAATGTTTATTTGTCAAGCAGTATCTGTATGAAGGAGGAAAGCAGGCCTAGAATTACAGAAGTAGGGTTGGACGGGGCCTACAAGGCCATCGAGTCCAACCCCCTGCTCAATGCAGGAATCCAGGTCAGAGCATCCCTGACAGATGGCTGTCCAGCCTCGTCTTGAATGCCTCCAGTGTGGGAGAGCCCACCACCTCCCTAGGTAATGGGTTCCATTGTCGTATTGCTCTAACAGTCAGGACGTTTTTCCTGATGTCCAGCCGGAATCTGGCTTCCTGTAACTTGAGCCCATTATTCCATGTCCTGCACTCTGGGATGAAAGAGTGGCCTGTCAAATAACATGCTGGCTTTTAACCAACTATCTGGCATCTTGAGTAAATCTGCAGGATGCAACTTCTAAAAAGAGTGGTGCCTTGCCTGACAATCCTGAAGGAAGGAGCACTTCTCCTGAGTTAGAAGAAATGCTGCCAGACATTGCAACAAGGAAGGATCATCTTTAGTATTTTCTTCTTCACCAGTATTATAGGGAATAAGGAACAAGTTGTTATAGTAATTAGGTACAGAGATGTAAATTTCCCAGAATTTTGCAGCTATACAAAACCCCTGAAGTTCTCCCCCAGCCCTTCAGGAAGAAATGGAATTTGGGAGAAAACTGAAATATATGTGATGCTGACTTTCTCATCAAAGTTCAATTTAGTTTACTGGTTCAACAACATAAAACGCTAGTTTTATATCTTTTAATCTAAGATTGTACTCTTTGGTATATGTGTACAATTTCCAGAGCAATTGTATGGATGTTTACTCAGAAGTAAGATTCACTCTGCTTAATGGGGCTTACTCCAAAGAAACATGAATAGGATCCCAGTCTCCAAAGTACAAATAAACAAGCAAAAATGGCATCTATTTGCAACCTTGGAGAATAGGCGATGCAAACTGCTTCACTCCGCCCTGTCTGTGCATATGTATGATGGTTACTGTGGCCATGGACAAAAGTGTCAATTCTGATTTCTCTCAGATTCTCATTTTTCCAATTTTAAGTTTGGTAGTTCTCAAATGTTGAGAATTTTGTTTGCATGAGAATTCCTAAGCATGCTTGTGCACATTTCTCCTAATGCATTATTTTTGTATGCATTTTGGGCAATACAACACATTTTTCTAAGCAATTTCCCTAATATAGTGCATTTTTAAAGTTATCCCTTTAATTTATCCCTCAGTCGCAGACTGGCTGATCGCAGTATTTCCACCACAGATGGAAAGCGGAATTTTGGTGTGTACCGAGTTGTGAGGGATCATTGGGGCTCACTACCTCTTATCGAGTGCCTGATGAGTCCCTCCGGGCATCGCTGGCTTCCCCTGCACATGCTGAGGCTCCCATGCAGAGTGGCCGCGGGTGGCAAGGGTTCAAACCGATGGCGTTGCCAGGCCTTGCGGGCCTGCAGCTGCCCCCTCAGCCAAACTGAGCCTCACCTGGAGGAGGAGGGCGGTGGTGGCAGGGAGAGGGGGAGAAGCGGGGAGGGCAGAAGGAAGAATGGAGAGCAAGGAAGGGTGTGGCTGCAGGACAAGAGAGATGGCCCACAAGCAAGGGTGGAGTGGAGGAAAGCTGGAACAGGCAAAAAGAAAGGCCAGAAAGGGGAATGGAAGAGGATGTAGCTTGGGAAAGACAGGGAAAAGTTGTCCGTGCCAGGGAGGGAAGGGCAGCACTCGAACTGGCTGGAGAGTGAATGCACAGTCAGTTTAGATGACCCTTGCTGGCCACGCTGCTCCCTTGGGGGGAAAAGAGGCATTCCGGCCTCCTGTCATTACCCTAGCATGGCAGAACAGACTGAGCAAGCCAGTGGCTGGAGAAGGTGGAGGCAGGAGCAGGATTGCATACTAGAGGCAAAACCACGAGGGGAATTGTCTGAGACAGACTGGGCAGTGCTGGGCTGAGTGCAGAGCCCTTCTTCAGTCATCGCTATGGAGGGCGACTGTTTTCCAGGGAGGAGAAGATCCACCGTTCCTTATTTATGGAGAGCTAATCCCTTTTCTGTTATAGTTTAAGCAGACTGCCAGTGAATGTTACTAGGAGAGGCCTCATCAATAAAAGTTGCCTTAACATTTCCTGACCTGCCATTCTGATGGAGACAGTGGAACACGGGTGGTGGTGATGTCCCCCTTCCTCAAGACCCGCTAACACTAGTCCAAGCTTGAAGACAGATGCAATATAAAAGGCGGGCTCTTCATGGCTTTCTTCCAGCATCATGACCAAAGACAGACATATATAGTAGTAAATTGAATACTGTTTCAGCCATCGGTCTGGCCCATTGGTCTGGTCCCACATGTCCTTTGTGTGTGTTTGTCTGTGAAGACTCTGATCCTCACACCTTATGGGAAGGGGTTGCATGCATAAGATGGAACCAAGATGCATGCATGTTCACTTGGCACACAGAAGCCCTCAGGAAAGCATCACTGCCACCACCAAAACCCACATACATGATGTCAGGGTGGACACTGACCCCATAGAACCCCAGAGCAGTTCTGATTCTGAGGAGGAACAGCCGTCCGTGGGAGAGGAGCGCACTCATCCCTCCCAGGCCCTGCAGCTGGCAGAGATTCCTCCCGTCAGCATTCCTGAGATAGATAGTGGTCCTGGGAGTGAAAGAGCACGGGAGGAGGGCTTGCTGGATGCTCGACGCAGACGCAGAGAGCGATGAGCTATGGAGGGCGTGGAAAGGAGGCATAGCACCCGTTTGGCGTGCAAGCAACGGTCGCATCCAGAGGACCCAAGGGAAAAGGGGAGGGACTGTCCCTAGCCCATAAGTTCAGGGTCTGCAAGTGATTCTCGTTCAAACTGGGACCAACTGTTTCCAACCCGGGGCATAAGTTACTCTGCTGTTCATAGCTTAGTTGCTGGTGACAGTCATTAAGTTGTAAAAGAAATAAAGCCTTGAAAAGAATCCTTTGTCTGTGTCTGGAGTTGGCTACTGGAGTAGACTGAAAGAGGCTGGCTAGGGCGTCCCCTGACACATGCCCCCACACACCTTGAACTGTGGGAAGGCTAGATCCAATATACAATCAAAGTAAACACAGAGTAGTTCATCAGGGGAACCATTTTCTCCTGGGCTCTCTGGCTTGAGAGGGTAGGTGTCCACCAAGGTACCCATACAGAACAAGATGCACAGGGCCGTGGCCATCACGAGAAGCCAGGGCTTCATGGAGGCAACCATCTAGGGGGAAATAGGCAAGATGGACAAGAATGTAAAAAGCAGGGAACAGCATTAAACTCACCAAGTGCCACCGGCTTAGCACTGCTAAAGTGTCCAGCGATTTGAATCCTGCATGGACAAGCCAATTTCACATCAACTGTCCTACACATCGCCAACTTGGTAATGTCTGGCAAGAGCATCAGCCTTACTGAAACTGCCTGGAAAAGAACACCCTATGAGACAGTTTGCATGTTGGTATAAGTGCCCACATGCATGTCATTCTGGCCGTGAAACATTCCCTCCGCACAATGCTGGGTTCACTGACATGCCCACTTTTCCTTTATAATACATTTAATTCAGGATGCACTGAAAAGGACACCAAATGGCCATTGAAACAGTTGGGTTCATTTGAAATGGCCATAGGAAATCATTGGAAGATTTTAGGGACCATTTTCAAATCAAAACATCTGCAAGAGATTAACATTCCTTGTTCTAGGAAAACAACTCCAACTCCAAATACAGTTTTTCAGCGGTTTCAGGGAACTACTCCGATGACCCCTGACACAGCCGTTTCTAGGGATCATCTCCAAACAGGCAAAGCCATCGGAATGCAATAAGGAAAAAGGTGACAGCAGGCCCACATAATGATGCATAGGCACCATCTGCAAAGCAACTAGACATGGCCGGGGGGTGGGTGGGGTGTCTCCTAAAAGTGCCTGGGATAATTTTCTTGCTTACAAATCCCCCCCAAACATACACAGATACCCATGAAACCTGCCCTTACTAATGGCCCCTCCTTCTGAATGGCTACAGTAGTAAATTGGACTGAGACAAGGAGCCCCACAGAAACAGCAGGAGCCCCAGTCCTGCTCCCGCATGACCGGAGGGAGTACAGCCCAAGGCCCCAAGGGTCCTGACGCCAACCCCCTCATAGCCAGGGCCCCTCCTCTGAATGGCCGTAATGTTGAGAAGTCCTTCCGAGTGGCCATAGCAGTGCATCAGACTGATACAGGCAGCCCCACAGAAAGAGCAGGAGACCCGATACTCCTTACAGGGACATCCAGGGAGTCCCCCCACCACCCCAAGCATCCCAAGCCCTCTCCCAATGGTGGAGTTTGGAGCTGTGCATAAGGAGGAATTTCTGGGAGAAGCCCTGAAGCAACGATTACCACAAGGGAGGCATCATGCCTCGGCCTTGTGCCAACCTCGACCTCAAGTGTGCACTTGATGTCACACTTGGGCGACAACTGGGCTGCACTGGGCAACCTTCTCCCCTCTTTTCGCTGCTTCCCAGTCTTTCCCCCACTCTCCTCTAGAGCTGCGACCTTTAGTTGAGCTGGAGAACTCACGACGTATCCGAGTTCTGAGCAAGTTTGGTGTTTGCTCTTTCTAAATCTCCTAACTTACCTCCTAATCATAATTGTGATTCTGTCAGTACCCCACAGCCCAGTTGTGCACTTTTAGAGGTCTGAATCACACTTGAGGACTGAACAAACAAATTACCCTTTTTGGAACCACAGAATGAACTAGTTAAGCTACTCAGGTTACAGCAGTGTCCTCTTTCAGATGATTTGGAGATGTATTAATTCTCTCTCTTTCTCTCTCTCTTTCACAACTTGGATGCAATTTGTTTTTGAAGCAATTAGTAAACTGGTGGCTTTATTTGACTATTGCTGTGCTTTCTCTGTATGTTTACGTGAGTCTGTCATGTTGTGCAATCAATCAATTTGTACCTTTATGTAGGTTGCAGGTGTGTTTTTTTTCTGATGATCTGGGGAGTTTTGCATTTCAAATGATGCCTGAACAAACTTGCTATTAGTTTTAAATAATCTAATGACCTTTTAAATTTACCTTTTGATGAACTGGAATCCACATCCCCATTGAAATTTGAATGAATTCTATCATTTCTGAATTAACAACTGACTTTGTATGACCTTAATTTTAATACTGAGGTAATATTATTAATGACTTAATAATGGCTTAATATTACCTAGGGTTTTTAAAGGTAAACTGGAAGCTTTTTATTACACTTGACTTTGAGATTGTGCTTTTGAAGTAATGAATGATCTTGCTAACTAATGAATTTTCCAATCAAGCAGAATTATAGTAGGACCCTTCTTGCTGAACCGGGCAATCCTCCCTGTGGTGGAAAATTGAATGATTTTCTCCTACTTTTTGGTCCTTTGATTTATTGACTGAATTTGTTAAATTTACTTGAATTAGACAGATGGCTATTTTGAATTTCAGTTCTAAGGTACAATGATAATTTGGATGATTTAAAAAATATTTTAGGAAAAACATACAAAGTTGTTTTATCTTGTACTTAAATGTGTTCTGTCTAGTGGCACCTTACATTCTCTTTGAAATGTGTGTGTACACATAGACTGTTTCACATCAATTCAAAGCTGATATTTTAGGTAACTATTTTAGGTAACTATGAGGATGCCGACAAGGCAGCAGAAAATGAAAGAGACTGTGGAAATGGATAATATGACCATAAATGCAGAAGGTATTAGAAAAATCTGTGTTGCTGACTTCGAAGTATCTAATGCGCAATACTATGGGTTGTGCCCTCAGTGATCGTAACTCCCTGAACCTGGAGGCATCCTATATAAGTCTGAAAACTTATAAACGTATAATTTATATAAGTCTGAAAACAGTAGTGGTGATGACATTTCAGAGTACCTTAATCAGAATCAGATTCTATTATTGACTGAACAGGATAGACAGCAGCTGAATGCTCCATTAATACACCAGAGATACAGCATGTGATTAATACCTTGAAAACAAACATATCAGCAGGAATAGATGGGCTACCTGCGGAATTTTGCAGGACGTTTGCTGAAAGGCTATCAGTGCCATGAAAGAACTTGTTTGATGAGTGCATTAATATGTGTAATTAATACAACTCATGGAATGAGGCAAGGATCATACTAATACCTACAAAAGACAGACCTCATCTTATGCTCCAATATCACTCCAAGATTGTAACATTTGAAAACATGATGATACCAGAGTCATTAAAATACTAAAGAATGGGAGGCTATATTTATCAGGTTTTATATGGGAAGGGAAGAGATGAAGAGTTGCAAAAACCTTAGAAAAACCTTGTGAGAAAGGAGGTCTGAAAGTCCCTAACTGGATAGCATGCTCTGATGCAACCCATTTACAGGTGCTCACACAATGGCTCAGCATGAGGCCCCCAGGAAGGACAGCCTCCCCTAGTGACCATTTGCAAGGGGGGGGCAGTGCTATGGAGTGATGGCGGCATCTCAACCATTGGAGTTGTACAGGGCATCTCCTCAGGCCAAGTGGGAAAAGTAATGGGGCTCCTGCTCTACTCTGCGGGGCTGCAGGTATCAATCCAATGCATTCCTATGGACATAGGAAAGGATGGTTAATTCCTGTGGCCCTTTGGAAGAAGAGGCCATTGGTGTGGAGGGGTTGTGCCATTGGGACACCCTCAGCATACTCATGAGGAAAACTGGGGCTCTGGCTGTTTCCTGAGGCCATTCAGAAGGACATCTGAATATGGTGGCCATTCAGAAGGAGGGGCGATTGGTATGAAACGGTGGCAGGATTGGGACGATGCAGGATGTTTGTGGGTACTCCTGCAGTTCACTCCTGAGGAATATTAGGGCTCCTGCTGTTGTCTGTGGGGCTGCTTTTAGCAGTCCAAGGCTGTGTATGGTCATTTGGAGGGACATCTGAATATTTGGAGGGACATCTGAATATCATCATGTCAGACTTTGAAGCTTTGGGAAGGAAACTCAAGAACTTTGGGGCCCAGATAGTTTTCTCATCCATCCTTCCAGTAGTTAGAAGACGGATAGAAAGGGAAAGAAAAATACTCCAGGTGAATGACTGGCTACGAATGTGGTGCCGACAGGAGAGATTTGGATTCTGGGACCACGGGCTATACTTCCTGGAAGATGGGCTGCTGGCAAGGGACGGGTTGCACCTCACAAAGGCTGGGAAGAATGTGTTTGGCCACAGCATGAAGAACTTCATCAGGAGGGCTTTAAAATGAATCCTACGAGGAAGGGAGATGTAAAGTTGGGGGTAACAATGGACAAAGGCTCATGCACCGCAACGGAGAGAACAACTCTAATAGCGCCCAATAATAGTCTTCAGACACATGTAGGAAGAAAGCCAGACTATGAAGCACATGGTCTTCGATGTCTATATACTAATGCCCAGAGTATGGGAAACAAACAGAATGAACTTGAACTCTTAATACAAGAGGGAAATTATGACTTGATAGGTATAATTGAGACTTGGTGGGATGACTCTCATGACTGGAATACAGCAATTGAAGGATATAACTTGTTCAAAAAGAACAGGAGGAACAGAAAGGGAGGTGGGGTTGCACCGTATGTGAAAAATACATATCTCTGCACAGAAATACAGGAGGATGAGCTTGGTAGCCCCATCGAGAGCATCTGGATCAAAATAAATGGAGCAAAGTATAAAAGGAACCTGGTGGTCGGAGTCTACTACCAGCCACCCAACCAAGGAGAAGATGAGGATGAAACTTTTGAAAAGCAAATTGCCAATGTTTCAAGGAAGCATGATGTAGTAGTAATGGGGGACCTCAATTTCCCCGATATTTGTTAGGAGAAAAATTCTGCAAAACACGGCTCCTCCAAGAAATTCCTGACTTGTGTTGCTGATAACTTCCTCCTACAGAAAGTAGAGGAAGGGACTAGACGATTGGCTACCTTGACTTGATCCTAACCAACAGAGATGACTTAGTGGATAAAGTAGCAGTTACAGGAACTCTGGGGGAAAGCGACCATGTTGCACTTGAGTTCTTGGTTCTAAGGGAAGCAAAAGCCGAGTGTAGTCAAACGCGTACCCTGGATTTTAGGAAAGCTGATTTTAATAAACTCAGAACAATGATCAGTAAGGTCCCATGGCAAGCGACTCTAACGAGAAAAGGAGTCCAAGATGGGTGGGAGCTTTTAAAAAAGGAAATTCTCAAGGCACAATTACAAACAATTCCAACAAGAAGAAAAGGTGGAAGACAACAGAAGAAGACAATGTGGCTTCACAAAAAGCTTAGAGATGACCTGAAAACAAAAAAGGACACATATAGGAAGTGGAAAGAAGGCCAAGCAACAAAGGAAGAGTACAGGCAGGTAGCACAGAATTGCAGGGATGGCGTCAGGAAGGCTAAAGCTGAGAACGAGCTGAGGTTAGCGAGGGATGCTAAAAGCAGCAAAAAGGCTTTCTTCAGCTACGTGCATAGTAAAAGAAATGGTGGTTCAGCTATTAAATAAGGATAGCAAAATGATAACAGATGACAAAGAAAAGGCAGAGGTGCTCAATTCCTACTTTGGCTCAGTCGTCTCCCAAAAGAGGGTCTATGACCCCCCTGGCAAAGGCGAAGTACAGGCTGAAGGGGCAGGATTGCAGCTTGAGATCAATAGGCATATGGTCAAGGAACATCTAATGACTATGAATGAGTTCAAATCTCCAGGGCCAGATGAACTGCATCCTAGAGTAATAAAGGAACTGGCAGAAGAACTCTCAGAACCGCTGTCTATTCTCTTTGAGAAATCATGGAGGATGGGTGAAGTGCCAGAAAACGGTCCGGAAACTTCAGCTGGTCCAAAATAGGGCAGCAAGATTGTTAACAGGGACTGGCCTGCGAGCTCATATTATGCCAGTACTTTTCCAGCTGCACTGGCTGCCAGTCCATTTCCGGGCCCGATTCAAAGTGCTGGTGTTAACATTCAAAGCCCTTAATGGCTTGGGGCCAGGTTACCTGAAGGATCGCCTCCTCCCATATGTGCCTGCCTGGACCTTAAGATCATCATCAGCGGCCCTTCTCCGTGAGCCCCTGCCAAAGGAAGAGCCAAAGGAAGTGAGGCGGGTGGCTACTAGGAGGAGGGCTTTTTCTGCTGTGGCACCCCGGCTGTGGAATGAGCTCCCTAGTGAGGTTCGCCTGGCGCCTACATTGTATTCCTTTCGGTGCCAGGTGAAGACCTTTTTATTTTCCCAGGCATTTTATTTATTTATTTATTTATTTATTTCATTTCTATACCGCCCAATAGCCGAAGCTCTCTGGGCGGTTCACAATTTTAGCATTTTAGCTTTCTAAATTTTTATCTTTGCTGTTTTAAATCTGTATTTTAAACTCCTGCACTGCTGCTAGGTTTTATTGTGGTTGTATTGTTATATTGTAGTTTTAATGTTCTGTATATTTTAAATTGTTTTATTGTGTGTTGCTTGGATGCAATTTTTGTGAACCGCCCAGAGAGCTTCGGCTATTGGGCGGTATAGAAATGGAATAAATAAAATAAAATAAATAAAATAAATCCTGCCAGACGAATCTGATCTCATTTTTTGATCAAGTAGCCTCCCTTGTGGACTGTGGGAATGCTGTGGACATAATATACCTCGACTTCAGCAAAGCTTTCGACAAAGTGCCCCATAATCTCCTGATGAGCAACCTAGCTCAAAGTGGGCTAGGTGAAACAACGATCCAGTGGATCCACAGTTGGCTACAGAATTGGACTCAAAGAGTGCTTATCAATGGGACCTTCTCAAACTAGGGAGAGGTAACGAGTGGGGTACCGCAGGGCTCAGTCCTGGGCCCAGTGCTCTTCAACATTGTTATTAATGACTTGGAGGAGGAGGTGCAGGGAATGCTGATCAAATTTGCAGATGACACAAAATTGGGCGGGATAGCTAATACTTTGGAAGACAGAAACAAAATTCAAAGTGATCTTGATAGACTGGAGCACTGGGCAGAAAACAACAGAATGACATTTAATAGGGATAAATGCCAAGTTCTGCACCTGTCAGGAGCGCCCTAGCTCCCTCTTGCAGTCCCCTCCAATAGCCAACTCAGGACACAGATGAAAAGGATTCTTTTCAAGACTTTATTCCTTTTACAACTTAATGACTCTTTCAGATGCTAATCACCAGCGACTAAGCAAGGAACAGCACTGGGGAAAGATAACAGAGTAGCCTAAGCTCCAGGTAAGGCAGTTGGTCCCCGTTTGAAGGGGAACCACGGGAAGACTCTGAACTTATGGGCTATGGAGAGATCCTCCCCCTTACCCTTGGGTCCCTGGGACACGACCATTGTTTGAGTGCCAAATGAGCGGAACGCCTCCTTTCGGTGCCCTCCATCTGTCATCGCTCCCTGCGTCTGCACCGAGCGTCCAGCAGGCCCCCCTCCAGCGCTCTCTCACTGCCAGGGTCACTATCTATCCCAGGAATGCTGGCAAGAGGAATCTCTGCATGAGCGAGCTCCTCTCCCACGGATTGCTGTTTTTCCTCAGAATCAGAACTGCTCCAGGGCTCTATGGGCTCAGTTTCCACTCTGACAGCACCTAGGAAAAAGAAACCAAATGCACAGTTACAAGATAGGGATTACGTAGCTCAACAACAGTACAAGCGAGAAGGATCTTGAAATTGTTGTCGATCACAAGCTGAATATGAGCCAACAATGTGATGTGGCTGCAAAAAAGGCAAAAGCTCTTTGGGGCTGCATTCATAGAAGCGTAGCTTCCAAATCCTGGGAAGTACTAGTTCCCCTCTACTCAGCACTGATTAGGTCTCATCTGGAGTACTGTGTCCAGTTCTGGGCACCACATTTTAAGAAGGATGCAGACAAACTAGAGAGGGTTCAGAGGAGGGCAACCAAGATGATCAGGGGACTGGAAACAAAGCCCTATGAAGAGAGACTGAAAGAACTGGGCATGTTTAGCCTTGAGAAGAGAAGACTGAGGGGAGATATGATAGCGCTGTTCAAGTCCTTGAAAGGTTGTCACAGAGAGGAAGGCCAGGATCTCTTCTTGATCATCCCAGAGTGCAGGACATGGAAGAATGGGCTCAAGTTACAGGAAGCCAGATTCCGGCTGAACATCAGGAAAAACTTCCTGACTGTTAGAGCAATACAACAATGGAACCAATTACCTAGGGAGGTGGTGGGCTCTCCCGCATTGGAGGCATTCAAGACGAGGCTGGGCAGACATCTGTCAGGGATGCTCTGACTTGGATTCCTGCATGGAGCAGGGGGTTGGACTCGATGGCCTTGTAGGCCCCTTCCAACCCTACTATTCTATGATTCTATGATTAGGCCCATTCAGAAAGACAAGGCCAATGCAGTGGAGGTTGCGTTGTAAGGGGAGCTCGCCTGGTTGGGGGACGGGGGCACCTGCAAGCATGGATAATCCAAGAATATCTTTTGGGAGGGGAACCCATGTCTCATCCATTTGAATATGGTGCCTATAGATCATTATAGAAGACTGCAGTAACCTTTTGTTCATTGCATGCCAACGGCTTTGCCTGTTTGGAGACGTTCCCTAAAATCACTGTGTAAGACAATATTTTGAGTTGGAGCTGTTTTCTAAGAACAAGAAATGTTAACCTGCAGCAGATATTTTCATTTGAAGATGTTCCCATCACTTATCCAGTGATTTCCTGTGGCCATCCAGAATGAACGGAACAGAAGTATTTCAGTGGCCATTCAGTGTCCTTCTTTATACCACTCCCTGCTACTTGGGGGGGGGGGGAGACACACAGCAGAGCAAAGCGGTTCTCTGTTCCCCACTGATTTTTTGCAACCCTGTCAGCTACTCCCAGCTGACAGGGTTCCCAGCTACTCACGGTGAAAAGGAGGTAAAAGGCTCAAAGCTGAATGTCAAAGGGATGGCAGGACTCTCAGCCCACTTTGCCTGCTCTTTTTTAAAGACTTTGGACCTGCGAATGTGCAAATACGTTTAATGAATTTAAAGGGTGATTGCCCCCAAGCAACTCTTACTCCCGCCGAGAAAGGGTGGACAGGAGGACAGGTGTTGGCTACGGATTCCACGGAGCAGCCCTCCGGCTCCCTATACCAGGCAACATGGTAATGCCAGCTGCCATTACCCTATTGCTGGCTGTCGTTGTCCCTCTTCCGTATGCCGGCTGGCAAAGGCCATCATGGGGAAGAGCGGCCTCGGCACAGCCACCCCCCAGTGCTCTCACCTGGTTTAGAGGGCACTGCTCCTTAGACCAGGCAATACACTAATGATGGCTGCCATTAGCCTGTCTTTGGGAGAAATACAGATGCAAATGGCATGTTGTACAGCACTTGTGGCTGTAAAGCACTGTGTTTGACCTAAACACAGCCTTAAACGGCTGCAATTAGGTAAAAGTCAGGGATTTACAGCCCCAAATAGCGTCCAATATGCTATTTACGTCTGTATTTCTCCCAGCGATAGGCTAATGGCAGCTGACCCCTCACATTACCATAGTAGTGGGGACGTTCAGTCACCTTAACTAGCCTGCTTTTAATATTTAACATATCCACCCCCTTCTGTGCATGTTTACCCGGAAGGAAGAAATAAATCTCGCTCCCCTGGAGTGAAACCTTAACATATCTCTATGCATTCAGAGCCATGGTTCTCTTATACAAAGCTCTTCCAGGTTCTCCAGGTATTTTGATAAAGTGCTAAAGCAGTAAAAGGTTAAAGGCCTTTAGTAACTTGCCCTACAGTTCTCTTTCGCTGCTCCGATGCTCTCTTAAATCCCTATCGCGATGCTGTGCTTCTTTGATGTTCTGTAGTTTCTCTGATGTAAAATCGTTTCTCTGTTATTATGTAAAGTCCCTTCTACACTTTATCACAGGATTTTCAGGTTTACGGGAGCTTCTCATTGCGAGCAGGGAGAAGGAGAAAGGGAGTTGGAGGAGTTTTTTGGAACCAATAACTCCATGGCACGGTGCTGAAATGGAGCGAAATTAGGGTGCTAGGGTGCTCGGGGGGGGGGGGGGCTTTAGATGCTGCACTCCAGAACTGGGGAGCCCATTTATCATGGGCTCGTGACTGGCCACTCATGGAAGCTTGCTGGTCATTTACATGATGCCGTCAACCACCAGGGCACATCCAGCTGTATTTCATCTTCATCCTGCTCCCCCGCCCGAGATAATCCACGATTTAAATGTAAATCCGCTTTAATGTCTGTGTGTAAATGTAAGGTTCTGTAATAGCCACTGCCTGGGAAGAAGAAGCCACTGAGAAGAGCAGGAAAATCGCCCCTCTCCCCTCCTCATCTGCCTGTTGACCTGGGCCAGGAGGAGAGTTTTCTTGGGTGGACTAGGAGATGTTCAAAGCAAGTGCGGAGTTGTCTAAGGGAGGACAAAGACAATGACTGTGACTCCCTGTATAAATGGCTGACAGCAACAAAGCCACTCCCCCACCCCCCAAATGCTGCTTTGGAGAGAGAGAGAGAGAGAGAGAGAGAGAGAGACTTGATTCCCTCCGCAGGCCCACTGATTCGCTGCTCGCTCTCTTCCCCGAAGCTGCGGAGAACTTGTCTGTGCAACGAGCTGATCTTTATCTCGCACAGAATACGGAAACAGGAACCCCATTAAATTGTGCAGTAAACAGCACTGTGTGATGAACCCCATATACTTGGCAGAAAAAATCCTATATATATATTTATTTAAATCATTGGTTTTTATCTAATGATAAAATGCCCCAAGTTACGCTGGGAAGAAGGAGGGTGAGGGGAAAACTTCCCCAATATAAACTCACCAAAATGGGGGGTCAAAGTTCTAACCTGGGCCACCAGGGGACTCCTGTAACAGCACATGACCTGCTGAGCCCACCATGAAGACCCACAGACTCCTCCTCCCACACTGCACTTTGGAACTAGCTTGAACTTGTAGATAATGTGACTTTATAATCTATTCACTTTTTTGTTTTTTTCTCACTCCCACCCCACACCTCCTTTTTATAACATGTTGTTCTTGAAAGCTTCCCAGAAATCTTTTGGTTAACTTAAAAAAACGTTACTGATTATGGCTGGCCAATTTCTAGCTCTTCAAAGAAGCTTGTGCCTCAGTGGCCAGATTTCATGTTTTTAACTGCTGCTTTGCTACTGTACCCCTTTTCCTATATGCCTTCGGTAATTGCTATGCTGCATGGACGGCCAACCTTTATTACTTTAAAAATTCCTGTCTTTGTTTCTGCTTTGCACCATGTTATGTCTTAAGAAACTTGTGTCTTCATATGCTACATAGATGGCCAACTTTTATGCTCCTCTGCCTTTGTTTCTCTAGTACGATCTTGACCCCTTGGCTCCACCCAAGGTGACTCCTTGGCTCCGCCTCTGCGAGTGGCCTGCCTTAGGCTTCCCGGCCCCAGGATTCACCAGCCAGCATGGCCCCAACTGTAGATACCTCCTGCAATGGGGAAGGGGGAGAATTGAATCCCACCAGAGCACTGCACTAGCAGGTACAGCAGTGTGGTTTCCCAGGGATTGGAGTGGTTGTACCGTCAAGGGTTCCCAAGTAGAGTAAAGGGGAGGGGAATAAATGAAAATCCAGACCGATTGCAACATGCACCTTCTTTATTGTGATGATTGAATTCAAGCGTTCGGTGCAGAGCAGAGAATGGAGGTGGCACAGCAGGCGATGCTGTCCTGGGAAGCAGGCGATCCCCACGGCTTGATTGGAAGCAGTCGAAAGAACAGGATCACGGAGCGATCAGGGCTCAACATGGTCGGCTCTGCCTGTCCTGCTTGCTCCTGTCCGTTGGGGACACATCCCAGGAAGAAGCAATGCAGGAATCAATGGATGCTGCTAGCAGGAGGTTCCTCGGCTCTCCTTCAGAGCACGTCTACGAAGCCCACACTCTCCCAGGCGGGGGCGTTGCTAGGTTCTTAAAACATCTAGGGCACAGGCCCATAACACAAATTTGCATATATATACACACATACATGAGTCTAAGCTCACGTCCAATATATGTGTGTGTGTGTGGTGTGTGCATGCGGTGTGCTTGCATGTGTGTATAGATTACATACATACATAAGACGTGTGCACTGACCCCCCCCCCCCACACACTTCAACCCAGACCCCGATTCAGCATTTTGGAGAACATCCCGCTTCTGCTCTGGCCGATTTGTAATCGGACCACTTCAGCTCAGCACCAAACCTGAGTCAAGGCTTGGAAAAATGAATCTTTATGCTTCCTGTTGACTACCACTGGAAATTAAAAAAAAACCCTGTAACATTTTTCTCTTGGTCAGAACTGGATGATAATTTCAGGCATAGTAGCCCCCTAGAAAGGGATTATACCTGCCCAATGTCAGAAAAATAGGTGCAGGGTTTATGTTTTGATTTTTGTTAAAGGAACTGCCAATAACATTTTAATTTCTTGGAAGAATTGGATAAAAATTTCAGGTTTCATTGCTCTGTCAGAGAAGATCATGTCTGTCAAATGTCAGAATGATAGCCACAAGGGTTTTTGTGCAAGGGTGATCTTGACATTTTGAGGTCTCCAAAAGAGGACATACTTATCTTCCTATTTTCCTTGTGGACCATTGTTCTGAAAATTACAGACAGCCTAGAAGTGTCCCTAAGTACGAAACCAGCAAAGTTTCAGGAGGATAGGTGCAGCAGGTCATGTGGAAGGGGAGTTTTCCAATTTGGGGGAGGGAGTGATTTGCTTTCCCTTCCATTCATCTTCTACCCAATAGTTTTTGGGTAACTTTGTATGAAAATGCACGGGTCACTGGAGGTGTCCCCCAGGCAAGAAATCTGCAAAGTTTCTGAGGGATCTACATGCATGCAAATTTAGAATGACTATAATTTATTTACATTTCACCAAAGTTAGCAACAGGGCAACATGGGTGGGAAGGCGACACAGCACTCATGTCCTGCTTGTGAGTTTTCCCATGGCCACCTGGTTGGCCACTGTGTGAACAGAATGCTGGACTAGATGGACCTTGGTCTGATGCAGCATGGCTCTTCTTCTGTTCTTAATTATAGAGTGCGTCTGAGCATGTGCAGAATGTTTTTCTTTCACCACTGGGCACTTAGATTCTCTCCCTACCAATGCTATTCCCCTCCATGCAACCATCCCTCCTCATCCTACCACCTCCAGCAACTCTTCATAAAAACAGATGTCTTGTTTCGTGCAACTCCTCTCTACCTCCTCCTTGTTATGCACAAGCTCTCATAGTATCTTCCTCCTCATAACTTCATTTGTGCCAAGACTTCACCAAGATTCAGCCAATGATCTGTTTTCAAAACTAGGGCTGTTATGGAGAAACTCTGAGCATGTACTAAGTGCCTTTCCCTCACCACTGAAGCTACAGTTCATGCAAAAAACCTCCAAAGCCACAAATGACAACACATGCATAGGACTGAGCTGAAAGGGTAGTCAATCCATTAGACGGAATTGGGTAGGCACTGTGTTAAGCTTGCAGTAGCATGCTCACAGCTCAGGACTTATTTCTGAGTAAACCTGCAGAACATCGAGGTGCAAACCTCCCTGCAAAAGTAACTTGTGCTGGAATCCAATGCACATTTTCCTGAGGGTAAGCCTCATTAAACATACTGGGACTTCTCAGTAGGCATACATAGGATTGCATAAATTAGCAATATTTATCTCCCCTCCACTTAAAAAACAAACCAAATCTCCTATTTTTTAATTAAAGCTTTCTGTTCACAGGAATATAGGAAGCTGCGTTTTACTGAGTCAGGCCCTGGGTCCATTTAGCCCAGAATTGTTGACGCTGACTGGCAGTGGCAGCTCTCCAGAGTTTCAGGCCGGATTCTTTCCTAGCCCTACCTGGAGATGCTGGGGATTGAACCCGGGACCTTCTGCATGCCAAGCATGTGCTCTACCACTGAGCTACAGCCCTTTCCATTGCTGGATGATGGCAAAGGACAAACAAAACAGCCCCTTATTTGTTTCTCAGTGACCATGTGAACCCAGTCTTCTCAAAGACTTGAGGGAGGAGAAGGAGAAAAACCAACCCTCTTCTCTGTTTGTATAAAGTCAGATACAGTTCAGAACTTCTCTTGCCCGCCGAAGAGAATTCTCTTTAAAAATTCCCCAAGTTATGCTCTGGGTGGAATAAAGAAGAGAAAGAAAGAAAGAAAGAAAGAGAGGGGAGGGGAAGGGAGGGGAGAAGAAAAGAAGATTGGTGATTGGAAATGTGCGTGGGGTTGGGGGATAGAGAGAATTCCCTAAGCCAAGTGGCTCCTTTCAGAGAGGTGGTACTTCAGAGGAATTTAGGAGGCTGTGGAGGGTTTGTAAGGATTACACGTACTTAAATGAACTTTATGAGGTGAGGTGGCTGAGGGTTTTTTCCAGCTGTTTTAAAACTGTAGACCCTATTTAAAAGCCCCAGCAGTTTCTCGATCCTGATGCCACATAGTCCTAATCCTCCCTTTGGGATTATTTGAGTCCTAAACCTCCTAAACGATCAAATAAAATTCAGACTGAAGTTCTGCTTTCACCACATTCCCTCAAAGTCACATTCCATAAACTTTTTTTAAATGAGAAATGTAACGAAGTTCATCTATGAAATGAAACGAAAAGCTGGAGCAGGAGGGAGACGGCCACCCTGGCTGAGAGGTACCTCCACAGTGTTCTTCAGGGGCACCTGCCATGGGCACCTTCCATCCCAAGAGAGTCCCTGCAGTGTTTCCATGCAAGGCCTCCTGGAGGAGGTGCCATGGGGTGGGATGGAGCGGGGACATGCACTTCTATCTGGATCTGAAATTTCTCCAAAGACATTTCTCTGAGAACCTTTCTGAGATTGTTCTTTCTCTCACCCCCTTAGAAAAAGAAAGCCACTTTGCTCACATTTCTCTGCATATCTTCTAACATATAGTTTTTTTCATGGGGGCTGCTGATTTCCACACACACAGCTGCACAACAACGGTAGGAGCCGGGCACTGGGAGGTTCACTCCGGGATTCCGATTCACTCCAGGAATCTGGCGGACCCGCTCCTGCTTGCACGCTCTAGCCCCACTCGCCAAGCCCCTGCCCCTGCCCCCTCCGTGCCTGCACTCACCTAGTGGCCTCATCAAGCTTTGCGGTTGCCATTTTTTAAGAAATAAAATGGCAATTGCGAAATTGCGCATGTTTTTGCATGTGCAAAAATGTGCATGTTGTGAATGCGCATATTCACATATGGGAAAATACGCATTTTGCGAATGTGCATATTTCCGTATGGGCAAAAATGTGCATTTTCCAAAAAATGCACATTTTCACACACACACACTAATGTGCACCTTTGCAAAAATGTGCATTTCGCACATGAGAATATGTGCATTCGCAAAATGTGCATTTTTGCACATACAAAGCATGCACATTTTTGCGATTGCCATTTTATTTTTCAAAAAATGGCAAGGGCAGAGCTCAACGAGGGCGCTGGGGTGAGTGCAGGCTGCTCGCCAAGTGTGGGAGGGGCTCGAGCACAGTCCGGGACCAGCGAGCAGGGACAGGGGCTCAGCAGGCATCCAGAGAACCCAGGCGGGGGTGAGTTCGCACATCCCTAATATTGCATGAAGTTTACTTGGAAGCAGCTCCTCCAATGCACTTCTTTGAGCATGCCAGGTTGAAGACTCATTCGCTGCCCGCACCTACGAAGTTGAAGACGTTCATTTCTACTCGCAGGACTCTGCCCACCCAACCACCAACTAATGCTGTTTCAGGTGCCATTTGCCCCAAGCAGTTTGTTTGTTTTAATGTATACACCGCTTTACTGGCTACGTTTGCCCTGGGAGGAGTTAACTCATTTCATGAAAATCCGAATATCGCCTCAAAAACCATCTCCGTGTAGATTAGGCCTCAGAAGGGAAGACATAGAGAGGAAAGGTAAGACACCCTTGATCATGTGCAAAGAAGCATTCCTTTAATACTCCACTTCCTTTTCAAGTGCACATCAGACCAGGTCTTCCCTGAATGCTGAGCATAAGAACGTAAGAGGAGCTGTGAGGGATCAGCCCAAAGGTCTACCTAGTGCAGCCTCCTTTTTCCTGTCAGGGCTGCATCAGAAGCCTATCAGAACCCCCCAAGCAGGATGGTAAGTCACTGGTTGCATCTGCACATATCCGCGAGGCAGTCCTGGTTCATCTTGACTCACTATGAATTATGACAATGCTGGTGTGAGCAGGTAACTCTAACCAGACATTGATAATTTCCTGTGACATTCGAACCCAGGATCCTGCTCTGTTGCTCCCAAACCAGCCAGAATCCATGAGCCAACAACCACCCCTGGCTTGTTGCTGGCTGACAAAGTCTGGCTTTTTTGGGAACAACGCACCAGGATCCTGGCTGCGGACATCATGGTCAGCAATCCATTTCTGGTGAGCTTTATCCACCCAGATAAGGGAGGAGCAAAGGGGCTGGCTGCCTGTTCACAGCAGGCCAGGGACAGCCAGGCATCCTGGCCCATGGTTCTCTGCCTGCACGGCCCAAAGCGCTCTCCCGCCGTGGTGCCCTGCAGCTGGAATCCAGAGGCCTTGTGCCCCTGAACGCCCGACGCTCCTAATAGCTACCCTGGCCAGTAGGCTTGGACAGACTGAGCCTCCCCTTGAAAGCCATCCCAGCTGCTGGCATCACCACAGCCTGTGGCAGCCAGTGCCATCCAGCAATGGTGCCCCACTTGAAGAAGCCCTCCCTTGGCCTGCCCTGGACCTCCTGCCAGGCCCTTTCCTGGGTCTTTCTCAGTTCTACTCCCTTGAGTGGGGTATCAGCCAGAGGACTGGAACAGGGAAGATGAGGGGGCTAGTACAGCCCTCTTCATCTGGTCTTCTTCACACACACCGTGATCTGGTTCCCCCCACCAGCACCACTGAAATGAGCACGGACTGAAATGTTAATCCTCATCCCAAACTACATTTTCAAAGCATCAAATTTACTCACATTTCAGGTTAGGATCATCCCAGCTGTAGATATCTTGAATGGCAATGTCAAACACTTTCTGGGTGAAGGAGGAAAGTAGGCTTGTCAAAGAACATTCTGGGTTTTACTGAACTATCTAGGTTCTTGAGTAAACCTGCAGGATGCAATGTCTAAAAAGGGTGGTGCCTCATCTGACAATCCTGAAGGAAGGAGCAGCTTTTCCTGAATCATCTGGTGACAACTCTACATCCTAACAAAGAAATGCTGCCAGACATTGCAACAAGGAAGGATCATCTTTAGTATTTTCTTCTTCACCAGTATTATAGGGAAGAAGGAACATTTTGTCACAGTAAGTAGGTACAGAGATGTAAATTTCCCAAAATTTTACAGCTATACAAAAAACCTGAAGGTTCCCCCCAGCCCTTGGGGAAAAAATGGCTTGTGGGAGAAAACGGAATTATATGCACTTCTTACTTTCTCATGAGAATTCAACTTATTTTGCAGCTTCAACAACATAAAATGCTAGATTTCTATCTTGTCATCTAAAATTGTACTCTTTGATATATCTGTACATTTTCCAGAGCAATCCTATGGATGTTTACTCAGAAGTGAGATCCATTCTGTTTAATGAGGCTTACTCCAAAGAAGCGTGAATGGGATCATATACTCCAAATTACTAAATTACAAAATGGGATCTATTTGCAACATTAGAGAATAGGAGCTGCAAACTGCTTCACTCCACGCTATCTACACATATGTATGATGGTTCTCTGGCCATGGACAAAAGTGTCACTTTCCGTTTCTCTCAGATTCTCATTTTTCCAAAGTTCAGTTCAGTTGTTCTCAAATGTCAAGAATTTTGTTTGCATGAGAATTCCTAAGCACATTTGCGCACATATTTCCTGATGCATTATTTGTGTATACATTTTGGGTAATAAAACACATTTTATAAGCAATTTCCCTAATACAGTGCCTTTTTAAAGTTATTTCTTTTAAAGTTATTTTCCCGATATATGCATTTTAATGCCTTTGTTGACTGGAGAACTCCATGGCAAAATTCAGGGAAGTGTGAATTTGGAATGATAATGACTTCTGATTTGCACAGTGGCTTGAAAGTGCACACAGCACAGATGTCCCCAACAAGGCCATGATAGTTTTGCCTCGGCCATGATGTTCTTATATCTGAAGTGCTTGGGCCTCACTGGCTAACGTGCTCCCTGAGGCGCAGGCTGGTAGATCACAGTATTTCCACCACAGATGGAAAGCAGAATTTTGTTGCGTACACAGTTGTGAGGGATCAGCAAGGGCAGGGTGGCTGCGGGAGGCGATGGCTCAGACCGATGGTGTTGCCCGGCCCTCTGGGCCTGCAGCTGGCCCATTCAGCCAAAAGGAGCCTCACCTGGAGTCGGCCAGTGGTGGCAGGGAGAGGGGGAGAAGCGGGGGAGGACAGGAGGAAGACAGGAGAGCAAGGAAGACTGTGGCTGCGGGAGGAGAGAGACGGCCCACAAGAAAGGATGGCGGGGAGGAGAGCCGGGACAGACGAAAAGGAAGGCCAGAAAGGGGAACGGAAGGGGATTGAACTTGGGAAAGACAAGGAAAAGGCGTCCATGCTGGGGAGGGAAGGACAACACCCGAACGGGCTGGAGAGTGAATGTACAGTTGGTTTGGGTGACTCTTGCTGGCCACGCTGCTCCCTTGGGGGAAAGAGAGGCGTTCCAGCCTCATGCCATCAACCCTATCATGGCAGGACAGACTGAGCGAGCCAGTGGCTGGAGAAGGTGGAGGCAGGAGCAGGATTGCACGCTAGGGGCAAAGCAACACGGGGAATTGTCTGAGGCGGAGTGGGCAGTGGTGTGCCAAGTGCAGAGCCCTTCTTCAGTCATCGCTCTGGACAAGGACTGTTTCCTAGGGAGGAGAAGATCCATTCCTTGAATGTCAGAGACTGTTCCTTCATTGTTTATGGAGAGCTCATCCCTTTTGTGTTATAGTTTAAGTGGACTGCCAGTGAATGTTACTAGGACAGGCCTCATCAATAAAAGCTGTCTTAACACTTCCTGACTTGCCATTCTGATGGAGACAATGGATTAAGGGGGGGGGTGATGCCCCCCTTCCTCAAGACCTGCTAACATTAGTCCAAGCGGGAAGTCAGGGGTAATATAAAAAGGAGGACTCATAGTGGCCTTCTTCCAGCATCATGACCAAAGACAGACATGTACAGTAATAAGTGGAATACTGTTTCAGCCATCGGTCCGGCCCCACCTGCCTGTTGTATGTGTTTGTCTGTGAAGATTCTGATCCTCCTACCACATGGGAAAGGGTTGCATGAGTAAGATGGAACCAGGATATGCACATGTTCACTTGGCACACAGAATCCCCCAGAAAAGCATCACTACCATCCCCAAAGACCACATACATGCCCCCACACACCTTGAATTTCTTGAAGGCAAGGTATTCAAAAAAGGCAACATCAAGTGGTTCATCAGGGGAAGCATTTTCTCCAGGGCTCTCTGGCTTGGGAGGGTAGGCGTCCACCAAGGTGCCCAGACAGAACAAGATGCACAGGGCCATGGCAATCACGAGAGGCCAGGGCTTCATACAGGCAACCATCTAGGGGGAAACAGACAAGAGGGACAAGAATGTAAAAAGCAGGTGAACAGCGTTAAACTCACCAAGTACCACCGGCTTAGCACTGCTAACGTGTCCGGCGCTTCCAATCCTGCACGGACAAGCCAATTTCGTGCCAACTGTCCTACACATCGCCAACTTGGTAAAGTCTGGCAAGAGCATCAGCCTTATTGAAACTGCCTGGGAAAGGACACACGAGGAGACTGTGTCTTGGCATAAGCGCCCACATGCATGTCATTCTGGCCGTGAAACAGTCTCGCTGCACAATGCTGGGTTCACTGACATGCCCACCTTTCCTTTATAATACATTTATCTCAGGACATACTAAAAAGGACACCAACTGGCTATTGAAACGCATGGGTTCATTCAAAACGGCCATAGGAAATCACTGGAAGATTTTACAGATTGTTTTCAAATCAAAAATCCACAAGAGATTAACATTTCTTGTTCTCAGAAAACAACTCCAACTCAAAATTTTCAGAGGTTTTAGGGAACGACTCTGATAACCCCTGACACAGGAGTGGTGGCAGCATCTCAACCACTGGAGTCGTACGGGGTATCTCCTCGGGCCAAGTGGGAAAAGTGATAGGAGTCCTGCTCTACGCTGCGGGGCTGGAGGTATCAATCCAATGCATTCCTATGGACATAGGAAAGGACGGTTAATTCCTGTGGCCCTTTGGAAGAAGAGGCCATTGGTGTGGAGGGGTTGTGCCATTGGGACACCCTCAGCACACTCATGAGGAAAACTGGGGCTCTGGCTGTTTCCTGAGGCCATTCAGAAGGAGGGGCCATTGGTATGAAATGGTGGCAGGATTGGGACAATGCAGGTTGTTTGTGGGCACTCCTTTAGTTCACTCCCGAGGAATATTAGGGCTCCTGCTGTTGTCTGTGGGGCTGCTTTGAGCAGTTCAAGGCTGTGTTTGGTCATTTGGAGGGACATCTGAATCTTAGGCCCATTCAGAAGGAGAGGGCCAATGCAGTGGAGGTTGCGTTGTAAGGGGAGGTTGACTGGTTGGGGGACGGGGGCACCTGCAAGCATGGATAATCCAAGGAAATGTGTGTTTACATTTGAAGATGTTCCCATCACTTATCCAATGATTTCCTATGGCCATCCAGAATGAACGGAACGGAAGTATTTCAATGGCCATTCGGTGTCCTTCTTTATACTCCCTGCTACTTGGGTGTGTGTGAAAAGACACACAGTAGAGCAAAGCAGTTCTCTGTCCCCCACGGATTTTCCACAGCCCTGTCCCACTCACGGTGAAAAGAGGTAAAAGGCTCAAAGCTGGATGTCAAAGGGACAGCAGGAGTCTCAGACAGCCTTCTGTGGTCTTCAAGTTGCCTCTTGCTGATGTCTCCGTCAGCCGCTCTCTCAACCAGGGGTTTATATCCTTGGTAGATGGGTAAATTAAGGAGGGGGAGAGGCTCCCCTTCCCTCCCTCCCACCCACTCACACACCTTTTTGTTGATCAACCTAATCTTGATTACCTCTCTACGAAAACTCAATCACACATGCCAGGTGATTGGGGAACAGAAGGGAGAACAGGATGATCCCAGAAAATGAAGAGATGCAAGAACTGTTCCTGAGAAGAAGCACTTTCAATGCCTAAAAAGAAGTGGAACTTCATGGTGACCATGAATAGGTTGAGGGATTATAAAGGATTGATACGTTCCGAAGGTATTGTTGTGAAGAGTGAAGACGTATGCTCTAGACGTGTCAGGGTCACCCACTGAAGTTGGTAGGCTGCAGGTTTATGATAAACAAGGACAACCACAAAGAGGCTTCATTTACACAGCGGCAAAAGTAACCTGCCGGCCTCACTGCTAACAAGTGTTGCGTCAGAGACAGACATATCAATGGGCTTGGAAGTCAGGATTTAGGGTTACAGACAAATATTCCATTGCCAGGATACCCAGAAGTGAAAGTTTAATTTCCTGAAGAGGTGGCCATATGAGTCTGTTGTAGCAAAATCAACGAAGAACCTTGGGGCACCTTTGTAAAGGAGATGGCCTAATTGAGAAGAAGGCCATGGTAGGCAAGGTTCAATAACATAAGGGATTTCCTTTAGGTTGCATTTTATTGTTTTATTGTAGGAGCGGGTAGGATCCTGCGAAGAAGATTTGCAACTCCAGCCACCTGGATTGAAGGGAGGCTGGAAAGTTTCAAGGCTAGAGGCGCCAGGCCAGAGTTCTCATCTTGACTCAAGTCCATAAACAGTCTAGGCCTGCCAAAGTGCCAGCAGAGGTGGAGTGGTGTGAAAAGCCATCTCATCCCCCTTGAGAGGAGGAAGGGGGGTGAAGGAGCTAGGAGCTGGGCAGAAGAAAGATAAGAACAGACCAGTGACCATCTGACCTTTGATTTTTATCCATTCTGGGTGGAAGGCCTTTGTATGCTGGCTACGACAAAAGATTGAGGAGAAAAGGGAACCAACCTCCCTCCATGTTTGCCCTATATTCCCCCTTCTTGGTATATCTGTGAAGGTGTATGTGAGAAAGAGCACATAGGTCAGCAGTGGTCTTTTGTCTTGTAAACTGACCTAGCCCCTCTGCCCTGACACTCAACACAATGGAATGTTAATGGGCACCTGGCCAGATGTAGCCTTCTGATAATGTAGCAGATTACAGTCTGTCAGGATTTTTCTCCAAGAACTGACTCCATTTCTCTCTCAGAGACTTAAATCTAATCACTGAAGTTTGTGAGATAGGATTTACCAACTGTTTGGAATGTAACTTGCCTGGGAAAAAGATTGCTTTTTTCTTTCTCTTCCTCTGAAGCAACTTGTTTGCTGCCCAGTATAAAAGGCGTGTACTGCCCCTTATTGGATGCTGATTTCTCTTTGAGACTTCTGCCTTGCTATAGCAATAAATGCGTGTCTGATCCAGAAGCTTACCTGTGGCTAGTTGATTATTGGACCATCAGCTAGCCAACGAACCTCTTACCACAAGATCCTACTTTGAGGTATGAGTCGATAGGCCAGGGAGAGTTTTATTGTTTTAGCTTCTGTTGGGTTTCCAAACAGGGAATTGGTTCTTGGGATATTTCTCTTTGTATCTTGTCCAATTTCTCTTCCCATTTCCTCACCTTGCTTGTAAATAAACTGCTCCCTCAAATTATTGCTGCTATTTCTTGCCTGGGTCAGTGCTCAGTTTAGTGGCTACTGATTCCCTTAGGAGGGTTGGAGGGAGTCAGAGGGATCCTGTCGTGTCGGGTGGAGCCAATCTGGAGAGGTGGGGGCAGCAGAAAAAGGGGGCTGGTCGAGCCCCAGCATCCTGCCTTCCTTCACAACCTTAAAGAGTAACAAATGTGCCGTATAGGTAGAAGGAATAACTGTAGACTCAGCAAGGCGTCAAACACAACTTAGCAGAAGCTCCACCCATGGTTGCGACTCCCACCAATACAGGAGCTGCCAAGTTTCAAAACAATAACTAACCCACAGTACCCCCCCCCCCAGAATACATAACAGTCCTCCCCTCTTAGCTATCATGGTCTTTCAACCGACAAGCAGGTACCCTTTCATGGCATGGTCTCTGCACCCGACTGGTAGGTGTAGCTTGCTCAGATGACTTCCTTTCAGTAACTGCTGTAGATAAGGAAGGAGTATTGCTCCCATCACTTAATGGTTCTGGTGCTTCAGCTGGCGGTGAGAAAAACACATCAGTTCCACATACATCTTCAGCAGCTACCTCTGCTGATGACAGCCCACTCTAGCCAGAATGCCTTCCCAACTGGTCAACATGGTGATGCCACGCTGACTCAACAAGATCAGCCTTGGATGGCCTTCTCTCTGTCCCATCAGCCAGGACACCTAGACTGGTGAAGACGAGGGAGTAGGGATGTTGGAGAATTCCGCCACGGACTCCAGTGAGGCCGAATTCTTTAGAATAGGGGTGTACGAAACACTTATCTGGTTCCGCTGGGGCCATCTGTAGTGGGGGGGGGCGCTCCGTCCCTCCCCCCGAAATCCTTCCCGGCCGGCTCCGCTCCGCAGCAGGTCCGCGGAGCCACTGGCTGGGGCCAGCTGCAGCCGGAGTTGCAGCTGGGCTGCTGCAGCCGCAAATGGCAGCCATCGTAGCGGTCGCCATTTGCGTCCTTCCAGGCTGCCGTGATAGGCTACGTAAGTATTTATGTAGCCTATCACGGTAAAGGCAGCCACACAAACGGCGGCTGCTACGCCATTTGCGTGGCTACCTTTACCACGATAGGCTACGTAAATACTTACGTAGCGTATCACGGCAAAGAGCAGGGGCGCAAATGGTGTAGCGGCCGCCGTTTGGATCCTTGCTCTTTGCTATGATAGTATTTACTAAGTATTTACGTAGCCTATCACGGCAGCCTGGAAGGATGCAAATGGCAGCTGTTACGACGGCCGCCATTTGCGGCCGCAGCAGCCGGACGAGAGACCAGCTGCTGGAGCCGCAGCTGGAGCCGCTGCCGCCTCCACATCCGCCCCAGGTAAGCTTCATCCCAGGGGGATTCCGTGGGGTGGCGGGGGGTGGGAGGCTGTTCCACCACGCGTTTCGGGGGGCCAAATGCCAGTGCACTGAAATCCGTGGCGGAATTCTCCACCATCCCTACTTTAGAATCTGGCCCCCTGGAGTCTGTGGCAGAACGGAATACCCCCCTGCCACCCCCCAAAATGGATCTACCTGGCGGTGGATCTGATGGTGGTGGCTCCAGGTCATCATAGCGGCCGCCATTTGCATCCCCATTTTAGCCATGATAGGCTACATAAATATATACGTAGCCTACCATGGCCTAGCAGAGGGACGCAAATGGTGTCCCCTACGCAGGATGCCATTTGCGTCCACAGCAGCCCGGCAGCAGATGGAGGCCCTGCTGCAGATCGGCCTGGCTGGTGGCTCCACGGACTGGCTGCAGAACGGAGCCGGCCAGGCAGGATTCCGGGGGGGGGAATGGATCACCTCCCCCCACCCGCGGACCCCAGCGGAGCCAGGTAAGTGGGGTTTTGTACACCCCTATGAGGGAGAGGGCCTTCTCTGTGGAGGCCCCCACTCTGTGGAACTTCCTCCCTAGGGAACTCCACCATGCCTCCTTTTTAATGAGCTTCCACCACGCATTAAAAACATGGTTGTTCAGGCAGGCATTTGGGGTGAGTTAGGGTATTTTTAGAAATATGATGTTTTAATGTAGAATTCTATTGTTTTAAACTGTTTCTATTGTTGTACATTGCCCAGAGTGGCTGGGTGACCAGCCAGATGGGCGATTAATACATTTAATAAATAAACTGCACACTAGATCTTGTATGACACAGGCCCAGTGACCTCAGTGGTAGAGGGAGGAACCCACTTCAGTCCAGCACCATAGTTCCTAGCAAACACCTGATCTTGTGGGGCAAATGAACGGAGAGTAGAAGCCGAGAAGGCAGCATCCTAGGGATGTCAGAGAATTTCTCCACGAATCTCGGGGACGCCGAATGCCAGCGCATTTGGCCCCCCAAAATTGGTGGAGAAACGGTCTGCCCCCCCACCCCACCCCCCGGGATGGGACTTACCTTGTTCGAATGTCCCTGGCGGCGGCGGCTCCGGCGGCGGTTCGGCGGCGGTTCGGTGGTGGCGGCTCCGGCGGACGGTCTTCCGACCAGCTGCCGCCGCCGCCATTTCCAAGTAAAACAAACAAACAAACAAATGTGATAGGCTACGTAAAGATTTATGTAGCCTATCACGGTTAGATTTTTAAAAAAACACCATGATAGGCTATGTAAATGTTTACATAGCCTATCACGGCTGACTTTGGGGGAAAAAAAAAGTGCGTACGCAAATGGCGGCACCCATGGGCGCCGCCATTTGCGTTCCTTATTTTGGCACGTGTAGTCTACGTAAACATTTACATAGACTACGGCGAAAATAAGGGGAACGCAAATAGCGTTCCCCTTATTTTCGCCGTAGTCTACGTAAATGTTTACGTAGACTACACATGCCAAAATAAGGAATGCAAATGGCGGCGCCCATGGGCGCCGCCATTTGCGTACGCACTTTTTTTTTTCAAAGTCAGCCGTGATAGGCTACATAAACATTTACGTAGCCTATCACGGCTGACTGCAGTAGCCGCCGCCATTTGCACCCTGGCAGGAGAGGAGGTTTCGCGGCTGGAGGGATGGGGCGCCTCTCCCCCGGCCAGAATTTCGGGGGGGAGGGATGGGGTGCCTCCCCCCCGGCCAGAATTTTGGGGGGAGGGACGGAGCGCCTCCCCCCCACCGCGAAGCAAGCTTCGGGATCAGGTAAGGGACTTTCGTCCATCTTTACATCATCCAGAGCTTGCTCCCATTTGCTTTGTAAGTCTTCAGCTAAATCTGGGTGGAGACAGTCCAAGGCAAGTTTTTAGATGTCACCCCATAAGTAACTCTGCAGGACTGACTCCCGTTGTTGCACAAGGAGTAGCATGCTGAGCAATGAGAGGCCTGGCAAGGCATGTTGGCTGGCCTCTTCCCGCAATGTGCTTCAGGGCATCTTTTGTTGTCTGCACCATCCCTTCAGCTTGGCCATTTGCTCAGGGATGGTGAGGTGCAATGGTGATGGCCAGAATAAGGTTCTTGTCCACAAATGATTTGAATTCAGCAGATGCAAAAGCAGCAAGCCATGGGTTGCAAATAAGCGCAGTGCTGTGATGGTTGCAGTGGCTGTTTGTGACGGTACCAAGACTACGTCAAGCCACTTCGAGTAAGAACCTACCACAACCAAGACTTTTTTCCTTGAAACGGTCCTGCAAAATCAAGATGGATTCTTGAGCAAGGCTTCTTGGTCACTTCCCATGGAAAGATAGGTGCCCTTGGTGGATGGTGCCTAGTGGCTTGACAAGTACTGCACTCATTTACAGTTTTTGCAATATCTGAGTCAATACCAGGCCACCTGACATAGCTCCTGGCCAATGCTTTCATGCAAACTATCCCTGGATGAGCTGCATGCAGCATGGTCAAGATGGTTTGTCGACCCTTATCTGGAATAACAACTTGGTTTCCCCATAGCAGACATCCCGTATGGGTAGACATCTCATGCTGACGGTGTTTGAATGGCTTAAATTCCTCAGGCAGTTCCTCATCTGGCCATCCCCTCCATACCCAGTTTAAAACACAAGCCAGTACAGGATCTTGAGCAGTCACCCTAACAATTTGATCAGCCTGAAAAGGTGAGTCAGGAAGGGCTTCGAGCACCAAGACTTCCAGTGGAGGAGGTACAACAAAATCTGGAATGGTACCCAACTCAATCCATCGGCATTAGCTATTGCCTTTCCTGGCTTGCGGACAAATGTATAATCATAAGCATTGAGCAGAAGCATTGAGCCTCATTGACTCCTGCAATAACAGCCAAGGCTTCTTTGTCAATTTGTGCAAAGTTCCTTTCAGTGGATCACATAGTCCTTGAATAATAAGCAATTGGTGCCTCTGTACCATCTGGAATTTTGTCGCTTAGCACAGTTCCAACCCCACAAGAAGCATCAGTAGTAAGGATTAGTGTTTTTTTCTCATCATAATGTACAAGCAGAGAATTTAAACTCAAACAGTGTTTGACATCCTGGAAAGCATTCTCATGCTGGCTGGTCCATTTCCATGGAAGTCCTTTTCCCAGCAAGCAATGCAGTGGCTCAGCAATGGTAGTCTTTTGTGGAAGAAACACATAGTAGAAATTGAGAAGTCCCAAGAAGGCTTGAAGTTCTTGCTTTGTTTTTGGAGGAGGTGCATCGTGAACTGCACGTATTTTTTCATCAGTGGGGTGAATGCGAGAAGCATCAATATGATAGCCCCAAAATGTTACGCTGGAGGTTCCAATTTCACATTTCTCCTTTTGTACATGAATGCCAGATGTGGCAAAACAATGTAGGGCCTGGCTGGTGAAGTTGTTCAGCAAGCTCTTCTTCTGTTGATCCCATGAGCAGGACATTGTCAAAATATGGTGCAACACCTGGAATTCCAGAAAGTAGGGTTTCCGGGAATTGTTGGAACAGTCCAGAGGCCACAGAAATTCCGAATTGCAGACACTTTACTCGGAATGCCCCGCGATGAGTGATTATTGTTTGGGCATCTGCTGTAGAATCATTGATGACCAACTGTTGATATGCTTGGGCCAGATCAAGTTTTGCAAAGACCTCCCATCCACCAAGAATGGCAAGGAGTTGACTGATAGCAGGCACTGGGTATGGATGCTGCTTACGTGCCTTGTTCACAGTGCACCTGTAATCCCCACAGCCTCACCTTCCCATTACACTTTAATGCCAACACACTGGGCATAGCCCACTGAGTTTGTGTAACTCCTTCTAGCACATCTTGCATGATGAGATGCTCAAGCTCTTCTTCAATGTTTTCCCACAATGCAAAAGGCGCATTAAAAACACATTTTATTAATCTTAATGTTGAATCACAGAGCATTTTTTTCCAATAGACTGGTTATTATCAGCAACATACACCTCTTATTTTCAACATACACCTCTTATTTTCTTATCTATACATAATAAAAAGGGGGGAGGAGAAAAAAAATGGGATTAGCTCTCTGTGTTGGAAATGTTATAGCTCTTGTAAACGTGGTATATAAATGTTAAGGACTCTCTTCTTTGCATAGTTAAGGATGAAAAGCTCTTGGTTTCCTCTAGAAGTGTCTCTATTAATGAATTTCTCCCTTTCATGGGACTCACTTGTAATTCATCATTTAGTAAGTTGGTTTCAGCATCCTCAAATGTAAAAGGGGTAAAAGGGGGCATTTCAGTGGCTAGGGAAGTAAGGAGGCTGGGGGCCCCAGGATACACGCTGCCCTGAGGTCTCTGCAGCCTCCTTCCCTCCCAATCTGACACGCTCCAGCGAGATGGGCCAAAAAGCCCACTGAATGAAAATGCAGGCAGGAGGACATGGAGGTGAACATCGCCTCTGCTGCTCCTCCCATTCTGCATAGGACGATCATAAGCCTCTGAGTTCAGGGGGTTACGTTCACGGAGGGCGCAACCCACCATACTGCACCCTAGATTCTTTGAAATCAGCCACATAGATTTGCCTAATACCTTCTGCATTTATGATCATGTTATCCATTTCACAGACTCTTTCCTTTCATGCTGTCCTGTGTGCACACTCAAAGTTATCTATAATTTCAGCTTTGAATTAATGTGAAACTAGACTGTCTATATGTACACACACAATTCATAGATAATGTAAGGTACCACTAGACAGAACACATTTAAGTAGAAGGCAAAACAACTTTGTATGTTTTTCCTAAAATATTTTTTAAATCCTCCAAATTAGCATTATAACTTAGAATTCAAATAGCCATCTGTCTAATTCACATAGATTTAACAGATTCAGCCAACAAATCAAAGGAACAAAAAGTAGGGGGAAATCTTTCAATTTTCCACTACAGAGAGGATTTCCCAGTACAGCAAGAAGGATGCTACTATAATTCAGCTGGATTGGCAAATGGATTAGTGAGCAAGATCATTCATTAGTTCAAAAACACAATCTCAGAGTCAAATGTAATAAAAATTTCCAGTTTATCTTTAAAAAATGTGGGTAAAATTAAGTCATTATTAATTTTAATATTGTCATTAATAATATTAATATCAAGGTATTACTAATATTAATAAGCCATTCATAATATTACCTTAATAGTAATATTAAGGTAATATGAAGTCAGTTGTTAATTTAGAAATGATATTAACAACTTTCAGTGGTAATGTGGATTCCAGTTTAATGAAAGGTAAACTGAAATGTTCATTAGGCGATTCAGAACTAATAGCAAGTTTGTGTAGGGATCACTTGAAATGCAAAACTGCCCCGTTCATAGGAAAAAACAACAACATAGCTGCAACCTCTGTAAATGTACAAATTGATTGATTCCAGAATACACATCAGACTCACATAAACATACAGAAAAAGCACAATCATAGTCAAATAAAGCCACCCGTTTATTAATTGTACCTAAACAAATGTCATCTAAGTTGTGAAAGAGATGGAGAGATTTTTTTTTTTTTAAAAAACATCTCCAAAGCATCTGAAAGAGGGCACTGCTGTAACCCAAGTAGCTTAACTAGTTCATTCTGTGGTTCCAAAAAGGGTAATTTGTTTGTTCAGTCCTCAAGTGTGATTCAGACCTCTAAAAGTGCACAACTGGGCTGTGGGGTACTGACAGAATCACAGTTGTCATTAGGAGGTAAATTAGGAGATTTAGAAATAGCAAAATCCAAATTTGCTCAGAACTCCGATATGTTGTGAGTTCTCCAGCTCAACTAAAGGTTGCAGCTGTACAGGAGAGGTGGAGAGAGACTGGGAAGCAGCGAAAAGAGGGGAGAAGGTTGCCAAGTGCAGCCCAGTGGCTGCCTAAGTGTGAAGCCAAGTGCACATAGGGATGTCAGAGAATTCCAACACGGATCTCAGTGAGGCCGAATGCCAGTGCATTCGCCCCCCCGAAATCCATGGCGGAATGAAGCCCCCCGCCCCACCACCCAGAGAAAGGCACGCAAAACAGCACACTTACCTGGTGCCGTTCGCGCTGCTTTGCAAATGGCGGCCGCGTCTGCGGCTGCCATTTGCTTCTTCATTATTGCTGTGATAGGCTACGTAAATACTTACGTAGCCTATCATGACTAATGCAGAGATGCCATTTGCGACCCTGCGGAGGCCATGATAGGCTACATAAATATTTACGTTGCCTATCACGGCAAAAAAAAGGAACGCAAATGGTGGCTGCCGTAGCCGTCACCATTTGCGTTCCCTTTTTTTTTTTTTTTTTTGCTGTGATAGGCTACATAAATATATACGTAGCCTATCATGGCAAAAGACAGGGATGCGAATGGCGGCAGCTATGGCGGCCGCCATTTGCGTCCCTGCGCAGCCCAGTGGCTGGATGTCCGGCTGCGGGCGGCCCCAGCTGGCGGCTCCGCAGAGTCGCCGCGGAGCGGAGCCGGCTACGGAGAATTTCAGGGGGAGGGACGGAGCGCCTCCCCCCGACCGTGGATGTCCCTGGACGAAACCAGGTAAGTGTTTCGTACATCCCTAACACACTTGAGGTCACAGTTGGCATGACGCTGAGGCACAACGCCTCTCTTGTGGTGACTGACGCTTCAGGGCTTCTCCCAGAAAGTCCTTCTTATGCACAGCTCCAAACTCCACCACTGAGGGAGGCCTTGGGATGCTTGGGGTGCTGGGGGGATTCCTTGGATGCACCTGTGCGGAGCATTGAGGCTCCTGCTCTTCCTGTGGGGCTGCCTGTATCAGTCCAATGCATCGCTATGGCCATTCAGAAGGAGGGACAATTGTAAGGGGAGGGTTCATGCGTGTGTGTGTGTGTGTGTGTGTGTGTGTGCGGAATCTGTAAGCATGAAAATTATCCCAGGCACTTTTAGGACACCCCCCCCGCCCTGCGGCCATGTCTAATTCATTTGCGGATGGTGCCTATACATCATTATGCAGCCCTGCAGTCACTCTTTGCTTATTGCATTCCGATGGCTTTGCCTGTTTGGAGATAATCCCTAGAAATGGCTTTGTCAGGGGGCATCGGAGTACTTCCCTACAACCTCTGAAAAACAAGATTTTGAGTTGGAGTTGTTTTCTGAGAATAAGAAATGTTAATCTCTTGCAGTTTTTTAAATTTGAAAATAGCCCCTAAAATCATCCAGTGATTTCCTATGGCCATTTCGAATGAACCCATGTGTTTCAATGGCCAGTTGGTGTCCTTTTTAGTACGTCATAAGTTAAATGTATTCTAAAGGAAAAGTGGGCATGTCAGTGAACCCAGCATTGTGCAGAGGGAACGTTTCATGGCCAGAATGACATGCATTTGGGAACTTATGCCAAGACACAGTCTCCTAGTGTGTCCTTTCCCAGACTGTTTCAATAAGGCTGATGCTCTTGCCAGGCTTTACCAAGTTGGCGATGTGTAGGACAGTTGACGTGAAATTGGCTTTTCAGTGTGGGATTGGAAGCACCAGACACTTTTGCAGTGCTACGCCGGTGGTACTTGGTGAATTTAACGCTGTTCCCTGCTTTTTACATTCTTGTCCCTCTTGCCTATTTCCCCCTAGATGGTTGCCTCCATGAAGCCCTGGCTTCTCATGATTGCTATGGCCCTGTGCATCCTGTTCTCTCTGGGCACCTTGGTGGACACCTACCCCCTCAAGCCAGAGAGCCCTGGAGAAAATGCTTCCCCTGATGAACTACTCAATGTTTCCTTTCAGGATATATGGTATCAAAACTTTGCACTGGAGATTATCATGGTATGTGTGGGCATGAATGTGGGTTTGGGGGGTGGTAGTCATGATTTTCTGAGGGCTTCTGTGTGCCAGGTGATGTGCATCCTGGTTTCATCTTATGCACGCAACCCCTTCCCGTGAGGTATGAGGAACAGACTCTTCACAGGAAAACACGCACAAAAGGCACGTGGGGCCAGACCGATGGCCGAAACAGTATTCGATTTACTACTATACATGTCTCTCTTTGGTCATGATGCTGGAAGAAAGCCAGTATGAGTCCCCCTTTTATATTACATCTGTCTTCAAGTGTTCACTAGTGTTAGTGGGTCTTGAGGAAGGGGGACATCATGCCCCCCCTTTGATCCATTGAATTGCAAGTCAGGAAGTGTTAAGACAGCTTTAATTAACTAGGCCTGTCCTAGTAACATTTATAGGCAATCCGCTACTCTATAACAGAAAAGGGATTCGCTTTCTGTAAACAACAAAAGAACGGTCCCTGACATTCAAGGACTGGATCTTCTCCACCCCACCACTCCTCCAGAACAATAAGAAGGGCTCTGCACACAGCCCAGCACTGCCCACTCCATCTCAGACAATTCCCCTAGGTGCTTTGCCTCTAGTATGCAACCCTGCTGCTGCCTCCACCTTCTCCAGCACCCAAGAGCTGAGCCACTAGTTTACTCAGTCTGCCCTGCCATGCTAGGGTTAATGACAGGAGGCTGGAAAGCCTCTCTTTCCCCCAAGGGAGCAGTGTGGCCAGGAAGAGTCATCCCAAACTGGCCATGCATTGACTCTCCAGCTGGTTCAGGGGTTGCCCATCCCTCCCTGGCATGGATGCCTTTTCCTTGTCTTTCCCAAAGTTCAATCCCCTTCCGTTCCCCTTTCTAGCTTTCCTTTTTGCCTGTCCCAGCTCTTCTCCCTGCCATCCCTGCTCGTGGGCCGTCTCTGTCCTCCCGCAGCCACACTCTTCCTTGCTCTCCAGTTTTCCTTCTGTCCTCCCTGCTTCTCCCCCTCTCCCTGCCACCACCGCCCTCCTCCAGGTGAGGCTCCTTTTGGCTGAGGGGGCAGCTGCAGGCCCGCAGGGCCTGGCAACGCCATCGGTTTGAGCCATCGCCACCCACGGCCACTCTGCCCTTGCCCTCTGTGCTGGTATGGGAGCCCCGGCAGGTGCATGGAAAGCCTGCCAGCCATGCCCAGAGAGACTCCTCAGGTGCTCAGTAAGAGGCAGCAAACCCTGCTGATCCCTCACAACTCTGTAGGCACCAAAATCCACTTTCCATCTGTTGTGGAAACACTGTGATCAACCAGCCTGCAACTGAGGGAGCACATGAGTCAGAGAGGCCTACGCACCCCTCCCTTCATCGGAGTGGGAAAAACCACCAGAAATGACCCCGGATCCTGGTGTGTTGTTCCCAAACAAGCCAGACTTTGTCAGCCAGCAGCAAGTCAGGGGTGGTTGTTGGCTCATGGATTCTGGCTGGTTTGGGAGCAACAGAGCAGGATCTTGGGTTCGAATGTCACAATAAACAATCAACCTGCTCACACCAGCATTGTGATTGTTCATAGTGAGTCCAGATCGTTAGATAAAAAGTCCTTGCTTTCAATTTAGGAGAAAAGGATACCAGGCAGGCAGCAGTGGATCCAACACTATTTTATTGAACGTTTTGCAAAACGGGTGCAGAGCAGTCTGGACCCCGAGACACGTGTGCAAAAGCCCTTTATATCATATCGCTTCTATTGTTCTTACCAGTAACCAATGAAACAGTTAGTACATCGGCTCACTAAGTCAATAGCCAATAAACAGTCACTATCAGCTTACCAAGCTGTTAGTCATGAGCGCGTCAGTATGATTCCCTTTTTGCTCCGCCTATATTTTCCCGCCACTCGGGCTCTTACGTAACTTGAGACGCCAACGGTTATGGAGTCTCCTTTTTTCTAACAATTCCCTCCTTTAAGTCTTTATTCACGTCTTAAAGCATTTAAAACGGAGTTTCTTTATCAGCACAATAAAGCAAGAGCATCTGTTTTGACAGAGCGGTTTCAATTAACCGCTGGGATAAGCCTCTAGCGCAGGGGATAATGCAACAACCAAATAACACTAAAACTCCTATCATCACTACAAGCGAAATAAGGATTGAGGCTGCTAGGTGTTTCCATTTTCCAAACCATCTTGTTGCACAAAATGCTAGTTTCGCCCCCTGGAGGCTAGTCCAATTTGCCCCAAAGAGGAGAGTCAACTTCAGGCTGGGTCCAACTCGATTTTATTGTTTGCAAACAGTTCGACAAAGGAGCTCACGCTCAAAGCAGAGTCGACCCTGGGCAACCTCCGCGCTACAGTTTTATCACTTAGCTTGCATTCCTCAGCCAGCGTGTTACTTTTGATTGGTTGCCAGCGGTTTGCTTAGCAACCTTATCTTAGGGTTACTGTCTGCTCATTCCCCCGTTCATGGATCACTGCCTTGTTGTGGCGAAGGGGCTTGCGTAACTCAGTGAAGCCATAAGCTATGCCGTGCAGGGCCACCCAAGACGGACAGGTCATGGCAGAGAGTTCTGACAAAATGTGGTCCACTGGAGAAGGAAATGGCAACCCACTCCAGTATTCTTGCCAAGAAAACCCCATGGAACGTATCACAAGGCTAAAAGATATGACGCCGGAAGATGAGCCCCTCAGGTCGGAAGTTGTCCAATATGCTACTGGGGAAGAGCAGAGGGTATTTCCAAGTAGTGCCAGAAAGAGTGAAGCGGCTGGGCCAAAGCCGAAAGGACACTCAGCTGTGGATGTGTCTGGTGGTGAAAAGAAAATCCGATGCTGTAAAGAACAATATTGTTTAGGAACCTGGAATGTCAGATCAATGAATCAAGGTAAGCTGGAGGTGGTCAAACATGAGATGGCAAGATTGAATATCGACATCTTGGGAATCAGCGAACTAAAATGGACAGGCATGGGCGAATTTAATTCAGGTGACCATCATATCTACTATTGTGGGCAAGAATCCCTTAGAAGAAATGGAGTAGCACTCATAGTCAACAAAAGGGTGGAAAAAGCAGTACTGGGGTACAATCTTAAAAATGATAGAATGATCTCAGTACGAATCCAAGGCAAACCATTCAACATCACAGTAATTCAAGTCTATGACCCAACCACTGAGGCCGAAGAAGCTGAGGTTGATCGGTTCTATGAAGACCTACAACACCTTCTAGAACTAACACCAAAAAAAGATGTCCTCTTCATCATAGGGGATTGGAATGCTAAAGTAGGAAGTCAAGAAATCACCGGGATAACAGGCAGGCATGGCCTTGGTGTACAAAATGAAGCAGGACAAAAGCTAATAGAGTTTTGCCAAGAGAACATGCTGATCATAGCAAACACTCTTTTCCAACAGCACAAGAGGCGACTCTACACATGGACGTCACCAGATGGTCAATATCGAAATCAGATTGATTATGTCCTTTGCAGCCAAAGATGGAGAAGCTCTATACAGTCAGTAAAAACAAGACCTGGAGCTGACTGTGGCTCAGATCATGAGCTTCTTGTTGCAAAATTTCGGCTTAAATTGAAGAACGTCGGGAAAACCACTAAACCGTTCAGGTATGACCTAAATCATATCCCTGATGAATATACAGTGGAGGTGAGGAATAGATTTCAGGGATTAGACCTGATAGACAGTGTGCCTGAGGAACTATGGACGGAGGTCCGTAACATTGTTCAGGAGGCAGCAACGAAATCCATCCCAAAGAAAAAGAAATGCAAGAAAGCCAAGTGGCTGTCTGATGAGGCTTTACAAGTAGCTCACGAAAGAAGGGAAGCAAAAAGCAAGGGAGAAAGGGGAAGATATACCCAACTGAATGCAGAGTTCCAGAGAATAGCAAGGAGAGACAAGAAGGCCTTCTTAAATGAACAATGCAAAGAAATCGAGGAAAACAACAGAATGGGAAAGACTAGAGATCTCTTCAAGAAAATTGGAGATCTCAAGGGAACGTTTTGTGCAAAGACGGGCATGATAAAGGACAAAGAAGGCAGGGACCTAACAGAAGCAGATGAGATTAAGAAGAGGTGGCAAGAATACACAGAAGAACTATACAGGAAAGATCTGAATGTCCCTGATAGCCATGATAGTGCGGTCACTGAACTTGAGCCGGACATCCTCGAGAGTGAAGTCAAGTGGGCCTTAGGAAGCATTAGTAACAACAAAGCTAGCGGAGATGACAGTATTCCAGCCGAGCTATTTAAAATCCTAAAAGATGATGCTGTTAAAGTGCTGCACTCAATATGCCAACACATTTGGAACACTCAACAGTGGCCACAAGACTGGAAAAGGTCAGTTTACATTCCAATTCCAAAGAAGGGCAATGCCAAAGAGTGTTCAAACTACCACACCATTGCGCTCATTTCACATGCCAGCAAGGTGATGCACAAAATCCTACAAGCTAGGCTTCAGCAGTATGCGAACCGAGAACTACCGGAAGTACAAGCTGGATTTAGAAGAGGCAGAGGAACTAGAGATCAAATCGCCAACATTCGCTGCATCATGGAGAAAGCAAGAGAATTCCAGAAAAACGTCTATTTCTGCTTCATTGACTACGCTAAAGCCTTTGATTGTGTGGATCACAACAAACTGTGGCAAATTCTTAAAGTGATGGGAGTACCAGACCACCTTACCTGTCTCCTGAGAAACCTGTACGAGGGTCAAGAAGCAACAGTAAGAACCAGACATGGAACAACCAATTGGTTCAAAATTGGGAAAGGAGTACGACAAGGCTGCATATTGTCACCCTGCTTATTTAACTTATATGCAGAGTACATCATGAGAAATGCTGGGTTGGATGAATCAGAGGTCGGAATTAAGATTGCTGGGAGAATTATCAACAACCTCCGATATGCAGACGATACCACCCTAATGGCAGAAAGCGAAGAGGATCTAAAGAGCCTCTTGTTGAGGGTGAAAGAGGAGAGTGCAAAAGCTGGTTTGAAACTCAACATTAAAAAAACTAAGATCATGGCATCTGGCCCCATCACTTCCTGGCATATAGAAGGGGAAGAAATGGAAGCAGTGACAGATTTTACTTTCTTGGGCTCCAAGATCACCGCAGACGGTGACTGTAGCCATGAAATTAAAAGACGCTTGCTCCTTGGGAGGAAAGCTATGGCAAACCTAGACAGCATAGTAAGAAGCAGAGACATCACCTTGCCAACAAAGGTCCATCTAATCAAAGCTATGGTTTTCCCAGTAGTAATGTATGGCTGTGAGAGCTGGACTATAAGGAAGGCTGAGCGCCGAAGAATTGATGCTTTCGAACTGTGGTGCTGGAGAAGACTCTTACGAGTCCCCTGGACTGCAAGGAGGTCAAATCAGTCCATCCTAAAGGAAATCAAGCCTGAGTGCTCATTGGAAGGACAGATAATGAAGCTGAAGCTCAAATATTTTGGCCACCTAATGCGAAGAGAAAACTCCCTGGAAAAGACCCTGATGCTGGGAAAGACTGAAGGCAAAAGGAGAAGGGGACGGCAGAGGATGAGATGGCTAGATAGCATCACGGATGCAATGAATATGAACTTGAGCACGCTCCGGGAGAGAGCGCAGGACAGGAAGGCCTGGCGTGCTATGGTCCATGGGGTCACGAAGAGTCGGACACGACTGAACGACTGAACAACAACAACAACTGCTCATTCCAGGCATGCGCAGCTCTTACAGTACTATGTGCTGCTTAAGACACATACAATGGCTTTTAGGTTACATTTTTACTACAATTCCCCCCTCAAAAGGCTTTTCTCAAATTTATACTCTCTTTGGTCCCGCGGTGGACTATGCACTTAAAGGCGCAAACTATTATTGCTGTGGCATTGATGGTTTTCTCTAAACAGCAAGTGAGGCCTAGGACGCCTTTGTTCTAGCTACTAGAATGTTGACAACAAAAACACTTTTTTTTTTTAACTTTTGGAACTCAGTTTTGTTCCGTTCATCAGGAACCCTTGAAACGAGAGCACCCTCTTTCTGTAGAGCTACTTGAGTCCTTTCAGGGGTTCATTATTCCAACGGTGACCTTCAGGTGGGTCAGCTTCCGGTGTGACCCTCTCTGGTGCAGGTGATGCCTTTATTCAGTGTGATGAATCCACTTCTTTTCTTTGGCGACTTTTATAGCAATGGGAGTGGTAAGTAGGATCTGAAACAGACCCTTCTGCTTCTTGGTAGGTGGTTCATCTTTCTAGGACTGGATTAGCACCCAATCGCTGGGATTGAGATTATGCACTGGAGCATCTAAAGGCCAGGATTGGTGCGGTGTCGCAAACCTGTGAAAACAAAACAGACTGCAAAGAAGTAACATAACCTTGAATCTTAAAACTTTTACTTTTAAATTCACATTTAAGCTATCAGCCATAGGTAATATCCGAGGTGGGCACTTATGGAATGTTTAAAAGGTGTCAATTTAATACTTCCCTTGGGGGCGCACCATACTCGAGTCAAGGTGATTAGCAAGGCCTGTGGCCTTTCAACTTAATCTTTAAACAAATTTTAATGAGCATTGTCTTTAAGGTGCGGTTCATCTTCTCAACTTGACTTGTAGATTGAGGTTTCCAAGGGGGGTGTAGCTTCTAGTTAGTTTGTTATGCCTGGGCCACTACTTGCGTCACTTGTCCAACAAAATGGGGCCCCTGATTTGATTAACTCCCTTTAGGTAACAAGAGCTTAGGGATTACTTTTTAACAGGATCTTGGCTACTGTCTGAGCGGTGCAGTCAATTGCTTTTATCATTACTAGCAGGTACCGATAGCCATGAGACTGGGGCAACTCTGAAAAGTCAATTTGAAATCTCTGAAAAGGATAGTAAGCGCATGGGCGACTTCTCATTTGAGCTGGGGGCTCAAACATCTTTGAATCATTTTTGAGGCACAAAGGGCAGTCAGCCACTGTTCTCAGGTCTTGGTCTAACCTGAAGGAGGTGCTATCTGCCTCGGGCGCACTCAAAATCGGGGTGTTAAAGGGGGATGATCCCTTTATTAACTAACCATAATTTTTGAACTTCTCAATGAGCGGCTTCAAGCCTGCACAGGTGACTTTTTTCAGAGGATACTGCCTTACGCACACAGGGCTCTCCCTTTTTAAAGAAGATTTTAATTTGTGTTATGCATTTGGTCGGGCAGGGGTTCTGTCTGCCCACACACATGGATTAACATTCTCTAAAATCTCAGTCCCTTTGGCCTCTGACACAATCTTGATTGCTTGAAGAGCCATTCGATAATTTGAGCCCTGCATTGCTGGCAGCTGTACTACAATCTGATTATCACTGAAGAAGATTTTAGCTTGCAGTTTTGTTAACAAGTCCCACCCCAAGAGGGCAACCAGGTATGCAGATGAAACTACAAAGGTATGTTCCAGTATGTTATTTCCAGTCTTCGTGAGGAGGGGCTTACACATGGGCAATTTAGTTTGTTTTTTTCCCCTTTAATTTCTTTTATAGTTACATGCTTTCCACTTTCTCTTGCCGGGGGGCTTCACAGGGATCATAGAAAATGTGGCTCCAGTATCTACTAGGGCTTTACAGTCCTCGCCACCAACCCTTACTTTTACCTTGGGATTCTCCCGAGCGTTTGTTCGTAGGGTGGTGGCCCTTCAGCTAGACTCCCCCCCACTGGACGACCCTGCCAGCATTTGGCAGCCTTCAGGGTGAGTCTCTTTTCTCTTTTCTTTCAGCTCTGGACAATCTTTCTTCCAATGTCTCTTCTCTCGGCAATACACACATTTATTGAGCCCCGGTCGGCCCTTTCCTTTTCTGCCCCCCCCCCCCCCCGGTCGCTTCTGTGCTCTCAAGCTGCTGTTTATATCTCCGCCCATGGTGGCTGCCAGCATTGCCTTTTCCTTTTTCCAGGAATGGCACTTTTTTATGTGCTCTCATGTGCACCATAGCTCTAAAAACTTCATGATCTGGGGTCTGATAAGGCTAAAGCAGGCGGTGATATTAAGGCTTGCTTCAATTTAAGAAAAGCCTTTTTTATTTTAATTGTCCACTTCTAGTGGGTAATATTTTTGTTAAAGCTTCATACGGGGGCTTCACCCCTTTTTATGGCTACTATAGCCTCCCTCTTGTAACAGGCACACTTATCTTTTGGCTTGTCTGTTCTGCAAATCATGTTTCAAATTCTCTGTGCCATGCACCAGTTTTAACTCTTTGTTTTCTCTGCAAGTTAGGCTGTTTGCCATTGCTTCGACAGAGACTCGCTTGCTTAGATCTTCTTACTAATCTCAACGACACACATTTGGGATAAGCTTTCTTTCTTTTTTAAGCCTTTTTGTCTGCTACTTTCTTCTGCCTTCTTTTATACCTTTTTCATATCATTAAAATCTAACACCATGACTGGAAAACATTTGTTTTGTATAGTAGGGCATGGTGGAGCAGATCTAACCATTATACTGCTCCTCTGACTGCATGGTCAGGGCCCATCAAAATCAAGGGAAGGGCGTTCTCATATGTGGAAAGAGTTCCAAGCCACCATTTTTGCATCGGCAACTCCACACTGCATGAGTTTTGGCAGAGTGTCAGGTTTGCCTCTGAGCAAATGGAACGTCAGAACAGTTCAGATTTTGAGAAAGAGCTGGAACACATGGGGCAGGAACTTTCGTAGGCTTCAGAAACACAGCTGGGCTTAGAAGTATCACGGGAGAGTGGGGGACTCTTTCTCTCTCACCTCTTAAGTTAAGAGAATTTGCTGCCCCCTTTTTAAAGGGAAACTAACTTTCGTAGTTTCTCTTTGAACTTTTTGAAGGCTGTTTCCTTTGTAGTCTATGAATCTCTAGCAATTTGTATCTGTATGCTTCATTAGGGTAAATGAAATCAAAGCCTTGGAAATCATAGAATCATAGAATAGTAGGGTTGGAAGGGGCTTACAAGGCCATCGAGTCCAACCCCTTGCCCAGTGCAGGAATCTAAATCAGAGCATCCCTGACAGATGGCTGTCCAGCCTCGTCTTGAATGCCTCCAGGGTGGGAGAGCCCACCACCTCCCCAGGTAATTGGTTCCATTGTCGTATTGCTCTAACAGTTAGGACATTTCTCCTGATGTTCAGCTGGAATCCAGCTTCCTGTCACTTGAGCCCATTATTCTGTGTCCTGCACTCTGGGATGATTGAGAAGAGATCCTGGCCTTCCTCTCTGGGACAACCTTTGAAGAGTGCTATCAGATCTCCTCTCAGTCTTCTCTTCTCAAGGCTAAATATACCCAGTTCTTTCAGTCAAATGCAGCTTTTTATCTGAGTGTTGAAATCACAAATCAAACTGTACACTGAGCTGATCACAAACAAACACACAATCTACAACAACGGGAGTTTAAGGCTATGACAAGCCTCACAGTACTTTTTATGGCAAGTCTTTAACTGTCTAAAGTTCCAGTCCATGTGCAGAGTGCCTCTAACAAAGAAGGCTTTGGGCCATAAACAAGGGATATTTTTAACAAAAGCTCTGTGTCTCTTCATCAGTTCGAATGGGGAAGGTGTAACCTTACACCTCTTCTAGATTCCTCCACAGATAAGAACAGAGCAGTGCTGCTCAGCTTTCCAGCTGTGATGCTTTTCTTGTTTTTTTTTTTTTTTGCAAATCTCACTCTTTTGTCAGGTCCTCACAGACACCTTCCAGCCTCTCTGCTTGCTAAGGCTAAACCAGCCACGGCGAAGGGGGGTTAGGCAAGTCCCCTTTGGCTCTGCTCTGAGCAGGCTGACAGAGATAAGCTTACACAGGCCCTGATATTTTAAGAACTTGCTCTGTCTTTGTTTCTTGATTTTGCCACAGTCTTTAAGTCGTCAAACAAATCTCTTTCTTCAGAAGTTGCAACTTTTTTAACTGCTTTTGCTTCTTCTAACAAACTTGGATACGGTGGCAGACAAACTGTCTCTGGAGGGCCCCCTCCCTCCCCCAACAACCTCTCCTCCCAACCTAACAGACCGAATCAGACTGGGGGGAGCTCAGGGCACCTTGGGCAGGGTCTCCCAGTCTTCAAGCTCCTTCTGTGGGGCTTGAATCAGGGAGAATAGGGGCTTTGGGCTTCACCTCGGAGCATACCATCATGACTTTACAATATTGAACTTTATATTCAACCTTTTCTCGCCTTCAGTGGATTTTGGTTGGCACTCATCCAAATGCTGATAACCTCACCTTCCCTGAGGCAAATTTATCTCTTACTACTTGATTCAGACACCACCCGGGGTCTCTTGCCCCTGTGGTCCTTTGCCAGTAACACATTTACACATTTACACTTCTGTAACTAAGGGGGATTCTTTCTGCACCAATTCAACCAACCATCAATATAGGCGAATTGATCCCATTGCCCAATATTCACCACATTTTTATATACAGCATTTACAAGATTTACACCAAAGGATCCTATGTCTGGCCAACTAATTCCAAATGCTGGCCATTCCAATTGACAGAGTGTAACCAGCTTGCCTTTCGACATCTTAGTACACGGAGTCTGACAAACCTCAGACGCTTGACTTTGCTAAAGTTGTTTAGCATGCATCCCAAGGGAGTGGCAGAGCTTTCTAATCGGGAGCTACCCGCCCCCATTGTGCCTACCTCTATTTGAAACCATACACGGAGCCTGACAAACCTCCGACACTGACACGGAGTCTGACAAACCTCAGACGTTTACACAGAGTCTGACAAACCTCAGACGCTCCGAAGGCAACTCAAAAAGAAAGACAGAAGGGAAATCAAGTACTTACTCTGCCCAACACCCTAGTGCCGTCTCTTCAGACCCATTCAGCCTGGTTGACTCAATCAATGGAGTCCACGCTTTTAACCTCCTGGGTGTCCCGACCCCCGTTCTCTGGTGCCGTGGCAGACCTCAAAGGCGGTCCGGCGTGCCCCACAGGCACCTTTGCCGGTTCTGTCGTTTGACCCCAGGGTGGTCCAAGGGACTCCTGACTGCTCACCAGTTTGTTGCACAAAATGCTAGTTTCGCCTCCTGGAGGCTAGTCCAATTTGCCCCAAAGAGGAGAGTCAACTTCAGGCTGGGTCCAACTCGATTTTATTGTTTGCAAACAGTTCGACAAAGGAGCTCACGCTCAAAGCAGAGTCGACCCTGGGCAACCTCCGCGCTACAGTTTTATCACTTAGCTTGCATTCCTCAGCCAGAGTGTTACTTTTGATTGGTTGCCAGCGGTTTGCTTAGCAACCTTATCTTAGGGTTACTGTCTGCTCATTCCAGGCATGCGCAGCTCTTACAGTACTATGTGCTGCTTAAGACACATACAATGGCTTTTAGGTTACATTTTTACTACAATCTCTCTAACCAGGCAGTCACGGGGTTGTTAATCCCTGAATTCTTGGCTAATTCTTCAGACAAGGCGGTGAGGCCCTGCAAAGCCCTTGTTACCGTGCCATCTGGGGCAGTGTTGTTAGGGATGAAGGTGCAACACCGTCCACCTAGCATGACACAAACCCCTCCTTTTTCTGCTAACATCATATCAAGAACACACCAATTTTCCCAAGCCATTTGGCTGGTGGCATCTAGCTGCTCAGCCAATCCTTTTACAGCATCTCGAGTATAGTTTATAAACCTCTGTTGATTATAATAAACGTAATTGATCCAATCTACATTTTTGTTAATGGTCACCCACCAAAACAGGGTAGATTCAAATCCTGCAGAAATTTGATTTCTTCCTTTGAACTCGTCTGGCACTCCCCTTGGTACTCCTATGGAGTCAATATATATTTGATCATCAAAAGGGGTTACTGATCGTTTCTGCCGGGGTTGGCCAGTCTTCTCTGCTGGATGATATGCAGGTGAAAAGGGGACTGCCAACTGAACTAACCCACAAGCTCCGGACCAATTGGAGGGCAATACCTCATACAACTCTAGACCACCACAATACCACCAGAGATCAGCTCGTGGGATTGAAAGGGAATTATTCCTAAAGCGGGTGGAATTAAGACATCTTACTTTACTTGTCAGGTTCCCTATACGCCCCTCTGTGTCTGCAAGGTTTCGGTGTATGCATCCGGTATGGTTTCTTCTTTGCAGGAAGACTGTGGAAGGTCTGACGCGATCCTTTAATTTGAGTGGGGGGTATAATTTATTGAGGGTTTGGCATTCCTCCTCTCCCCATGCATCAGGGTGTTGGAACAAACGGATCACGCAGGTGAGGAGGGAAGGAGTGTCCCAGCCCAGTGGAAAGGGCAGCACCTTTGCTACAGATCTCCCTGTGGCACAAACAAAACAGTCAGACTTATTTAAAGACTTGGCTGTATACTTTATCCACTCTAACCACACATTATCAGTTTCCTCTGTTATTGGGATTCCTAACCTGGTTCTCCAGGGATGCCTCTCTTTCTTGGGGATCTGTACCAGAAGTGGTTTGAGGGGTGTTGGTGTGACATTTCGGGGTTTTATCTTAAAGCTGTCAAGCCCAAGTCCTTGAGGTATCACCATCCACATTAATATTTCTTTAACTAACATTACCAACACCACCCACAATACTTGCTTCATATTACAAGTTTTTTGTAATTCAAACCCGAGCTTTTCCCAGATGTTGTGACTTGTATATTACAGGCAATTGTGGCTCCTGGATGGCTTCTTCGCCTGTGTCCCTGGCAGCTTCCGGAGGAGTGCCAGGGAGCAAAGGACCGTTGTCCTCCTGTTCTTTCCAGGTGACAGAAGGAAGCAAGGGTCGCTTAAATGGCTTTATCCAGCTGCAATGTGTCCATTTACTAGAACCCACAAGCTTTACACACGAGTGGCTGGTTGGTCCCACCAAATAAGGCCCCTCCCACCCTTCCTTTAAAGCTTCTTTATTCCACTTTTTCAGCAACACCTCATCTCCCGTCTGGAAGAGATGGATAGGTGCATCTAACGGCAGTCTCTGAAACGGAACGGAATAAGCTCGTAGCTGTGAAAGAACAGATGAAGAGAAGTCAACTGATCCCTTAGCATCTGATCACCCACCTCCCACTTGACTTCCTCCTTCCTTCCGCAGTGTACCCGAGGCGGGAACCCAAACATCAGTTTGAAGGGGGACAATTTTATGTCCTTTCTTGGCATCCTTCGAAGCTTCGTTAAAGCTATTGGCAGAGCCTCAACCCAAGTGAGCTTCACCCCTCGCTGGAGTTTGGTTAAAGTCTCCTTGAGGCTCCAATTGATTCTTTCAACTTGTCCACTTGCCTGGGGCCTCCAGGGGCAATGTAAATGCCACTCTACTCCCAGAGCTTGTGCCAGCCCCCGTGTAATAACTGAGGTGAAATGTGAGCCCTGATCGGACTCTATAACTTCGGGCAGGGAGAACCGGGGCACCACCTCCTGTAACAATTTAGCAACAACAGTTTTAGCTTGGCAGTTCCTACATGGAAACGCCTCTACCCACCCCGTCATTTGACATACTATTACAAGCAAATACCTGTAACCCCTACATGGTGGCATCTCAGCAAAATCAATCTGCACCCTCTGGAAAGGATAGTAGGCCCATGGTCGCCCTCCTTTTGGAGGAGGGGGTGCCCTGGGAGGGTTGGTTTTCTGGCAGACTTCACAGGTTGCGGCTAGTCGTTGGGCGCATACAGTTAAGCCAGGGGAGACAAACAGGTTCTTGCAATAGTCGATCATGGCTGATGCTCCAGGGTGTCCAAGAGAATGGTGAACTTGCTCTAGAACAACCCTCTGCAGGGTCTGTGGAAGAAGCAGTCTTCCATCTGTCATCTGGATCCATCCGTCATCGCAGGGACTTATTCCGTGTTCTTGTGCCATCTGTAACTCAGCAGGGGAGTATGTGGGGCGCTCTTTTCTTTTGGGTAGAATGAGGAATGTTCCTTGGATTCCCTCTCTGGCTGCTCTTTTTGTGGCCTCATCTGCCTTCTGGTTTCCCTGTCTCCATTTTTCCTCTTTTTCTTTCCCATGGGCTCGGACGTGGACAAAAGCTACTTGTGAGGGTAGATGGAGGGCATCCAGAAGATCCACTATTAGGCTGCCATTAGCCACCGGAGATCTGTTTGCTGTAAGGAATCCCCTCTCTTTCCACAGTTGCCCATGAGCATGCACAACGGCGAAGGCATTTTTGCTATCGGTATAAATATTTACTCGCTTTCCCTTGCTGGCTTGCAGGGCTCTTGTCAGGGCTACCAGTTCAGCGGATTGGGCAGAGAAATGAGGAGGCAGCCTTTCCTCACGCACACTCTCGTCTAGAGTAACGACCGCCGCTCCTGTGTAGCGCCTTCCATCCAGCATATAGCTAGATCCATCTACAAACAGATCTCTGGCTCCCTCTATTGGTTCATCCTCAAGGTCCGGTCGGCCTTTGGTGTCTAGGTCTAATACTTCAAGGCAGTCATGATCTGGGAGTCCTGATCCGTTTGTGCCCAGTAATGTTGGCAGTAGTGTGGCGATATTAAAGCTACAGCAAGCCTTAAAAGTGAGGTTTTCGTTTGTTAGTAAACCTATTTCATATCGGGAATGCCGGGCTGGGTTGAGAAATGTGCTTCCTCCTCCTGATCCCAAAATTTGTGGCACTCCATGCGGCACCCAAACTTCAATGGGTCCTCCCATCGTCATTTTCTCGGCCTCGGTACAGATCAGAGCTGTTGCCGCTACTGCCCTCAGGCAACTTGGCCATCCTCGTGCTATGACATCTAGGACCTTGGAGTAATATCCCACTGGTCTCCAAGAGGGCCCTTTTCGCTGGCAAAGCACTCCCAAAGCTATGCCCTTATTTTCATGCACATAAAGTCTAAATGGCCGGCTGGGATTTGGTATGGCTAGAGCAGGTGGTGACACAAGAGCAGCTTTAAGACTGAGAAAAGACTTATTCATTTCCTTAGTCCATTTCCATTTATCCAGTCTATCTTTCTGCAGCGCCTCATACAGCGGCCGCGCTGTCTCCCCATAGTTTGCTATCCATAGTCGGCAGAATCCGGTCAACCCCAGGTAAGCCCTCAATTCGCGGGGGGACTTAGGGACAGGAGTGTCACGGATGACTTCGACTCTTTCTTGCCCTAGGCTCCGAGTCCCTTTAGTTATGTGGTAGCCTAGGAATTTTACAGTTGGTTGGGCCAACTGTACTTTTTCTTTTGACACTTTATACCCCCCCCCCGCTAGATAGTTGAGGAGGGAAACCGTCCCACTCAGGCATGCATTCTTGGCCTTGGCTGAAATCAGGAGGTCATCACAGTACTGGAGGAGATGCACCACTGAGTGCTGCTGGACCCAGGGTTCGAGATCCTTTTGGAGCTGCTGGCCAAAGATGACCAGTGAGAGATTGAGCCCCTGAGGGATGACTGTCCATGCTAATTGAACTTTTGACCCCCCCTCTGGGCTTTCCCATTCAAAGGCGAACAAAGGCCTTGAATCAGGGTGGAGGGGGATGCTGAAAAAGGCGTCTTTTAGGTCTATGACAGTGAACCAGGCGTGCTCTTCCGGAATTCCTACAAGGAGGGTGTGTGGGTTGGGGACCACAGGATGGGGGGCCTCGATCTGCTGATTAATGAGCCGGAGGTCTTGCACTAAGCGGTAGCCCTTGCCCCCCCTCCCCTTTTTGGCACAGCGATGATGGGCGTGTTATAGGGGGACATTATCTCAATGAGCCAGCCTTCTTCTCAGAGCTTTGTTATTACTGGTTGTAGGCCCTCCTTTCCTTGGCGGGAAAGGGGATACTGTTTCACATGAACAGGCCTTGCTCCCTCCTTGAGGGGAATTTTGTATGGTGCTGCTGACTTGGCACGAGAGGCCCCTCCAATCCTGGCCCAAGCTAGAGGGTTGGCTCTGTTTTCTATTAGGCTCCAGTCCTCGGTGGCCTCTGGGGTGGATTCTTCTGCAACCTTCAAAAGGGCCATTTGGTAGTTACTACTCTGCTGTTTAGGGAGCCGTATCTCCATCCTTCCGTCAGGAGTAAAAGCAATCTCAATTTGGAGTTTAGTCAATAAGTCCCTTCCTAGCAATGCCACCGGACAGGAGGGGGTACAGACAAATGCATGCTCTAGGTGTGTTTTCCCAACCTTGGTGAACAGGGGACGAGAGAGGGGCACTTGGGTTGCCCTTCCCTCGACCCCCGTTATGGTGGTGAACCCCCCACCTCCCGTTGGGGGCTCACTGAGGGGGAGGACGGACAGGGTGGCCCCTGTGTCCACAAGGGCTTTGTAGGAGCGGCCCCCAACCTTTATTTTGACCGTGGGGTCCCGTCTTGCCTCAGAGACGGCTAAGAGGGGGCCGGGCCCCGGTCTGTCCTAATCTCTTTCCTGTTCATACAGAACTCTCTCTGCTCCTCCTGTATTTTCCCCTCTCTCTTTCTGCTTCAAAGCCTCACAGTCACGCTTCCAGTGCCCCATTTTCTTACAAAAGGCACATTGATCTTTCCCCAGGGGAGATCCTTTCCTTCCCCCTTTCCTCCCCTTTCTAGCTCCCTCTTTGTCAGGTTTAAGAACCGCAGCAAGGAGCTTGGCCTGCCTCTTGTCTTTTTCTTTTCCTTCTTCTTCTTCTTCTCGCCTCTCATAAACCTTTTGAGCTACTTCAACTAAAACTCCTAGGTCAGCTGCCAACCCTCCTTCAACTTTTTGCAACTTCTTTCTGATGTCCTGGCAGCTATTTCCCACGAACTGAGTTGTGAGGATCCTTAAATTATTTGGATCATTCAAGTCAATGTCAGTATATTTAGCGAAGGCTTCCCTCAGCCTTTGGAGGAACACGGCAGGAGGTTCGTTTTTGTCTTGCTTTAGAGTCAGGACTTTTTGCAAATTGGGGGCCCTTCTCGTGGCTTGCTTCATGCCTGCTAAAATGAGTTGAAAATAGTCAGCATGTAAGCGTCTATGTGCCGCTGTGGCCACCCCCCAATTGGGTCACCCTGTGGGCAGAACCTCCGCCGTCTCCTCCTCGGTTGCCTGGGGATTTTCCTCCCTATACTTGGCTCATGCCCCCGCAAGGATGGTTGGCTTTTGGCTGAGAAAACAGGTGTTCAATAGCATTTGTGTATCGTCCCATGTGGGGTTGTGAGTAAGCCTCACATTCTCCATCAGAGACAGGAGTGGCCCGGGATCCTCTTCAAAGGAGGGGTTAAATTGTTTCCAATTATACAAATCAGATGTTGTGAATGGGACATAAACAAACATCGTCCCTTGAGGATGTTGGGCGGTAGGGTCGGGGACTTCTCTGATGGGGAAGGTGAACTTCACCGGTGGTTGGGGGTCCTTTCGCAGGTTGTAGTTAGGTCCCCCTTTTGCTTCTCTCTGTAGGACCTCCAATCTTTCCTCTAGGGAATATAGACGATCTTGGAGAGTGTCCCGGCGTTCAACTAGAGGGGTGGGGTCCTCTGGTACTATTTCGTGAGAGGGGTCCTTCTCGGGGGCATCTAACCGCTGGGCGGGCCCCTCAGGAGAGGGTGGTGGTTGCAACGGGCGTGGTCGCCCTGCGACGGCTGTCCCGTAGGGAGGAGGAAGCAGTAGGTCCTCCGGTGCCGTGGCCACGACCCTGGGTGGTCCTTCTTTTGGTGGTTTCCTTTTGACCACCATGGGAAGGGCAAGGGACATGCATTTAACAACCCACGGAGCGCGCCTGCCGCCAAGGGGCACACAAGTTGCCCACGAATCAATATAAGGGAACTGGTCCCAACTTCCCCTCTGTGCTACTATTGTTCGCACATCAGATACCAAGGTTGGGTCAAAAGACCCCTCGGGTGGCCATTTGGGTTCTAATATTGGCCATTCCCGGGTGCAAAAAAAGACAAGACGATCCTTTGTCATCTTAGTTCCATAATCCTGCTTAAAACGTGACCAATTGCGCAAATAACACTCCAAGGGCGTATGGGACTTCTTCACAGACTTAGATTGGGACCCGCCCATGACGGTGGGAATTTCAATCAGCAATTCTTGCGCTTCGCCCTCCTCTGACCTAGCCCGTCTCCGGGGTAAGGAAATGCAGATCGGGGCTCCCCACTCGCTTCGCCCGTAGGCGTCTCACACAATCACAAACACACCACCGTCCCGCGTTTATCCCCTAATGTAAGCTGTTTCACTTACCCCAAAAGCCTCTTCTGTCCCGCCCACAGCTGCGTCCAGCTGCTTATTGATCCACTGCCGGTGCCTAAAAGGAGTGATCACGTCTCCCTCTTCCTCTGGCATTGGTCCCCAGGCGCCTCCGCCACCACCGTCGTGAGGAGAAGGCAGTGTAAAACAACCGCCTGTGGCCACTTCTCCTCCACGGCCCCTCGGCTCAGTGCGAAGGGGACGCGCCCCGAAGCAGGATCCGAGTCACGGCACCAAATTGTTAGATAAAAAGTCCTTGCTTTCGGTTTAGAAGAAAAGGATGCCAGGCAGGCAGCAGTGGATCCAACACTATTTTATTGAACGTTTTGCAAAACGGGTGCAGAGCAGTCTGGACCCCGAGACACGTGTGCAAAAGCCCTTTATATCATATCGCTTCTATTGTTCTTACCAGTAACCAATGAAACAGTTAGTACATCGGCTCACTAAGTCAATAGCCAATAAACAGTCACTATCAGCTTACCAAGCTGTTAGTCATGAGCGCGTCAGTATGATTCCCTTTTTGCTCCGCCTATATTTTCCCGCCACTCGGGCTCTTACGTAACTTGAGACGCCAACGGTTATGGAGTCTCCTTTTTTTCTAACAAGATGATCCAGGAATGCCTCAGGAATATGTGCAGATGCAGCCATTGACTTCACATCCTGCTTGGGGGGAATCTGTTAGGCAGCCCTGTTGCAGCTCTGACAGGAAAAGGACGCTGCGCTAGATAGACCTTTGAGATGATCCCTCACGATTCAGTTTAATCTGTCTTCTCATGAAATTGGGTTTTAACTCCTCCCAGGGCAAATGTAGCCAGTAAAGCAGTATATACATTAAAACAAACAAACCACTTGCATGGGGCAAACGGCAACTAAACCGCATTCATTTGTGGTTGGGTGGGCGGAGTCCTGCAAGTAGAAATGAGCGTCATCAACTGCATAGATGCGAGGAAGCAAATGAACAGAAGTTTGCGCCCCACCCTTCTTCCCACTCCCATCCTTATTGAAGGGCAATGGAAGACAATGAATTACTTCCGCTGTGCTTGTTCATAGGAGCGCAGCTTTGAATCAACATGCTTTCCCCCTCTCTCCTTCCCTCAAGTGCTCAATGAAGTTCATTAGATGAGTGGCTTCAAAGCAGACTTCATGGAAAATATCCCCCTTTCTGTCCACACTTTCTCAGCAGGAGGAAGGAGACTCCTTGGGGGGCAATGGGCAGTTAATGTCGCTACTCTCCTTCATAGCTACGCTCCTGTGGGTCCACCCTTTTATGACACCGCTTTCACTTCTGCCAATCAACGCTGCTCCCCCCACTGCACTGAAGGCAGTTCAGGTCACATGGACTCCCAAACTGCATTGAAGTTGCTGCAACAGGAAAATCCATCACAAAACGAGTTTGCAATAATGAGAATTTCTCAATGAAGCCATATCTAAATATTATTAATAAATAGATAATTGTTTGTGTTGCCATGTGATTTGGCCACTGCATATGAGGGAGGAAAGGTGCTGGATTGTGCAGAATTTTTTTTTTTCAGGTTTAGGCATTCAGAGCAGAAAAAAGTGCAAGATTGATGTTGCTAGCAGTGGCCCAGTTGCTATTCAGATCAGAGAAGAGTGACTTTGTTGCAGCCGACAGTATACTAGGTAAGGTCTTTCAGAGCAGTGGTTAAAGAGGGGATAGGAATACAGCCATGTACAGACGGACTTTCAAGGTTTTCCACCTATTTCTGGGCAGAGAAATTGTGGGGACCCCTTCACCAGACTTCTCCAGGGAGAGGAGAAATTCTCCATGTTTCTCAGGAGTGGGACTCACTGTCAGCAGGGGCAGCAGCAGAGCATCTTCCTTGCCTTCCTGGTTTGTGTTTTGCTGCCGCATTTGACAGCAGCAGTAACTGTGCTGGCAGCCTGGCCACCCCTTGGCATCCCTCACAGTGCCCGGCACCTAACGTTGTTCTCCAGCCGCGTGTGTGGAAAATAGCAGCCCCCACAAAAAGTGGTGGAAGATATACAAAGAAATGTTGGCAAAGTGGCTTTCTTTTTCTAAGGGGGTGAGAAAAAGAAAAATCCAGAAAGGTTCTCAGACAAATGTCTTTGGAGAAATTTCCGGTGCTCTCCAGGCAGGAGCGCCCCTGCTGCATCTCCAAGCTCCATCCCACCCTGTGCCTGCCGCTCAGGGAGGCCCCGCATGGAAACACTGCAGGGACTCTCTTGGGATGGGAAGTGCCCGTGGCAAGTGTCCCTGAATGACATTGTGAAGGTATCTCTCAGCCAGGGTGGCTGTCTCCTTCCTGCTCCTGCATTTCATTTCATTTCATTTCAGAAATCAATTTCCTTAAATCTCTAGTTTAAAAAAAGAGTTGATGAAATGTGACTTTGAGGGAATGTGGTGAAATGAAAACTTCAGTCTGGATTTTATATGATTTGTTAGCAGGTTCTTAAAACCCTAAATCAAAAGAACACTCATGAGTTGAAATATTTGAAAGCTGGAGCTTATCGCTTTGGCAATTTGCAAACAAACATCACGCAAGTGGTTTTCTTCCTAATCCAAGTCCCCACCAGGGACCGGGGGACCAGCACTGTCGTTTGCAATGCAGCAGCCAAGCAAGGGCACGTTACAGTCTGGCATGAGTTGCCTGCCCTGCAATGGCTCAGTGCCTCGATGGTCCTGCTGTGTGAACAGGGACAAAATCCCCTTCTGGGATTTTCCCCTCGAAGGAGGTCTGAGCAGAGGGAGGAGCCACCCTGCACGTGGTGCCAAAGGCCTGGATCCAAATCTACCTGGGACAGTGTGGGCTTCGTAGACGTGCTCTGAAGGAGAGCCGAGGAATCAGATTTTATATTTAAGTGGAAAATTGCCCAGGAAATCCAACACAGTCACATGTGACTTCAGAAAAGGAAACTTCTCTAAAATGAGGGAACTGGTGAAAAGGACGTGAAAGGGGGGAATCAAGAGGATTAAATCCCTTCAGAATGCTTGGAGATGACTGAAAACCACAATAATAGAAGCCCAGCTAAAATGCATACCACAGGTTAGGCAAGGTAGCACCAAGCCCAAGAGGTCGCCGGCATGGTTAACGAGCAGTGTTAAGGGAGCCATTGGAGAAAAGAGAGCTTCCTTCGGGAAGTGGAAGTCTTGCCCAAGTGAGGGAAACAAAGGGCAGCACAAGCTTGCACAAAAGTGGTGCAAGCAGACAATAAGAGATGCAAAACAGCACTTTGAAGAGCTTATTGCTAACAGCATCAAGGCCAACAATAAAGAACCCTTTAAATATATCACAAGCAGAAAACCAGCTAGGGAGACAGTGGGACCATTGGATGACAATGGAGTTAAAGGTGGACTGAAGGGGGACAAGGAGATTGCAGAGAAGCGGAATGAATTCTTTCAATTGGTCTTCACTGCAGAAGATATAGGACAGAATCCTGTGCCTGACTGATGTTTTCAGGAAGGGAGTCTGAGGAACTGAGGCAAATAGTGGTGACAAAAGATGAAGTTCTCAACCTTATTGAGAGATTGAAAGCAAATAAATCACTGGGCCCAGATGGTATCCATCCTAGAGTTCTCAAAGAACTCAAAGACGAAATGGCTGATCTCCTAATCAAAATATGCAACACGTCCCTAAGATCAGCCTCTATACCAAAGGACTGAAGAATGGCCAACATAATGCCAATTTTCAAAAGGGGATCCAGGGGGGATCTAGGAAATTACAGGCTGGTTAGCTTAACATCTGTTCCTGGTAAATTGGTTGAAGGCAGTATTAAAAATAAAAGTAATAAGTATATAGAAGGAGAAGCTGTGTTGAAAAAGAATCAACATGGCTTCTGCAAAGGTAAGTCCTGTCTCACTAACCTTTTAGAGTTCTTTGAGAGTGACAATAAACATGTAGATAGGGGTGATCCAGTAGACATTGTTGACTTGGACTTCCAAAAGGCTTTTGACAAAGTCCCTCAGCAAAAATTCCTGAGCAAACTTAGCAGTCATGGAATGAGAGGAGAGATCCTCTTTTGGATTAGTAACTGGTTAAAGAAATTCTAGGGGTGGACGAAAGTCCCTTACCTGTCCTCGAAGGACGTTCGTGGTGGGGGGGAGGCGCTTCGCTGCTCCCCCCCCGAAGTTCAGGCCGGGGGGGGAGGCTTCCCGCCTTGCCCCGTCCGAAATTCAGGCCGGGGGGGAGGCTTCCCGCCTCGCCCCGGCCGCAAACGCGAAAGTTTTTTTTTTTTTAACGCCCCTTGATAGGCTACGTGACGATTAACGTAGCCTATCATGGCTAGATTTGCAAAGTCAGCCGTGATAGGCTACGTCAATCGTCACGTAGCCTATCACGGGTGACTTAAAAAAAAAAAAAAAGCGTTGCCCTTATTTTCGCCGTAGTCTACGTAAACCTTTACGTAGACTACAGCGACCAAATAAGGAATGGGAATGGCGGCTCCCTATGGGGGCCGCCATTATCCGTACACACTTTTTTTTTTTTTTAAGTCACCCGTGATAGGCTACGTGACGATTGACGTAGCCTATCACGGCTGACTTTGCAAATCTAGCCGTGATAGGCTACGTTAATCGTTACGTAGCCTATCAGGGGGCGTTTTTTTTTTTCTTTTATTGCAATGGCGGCGGCGGCAGCCGGTCAAAAGACCGGCTGCTGCTCCCGCCCCGCTCAAACACCCGCCGAACCGCCGGCCGGACCCGCTGCCGGGAGGGACATTCGGCGAAGGTAAGTCCCGTCCCGGGGGGCGTGCGAGGGGTGGGGGGGGTTCGGAGGATTTCTCCCTGAAACTTGTTCGGGGGGCCGAACACGTTGCCGCTCGGCCCCCCGAAGTTTCAGGGAGAAATTCTCCGCCAACCCTATAAAGAACAGAAAGCAGAGAGTAGGAATAAATGGTAAGTTCTCCTAATGGAGAGAAGTAGATAGTGGGATCCCACAGGTATCTGTATTAGGACCAATGCTTTTCAACCTGTTCATAAATGATCTGGAATTACGAGTGAGCAGTGAAGTGGCCAAGTTTGCTGATGACACCAAATTATTTAGGGTGGTTAAAACCAAAAGGAATTGTGAAGACCTCCAGAAGGAATTCTCCTAATTGGGAGAATGGGCATCTAAATGGCAAATGTGGTTCAATGTAAGCAAATGTAAAGTGATGCATGTTGGAGCAAAAAATCCCAACTTCAAGTATAGGCTGATGGGATCTGAGCTAGCGGTGACTGACCAGGAAAGAGATCATGGGGTTGTGGTGGGCAGCTCAATGAAGATGTCAACCCAGTGTGTTTAAAGGTCTTAGCAGCAATGTTAAAAGGAGGAAAACAGCTCTCATTTTTAAGGCAGGGGAAGTGGTCTTTCTTAAAAAAACCCATATAAAAGCTCATCATGAAAGTACTTGGATCAATGAGATGTTGGGAACAGGGTTGTTAGAGAGAAGCCAACCAGGGCATGGCCCCTGGATCTTCTGAGCTGTGCCCCGGATCTTTTCAGCTGTCCTAATTGCCTTTTTTTTTTTTTTTTTTACATTTTCCCTATGACTTGCATTGGAAAACAGAAATGGCCATAACCTTTGTAGTTTGCATGACAAATACATGACATTTGGAGACCCAGTAGCTCCCATGGTGCTTATTGAACCTGCCAAATTTCAGATTAGGGAGGGGAAAGGAGGAGTTGGGGGGTGAACTGTCAAAGCAAAGAGCTATATTTTTTGTGCTTCCACATAAGTGCATGGAATTTGGGGACCTGGCAGCCCCTACAGAGCTGACTGAACCTGCCAAAATTCAGACAGTTTGGTCCAGTGGCTTTTGTGCTAGCCACAGGTAATATTTGTGTTTTTTCAAGAAAATCTGTCAAAGTAAAGAGTTATAATTTTTTTTGTGCTTCCACATAAGTGCATGGAATGTGGGGACCTGGCAGCCCCTACCGAGCTGAATGAACCTGCCAACATTCAGCCAGTTAGGTCCAGTGGCTTTTGTGCTAGCCATGCATAAATTTTCCTTTTCTCAAAGACTAAAACAAAAATTAAAACTGTCAAGCCACACAGGGGATTGGAGATCCTAATCAGAAGGTTTTTAAGTTGACCATTAGGAGGTCATGATCCCTAATCTCTGGTGTAGGTTTTTTTAAACTGCAAATAAATTTCTTTTGTCTCTCCTGACTCTGCCACCGTTCATCTTCACTGGATAACCTGAAGCTCCTCCTTAAGGGAAGAAAAAAGTTAAACATCTCTTTGGCTGTAATACACATTACCTGGAGGTGGGGGTGGGGAGTAACACTGAACACAGCTTATTTATTGCACTGCTCCACTTTCACTACTCCATATAATTTTAGAAACCTCCCCCCCAATTTGCCTTTCTTCTAAATTAAATAGCCCAAACATTGAAGCCTTTCCTTATAGAGGAGTGATTGAACTTCATGCTCAGTCACCCCACTGTGATTGTAGACTGCTTGGTTCAGCCCTATTGGCAGCTAGATGTCATTTGCCGAGGCTCAGTTCCCCCCTCCCAACTCCTCCTCTCCCCCTTCCTAATCTTAAGCAAGTTGTTACATTTCCCAGACAGGCTGTCTGGGCTTCAGAATCGTTAAAAGTGATTCGGATGAATCCGACCTGCTTCAGACCAATCCAGACCCACTTCAGATCCAGACTGATTTGTTCTGAATCACCCTGCTTTGGTTTGGAATTCGGATCCAGATCCGAAGCAGTGCACAGCCCTACTTAATACAAGCCTTCTTCCTCCCTCCGATTTCTGTAGCCTTGCTGTTACTAGGAGGCCTTAGGACTTGCTCCCTTGGTAGACCAATAGGGAATCTAGTGTGAATGCACCAGCCTTTTAAACTAGAGGGGAGACTGCCACCTTTCCTTCCACAGTCTGCTCCTTGTTTTTTTTTTCTCTCCCCCTACTTTTCTGCTCTTACGTGCCCACTCTTAGGAGCCTGCTTGCAATGAAATTTTGAAGAGGGAGAAGGAAGGGAAGGAAGAGCTCCATGTGAGATACTGCTATTTCACACAGCATCTGATTTTACTGCCCCAGACTGGAACCTTTGGCTTCTGCAGAAGTTTAGTAGCTCCAGTACAGCAAAGGATCCAATCAGCCTCCACAAACTTCTTTCTCCCCCACTACTTTCATTTCTCCTAAATAGCTGTAGGACTCAAATTAGTCCAAAAGGAGGGTTAGGACTATGTGGCATCATGATCGAGGAACTGCTGAGGCTTTTAAATAGGTTCTACAATTTTAAAAAAAGCTAGAAAAAGCCCTCAGCCGCCTCAACTCATAAAGTTAATTTAAGCATGTGCAATCCTTACAAACCCTCCACAGCCTCCTAAACTCGTCTGAAGTACTACCTCTCTGAAAGGAGCCAGTTGGCTTAGGGAATTCTCTCTACCCCTGCATTTCCAATCACCATTCTTCTTTTCTACTTCCCTCCCCTATCCTGTTCTTCCTTTCTCTTCTTCATTCCACCCACAGCATATCTTGGGGAATTCTTAAAGAGAATTCTCTTTGGTGGGCAAGAGAATTTGACTTTATACAAACAGACAAGAGGGTTTGTTTTTCTCCTTCTCCTCACTCAAGTCTTTGAGAAAAGTGGGTTCACATGGTCGCAGAGAAACAAATCTGGGGATTTTTTTTTTTTTGCCAGTTGCTATTATCCCGCAATAAGAAGGGCTGTAGCTCAGTGGCAGAGCACATGCTTGACATGCAGAAGGTCCCAGGTTCAACCCTCAGCATCTCCAGGTAGGACTAGGAAAGAATCCTGCCTAGGGATGGTGGAGAATTTCTCCACGAATCTCCGGGAGGCTGAATGCCAACGCATTCGGGCCCCCGAAATTGCTGGAGAAATTCTCCGCCCCCCGCCCCCCTCTGGAATGGGACTTACCTCTGTCGAATGTCCCTGGTGCTGGCGGCTCCCGGCGGCGGTGCAGCGGTGGCGGCGGCGGGTCTTCCGACCGGCTGTTGTTGCCGCCATTTCCCAGTAAAAAAACAACAACAACAAACGTGATAGGCTACGTAAATCCTTATGTAGCCTATCATGGCTGACTTTGGGGGGGGGGAAAGCGCGTATGCAAATGGCGGCGCCCATGGGCGCCGCCATTTGCGTTCCTTATGTGGGCATGTGTAGTCTATGTAAATGTTTACGTAGACTACACGTGCCCAAATAAGGAACGCAAATGGCGGCGCCCATGGGCGCCGCCATTTGCGTACGTGCTTTTCTTTTCCCCCAAAGTCAGCTGTGATAGGCTACGTAAGGATTTACGTAGCCTATCACACGGCTGACTGCAGGGACGCAAACGGCGGCGGCTACGGCTGCCGCCATTTGCGTCCCAGCCGGCCACGAGGATTCGCGGCCGGAGGGACAGGGCGCCTCCCCCCCGGCCAGAATCTCGGCCGGAGGGATGGGGCGCCTCCCCCCCGGCCAGAATTTCGGCCGGAGGGACGGGGCGCCTTCCCCGTGGCCAGAATTTCGGCGGGGAGGAATGGAGCACCTCCCCCCACCGCGAAGCAATCTGCGGGACCAGGTAAGTGACTTTCGTCCATCCCTAAATTCCTGCCTGAAACTCTGGAGAGCCGCCACTGCCAGTCAGTGTCAACAATACTGTGCTAGATGGAACCAGGGTGTGACTCAGTATAAGGCAGCTTCCTATGTTCTTATGAACAGAAAGCTTTAATAAAAATAGGACCTTTTGGTTTGCTTTTAAGCAGAGGGGAGATAAATACTGCTCATTTATGCAATCCTATGTATGCCTACTCAGAAGCCCCATTATGTTTAATGAGGCTTACTCTCAGGAAAGTGTGCATAGGATTCCAGCACAAGTTACTTTTGCAGGGAGGTTTGCACCTTGATGTTCTGCATGTTTACTCAGAAATAAGTCCTGAGCTGTGAGCATGGTACTGCAGGCTTAATACAGTGCCTACCCAATTCCAGTCTCATGAATTGACTGCCCTTTCAGCTGAGTCCTATGCATGTTTTGCCATTTGTGTGTTGCTGTTTTCATTTTGCATGAACTGTAGCTTCAGTGGTGAGGGAAAGGCACTTAGTACATGCTCAGAGTTTCTCCATAACTTAGCCCTAGTTTTGAAAACAGACTCATTGGCTGAATCCTGGTGAAGTCTTGGCACAAATGAAGTTATGAGGAGGAAGATACAATGAGAGCTTGTGCATAACAAGGAGGAGGTAGAGAGGAGTTGCACGAAACAAGACATCTGTTTTTATGAAGAGTTGCTGGAGGTGGTAGGATGAGGAGGGATGGTTGCATGGAGGGGAATAGAATTGGTAGGGAGAGAATCTAAATGCCCAGTGGTGAAAGAAAAACATTCTGCACATGCTCAGACGCACTCTATAATTAAGAACAGAAGAGCCATGCTGCATCAGACCAAGGTCCATCTAGTCCAGCATTCTGTTCACACAGTGGCCAACTAGATGCCCACAGGAAAACTCACAAGCAAGACATGGGTGCTGTGTCGCCTTCCCAACCATGTTGCCCTGTTGCTAACTTTGGTGAAATATAAATAAATTGTAGTCATTCTAAATTTGCATGCATGTAGATCCCTCAGAAACTTTGCAGATTTCTTGCCTGGGGGACACCTCTAATGACCAGTGCATTTTCATACAAATTTACCCCAAAAAAACTATTGGGGAAGGGGTGAAGGGAAAGCAAATCACTCTCTCCTCCAAATTGGAGAACTCCCCTTCCACATGAAGTGCTGCACCTATCCTTCTGAAATTTTGCTGGTTCCTTACTTAGGGACAACTGTAGGCTGTCCATAATTTTCAGAACAATGGTCCACAAAGAAAATAGGGAGATAAATATGTCCTCTTTTGGAGACCTCAAAATGTCGAGGCCACCCTTGCACAAAAACCCTTGTGGCTATCATTCTGAAATTTGGCATATATGATCTCCTCTGATGGGGCAATGAATCCCGGAATGTTTATCCAATTCTTCCAAGGAATAAAAATGTTATTGGCAGTTTCCTTTAAAAGAAAATCAAAATATAAACCCTGCACCTACAGTCAGGGCCAGAAATATCAGAACAAGGATAACTGTTTTGGCAGTTGGCCTCTGTACACCACCACATTGAAGTTGAAAGGAACACACCCAGATGGGAGTGAAGTCAGGATTTTCAGCTGTAATTCAGGGGGTTTGACAAAAGTGGGGCACTAACCATTCAGGAAGGACAGCCAGTGGCATAAACACACACCCACTGTTGGTGGCTCATAAGTAATGGAATGACTGACTGACAAGCAGCTGCATGACCAGGTGTGGCCTGTTTCCTGGGTACCCCATGACCAATCAAGCAGATAAAAGGCCTGGAGGTGGTTCTGAGTGTTACATTTGTATTTGGTAGCTGATCACTGGAACTCCCAACATGAGGTCCAAAGAGGTGTCCATGCCAGTGAAGGAGGCCATCATTAGGCTGAGGAAACAAAATAAACCCATCAGAGAGATAGCAAAAACAGTGGGAGTGGCCATTACAACAGTTTGGAACATCCCAAAAAAGAAGGAATTAACTGGCAAGCTCAGCAACAGCAAAAGGCCTGGAAGACCACGGAAGACAACTAAAGTGGATGACCGCAGAATTCTGCTCATGGTGAAGAGGAACACAACATCTAGCCAGGTCAAGAACGCTCTTGAGGAGGTAGGCATGTCATTGTCAACATCTACAGTCAAGACGAGACAGCTTTAGGAATGTAAATACAGAGGCTTCACAACAAGGTGCAAACCACTGGTAACGCTCAAGAAGAGAAAGGCCAGATTAGCCTTTGCCAGCAAATACCTAAAAAAGCCTGCCCAGTTCTGGAATAAGATTCTTTGGTCTGATGGAACCAAGATTAAGTTGTACATGAATGATGGGAAGAGAAAAGTATGGAGAAAGACAGGAACAGCTCATGATCCAGAGCATACCACATCATCTGTCAAACATGGTGGAGGCAGTGTTATGGCATAGGCATGTATGGCTGCCAATGGAGCCGGGTCACTGGTGTTTATTGATGACCTGACTGCTGATAAAAGCAGCAGGATGAATTCTGAAGTGTATAGAGTTATACTTTCTGCTCATATTCAGCTGAATGCTGCCAAACTGATAGGACACCGCTTCATATTGCAGATAGATAATGACCCAAAACATACAGCAAAAGCTACCCAAGAATTTCTCAAGGCAAAGAAGTGGGATGTTCTTCAATGGCCAAGTCAGTCATCTGATCTCAACCCAATAGAGCATGCTTTTCACTTAGTGAAGACAAGATTGAAGGCAGAAAGACCCACAAACGAGCAGCAGCTGAAGGCAGCTGCAGTAAAGGCCTGGCAAAGCATCTCGAGGGAGAAGACTCAGCATTTGGTCATGTCCATGGGTTCCAGGCTTCAGGCAGTCATTGAGTGCAAAGGATTTTCATCCAGGTATTAAAGGCGATCCTTAAGTTTGAAATGATGTTGGTTTGTTCCATTACTTATGAGCCCCCAACCATGGGGGTGTGTATATGCCACTGGCTGTCCTTCCTGAATGGTTTGTGCCCCACTTGTGTCAAACCCCTTGAATTACAGCTGAAAGTCTTGACTTTGCTCCCATCTAGGTGTGTTTCCTTTCATCTTCAAAGTGGTGGTGTACAGAGACCAACTGCCAAAACAGTTATCCTTGTTCCAATATTTCTGGCCCTGACTGTATTTTTCTGAAATTGGGCAGGTGTAATCTCCTTCTAGGGGGCTACTATGCCTGAAATTATCATCCAGTTCTGACCAAGAGAAAAGAGTTACTTAAAAAAAAAAATCCCATGGTAGTCAACAGGAAGCATAAAGACTAATTTTTCCAAACCTTGACTCAGGTTTGGTGCTGAGCTGAAATGGTCTGACTACAATTTGGCCTAAGCAGAAGCGGGATGTTTTCCAAAATGTTGAATCAGGGTCTGAGTTGAAGTGGGGTGGGGGGGTCAGCGCACACTTCTTATGTATGTATATAATCTCTACACACATGCAAGCACACCACATGCATACACTACACACACACACACACAAATATTTATTAGAGGTGAGCTTAGACTTGAAGATTATATATATACTGTATATGCAAATTTGTGTTATGGGCCTGTGCCCTGGATCTTTTAAGAACCTAGCAATGTGCCTGTCTTACACTGATTTCCTGTGACCATCCAGAATGAACTGTTGCATTTCAATGGCCATTCAGTGTCCTTCTTTATACCAGTCCCTGCTACTTCGGTGGGGTAAAGGGAGTGAAAAGACACACTGCAGAGCAAAGGGGCTCTCTATTCCCTACTGATTTTCTGCAGCACAGTCCCAGCTACTTTCAGTGAAAAGGAGGTAAAAGGCTCAAAGCTGGATGTCAAAGGGACAGCAGGACTCACAAAGGCCTTCCACCCAGACCGGATGAACACCAAAGGACAAAGGATAGATGGTCACAGACTCTTCTGTGGTCTTCAAGTTGCATCTTGCTGATGTCTCTGTCAGCCACTCACTCAACCAGGGGTTTATATCCTTGGTAGGGGGGTAAATTAAGGAGGGGGAGAGGCTCCCCCTCCCTCTCTTCCCACTCCCACTCTTCCCACTCGCTCACCCATCAATAGTTGATCAATCCAATCATAATTACCTCTCTACAAAAACTCAGTTACACGTGCCAGGGGAGTGGGGAACTGAAGGGAGAACAGGATGAACCCGGAAAATGAAGACATGCGGGAACTGTTTCTGAGAAAAAGCTCTTTTGAGGCTTCAAAAGAGATGGAACTTTTGATGACCATGAATAGGCTGAGGAATGATAAAGGATTTATACATTCTAAAGGTACTGTGGTGAAGAGTGAAGACATATCCTCTAAACGTGTCAGGGTCACCCACTGAAGCAGGTAAGCTGCAGGTTTATGATAAACAAAGACACCAACAAAGAGGCTTCGTTCACACAGCGGCAGCAGGAACCTGCTGGTCTCACAGCTAACAAATGTTGCACCAGGCACAAACATAGGAATGGGCTTGGAAGTAAGGATTTAGGGTTATGGACAAATATTCCATTGCCAGGAAACCAAGACATGAACGTTTAATTTCCTGAAGAGGTGGCCATGGGAGTCTGTTGTAGCAAAAGCAACAAAGAATCTTGGGGCACCTTTGTAAAGGAGATGGCATAATTGAGAGGGACGCTGTGGTAGGCAAGGGTCAATGGTATAAGGGATTTCCTTTAGGTTGCATTTTATTGTTATATTGTAGGAGAGGGTAGGATCCTGCGAAGGAGATTTGCAACTCCAGCCACCTGGATTGAATGGAGGCTGGAAGGCTTCAAGGCTGGAGGTGCCAGGCCAGTGTTCTTATCTTGACTCAAGGCCATAATCCATCTAGGCCTGCCAAAGGGCCAGCACAGCTGGACAGGTGTGAAAAGCTATCTCATCCCCCTTCAGAGGAGGGGTGGGATGAAGGAGCTTGGAGCTGGGCAGAAGAAAGATAAGAACAGACCAGTGACCATCTATCCTTTGTCCTTTGGTGTTCATCCGGTCTGGGTAGAAGGCCTTTGTAAGCTGACAACGACAAAGGATAGCCAGCATCCTACTTCGAGGTGCGAGTAGGCCAGGTAGAGTTTTATTGTTTTAGCTTCTGTCAGGTTTCCAAACAAGGAATAGGCTCTTGTGGTATTTCTATTCTAACAGGATACAATTTCTCTTCCCATTCCCTCACCCCTTTATTGTAAATACACTTCCACCTCAAATTATTGCTGCTATTTCTTTCCTGGGTCAGTGCTCAATTCAGTGGCTACCGATTCCCTTAGGAGAGTTGGAGGGAGTCAGAGGGGGGCTGACTCTAGTGTCAGGGGGAGCTGAGCTGAAGAGGTGGTGGCAGCGAAAAACGGTGGCTGGTCGAACCCCAGCATCCTGCCTTCCTTCACAACCTTAAAGACTAACAAATGCATTTATTCTGGCATATGCTTTTGTGGACACTGCCCCGTCCATCAGATTAATTTTCTGATGAATAGATTTGAGGGGGCAGGGTCCTGGCCCATGCTTTGCCCACTCCTGGTCACCCCAAGCTTTCTTCATTTGAGCAGCCTGCCTGCCTGCCTGCCTGCCTTCTCATCCTTTTTTCCTTTTTTTTTTTTTTTTTTTGAGTGGGGAGGATGATTTAGTTTTTGCAAGGGTTAAATAATTGGGAGTCAGAGCAGCACCTTTTGAGCAGCACCTAGGACACTTTGAGACTAAAAGCATAATCCTAGTCATGTCTCATCAGAAATGAATTCCACTGAGTTCAATGGGGATTACTCCCACGTAAGTGCTTATAGGACTGCAGATTCAATAGGAGAATAAAGATGCACACCAGACAATTTTGTTTTCTCTTTTTCTTTCCAGTGTTGCCCCTTTCTGCTGCACTCTGTCATGGACCAACAGTAAAGTACAACATGATGAAACATAATATTTAACCTTCAAATGTTTGCAACAGAATGAACCCAAACCAAATACCAGAGTAAAATTCACTAACAGGGTTCAGATGTAAAGATCCAGTACGATATTTAGAAACAAAACAAACAGACAAATTAAACGGGCACAGGAGTTCTGCTTTATTTAAGGTCAGTCACAATTTTCTACCTTTCTAAGCCTCACAATAAATATAGAAATACCACCTGCTTGGCTATTAATATGAAACCTGGCATCCATGACCTACCCGATGAGATCTGCGATTGTGCACAATTTCCCAGTGATGTTATACACATTGCAACAAGTAGAGCAACAAGCTGGAGTGTGCAGAGAATTTACACTGGTACTGTTTACTACAAGCTGCAGCTTGGCACATCATCACTTTCTTTCAAACGTCTGGTGAACACTGCTGATATACTTCACTCAGGCGTGTTGAAAAGCTTTCTGTGGGGTTGGCGAACTTTTGAGCAGCAGTTCAAAATCTATGAAGGTTTTTATGCCCCATGAAATCCTGTAGAAGCAACTGCTGGCAAAGTTACGTCAGCCATGTTCGGGTTCGCTATGAAGCTACAATGCTGCCGGTATTAAAAGGTGGAATGTGATTACAGGAGGCTTCCACATTACTCCTCTGCCACATACTCCCACCCGCACCCCGTGGTCCCAATCTGGTGGCCCCTGATGCCTGAGGATGTTGGAGAAATCTGCAACTGATTCAGATGAGATCAGAGTTCTGTGAATCCAAGCTGTGGATTCCGCAGTGGACCAGCTTTTTCCAGATTGCGTGGAATTCGCAGACAGACGGGCCAGTTCTTTGCTCTTTATGGGGATTTGGGAAAATGCACACTTGGGAAAGTGAGCACTAGTGTTCCTGCACATGATTAAAAGTGTGCACTTGTGTAAGTATGCTAATGCGTATTTGTAACTGAATGTAATACTCATACAAAAATCTGATTCCGTCAATGAGCAGATGATGGAACAAAAGATGCCTGACGATCTACAAAATGTGTACATCCCTAGGCATGCCTCCAATGTACATTGCCTCAAAGGCATCCCATTGCAATGTCAATTGCAGGCACAAGGCAAAGAGTTAAAGCCCCCTACTCCCCACTCCAGGGTCCTAAGCCATAGGAGGTCCCATGGCCTGAATTTTGAATAAAAAAGGAGGGAAAAACTTAGCTACATCTTTAAACTAACATGAAGTTTGACACTCAGTTAATTTGGGAGGGACAGGGATGGAAAGCACCGATGGGGGAGCAACAGGATCAGGCCCTCCAACTACCTTTCTGAAAGCAGAAATGCAGTACAGAAATGCAGAACAGCAAGGCCCTGATCCTTGTTACACTGAATGCATGTTCACCTTCTATGCACTCCCATTAGGGTGGCTGTGAGAATCCAGCTCTGTTACATCATCCGCATCGCATGTAAGCTCTACACAAAAGGAAGGGAAGCGGAGATGAGCTCGCTAGCTCTACTGTTCTCCCTCACTGTTCCCACAGCTTTCTACATGTGGAGGGTGACTGCTGGCAGGGGACAGCCTCATCGCCCCATGGAAATACAATGACTTTTAGAATCTTGACTCTTGAAATGAAATCATGAGTACCATTATTTAAGTACTTATAATGCAATTTATCACATGTGCGAACTTACAAGAAAGCAGATTCACATTGTGACACATTTCTCTTCGACCAGGGCTTCTATGAGACAGACTTCCAGCATTTCGGGTGGCCTAGCTACTCCCACTCAATTTCCCCCAGTGCAAGGTGTCACCAGGAAACGCAAGTTTGTACTGACTTCTGGTATATGCCACACAGAATTTTAATTTAGTAACAACTCTCAGAAACCAAGGCCCCATCTACATGGGGCAATTACTCTGGTTCTACTTTGCCTCCCAGATGATCATGGCACATGACATAAGCCCCTGTCTGTAGCAAGCATGGGTCTTCATGCTGTAAAACCCATTTTTTTTGCATACTTGTTTTCTGCTAGATTTTCCCATCATGGCAGCTTCAGCTTCAGGCTCCTCTTCTGAGCGCAGAAGTGGGGGAAGGTCGGTTCCCTGGGAACCGACCTCGGAGCGCGGACCCCGAGGTCAGTTTCTGGAAAACCACATGTCCTATGGCCATCTAGCCACTGACTAGCGGCCATAGGATCGCTCCCTTAAGCTTTTCTAGGAGCAAGGCATATGAAGAGCAAAATAGCAGAGTACATATTGCATCTTTCCAGTCTTCTTTGATTTCTAGCTACAAACACATTTCTGTGAGACAACACCCATCACCATCGTAACATGCAACTGATATGTCAATGACAAATGAATTGATTGTCTCAGAAAAGTTGTATTTCTGTTGTAGCCTGGGAGACCTGATGTTTCCAGTTTGAAGCATCCATTCCTGGGCTGATAACACCTCTAGTTTTATGACTGTTATTGCTCAGGACCTAATACCATTGTGACCCCCTTGAGTTACGCTCTCCTATTTTGACACAAGAACCTCCATTGTCAGCGATTCACAACACTCCATCCTGGCACAGATGTTTCCCAGAATGTTAAGTATCCCAACTAGATTCCCATGGGACTGATCCCAATTTTTTCTATGAGTGAGTGATGGAATAGAAGATGCATGACAATCCATGAAACACAAACAGAGAAGTTTTAACAAAATCTGTACATTCCTCGTTTGGACAGCAAAGAATTTACTCGGAAATCATTGACTTACAGAATCATAGAACAGTAGGGTTAAATCAAGACCACTGTCTTGAACCCCTCTGGAGTTTGACTGGAACCAGTACTGCTGCTTGTAAGTCGATGGCTCCAGACAGCCATAGCAGCCATTACAGCGGATGCAATTCCAAAACTTGTGGAATCAAAGAACTTCATTTTTGGCTGAATGGCTGAATGGTTATCCAAGAGAGTGACCTCTGGGGGGAGATGTGCTGAGCTGCAGTGTGCCACTAACCGTATCTAACAGCTAACCAGGGCCCGGGGGCTGTCTTCACGAGCAGTTTGGTGCATAGTTAGAGCAGTCTGAACTCCTTCACAAAAGATCACCTTGTCACCAATCGGTGCTCCCTAAAGTTTCTCATGGGGTGAGAGAACTAGAGCTGTCCACGAGACAGGGTTTTTTCGTTAGCATCTCTCTGGTCTTTGTTACTGTTCACATTCTTTTAGGGCTTCTTCACACGGAGCTTTTATCCTGCAATTGAGATTGGATACTCATGGATTTTTGTGGGTCCTTTAGATGATGCCATCAACCTCCAGGGTGTCTCCTGCACTTTGTTGTTTATTCGTTCAGTCATTTCTGACTCTTCGTGACTTCATGGACCAGCCCACGCCAGAACTTCCTGTTGACTATCACCACCCCCAGCTCCCCCAAGGTTGAGTCCGTCACCTCCAGAATATCATCCATCCATCTTGCCCTTGGTCAGCCCCTCTTCCTTTTGCCTTCCACTTTCCCTAGCATCAGCATCTTCTCCAGGGTATCCTGTGTCTTCTCATTATGTGGCCAAAGTACTTCAGTTTTGCCTTTAATATCATTTCCTCAAGTGAGCAGTCTGGCTTTATTTCCTGGAGTATGGACTGGTTTGATCTTCTTGCAGTCCAAGGCACTCTCAGAATTTTCCTCCAACAGTTCAAAAGCATCTGTCTTCCTTCACTCAGCCTTCCTTATGGTCCAGCTCTCACAGCCATAGGTTACTACGGAAATACCATTGCTTTAACTATGCGGACCTTTGTTGTCTGTGTGAAATGACCCTTATTCCGTTTTTTTCAAAGATTGGAGATAATGAGCTATCAAATTACAGCGCTTGAGTTCCGCTTGAGTTCCCTCGTGAAAAGAGGAAAACCCACAATAAGAGGAGCTAGACCAATGAAACATATGGAAGACTCAGATAAGGGTGCAGAGGAGGGGGAAAGGGGGGAAGGAAGCGCCTGTAAAGGGAGTCCGTTGTGACACTGCTTTTAAAACAGAAGCAGAAAGGCCTGCTTTGAATGAGGGATTTAGGCTGGTGTAGAGATGCTCTTCTTTGTTTGATTTTTTTTCACCCTGCCTTTCTGACACTGTTTGTGTATTTAGTTGCTTTGCCTTTTATCACACAACTGGCAAGGCTAGTTAGAAGTGGAGAGAAAAGGAAAAGACGAGGCACATCTTTCTTCCTCCTGCATTTAAAGTAGTTGCTCCAAGTGGCTCCACCAACTGTAGATACTTCCTGCAAAGGGGAAGAGATTTTCAGAAGGGAAAGATTTAAATTCCACCCAATGAAAATGAAAATCTAGAGAGATTGCAACAGGGACCAGCCATTGCGTCACATTTAATGCCTAAACTTGTGGACATCAAAGAACTTCATAACCAGAATCACTGGTGAACAATCATGAGAGAGTGAGCTCTGGTGGTGATGTGCTGAGCTGCAGTGTACCAATAACTTCATCCAGCAGCTACCCAGGAAGACCAACTGGGCCTATGGGGGAAGTCTGCGAAGTGAACCCTCCCAAGAAATGATGTTAGCCTTGCCTTTCAGGTGCAGGGGACAGGACCTAACCTGTATGTAGCATGGGGTGAAGAAGCCATGTTGACCAGGAAAAGAGGGGCCTGTAGTAGGTACTACAGCAGAAATACTTCATTGCAGAGTGCTGCGTGCAACTTCTAATTAGGTCGAGCAGTTTTAAAGCAATTTGAATGCACCACTTGGATTTGTTTAATGCTTCTGGGCAGCAGAAAAATGTGTTATGAAAGAAACACATAAAGCTGATTTACATCCTCTGAACTGTGGTCTGTTTGTGTGTGTGTGCGGGGCTCCTTACTGCGTCACCCTTACATGCTTAAACTTCTTTGCGGCAGTTCTCCAGACAATACTCCAGCACCAGCAGCCAGAGCCGGACAAAACACCACCCTATCCAACTCCCACAGTGCCAGGGCAGGAAAGGAGAGCAGGGCCACAGCTCCCTCAGTCAGTACATTTAGGATTATTGCCTTTTTGTGCTTTTCAGTCCTGGGAATGGGGGTGGAGAAATTAGAGCACAGTTTGTTTCACATCTTGATGATCAGGAAAAAGATGGAGGCAGATGGGTGGTGCAAATGAGAAGCAGGATGATGTCTTCTTCAGCTATTGAATTATTACTATTCATTGTACAAGTTGGTTTGTACCACTTCTTAGGATCAATCCTCTGCATATTTACTCAGAGGTCAGTCCCATTATGTTCAATTGCCAACTGGGCTTTCTCCCAGGTAAGTGTGCATAGGACTGCATCTGAGCTGCCTTCCCAAGATCTCTGTAAACTTTATTCATAATAAACACACATTGGATTGCATTGTTAATTCTTGGACGTTAATTTCTACAGTAAGCAGAATTGCCAAATGTAACCTGCTTTGTGAGCCACAATTTTTGGTATGTGGGCAAACAAAACCTGGGGGAAGGAAACAGAAAAAAAAATTGGGGGCGGGGGAGAGAGAAGGGGTGTGTGTGTGTAGTTCAATCCAGCTGGGTGTTAGTCTGTATGTTTCAGTTAGGGGTGGGGTGTAGAGTAGAATCTGAATCATAGAATAGTAGGGTTGGAAGGGGCCTATAAAACCAGCGAGTCCAACCCCTGCTCAGTGAAGGAATCCAAGTCAAAGCATCCCTGAGAAGTGGCTTCATCATGAATGCCTTCATTGTGGGAGAGCCCACCACCTCCCTAGGGAATTAGTTCCATTGTCGTATTGCTCTAACAGTCAGGAACTTTTTCCTGATGTTCAGCTGGAATCTGGCTTCCTGTAACTTGAGTCCATTATTCCGTGTCCTGCATTCTGGGATGATCGAGAAGAGATCCTGGCCTTCCTCTCTGGGACAGCCTTTCAAGTACTTGAAGAGTGCTATCATATCTCCCCTCAGCCTTCTCTTCTCAAGGCTAAACATGCCCAGTTCTTTCAGTCTCTCTTCATAGGGCTTTGTTTCCAGTCCCCTGATCAACTTCGTTGCCCCTCTCCAGTTTGTCTGCATCCTTCTTAAAGTGTGGTGCCTAGAAGCTTGTGCACCACAGAGCATAATGAAGGAGCTTGGGGAAGGGTAATGGGTAATGTTTGGGTGCTAAGGGAGTGTGCAAGGGAGCTGATTAAATGAGAAGGGATCTGTCCATGAGGACCGAGTTGAGAGGACGAAGCTTCCATAGAGCAAATTTCAAAAACCCAAATGCGTGTGTTTGAGTGAGTGGGTGAAAGATTTTAACACCCTTGCATTTTTTTCTCAGAAGTCCAATTGAAATACCACTGCCTTGCTGTCAGCTGCACTGCCTTTGGATCCAGCTGAAGTATTTTAGAGCAGGTAAAGAAATATTAAGTATTTTAATAACTGCTAATTTACATTTTTATCCCACTTTTCCTCCAAGGAATTCAGTGTAGCTTAAAGTTCTTCCTTTTCCCCATTTTATCTTTGCATCTGCCTTAGGAGATGGGTAAGTGAGAAGTGAGCTTCATGGCAAAGTACCTTGGTGAGGTCTCCCAAATCCTAGTCCCACACTTGGCTGTCATTTCAGAATTATTAAAATCAAAACATATCCTGGGGCCAGGGGCATTTTTGTTTTCAAAGCAATTTCCTGGGACTGGGGGCATTTCATTTCCAGAATTCACACATTAACATTGTTGTTATAATACCTTTATTAGGCCTACCAAAAGATCAGAAAAATGTGCAAGCTTTTGAGATCTACAGAGTTCTCTGTCAGGCAAGTTGCTCTAAAGGCAGGTTGCAGGAGGGAGGGGGAGGGGGAGGAAAAGTAGATTCCAAGGTGCAGCGTGGCCCAGGGTGAGTAGATGTATTTCCTGAATGGTGCAAATCTGATCATGAAGCCATGCTAATTGAGAATTGCATTATTTGCACTGTTCTTACAAGCAGGTTTTGCATCTCTTTGTCTCCCTGTGGATTTTGCATGCTTGTCTTTCTTTACTTACAGAGGGAATGCCCTTAAAAAATTCCCATATAGGGTGTTTCTTATGAGCAGCACCCATGACAATTTGAGGCTAACAGCACAATCCTGTACATGTCTCCCCAGGAACAATAACCACTGAATTCAATGGGGCTTACTCCCAGGTAAGTGTGTATAGTACTGCAGCCTTGGTATGGGAATACAGCATCCTTCTCCAGCCTGGCACCCTCCAGATGTTTTGGACCACAACTTCCAGAATTCCTAACCATGCTGGGTGGAGCTGATGGGAGTTGAAGTCCAAAACATCTGGAGGGCACCAGATGGGGGAAGGCTGGAGTACAGGAAGATGCCCACTCAACAGTTTTGTCTTCTCTTCTCCTTTCTGGTCTTGCTCCTTCTGCTTCACTCTGTCTTGGCCCAGCCTTGCCCTCGAAGTAGCAAGCAAAGTAGTAAACAAAAGCAAAATGCGCATGACTCATAGCAAAGTTTGAGATAGGCTGTCTTTATATGAGGCATTTATCATGGGCTCGTGATTGGCCACTCACGGAAGCTTGCTGGTGATTTACATGACGCCGTTAACCTCCAGGGCACATCCAGCGGTATTTCTTCTTTATCCCACTGAAAAAAACCCTGAGATAATCCATTATTTAAATGTAAATCCACTTTAATGGCTGTATGTAAATGTGCAGTTTCACTATAGGCACAGCCTGGGAAGAAGAAGCCATTGAGAAGAGCAGGAAAATCACAATTGCTCTCCCCTCTCCCCTCCTCCAACATGTCTGACTGTTGACTGGGGCTGGGAGGAGAGTTTTCTTGGCCGGGCCAGGAGAAGTTCAAACCAGGTGCAGAGCTGGCTGGGGGAGGAAGAAGAAGACGGCAGCCCCCCATATAAATGGCTGACAGCAACGAAGCCACATACCCCTCCCATGTGCTACTTTGCAGAGACAGAAAGAGGGAGAGACTTGAATTGCTGTGGAGACCCACTGATTTGCTGCTTGCTCTGTTCCCCCAGGCTGCGGAGAAGTTGTCTGTGTAATGAGCTGATCTTTATCTCACTTAGAATGTGGAAACAGAAGCTCTGGTACATTGTGGAATAAACAGCCTTGTGTGATGAACCCCATATAGATGGCAGAAAAAATCATATCTATATCTATATCTTTGTTACAAAGTGCGGTACATAACAGAATAACTTGACAATTTAAAATACATAATTACAATGATTCTAGTACAACATAACTCAGAAATACAATATTATAACAATAGTCTTAATAACCAAAATACACCTAAAAGCCATCAGCATACTTTACTTCAGAAACAACCAACCACTCCCCCCCACTCCAAAAGATAAGTTTTCAAACCTTTCTTAAACACTTCCAAACTCTCAGTTAGCCGTAATCGTAGTGGGAGGGAGTTCCACAGCTGCGGGACAAGGTCCTGGAATGCACGATGGCGAGACACCACAATCTGTGAAGTAGACCGGCTTAGAAGAGCCTGGCCCATGGATCTAGTGGCCTGCCCTGGGACATACCAGGACAAAAGAGAAGATAGATAGGCTGGGTAATGCAACCTTAGGGCCAAGCTGGTCAAAGGACTGGTAAATCTGAGTATCATCGGCATACATATGATGCTGAAAACCACAATCAGAAATAAGGGAGCCCAAGGGAAGGGTATAGAGAGAAAAAAGAAGAGGTCCAAGGATGGACCTTGAGGCACCCCAACTGTGAACAAAAAAGGATCTGAAACAGTGCCAGAAAAAGAAACTGAAAAAGAAGGATTTGACAAAAAAGAAGTAAACCTGTGTGTTTGTGTGTGTGTATGTATTTGTTTAAACCATTGGTTTTTATCTAATGATAAAATGCCCTAGGTTATGGGAAAAAGGACGGTGAGGAGAAAACTTTTGATCCTCCTTTTAGGGGTATGTAAAGTCCCCAAACGGGGGGGGGGGGGCAAAGATCTAACCCGGGTCACCAGGAGACTCCTGTAACCAGCACCTGACCTGCTAAGACCACTACTTGAAGACCTACAGACTCCTCCTCCCACACTACACCTTGGAACTAGCCTGAACTAGATAATGTGACTTTCTAATCTCTATTCACTATTTGGTTTTTTTCTCACTCCTGCCCCACACCTCCATTTTATAACATCTTGCCTCATGAAGGGATCTGGGGATCATGAAAGCTTAAAAATAAGTGATGATCTTTTGGTTACCTTTAAAAAAAAGATTATTGGTTATGGCTTTCTGATTTCTACATCTTTGAAGAAGCTTGTTCCTCAGTGGCCAAATTTCATGTTTTTGACTACTGCTTTGCTATTGTTTCTCTCTTCCTATATGCCTTAGCTAATTGCTATGCTGCATGGACAGCCAACCTTCAGTACTTTAAAAGCTACTCTGTCTTTGTTCTTGGTTTGCACCATGTTATGTCTTAAGAAAGTCATATGCTGCATAAATGGCCAGTTTTTATGCTCCTCTGCCTTTGTTTCTCCAGCACAATGTTCACCCCTTGGCTCCACCCATGGTGATTCCTTGGCTCCACCTCTGCGAGTAGGGATGTACAAATCCCTTACCTTCTTCCGTTCCGGGGATCTGCGGTGTGGAGGGAGGCAATCCGTCCCTCCTCCCGGAATCCTCCCCAGCCAGCTCTGCTCAGCAGCAAGGCCTTAGAGCCACTGGCCGGGGCTGGCTGCAGCTGGACGTCTGGCCACTGCCAGGCTGCTGCGGCCGCAAATGGCAGCCATCATAGCAGCCGCCATTTGCGTCCCTGCCTTTTGCCGTGATAGGCTACGTAAATACTTACATAGCCTATCATGGCAACGAGCAGGGGTGCTGTCAAGGGCTCCTTGGCAGCCTCTTTCAGCCTAATCCAGTAGCCAAGTCCAGACACAGACAAAGGGATTATTTTCAAAGCTTTATTCCTTTTTTACAACTTAACAACTCTACGATTAGCGATTAGCTATGAGCAGCAGAGTACCTATGCCCTCAGTTGGAACAGTTGGTCCCCATTTGGAGGAGAATCACTGGCAGACCCTGAACTTAAGGGCTAGGGAGGGTCCCTCCCCTTTTCCCTTGGATCCTCTGGGCGCAACCGTTGCTTGCGCACCAACCGGGCACTACGCCTCCTCTCCGCGCCCTCCATTTGGCGCCGCTCCCTGCATCGGCGTCGCGCATCCATCAAGCCCCCCTCCAGCGCTCTCTCACTGCCAGGGTCACTATCTATCCCAGGAATGCTGGCAGGAGGAATCTCTGCCAGCTGCTGTGCTTGTGAGAGATGAGAGAGCTCCTCTCCCACGGGTTGCTGTTCCTCCTCAGAATCAGAACTGCTCTGGGGCTCTGTGGGCTCAGTTTCTACCCTGACATCATCCCCGCTCCCATGAGGCCACCCCTCATGCTCCTCCCCTGGGGCCCCGGGTTTGTGGGGGTACAGCTGGTGGAAGCGCCTCAGCAGCAACGAAGCATGCACATTTTCCGTGGGTTCCCAGGATCGCTCATCAGGCCCGTACCCCTTCCAGTCCACCAGATATTGCAGGCGGCCACAAGAAAGGCGGGAGTCCAGAATCTCCGCAACCTCAAACTCCTCCTCCCCCTCCACCAGCACTGGTGGCGGCAGGGAGCTGACTGAGCGATGAGGGCCACCAGAAACCAGGGGGGACAGCAAGGACCGATGAAAAACAGGATGGATCTTCATGGAGGGGGGGAGAGCCAGGTGAAAAGCAATAGGGTTAATCTGGGCTGTAATCTGGAAAGGCCCCGTGCGGTGAGGCGCAAGCTTCCTTGCGGGCGAGTGAGAGGGGAGGTATTGGGTGGACAACCAAACCCAGTCCCCTGGTTGCAGAGACGGACCCAGCTGGTGCTGCCAGTCCGCAGAGGCCTTGTAGGCTGTCTTTGCTTGCTCGAGGGAGTCCCGTAAGAGGTGGTGTACTGCTCTCAACTCCTCTAAAAAGTCATGGGCTGCTGGCACCGAAGAGGGAGCTAGGGTGGACAGGAAAGCCTTGGGGTGGTAACCAAAATTGGCAAAAAATGGAGTTTGGTGGGTGGAAGCATGGCAAGCATTGTTATAAGCAAATTCTGTGAGAGGCAGCAAGGAAAACCAGTCATCTTGCTGGTAATTGTCATAACAGCGCAAATACTGCTCCAGAGTCACATTGGTGTGCTTGGTCTGACCGTCCATCTGTGGATGGTGGGCGAAGGAAAGACGGAGCGTCACATGGAGCAACTCAAGTAGCTCCCTCCAGAAATGGGCAGTGAATTGGGCCCCCCTATCCAAAATGAAACCCTCGGGCCATCCGTGGAGCTGGAAAACATGTGCCACGAACAGCTCTGCCGTCTCCCTGGCTGTGGGCAACCCAGAGCAGGGGATGAAATGGGCCATCTTAGAAAACAAATCCACTACCACCAGAATAGTGGTCTTACCGTGTGAGCGAGGCAAGTCAGTGATGAAGTCAAGGCAGAGCAGTTTCCAAGGTCCTGAGGGGGTAGGCAGGGGATGAAGCAAGCCTGCAGGCTTGCCTGAGGGGGCCTTTGCCCACTGACAGGTTGGGCAGGAGGTGACATAGGTCTTGACGTCCTGACACACATGAGGCCACCAAAAATCCCGCATCACTCCGTGCAGGGTCTTGGTGATGCCAAAATGCCCAGCTGTGGGGGAGTCATGGCACTGATGGAGGACCTTCTCACAGAGGGGTCTAGAAGGCACATAGACCCAGCCGGAATGGCAAAGCAGGCCACCTCGCAAAGAGAAGGGGGTAGAGTTGGGGGGCAGAGGCTAGCCCCAGTTCCTCCACTTTTGTGCGAACAAAAGCATCCCGAGCCTGTGCAGAGAGAAGGAGCTCCTCCCAAGAACGAGGTACCACAGCTGCCGCCAGGCCTTGGGGGGGAAGAATCAGAGGGGGGGATCTTCCTCACCCCCTGGCTGGAGGTCAGGCTTACAAGAAAGAGCATCTGCTTGTAGGTTGTCGGAGGCCTTCACATGGCAAATCTTAAGGTGGAACCGAGAAAAAAAAAGCGACCACCTAATCTGCCTCTGGTTTAAGGCACAGGCTGTCTGAAGATGTTAGAGGTTGCGATGGTCGGTTCTAACTTCGACTGGGTGCTGTGCCCCCTCCAGGAGATGACACCAGGTCTCCAAAGCGGGCTTGAGGGCGAACGGTTCCTTCTCCCAGATGGTATAATTCCTCTCAGACATGTTCAGCTTCCTGGAGTGGTAGGCGCAGGGTTGCAACCTGCCGCCCTCCCTATCTGGCTGAAAAAACACCACCCCCACCGCAAAGTCAGAGGCATCAGTTTGCACTACAAAAGGCTTCCTGGGGTCGGGATTTAACAGGATCGGCTCAGAACTGAAAAGCCTCTTAAGTTCCTCGAAAGCCTGTTGGGCCGATGCCATCCAATGAAAAGGAGATTTCTTGCCCTTAAGGAGGTCCATGAGAGGAGAAGTCAGCCGAGCAAAGTTGGGCAGAAACTTTCTGTAAAAATTAGCAAAGCCCAGAAAACGTTGCAAGTCCTTCTTGGTGGATGGAGCCTGCCAGGAGAGGACAGCCTGGACCTTTGCAGGATCCATCCTGATACCGTCAGATGAGATAATGTAGCCAAGAAAGTCCAAAGAGGTTAGATCAAATGCACATTTCTCCAGCTTGGCATAAAGATGGTTCTCGCGGAGGCGCTGGAGGACGGCGGAGACATGATGCTGATGGGCATGGGGGTCCTCAGAAAATATAAGTAAATCATCGAGATACACAATGAGGAAAGTGTCCAAATAGTCCCAGAAGATGGCATTCATAAAACGTGAAAACATGGGGGGGGGGCAAGCAGGCGAGCTCAAATGGAATCACTAGATATTCATATGCTCCATACCGGGTCCCGAAAGAGGTCTTCCACTCATCCCCCTCCCGGATGCGAATGAGATTGTAGGCGGCATGCAGGTCCAACTTTGTGAAAATCTTGGCTCGCCCCAGGCACTCCAGCATCTCAGGTATGAGGGGGAGGGGGTACTTATCAGGGATGGAGACCGAATTTAAATTTCTGAAATCATGCACTGGGCGGAACTCTCCAGATCTCTTGGCCACAAAGAAGGTAGGGGCGCAGGTGGGGGAGGAAGAAAGGCGAATGAAGCCACGTTTGAGATTCTTGTCCAAAAACTCCTGCAGAGCTCGAAGTTCTGGCTCCGACATCGAATACAGCCGGCCAGCGGGGATGGTCGCCCCCGGAATGAGGTTAATGGCACAGTCGAAAGGGTGGTGGGTGGGGGAGCTGGTCAGCCTCCTTCTTGTCGAAAACATCCCCAAAAGCCGCATACTTCTCTGGGAGGATGACGGTAGCTGAAGAACTGCCAGAAACAGACGAGGAGGGAGAGGAAAGGGAGGCAGTGCTCCCAGCAGTAGGGAGATGCAAACTCCACGGGCTGAAGCTCCCAAGAAATCTGAGGGTTGTGCTTAGAGAGCCAGGAAACACCCAGCACGAGTGGGTATAGGGGAAGCTTGGCCAAGTGAAACTGAATCTGCTCAACGTGGGACTGGGCGCGCAGAGTGAGCAGAACTGTAATACGGGTCACCACACCTGAAGAGAGAGGTTACCCATCGATGGTCTCCACTGCCAAGGGGGCAGGAAGGGGCAGGATAGTAATCTTGTGGAAGAGGGCAAAGGTTTCATCCATGAAATTGGTCATAGCCCCAGGGTCCACTAAAGCTAGGGCCTCCACCCCACCCCACTGGGAGGAGCATAGGTGAACATGCAACAGCAGATGGGAGGTGGGAGGGTTGGGGAAGGCACCCACCCAGTGGGGAACTGACCCCCACACTTGAGGCCCCCAACAAGCTTGGGGGGCAGTCTAGTCAGGCCTGCGGATGAGGAGGAGGAGGGGGGGAAGGAGAGGAGGGGGAGGTAGAGGAGCTGCGTATCTAACGTGGCAGGTCTTGACAAAATGTCCCAGCTTTCCACATCGAAAACATCGGTGCTCAGCTCGCCGGCACTCAAGCTCCTCTGGCGGCAGTGGGGCTCGGGTAGCTCCCAGCTGCATCGGGGTCTCCTCCACCCCCAAGGAAATGTGGGGGAATGGGAGGAGGGAAATCCCGGCCCCTGGCGCCCCGCCGGGTCTGCCGGCGCCCCTCTAGCCAACTATCTATCTGAAGGCAGATCTGGATGAGGTCCTCCAAAGAAGGCGGGCTGGGCATGCACGCCAACTCATCCAAGGTCTCGTAGTTGAAACTGTCCAAAAACTGAGCCACCAGCGCAGCATCATTCCACTGTAAATCCTGCATCGGCAAGCGAAAAGCTGTAGCGTAGCTGGAAACTGAGTCCTTGCCCTGCCTGAGGCGGTGAATCTCCTGAGAAGCCATCTGCGTGCGCAGGGAGTCACCGAAAAAATGGGCCATCGATGTCATGAAACTTTGATAGTCCCCGAGCAGGGGGTCATTAGCGAGAAGGAGACCCGAAGCCCATCTAGCTGCCATGCCGGAAAGTAGGTTAATGATGAAACCCACACGAACCTGTTCCGTCTGGAAATCCTCAGGTTGAAGGTGCATGTACAGCTCCGATTGGGCCCTGAAAATCTGAAAAAGTCCTTTCTCACCAGAAAACTTCTCTGGCAAAGCCACCGGGCACTTGCAGCTTGGGGGAATCGGAGGTGGAGGGGGTTGAACCGCAGCTTGTAGTTTCTGCATGGCAGCCGGCAGTTGAGCCATTTGATCATGGAGCATCTGGTTCTCTTGCTCCAGAGCTTGTACCGCCAGGTCCCCAGCACCCTCCATACAGCAATAGGAGAAGAGAGAGAGAGAGAAAAAAAGACGAACGGGGACCAAGCTGTCAAGGGCTCCTTGGTGGCCCCTTTCAGTCTAATCCAGCAGCCAAGTCCAGACACAGACAAAAGGATTCTTTTCAAAGCTTTATTCCTTTTTTACAACTTAACAACTGTACTATTAGCGACTAGCTATGAGCAGCAGAGTACCTATGCCCTCAGTTGGAACAGTTGGTCCCCGTTGGAAGGAGAATCACTGGCAGTCCCTGAACTTATGGGCTAGGGAGAGTCCCTCCCCTTTTCCCTTGGATCCTCTGGGCGCAACCGTTGCTTGCGCGCCAACCGGGCCCTACGCCTCCTTTCCGCGCCCTCCATTTGGCGCCGCTCCCTGCATCGGCGTTGCGCGTCCCGCAAGCCCTCTTCCCGCGCTGTCTCACTCCCGGGACCGCTATCTATGTCAGGAATGCTGGTGGGAGGAATCTCTGCCAGCTGTTGGCCCTGGGAAGGATGAGCACGCTTCTCTCCCAGGAGCGGCTGCTCCACCCCAGAATCAGAACTACTCTGGGATTCTATGGGCTCAGTGTCCACCCTGACAGGTGCAAATGGCGTGGCAGCCGCCATTTGCACCACTGCTCTGTGCTGCATCCGCTGCCAGGTAGGTCCATCCTGGGGGTATTTTGGGTGGTGGTGGTGGTGGGGAGGCCGTTCTGCCATGGACTCCGGGGGGCCGGATTCTTTGGTGGATTTGTCTGGGGTCTGTGGTGGATTTGTCCAACATCCCTATCTGCGAGTGGCCTGCCTTTAGGCTTCCCAGCCCCAGGATTCACCAGCCAACACGGCTACAATTATAGATACTTCCTGAAATGGGGAAGAGATTTTCGGAAGAGGAAAAATTAAATTCCACCAGAGCACTGCAATAGCATTTATTTATTTACTTATTTAAACATATCATTATCCTTAAGATCTCAGGGCAGCGTACAGATAAAATCAATTTAAACAGTATAAAACAATAAATAATTTAAACAGCTAAAAACATATTAAACCATGGACAAGCTAATACCAATTAAAATCTAAAACAATAAAACGGTTAAAACAGTGTGCTACTTTAGGGAATGCATTTAGCCCACAAAGGCTTTGGTAAAAAGCCATGTTTTTACTTGGAACTAAAATGAGACCAATGTTTGCGCCAATTGGACCTCCAAGGGGAGAGCATTCCACAACTGGGGTGCCACAGCAGAGAAGGCCCTCTCCCACATCCCACCATAGTGTATGTCTCACACTGGTGGGACAAAGAGGAGGGCTCCTCCAACAGATCTCAGTCCTTGGGCAGACATATACAGGGAGAGGTGCTCCCTCAAATATCAAGGCCCCAAGCCAATTGGGGCTTTCAATGTCATCACCAAAACCTTGAATACTGACCAGAAGCATTTTGCCAGCCAGTGCAATCCCTCTAAAACTAGTGTTATATGATTTTTATAAGATGTTCCAGTCAGCAGTCTAGCTGCTGCATTTTGCACTAGCTGCAACTTCTGAGTCGTCTTCAAGGGCAGCCCCACATAAAGTGCATTGCAGTAGTCTAATTGGAAAGTTACCAGCGCATGTACTACTGTGGCTACGTTATCCCTGTCCAGGAAAGGCAGGGATCAGCTGGCGAATCAGCTGAAGGTGGCCCCAAGTACTCCGGGCCACGGAGTCCACCTGGAGCCTCAATGACAGGGATGAGTCTAGGAGTACTCCCAAGCTACGCACCTGCTCCTTCATGGGGAGTGCAACCCCATCCAGGACAGGTTGCTTACCCAATTCCTGGACTCAGGAAGTGCCAATCCACAGAGCTTCTGTCTTGTCAGGATTTAGCTTCAGTTTATTGGCCCTCATCCAGCCCATTACAGCCTCCAGACACTGGTCCAGCACCTTCACCGCCTCAGCCGACTCCGAGGACAAGGAGAAATAGAGCTGACGATCATCAGTGTACTGGTGACACCCCACCCCAAAACTCCTAATGACCTCACCCAATGGCTTCATATAGATATTGAACAGCATGGGGGATAGAATAGAACCCTGTGGCATCCCACAGCTTAGTAGCCATGGGGTAGAACAGGAATCCCCCAATACCACTCCCTGGAATTGGCCTTGCAGGTAAGAGTGGAACCACTGCAGCACAGTGCCCCCACTTCCCATCCCGCAGAGCCGATCCAGTAGGACACCTTAATCAATGGTGTCAAAAGCCGCTGAGAGATCCAGGAAGATCAACAGAGTAGCACTCGCCCTGTCTTTCACCCAGAGTAGGTCATCAGTCAGAGCAACCAAGGCCATTTCAGTGCTGTGCCCTGGCCTGAAAACATATACAGCAATGTGGTTTCACAGGGATTTGTGTGGTTGTACAGTCAAGGGTTCCCAAGTAGAATACGGGGGAGGGGAATAAAATGAAAATCCAGACAGATTGCAACATGCATCTTGCTTTATTGGAATGACTGAATTCAAGAGTTAGGTGAAGAACAGAGAGAGGAGGTAGCACAGCAGGAGATGCTGTCCTGAGGAGAAGGCGATCACCATGGCTTGATTGGAAGAAGTTGAAGGAACAGGATTACGGAGTGATCAGGGCTCGATACACTCGGCTCTGTGTGTCCTGCTTGCTCCTGTCCACTGGAGACAAGTCTGAGAAAGAAACAATGTAGGAATCAATAGATGCTGCCAGGTTCCTCGGCTCTCCTTCAGAGCATGTCTACGAAGCCCACACTGTCCCAGGTAGATTCGAATCCAGGCCTTTGGCACCAGGTGCAGGGTGGCTCCTCCCTCTGCTCAGACCTCTTTTGAGGGGAAAATCCCAGAAGGGCATTTTGTCCCTGTTCACACAGCAGGACCATTGAGGCATCGAGGACCCATCTCAGGGCAGGCAACTCGTCATGGACTGTAACGTGCCCTTGCTTGGCTGCTGCATTGCAAACGACAGTGCTGGTCCCCCGGTCCCTGGTGGGGACTTGGATTAGGAAGAAAACCACTTGCGTGATGTTTGTCTGCAATTGCCAAAGCGATAAGCTCCAGCTTTCAAATATTTCAACTCATGAGTGTTCTTTTGATTTAGGGTTTTAAGAACCTGCTACCAAATCATATAAAATCCAGACTGAAGTTTTCATTTCGCCACATTCCCTCAAAGTCACATTTCATCAACTCTTTTTTTAAACTAGAGATTTAAGGAAATTGATTTCTGAAATGAAATGAAATGCAGGAGCAGGAAGGAGACAGCCACCCTGGCTGAGAGATACCTTCACAATGTCATTCAGGGACACTTGTCACGGGCACTTCCCATCCCAAGAGAGTCCCTGCAGTGTTTCCATGCGGGGCCTCCCTGAGCGGCAGGCACAGGGTGGGATGGAGCTTGGAGATGCAGCAGGGGCGCTCCTGCCTGGAGAGCACCGGAAATTTCTCCAAAGACATTTGTCTGAGAACCTTTCTGGATTTTTCTTTTTCTTACCCCCTTAGAAAAAGAAAGCCACTTTGCCAACATTTCTTTGTATCTCTTCCACCATTTTTTGTGGGAGCTGCTATTTTCCACACACGCAGCTGCAGAACAACGTTAGGCGCCGGGCGCTATGAGGGATGCCAAGGGGTGGCCAGGCTACCAGCACAGTTCTCCTTTCACCACATTCCCTCACAGTTACATTCCATAAACTTTTTTTAAAAAAATAGAACTTCAAGGAAATTGATTAATGAAATGTAGGGGTGGACGAAAGTCACTTACCTTTTCTCGCAGCTTGTTCGCGGTGGGGGGGAGCGCTTCGCTGCTCCCCCCGCGAAGTTCAGGCCGGGGGGGAGGCTTCCCGCCTCGCCCGGCCGAAATTCAGGCCGGGGGGGGAGGCTTCCCGCCTCGCCCGGCCGAAATTCAGGCCGGGGAGGAGGCTTCCCGCCTCGCCCGGCCGCGAACACGAAAGTAAAAAAAAAAAAAAACAACGTCCCCTGATAGGCTACGTGACGATTCACGTAGCCTATCACGGCTAGATCTGGAAAGTCAGCCGTGATAGGCTACGTGAATCGTCACGTAGCCTATCACGGGTGACTTTAAAAAAAAAAAAGCGCGTATGCGAATGGCGGCCCCCATAGGGAGCCGCCATTCGCGTTCCTTATTTAGTTGCTGTAGTCTACGTAAATGTTTACGTAGACTACGGCGAAAATAAGGGCAACGCTATTTGCGTTGCCCTTATTTTCGCCGTAGTCTACGTAAACATTGACATAGACTACAGCGACCAAATAAGGAAGGGGAATGGCGGCTCCCTATGGGGGCCGCCATTCGCGTACGCGCTTTTTTTTTTTTTTAAAGTCACCCGTGATAGGCTACGTGACGATTCACGTAGCCTATCACGGCTGACTTTCCAGATCTAGCCGTGATAGGCTACGTGAATCGTCACGTAGCCTATCAGGGGACGTGTGTTTTTTTTTTCTTTCATTGCAATGGCGGGGGCGGCAGCCGGTCGAAAGACCGGCTGCCGCTCCCGCCCCGCTCGAACACCAGACGAACCGCCAGCCGGACCCGCCGCCGGGAGGGACATTCAGGGAAGGTAAGTCCCGTCCCGGGGGGGGGGGGGTGCGGGGGGGTGCGGAGGATTTCTCCCCGAAACTTGTTCAGGGGGCCGAACACGTTGGCGCTCGGCCCCCCGAAGTTTCGGGGAGAAATTCTCTGCCATCCCTAATGAAATGAAAGGAAGTGCAGGAGCAGGAGGGAGACGGCCACCCTGGCTGAGAGGTACCTCCACAGTGTTATTCAGGGGCACCTGCCACGGGCACTTTCCCACCTAAGAGAGTCCCTGCAGCGTTTCCATGCAGGGCCTCCCAGGGCAGCTGCCGTGGGGTGGGATGGAGCTTGATAACGCAGCAGGGGCACTCGTGTCTAGAGCAGATCTGAAATTGCTCTCAATACATTTGTCTGAGAACTGGTAAGGCGGCTGTAATGCAACCAAAACTCTTCCCCACGACCTGAGTTCGATCCCAGCGGAAGCTGGTTTTCAGGTAGCCGGCTCAGGTCGACTCAACCCTCCATCCTTCCGAGGTCGGTAAAATGAGTACTCAGCTGGCTGGGGGAAAGGTAGTTAGGACTGGGGAAGGCACTGGCAAACCACCCCACTATACAGTCTGCCAGGAAAACGCTGAGGAAAAACGGCGTCCCTCTAGGGGTCAGTAATGACTCGGTGCTTGCACAGGAGGAACCTTTCCTTTTCCTAGAAAATGAAAGCCACTTTGCCAAATTTCTTTCTACATCTTCTACCATTTTGTTGTTGTTGGGGGCTGCTGATTTCCACACACACAGCCACACAACGATGGTAGGAGCCAGGCACTGTGAGGGATGCCAAGGAGTGGCCAGGCTGCTGCCACGGTTGCTGCTGCTGTCAAATGTGGCACAAAAGTGGCAAAACACAAACCAGGAAGGCAAGGAAGACGCTCAGCTGCTGCCCCTGCTGACGGTGGGCCCCACTCCCGAGAAACGGTTGGAGCATTTCTCCTCTCCCGGGGGAAGTCTGGTGAAGGGGTCCCCACAGTGTCTCTGCCCACAAATGGGGGAGGGATTTTGAGAGGACATTTCCACAGAGCGGTATTCCTGTCCCCTCCTTAACCACTGCCCAAAAGGACCTTATCTTAATATAATGTCGGCTGCAACAAAGTCACTCTTCTCTGATCTCAATAGCAACTCGGCCAAGACAGGCAACAGCAATTTTTCACTATTTTTCTGCTCTGAACGCCTAAACCTGGAAAAGAATTCTGCACAGTCCAGCACCTTTCCTCCCTCATCTGCAGTAGCCAAATCACATGGCAACATGAAAAATTATCTCATTAGTAATAATATTTATATACTCCTTCACTGAAAAATTCTCTAAGCGTTAACTCTCTGATAGACAGAGAGGACAGGGGAGGGGGATCTTAGCTGGCCGGCTCCCAACCACTCTGTTACTTCTGGGGTGGGTGGGGGGGAGGTATCTCAACACTTAAGGGCACTGGGGGTATCTATATGGGGCTTTGTGCCTCCAAGACAATTGTGGCAGATGACATACCCCTCTCTCTGTGGCAAGCACAGATTTTCCTGCTTTAAATTTATTGCAAACCTATTATTGTAACATCGTTTTGCGATGGATGTTTCCTTTCACAGCAGCTTCAGTGCAGTTTGGGAGTCCATGTGACCTTAACTGCCTTCAGTGGCGTGGGTGGGGGGGAGCAGTGCTGATGGGCAGAAGTGAAAGCCACTCATTAAAGGGTGGAGCCAAATAAGCATCGCTGAGGAGGATATTAACTGCTCGTTGCCCCAAAAGGGGTTTCCTTCCTCCTGCTGAGAAAGCGTGGGCAGAAGGGGGAATGTTTTTCTTGAAGTCTACTCAGAAGTAACTCCTCCAATGCACTTCAGTGAGCATGCTAGGGAGGAGAGGAGCAGGGAGCGAGCCTGCACTCATTCGCTGCCCTGCACCTATGCAGTTGAGGACGCTCATTTCTACTTGCAAGACTCCGCCCACCCGACCATGAACTAATGGGGTTTTCAGGTGCCATTTGCCCCAAGGAAGGCCAGAAAGGGGAACGGAAGGGGATTGAACTTGGGAAAGACAAGGAAAAGGCGTCCCTGCTGGGGAGGGAAGGACAACACCCGAACGGGCTGGAGAGTAAATGTACAGTCGGTTTGGGTGACTCTTGCTGGCCATGCTGCTCCCTTGGGGGAAAGAGAGGCGTTCCAGCCCCCTGCCATCAACCCTATCATGGCAGAACAGACTGAGTGAGCCAGTGGCTGGAGAAGGTGGAGGCAGGAGCAGGATTGCATGCTAGGGGCAAAGCAACGAGAGGAATTGTCTGAGACGGAGGGGGCAGTGCTGGGCTGAGTGCAGAGCCCTTCTTCAGTCATCGCTCTGGACGAGGACTGTTTCCCAGGGAGGAGAAGATCCATTCCTTGAATGTCAGAGACTGTTCCTTCATTGTTTATGGAGAGCTCATCCCTTTTGTGTTATAGTTTAAGTGGACTGCCAGTGAATGTTACTAGGACAGGCCTCATCAATAAAAGCTGTCTTAACACTTCCTGACTTGCCATTCTGATGGAGACAATGGATCGGGGGGGGGGGGGGCGTGATGCCTCCCTTCCTCAAGACCCGCTAACACTAGTCCAAACTTGAAGACAGAGGTAATATAAAAAGGAGGACTCATAGTGGCCTTCTTCCAGCATCATGACCAAAGACAGATATGTACAGTCGTATATTGAATACTGTTTCAGCCATCAGTCTGGCCCCACCTGCCTGTTGTATGTCTTTGTCTGTGAAGATTCTGATCCTCCTACCACATGGGAAAGGGTTGCATGTGTAAGATGGAACCAGGCTGTGCACGTGTTCACTTGGCACATAGAATCCCCCAGAAAAGTATCACTACCACCCCCAAACCCCAGATACATGCCCCAACACACCATGGCATTTCTCAGGGCAATGTATTGATGCCATATATCCACTGAGTAGTTCATCAGGGGAAGCATTTTCTCCAGGGCTCTCTGGCTTGAGAGGGTGGGCATCCACCAAAGTTCCCAGACAGAACAAGATGCACAGGTCCATGGCCATCATGAGATGCCAGGGCTTCATACAGGCAACCATCTGGGGGAAACAGACAATCATAGAATCATAGAATAGTAGGTTTGGAAGGGGCCTATGAGACCACCGAGTCCAACCCCCTGCTCAGTGCAGGAATCCAGGTCAAAGCTTCAATCCAACTCAAAGCATAACAAAAATGTAAAAAGCAGGTGAACAGTTTTAAATTCACCAAGTGCCACCAGCTTAGCACTGCAAAAGTGTCCGGCGCTTCCAATCCCACACCTGGCACACAGAAGCCCTCAGAAAATCATGACTACCACCCCCCAAACCCACATTCATGCCCACACATACCGTGATAATCTCCAGTGCAAAGTTTCGATACCATATATCCTGAAAGGAAACATTGAGTAGTTCATCAGCAGAAGCATTTTCTCCAGGGCTCTCTGGCTTGAGAGGGTAGGTGTCCACCAAGGTGCCCAGAGAGAACAGGATGCACAGGGCCATGGCAATCATGAGAAGCCAGGGCTTCATGGAGGCAACCATCTAGGGGGAAATAGGCAAGAGGGACAAGAATGTAAAAAGCAGGAAACAGTGTTAAACTCACCAAGTACCACCGGCTTAGCACTGCAAAAGTGTCTGGCACTTCCAATCCCACACCGGAAAGCCAATTTCACATCAACTGTCCAACACATCGTCAACTTGGTAAAGCCTGGCAAGAGCATCAGCCTTATTGAAACTGCCTGGGAAAGGACACACTAGGAGACTGTGTCTTGGCATAAGCTCCCAAATGCATGTCATTCTGGCCGTGAAATGTTCTCTCTGCACAATGCTGGGTTCACTGACATGCCCACTTTTCCGTTATAATACATTTAACTCAGGACGTACTACATAACGACACCAACTGGCCATTGAAATGCATGGGTTCATTCGAAATGGCCATAGGAAATCATTGGAAGATTTTAGGGACCATTTTCAAAGAAAAAAATCTGCAAGGGATTAACATTTCTTGTTCTCAGAAAACAACTCCAACTCAAAATACTGCTCCGATGGCCCCAGACACAGCAGTTTCTAGGGATCATCTCCAAACAAGCGAAGCCATCGGAATGCAATAATCAAAAGGTGACTGAAGGCCTACATAATGATGTATAGGCACCATCTGCAAATGAACTAGATATGGCAGGGGAGCCGGGGGCGGGGGGTGTCCTAAAAGTGCCTGGGATAATATTCATGCTTACACATTCCCTCCTCCCACACAAACCAACATCCATGAGCCCTCCCCTTACAAACGGCCTCTCCTCCTGAATGGCTATAGTAATAAATTGGACTGAGACAAGGAGCCTCACAGAAGAAACAGGAGCCCTGATTCTGGTCCCGCGTGACCGGAGGGAGTACAGCCAAAGGCCCCGAGAGTCTTGATGCTACCCCCCCTCCATAGCAAGAGCCCCTTCTTCCGAATGGCCATAATGTTGAGAGGTCCTTCCAAATGGCCATAGCAGTGCATTGGACTGATACAGGCAGCCCCAAAGAAAGAGCAGGAGACTCAAGAATCCTTACAGTCACATCCAGGGAGTCCCCACACCACCCCAAGCATCCCAATGCCTCTCCCAATGGTGGAGTTGGAGCTGTGGATAAGGAGGACTTTCTGGGAGAAGCCCTGAAGAGCCAGTCACCACAAGGGTGGAGTCGTGCTATGGTGTCATGCCAACCTCGACCTCAAGTGTGCACTTGACGTCGCACTCGGGCGACAACTGGGCTGCACTGGGCAACCTTTCCCCATCTTTTCCCTGCTTCCCAGTCTCTCTCCCCCTTTCCTCTAGAGCTGCAACCTTTAGTTGAGCTGGAGAACTCACGACATATTGGAGTTCTGAGCAAATTTGGGTTTTGTTCTTTCTAGATCTCCTAACTTACCTCCTAATGGCAGTTGTGATTTTGTCAGTACCCCACAGACCAGTTGTGGACTTTTAGAAGTCTGAATCACACTTGAGGACTGAATATACTCATTATCATTTTTGGACCCACATAATGAACTAGTTAATTCGGGTTACAGCAATGTGTCTCAGATCATGCACAAGGTGATTTAATTCTTGGTGACCACCAATCTAAATGCAAGTCAAGGAACTGGAGCCTTGACACATTTTACTAAAGGATAATTCTGTTATCCATAATGTTAGGTCAAAGATACAAGTATCTTTTGCAGTTAACTGCACTGAAGTGAGGGCGTGGAGAAGAATCTGGCATGCTGAACATGCAAAATGTGTACCTAGCAGAAAAGCCTCTTGCGAAGACTAATTAGAAATATTTTGAGAAGAGGAACATACCAGAGAAGCTACTGGCCCATATATTAGCAGGAAAACAGGAACGAAAGTGAATTCCTTCAGTGTATATGGAGCAACGAGCGAGATCTCCACAAGACAAAATGAAACAATATCTGAATTTGAACATTATTTCACCAATTTATGTAAGTCTGAGAACCTTAATGATGATCACATTTCAGAGTATCTCAATCAGATTCAGATCCCACTACTGACTGAACTGGATAGACAGCAGCTGAATGCTCCGGTTAGTACACCAGAGATACAGCATGTGATTACTACCTTGAAAACAAACGTAGTGGCAGGAATAGATGGGCTACCTGTGGAATTTTGCAGGATGTTTGCTGAAAGGTTATCAGTTGCATGAAAGAACTTGCTTGATGAGTGCATCAATATGTCAAAGATTCCTGACTAATGGAATGAGGCGAGGATCATACTAACACATAAGAAAGATAAAAAATCCATTATTGACTTCATCTTATGTTCCAATATCATTCTTGAACCAAGATTATAACATTCTAGCATCTATTTATGCAAAAAGGTTTAACAACATCATCTCAAAATATATCAATTATGATCAAACTGGCTTTCTGGTGGGGAAATTGTTATCAGACAGTACAAGGAGAGCAGTCAACTGTCTGAACAAATCCTGTTTTAGTAATAAAAAGCCCTGTTTTTGCTTTCTTGGATGCTGAAAAAGCTTTTGATTGGGTGGAGCTTAAATTTCCATATAAGGTGTTAGAGAGATTCAGTGTTGTAATATCCTTCTTAAATTATATCAAAGCCTTATATGATAAAACCAATGCCACACTTTTTATTAAGAACTGTAATTCTGAATTCTTTCCAGTAAGTGGAGAAACAAGGCAGGGTTGTCCCTTATCTGCTGTAATTTTTGTTTGCTGTATTGAACCTTTAGCAATCACAATTTGTTCATCAAATGTCATATCAGATACAGAAATTAGCCCTGACTAATTTAATTTTAGCCCTTAAATTTGAAATTAGTTGATATGCAGACAATATTATGCTTTCTTCTATAACTCCCCTCGTGTCTATTCCTGCATTTCAGAGATCTGTATTAGATTTTGGACATGTATCAGGATATAAAGGAAATGTTCAGAAGACAGAATATGTGAGACTTAATATTCCACTAGAAATTAGGAATAAGATAAACACCGTATATGGAATCAGGTAGACCCAGAAGCCAGTGAAATATCTCTGGTCTTTGGTTACAGTAATCTTTGTTTAACTTCTGAGATAGAGAAATCAGTGTAATTATGAGCCCTTGTTTGACTCTGTTGTGGCAGACTGTCTTCTGTGGGAATCTCTTGGGAAGAATTGCTATTAGTAAAATGCATGTCATACCAAGGGTACTGTGTTTGTTTGTTTGAATATATGATGACACCAGTGTCATGGAAAATACTAAAGAAATGGCAGGCTATATTTATCAGGTTGTGTATGGGAAAAGAAGAGCTGAAGAGCTGCAGCAAAACCCTTAGAAAAACCTTGTGAGAAAGGAGGTCTGAAAGTCCCTAATTGGATAGCATGCTCTGATGCAACCCATTTACAGGTGCTCACACAATGGCTCAGCATGAGGCCCCCAGGAAGGACAGTGCTATGGAGTGATGGTGGCATCTCAACCACTGGAGTCGTACGGGGCATCTCCTCGGGCCAAGTGGGAAAAGTAATGGGGCTCCTGCTCTACTCTGCGGGGCTGGAGGTATCAATCCAATGCATTCCTATGGACATAGGAAAGGACGGTTAACTTCTATGGCCCTTTGGAAGAAGAGGCCATTGGTGTGGAGGGGTTGTGCCATTGGGACACCCTCAGCACACTCATGAGGAAAACTGGGGCTCTGGCTGTTTCTTGAGGGGTTGCTTGTAACACTCCAGCTGAAGCCCTTTGGCCATTCAGAAGGACATCTGAATATACTGACGGAGGGGCCATTGGGATGAAAGGGTTGTGGCACTGGGACGATTCAGGATATTTGTGGGTACTCCTCCTGCAGTTCACTCCTGAGGAATATTAGGGCTCCTGCTGTTGTCTGTAGGGCTGCTTTTAGCAGTCCAAGGCTGTGCTATGGTCATTTGGAGGGACATCTGAGTATTAGGCCCATTCAGAAGGAGAGGGCCAATGCAGTGGAGGTTGCGTTGTAAGGGGAGGTTGCCTGGTTGGGGGATGGGGGCACCTGCAAGCATGGATAATCCAAGGAAACATTGTGTGGGGGACCCATATCTAGTCCATTTGAACATGGTGCCTACAGATCATTATATAGAACTGCAGAAACCTCTTCTTTATTGCATGCCAGTGGCTTTGCCTGTTTGGAGATGATCCCTAGAAACTGCAATGTTATGGGTCACTGGATATGTTCCCTAAAATCACTGTGTAAGACAATATTTTGAGTTGGAGTTGTTTTCTACGAACAGGGAATGTTGACCTGTAGCGGATATTTTGATTTGAAGATGGTCCCTAAGCTCTTCCATTGATTTCCTGGGGCCATGTGGAATAAACCAGAATGAACTGATGCATTTCAGTGGCTGTTTGGTGTCTTTCTTTATACCAGTCCCAGCTACTTTGGGGGGGGGGGGTGTAAAAAAACACTGGTTCCCACTGATTTTCTTCAGCCCTGTCCCAGCTACTCACAGTGAAAAGGAGGTGAAAGTCTCAAAGTTGGATGAGAAAGGGATGGCAGGACTCTCAGCCAGCCTTCTGTATTCTTCAAGTTCCCTCTTTCTGATGTCTCTGTCAGCTGCTCTCTCAACCAGGAGTCTATATCCTTGGTAAGTGGGTAAATTATGGAGAGAGAGAGGCTCCCCCCTCCCTCCAACCCTCCTCCCTCTCTTCCCACTCGCTCACCCATCAATAGTTGATCAATCCAATCATAATTACCTCTCTACAAAAACTCAATTACACGTGCCAGGGGAGTGGGGAACTGAAGGGAGAACAGGATGAACCCGGAAAATGAAGAGATGCAGGAACTGTTCCTGAGAAAAAGCTTTTTTGAGGCTTCAAAAGAGATGGAACTTTTGATGACCATGAATAGGCTGAGGAATGATAAAGGATTTATACATTCTAAAGGAACTGTTTAAAAAGTTTAAAAAGAAGTGGAACTTTTGATGACCATAGGCTGAGGGATGACAAAGAACCTTCCGAAGGTATTGTGAACACGTGTGAACATGTATCCTCTAGACGTGTCAGGGTCACCCACAGAAGTTGGTAAGCTGCAGGTTTATGATAAACAAGGACACCAACAAAGAGGCTTCGCTCACACAGTGGCAGAAGTAACCTGCTGGTCTCACTACTAAGAAATGTTGCACCAGGCACAAACATACGAATGGGCTTGGAAGTCAGGATTTAGAGTTAAAGACAAGAATTCCATTGCCAGGATAACCAGAAGTGAAAGTTTAATTTCCTGAAGAGGTGTCCATGGGAGTCTGTTGTAGCACAAAGAATCTTGGGGCACCTTTGTAAAGGAGATGGCCTAATTGAGAGGAAGGCCGTGGTAGGCAAGGGTCAATAACATAAGGTATTTCCTTTAGGTTGCATTTTATTGTTTTATTGTAATAGGGGGTGGGATCCCACAAAGAAGATTTGCAACTCCAGCCACCTGGGTTGAAAGGAGGCTGGAAGGCTTCAAGACTGGAGGCGCCGGCTTCAAGGCTGGAGTTCTTATCTTGACTCAAGGCTGCAAACCAACTAGGCCTGCCAAAGGCCAGCAGAGGTTGAGAGGTGAAAAGCCATCTCATCCCTCTTGAGAGAAGAGTGTGGCGGTGAAGGAGCTAAGAGCTGGGCAGGAAACAGATAAGAACAGACCAGTTGACCATCTGTCCCTTGATTTTTATCCAATCTGGGTCAAATGTGTTTGTATACTGGCTACGACAAAGGGTCCTACTTCGAGGTGCAAGTAGATAGGCCAGGTAGAGTTTTATTGTTTTAGCTTCTGTCAGGTTTCCAAACAAGGAATAGGCTCTTGTGGTATTTCTATTCGAACAGGATACAATTTCTCTTCCCATTCCCTCACCCCTTTATTGTAAATACACTTCCACCTCAAATTATTGCTGCTATTTCTTTCCTGGGTCAGTGCTCAATTCAGTGGCTACTGATTCCCTTAGGAGAGTTGGAGGGAGTCAGAGGGATCCTGTCGTGTCGGGTGGAGCTAATCTGAAGTGGTGGGGGCAGCGGAAAATGAGGGCTGGTGGAGCCCCAGCATCCTGCCTTCCTTCACAACCGTAAAGACTAACAAATGCATTTATTCTGGCATGCACTTTCGTGGATACTGTCCAGTCCATCAGATTAATTCTCTCATAACCAGTGGCTCTCCCAGATTGGAGGGGGCTGGGGTTCAGCCCCAAGCGTTACCCATTCCTGGTCACCCCAAGCTGTATTCATCTGAGCAGCTTTTCTTTCTTTCTTGCTTTCTTGCTTTCTTTCTTTCTTTCTTTCTTTCTCTTTCTTTCTTCCTTCCTTCCTTCCTTCCTTCCTTCCTTCCTTCCTTTTGGGGGTGGGGGTGGGGATGATTTAGTTCTTGCAATGCTTAAACAATTGGGAGTGAAACCAGCACCTTTTGACCACTACCTAGAACACTGTGAGATTAAAAGCATAATCCTAGTCATGTCTCCTCAGAAATGAATTCCATTCAGTTCAATGGGGATTACTCCCAGGTAAGTGCTTTTGGACTGCAGATTCAACATGAGAATAAAGAAAGATGCACACTGGACAAATTTGTCTTCTCTTTTTTTTTCCAGTGTTGCCCCTTTCTGCTGCGCTCTGTCATGGCCCAACCGTAAAGTACAGCATGATGAAACATAATATATAACCTTTAAATGTTTGAAACAGAACGAACCCAAACCAAACACCAGAGTAAAAACCACAAACAGGATTAAGATGTAAAGACACAGTATGATATTTAGAAACAAAACAAATAGACAAAATAAATGGTTCTGCTTTATTTAAGGTCTGTCACAAAGTTTCTGCCATTCTAAGCCGCACAATAAATATTAAAATACCTCCTGTTTAGCTATTACCATGAAACTTGGCATCCATGTTCCACCTGATGAGGTCTATAATTGTGCACAATTTCCTACTGATCTGATACAAATTGCAACAGGTAGAGCAAGCTGAAATGTACAGAAAATGTACACTGGTACTTTTTACTCCAAGTTGCAGCGCTGGATATCATGTCTTTCTTTTAAACGTCTGGTGAACACTACTTACATAGTTTACTCAGGCAGGTTGAGGGGAGATATGCTTTCTGTGGGGTTGGTGAAATTTTTTAGCAGCAGTTCAAAATCTATTAAGGCTTTTCTGCCCCATGAAATCCTGTAGAAGCAACTGCTGGCAAAGTTACGTCAGCCATGTTGTTTCCCTCTGAAGCTAGAATCCTGCTGGTATGCCAAGGTGGATTGTGATTACAGGCGGCTTCCACATTAATCCCTTGTTGCGTACTCCCACCTCCACCACGTGGTCCCCATCTGGATCAGGACCCTAATGTCTAGGGATGTTGGAGAAATCTGGAACTGATTCAGATGAGATCACAGTTTGGATTCTGCAGTGGACCAGCTTTTTTGAAGTCGCGTGGACTTCGCAGACATACGGGCCAGTTTTTTTGCTTTTTAGGGGGATTTGCAAAAAGGCACATTTGTGCAAGTGAGCACTAGCGCTCATGCACAGGATTCTAAGCGTGCACTTGTGCAAGTGTGCGAATGTGTATTTATAAATGAATGTAATACTCATCCAAAAAATCTGATTCCATCAGTGACCAGGCGATGGAACAAAAGATGCCTGATGAACCACAACGTCTGTGCATCCGTACCCCGGCCTCCAATGTACATTGTCAAAAAGGCATCCCACTGTAATGTCAATTGCAGGCACAAGGCAAAGGGTTAAAGCCCCCTACTCCTCATTCCAGGGTCCTGATCCATAGGAGGTCCCATGGGCTGAATTTTGAATAAAAAAGGAGGGAAAAACCTAGCTACATCTTTAAACTAACATGAAGTTTGACACTCAGTTAATTTGGGAGGGACAGGGGTGGAAAGCACTGATGGGGGAGCAACAGGATCAGGCCCTCCAACTACCTTTCTGAAAGCAGAAATGCAGTACAAGGGCCATGAGCCTTGGTCTGACTCTATTCACATGTTACACTGAACGTATGTTCACCTCCTATGCACACCCATGAGGGTGCCTGTGAGAATCCAGCTCTGTTACATCATCCTCATCGTGTGTCAGCTCTACACAAAAGGAAGGGAAGTGGAGATGAGCACCTCTACCCCCTCCCTCGTTGTTCTCCTCACTTTCTACATGTGGAGGGTGAGTGTTCACAGAGGACAGCCTCCTCTCTCCATGGAAATTGCCCCTGAATTTTAGACTCTTGACATGAAATCATGATTGCCATTAGTTAAGTATTTATAATCCCATTCATCATACATGCAAACTTACAAGAAAGCAGATTCACATTGTGACACAGATCTCCTTGGCCAGGGATTCTGTGCGATGGACTTCCAGCATTTTGGCTGGCCTAGCCCACCAAGTAAGTGCTCCCGCTCAATGTTCCCCAGTGCAAGGTGTCACCAGGAAAGGCAGGTTTTTACTGACTTCTGGTATAGGACACATAGAGTTTCAGTTCAGTAACAGCTCTCAGAAATCTACATGGGGCATTTACTGTGGTTCTACTGTGCCTCCTAGGTTACTATGGCACATGACACCCCACCTCTCTGTAGCAAGAGCGGGTTTTCATGCTGTAACCCCCCCCCTTTTTTTTTTTGCAAACTCGTTTTCTGATGGATTTTCCCATCGCAGCAGCTTTAGCCTGGTTTGGGAGTCTCTTTGACCTCACCTGCCTTCGGTGCTTGCTGGGGGGAGCAGCGCTGATTGGCAGAAGGGAAAGTTGCATCATGAAAGGGTGGACACAAGGAGAGGAGTGGGCTAAACACATCTGCTCAGAAGGAACTCATTGCCTCCGATTGCACTTTACTGAGTACGAGCGGAGAGAGGGGTCGGGAGAGTGCCTTTGCCTGCACTTTTTAAAATCTTCAGACCTGCGAATGTGCGAATAAGTTTAATGAATTCAAAGGGGATCACCTTATGTGACCCTTACTCCCATTGAGAAAGGGTGGACATGAAGAGAGGTGTTGGCTAACATGTCTACTTAGAAGTAATTCATTCTCTTCCATTGCACTTCATTGAGCATGCGAGTGGGGCAGGAGCAAGCCTGGTGTTTTAAACCTCTGCTCTTATGGAAGAGTGAAGGCAGGAAGGACCTCAACGATTTTAAAATCTGATTGCCCCCAAATGACCCTTATGTCCTGCCCTAGACTGAACCTTGGTTCTTTGCAAGCAAATACAGGGAGCAATGCAGTAGAATAGTCAAAATCCAGGCAGAAGTCAGAACACAGGCAAGCAGGCTGGGAGACAACAAGGACCAGCCAACCAGGAGTGGTCAAGGTAACAGGCAAGAGGTCAAACACACTAAATCAGTCAGGTACGTTACTGAGTTCAGAAGCAGGGTCAAGGAACAGTCCAGGGTCAGGAGCACAGAGCATCCATCACAAGGCAAGACACAAGAGACAAGACAGAAGACAAGGGCTGCCTCCTTCCACTCAAGGCCTTGTGCCCGCAGTCAGAAGGCACTGGCATAACTCAGCACAGACTCAGTCCCTTGATGAAGTTGCTGGACTTGACGATTAGCAGTCTCAGACTTCTGGGGGCCCTCAAAAGTGAGGCGCAGTTGTGCTATAAACCCTGTATAGTCTGCGAGGAGTGGGCTTGTTTGCAGGAGGTACAGAGCTGCCCATTTGGCAGCAGGGCCTGTGAGCAAGCTTATCACAAAGCCCACCCGGGTCTAGTCATTAATAAAGTCCTCAGGATAGTTACTCCATTGTCGCATAAAGGACACATTCAGCCAGGAAAGTTGGAAACTGGTCAGGTGAACATTTCTCAGGGCTTCATAGACCAGAATTAGGTCTAATGGACCTGCTCCAATCGGATTCAGTCAAGGACCCTGCCCCATCAGCAGCACAAAAGAATGTTTCAGCTACCAGTCTGGTGGGGTTTTGTTCTCCATGGAATGCAAAGGAGCGCCACCTTGTTCTTCACCTCAGCTAGCAAAACGCCTTGGATGAGCCACGTTTGCCGTAATTATTCAGAAGCATTTGTGCAAGTGGTTTGAAATTCTCATCCATCCCTAAAACAATCTGATTCCCATTCTGTCTGCGAGCGGACGATGGAACGAGAGATGCATGACAATCCATGAAACACAAACAGAAACGTTTTACCAGAATCCGTACATTCCTCGTTTGAGCAAAGAACTCGCTCGAAAATGACCAAGACCACTCCCTCGAACCCCTCTAGAGTTGGACTGGGGCCAGTACTGCTGCTGCTCATAGGTCGGTGGCTCCAGACAGCCTTAGCAGCCATTACAGCAGATGCAATTCCCAAACTTGTGGAATCAAAGAGCTTCATCACTGGGCTGAATTGACGAAAGATTAGGAGAGAGTGACCTCTCGTGGAGATGTGCTGAGCTGCAGTGTGCCAATAAGCTTCTTCAGCAGCTAACCAGGGGCTGTCTTCACGAGCAATGTGGTGCGAAACTAGAGCAGTCCAGATTCCTTCACGACAGACGACGTCGTCATCAATCTGCTGCCAACCATCCACTTCCCTCTTGAACAGCTGCATTTCCTGGAACTCCCTTTACTCCGACATTTTTTACTGAAAGCGTCTCCCTGGCAGTTTTGCCACAGTGTGCCATGTTCCGCCCACGTTGAATCTTGGGCGTGCCTCTGTGACCGGGCAGTGATGTGCTCAAGGGGGTGGGGCTCCCCATTCTCCCTTGTTTCTCAAGTCGAAGCAGTTTTTCCCATTCAGAAAATCCCCAGGAGTGCAGCAGCGACCCCTCACAATGCCGCAGAAGGTGGGACGCTCATTCACTTTCAGTAGGCTGCTTTTAATTTTCAACATATCCCTCCCTTTGGTGCATATTTACTTAGAAACAAGAAACAGATCTCTCACCCCTGCAGTGAATCTTTAATACATCTCTATGCGTTCGGAGCCACGGGTCTCATCTACAGACCTCTCCCAGCTTCTCCAGGGTATTTCGCTAAAATGCTAAAGCAAAGAAGTGTTAAAGGCTAACTTTAGTAATGAAAGTGCTTTTTTACGTCTCTGATGCTCTCTTAGATCGCTATTGGGATGCTAGGCTTCATTGATGTTGGGTAGTTTCTCTGATGTACAGTCATTTCTCTGTTGTTATATAATGTCCCTTCTCTGATTTATTGCAGTAACAATATTTCCAGTTTATGGGAGCTTCTCATTGCCAGCAGGGAGAAAGGGGGGTGGGGTTGGAAGCAATAACTCTATGGCAGAGTGCTGGAATTGGGCGAAATTGGGGGGTTCAGCTGTTCTCGGGGATGGGGGGCTTTAGATGCGGCACCCCAGAACTGGGGATTTTGGATTCTCAAGGCAAATGTGCTCACATTGGGGAAAAGTGGGGGGAGATAACATAGTAGCAGGGGGGAGCCTGGACAGGGGTGGGAAACAAGACTCTCTCATTGGTTGAGCAGCCCCTGCCAGGTTGATGACATTCAGTTCTACTCCCCGCACCCCACCCGGAAGCATGTTCCTTTCAAGCACTATGTGACCCCTGAACACCGGACTTTAAAGGTAAAGTACATTCAGCTTATCTTGCTTCGTGTGTCCGTGATGGATCAAAGCCAGTTCCATGAACATCCAGGTAATACTCCAACGTGCTTCTCTTTCTGTTGTTGTGAAGATCCCCCTCAGGTGATAAATTGGGCCTATGGGGGAAGTCCATGAACCCTCCCAAGAAATGATTTTAGCCTTGCATTTGAGTTGCAGGAGACAGGACCTAACCTGTATGTAGCATGGGGTTTAGAAGCCATGTTAAACAATCGACTAAGAATTGTTTCTTTGAACCATGACCAGGAAAAGAGTGGCCTGGTTGGTCTGCTCCACTCCACTTCACAGCAGCAGTATTAGTAGGGGTGTACGAAGCCCCACTTACCTGCATCTGCGGGGTGTCTGCTGGGGGGAGGCGATCCGTTCCTCCCCCCAGAATCCTCGACGGGGGGGAGGCGATCCATTCCTCCCCTCGGAATCCTCAACGGGGGGGGAGGCGATCCGTTCCTCCCCCCTGGAATCCTCCCCGGCTGGTTCCACTCCGCAGTGAGTCCGCAGAGCTGCCGCCTGGGGCCGCCCGCCGCTGCCTGACTTCTGGCCGCGGCTGCAATTGGCGACCCACATAGGGGACGCCATTTGCGTCCCTGGTTTGCCGTCATAGGCTACGTAAGGATTTATGTAGCCTATCACAGCAAAAAGGGAGGCATGCAAATGGTGCAGAGGATGCCATTTGCGTCCTTCTCTTTGGCCATGATAAGATACGTAAATCTTTACGTAGCCTATCATGGCTAAAGGGAGACATGCAAAGCCTATCACAGCCGAATCTTTACAAATCTTTGTAAATCTTTACAAAGCCTATCATGGCCAAAGGGAGGCACCCAAAGGGAAGGACACAAATGGCGTCCTCTACGCCATTTGCGTGCCTCCCTTTTTGCTGTGATAGGCTACGTAAATCTTTACATAGCCTATCTCAGCCAAAGGGAGGCACGCCAATGGTGTCCGCTACGCAGGACGCCATTCGCGGCTGCAGCCCGGACGGCGGCCAGCAGCAGCCGGATCTGGACCCGCCGGAGGCAGGTAGGATCCGGTCCGCGCAGACTTTGCGGGGTGGTGGTGGGGATTGCTCCATTCTGCCATGGATTCCACAGGGCCAGATTCCAAAGAATCCAGCCTCACTGGAGTCCGTGGCAGAATTCTCCGCCATCCCTAGGTATTAGTTTAGTGCAGAATGCTGCATGCGAGTACTATTTAGATCAAGCAGTTTTCAAGCAGTATTAATGCACAACTCAGATTTGTGTAATGCTTCTGGGCAGTAGAAAAATGGGTTATTAAAAATCATGTACAGCATAGATCAATGCTGGGGCTGATGGGAGTTGAAGTCCAAAGCATCTGGAGAGCACCAGGTAGGGGAAGCTGGAATACAGGAAGATGCCCACTCAAGAATTTTGTCTTCTCTTTTTCTTTCCAGTCTTGCTCATTTCTGCTTCACTCTGTCTTGGCCCAGTCTTACCCTTAAGTAGCAAACGAAGTAGCAAACAAAAATGAAATGCACATGACTCATAGTGAGGATGAGATGGGCTGTCTTTACATGAGGCATTTACCATGGGATCATGACTGGTCACTCACAGAAGCTTGCTGGTCCTTTACATGATGCTGTCAACCTCCATGGAGGTTGTCCCAAGTTATCTCACAATCTCGCCATTGCTTCCATGTCCGCAGAGTGTAGAATCATAGAATCCTAGGTTTGGAAGGGGCCTACAAGACCATCGAGTGCAACCCCTTTCTCAATGCTCAATGCTCAATGCAGGAATCCAGGTTAGAGCACCCCTGACAGATGGCTGTCCAGCCTCAACTTGAATGCCTCCAGTGTAGGGATGGGGGACAATTTCTCCCCGAAACTTCGGGGGGCCGAGTGCCAACGCATTCGGTCCTCCGAAGGTTGTTCGGGGAGAAATTCTCCGCCCCCCCGCCCCCTCCCCGGGATGGGACTTACCTTTCACGAATGTCCCTCCCGGCGGCGGGTCCCGGCGGCGGTTCGGCAGGTCTTCGTCAGGGGCAGGGGCGGCAGCTGGTCTTTCGACCGGCTGCCACCGCCGCCATTACAAGGAAAGTAAAAAAAAAACACAACGCCCCTGTGATAGGCTACGTAACAATTAACGTAGCCTATCACGGCTAGATTTGCAAAGTCAGCCGTGATAGGCTATGTTAATCGTCACGTAGCCTATCACGGGTGACTTTGGAAAAAAAAAAAAGCACGTACGGCTAATGGCAGCCCCCATAGGGAGCTGCCATTCGCGTTCCTTATTTGGTCCCTGTAGTCTACGTAAAGATTTACGTAGACTACGGCGAAAATAAGGACAACGCAAATAGCAGAACTAGCCGTGATAGGCTACGTTAATCGTTACGTAGCCTATCACAGGGGCGTTGTTGTTTTTTTCTTTTGAAGTTTGCGGCTGGGGAGACGGGGCGCTTCTCCCCGGCCTGAATTTCAGCCGGGCGAGGCAGAAAGCCTCCCCCCCGGCCTGAATTTCGGCCGGGCGAGGCGGGAAGCCTCCCCCCCCAGCCTGAACTTCGGGAGGAGCAGCGAAGCGCCTCCCCCCCACTGCGAAGCAAGCTGCGAGACCAGGTAAGTGACTTTCGTACACTCCTACTACAGTGTGGGAGAGCCCACTACCTCCCTAGGTCATTAGTTCCATTGTCATATTGCTCTAACAGTCAGGACATTTTTCCTGATGTTCAGCCGGAATCTGGCTTCCTGTAACTTGAGCCCATCCATTATTCTGTGTCCTGCACTCTGGGATGATTGAGAATAGATCCTGGCCTTCCTTTCTGTGACAACCTTTCAAGTACTTCAAGAGCGCTATCATATCTCCCCTCAGTCTTCTCTTCTCAAGGCTAAACATGCCCGGTTCTTTCAGTCTCTCCTCATGGGGCTTTGTTTCCAGACCCCTGAACATCCTTGTTGCCCTCCTCTGAACCCTCTCCAACTTGTCTGCATCCTTCTTAAAGTGCGGCACCCAGATCTGGAGACAGTACTCCAGATGAGGCCTAACCAGTGCTGAGTAGAGGGGATCTAGTACTTCCCGGGATTTGGAAGCTAGGCTTCTATTAAGCCAGATGTGAAGTCACTGGCTGCACCTGCATGTACCCATAAGGCATCCCAGGATCACCTTGACTCACTATGACTGATCACAATGCTGGTATGAGGAGATAAATCGAATCAGAGGTTGATCGTTTCTTGTGACATTCGAACCCAGGATCCTGCTCTGTTGCTCCCAAACCAGCTTGAATCCATGAGCCAACAACCACCCCTGGCTTGTTGCTGGCTGACAAAGTCTGGCTTATTTGGGAACAACGCACCAGGATCCTGGCTGTGGACATCATGGTCAGCAATCCATTTCTGGTGAGCTTTATCCACCCAGATAAGGGAGGAGCAAAGGGGCTGGCTGCCTGTTCACAGCAGGCCAGGGACAGCCAGGCATCCTGGCCCATGGTTCTCTGCCTGCACGGCCCAAAGCGCTCTCCCGCCGTGGTGCCCTGCAGCTGGAATCCAGAGGCCTTGTGCCCCTGAACGCCCGACGCTCCTAATAGCTACCCTGGCCAGTAGGCTTGGACAGACTGAGCCTCCCCTTGAAAGCCATCCCAGCTGCTGGCATCACCACGGCCTGTGGCAGCCAGTGCCATCCAGCAATGGTGCCCCACTTGAAGAAGCCCTCCCTTGGCCTGCCCTGGACCTCCTGCCAGGCCCTTTCCTGGGTCTCCCTCAGTTCTGGTCTTCTGAGTGGGGCTCAGCCACAGGACCCGGAGCCAAGGAAGGTGAGGGGGCTAGTACAGCCCCCTCCATCTGTTCTTCACATGCACTGCGATCCAGTTCCATGACCAGAACCACTGAAATGAGCATGGACTGAAATGTCAATCCTCGTCCAGGACTACGCGTTCAAAGAATCAAACTTACTTTTCAGGTTGGGAATCATCTGAGCTGTAGAAATCTTGAGGGTATATATACCACACTTTCCTCATACCATGTTTGTGTGAAGAAGGAAAGTAGGCTGGTCAGATACCATTCTGGCTTTCTCTTAATAAAGGGTGTATGCATTTTTGTATGCATTTGGGGCAATAAAACAGTTTTTTATAAGCGATTTCCCTAATATAGTGCATTTTTAAAGTTATTTCTCCTAAAACATGCATTTTAATGCTTCTTCTGATGGGGGGGCTCCATGGAAAGATTTGGGAAGTGTGAATTTGGAATGATCATGGCTTTTGATTTGCATAGTGGCTATGAAGTCCACACAGCACAGATGTCCCCAACAAGGCTGTGATAGTTCTGCGTAGGTCACGATCCTATTATTTTCTCAGTGCTTGGGCCTCTCTCACTCATGTGCTCCCTCAGTTCTGCAACTGGTCGATCACAGCACTTTCAGAACCGATGGAAAGCAGAATTTGGTGCGTACAGAGTTGTGAGGGATCAGCGGGTGTCAGGAGCACCCTTGCTGCCTTCTGAAATCCCCAAGTAGCCCAGAATCAACACGCAGACAAAAGGGCTCTTTTCCAAGGCTTTATTTCCATTCAACCTAATGACACTTACAGATGCTAACTGCCTGAGCCTAAGAGGAAAACTTAAGAGTAGGGATGTACGAATCCCTTACCTTGCTCCGCTGAGGGGCATCTGCGGTGGGGGGGAGGCGCTCCGTCCCTCCACCCAGAATCCTGCCCGGCTGGCTCCACTCTGTGGCCAAGCCGCGGAGCTGCCGGCCAGCTCCGGCCACCCGCAGCTGGACATCTGGCCGCTGGGCAGCCCTGCAGGGACGCAAATGGCGGCTGTCGTAGCCGCTGCCATTTGCATCCCTGTATTGAGCCTTGATAGGCTACGTAAATATTTACGTAGCCTATCACGGCAGGGGGAAAACCCCCAGCGTACGCAAATGGCGGCGGCTACCGCCATTTGCGTACGCTGGGTTTTTTTCCCCCTGCTGTGATAGGCTATGTAAGTATTTACGTAGCCTATCACGGCCTCCACAGGGACGCAAATGGTGTCCCTGCGTTAGCCGTGATAGGCTACGTAAGTATTTACGTAGCCTATCACGGCTTGAAGAGGAGGAAGCGAATGGCGGCAGCAGGACGGCTGCCATTCGCAAAGCAGTGCGGACAGGAGCAGGTAAGTGCTCCGTTTCACGCGCCTTTCATGGGTTGAGGTGGCGGGGACTTCATTCCGTGACAGATTTTGGGGGGGCCGAATGCACCGGCATTCGGCCTCACCGAGATCCATCGCGGAATTCTCTGACATCCCAACTTAAGAGGGAGCAGCCTAACAGGGGATTCTAGCCTTAGGGAGTCAGTTGGTGTCCATTTGGAGGGAAAGGGCAGGAAGCCTCTGAACTTAAGGGCTAGGAGGAGAGAGTCCACCCCTTTCCCATGGGACATCAGGGCACAGCTGTTGTCATCGCGCCAAGTGGGCTGAGCGCCTCCTCTCAGTGCCCGCAACCTCTCGCTTGTCCCTGCGCCAGCGCCTTGTGTCCAGAAGCTCCAGTTGTACCTCCCTCTCCCTGCCAGGGTCACTGTCACTCTCAGGAATGTGAGCAGGGAGGGACTCTCCCTCCAGCTGCGCCTCTGAAGAGCGAGTGGGTTCCTGTTCCACAGTTTCTATCTCTTCCTCAGAATAAGAACTGCTTTGGGGCTCTATGGACTCCGATCCAACCCTGACAGCAGGGTTTGCCACCTCTTGCTGAGTGCCTGATGAGTCCCTCTGGGCATGGCTGGCCTTCCCTGCACAGGCCAAGGCTCCCATGGCAGCACAGAGGGCAAGGGCAGAGTGGCCGTGGGTGGCGATGGTCCAAACCGATGGCATTGCCAGGCCTTGCGGGCCTGCAGCTGCCCCCTCAGCCAAACTGAGCCTCACCTGGAGTAGGGCAGTGGTGGCAGGGAGAGGGGAGAAGGGGGGGCAGAAGGAAGACAGGACAGCAAGGAAGGGCGTGGCTGCAGGAGGATAGAGGCGGCCTACAAGAAAGGATGATGGGGAGGAGAGCTAGGACAGGGAGAAAGGAAGGCCAGAAAGGGGAACGGAAGAGGATGGAGCTTGGGAAAGACAAGGAAAAGGCATCCATGCTGACGAGATAAGGGCCACACCCGAATGGGCTGGAGAGTGAATGCACAATGTGTTTGGAATGACTCTTGCTGGCCACGCTGCTCCCCTGGGGGAAAGCAAGGCGTTCCAGCCTCCTGCCATCAACCCTATCATGGCAGGACAGACTGAGCGAGCCAGTGGCTAGAGAAGGTGGAAGCAGGAGCAGGATTGCACACTAGGGGCAAAGCAACGAGGGGAATTGTCTGAGACGGAGTGGGCAGTGCTGGGCTGAGTGCAGAGCCCTTCTTCTGTTCTTGCTCTGGATGAGGACTGTTTCCCAGGGAGGAGAAGATCCATTCCTTGAATGTCAGGGACAGTCCCTTTATTGTTTGAGGAGAGTGAATCCCTTTTCTCTTATAGTTTAAGAGGACTGTCAGTTAATGTAACTAGGACAGGCCTCATTAATAAAAGTTGTCTTAACATTTCCTGACCTGCCATTCTGATGGAGACAATGGATAAAAGGGGGGCATGATATCCCCCTCCCTCAAGACCCACTAACACTAGTCCAAGCTTGAAGACAGAGGTAATAAAAAGTGGGACTGATAGTGGCTTTCTTCCAGCATCATGACCAAAGACAGACATGTATACTAGTAAATCGAATACTACTTCGGCCATCGGTCTGGCCCATCAGTCTGGCCCCACATGCCCTTTGTGCGTGTTTGTCTGTGAAGAGTCTGTTCCTCATACCTCACGGGAAGGGGCTGCATGTGTAAGATGGAACCAGGATGTATGCGTGTTCACTTGGCACACAGAAGCCCTCAGAAAATCATGACTACCACCCCCAAAATCCACACACTTGCCCCCACACACCTCTGCCTTGTCACCAGGTTAATGTAATGCTGAAGATCAGCAAAGTATTTGGCCATTTCATCAGGGGAAGCATCTGGTCTAGGGCTCTCTGGCTTGGGAGGGTAGGCGTCCACCAAGGTGCCCAGACAGAACAAGATGCACAGGGCCATGGCAATCACGAGAGGCCAGGGCTTCATACAGGCAACCATCTAGGCAGAAACAGACAAGAGGGACAAGAATGTAAAAAGCAGGTGAACAGCGTTAAACTCACCAAGTACCACCAGCTTAGCACTGCAAGAGTGTCCAGCACTTCCAGTCCTGCATGGATAAGCCAATTTCGTGTCGCCTGTCCTACACATCCCCAGCTTGGTAAAGTCTGGCAAGAGCATGAGCCTTACTGATACTTCATGTGTGTCAATCTGGTTGTGACCCATTCCCTCCGCACAATGCTGGGTTCACTGACATGCCCACTTTTCCTCTGTAATGCATTTTATTCAGGGCACACTAAAAAGGGCACCAAATGGCCATTGAAACGGATGAGTTCATTCGAAACGGCCATAGGAAATCACTGGAAGATTTAAGGGACCATTTTCAAATCAAAACATCTGCAAGAGATTCACATTCCTTGTTCTAGGAAAACAACTCCAACTCCAAATACAGTTTTTCAGCAGTTTCACGGAACTGCTCCGATGACCCCTGACACAGCTGTTTCTAGGGATCGTCTCCAAACAGGCAAAGACATCGAAATGCAATAAGGAAAAAGGTGACAGCAGGCCCACATAGTGATCCATAGGCACCATCTACAAAACAACTAGACATGGCTGGGATGGGTGGGTCCTAAATGTTTCTGGGATAATTTTCTTGCTTACAGATCCACCCCACCCCAAAACACACACAAACACCCATGACACCTCCCCTTACAAACGGCCTGACCTTCTGAATGGCTATAGTAATAAATTGGACTGAGACAAGGAGCCCCCAGAAACAGCAGGAGCACGGATCCTGCTCCCGCATGTCCGGAGGGAGTACAGCCCAAGGCCCCAAGGGTCCTGATGCCACCCCCCCCTCCATAGCCAGGGCCCCTCCTCTGAATGGCCGTAATGTTGGGAAGTCCTTCTCAGTGGCCATAGCAGAGCATCGGACTGATACAGGCAGCCCCACAGAAAGAGCAGGAGCCTCAATGCTCCTTACAGGTGCATCCAGGGAGTCCCCCCACCACTCCAAGCATCCCAAGGACTCCCCCAATGGTGGAGTTTGGAGCTGTGCATAAGGAGGGCTTTCTGGGAGAAGGCCTGAAGGTCACCACAAGGGAGGTGTCGTGCCTCGGCCTCGTGCCAACTGCGACCTCAAGTGTGCACTTGGTGTCGCACTTGGGCAACAACTGGGCAACCTTCTCCCCTCTTTTCCCTGCTTCCCAATCTCTCTCCACCTCCCCTCTAGAGCTGCAACCTTTAGTTGAGCTGGAGAACTCACAACACATCGGAGTTCTGAGCAAATTTGGATTTGCTCTTTCTAAATCTCCTAACTTACCTCCTATTGACAGTTGTGATTCTGTCAGTACCCCTCAGACCAGTTGTGCATGTTTAGAGGTCTGAATCACACTTCAGGACTGAACAAACTCATTACCCTTTTTGGAACCACAGAATGAACTAGTTAAACCTCGGGTTACAGCAGTGTCACCTTTCAGATGGTTTGGAGATGTATTAATTTCTCCTGCTCTCTCTTTGACAACTTGGATGAAATTTGTTGTTAAACAATTAGGAAACCATGGCTTTATTTGACTATAGTGTTTTCTCTGTATGTTTACATGAGTCTGCCATGTTCTGGAATCAATCAATTTCTACCTTTATGTAGCTAGCAGCTGTGTGTTTTTTCCATTGAACTGGGGAGTTTTGCATTTCAAATGATGCCTGAAAAACTTACTATTAGTTTTAAATCGTCTAATGACCTTTTAAATTTACCTTTCGATAAACTGGAGTCCACATTACTGTTGAAATTTGAATGAATTCTATCATTTCTGAATTAACAACTGACTTCATATTAAAGGTAAAAAAAGGTGTCCCCAACCAGTTGTGTCCAACTCTAGGGTGCGGTGCTCATCCCCGTTTCTAAGCCGAAGAGCCAGCGCTGTCCGAAGACGCTTCCGTGGTCATGTGGCCGGCATGACTGAACACCGAGGTGCACAGAACACTGTTACCTTTCCAGCCGAGGCGGTACCTATTTATCTACTTGCAATTTCTTGCTTTCGAACTGCTAGGTTGGCAGAAGCTGGGACTGAAGACGGGAGCTCATTCCATCACGCAGCACTCGGGTCTCGAACTGCTGACCTGCCGACCTTCCAGTCTGCAGTTCAGCGTCTTAACCACTAAGCCACTGCGGTCCCCTAAGCCACTGTGGTCCCATATTACCTTAATATTAATACTGAGGTAATATTAATGACATTAATATTATTAATGACTTATTATTAACCCTAGACTCTGAGGATGTTGAAACCAGCTTACTAAATGATGAATTACAAGTGAGTCCCATAAAAGGGAGACATTCATTAATAGAGACCCCTCTAGAGGAAACCAAGAACTTTTCATCCTTAACTATGCAAAGAAGAGAGTCCTTAACAAGGAGCTATAACATTTCCAACACAGAGAGCTAATCCCTTTTTTTTCTTTCCCCCCTCCCTTTTTATTACATAAAGATAAGAAACTCTGAAAATAAAAGGTGTAGCTGAAAATAACCAGTCTTTTGAACAAATTGCTCTGTGATATAATGTTAAAATGAATAAAATATGTTTTTTAAGACTTAACATTAAAGGTCTCAACAGCAATGTTAAATGGAGGAAAATAGCGCTCATGTTTTAAGGTAGGGGAAGTGGTCTTTCTTCAAGAAACCCATATGGAAGCTCATCATGAAAAGAACTTGGATCAATTCGATGCTGGGAACATCTATGCTGCCTGGGCACCCACCAAAACGAAAGGAGTGGAAATTTGTATCAAATCTAAAATTCTTTTTGAGGTAACGGACCAAAAGAAAGATGTAGAGGGGGAGATATGCTGAAAGGGAATGTGATGAAAAATTTAGATGCACCTAATCAGAAACAAGGTTTATTTTATCATCAGCTATCTGAGGTAATCTTAGAGTTTGTTGAAGTGGAAGTGATCTTTGGCAGTGATTTCAATGGAGTCATCAACGCTGCTCTAGAAAGAAAACAACAAGGTGAAGCCATCTACGAATACACTTCCATGTAGTTTTTTGAAAGGCGTAAGTGCCCTGTAGCTGATAGACATGTGGCATTTTAAAAACCTCACCACTGTCAATTTTTCTTTTTCTTCAATTCCAAATCAAAGTTATTCTAGAATTCTTTCTTTCTTTCTTTCTTTCTTTCTTTCTTTCTTTCTTTCTTTCTCCAGCTCTAGTACCAAAAAAAGTAGAAACTGATATGGTTTTCAGTCTGTCTCAGATCATACTCCAGTTGACTTAATTCTTGGTGACCACCGATCAAAAGTAGATTGCTTCACCTTGTTGTTCATCACCTTCCCTTTCAGCATATCTCCACTCCACATCTTTCTTTTGGTCACTTACCTTAAAAAAAATATATTGAGATTTCATACTAATTTCCATTCCTTTAGTTTTGGCAGGTGTCCAGGCAGCATAGATGTTCCCAGCATCTAACTGATCCAAGTACTTTTCATGATGAGCCTCCATATGGGTTTCTTGCTATGGCCATTTGGAAAGACATCTGAATATTTAATATTATGCCCATTCAGAAGGAGAGAGCCACTGCAACGGAGGCTGCATTGCACTGGGATTTGGGATGTTTAGGGGTCCTCCCTCTGTCACCCAAGAGCAGTTTTGGGGTTCCTGCTCTCTTCTGTTTGACCTCCCCTGCCTTCGGTGCTTGCTGGGGGGAGCAGTGCTGATTGGCAGAAGGGAAAGTTGCATCATGAAAGGGTGGACACAAGGCAAGGAGTGGGGTAAACATGTCTTCTTGGAAGGAACCCATTGCCTCCAATTGCACTTTACTGAGTACGAACAGAGAGAGGGGTTGGAAGAACCCCTTTGCCTGCACTTTTTAAAATCTTCAGACCTGTGAATGTGTGAATAAGTTTAATTATTTTAAAGGGAATCACCCCCAAGTGACTCTGAGTCCCCTGAGAAAGGGTGGACAGGAGGACAGGTGTTGGCTAAACATGTCTACTCGGACATAACTCATTCTCCTCCATGGACCTTCAGTGAGCATGGGAGCAAGGACTGAGGCAGGGAGCAAGCCTCCGCTCATTTGTTGCCCCGCACCTACGCAGTTGATGACGTTCAGTTCTACTCATGGGACTGCTCCCACCCAAGCCCCAACTGATGTGGTTTCAGGTGCCATTTGCCTCGCGAAAGTGGGGGTTTTCTTAACTTTACTGGCTACCTTTGCCCCAGGAGGAGCAAACACAATTTCATGAAAATCTGGATTTAAACAGAATCGCCTCAGAAACCGTCTCCGTGCAGATGGGGCCCAAGCTTTTTTCTTTTCCATCTTTTACTTAGTTTGAGTCGATCCGTAGTACAGAAGAAACACTGAGCATACAGTGCTGGCACACACAAAAATCAAAACAACCTCAAGATACATTTCTAGAACTTTTGTGAACCGCCCAGAGAGCTTCGGCTATTGGGTGGTGTAGAAATGAAATGAAATGGATAGATAGATAGATAGAAAATAGAAACAAGGCTTTTGAAGAGCAGAACATCGTAGTACATGTGACATCTTCCCCGTCTTTCCAAAAGAAGCACCGAAGGTGAGTTCTCACATGGAGAACTGAAACCTTTGACCACACTAGCCTGCCTTTTATACAGGTTAAGCTTTTCTAGGAACAAGGCTTATGAAGAGCAAAACGTCAGAGTACATAGGACATCTTTCCAGTCTTCTTTGATGTCTAGCTACAAACGTGTGTCTGTGAGACGAAACCCATGATGACCATCATAATATGCAACTGATATGTCAATGACAAATGAATTGTCTCAAAATAATTGTATTTATGTTTTCGCCTGGGAGACCTGATGTTTCCAATTTGAAGCATCCCTTCCTGGGTTGATAATATTTCTAGTTTTATGACTGTTATGCTCAGGACCTAATACCATTGTGACCCCCTTGAGCTACACTCTCCTATTTTCACAGGAGAACCTCCATTGTCAGCGATTCACCACACTACATCTGGGCACAGATATTTCCCAGATTGTTAAGTATCCCAACTAGACTCCCATGGGATTGTATTTCAAAACACTTTACTGCCACCCTAAGAGGCCCAGCTGGGTGCTGGAATAAAATCATGACATCCTAATGCAGCATATCCTTCGATGCATTTGTTCCTGGAATCTCCTGTTTATCCAAGTCAGGCTGGGCAAAATAGGTCTCCATATTTGCCACATGCCCCTCTGCGTCAAGGGGTTACTACAATGCGGAGGCTCAGAAATACTTTTTTCTGCATGCATTCCTGAAATCTTCCCTGGACAAGATGAGGAATCTCTGCTGGTCCCACACACTCCATCCTCCCTATCTGGATTGGGCCTGACAGACCTGCTCCAATCAGGTGCAGTCGAGGACCCTGCCCCATCACCAGTGCTGAAGAACATTTCAACTACCAGACTGTTGGGTTTTTGTTGCACATGGGATGCAAAGGAGCGCCATCTTGTCCTTCACCTCAGCTAGCAAAATGCCTTGGATGAGCCACATTTCCCATAATTATTCAGAAGCATTTGCGCAAGTGGTATGAAATTCTCATACTTCCCTAAAAAAATCTGATTCCCATTCCATCTATGAGCGGACAATGGAACAAGAGATGCATGACAATACATGAAACACCAACGGAAAATTTTAACAAGATCCGTACATTCCTCATTTGGACAGCAAAGAACTTGCTCAAAAATGACCAAGACCACTCTCTCTAACCCCTCTGGAGTTTGACTGGAGCCAGTACCAATAAGCGTAAGCTGATGGCTGCAGACAGCCATAGCATCCGGTACAGCGGATGCAATTCCAAAACTTGTGAAATCAAAGAGCGTCATCACTCAGCGGAATGGATGAATGGTTAGGAGAGAGTGACCTCTGGTGGAGATGTGCTGAGCTGCAGTGTGCCAATAACCTTATCCAGCAGCTGTCTTCACGAGCGATGTGGTGCGAAGTTAGAGCAGTCTGAAGTCCTTCGCGACAGATGCCGTTGCCCCAATCTGCTGCCAACCAGACGCTTCTCTCTAAAAGCTGCGTTTTCTGACAATCCTTTTACTCCAACTTTTTAACTGAAAGCGTCTCCCTGGCGGTTTTGCCACAGTGTGCCATGTTCCCCCCACATTAAGTCCTGGGCATGCCTTCGTGACCTGGCAGTGATGTGGTCAAGGGGGTGGGGTGCCCCATTCCCCCTTGTTTCCCCATTGAGAAAATCCCCAGGAGCACAGCAGCATCCCCTCACAATACCGCAGTAGCAGGGACACTCATTCACCTTAGCTAGCCTGCTTTTAATCTTTAACATATCCCCCTTCATGTGCATGTTTACCCAGAAGTAACAAATAAATCTCACTTCCCTGCAGTGAATCTTTAACATATCTCTATGCATTCGGAGCCACAGGTGTCTTCTACAAACCTCTTCCATCTTCTCCAGAGTATTTCGCTAAAGCGCTAAAGCAGTAAAGCGTTAAAGGCTAACTTTAGTAAGTCGCCCTGAAGTGCTCTTTCGCTTCTCTGATGCTTCCTTATGCTGTGCTTCTTTAATGTTCTGTAGTTTCTCTAATGTAAAGTCATTTCTCTGTTGTTCTGTAAAGTCCCTTCTCCACTTCATCAACGATCTTTTGGGTTTACAGGAGATTCTCACTGCGAACAGGGAGAAGGAGACAGGAAGAAAGAGAGAAGGGTGGTGGTGGAAGCAATAACTCTATGGCACAGTGCTGGAACTGGGCAAAATTGGGGTGCTGGGTTGTTCTTGGGAGGGGGGGCTTTAGATGCTGCACTCCAGAATCAGGGATCCTGGCTTCTCAAAGGAAAAGTGCGCACATCAGGGAAAGGGGAGGGAAATAGTGTAGTAGCAGGGGGAGACTTCAGAATTGTGAGTTAGTTGCTCTCCATTCATCATAACGTAGTAGCAGGGGGTGCCTGGACAGGGGCAGGAAACAAGTCTCTCTCATTGCTTGAGCAGCCCCTGCCAGGTTGATAATGTTCAAGTATACTCCCCCCACCCCACCCAGAAGTATACGCTGTGTAACCCCTGAAAACCGGATTTTAAATTTACGCTACACTCAGCTTATCTTGCTTCGTGTGACCCTGACGGACCAAAGCCGATTCTATGAAAATCTGGGTAATTCTCCAATGCACTTCTCATCCCATTATCATGAATATCGCCTTCAGGAGACAAACTGGGCCTATGAGGGAAGTCCACCCACCCTCCCAAGAAATGATTTGAGCCCTGCCTTTCAGTCGCAAAAATCTGGATCTAACCTCTGTCTAGCATAGGGAACAGAAGCCAGGTTAAACAATCCACTTAGAATTATTTCTTTGAACATTTTCCAGGAAAAGAGGGACATAGTAGGTGTTCTGCCTACTCCATTTTTCAGCAGCAGTAATACCGCATTGGAGAATCCTGCCTGCCAGCACAACTTAGTTCAAGCAGCACTAATGCACCACTTGGATTCGTTTAATACTTTTGAGCAGTAGTTAGTTTCTTTATCATTACCACACAAACTCAAGAGTGAGCTAATAGAAAAGATGAAGCCCAAGAGTTTTTTATTATTTTAGGTTGAACAAGTCTATCTTAGATTTGATGGATCTATATATGAGGAACCATATCATCAGCAGAAGGGGAAAGCCACATTTGTGGAGTTAATTGAAAGGGGAGTGGTGTTAGTTGAGAAAATGCATTGAAATGACCCAGACTTGTCCGAGGTCATACTGTGGTGCTCCGTAAAGTTTCTCGTGGGGTGGGAGAACTGGAGCTTTCCATGACACAGGGTTGTTTTCATTAGCATCTCTGTGGCCTTTGTTACTGTTTGCATTCATTTAGGGCTTCTTCACAAGGCACTTTTATCCTGCTGTTGAGATTGGTTACTCACGGAAGCTTGCTGGTCATTTACATGATGCCATCAACCTCCAGGGCACATCCAGTTATATTTCATCTTTATCCCCCTGAGATTTGTTGTTGTTGTTGTTCAGTCGTTCAGTCGTGTCCGACTCTTCGTGACCCCATGGACCATAGCATGCCAGGCCTTCCTGTCCTGCGCTGTCTCCCGGAGCGTGCTCAAGTTCATATTCATTGCATCCGTGATGCTATCTAGCCATCTCATCCTCTGCCGTCCCCTTCTCCTTTTGCCTTCAGTCTTTCCCAGCATCAGGGTCTTTTCCAGGGAGTTTTCTCTTCGCATTAGGTGGCCAAAATATTGGAGCTTCAGCTTCAGTATCTGTCCTTCCAATGAGCACTCAGGGTTGATTTCCTTTAGGATGGACTGATTTGACCTCCTTGCAGTCCAGGGGACTCGTAAGAGTCTTCTCCAGCACCACAGTTCGAAAGCATCAATTCTTCGGCGCTCAGCCTTCCTTATAGTCCAGCTCTCACAGCCATACATTACTACTGGGAAAACCATAGCTTTGATTAGACGGACCTTTGTCGGCAAGGTGATGTCTCTGCTTCTTACTATGCTGTCTAGGTTGGCCATAGCTTTCCTCCCAAGGAGCAAGCATCTTTTAATTTCATGGCTACAGTCACCGTCTGCGGTGATCTTGGAGCCCAAGAAAGTAAAATCTGTCACTGCTTCCATTTCTTCCCCTTCTATATGCCAGGAAGTGATAGGGCCAGATGACATGATCTTCGTTTTTTTAATGTTGAGTTTCAAACCAGCTTTTGCACTCTCCTCTTTCACCCTCAACAAGAGGCTCTTGAGATCCTCTTCGCTTTCTGCCATTAGGGTGGTATCGTCTGCATATCGGAGGTTGTTGATAATTCTCCCGGCAATCTTAATTCCGACCTCTGATTCATCCAACCCGGCATTTCTCATGATGTACTCTGCATATAAGTTAAATAAGCAGGGTGACAATATGCAGCCTTGTCGTACTCCTTTCCCAATTTTGAACCAATCAGTTGTTCCATCTCTGGTTCTTACTGTTGCTTCTTGACCCTCGTACAGGTTTCTCAGGAGACGGGTAAGGTGGTCTGGTATTCCCATCACTTTCAGAATTTGCCACAGTTTGTTGTGATCCACACAATCAAAGGCTTTAGCGTAGTCAATGAAGCAGAAATAGACGTTTTTCTGGAATTCTCTTGCTTTCTCCATGATGCAGCGAATGTTGGCGATTTGATCTCTAGTTCCTCTGCCTCTTCGAAACCCAGCTTGTACTTCCGGTAGTTCTCGGTTCGCATACTGCTGAAGCCTAGCTTGTAGGATTTTGAGCATCACCTTGCTGGCATGTGAAATGAGCGCAATTGTGCGGTAGTTTGAACACTCTTTGGCGTTGCCCTTCTTTGGAATTGGAATGTAAACTGACCTTTTCCAGTCTTGTGGCCACTGTTGAGTGTTCCAGATTTGTTGGCATATTGAATGCAGCACTTTAACAGCATCATCTTTTAGGATTTTAAATAGCTCGGCTGGAATACTGTCATCTCCGCTAGCTTTGTTGTTACTAATGCTTCCTAAGGCCCACTTGACTTCACTCTCGAGGATGTCCGGCTCAAGTTCAGTGACCGCACTATCATGGCTATCAGGGACATTCAGATCTTTCCTGTATAGTTCTTCTGTGTATTCTTGCCACCTCTTCTTAATCTCATCTGCTTCTGTTAGGTCCTTGCCTTCTTTGTCCTTTATCATGCCCGTCTTTGCACAAAACGTTCCCTTGAGATCTCCAATTTTCTTGAAGAGATCTCTAGTCTTCCCCATTCTGTTGTTTTCCTCGATTTCTTTGCATTGTTCATTTAAGAAGGCCTTCTTGTCTCTCCTTGCTATTCTCTGGAACTCTGCATTCAGTTGGGTATATCTTCCCCTTTCTCCCTTGCTTTTCGCTTCCCTTCTTTTGTGAGCTACTTGTAAAGCCTCATCAGACAGCCACTTGGCTTTCTTGCATTTCTTTTTCTTTGGGACGGATTTCGTTGCTGCCTCCTGAACAATGTTACGGACCTCCGTCCATAGTTCCTCAGGCACTCTGTCTATCAGGTCTAATCCCTGAAATCTATTCCTCACCTCCACTGTATATTCAGAAGGGATATGACTGAGGTCATACCTGAACGGTTTAGTGGTTTTCCCGACGTTCTTCAATTTAAGCCGAAATTTTGCAAGAAGCAGCTCATGATCTGAGCCACAGTCAGCTCCAGGTCTTGTTTTTACTGACTGTATGGAGCTTCTCCATCTTTGGCTGCAAAGGACATAATCAATCTGATTTCGATATTGACCATCTGGTGACGTCCATGTGTAGAGTCGCCTCTTGTGCTGTTGGAAAAGAGTGTTTGCTATGATCAGCATGTTCTCTTGGCAAAACTCTATTAGCTTTTGTCCTGCTTCATTTTGTACACCAAGGCCATGCCTGCCTGTTATCCCGGTGATTTCTTGACTTCCTACTTTAGCATTCCAATCCCCTATGATGAAGAGGACATCTTTTTTTGGTGTTAGTTCTAGAAGGTGTTGTAGGTCTTCATAGAACCGATCAACCTCAGCTTCTTCGGCCTCAGTGGTTGGGGCATAGACTTGAATTACTGTGATGTTGAATGGTTTGCCTTGGATTCGTACTGAGATCATTCTATCATTTTTCAGATTGTACCCCAGTACTGCTTTTCCCACCCTTTTGTTGACTATGAGTGCTACTCCATTTCTTCTAAGGGATTCTTGCCCACAATAGTAGATATGATGGTCACCTGAATTAAATTCGCCCATGCCTGTCCATTTTAGTTCACTGATTCCCAAGATGTCGATGTTCAATCTTGTCATCTCATGTTTGACCACCTCCAGCTTACCTTGATTCATTGATCTGACATTCCAGGTTCCTAAACAATATTGTTCTTTACAGCATCGGATTTTCTTTTCACCGCCAGACACATCCACAGCTGAGTGTCCTTTTGGGTTTGGCCCAGCCGCTTCACTCTTTCTGGCACTACTTGGAAATACCCTCTGCTCTTCCCCAGTAGCATATTGGACACCTTCCGACCTGAGGGGCTGATCTTCCGGCGTCATATCTTTTAGCCTTGTGATACGTTCCATGGGGTTTTCTTGGCAAGAATACTGGAGTGGGTTGCCATTTCCTTCTCCAGTGGACCACATTTTGTCAGAACCCTCTGCCATGACCTGTCCGTCTTGGGTGGCCCTGCACGGCATAGCTTATGGCTTCACTGAGTTATGCAAGCCCCTTCGCCACAACAAGGCAGTGATCCATGAAGGGGCCCCCTGAGATAATCCACCGTTTAAATGTTAATCTGCTTTAATGGCTGAGTGTAAATGTGTGGTTCTGCTGTAGCCACTGCCTGGGAAGAAGAAGCCATTGAGAAGAGCTGTGGGAACTAACTCTCCCACTGCTCTTGAAGCTATTAATTTACCTCATTGGCCCCCTGTTACTGTAACTGAGATAAAGAACCTTATTGCATCCCTAACTCTGGGCATGGCCTCAGGAGAATACATGATGCCTCCAGAAATATGCAAGCATTTTCCAGACTGGTGGGCTCTAGTATTCTCCAAAGGGCCGGTTAACTCAAATTAACAGTACAGGTATATTCCCAGTTGGTTGGAAACAGAGTATTGACATCCCAACATACAAGAAGGGTGATAAGCAGGATCCTAACAATTATTGACCAATAAGTCTTTTGGACATTGATTCTAAGCTATATTGTATGATATTGAGAAGAGCAGGAAAATTACAGTTGCTCTCCCCTCTCCCTTCCTCTAGCGTGTCTGCCTGTTGACCTGGGCTGGGAGGAGAGTTTTCTTGGGCAGGCTAGGGGAGACTCAAAGCGAGTGAGGAGCTGGCCAGGGGAGGAAGAAGAAGAAGACGGCGACCCCCCATGTAAACGACTGACAGCAACGAAGCCATCCACCCATGCTGCTTTGCAGAGAGAGAGAGAGAGAGAGCTGATCTTTATCTCACTTAGAATGCAGAAACAGAAGCCCTAGTAAATTGCAGAATTAGCCTTGTGTGATGAACCCCGTATAGTTGGCAGTGTGTGTGTGTGTGTGTGTATATATATATATATATATATATATATATATAGTTTTTATCTAATGATAAAATTCCCCAGGTTATGCTGGGAAGGAGGGTAAAGGGAAAACCTTTGATCCTCCTTTTAGGGGAATATAAAGGTCCCAAAATGGGGGGGGGGTCAAAGATCCTTCTCCCTTCTTTCCAGTGTAACCTGGGCCACAAGGAGACTCCTATAACCAGCACATGACATGCTGAATCCATCTTGAATACCTACAGACTCCTCCTCCCACACTACATCTTGAAAGTATCCTAAATGTGTAGATAATGTGACTTCATCACCTATTCACTTTTTGGTTTTTTCTCCCCCCTCCCCCATCTGCCTTTTGTAACTTCTTGCTTGATGAAGGGATCTGTGGATCTTGAAAGCTTGCAAAACAAAATGGTGTTCTTTGGGGTCAATTAAAAAAAAAGTTATTTGTTATGGCTTGCCAAATTCTACAGCTTTAAGAAGCTTGTGCCTCGGTGGCCAGATTTCATGTTTTTAACTACTGCTTTGCCATTGTTTCTCTCTTTCTATATGCTTAGATAATTGCTATGCTGGGGGAGGGGCAATTTTTATTCCTTTCAAAGCTCCTCTGTCTTTATTTCTGCATTGCACCATGTCATGTCTTAAGAAATGCCTATGCTACATGGATGGCCAACTTTTATGCTCCTTGCCCTTGTTTCTCCAGCACAATGGCTCCGCCCATGGTGACCTTTTGGCTCCGCCTCTGTATGTCACCCACCCTAAGCCCTCCTAGCCCCAGGATTGACCAGCCAACACCGTCACAACTACAGATGCCTCCGGCAATGGGAAAAAGATCTTTGGAAGAAAAAGATTTAAATTCCACCAGAGCACTGCAATAGCATGTACAGCAATGTGGTTTCACAAGTGATCTGAGTGGTTGTACAGTCAAAGGTTCCCAAGCAGAGTAATGGGAGGGGAATAAGTGAAAATTCAGATGGATTGCAAAATGAATCTTGCTTTATTATAATGATTTAATTCATGAATTAGGTGGAGAGTGGATAGAGGAGGTGGCATAGGAGGAGATGCTGTCCCGGGAAGCAGGCAATCACCATGGCTTGACTGAAAGAAGAAGTTGGAAGAACAGGATCACAGCATGATCGGGGCTCGATATAGCTGGCTTTGCATGTCAAAAAAAGTTCTTGTTCCTGTTCAGGACACATCCCTGAAAGAAGCAATGTAGCAGTCAAGAGATGCTGCTAACAGGAGATGCCACAGCTCTCTTTCAGACCACGTCTATGAAGCCCACAGTGTCCCAAGTAGATTTGAATCCAGGCCTTTGGCATTATGTGCAGAGTGGCTCCTAACTCTGCTTGGACAAGTTTCAAGTTGCAAATCACAGAGGGCCATTTTGTTTCTGTCCCATCCATGCACTGACCCATCACAGGGCAGGCAACTCATGCCAGACTATAACATGCCCTTGCTTGACTGCTGCATTGTGAACGACAATACTGGTCCCCCAGTCCCTGACTGCAGACATGAACTGGGAGAAAACCATTAGTCTGATGTTTGTTTGCAAATTTCCAAACTGATCTGCTCCAGATTTGAACTATATGAATTATTTTAACTTAGAAGTGTTCTTTTGATTTAGGGCACTAAGAACCCAATATCTCAAAGTCATATTTTATAAACTTATTTTAATAAGAAATTTTTAGAAGTGGAATTATGAAATGCAGTTAAAGGCAGGAGCAGGAGGGAGATGGCCAGCCTGGCTGAGAGATACCTTCACAGTATTATTCAGTGGCACCTGCCATGGGTACTTTCCATCCCAAGAGAGTCCCTGCAGTGTTTCCATGCAGGGCCTCCCTGAGTTGTTGGCACAGGGTGGGATGCTGGAATATGCACACTGACGGCCTTGGGGATGATAGAAGACTTATAAATTCAGAAGGCATTGTCCTTAAGAATGAAGACATAGTGACTCAGTGACTGGGATCGCATGATCAAATCGAACTACAGTGGAATAAATAAACCACTGTGGTTTGCAGGCACCCATTCTGTAGCCCAGGTTAACACGACATGACAACCTACATGACGGCAAACCATCATGCAAACCCAGTCATACTCTCATATAATTGTAAGAGCCACCCCCTGAAGTTAATAAGCTGCAAGTTTAAGATAAAAAACTAACACGAGTCTTTGTTCGCACAGTGGCAGAAGTAACCTGCCAGTTTCGCTGCTGACAAATGTTGTATCAGGTACAAACATATGAGAGGGTTTGGAAACGAGGATTTAGGGTTAAAGACAAAGATTCCATCTCCAGGATAACCAGAAGTGAATCTTTTATTTTTTGAAGGTGTAGCCATGCTAGTCTGTTGCAGAAAAAAACACTTTAAAAGTAACCCATTGTATTTTTTCTGGCATAGGCTTTCGTGCACACTGCCCACTTCATCAGATTAATTTTCTGATGGCCAGGGGCTCTGCAGGGTTTGTGGGGGTGTTAGATAAAAAGTTCTTGCTTCTGGTTGAAAGAAAGAAAGGATGCCAGGCAGGCAGCAGTGGATCCAACACTATTTTATTGATCGTTTTGCAAAACGGGTGCAGAGCAGTCTGGACCCCGAAGCACGTGTGCAAAAACCTTTTATACCTTATTACTTCGATTGTTCTCGCCAGTAACCTTACTTACAAGGGGTTTACTTACAAGGGGTACTTTATTGAGTAACTTACAGCACACAGGCATACCCAATGGTTGGATCAGACAGCTTCTCTGAACCCCGAGCCATGGGGTACAATGGGTTTTATACCATACATATTAGCAATGAGGCAGCATGACAGCAACAAGCACCACCTAGTGTTCATTCCCAGCATAGACTAGAAGTGTTTGGTTCTCAGCACAGCCACCTGCAGCTTTAAGACAAACAAACTTCACTTCCCAGGCACATCTTGATATCGGCCTTTGACTCATCTCAACATGCTCAGAGGCCTACCAGCAAGGGAATTGTACCAGTAATGAACTTAAGGAAGCATTATGGATCTCTAGGCCCCTCTAACGCTACAGGTGACTTGGTTACGGTCCTGGGGCCAATACATTCCACCCTCAGATGATCAAAGGACGATACCCAGAGGGCCGGATCTTCTTTGCCCTGCCGTTTGATCACCAGGGTTTGACATCTACTTAAATGTATACTTTAAAATGCAACAGCCATATGAGCAGGCATACAAAGCTATAAAGCTGCCAATAACAGTCAGAATTATTGCAACCACTTGCTTCCACCCCGCATCCCCCGATTCCTTGAAACCAGTCTGAAATCGGGTCGAAGAGGGACTCCCCTTCTAGGTGATGTATTTTCTCACTTTGCACATACAGAGCCTTGACGCTGTGATTTATCACACTTTGTTGATATGTACCAGCTCAAAGGTGGGGTATTACTTCTTCCCCTTGTTTGGGAAGAGAAATCTCTTTCTTTCTTTCTTTCTTTCTTTCTTTCTTTCTTTCTTTCTTTCTTTTTTGACCTGCCTGTTTTTGCAGATAGTGTTTCAAACTTTCTACATAAAACTCTCTGCTCTATGCACCAGCTTTAACCCTTCACTTGTCTTCTCTGCAAGTTAGGCTATTTGCCTTCGTCTCAATAGAAACTCACCTACATAAACCTTTCTGCCCTATACCAGTCTCAGTGACATCTATAAAGAGGCTCTCTTTTGCCTTCTAGTCACATCCTCCCACCTTATGGAGCTCTTACATCATTGTGGCTACTCCACCCCCAGGTAATAAGCTCCAGGCATAATCAGCCACTTCCAATCCACCCTGGGGACAACCACGGCCACGCTTTTTCTCCACAGATCTAATAACTACCATTAGGGGCGGCCCAGTTAATACTTGGGCACTCTTTATGGTTTGGCACCCCCTCTTTTTCTTTCTCTTCTTTTCCCTTCACTTGTTCCTTCTCCTTGCCTCCTTCCTCCTCCCTCTTTGCCTTTTCCCCCTTCTTTCCTCTGCCTTGTCTGCCACTTACTCTTTCTCTCTGTCTCTCTGTCTTTGTCCCTCTTTGTCCCTGTCCCGATCTTTCTCTTTTTTCCATGGATTTATTTGCTTTCTGTGTGTTAACTCTGAAGGCTCTGTCCTGGGTGGCACTAACATTAAACCATTGGGAACCACACTTCGTGTCATTCGGGGTTACAACTGACAATAAAGATGTTTGCAAATATCACACTGTATTTAAGAAATCATAAAATGCACACAACAAACTTTCATTGAAATCTAACACCATAAGCGGAAAATCTTCTGCATGGTAAGGCATGATGGAGCAGATTCAGCAATCGTATGGCTCCTCCGGCTGGGCCCACCAAGATCAAGGGAAGGGCATACTCACACATGCAAAGAGTTCTAGGCCAACTCTACACTGCATGAGTTCCGGCAGAGGGAAGTCCAAAAGTCGTAGATCAAACTCAGTCTGCCGTACACTGAGCTGACTACAAGCACACAGACACACAATCCACAGCAATGAGAGTTCAAGGCTATGAAAAGCCTCACTGTACTTTCCATGGCAAGTCTTCAACAGTCCAAAGTTCCAGTTCATGTGCAGAGTGCCTCTAAAAAGTCCAAACAATGATGGATCCAAACAGAGGAGGCTTTGGGCAATAAAGGCAAGATGTTTTCAGCAAAGGCTCTCTGTCTCTGCATCAGCTCAAGGGGGAAGGTGTGACTGTACACCCCTTCCAGATCCCTTGACAGACAAGGGCCTTTAGTCTTTTAGCAAGGCTTCTGACTAAACAGAGCAGCACTGCTCAGCTCTCCAGCAGTGACACTTTAACCTGGGTGACTCTTTCTGCAAATCCCACTCTGCCTCTGTCAGGCTCTCACAGATTCTGACATTTTAAAAATTGAATAAGCCTAAACTCTTCTTGGCTACTTCTAATTAAATATTGGCTATAACTTACAAGGCTCACCGCATTACTGCAGCTGGGCCTTGACAAAGACATTGCCAGTGCTTCTAAGCTTTCCATGGGTCTACCGGGAAATCTAAAACTAAGTTATTTCAAACACATTAAAAACAACAAAACTATTTCTTTTGCAAGGAGAAAAGGAAAGCTAATTGGCTATGATCCCCTCCCCTTCCCAAAAGTAACCTTTTAGTTACAGGGCAGTTTTAAATTGCACACCTCTTAGCAACAACAGAACAACAATTGTACTTTTAAATGCTTCTCAAGCAAGGACTAAGGAAACTGAGGCTTGAGTCAGGGCGAAAAGTCTTGGGGCTATCACTAGGTAGGCTAGCTAGGGATTTACAATATGACACCCCCCTCTCCTCTTCTCCCTTAACCTGGCACACGAAAGCAAAGTGCTGAAACTCAGGACACTGCAGGGAGATGGGGGTCACTTTATACTTGCATTCTTTACGCAGCCATCAATCTTCTTTGGGAGGCGGAGGGGTGATTTGCGGGACTTGAAAATAAAGCTTCACAGTTTGTTTGTATTTGTAAATCCCAAGTTCAAAACAAGACACGATGAGGTATAGGCAACTGAATCTTTCCCTTCTCAGGGGCGACAAATGATTCAGGTCAGCTTTTTTCTGCTGGGGTTTCAAACAGGAAAACAGTATTAGTTTTCAATTGTAACATATTCAGGTCTCACTATTTTTGAAGACAGCTACTACGATATCTTCTTTTTCTTCTCAATCAGGTTGGGTCTCCCAGCTTACACTATTTGTTGCAGGAGCATGGTAGTAACACTTTTTTAGCTTGGCCAGGAACATGCTGTCCAGTTTCTCAATCTCTTCAGCGCACACGCTCAGGAAGTCCAACACTGGACACTCAAATCAGTGGGATTTCTTCACTGCAGGGAATCCCACAGCAAAAGCTTAATGGTTACGCTCTTCAGCAATCATATAGCTGATGGTCAGTAGTGACAGGCTCTATGAAATTCTAGAACAGTTCAAAGCTAAACACTGTTACCTTGACAGAGATCTTCAACGTGGTCTCTCCGCTTCTTTCTGCTTTGGGACCGTCCTCTGGCATGTTTTCCACTTTAAGAGGGGTCTAGCCCATGCCCTGGGCGCTGATTCTTCACCTTTATCCTCTTCCTCTGCTTCATCTCATTACAAGATGGCGGATACGTGGCTCAACAACACTACAAGTGAGAAGGATCTTGGAACTGTTGTCGATCACAAGCTGAATATGAGCAAACAATGTGGTGTGGCTGCAAAAAAGGCAAATGCTATTTTGGGCTGCATTAGTAGGAGCATAGCTTCCAAATCCAGGGACGTACTAGTTCCCCTCTACTCAGCACTGGTTAGGCCTCATCTGGAGTACTGTCTCCAGTTCTGGGCACCACACTTTAAGAAGGATGAAGACAAACTGGAGAGGGTTCAGAGGAGGTCAACCAAGATGATCAGGGGACTGGAAACAAAGCCCTACGAGGAGAGACTGAAAGAACTGGGCATGTTTAGCCTTGAGAAGAGAAGACTGAGGGGAGATATGATAGCGCTCTTCAAGTCCTTGAAAGGTTACCACAGAGAGGAAGGCCAGGATCTCTTCTCGATCATCCCAGAGTGCAGAACACAGAATAATGGGCTCAAGTTACAGGAAGCCACATTCTGGCTGAACATCAGGAGAAACTTCCTGACTGGTGTTAGAGCAATACGACAATGGAAGCAATTACCTAGGGAGGTAGCGGGCTCTCCCACACTGGAGGCCTTCAAAACGAGGCTGGACAGGCATCTGTCAGGGATGCTCTGACTTGGATTCCTGCATTGATCAGGGGGTTGGACTCGATGGCCTTGTAGGCCCCTTCCAACCCTACCATTCTATGGTTCTATGATCTCCCAGGTCTTCAGTTTCAGTTTCCACTTCTTAGGGATTTCATCCCGATTGGGCAAGGTGATGATGTTGCACACCTCGGAACGCTTTGGGCAATTCTCCTGAGCTCGGCATATCAGGCTAATGGCTAATTCTTCTGCCTCACGCTCCCACACCCCACTGGAGGCCAGGCTGTCTTGCAACATTTCCCTAATTAACAGCCTCAGATCTTGCTTTTTCCCAGCCTGTCCTTGAGCCTTTCTGCTGTTTCCTTTCCTCTCTCCATTCTGACTCTTTCTGCCTGACAGTTTTCAATGCTTTCAGCACAAGCCATGCCAGAGTTCTTGCACCCTGTGCCTCTTTAGCTGACCACTTTTCCAGCTGCAGAGATTCCCACGCAGGTCCCAGACCCACTGGTGTGCAGTCCTCCTCTACCTCTGGCCAAGCTCTTGGTCCACTCAGGACCACCGGGAGTCAGTTTAACACGCCGACAGCCACTTTCTCCTTCCCTTGGAATCTGAACATAGCAGTATTCTTGGCACGCTGCTCGCTGCGCCAATTGTATTGCCCTGGCCGTAGGCTTTGAACTCTTAATTTAGAGGTGCCAAGATAGTGATAAATCAGATCCAGGTTTACTTACAAGGGGTACTTTATTGAGTAACTTACAGCACACAGGCATACCCAATGGTTGGATCAGACAGCTTCTCTGAACCCCGAGCCATGGGGTACAATGGGTTTTATACCATACATATTAGCAATGAGGCAGCATGACAGCAACAAGCACCACCTAGCGTTCATTCCCAGCATAGACTAGAAGTGTTTGGTTCGCAGCACAACCACCTGCAGCTTTAAGACAAACAAACTTTGCTTCCCAGGCACATCTTGATATCGGCCTTTGACTCATCTCAACATGCTCAGGGGCCTACCAGCAAGGGAATTGTACCAATAATGAACTTAAGCAGGCAATATGGATCTCTAGGCCCCTCTAATGCTACAGGTGACTTGGTTACGCTCCTGGGGCCAATACAAGCGGCTTCAGTGCAGTGTGGGAGTCCGTGTGACCTCAGCTGGCTTCAGTGCAGGCTGGTGGAAGCGGCGCTGATTGGCGTAAGGGAAAGTTATGTGGGGCGGGGGCATCGGGAGAGCAGAGGGGTAAACGTGTCTACCTGGAAGGCACTCACTGCTTGCAATTCTGCTTTGCTGAGTAGGAGGAGCCCAGCTGCTTGGAAACTGTGCTGTTCCAAACAGGGGCTCAATTGCTGCTTCTCATTTTAAATATTGGCTGAGCTTGGGAGTGGGGAGGGGAGCCAGCCCTGCTGTTTTGAAACTGGCTACAAAGGAGCGTGGCTACAAAGGAGCACAGCTAAGAAATGATAGATGCCTGTTGACTCAAAGCTGTGTAGCTAAGAAAGGGTGGATGCCAGGGTGATGATTTTCATGAACATGTACTCAGAAGCTGTTCATTGAGCCCATGTGGAAGGGTGGAGGAGAAGCCTGTTGACTGGGCAGTTAATATACATCAAAGACAACATGCTACTGCTCTCCCTCCTCACCAGCTCAGCCCTCTCTGCTCTCAGCACCTCTTGCACTCCTTCTCATTCTGCTCAGTCTCCGGGTGGCGGAGGCTACCGAGGGAGCTTCTCCTATTGGGGGGTACATAAACGTAATGAACGAAATGAAATGAAATGCGAGTTTTTACTCAGCCGACACCCGTGTTCACCCATAAACAAGTAAACTTCAGGAGCCACAGAATCCAAGTATGTGTATCCAGACAGAGTTGTTGCCCCGTATCCAAGAATACGTACATTGATTCTCTGCCTGGCAAGTAAGCAGGTGGTAGCAATGATGAGGCAGAGGCAGAAGACCAGGAGGAGCTGGCAACGGTGGTGGTGAAGAGGTAGACTCACTGAAGGAGCATGGCCCACGAAGGCTGTCTTGCACAAGGGCCCTCAAAAAGCTGGGCCCAGCACTGTGACTTTGTTGATAACTGGAAATCATCCAGAGATCTGTCAGCAGATCCTAAACTAGCTTTCACCCGCTGCTAGATTAGGGGCCCAGTGACAGAAAAGAAGAGGCAACGCAGTTTCTCTCTCCTCCACGTGTGTGTGTATTTTCCTCTCCTGATGCATTTTTATCCATCTGTACACACCTTGGGTGGATAGACAGTTTTTGTACTGGGTTCTACCCCAGACCCAGGTGACTACTCCAGAGTTTCTCTGGCCTCCTCCCCTAAGCCCTTTCCAGGGTGACCAGAATTTTAAAAATGTTGATATTTCATAACTCTGTTACCAATGGTACAACCAACTGCACTTGCAGAAAAATAGTGTGGGGATCAGAAAGACTCCCCAACTCCACTCAAGCGTGGAAATCCCAGCAGCAAAAGGTAAAGATGTGCAAGATTTTTATTTATTTGTTTTGGTATCCCATTTCCTCTTATGATTAAAAAAAAACCCTCATTCATTGTGTTAGCCATACGTTTCAATTCCATTCCTGCAAAGGTGGCCTAGCCCTCCCACTTTTAAATAAAAAATGAACACATTTTCTTACCATCAGCTGGGATTGCTGTGAAATAGTTTCTGTAGGGACTAAAAACTGTGAGTTCAAAGGAGTTGTTTAGTGTGTTGTGGCCCAGACCCCACCTCTGCCTTGTACTCATGCTTTGGTTACTTGTCCTTTGTGAACAGTTACAAAGTTACTTGTCCTTTGTGACCACCCACACCTCCCATAGCAGCCATTTTGTGGTGGTGGCCAGGACAGTTTTTCAAGTTGCCTATTGTGCCGATGGCCTCAAAAGGTTGCCTACTCTGTCTTTAGTTACTTCCATTCCTTTTCATGGCCCTAGAGAATGCGTCATTCTCGGGCATTTTGGGTGGGGATGGGGGGCATAGCAGCCACCCCCACTGACAGCCACCATTTTCCCCCAGAATGACCCACAATGACACAATGTCCATGCCCTTCTGGGAAAATAAAATGCCAGCTAAAATGAGTGATGAATTAATGGATAAGGTATAAATGCGATAAAAAAAATGAACCCCGTTGGCACCCACTTGTTACTCTTGGCGTATAGTTAGAAAGAAGTGAAAATTGAAATAAATGGGCCCCATTCAGTTCAATTGTTCATTCAAAAAGAAAGAAAAGCACACTACAGCAAAAGGTAGTAAGCAACTACCTTTCGATTTCTGCAAAGTTGCTTGCCTCTTTCTGCAGTTTCCTTGGGGTTTCCAGTTAATACTATTCACAAGTTCCAAAAATGTTACAGGTCACAAGGTTTTCTTTACATCTCTTTACATCATCCTCAGTTTCACAAGGGGTGCTTCATGCGTGACTCAAAAGCACAATGGAGGATGTGCAACTGAATAAATGACTTCTGTTTATTGATTAGCCAAAGGGCCATAAAAATTATTTTAACAAAAAACAAAACACTAGAACATATTTTACAGCAGCAGATGCAACACCAAAAACAAATGTTATGCATGAGGTTTCTTCAGAGTCACCCCACGCATAACAGATTGCAGTCTAAGCTGGAGTTTTGCAGAGCATAGATTACTGAGTCACCTAGACTCAGTGATCCACGCTCTGATAATCTGCAGGTTAGACCACTGTAAAGTGTTGTATGTGGGGCTGCCTCTGAGAATGATTTGGAAACTGCATTAGTTCAGAATATGGCTGCTACACTGCTAAATGGAACCGGGGGTTATTCCGGCAACTTGTTGCTGTGTCTGATTGGATCAATGTATCTCTTTTGTGCTGCTCAGGACTGGCAAAGAGCTAGAGTGGATGACAGGCATAAAGCTACTGTTAAATTTAGTTGGAAGGGTTGTTTCCTACTTGGGCCGCATCTATATGGCACCACTTTGACCTCCCACCCCGCTGCAACTGCGCAGCAATGCGGCTTCAAGTCAGCATGCCCTGCAATATACTCGCGATGTACTGCGCACTTCCCTTACAGACTCACGTGCCCTTTGTTGTTGTTGTTGTTGTTGTTGCCGTTTTACTGAAATGCGCAGCTGTGCAGTCCCGTGAGTGTGGGGGTGCAACACTTCAGTGGCTATGTTGTATTTGAGGGGCTCTGTTATGTCATTCTGTCCCTTTTTAGGTAAAAAGTGCGTGTTTTGTGCTCCTTCATTTCCTCACCATCAGTTTGTCAGTTCCGCAGCCCAAGACTCTCGCAATGGTTCTCAGTCACAAGCATGAGCGCTACGTGCCTAGCCATCACTCCAAAATGGTGGCCGGAGCGATGTTGTTCCTTCCCCAACACACCCCGGCCCTTGGATACTGAGTCCACAACTGTTGCGAAGATATGAAGCTGCGAAATGGTGCGAAAGTGTGATTAAAGAAATGAAAACACTCTTCTGTGCTTCTGTAACTGCGCAGCTGCGAAGGGACAGGGGGAGTAAAGGGGCATCACAGAGTGATGCAGGCACTACACAAGGCCACAACACACCCACTGTAAAATGCGAAGTTGGTTCGAGGGAGGAACAGACGGCCCACAACCGCGTGGGAACCTGCTGCAGCAAACCCAAAAAATCGCAGTAAAACTACTCCTTGGAATAAACTCCGTATTTTCCGGGTGAAAACCACGGATGACTGCAAAGTCTTGACTGTGTCATCTATCCCGAGGGACCTCAACTTGCACCTGCCCTGGAGTAGAAGCCTGGTGTAGATGGGGCCTTGGAGGGTGTCCAAATGTCTCCTGGAACCTTGTGCCAGCTTCCTGTTTCCCCCCCCCCTCATCAGTTTGAGTCCCTTAATGGGTGGCACCCACTCTGTGGAACTCCCTCCCTAGGGAACTCCGCCATGCCCCCTCTTTAATGAGCTTCTGCTGCACATTAAAAACATGGTTGTTCAGGCAGGCATTTGGGGTGGGTTAGGGTATTTTTAGAAATATGGTGTTTTTATTGTAGAATTTTATTGTTTTAAACTGTTCTATTATATACTTTGTAAATCGCCCAGAGTGGCTGGTAGACTGGCCAGATGGGTGATTAATAAATTTAATAAATAAATTTAATTAATGAATTAATTAATAGTATGGGTCTTTTAAAGACTGTATCCCACCACAGGAGACTTCTTTTTAAGGAAGCAGGTACTGTTTCTCAGAATAAAGTTTTCTTCAAAGTTACAACCCAAAACCTGAGGTGAATTTTAACTCAGAGCATTTAAGTTTCTGTATAGTCCCTCTATGAAAAGTGGGATGAGGACAAAATAAGCACACTTTTCTTTTCTTCTTTCTGTGTACCAGTTGCTACTTTGACCAGATCTCCTAAAGTACTGATTTGGCTACTAGAATGCTATTTTTTCTGGTTCTGGACAACTTTGTGAGTATAATTATAAAAACTGAAATGATGGGCTTGCATTGCATTGAAAACATTTGCAGCTGTGCTATTGAAACAGGAAAATTCCAGAAGCTTCAGGAAACCTAAATACATAATTTAGGCTGCAATTCTGCACCCACTTTCCCGGGAGTAAGGAAGTCCCACTGAACTCAATGGGACTTCTGATCAGGCAACACTATGCACACTTTTTAGAGTAAATTGGGTTCAATAGCGCTTACTCCAAGAAAAGTGTGCAGAGGGCCTTAAAAATGGTGAATAGAATGCAGACACACTACCAAGATCTGCAGACACAGTACAAAGATATTCTCTTGTACTACCTTTTCTCCCCAGGCGGGTGTGATTTGGATCTCAAGAGATGTTCCAGAAGTGTTCCAGAGGGGCTGGTTTTCCTTTTAATTTTGTGTTTCCTGTCCAACACACCTGGAGGGTACCAGGTTGGGGAAGGCTACATTATTACATGTTGTGAGGAATCTGCTGAAATATCTCAAAGGGCTCAGAGATGGGGATGGTCTGCGAGGGTAGGTAAGGACTGCGGCAGAGGACCAAGAAGACAGTGCTCCAAACATCCTATGGGGGGCTACAGTAAACAGGGATACATCTGAAGCATCGTCTAAGCTGCCTTTCCTCCTAGGGGGCATGAATATATCTGATTTCTGAGACCTTGCATGGGCAAAAGAGCAGTTAACAGTGAAAGAGGTGAGCAGCCCATTACTACCACTGCAACCATCATTGCCATGACCACCACCAACACCATACACCATGTCTCTTTCCACTCCAAATTTCTCCCCTACCAGCTGCTTTTCCTAGAAGAACTGGCTGTTGGTGTTTTGTCAGGGCCAGCCCTACCATTAAGCAAAGTGAGGCATTGCCTCAGGCGGCAGATCTTGAGAGGTGGCAGCAAGGTGCTGGAGGAGAGAGCTGTGTGCCATACAACCTGCCCTCTGCCCCTTAAGCTAGCCTGCTCCCATCAGATGCAGTGGAGGAGGATGTCCCATCGCTAAGGCCAAAGGAAGATTCAGCTACCAGTCTGGTCGTTACTTTTGTGCATGAAATGGAAAGGAGCGCCATCTTGTTCATCGCCTCAGGCACACAAAATGCCTTGGTCCAGGCATGATTGTCACAGTTATTCAGAAGTAGAGCCATCAGTCTGGACAGCAGAGAATTTGCTCCAAAATGATCAAGACAACTCTCCTCAACCCCTCTAGAGTTTATCTGAAGTCCAGTACCACTGCTCGTAAGTCGATGGCTCCAGACAGCCTTACCAGCCATTACGCCTGATTGCATTGCAAAACGTGTGGCCATGAAAGAACTTCATAATCAGGCTAAATTGATGAATTATCACGAGAGAGTGACCTATGGTGGAGATGTGCTGAGCTGCAGTGTACCAATATACCTTATCCAGTGTACCAATAACCTTATCTCACAACACATGAGCAGAAAGGTGTTCTATCTACTCCAGTATTCAGCAGCAACAACACTTTATTGGAGAATGCTGCATGCCAGCACTACTTAGTTCAAGCATTTTAAAAGTAGTTTTAATACACTGCTTAGACAGGACACATTTCAATTCCTTTTACATTTAAACGTGTTGCTCCAAATTGGTCCCCCAACTAAAGATCCTTCCTGCAAGGAGGAAGAGACTTTCAGAAGGGGAAGATTTAAATTGTACCAGAGCACCGCAATAGCATGTACAGCAATGTGCTTTCACACTTGATTTGCGTGCTTGTACAGTCAAGGGTTCCCAAGTGGAATACAGGGGACGTGAATAAAGAAAAAACCCCAGACAGATTACAACATGAATTTTGCTTTAATATAATGATTCAACTGTTAGGCGAAGAGCAGGGAGAAGAGGTTGCATAGGAGAAGATGATGTCCTTGGAAGCAGGCAATCACCACAGCTTGATTCGAAGAAGTAAAAAAAAACACACACACAGGATCATGGAGGGATCAGGGCTCAATATGGCTAGATCTGCATAGCCCGCTTGCTCCTATCCACTGAGGACACATCCCTGCAAGAAGCAATGAAGGAATCCAGTAGGTGTTGCTCAGAGGAGATCCCTCAGCTCTCCTTCAGATCACATCTATGAAGCCCACTGGGTCCCAGGCACATTTGAATCCAAGCCTTTTTCATGGCGCCTACCTCTACTCGGACATCTTTCCAGTCCCAAATCACAGAAAGGGCATCTATGCACTGACCCATCACAGGGCAGGCAACTTATGCCAGACTATAACATTTATTTATTTATTTATTTATTTATTTATTATTTAAAACATTTGTATCCCACACTATATCATTAAGATATCAGGGTGGCATACAGATAAAAACAATTTAAACAGTATAAAACAATAAATAATTTAAAGAGCTAAAAGCATATTAAACCATTAAACAAGCTAATGCCAATTAGAAAATCTCAAACAATAAAAGAGTTAAAACAGTGTGCAACTTTGGGGAATTCAATTAGCCCTCAAAGGCTTTGATGAAATGCCATATTTTAACCTGGTGCCAAAATGAAACCATCATCTGTGCCAACTGGACCTCCACGGGAAGGGCATTCCACAGCTGGGGTGCCACAGCAGAGAAGGCCCTCTCCCATATCCCACCATAGTATATGTCTCGCACTGGTGGGACGCAGAGGAGGGCCCCTCCAACAGACCTCAGTCCTCGGGCAGGCATATATAGGGAGAGGTGCTCCCTCAAATATCGAGGTCCCAAGCCAGTTAGGGCTTTAAATGTCAACATGCCTTGCTTGACTTCTGCATTGCAAATGACAATGCTGGTCCCCCAATCCCTGATGTGAATATGAATTTGGGAGAAAACCATTTGTCTGATGGTTGTTTGTTAATCTTCAAAACTTAAATGTTAATGCTCATCTAGGACTATGTGTTCCGAGATTCAAACTTACTTTTCACGTTTAGCAATCCACGCTGGTGTACGGATCTCCACAGAGCGTCTGGCTGCTGGATCGCTTACCATATCTACGTGAACAAGAAAAGTAGGCTTGTCAAATAACATTCTGGCTTTTAAGCAACTATCTGGTTTCTGGAGTAAATCTGCAGGATACAAGGCCAGAAAAGGGTGGCGCCTTTTGGGGCAATCCTGAAGGATGGGGCAGCTTCTCCTGAGTTATCTGATGACAACTCTACTTTCTCAGAAAGAAATGCTGCCAGTCATTGCAAGAAGGAAGGAAGGATCATCTTTAGTAGTTCCTTCTTTGCCATATTAGAGGGAATGAGAAACATTTTATTATACTAATTAAGCATAGTGTCATACATTTCTCAAAGATTTTGCACCCATGGGGGGAAAAAAATTCAACTTGAGAAGAAATGGAATTTGAGGGGAAAGTGAAATATATGCAGTGCTTACTTCCTCATCAAACATCAACTTATTTTACTGCTTCAACAATAGAAAAGTTGTTTTTCCTAATATATGCATTTCTGCATGCAGTTTTGATAAGAGAACTCCATGGTAAAATTAGGAGAAATGTGCATTTTGATGGAAAACTGAGTTTTGCTTTGCATAGTGGTTCAAAAATGCAAAATTAGGTAAGTTCGTATAAAAGTGTGAACGGAACTAATGTCGTTCCAGTTCCTAGCGAGAGATTCGTTCTCACTGACGCTTCCAGATTTTTCTGCTTGAGGCTTTGGCATCCACAACAGCTCTTTGGCAGATTCTGAGCCGCCTCCTTCTGACTTCCAGCAAGGCAAGGCAATAAGCTGCTTGTTTCCCAGTCTGTAGCAGGGTGTCTGCGAATCACAGTTATATATGGGGAGAGGTGGAAAAGTTGACCGCAAGGGAGGGGTGACAGCAGATGGGGTATCCCCTTGGTTCTAACTATTATTGCCAATCTAGATGAAAGGCCACCAGAAAAAGGCAAGCAGCAATTCACATACAGCGAATGCCCTCTCCTGAAAATAGCCGAACCCTCTCTAGGTGCAGAAATGCACCAGGGATTCGACTGCTGTATATGTCAAATTATCATTCTCTCATTCTGTACATTGACTTATCTAAAAAATCTTCATCCTATACACTTTAAGTAAAATCTTGTATTAAAAAGCATTCTACTCATTCCAAAGTAGAAAATATTTCATAGGAAGTTCCTCCTTTTCTAATTTTTCTATTAGAAAAAAAGGGGGAGTCCTCAGAAAATATGGTTTCACCCCAAATGTTCAATCCCCCCCCCGGCTTTCACATTTGTAACCTGGACCAACATCAGGGGTCAGAACTATAGGGCATCTACCACGGCCCACACTCCGAGGGGGATCCCAGTGCTGACCCCCTTAGCTCCCATCTCTGTCCCTCCTTTACCTGTTTGTTGTTGCTGCCTGCTCATCTCCCCTCTCCAAATGTACGAACAGAGACAAGAGCAAGGAAGAGAATGCAGTAACCTCTACTTCCCTTGCCCTCCACTTCTGGGAAGTGGTGAGGACTGGCAAGAGGGAGAGGGCAAAGCGTTGGCCCTCTTAAGGCGCCTTATCCAAAGGCCCCACAAATCTGGAGCTGACACTGACAGTAATGCTTGCTCTAAGGGACCTCCAAAGAAAGCACCTCAAAGCCCAGTATTACTGTGGAAGTTCCCTATGGAAATAGAGGAGATCCTCGTGGTTAAGAAAGCACACAGAAACGGAAAGAGATAGAGAACTGGGTGGCCCATTGTCATCCCTGCCACTGACAATGGGCCACTCTGTGGCACAATGTTTTTATTTACCATGTCTGAAGCAATGAAACTTCAAAGCAACTGCAGTTAGAGAGCTGGAATGAAACAGAACTTGAATTTGAAAGGCAATCCAACCATGGAGACCTGTGTGAATTTTTGTAGGGATTATGAAATATGCGATATTCAGGCTCGTTGAAGTTCTCTGAATTCTTCTTTGAAGCCCATTTTGCCTCATTTGCATTTCCAAACATGAGTGTCTTTTCTTTAATTTTTTTTTTAATCGGGAAAAATGTGCATTTTTCTTTAAAATGTACATTATTCCCATTTGGGGAAAGTATGCATTTTAATACGCATTTTCCCTGATTCTCCTTTGCTAAAGCATGAAAATGTTGATTTGGGGAGGATTTGCACATGTACTCAAATGCACATTTTCACATGTCATGTGCACAAATGCTCATTTACAGAAGTGCACAAATTTTGGCAAGTGCACACTTTTGAATGTGAATGCAAGTTTGGGAAACTGCAAAAATTTCCCAAGAATTGCATTCCTATTTGCATTTGTGTTTGGGATTGTGAATAGGACATGTTTGCATAACTTGCGGACCGGAATGAAATTCTTGTACATCCCCAGTTTTTTCCCTCGAAATGTATCCCAGCGGCAGCATGGAAAACCACTGAAGAGAGTCCCAGCCATGCAACAAGGGCATTGTGATTAAGGCGGGAGCTCTTTCTGGTTTTATGGAACTCCCATCCCAAGGAGGCACACTAGAAGCTCTTACCCGATGAAGTTTCACAAGCAGTCGCATTCATTTAAGTTAGGTATGAGACATTTGTTTCAGCTTGTTTTTCATCAGGATTTACCGAGTTTGTACCTTCCAGGCTGAACACAGATTTGAATGCAACCTGCATTCAAAGTCCGTAAATTTCTGATCTTGCAACGCGCTTTGCAAACCAAAAAATTGTGTTCAACAGCATGCATACATTTGAAATGTGCATGAAAAATGCATACTTTTGAAAAATATGCACAAACTTGCTTTAATCAATGGGAGAAGAATGCATACATTCAAAGATGCACACAATTAATGCATACATTTGAGAAAACACATGCAAAATGCACACCAATTTTCATTCTAAAATTTAAAGAAAAGATCAAAATATGATACGGAGACAAGATGGAACAAGCTTCAAAGTGGAATCTGGAGAACGACTACAAACTTGAGTTTTGTTTGAATGTATATCCCTAATTTACATATGTTATGATGCACCGCAAGCCTCTCAGATAAAGGGGGACATATGAACAAATAGATAAATACATTCCACAGACCTGGGCCGGTTGACTGAGTTGAGATATTGCTGGACCTCATTGTAAAACTGCACCAGTTCTTCCACTGAAGCATCCTTGCCAGGGAATTCAGGCGCAATGCGCGAAGCGTTCCCAACATGACTGAGAAGCACAGCCAGGCAGCAAGTGAGGGCGACTATGGTGAGCCAGCGTCTATGTGGGGTGATCATCTGCATCAGGAAGGAGAGGGGTTGGGGGAGACAAAATGAGACAAAGGCAGCCTGGAAGGCAATAGTGAACACTAAGATTAAGTGCATCTGTCTATCTAGGGCAGCCTTCCCTAACCTGGGGATGGTTACCATCCATATATGAGGGTTGAGGAGAGGGATGCATGAAGAAAGAGAAGTCACAACCCACTGCTTGCAAAAATATGCTATCCCAACAGTCACTCAACCAGAATTGTAGAGATTTTCAGTGTGCCTGATAGCTTAGGTTGAACATTACAGGTACACAGCAGTTCCTGCACATCCAGAATTTGGAAAATAAGCAAGAATTGATAGTCAAAATTATATTTAACTGTGGTCTGCATTGATAGCTGATACACAATGGGATATGCTCCACAGTGGTTTCCAAACTTTCTCTCTTCAGGGATTATTTTCCACATTAATCTCCCTGCAACAACAAAAACCTGTGTCTTTCAGAGAATTCTGGGGTACGTTCTAGGGTGCATCTGTCTGTGCAGGGCACTGGAGGCGCACCATCACCTACTTTGGTGTGCCCACAAAGACAATTTGCTTTCCCCCATGGCTACTGCAGCGATAGATCTGAAGTGGTGCGGACACACTGTGGGCATCTCTACACCAGCCTGAAATCCTGCATTTAAAACGAGGCTGTCTGCTTCCGTTTTAAATGTGGGATCACCACGACTCTCTTTTTCACATGCTTCCTTTCTCCCCTCCCCCTCCTTCTCCCGGTGTCTGAGCCTTCCATTATCTTTCACTGATCTCGCTCCTCTTCTCGCCACTTTTCCTCTTTTCACGGAGGAAGCTGAAGCAGAACACAGCGGGGTAATTTGATAGCTCATGATCTGCGATCTATTTAAAAACGGAACAAAGGGCATTTCGTGCAGGAGACGCCTTGGAGGTTCACGGCGTCAGGTAAAGAGCCGGCAAACTTCCGTGAAGGACCAATCTCAATCGCAGGATAAAAGCTCTATGTGAAGGAGCCCTGTATTTTCAGCATACTCCCGCGACAGAAGCAGCAAATTACTGCACATTGCCATGAGTGCAAGCAGAGGGGGCAATTTTATAAATATAATAAATAAAACAATAATTTGTCCATGGACTCACAAGGTTGGGTTCAGCCTTAGTTATACTTCAAGTAGATCCATTGAAACCACTGGAATTACATAAGTCACTGTGCGTTTCAGTCCTATTAATTTCAATGGGTCTACTTCAAGTATAACTAAGTCTGGATTATCCAACCCACAGAGTCCAGTATGAGCAAATGCATGGGAGACTGAATAGAGCAAGGTATGCAGCTACGCATCTGCTGTTTACCCCATTGCTGTGGTTTCCCTCCCCGCAGCCACCATTCCTGCATGTACTACAGTGAACAGTGGGTCAGATCAAACTCCCAGCCATTCCCCCCGGCCCTCAAGCCATGAAAGGTTCAGGATGCATAGTAAGATTGCTGGTGATCGTGCCTTGAGTGGAAATGTGACCTGCCTCCAGGCAAGACACCTGCTTGGAAAAACAAGCCAAGGTTCCTTTCCCGCCCAGCCCCCGTTTTTACCCTGAAGCTCTTGCGAGCTGGACGCTGGAGACAGAAAAATGCTGGCCTGGATGAGTTCTTCTGTGCTTTCTCTCTGTCTCAATCTGTGGCAGACTCTGGAGGTATCTTTATACCTTTTGCCTCCCTCCCCCTCCCTCTCCTTTCCCAGCTCCGCACAGCTTACAGTGTATTGGACACTCCGACTACCCAATGCAATCAGTGAATTCTGTGCTTCCTGACAGCTCGCCCCCTCCAACTGAAAACATGAGGTTGGCAAGAAATGGGCTGCATTTTCTTTTTCAAAAAACAAGAAAAAATGTGAGTGATTAATTACTTATTTGTTCATTTTCAGTCAGCCTGAAGCAAAATGAGCAGAGCCACTGTTTTATCTTAAAAAAAAAAAGCAATAAGTATATACTCCGGGAGACATGGCGTGACTGCAGATATTTTGTTATTCAGTCGTTCAGTCGTGTCCGACTCTTCGTGACCCCATGGACCATAGCACGCCAGGCCTTCCTGTCCTGCGCTCTCTCCCGGAGCGTGCTCAAGTTCATATTCATTGCATCCGTGATGCTATCTAGCCATCTCATCCTCTGCCGTCCCCTTCTCCTTTTGCCTTCAGTCTTTCCCAGCATCAGGGTCTTTTCCAGAGAGTTTTCTATATATAAATGGAGACTTTATTACAAGTGGCAATGCTTTCTCATGGATTTACAGAAACACTCACAGTCTCTGTCTCTGTCTCTCTCACACACACACTCCAGTGCCACCACCAATAAGGTAGAAAAAGTGGTGGTGGGAGTGGGATGAAGATTGCTCATTGTAAATCTGGATTCTGATCAAGAGGACAGTGAAAGCAAGGCAATGGTCCATATTCTGCTTGCACATGTGAAGGAGCCTGAGATGGGCAAGCCGAGGATGCAGCCCACATGCAGCTCTCGGAGGCCACCTGTGCATCCTGCCCCCCTCCCCCCCCCGGCATGTTGCTGCCACCTTCATGCAGGGCACACAAGGATGGCTCTCCTTGCATGCCCCATTTCCCAGCAAAATCAGTTGATTCCCAGCAGAATCTTCCCTGCATTGTGATCACCCAAGCAGGGGGATTTAAAGTCCACCCCCCACCCGCCCAGAAATACTGATCAGGATCTCCTTCCCCAGCCCTCTGGAGAGGCTTTGGGATGGGGTTGCTGATGGTTGCACAGGGGACAGGCAGCATACAGTGAGTAGTATAGTGGGGATCTGCCACTCAGCCAACCATGTGGAACAACCAGACGAATTCACTCTTGTGATGTGACTGGCCTGGCATTATACACTCCCCATGTGCCCGAAGTCCTGGGCGATGTACTAATGCTGGATGGTGCCATCCACAATATCATTTTGTTGTGAGCCCAGCATTGATCATGCCTACATCAGAGCAAGAGAATTCTCAGCTATATTAAAATCGGAGTGGTGGTCTCTGAGACAGGCAAGATAGTCCGAAATATCCCCCTCTCCTTCCCTGAACAAGACTAAAGGGGGATATTGTCAGTGTAGGAAAAGATTCACCTCTTGCCTGACAGGGATCCCCATAAATGCTACAAGTTTATATAAAGTCACTTGAGGATGAAAGAGGTAACTGGAACCTTCTATTTTGGAAAGCTTAGCGGAGACCGCTCTTGAGGGATCAACAGATGCCACAGGGACCTGAATCCTGGTATCACTTTTGCCACTCCAGGATGAGCACTCTGCAATCATTAATTTCTTATGTGGTAACAAACCGCTTCAGGCCTGAGAGGGTTTGCATGCCTTTCGCGGGGCAGGGGGGTGGGGGGCTTCGTTCAGCCACGGGTTTCGGGGGGCCGAATGCACTGGCATTCGGCCTCACCGAGATCTGTAGCGGAATTCTCCGCCATCCCTAGGTTGAATACTGCCATTCTTAGGCATTCTTAATACTCCCATTAAGCGGCCATTGCATGCCTCTGGGACTCAGTTGGCGAGTTCCAGTTCTGCATGGACTTGCCTTGAAGTCCAGAAGAGAACTGCTAGTGTTAGGGATAGAAACTTATTTCTAGGAGTAAGCAGCAAAACTGCCTTGGTAATTTGGCAACTGCAAAGCAGAGTCTGTGGAGACGGTTTTCTCTACCCCCTAATCAGCTATCTGAAGTTACTCCCATGCTGAGGAGTTCTCATGTTTACATCAAGAATTATCATATTGATTTCATAAACCTCTCATTTCTTTTCTTCAAAAAAGATGGGGGGAAATATACCACTATGTGGATTGTATACAGATGTGTGGTTAGTTTTCTTGCACAGGAAACATCTTCTCCCCTTAGTTTCCAGAAGGACTTTAACTTTGATCAGCGACACCCTGGCAAAAAGAGAATAAAATAAGAGACACCCAAGAAACATTAGCGCTATGGCTAACCCTCTAAGGCCTTTAAGGGAAATATCCTGCTCTACATTATTTCTGAAACCCTTCCCATGAGGAAGCTACGGCCCTAGCAAATACATCATCTGAAATGTCCACCTTAAGAACAAGAATACAATTATTTTGAAGACTGTGTTATTTAACATATTTGTGTCCTTTGCAATTTAAAGGTTAATTAGGCCGTGAGAAAATAGTTTTCTCAGAACCACTCGGAATGCCCCATGGTCAAGTAGGGATCCGTGTACCCAGATCTCTCCAGTAAAAATTCAACACACCAAACATGCAATGAAGTACACATGCTTTCTGCAGAAATGCAGTGTCAGGCTAAACTTGCCACCAGGGCGCATAGTGGGGATCTGCCAGTGAGCTAAAAACCAGTTTCTCAACCAGTCGTTTTTGTTGTTGTGTTCATGTGTGTTGGTGGAGACGGTAGGTACTGCTAGAAAGTTGGGAATGGTGACTAGTTCCCGTAATTCTAGTTCTATGGTCTTACTAATTTTACTCGAAATACCTATCAAACTTATTTTCTCAGGAACAATTCCTGGGTTTGAGAGCATGCCATTCTCTGAGGAGAAATGGGCAAAACGCTTCTCAGAGACTGCTCTGCCAACTTGCAGGGCAGATCTTCTCAGAAGGTGTGGACCAGGGGTGGGGAACCAGAGGGCCAAATCAGCCCTGGGCTGGGATGGCAGAGGCCGTATGCCAACCAGCACTTTCACACATACTTACATTCACAGAGAGGGGCATATACCCTTTTCACATACAGACACACCCCATTCTCTCTCCCTTTCCCTCTCCCTCTCTCTCTCTCTCTCTCACAAACACACACACCCTTCCCAGCTTTACTTTATGTTGGTTACTGGGCATATTAAAATATAATAAATAAATAATCTAAACCAGCTAAAAAGTCAAAGGGCTTCTTCACATGGAGCTTTTCTCCTGCTGTTGAGATTGCTCACTCACGGAAGTTTGCACGCCCTTTTTATGACATCCTCAACCTCCAGGGCACATCCAGAGGTATTTCCTGGATGTTGTTGTTTATTTGTTCAGTCACTTCCGACTCTTCGTGACTTCATGGACCAGCCCACGCCAGAGCTTCCTGTCGGCAATCGCCACCCCCAGCTCCCCCAAGGTCGAGTCCGTCACCTCCAGAATATCCTCCATCCATCTTGCCCTTGGTCGGCCCCTCTCCCTTTTGCCTTCCACTTTCCCTAGCATCACCATCTTCTCAAGGGTATCCTGTCTTCTCATTATGTGGCCAAAGTACTTCAGTTTTGCCTTTAATATCATTCCCTCAAGTAAGCAGTCTGGCTTTATTTCCTGGAGTATGGACTGGTTTGATCTTCTTCCAGTCCAAGGCACTCTCAGAATTTTCCTCCAACACCACAGTTCAAAAGCATCTACCTTCGCTCAGCCTTCCTTTGCAGCCATAGGTTACTACGGGGAACACCACTGCTTTAACTATGCGGATCTTTGATGTCAGTGTGATGTCTGCTCTTAACTATTTGATCAAGATTTGTCATTGCTCTCCTCCCAAGAAGTAACCGTCTTCTGATTTCCTGGCTGCAGTCAGTGTCTGCAGTAATCTTTGTGCCTAGAAATACGAAGAGAAAATGAAGTATCCAAGTATCTTGGATTGTTGTGCTGTTTCATTGATCTCTATGGAACCTTGAAAAGTAAAAACTTCCCCTCTCAGCAATCGCGTGGTTGCCATCTGGGAGCCCGCTATAAACGCAGAAAGGCTCCACAACAGGAGGACTGCAGATTTTTCTTTAATGTAAAGTAGGGATGTACGAACCCCTTACCTCATTCCGGGTGGGGGCATCCGCGGTGGGGGGGAGGCGATCCGTCCCTCCCCCCAGAATCCTCCCTGGCCGACTCTGCTCCGCAGCAACTCTGCGGAGCTGCCGGCCGGGGCCAGCCGCTGCCTGACTTTTGGCCGCGGCCGGTCTTCGGATGCAAATGGCGTCCAGCGTAGCGGATGCCATTTCCACCCCCTGCCTTTTGCCGTGATAGGCTACGTAAATCTGCCTTTTGCCATGATAGGCTACGTAAGTCCGCTACGCCAGTTGCGCCCCTGCTCTTTGCTGCAATAGGCTACGTAAACATTTATGTAGCTTATCACGGCAAAAGGCAGGGGACACAAATGGTGTCCGCTACGCCAGACGCCATTTCCGTCCGAAGAGAAGCAGCGGCAGACGATGGAGGGCAGCTGGATGGACCGGACCTGCCAACGACCAGGTAGGGTCCGTCCAGGGGGGATTCTGCAGGGTGGCGGGGGGGGTAGTCCGTTCCGTCACGGACTCTGGGGGGAGTCCGTGGCGGATTTCTCCGCCATCCCTAATGTAAAGGCAGCTGAAGTGGTGACCGAGCTTTTGGGTTAATCAGAAATCTTGATCAGGTTGGCTATTAAGCCAAAAACAAAACAAGGGGAAAGGAGAGAAACAGGTGCTGCTCTGTATAATGTAAAATCTGATTAGCGCTAATGGTATAACTGCTAACTAGTATGTTTTCAGAGGGAGAGCATCCATTACTACTGCATCTCAGTAGGCTTTGGTGCAACCTGAAGACAGTCTAAATCAAGGAAAGGCAATACAGTGCCCTCTGGGTGTTTTGGACTAGAGTTCCAATAATTCCTGACCACTGGCCATGCTGGCTGGGGCTATGGGAGTTGTAGTCCAAAATTACTCCAGTACAGACCACATCTTTCGGCTTTTCCTTATGCTGAGCAACATCTGTTTCTTTTTCCCCACCCCAGCCCCTTTGTGATGGTTACAGTGGTGTTTCTATTAGAGCTGCAGTGGCAGTGAACTCTCTTGCCGTAGCTGCCTGCATCCAGCAGGTGGCACACCAGTAAACATGATGTCCAAGAAGCCCAAAGGTGCTTCCAAAGCCTAAGGGGGTTGCACTCAGCTGTTAAAAATGCATGCCATCAAAAGCCTGGATGAAAATGTCCAGGAAAGGGTTTTTTCCTGAAGCGTAAAGAAAAGAATATGTCTGTGCATTAAGCATTCTGTGTTTTTTCACTGCCCACCAACACAGCCTCCCTGTATTTTGTTCATGCTGCCCATATGCATGCTCACTTACTAAATCCTGGCAAGTTGAAGGCTCTGTGGATGGGCGATTCCTGGGTCTGGGAGTTGGGTATTTTACCTGTCCTGGGTGGGGTTGCACACCTCCTACGGAGACAGGTATGTAGTCTGGGGTGCTCTTGGATTCAACTCTGTCACTTGAGACCCAAGTGGCCTCGGCGGCAAAGAGCACCTATTACTAGCTTACACGTCTTACCAGCTTAGGCCTGTCCAGCAGCTACGTCCATTCCTGGCAGGGATCGCCTGGCCACAGTGATCCATGCATTGTTCACCTCAAGCCTGGACTATTGCCATGTGCTTTATGTGGGGCTGCCCTTGAGTCTGGTTTGGAAGCTGCAGCCAGTGCAGAATGTGGCAGCTAGATTGCTCAGTGGAGCATCTTACCGCACATACGACTCCAGCGCTGACTGCTCTGCGCTGGCTGCCAATTAGCTACCGGCCCATGGTCAAGGTGTTATTGCTGGTTTCTAAAGCCCTAAACAGCTCAGAACCAAGTTATCCAAGAGACCGCCTTCTTCCGTATGGTGTACAACCCTTAGGAGCTGCCATAGGAATTGGAGGTTCTGAAGAAAGAGAGAGAATGTGAGAGAGGACATGTTCTGAGGAGATAAAGGGTGCTTTCACATGGAGGATCATAGCACTACCCGTCAGAAGGTACTGTGTAGCTTTTCCATAGTTTTCTCCTTAACAGACTTGCTAAGATAAGGAAAAAGAGAGAAGAAGCAGTACAAAAACACTGGAGGGTCACAAGGAGAAGACGTCATCGTCTGGACCCATGTAAACATCTATGAATGCGGCAGGCCAATGGCATCCTAAAAGCCTTGCTTGGAAGCACCCTACGAGTGAGATGGGAAGGGGTTCGGGAGGGAGTTAGAAGAGGTTTTGAAAGGAAAGAGAGATTGGAGAGTCTGTAGTAAGGATGCTGGAGAAATTCAAGACGGACTAAAATGAGCTCGGATTTCTAAGAATCTGACCTGTGGAATCTGCTGCGGAGCGGTCCCCTCAGGCTGCACAGAGTCCGTGGACTTTCGGATGATTTTTTTTACTTTCACAAAATGTATGCATATAAATTCATAGGAAAATATGTACATTTCTGCTGAGGAAACGTTGAATGGAATGGGGGACAACATGCTAAATGTTACGTACTAAGGTAAATTATGTAAATACGTAAATACTTACATAATTATTTACGTATTTTTTGTATGATGAAAAAATATATTCACATCCGTCTGTGAGCGGACGATGGAACAAAAGGCACCTGACAATCTGCGAAACACAGATGGGGTGGATTTTACACAGTCCGTACACCCCTAGCATGAATGAGAGAGTGAGAGTAAAACAGAGAAGACAGTGCAGGAGAGGGGAGGAGCTGCAGCCGCCTCCTGCCCTCCCACAGCAACCATCCAGCAGCTGCCCCATAACTAGCCAAGTGACAGAAACTGAGGCCTCCATTTACATTCGCAGCCAGGACTGTATAGCCAGAGACAGGTTCTAAGAATGAATCCCGTGCCTGTGGATTATTTAACCTGTTGGACGCCATTCCACACCCTTCAATTTTGTTCTTTCCAGACTTAACCTTAAAATTTGTATACGTTTCATTGTTCTCTTTTCTTTCTCCCTGTTATATAAATCCTGTTTCCTGTTTTATTGTTTAAACTGTTAGATTTGTATACTGCCCAACTAGCAAATGCACTCGGGGCAGTTTACAATAATAAAACCAAACAACAGCAACACAATCAGAAATAAAATGTAATACTAATAGCTTAAAATGCAACAATACAAGTATTAGAATAATAATAGCACAATATGAAAATAATCCAATATTAAACATTAAAAACATTGAAAAAATATATTTTAGATAAACAGATAGAAGTAAATTTAACAGATTACTCAGATATTAAAGGCCTGCTTAAAGAGAAGGGTATTAACCTGGTCTCCAAATGTACACAATGAAGGCATCAGGTGGATCTCCCTGGGAAGGTCATTCCACAGATGCGGGGACACTACAGAGAAGGCTCTTTCCCTGGTAGCCACCCATCACATCACTGTGGGCAACGGCACCCAGGGAAGAGCCTCTGAGTGAGGACGGTCTTAGCAATTGGGCAGGGACATATGGGAGAAGGTGCTCCTTCAGGTAGAGTGGTCCTAAGAATTCTGGATAGTAATGAGTTGCCTATGGGTTTTTCCCCTACCTTCTTTCAGATTTATTTATTTATTTTATTCACAATATTTGTATACCACTCCCTATCTAGAACAGATTTCGGAGCACTGAACACAAGGGATAAAACCGTAAAAAGGATAAAAAGATTAAAACACCAAATTAAAATTATGCTATTTTAAAGAACAGAATACCAATAAAAACTGTGGCTGGTCAATTACGGAATGCCTCCTGGAATAGTGCTGTTTTCAGGAGGTGCCGGAAACAGCACAGTGTTAGTGCCTGCCTGACTTCCAGGGGCAAGGAATCCCAAAGAAAGGGGGCCACCACCCTGAAAGCTGTTCAGATAATGGCAGCCAGTGCAGGGGGCCACCACACACAGTTTTTAAGACCCACTCTTCTTCCACCTGAGCTATCCCACTATTGAACTGAGATCCCATCATTCTCTCCACCACAAGGAGTTCCTTGTAGGGAAAATGCGGCTACATATTTCTTTTACACACACACACACACATATATATATATTTACAAGAAATGTTAGTAGGGCCAAAAATGCACAACAACTTAATGCTTAACTTTGGCTGTCATACTCTGCCTTCCTCATGAATTTATAGCCGCCTCACTGTGTAAACCACACTTTGCCCAACAAGATTTAACCCCAAACTACGTAAATATTCAAGATGAAAGGAAAAAAAGAATCTCCGTTGGTTATTTTCTGATCAGCTGTCCAATCCCTATGAAACAACCAAGCTGCAGGAGGGATCCCAAAAATATTTTGCCAAGGCAACCCAATAATGGAACTTTGTCTTTCTTTCTCTGTGACCTGGCCCCCCAGTCCATTTTTCTAATGGGAAAATTATCTGCTGACTACATTGTTCCTAAACAGGTTTGGATCCATCAGAAACCATTTGTGACCTTTTTGCCAGATACTTTGAGGGTAAAATCATTCACCTCCACAGTGACCTTGATGCTGTTATTGTAGCAGACTCAAACGAGGTGATCTAGCCCAGTTGTCTGGGATCAGTTTCTGTTAATGCAGCCTGAGGATGTGAATGGAGCGCTTGCCGTAATGCATCTGACCACATGCTTGCTTGTTCCTTGCCCCTCGTGGGTGATAAAAGTTAGCTGAAGGGGCATGACCCAGTGAGTCCAGGTAGTGGCAAATGCTTCTTTATGTGAGGGAGTGGTACCTTCTGCCCTTATGGAAGCAATGGTGTGGCCACCACTCCAGCCTGAATCCAATGGTTCTCAACTATTTCTCAGTCTCAAAAACCCATTTGGAGGAGGAATTTTCTTGAGAATTGAGGTCTGGGTTCAGACCTGGATTCAGGACTGAGTCTACCTTGGTTACCCTGATGGATGAGCTTTATCAAGAGGTAAAATCACCACCGCACTACCATAGGGCAATTAAGGTTAGAAAAAAACACCCCTTCATTTGGTGCCAATGGAAGCCTTTTTTTAGAAAGTATATCTGCTTAGGGTGTGGACAATTTTCCTCTAGGAGGGAGAGAAGAAGAAATGGGGGGGGGAGACAGAAGTTCATGGAGGGACAGAGAGAGATGAGCAGGAAAGAGATAAAAATGGTGTTTCTCCCCCCGCCCTCCCGCTGAGGTTAAACAATATGGGCAGAAGGTCCTTCTTCAGGTGTCCCAACTGGAATAATAGTTTCTGGAGTTGTCTCTCCTGCCCTTGTGTGTGTGCGTTTGGGGATTATTGTAACCTCTGCAAGTTACTGGAAGGCGGCATTGTTGCAATCAGTTAATGCATGGGAATTTAGACTACAACTAGCCTTAGAATCTCTATAGCCTACAATATTGTTTCCTCTGATTTCTTCCTTCCCTACCCCCTCTCTCGGACCCCCTCCATTGCTGGGAACATACGTGTTTGCTCTCTCGCTCCTGCCAGTATAACAGAACACAGAATGGACTGGATAATCTCTTTCTTGAAACTCTATGCTGTATCTGCATTTTATGTGCAAGAATATTTGTGAGTCAAACTATTTTACCTTTTCTTCACTAAAGAAGGGTGTGGTCTCCTCTGTATTGTTATTAGATAGCCAGTGTGCATGTGGGACTGCTGAACACTCGTTTTGTTTTGCCTTTTTCTTTTTTCTTCGCTAATTGCCTTTCTAGCAGGAGGCATCATGACTAAGTGTGGTGTAGCCACAGGAGGCATCATGAGCCAGTGTGGTGTAGTGGCTAGAGTGGTGGACTGGGAGACGGGAGATCTGGGTTCTAGTCCCCACTCAGCCATGGAAGGTCACTGGGTGACTTTGGGCCAGTCACAGACTCTCAGCCCAACCTACCTCACAGGGTTGTTGTGAGGATAAAATGGAGAGGAGGAGGATAATGTAAGCCGCCTTGGGTTCCTTGCAAGAGGAAAAAAGGTGGGATATAAATGCAATAAATAAATAAATAAATAAATAAATAAATAATCCCATGGCTCCTCTTGACCTTTGTCTCCCTGCCCTGTATTATGGTGCATAGAGAGGTCGTACTTAAGCTGGGCCTTCATAGCCTGCTCTGCTTGTGTCTCCTCCTGTGTATGTCTCTGTGTTTTGGTTTCCAGGGGAAATCACAAGTCCCCACCACATGGGGCTTCTTCACACAGAGCTTTTATGCTGCTATTGAGATTGTTTACTCATGGATCTTTGCAGGTCCTTTAGATGATGTCGTCAACCTCCAGAGCATATCCCGCACTAAATGATCTTTATTCGTTTTTTTTTTTAAAAAAATAGGAGATAATGAGCTATCAAATTACGGCGCTTGAGTTCCACTTGAGTTTCCTCATAAGAAGAGGAAAAGCTGCAGTAAGAGGAGCTAGACCACGGCGCCATCTACCGGCTGTATAATGAAACATATCGAAGACTCAGATAAGGGGGGAAAGGAGGGGAGGGGAAGGAAGCACATGTAAAGGGAGTCTGTTGTGATCCTGTATTTAAAACGGAAGCAGAAATCCCTGTTTTAAATGCAGGATTTTAGGCTGGTGTAGAGATGCTCATGGAGAGACAACCCCAGAAACTGCAGAACAGAGAAAGGGAGGGAGAGGGAAAACCATGATTCCAACCCCCACAGCCTCTGCCACTTCTTCCCCTTTCTCTTTCCAAGCTTCCTCTGTTGCCCCCACACTGCCCAGGCCTTGCTCCATCCTTCCCCTCTCTCGTATCCCCAACTCCAAACCTGCCTGTTCCTTCCTTCCAGTCTCCCCTCTACTCGCCTTCCTAATCTTCTTCCTTGCCCCCTTTGCTCTCCCTCCTCTGCCCCACCTTCTAGCCCTCCCACCACTCACCCCCACACCAGCATATTACCCTCCACCCCATGGAATTGTGTACTACTTTAGTTTTATTTTGAATTAAATTTATGGAGGTAATGAAGACTGATTAATGGGGTGATTAATTGAAGGGCATTTGCCTACATTTTGGAGCAGGATCTGGGCAGGAATTGAGAAATTATTTAGGAGTGGTTTGACCTTGGCCCGCTTTAGGATTAGCACTCTGTCAATTTTTAAAAACTCGATTTTGGTGCAATGGTTGCCATTGGGGGCAGGGGTGAGAGAGAGAGGGCCAATCTACATTGCACCCACCATCGCAATGAAGTCGGTGTACCCTCAGGTTAAACGCAATCGCATTAAAATGTGATTATCCACACTCACCCCATTTCCCCATTCCAGTACTTCGTCAAATGCGCAAGCACGGTTCGCACTCCGGCGCCACGGTGTTTTCCAGCTCTCCAGCAAGGCGGCTCTCATTGGAGGAACAGCAACTCTTCCTGTTTTAGCCGATCCCCCGCCCACCATCCCTCTCTTCCTCTATCCCTGTGTGTGTGAAGGGATGGTGTGAGCATCCTGTTGGGGCTCGAAGCCCGGAGAGAAGTTGCCACTGCCCTCCCCCCAGACACCAGTTCCCTCAGCAAGAAGAGGGGAAGAAGGCAGCACCTCTCATCCTCCACCCATCATTGCTACAGCGGCAGGGGTGGGGAGAGGCTGGTCATTCTCCGTAAGTTCTCCTGGCCTTAGGGGAAACGACCAGCTTGTCCCTCACCGTCACCGCTGTAGTAGGTGGGGGTGGAGGGAAGAAGGAGGCACCTATCCTCTTCTCCCCCCGCACCTGCTGGAGGCCAGGGCAAGAGGCTGGGGAGTGTCTCCTGATGCTTTTTTCCCCGCACCAGCCCTTGACAGCCGGCATGGGTAAGGGTGGCAGAGGTGGCGGCACCCAGCGCTGGGGTTTGGGGGGCGCTGCTCATGTCTTTGAAGCTTCGAAGCTTCAAAGACTGTCCTGTGTTTGTCTGCCGCTCATGAGATGACACTAAAATTGTCCACGGACATTTTTATTGATCTTAGTCCATGAGTAGTGATGACTGTCTGCCTGGATATGTGTGTGTGTTTCTTTCCGTGCTGGGTGGGGACCATGAAAAAAATTACACTTGCCTGGGCTTGCCCAGGCAAGTGTGCAGAGAAATCGGGCTGGAGAAGCTACAATTCTTAGAAGATTTGAAGATAATGCCTTAATTTAAAAAAAAAGCCAAAGCAGGGGATAGAAGAAGGTAAAACTTAGTGTCATTTGAAGAGAGAGAACAACCCCCTGCTCAATGCAAGAAGCCTGATTCCCAGCCGGTCACCCATCCAAGTACCGACCAGGGTCGACCCTGCTGAACTTCCGAGATCAGACAAGTACGTGCACATCCAGCCCTTTTCTGGTTGATGAAGAAACTTTGAGTGTGGAGGAAGCTATGCAATCAGTATCCGTAGGACCACATGGGGGCGTTGAGAGCTGTGATTGGACAGGAGGGAAATACAAACACCGCCATACGTGGGCAGGCGTGGGAGGGGACTACGACCTTATACGGTGATGAACACAGAAGAGCAGAGCACGTGAATGGGAAATACCAGAATATCAGGGTACTGAAAGCGGTAGCAGGGAAGCGGGAAATTGCAGTTCCAATATGAAAGACTGGGGGCGAAACCTTGTTGGAAGAGTGACAAACCGTAAGTGTAGATCGGCCCAGAGAGAAAGAAAGAGTTCTATTCCTTTTGGGTATTTTTTTCATACCATTACAAATGCATTGTACTTAAAGAGGAACTACTGATTTGGGGTGATTTGGAATGGGGCACATTAATTAAGGTACAAATTAAGAAAAAAAGAATTTATCTGAGATGATTTGGATGAGAAATTAGTTGGCTGGCTTTACCTTCTGTGAGATGGAGCAGAGAGCTGATTAGTTTCTCCAAACCCGGCTGTCCATGGACTCCCTGACCTTAGCGTACACGTGTCTCCCTCTCTTGTACTGAGGGTGTTAAAGATTTTGTGCCTGGGTTGCCTGTGCAGGTAACATACCAGAAGTCTGAATGTACTGTTAAAGCAGTCAGCTTTTCCTATAAATTCCATTACTTGTTTCCTCATCCTGTCATTTTCAGAAACCCGTGCATCTCCGAGGGAGTTTTTAGCCACCACAGCTTTTCTGAGAGGAGCGTCACTTGACTCCTACCCTTAAGCAGTTGCCTGGTTCTTCTCAGCTAATCTCATTCATTTGCTCTACTCCCTTCTTGTGGTAAGCTCTTTGCAGACATTGTTCTACGTGGGCAATAATCCTGTATGAGTTTTTCCTGCTTCGTGATAGGGAATATGGAATTTCTGGACTTGGATAGTCCTTCAGATAGAGCAGGTGTAGGCAACCTGGTGCTCTCCAAATGTTTTGGACTACAACTCCCATAATTCCACATCTTTTGCCATGCTGGCTAGAGCTGAAGGAAATTGTGCTTCAAAATAAATGGAGGGCGTCAGGTTGCCTACAGTTGAAATTTATTTATTTCTTTATTTAAAACATTTCTTGGCCACTTTTCAAGGCAGAAGCTGTCCCAAGGGAGCTTACAGCAACAAAATACAATGTTATATTGTATGCTGTATATACAATATTTTTTTATATATTTCATGGTGTTATAAAACACAATAAAATAAAATAGAGGGTGCCTTCCAATTGAGAACTGTCCCATGAAGCCCTTCAAATAAAGGCTTGTCCTCTGTACTGGAGGACACACAGCCACGCCCTCAGAGCCCTTGCTCACTGTCCATTTCTGGTGGGGATCAACTGCCTGGGTTCCTTTTTTCTCTCATCTTCAACTTCCCACAAGTATTAATTATTTCTCCAAAGGCATAGAAGATCCAGAGGCAAGAGTTTAGAAAACTGTATAAATAATTATTGGAAAAATCGATCATTAACATACATATCCATCTAATTTGTTGTTTATTCATTCAGTCGCTTCTGACTCTTCGTGACTTCATGGACCAGCCCACGCCAGAGCTTCCTGTCGGCCGTCTTCCAATGGTATACTGACATATCTCTGGTTGTACTGATCCATTTAGTTTTCACAGCAAGGATACTGGGGTGGGTTGCCGTTACCTTCCCCAGGGATCGTATATTTAGTCTGACCTCTCTGCCATGACCTTCCCATCTTGGGTGTCCCTTCACGGTTTAGCTCATGGCGTCATTGAGGTGCTTAAGCTCCACCACCACGACAAGGTAATGATCTCCTTTGCTGCAGATCCATCTAATATTAATCCCTAATAATCAATTTAACAGTTCTTTAAGTTTTATAATTAGGCAGAAGAATTTAAAAGCATGATCATATGTATATACCAAGCATTTAAAATACAAGTTTACATATTTTTAGTAAAATCTCTGGATAACATCAATTGACTAGTTAAGGGTTGCATATCGTATCAACTGATGGTTGATATGATGGTGATGAGATTATCTGTACTTCTCTCTTGGAACAGGCTGTACAATGTACTCATGCTTGTTTGTACTTTAAGAATTCTTGGAATAATAGGTACAGTTATAATTGCAAGTTTTATATTCAGAAATAGAATTTATATATCTTGAAACTGATCCTGGCATAAGGGGTAGCAAGTCTTAACAGGATTCTTACCACTCTGTCTTTAAGAGTTGAGATTGAGAAAAGGAAATCAGTTAAGGGCACAATCCTATCAAGATAGGCGTCAGCCTTCCAACTCAGAGGCTGATGCCTATCCAATGAAGATCCGGTGGAGCACGGAGGGGATCCTCTCCTCTGCACTCTGTCCACCCTGCATTCTTGGCTAGATGTGCGATTTCATGCATCTAGCCAGAGCTCCAGAGAGGGGGTGGGAACAGGCATGGAGACCCCATAGGAAGCAACATAAAGGGGATTCCGCGGTCTCCTCCCCTCCCCACCCCTGGGAATGCCCCCTTTTCGCTGTCTCCACACTCTGTTTTACAAGCACGGAGAGGCAGCCACCATGGTTCTCCCCACACAGGCTATGAGGAGGAGGGGGCGGGGAGTGCAGTTTCCTGGCTCCGAGCTCAGAGCACTGTCTACAAGCTCAGAGCTAGGAAACCGAAAAATCCTATGGGCCTCTAGACAGTGTCTAGTGGCCCATAGGACTGCTCTCTAAGTCTAATTTAATTTGCTTAAAATCAGGTGATTAGAAGATACCCTACATATTCCTTGAAAGGTAGAATACCATTTAGACTTCTTTGGATGAAGTAAGGATGAGAGAGGGGCCGCGGTGGCTTAGTGGTTAAGATGCTGAACTGCAGACTGGAAGGTCAGCAGGTCAGCAGTTCGAGACCCGAGTGCCGCGTGATGGAGTGAGCTCCCGTCTTCAGTCCCAGCTCCTGCCAACCTAGCAGTTCGAAAGCAAGACATTGCAAGTAGATAAATAGGTACCGCCTCGGCTGGAAAGGTAACAGTGTTCTGTGCACCTCGGTGTTCAGTCATGCTGGCCACATGACCACGGAAGCGTCTTCGGACAGCGCTGGCTCTTCGGCTTAGAAACGGGGATGAGCACCGCACCCTAGAGTCGGACACGACTGGTTGGGGACACCTTTACCTTTTAAGGAAGAGAGAATCCTCCTGAAATGTTTATAAGAGTTTGTAAGTAAGTTTATAAATTTTCCTGCTTGATCATCATTGGGCATCTAAGTACAGAGAATCTCATCATCATTTTTAAGTAAGTTGATATATTTTTCAGCCTTTAACTTGTCACTTTATGGTATCCAGAGATTTTGTTGAAACCATGTAAACCTATATTTTAAATGCTTAGTATATACATATTATCATGTTTTTACATTCTTCTACCTGATTATAAAACTTATCAGCTTATGTATAGAGAATTTTAGCATTACTTTTAGGATGGTTCAGCATATTTTGAAGATTTTTAATTAGCTAATTCATAATATTTAAGTTTTCTTTGAAACATGTAAAACTGGATTTTAAATGCTTTGGTGTACATTATATATTATTCACCATGTATTTTATATTTTATATTCTTCTGTTCCCTTGATAAAGACCAGTGTCAAAACACATTGGGAATTCAATTAGTGCAGTTGTTCCTTTTTTTATTTTGGTCGTTCATTGTATCTGTGTTCATTCTTCATTGTAACATGGCAGTTTGCCTGATTAAAGGCAGCCATCAGCAAGACCACATCACTCCAGTGCTGAAGGAGTTGCACTGGTTACCAGTTGTTTTCCGGGCCCAATTAAAGGTGTTGGCATTGACCTTACACTGTATAGTTCCAGCCCAGTCTATCTTAAGGAGCACCTCCAACAACATCAGGGATGCCAGGGATGCCACTTAACGAGATCAGCCTTGGGAGGCCTTCTGTCTATCCTATCAGCCAGGACAGCTAGGCTGATGAGGACTAGGGAGAGGGCCTTTTCTGTGGTGGCCCCCACTCTGTGGAATTCCTTCCCTAGTGACCTCTGCCATGCCCTCTCTTTGATGAGCCTTCGCCGGGCTTTGAAAACCTGGGTAGAACAATGTTGTTTTGTTCAGTTGATTATGTGAGCTTGTTGTATTTCATGTTGTTATTTGTTTTGTATGCTGCCTAGAGTGGCCAGGTAGCTGGCCAGATGGGTGGCTAATAAATCAAACAAACAAACAAACAAACAAACAAATGTTACCATGAAATTGAATTCCCCTGATATTGCCATAAGGACCCCTCTGATGGGCCTGATGCTGTACACATTTCGCCTATCCCTGGATGATTTAGCAATCTCTCTCCTGCACCTTTGCAGAGTGTCTCTTGTAAGAGGATCACCACTAGAATTTCTTTTTTGAATATATTCTTTATACATCTCCTTTTTACTATTCAGACATGTCCTCCATGAGTAGGCTGACCATATGTACCGTTTTAAATGGGACAGTACCGTTTTTTTCATATTTCCTGACCATCCCGTCATTTTAATAGAAATGTCAATTTTGTCCCATTTTTAATTTTTTGTAAAAAACTGAACGCGTTTATCATAAAGCTCTATGCTAATCAATGCGTGCAGTAAAACTACTAGTGTGACGAAAGAGGAAGCTCCATTTACTTTCTCCAGTCAGGGCCAGGCTTCTTGAGCTAGCGACGATCAGACGCCGCCCCCTGGCTTGTCCACAGTGGCGGGGAATTCAAGAGGTGGTCGCTAAGCCCCCTTCAGCATGTGGGAGCCAGGAGGGTGAATCTTATTGAGACTTCTTACTGAGAGAGCTTCAGTAAGAAGCTATTTCTATTTCTATTGGGTGGTATAGAAATGAAATGAAATGAATGAATGAATAAATAAATAAATAACTGTTATTTCTACCATCATTCCGCCCATAGAGATTCTTTCTGCCCTACATTCAGTTTGATTCGGACTTTTCAGACTCATATTTCGGTTCAACAGGCTGTTAGCTATTTTTTTATTACAGCGGAACTCTCCGGTGGGATATTACGTAACCCCATCCCATTTTTGTCATCCCAATATCCCGTTTTTGTCTCAAGGAAATATGGTCAGCCTATCCATGAGTGAGTGTCAGCACTCATTCAGAGTCTGAGTTGATAGATTTACCATTACTGGGCCACTGTCATATCTCGTCCTAAGTTTCTCTTTGTTGTTGTAGTTATGATCCCAAACTATGTCCTGAGCTGTCTGTCTCAGTTTGCTGTGAGGCTCTGAATGATCTTGTTCTCAGTTCTTGTAAGATTTACTGAATTTCTTTCTTTTACTTGCAGTTTGTCGATGGAATTTCAGTCGATGGGATAGAGGTTCGGCTCAGGCTGCCATCTTATTGTGATGATGTCACCACCTCCATCTGACAGTGTATTAGAGCCAGGTTAGGAGGTTCCTTCTGTGCACTCCTTATCCTCAAGTACTGCATCTGTTTTTTCTAAAGGTCCAGTGCTTTTTCCCACAGTTGCTGGCTTCTTGGTGACAATTTGGTGAGTCAGGAGCTCCTGCTCACTGTAGGAGTCTCAGGCCTACTCTTCAGAGCCAAGAGAACAGTGGTGCCTCATGGGAATTGAGAGGACGAAAGAGAGGGAGAGAGAGAGAGAGAGAAAATGCCTGGATTTCAAGCTTCTCACTTCATCAGATGGCCTAAAGACAACATGAGAGAGAGAGAGAGAGAGAGAGAGAGAGAGAGAGAGAGATTCAGCATCACTGAGTACTCAAGAAGGCCAGGAGCCAAAGGAATTACTTTGGCTGCTGTACTGGACTTCTCCTAGTATTGCTGTGAGTACGTGACAAAAAACTGCCATATGAGACCAACAAGAATCCCTCAGATAACCAGTCCATACCAGCGTGGATTGTAAATAAGTCAGCTGGTGTGAAATATCAGTCCCTGCCACCGTCAAAAGTATTTTGGTTAAAACTAGCATTGATTGCCCCTTCATGGATCACTGCCTTGTTGTGGCGAAGGGGCTTGCGTAACTCAGTGAAGCCATAAGCTATGCCGTGCAGGGCCACCCAAGACGGACAGGTCATGGCGGAGAGTTCTGACAAAATGTGGTCCACTGGAGAAGGAAATGGCAATTGGCAACCCACTCCAGTATTCTTGCCAAGAAAACCCCATGGAACTAGGGATGTACGAAAGTCACTTACCTTTCCGCGGATTATGTTGATGGTGGGGGGGGAGGTGTTCCGTCCCTCCCCCTGGAATCCTCGACGGTAGGGGAGGCGATCCGTTCCTCCCCCCTGGAATCCTCCATGGCCGGCTGTGCTCCGCGGCAGCTCTGCGGAGCAGCCAGCTAGGCCCAGCTAGGCCAGAGCCGTCTGCAGCTGGATTTCCAGCCATGGAGGGCTCTGGGAAAAAAACAACAACCCGCGTACGCAAATGGCGGCGGTTATGGCCGCCGCCATTTGCGTTCCTTATTTTTGGTCGTCTTAATCTACATAAATATTTACATAGACTATGATGGCGAAAATAAAGGGGAACGCAAATAGCGTAGCAGGCGCTATTTGCGTCCCTTTTTGATTCACCATTTTAGCCTAAGTAAATATTTATTTGCGTTCCTTATTTTGGCCCATCTTAGTCTACGTAAATATTTACGTAGACTAAGACGGCGAAAATAAGGGGGAACGCAAATAGCGTCCGCCATAGCCGCCGCCATTTGCATACGCCGCGTTTTTGTTTTTGTTTTTAAAGTTAGACGTGATAGGCTACGTAAAGATTTACGTAGCCTATCATGGTTGACTATAGGGACGCAAACGGCGGTGGCTACAGCTGCTGCCATTTGCATCCCTGCTAGCCAGTGGCTGAATGTCCGGCTGCTGGCGGAGCCAGCCGGTGGCTCTGTGGAATCCCTGCGGAGCGGAGCCGGCTGGCCAGGATTCTGGGGGGAGGGACGGAGCGCCTCCCCCACGCCAGCGGAACCTGGAAGAGCCAGGTAAGGCCAATTTCATACATCCCTAAATTTAAAATGAGAATATTTTTTTCCAAGAAAATGAATAAGGCATGTAAAGTTATGACCTCATGCGTGTGTGCTGAGTCTTAATGATGGACATCGGCGAAAGTAATGTTTGAAGTAGCGAAACTGACAAATTTGTTCATCCCTAGTTTATGGTGGCTAGCAGTTTCTTTCCTCTTTGTTTTGCTTTTTGCTGTTTTTTTAATACACTTGATTTTAGTGTCATATTATACTTGATTTATTGTATGAAATTTGTTTTTAATTTTTAAAAATTGTTTAGTCGCATCACCAAGAGAACGTAAGCTAACAGATGATTAAGAAAGATAATAAATACATGAATTCATTTATAAAAATAAATGGATAGGGGGCTAAAATGGGGTGGGGGAGGAAAAATGAAAAGTGCATTTTATTGTTTATTATTGTGTTCTAGTTAATGCCCTTATTGTATTTTTCTTTTCTTCTTTTGTAATTGAGTTTTATATTGCAATAAAAAGGGGGAAAGAAGTATATTAATGCTTAATTTCTAGTCAGTACTTCAGTATTAGTGATTTACAGAGCATACCTATGGTCCCTGGGAGAGTGCCCCAGGGACTATAGGATTGTGTAGATCCCCCCACCCCCATTCCACCAAAGCTGTGGCCACATCTACAAACTCCCACCTATGGGCAAACTCACCTTATCCCACCTCTGGTGATCCGCTGGGCAATCCATGGGTGCCTGGTGAGCAACATGTGGCCTCCCGCTCCCTCGCCAAGCCACAATTTCTCATAAAATGGCGGCTCAGCCTTTTATGGAGAGGTTGGTTTGCACAAATGGAAGCCGTAAAGCTTCCATTTCTGCAAAACCAACCTTTCGATAAAATGCTTCCATCGCTCATGTGATGTCATGAGTCCAGGACTGGCTCTGGGGTAAGGTTTTGGGGACACAGAACAATTTTTATTCCAGAATCACAAAGGTTTCCTTACAAGGATCAGGCAAGTCACGGAGAAAATTACCTAAATGTCGTATTTCTCAGAGAGATGGTGTAGCATAGTGGCGGAACAAGCAATCCTGTGGCCCCTAGACAGTGTTTGGGGGCCATAGGATATTTCAGATTCCTGGATCTGAGCATGAATTCCCAGATTCAACCTGGAATCTGGTAATCCACGCTCCCCTCCACCTCACAGCCAGTGTGGAGAATACTACACCAGCTTTGTTTCAGAGGTCGCAAAGGCAACCTCAGAGAGGAGGTAAAGGAGGCATTCTGTGGGCAGGGAGGGGAGGGGGCTAGGGATGCTGGCTTACAAAGTATCCCCAGTACTCTCCAGCCCCCTTCCCTTCCCTTCTGCAATGCCTCAGCTAGACAGGCGAAAAAGCCCATCCAGCAAAAATGCAGAGCGGGAGGAACGGGGAGGCGAAGATTGCCTCCACTGCTCCTTCTGCTCTACATTGGATGCCTGTAAGCCTCTGGTAAATGGCCTCCATTCCTCTTCACTGCTGGCTGCAGTAATATTCTCTGGTTTCTCTGCCTCCATGGTGGACTAGAAATGCTCCAGAAAAGCAGGGTTTACCAACTTGCTTCACTTAAGTTGGGTGTTTTCTGCTAAGAATGAAAACAAAGAGTTCAGAAAAATGTATTAATAATTATTGGAAAAATGATGAACATACGTTTGTTGTTTATTCGTTCAGTCGCTTCCGACTCTTCGTGATTTCATGGACCAGCCCACGCCAGAGCTTCCTGTTGGCCATTGCCACCCCCAGCTCCCCCAAGGTCGAGTCCGTCACCTCCAGAATATCCTCCATCCATCTTGCCCTTGGTCGGCCCCTCTTCCTTTTGCCTTCCACTTTCCCTAGCATCAGCATCTTCTCCAGGGTACCTGTCTTCTGATTATGTGGCCAAAGTACTTCAGTTTTGCCTTTAATATCCTTCCCTCAAGGTGAGCAGTCTGGCTTTATTTCCTGGAGCATGGACTGGTTTGATCTTCTTGCAGTCCAAGGCACTCTCAGAATTTTCCTCCAACACCACAGTTCAAAAGCATCTATCTTCCTTCACTCAGCTTTCCTTATGGTCTAGCTCTCGCAGCCATAGGTTACTACGGGGAATACCATTGCTTTAACTTTGTGGACCTTTGTTGTCAGTGTGATGTCTCTGCTCTTCACTATTTGATCAAGATTTGTCATTGCTCTCCTCCCAAGAAGTAACTATCTTCTGATTTCCTGGCTGCAGTCAGCATCTGCAGTAATCTTTGCGTCTAGAAATACAAAGTCTGTCACTGCCTCCATGTTTTCTCCCTCTGTTTGCCAGTTATCAATCAAGCTGGTTGCCATAATCTTGGGGTTTTTTAGGTTTAACTGCAACCCAGCTTTTGCACTTTCTTCTTTCACCTTCGTCATAAGGTTCCTCAGCTCTTCCTCGCTTTCAGCCATCAAAGTGGTATCATCTGCATCTCTGAGATTGTTAATGTTTCTTCCAGCGATTTTAACTCCAGCCTTGGATTCATCAAGCCCAGCACGTCGCATGATGTGTTCTGCGTACAGGTTGAATAGGTAGGGTGACAGTATACAACCCTGCTGTACTCCTTTCCCAGTCTTAAACCAGTCGTTGTTCCATGGTCTGTTCTTACCGTTGCTACTTGGTCATTATACAGATTCCTCAGGAGGCAGACAAGATGATTTGGTATTCCCATACCACCAAGAACTTGCCACAATTTGTTATGATCCACACAGTCAAAGGCTTTAGAAATAGTCAATAAAACAGAAATAGATGTTTTTCTGAAACTCCCTGGCTTTCTCCATTATCCAGCGGATATTGGCAATTTGGTCTCTAGTTCCTCTGCCTTTTCTAAACCCAGCTTGTACATCTGGCAATTCTTGTTCCATGAATTGCTGGAGCCTACCTTGCAAGATCTTGAGCATGACCTTACTGGCATGTGGAATAAGTGCCACTGTTCGATAGTTTGAACGTTCTTTAGTGTTTCCCTTTTTTGGTATGGGGATATAAGTTGATTTTTTTCAATCTGATGGACATTCTTGTGTTTTCCAAATTTGCTGGCATGGTGATGCAAGGCATGCATCACCTTGACAGCATCATCTTGCAAGATTTTAAACAGTTCAGCTGGGATACTGTCGTCTTCTGCTGCCTTGTTATTAGCAATGCTTCTTAAGGCCCATTCAACCTCACTCTTCAGGATGTCTGGCTCTAACTCACTGACCACACTGTCAAATCTGTAGGGATGGCAGAGAATTCCGTCACGGATTCCCTATTTTTCACCGTTCTAGCCTACGTAAATATTTACATAGGCTAGAATAGCAAAAAAAAAAAAGGAACGCAAATAGCGCCCACTACACTATTTGCATTCCCCTTTTTTTCACCGTAATAGCCTACGTACATATTTACGTAGGCTAGAACGGCGAAAAATAGGGAACGCAAATGGTGGCTGCCGTAGCCGCTGCCATTTGCGTACGCCGTTTTTTTGGGGGGGGGTTGCCGTGATAGGCTACGTAAATACTTACGTAGCCTATCACGGCAGCCTGGCTGGACGCAAATGGCAGCCGCTACGGTGGCCGCCATTTGTGTCCGCAGCAGCCCGTCCACGGCTGGAAATCTGGCTGCGGACGGCCCTGGCCGGCTGCTCCACGGAGCCGCTGTGGAGTGGAGCCGGCCAGGCAGGATTCCGGGAGGGGGAGGACCAGATCGCCTCCCCCCCCATCAAGGATTCCAAGGGGAGGGACGGAGCGCCTCCCCCCCGCAAAAAATTCTGCGAAAAGGTGAGTTTCGTACATCCCTACAAATCTGTCCCCGATACTAATATCCTTCCTATACAGATCTTCCATATACTCTTGCCACCTTTTCTTAATCTCTTCTGCTTCTGTTAGGTCCTTGCCATCTTTGTTTTTGATCATACCCATTTTTGCCTGGAATTTACCTCTGATGTTTCTAATTTTCTGGAAGAGGTCTCTTGTCCTTCCTATTCTATTATCTTCTTCAACTTCTGTGCATCGCTTATTTAAAAATAATTCCTTATCTCTTCTGGCTAACCTCTGGAATTTTGCATTTAATTGGGCATATCTCCCCCTTTCACTGTTGCCTTTTGCTTTCCTTCTTTCTTGGGCTACTTGCAGTGTCTCAGCAGACAGCCATCTTGCCTTCTTGGTTTTCTTTTTCTTTGGGACGTTTTTTGTTGCTGCCTCATGAACAATGTTGCGAACTTCTGTCCATAGTTCTTCCGGAACCCTGTCTACTCAATCTAGTCCCTTAAATCTATTCTTCACCTCCCCTGCATATTTGTTAGGAATATTAGTGAGCTCATATCTAACTGATCTGTGGGTCTTCCCTATTCTCTTTAGTCTGATTCTAAATTGTGCAATAAGAAGTTCGTGATCTGAACTACAGTCAGCTCTAGGTCTTGTTTTTACCGACTGTATAGATGTCCGTCACCTTTGGCTACAAAGGATGTAGTCAATCTGATTTCAGTGTCGACAATCTGGTGAAGTCAATGTATAAAGTCGTCTTTTAGGTTGTTGGAAGAGAGTGTTTGTTATGCACAGTGAGTTGTCTTGACAAAATTATATCAGCCTATGTCCCGCTTCATTTTGTTCTCCCAGACCATGCTTGCCTATAATTCCAGGGGTCGTTTGACTACCCACCTTAGCATTCCAGTCTCCTGTAATGAAAATAACATCTCTTTTTGGCATATTATCCAGTAGGTGCTGCAGATCCTCATAGAACTGATCTACTTCTGCTTCTTCAGCATCTGTGGTTGGGGCATATATTTGGATCACTGTGATGTTAAATGGCTTACCTTGAATTCGAATTGAGATCATTCTGTCGTTTTTTGGATTGTATCCAAACACTGCTTTAGCCACTTTATTATTAATTATGAAGATTACGCCATTTCTTCTGTGGTCCTCTTGTCCACACTAGTAGATCTGGTGGTCATCTGATGTGAAGTGGCCCATTCCAGTCCATTTCAGTTCACTGACACCCAAAATGTCTATATTTAATCTTGACATCTCCCCAATAACCACATCCAATTTGCCCTGGCTCATAGATCTTACATTCCAGGTTCCTGTGGTGTGTTGATCTTTACAACATCGGATTTGTCGTTCACCACCAGCACCGTTGGCCGCTAGCTAGCCGTCTTTTCAGCTTTGAGCTAGCTGCATCATCACATCTGGGGCTAGTTGAACTTATCCTCTGTTCCTCCCCAGTAGCATTTTGACCATCTTCCTACCTGGGAGTCCCATCTTCTGAAGGTATACCGACATATCTCTGGTTGTACTGATCCATTTAATTTTCACGGCAAGAATACTGGGGTGGGTTGCCATTACCTTCCCCAGGGATCGTATATTAGTCTGACCTCTCTGCCATGACCTTCCCGTCTTGGGTGTCCCTTCACAGTTTAGCTCATGGCATCATTGAGGTGCTCAAGCTCCAGCACCATGACAAGGTAACGATCTCTATTAATCCCTAATAATCAGTTTAACAGTCCTTTCAATTTACTCCCCACCCCCCACCCCGCCAACTGTCTTGGAACTCTCCCCTCCCCCTCCAACTGCCCCAGAATCTTTGCCCCCCCCCCCACGGGAAGGCAGGTTCTTTTCAAATTCCAGCTCCTGCATTGGGTTACATGGAGGCTTATTACTTCAGTGGGTCACAATCAGAAGAGGGAGGCCAAGAGGAAGCGAGGCTGAGGCAAAATGTTACACAGGGGCTATGTCCAGGGAAGACTCCCGCTTATGCCAGGAAAGAAGTGAACAACAAGGGGAATTGGGGTTGCCCAGGGAACTGAGACCAGACAGTTAGCCTGGAAAACGCTTGTGCCCTTATGGGTCCCATAGAAGAGGAAATTCTGCCAGGTGTGCTTTTCCTACCACCACAGTCTTGTGATGACAAAGGCCACACCTGGTGAAATTCTCCCTCCTTGGCAACTCATAAAAGTACCGAGGCTCTCCCAGTAGAGTGGTTCTACCTCATGCGTTTAAAGCAGGGGTGCGGCCTCAGACCTGGGGGACAAATCTGGCTCTCCAGGTTCCCCAGATAGCTGCACCCCTTTCTCTATAGCACTGATCATTTGCTGGTATTCTCGCTTTTGTGCAGTCTCCCGCCTTCCCCCTATTCTTAAAGGTCGAAACGCCTCTCCTATGGCCTAGTTACTGTGGCAGTAAGAGCTTTAGGCTAATCTTTTTTTGGTATTTTGGCCCCACCACTTTTGCCTTTGGCCTCACCCACCCCTGCAAGGTGGACCCAGAGAGCTTCTTCGAAATGAAATTCAGCCCTTGCCTTGGACTGAAAGAGGTTCAACACTCTTGATTTAGAGTATGCATGAGGGGATTGCAGGGCCACACAGGAGAGCCCCCTCTTCCCCTGCTGGCATGACACCTGAGACCGCACACCCCATTCACACATTCAGCCAGTGTGTGTGGCAGCCCTTTTCTGGGTACCCGTGTAAGGGGGAATCCTGGGCCGATCAGAATCCTGCCCCTTGCTTGGAGGAGTTCTGCATGCGGGCATCAGCTTTGGCTGTCTGTCTCTCCCGCATGGATACGTCCCACAGATACAGTGGCAGCGTTAGGCCTCCTTTAAGTGACACGCTAAGGTTAACAGAAGGGCTGCTTCTTGCAGCAGCAAGCCTTTGGAGGGCAGAGCCCTGTGTGCCACACAGCCTGCCCTGAAACCCCTAAGCCAGCCTGCTGCCCTCAGGTACAGTGGAGGACACTGCCCCATTGCCATTGTAAGATTGAGCTGCCAGTCCTGTCAGCTTCTGTGTGCGGATTGCATGCATGCACGTGTATGCGTGGATGATCTTGTCCTTTGCCTCAGACAGCACAATGGCTTGGGGTGGCCCTGGTTCTGCGGGTTGACACCTTTACCATCAGCCAAACCCTGCATCCATCTACATTTTTGCACCTTTCCTTGCTCTGGAGAGAACAGCCTGGATATCCCTAACACCTGATATTGTATTTTTGTGAGGGATATTAATTGTCATTAACTGCTTCGGGAGGCAGTTTTAACTGAGAAGCAGGGGATAAATATGACAAATAAATAAATGGAAGTTGAAATTTGCCACCCAAAACATACTACTTCACAACACTTCATGTGGTAAAGCCGCCTCTGTCCCCAGTCTGCCCTTCCATTGGCAGTCTGAACAGGGCCAACCCTACAATTAAGCTGGGGGGGTAACTGCCTCAGGCAGCAGATTCTGAGGGGAAGCAGTGGAAGCCCTGACTGTTCCTCCTATCCCCCAATTGTTCCCTTTTATTAAAGGCCTGTATGCCATGCAGCCTACCTAGTGCCCCCCTAAGATAGACTGCTACCCTCTAGTGCAGTGAAGGGTGCTATCGCATCACCAGTATTGAAGGAAGATTCACTGCCATTCCTGTCAACTTTTGTATGTGGAATGAACAGGTGCCATCTTGTTCTTAGCCTCAGGAAGCAAAATGTCTTGGTCCAGCCCTGCCACCGTTAGCCACTTGTCTTGGCTGTATTTAGTCAGCTGGGGAAGTGGTTTCTCCAAGGGATGAACCAGAATTATACTCCCAGTAAAGTGAAGGAAACCTCTGAAGTTTAGCCTGAAGTAAGTTTAGCCTGAATTAATGCAAGATTAAGGTGGTGTATGTTGTCACTGATTTTCTAATACTTGCATACTTAAAGGGATATTGGGAAGTAGGGAACAATTGTCCATGTGATGAACATGAAGGCCAGGGCAGTAGAATGAGATGGTAAAATGGACTGTACTGTTTCAGATTGTAAGTGGGGGGTTTTTCATGCTCCCCTGTGTAAAAAGGCTATCTGAAAATGGAAAACAGGCAAAGAAGACAGAGGGCTCAACTTGAAGCTTTCTCTGTGAAGTGCTATTTTTCTAGTCAGTAGAAATATTGGCATTTTGACCAGTGCTGCAGCTGAGTAATTTTAGACCCTGGACTAAATGGTCTTATCTCACTCCCCTTCAGGTAGCCATGTGTATTACTACAGTTATGAAGTACATACCTAACATTTATCTTCTTCCCTCCTCCCCCATTATTCCATACTTTACAACTACTTCTCTATTCCTGATATGTTAGAACAAACAGAAAGCTGTTTACCAAACCTGATGTTTAAAAGAAGAGTGGGCAGTTTTGCATGTCAGTCACTTAGATCATAGCACCTCCATGACAAAAGGAATAAATGGGGTTTGCTTTGCTACCTTGCTGCCTTCATCACCTGCCACTGTCTGGGTGAACACTTGGGCCCTCCCTAACTGCACCACTGATTCTGGCAGTCTGAAAAGTGGTATAGCTCACACCATCACCTCTAAATCCTACCACATTCTCCTGCATGTGTAGACAGACCAGACCAGCAGTGGGTTTTAAACTAAAGGTGAAACGTCAAGGGAAGCGTCTTGCTGTAGCAGTGATTCAGACCTGCATTAAAGCTACACAGAGGAGTTGTGGAATCACCTTCCTATTAAGAATTGCATATAAAAGTTTGGGGAAATGGGGTGTGTGTATGGGAGGGGGTGCTTCCAGTGTTTGATACCCTGTCCAAAAATGGGAGTTTGTATTGAATGGCTCCATAGTTACTGCTTCCCAGTTTACAGTTCTGTGGTCCACTTGGGTCATTCCTTTTGTCCTTTCATCCCCAACACCCAAAGAGCATGCCACTTGAGATGGGTTAAAAAAAAAGGGAAACTTCCAATAGTCTTCTCCATTAAACTTGCTTTTTATTGTGGATGCAGAGAGAATTCATCAAAAATACATACATTTACACATACACTCATTCATACGCACACACATGCGCGCGCACACATAAAATGATGTATAAAACAAAGATCAGCTCGGAGTGGACATAGTGGGGTCTTGCACTGGTGAGTCAACACAGACGTCACTACAAATACAACCTAGGCCACCACCAAAGACACACACACCCCACCTTGCCCCCGGGCACAAAGATCTTTTGCCACACCCCCTGCTGGCTTGCAGGAAGAAGGAGGCATGGCCTCATTGTAATGCTATTGTAGAGGGGGGGGGGAACCCCAGAGAAATTCTTTCCCAAGCCTCAGTACCGGAGAGAAAATTGAGGTGGGGAGGGGACAGGCCCTCTTTAAAGAAAGGGTTCAGCTGATCAAGGCTTGATTGTTTTAAAAAATGCAAAAAGACACAACAGGATTGGAACGTTTAAAAAGAGGCAGCCAGTGGACCACTGACCAAGGAACGGGAAGGTCGTCACCACATGTAGGAATCATCGAACCTAGAGAAAACAAAGAGAGAATCATGCAATCACAGAGCTGGAGGAAGAAGCAAAAGCACCATCTGCTTTGAATCCCAGCCCCAAAAGTAAGATCATCCACCACCCCACACAACCCAGAGCACTGGCACAAAGCACAAGGAGGGTGACCGAAATAATGGTTTGTTAGCAATGATATATTTTGTGTATACCTTTTAAATTGGTATTCTTGGGCCTCTGGGCTAGGGTGGGCTCTAAATCTGAATAAGTGCCATAAAATACAAACAAAACCATGCATAAGAGTAGTCAGGAACAGCCCTGACTCCATATTGCAGATTTCCTGGGACTATCCTGGGTGTGCCTACAGTTTAGCTTGGGGAAGTCATGTGGCTCTAGATATGCAGAATTCTGATTCCCCATTTCTGAGTAATCTTGCAGTTCTCAGGCTAGAAGGCATTGCTTCTGGGTTGGGTGGGATGGTTTCCATTTAAGGGTGGTGCAGAATCCTTTCCATTTAAGGGTGGTGCCGGTGGTTAGGAAGAACAGACTCCAGGTCAGAAAATATGGCTTCTGGGCAAGATTGCTGGTAGAGCTGAACTGAAATTTCTGAGAAGACATTTGCTTCTGAGAAAACTTCTGAGATGTTTTTTTCTCAAGCCCCCATAAAAAGAGGACCACTTTGCAGACTTTTTCCAAATGTTCTCCACAGTTTTCTGGTGGTTGCTGCCATTTCCCCACCCCACCCCTCACCACCCCTCCTCCACTCCCTCAATGCCCTGGAACAATGCTAGGTCTGGGGCACTGTGTTTGATGCAAAATGGTGGCCAGGCTGCCAATACAGTTGCTGCTGCCACTTGCAGCAGTAGCAAAAAACACACAAACACCGCTGGAAAAAAGCAAGAAGCTACTGGCTACCTTTCTCCTTGGAGACATTCTGTAAAATGGTCCCCCCGGTTTGCCCACAAATTTGAAAAGGCTATTTGCATGCAGCTCTAGCTGGTATTTTGCACTATATAAATTATTATGCCTTGCACTGCTTGGACTCACCGTGGTCTGCCATTGTGGTCACTGTTGCTGCTGCTATCTCCAAAAATAAGGTCCGACATCAAGGTCTCTGGGCTGGATCTTTTGCCATACCTTGTGGTGGGAAAGGAATGGGTGAATATCTGAGCTAATGATCTCCTATTTGTTCATTGGAGAAAGCAAAAGGCTGACCGGGCTTTTATTCCTCTTCCCGCCCAACCCACAATCCCTGGCAGCTTCAAACCAGGGCTCCCACATGGAATTCACGGTTTAGTCATGGAACAGATTTACTAAGGATAAAAAAGAGAATGCCCCTGAGCATGTGCAGATTGAATCCCTTATTACTAACCACCACCCACTTGTACACATTTGAGATCAGGAGCAAAGACTTTCAGGTATGAACTTCATTTAGACCTGAGCCCTGGTACTTCTCATTCAATACGCTAAGGACTGGCCAAAAATGTTTGGGAATGTAATTCAAGTACAAAATCTGAGTTGTTGTTGTTGTTGTTGTTCAGTCGTTCAGTCGTGTCCGACTCTTCATGACCCCATGGACCATAGTACGCCAGGCCTTACTGTCCTGCGCTCTCTCCCGGAGCGTATGTGCAAGCAATTCCTGTGGGACTTGTCTGTATTTGAACTAGAGCTGAGCTAAAATTTCTCAGAAGACTTTTTTTGAGAAAACTTCTGAGATTTTTCTTTTTCTCACCATCGCTACTCCACTAAAGAAAGCCACTTTGCAGAATTTTCTCCAAATGTTCTCCACTGTTTTATTTTTTGCTGCCATTTTCACCCCACAATGACCCAGACTTTCTCACAAGGAGCTTTTATCCTGTGACTGAGATTGGTCCTTCACGGACGTTTGCGGGCTCTTTACCTGACGCCACGATAGTTCAAGGCGTCTCCTGCGCTAAATGCCCTTTGTTCCGTTTTTAAATAGATCGCAGATCACGAGCTATCAAATTACCCCATTGTGTTCTGCTTCAGTTTTCTCCATGAAAAGAGGAAAAGCAGCAAGAAGAGGAGCGAGATAAATGAAAGATAAGGGAAGGCTCAGATACGGGGGCAGAAGGAGAGGGGAAAGGAAGCGGGTGAAAAGGGGAGTCACTGTGATCCTGCATTTAAAACGGAAGCAGAAAGCCCCATTTTAAATGCAGGATTTTAGGCTGGTGTAGAGATGCCCCCAGAGTGATGCCAAGTCTGGCAGCATTGTGGAAGATGCACAATGGTGGCCAAGCTGCCAATACACTTGCAGCAGTAACAATAACAACAAAAAGAAAGAACCTATGCTATTGGAAATGTGAGCTCCAACCCAAGAAACAATTAGAGAATTGTTTGAACATCCCAGTTAGCCTGGGAAGAGCAGCTGATCAGCTACAGACTGGTCACATAAATTGACTGATTGAACACAATGTACTTCTGCTGCTCACCCTCAAATCCAGGAATGCTTACAGAGGTGGACATTTATAGGTGGAGCCTAGAGAGGTTGTGCTTGAAGGGGGAAAGTTTCTTCTAGTGGCTTCTGCAGGAATAGATGCGCCGGTGTTCCATAGCCTAAGAAAGCCAGGTCCAAGCTCACAACTGGGGCGGAGGGTGGTGGGGAGCTCAAGAAGAGCGACAGGGTGACACAAGGAACCAACTGAGAGAGGCAAGCCCTTGCTAATGGCCTCCTGGATCTGGTTTCCAATTAGGTTTCTAAGAGACGAGAGATAATGGACTGTTCCAGGCAGCCAACACTAATGAAGAAAGTGGCTAATGGGGTGTTTTACAGCTGGGTTCCTCATTCACTCCCTAAAAAGAGGCAGGATACATCAGCCTCTGCCAACTCGTTTTGGTGCCAGGTGAAGACCTTTTTATTCTCCCAGGCATTTTAGTTTTTCAGTTTGCTTTTATCTGGTACTATATTGTGAATGTTTTGTTTTGCTCCTAGGTTCTGTTTGATTATTTTATTTTTATACTGTAGTTTTAAAACTTTAAAATTTTTATATTGTATTTTATTGTTTTACATTTTATTGTTTTGCATTGTATTGTTTTAGTTGTTGTGAACTGGCCAGAGAACTTAGGCTATTGGGAAGTATAAAAATGTAATAAATAAATAAATAAATCAAGAACTGTACTCTGCATGCACACAGTTGTGCATAGACCACAGATGTCCCCAACAAGGAAGTGATGGTTTCGCTTAGGGATCTCTACACAAGGCTTTTAGGGATGTACGAAAGTCACTTACCTGTGACAAAATTTGATTCGCGGTGGGGGGGAAGTGCTCCGTCCCTCCCCCTGAAATTCTGGCCGGTGGGGGAGGCGCCCCGTCCCTCCCCCCCGAAATTCTGGCCGGGGGGGAGGCGCCCCGTCCCTCCCGCCGCGAATCCTGGCCGGCCGGGACTGTAAATGGCGGCGGCCATAGCCGCCGCCGTTTGCGTCCCTGCAGTCAGCCGTGATAGGCTACGTAAATGTTTACGTAGCCTATCACGGCTGAGTTAAAAAAAAACACACAACCGCGCATATGCAAATGGCGGCGCCCATGGGAAAAATAAGGGGAACGCAAATAACGTAGCGTCTACGCTATTTGCGTTCCCCTTATTTTCACCGTAGTCTACGTAAATGTTTACATAGACTAGACGTGCCAAAATAAGGAATGCAAATGGTGGCGCCATTTGCGTACGCGCGGTTTTTTGTTTTAACTCAGCCGTGATAGGCTACGTAAACATTTATGTAGCCTATCACGTTGTTGTTTTTTTTAACTTGGAAATGGCGGCGGTGGCAGCTGGTCAGAAGACTGGCCGCCGCAGGCAAACCACCGCCGAACCGCTGCCGGAGCCGCTGCCGCCAGGGAGATTCGCCCAAGGTAAGTTCCGTCCCGGGGGGGCGGGGGGGGTAGACCGTTTTGCCACCGATTTCGGGGGGCCGAATGCGCTGGCATTCGGCCTCCCCGAGATTCATGGCGAAATTCTCTGACATCCCTACTTTTATCCTATGATCGAGATTGGTTACTCACAGAAGTTTGCAGGTCCTTTACATGATGCTGTCAACCTCCAGAGCCTCTCCCATGCTTTGTGACAATATCCAGGGTGTTATTTGTAATAGAGATGGGGGAGAATTCCGCCACGGACTCCAATGAGGCTGGATTCTAAAGAATCCGCCCCCTGGAGTCCGTGGCGGAATGGAAGACTTACCCCTGCCTCCAGGAGGAATTCTCTTCGGCCGGATCCTCCGGCTCCAGATTGCCAGCGATACAGCCGCCATGCCGTATCGCTAGTTGAAGGGAAGTGATTGTGGACTAAAGCCTTTACGGCCTCAAATGGCGTCCTGGACGCCATTTGTGTCCACAGTCAGTTCCCTCACTTCAACCAGCGATACGGCATGGCAGCCATATCACTGGCACTTCGGACCTGGCTGGCGGCTCTGCGGAATTGCTGAGGAGCGGAGCCAGCCAAAGAGGATTCTGGGGGGGAGGAACGGATTGCCTCCCCTCCCCTGCGGACCCTCCCCCGCTGGAACGGCAGGTAAGTGTTCCGCCCATCCCTAATTTGTAATGGGGATAATGAGCTATTTAAAAATGGTGATTTGAATCTCAATGTGTAATGACGGAGTTGTGCTATACCAGCAGCTATACCACAATGCCATCTGGTGGCTTTATAATGAAACATATAGAACTTGCAGATAAAGAAAAGCCCCAGAAAAAAAGGAGGAAGTGCATTTAAAGGGCAGATCATAATCCTGCAAAGAATCCGGAAGCAGAAGCCCCAGCAAAGTTGCAGAATGTAAAGCTAGGTATAGAGAAGCCTGTAGTTAACTATATTATTATTTTTAAGTACTTGGGCCTCACTGACTTATGTGCACACTCAGTCACAGGCTGGGAGATCAAAGTACTTCCACAAACAGATGGAAAGCTAAATTTTAGTATATACATAGTCCAAGCTTAAAGACAGATGTAATATAAAAAGAGGACCCATAGTGGCTTTCTTTCAGCTATGTGACCAAAGACAGCCATGCGTACCAGTAAATCTAACACAGTTTCAGCCATCGGTCTTTCTCCTCCTCACCAACATGCCCTATGTGTGTGTTTGTGTGGCGAGTCTGGCCATCTCACCTCATAGGAAGTGATTGCATGCATAAATCAGAACCAGCCTATGCATGTGTTCACTTGGCAGGCACACAGAAACACTCAGAAAGCATCACTACCACCCCTAAAACCTACATGCATACCCCCACACACCTCTGCCTTGTCACCAAGTTAATGTAATGCCGAAGATCAGCAAAGTATTTGGCCATTTCATCAGGGGAAGCATCTGGTCTAGGGCTCTCTGGCTTGGGAGGGTAGGCGTCCACCAAGGTGCCCAGACAGAACAAGATGCACAGGGCCATGGCAATCACGAGAGGCCAGGGCTTCATACAGGCAACCATCTAGGCAGAAACAGACAAGAGGGACAAGAATGTAAAAAGCAGGTGAACGGCGTTAAACTCATCAAGTACCACTGGCTTAGCACTGCTAAAGTGTCCAGTGCTTCCAATCCCACACCAAAAAGCCAGTTTTATGTTAACTGTCCTACACATCACTAACTTGGTGAAATCTAGCAAGACCATCAGCCTTACTTAAACTGCCTGGGAAAGAACACACCACCAGAGTTTGTGTGTGGGCATAATTGCCTAAATGTATGTCACACTGCTGTGAAGTGTTCATTCTCCAGACGCTGGGCTCACTTGCATGCCCACTTTTCCTTTAGAATACATTTAACCCAGATGTCAAGACTCTGCTTACAGCCTTCCCCAATCTAGACAGACATATTAGTCTACAACTCCCATGAGCCCCAACCACCATACATGTAGTCCAGTGCATCTGGAGGACACTCGGTTGGGGAAGCCTGCCTCAGCAGTTTGGTTTTCTGTCCCTCCAAGCATCTGATGGTAATACTCCAGGAAACAACTTGAAACTGAGCTAAACAGGGGGGATATAATAAAGTGCTGATTCTGAAGAAAGTAGACAGATAATGGAGTGTGTTGGGATTTGAATCGGTGGCTCTTGCATATAACACCAATTGGCCATATGTTTACTAGAGATTTGTCTGGGCAGCAGTTTCCTGTACAGTGCTCTGGAGACAGCAAAGTACCCTTTCCCATGGAGCAATCCCATGCAGAACAGGAGAAGAGAAATCCATGCTGTGGAGACCAACACAGCCTCTTGGACTTCAAAGACCTGAAGATCCCTTAGAACGTCTGGAGAAGCCTTCTATCAGGATGCATTATCCGCAGCCTGTGGACCCCATGCAGCCCCTCCCACCAGGCCTTAACAGTGGCCCCTCTGCCCCATCCCACTGATAACAAATCCCAGACACGCTGATTTCTTCATACAGAGATCACTCTTTCCCTGCTGCTGTTAGCAGAGAGAAAGGGGCAATCTGCATCAGGCCCACTAATGGAGAGCATGGAGACACACACAAATGCCAAGACTTAGCCCTGAGACATGCAGAAATGACAAAGAGGGTAGTGTCTCTGAGCATGTTTAAAGGGCCTACAGCTCACAGCCGAACTAGACATGGCTGCAATTCAATGTGTTTAAATACTGATTTGCCCCAATACGCACAAATAAAAGGGATACGGGGATCGGATTTTAAAGCAAAAAGGGATGTGCTTCTAAAGAGAGAGGAACTGAACCTTCCCCCGGCTCTTAGCTTACCTCCCTGCTGCTCCTCTGCTCAAGGGCTTTCCTCTCGAGTGAACACTGCCTGGAGAGACGGTGCTGCAGGGAGCTCAGCTATGGGCAAGGGAGGGTTCTGTGCCTGTACATCCCCTTTGCTTTCAAAATCAGATCGTCCGCCCTCTCCTTTCTACGCAATTAACCATGGAACTCCCCCTCAACACACAGGACCACTGCCGTGTTTTGCTTGGCCCGCCTGAGTAAGCACAATTAGCCTGCAGGTTTCAGAAATGAAGCCTTGCCTCAGCCTGTCTCTTTTCCCCCAGTCCCTGCAACTTTTTTGAGGGGAAAAGAAGCAGAGCAGAGCAGAGGGACTCTCTATTCCCCACTGATTTTCTGCAACCCTGTCCCAGCTACTCACTGTGAATAGGAAGGCTCAAAGCTGGATGGCAAAGGGATGGCAGGACTCTCAGGCAGCCTCCGTGATCTTCAAGTTGCCTCTTGCTGATGCCTCTGTCGCTGCTCTCTCAGCCAGGGGTTTATATCCTTGGTAGGTGGGTAAATCAAGGAGGGGGAGAGGCTCCTCCCCTCCCTCCCCCCTCTTCTCACTCACTCACTCACTCACCCACCCACCATTTGTTTATCAATCCAATTCTCTATCAGCCACCTTGATTACCTCTCTAAGGAAACTCCATCGCACATACCACGGGAGCAGAGGGGAGAACAGGATGCATATGTGGGGGGAGATGAAGAGATGCAGGAAGTGGGATCTCGAGAACAAGCTCTTCAGAGGCTTAAAAAGAGCTCGAACTTTTGATAACCATGAACGGGATGGGGGACGATGGAGGATTTATACGTTCAGAAGGTAGCGTGGTGAAGAGTGAAGACATACGCTCTCAAAGTGTAAGCGTCACCCACTGAAGTTGAGACGCTGCAAGTTTACGATAAACGGCAACAAGATGCCTTTGTTCGTGCAGTGGCAGAAGTGACCTGCCAGCCTCAGTGCTGACAAATGTTGCATCAGGCACAAATGTATTAAAGGGCTTGGAAGTAAGGATTTAGTGTTAAAGACAAATATTCCATTGCCATAATAACCACAAGTGAAACATTAATTTACCGACGGGGTGGCCGTGTTACTGTGTTCTAGCAAAATAACCAAGAGTCTTGCAGCACCTTAAAGACTGACAAATGTATTTATTCTGGGATAAGCTTTCATGGACACATTCCACCTCATCAGATTTCTGATGACCAGGGGCTCTGCCAGGTTTGCGGGGCGGGGGGGGGAGAAGAGTCCTGCCCTCTGTGTTGTTCCACAGCTGCTGCCCTGCTTTTAACCCACCCCCCCGCTCCACCACCCTCGCCATCTCCCCCTCCTCCAGCAAGCTGGTCATTCTGCTCTCTTTCTCTCCTCACAACCCCAGCTTACCAAGCAGCAATGGCCGGAAGCAGTCCCTATTTTTCCCTTTAGTAGTTAGTCAAGCAGGCACACTACGCAGCACAATGCTTACTGCCACGGCTCCAGCTATGCCCACTACCTTCATTTCCCCAGATGGCCCCTGAGCCCCACTTCACTATGCAGCACGTTACATGACTAAATGTTAAAAAAAAAGAAAAAAAGGATGCGGTGTGACTCCCATGCTGGGTGCTGATGCTGCACTCCCCCCATCATTTGTTCTGCTGTCTCCTCTTGTGTGTGTATGTGTTTTTAGTGGCCCCCAGGTTACGGGGCCCTGGTCTTGTGCCCCAGAGTCCAGTCCTAGCGGAGCCACTGCTGATGGCCAACGTCAGGAGAAGACAGTAGTGCAGGCTTAAATTGTCCAAAGGTCTGATAACAATTCTTCTTAAGGGTGCATTTGGAGAATACTCCAAAGGCGGAGAATAAACCCTCTGGAGCTTCCACGGGCTACATGGTTCCTTCCACACATGGTGTGCTCAAATAAAGGACTCTGGAAGCATTCAGAATAAGCTGGCTGTTCAGAATTTGACTGAATGTCGACTGCATTGATATCTGGCTTGTACTGCATGGCTTGGATTACTGCATTTATTTCTGGCTTGTATTACCGCATTAATATCTGGCTTGTTTTATGGGTTCAGTTACATTTCCAGGTGGACACTTTGTAAATGTTCCAAAATGGCTGTTTCCTGTTCAACTTAACTGCATCTGTGTATCTCTCTATCTGTAAAGTATATGTCCATTTGCAGAGTCTGAGGGTGCCAAACTAGGGGATGGAGTTGGAGGTGCAGGAGGCAGGGTAGGAGCTGAATGTTCCCCATAGAATCATAGATAGAATCATAGTAGTAGGGTTGGAAGGAGCCTACAAGGCCATCGAGTCCAACCCCCTGCTCAATGCAGGAATCCAAGTCAGAGCATCCAGCCTCGTCTTGAACGCCTCCAGTGTGGGAGAGCCCACCACCTCCCTAGGTAATTGCTTCCATTGTCGTATTGCTCTAACAGTCAGGACGTTTTTCCTGATGTTCAGCTGGAATCTGGCTTCCTGTCACTTGAGCCCATTATTCCGTGTCCTGCATTCTGGGATGATCAAGAAGAGATCCTGGCCTTCCTCTCTGTGACAACCTTTCAAGTACTTGAAGAGTGCTATCATATCTCCCCTCAGTCTTCTCTTCTCAAGGCTAAACATGCCGAGTTCTTTCAGTCTCTCTTCATAGGGCTTTGTTTCCAGTCCCCTGATCATCTTTGTTGCCCTCCTCTGAACCCTCTCCAGTTTGTCTGCATCCTTCTTAATGTGTGGTGCCCAGAACTGGACACAGTACTCCAGATGAGGCCTAACCAGTGCTGAGTACAGGGGAACTGGTACTTCCCAGGATTTGGAAGCTATGCTTCTATTAATGCAGCCCAAAATAGTATTTGCCTTTTTTGCAGCCACATCACATTGTTGGCTCATATTCAGCTTGTGATCAACAACAATTCCAAGATCCTTCTCGCTTGTAGTGTTGTTGAGCCATGTATCCCCCATCTTGTAACTGTGCATTTGGTTTCTTTTTCCTAGGTGCAGAACTTGGCATTTATCCCTATTAAATGTCATTCTGTTGTTTTCTGCCCAGCGCTCCAGTCTATCCAGATCACTTTGAAATTTGTTTCTGTCTTCCAAAGTATTAGCTTTCCTGCCCAATTTTGTGTCATCTGCAAATTTGATCAGCATTCCCTGCACCTCCTCCTCCAAGTCATTAATAACAATGTTGAAGAGCACTGGGCCCAGGACTGAGCCCTGCGGTACCCCACTCATTACCTCTCCCCAGTTTGAGAAGGTCCCATTGATCAGCACTCTTTGAGTCCAATTCTGTAGCCAACTGTGGATCCACCGGATCGTTGTTTCATCTAGCCCACTTTGAGCTAGTTTGCTCATCAGGATATCATGGGGCACTTTGTCGAAAGCTTTGCTGAAGTCGAGGTATATGATGTCTACAGCATTCCCACGGTCCACAAGGGAGGTTACTTGATCAAAAAATGAGATCAGATTCGTCTGGCAGGACTTGTTTTTGACAAATCCATGTTGGCTTCAAGTAATCACTGCATTGTTTTCAAGGTGCTTCCAGATGGATTGCTTTATCATCTGCTAGGTGCTTTATCATCTGCTAGAATCAACCCATCAAGTAGGGTTGCCAACCAACAAGAAAACAATGAGCTCAGGTGGGCTTTTATTTTGTTAGCTTGTTTAGGGCGGGGCGGGCAGATTTCAGTCTTGCAAGATCTACTTTGTGTTTTATTAGAACCCAAAGTGACATCAACTGGAGCAGGTGCAAAAGACATAGAGTTAGAATTTAAGAACAAGATGCCTCCAAGCAGCTGCCGAGAGCAGGAATTCGTTTTCAGTACCGAACTGAACTCACACTCCGTCTACACAAAAATCCATTCCTAGTGTCCCCAAGTTTTAGTCATTTGAGCAGTTTTCCTTTTTTGGTGGGATCGATTGTTGGGAGTCAGAAATCTTTGCCCAGGACTGGCGTCAAGGTTCAGCACGGTCGGGCACATGCTGAGGGCCTACACCCGGACAGGGGGCCTATTGACAAGAGTCCCTTGGGCCTGCTCCTCCTCTTCAACATTGCAACCTGTACACCTTCCTCTCATTCTAGCCCAGGCAATGGTGGCACTATGAAGAAGGAGCAGTAGATTCCACTGCCTACTTGCTCATTGCTTCTTTGCCTGGCAAGTAAGCAGGTGGTAGCAATGATGAGGAAGAAAAGGAGGACGAGGAGCTGGCAACAATAATGGTGAGAAGGTAGACACACTGATGGAGAAGGGTCCACTAACAGTGGCTTGCTCAAGGGTCCTCAAAAACCTGAAGCCAGCACTGTGACTTTGTTAATAACTGCGAAACGTCCAGAGAAAATTCAGCAGATCCTAAACTACCTTTCTCACCCACTGCTAGTTTAGGAGCCAGTTGACAGAAAAGAAGGGAGAAGGCAATTTTTCTTCCTCAGATGGTTGCATGTTTTTTCCTGTCCTCGACTCGTGCACCTTTATCTATCCATACACCTTAGGTGGACAAACAGCTTTTGTACTGGGATCTACCCGAGACCCAGGGGGCTTTGCTCCAGGTTTACTCTGGCTTCCTCCCCTAAAGCCTATCCAGGGCGACCAGAATTTTTCTGGTCGGGGGTTTCCAGTTAACGCTATTTGCAAAGTTCCAAAAATGTTACAGGTCACAAGGTTTTCTTTAAGGCACTTGAGGAAATAGCCTTAGTTTCACAAGGAGTGGTTTGCACATGATACAGAAGCACAATAGGGGATGTGCAATTGAATAAATTAATTCTGTTTATTGATAAGACAAAGGGACATGACAATTATTTTAGCAAAAACCAAAATGAAACTCTGAAACACGGTTATACAGAAAACAAAAGCTGTCTTCAGAGGCAGCCCAATGTATAACAGATTGTAGTCTGAACTAGAGTTTACCAGAGAATGGATCACTGAGACAGCTAGACTCAGTTATCCATGCTTTGATAACCTCCAGATTCGACTACTGTAAAGCATGATACATAGGGCTGCCTCTTAAGACGGTTCAGAAACTGCCATTAATTCAGAATATGGCTGCTAGACTGCTAAATGGAACCAGGGGCTATGATCATATTGCATCAGTGCTTCACCAGCTGCACTTGTTCCTGGTCAAATTCCGGGCCCAATTCAAAGTATTAGTTTTGATTTTTTAAAGCACTTCACAATTAAAGGCTACAGTAAAAAAGGTAAAGGTGTCCCCAGCCAGTCGTGTCCGACTCTAGGGTGTGGTGCTCATCTCCATTTCTAAGCCGAAGAGCCAGCGCTGTCCAAAGACGCTTCCGTGGTCATGTGGCCGGCATGACTCAACACCGAGGTGCATGATACGCTGTTACCTTTCCCGCCGAGGCGGTACCTATTTACTTATCTCCATATGTGCTTCCCCATGCTCTGAAATCATCATTAGAGGCCCTTTTCCAGGTTCCCCTGCCTTCCAAGGTTACCAGAGAGTAACCTTTTCAGTGATGGTGTCCCAGCTTTGGAACACTTCCCCAAAGAGGCTCACCAGGTGCAAATTTTGAAGTAATTTTGCCACCAGGCAATCCCCTTTTTTATTTTCCCAGTCTTTTAAACTTTTGACAATTTGCCTTACTCTGCCTTTAAAGCTGCTTTTATAGATTTATTTGTGTGCATGTGTGTGTGCATGCGTGTGTGTGTGTGTATAGAATGTAATTGTGTTTTTAATATTTTACAGCAAGCCACACTGATAATCTGATTGAAAGGCAGGGTATAAATACATACATAGCCAAGATTTCCTAAAATAGTAAATAAATTGTCATTGTAACAAGATACTGTATTTGATTTCATTAAATCAATGCCAATTTATGCTACAACCGCTATAAATTGTGGCAACTTCATAGGCTGTAAACTTGCATTTATCATTCAGAAGAAATTTGATTTTTCTCGTGGGATCTACATGTTAATATGTTGCAGAAATAATAACAAAGAGTCTCAGGGCACTTTAAAGACTAACAAATATATTGTGGTATAAGCTTTTATGAGCCAGAACCCACTTTGTCAGACACATTCAATTTTCTAATTAACAGAAACCTTATCTAACAAAGGAGCCAATAATTGTTTTCCAGGAATTGCCAATAAGTAGATAATGTAGAATATCCTCTACAACATATCATCCACTATTACAGAATCTTGTCTCTGTATTCAGTCTTACAATGTTGGTCTTCTAGGGCCATAATTTGCCTAGTCTGCAGGCATAAAGCTGTAGTGTTTCTTCCCTTGCATGGAATAAGGTATTTCAAATAATTTTCACGAGTCTGATCAATCCATACTATGAAGAAAAACTGGGTGTTCAGACCAACACTGGATCAGATTGAGCACTGATATCTTGGAGTCTGTTTTTCATTTGACGTTTTGCAACAAAGAACCACCTGCTGTTGCAGGTACAAATCAGAAAAACCATACAAATCCAAACAACAAAGAATAGGAGCTCAGATAAACAAATCTTTTGAAGTTTATTATCATCAGTGATTAATCGTTTCAGCCAATAATTCAGCAAAATAAACTTGACCCTAGAAGCAATGGAATATACTTTCAAGACAAAGATAAGGAGCTGTGTTAAGGAGACGTGATTTGCACAGCCTCTAATTCATGTAAGTTTCCTTAGCTGCAACTGTTTGCCCTACGCAACATACATAGAGTCATAGCTCATGGGTAGAACATACACTTGCATGTAAAAGGTCCCAGGTTTGATCCCCAACATCTCCAGGTAGGACTGGAAAAACCCTGTGTCCAGGTTCCGCTTATGACCTGGAGCAACCCCTTAAGGATCTCTTTCCTCCTTAAGAGTCCCAGCTTCCTTCTTTTAAACTTCCCAGTAACATGTGGTTTGGGCTGTAGATGTGGGGTGACTGACACTTGAGACAGAGGGTTTAATCACAAGAGTTTACTGATAAATTTAAAGAGAGGAAATCACAAGTAAAGGTATTTGCACAATAGAGCTGAGTGATACAAAAGGCATTAAAAGAAAATAAAAGTTGCAAAACGCAACTTTCTTTAGCCTAGCTGTCCTTAGACTTTTCTAGGCTGCTTCTTCCTGCTCACTCTTCCGACTCTGCTCTCACTTCAGGCTCTGGCTGTCTCTGCTCTTACTGGCTCTCTTAATATACCCTCTTCCCTCAAAACTAAAAGTTCTCTTTCAAACCTGAAGAAATGAAACTTAAGTGGAGAAATGAAACTGACACTTAACCAGAGAAATGAAACTACAACACTCAGAGTTACCCCCTCCCAAGAGAAAACTCCAGGCCTCTAAGCCTGACCTTTCCCCCGCTTTGCCTCTGTAGGCCTCAAGCCTCCACACCCTGTCTGGAAAAACTCTGGAAAGCAGCTGCCAGTCAGTGTAGAAAATACTGAGCTAGATGGGACAATGGTTTGACTTGGGTGCTTCTGAATGGACAGCTCCTAGCACTACCCATCAGAAGGCCCTGTGCAGCTATTCTGTATTTTTCTTCTTAATAGATTTTCTTTTGTGGAAAGTAAAAAAAAGATGGAAGAAGTGGAGGAGGGGGACATAGGAAGATTCCAAGTGAAGGACAACATCTGGACCTTCCCTTCACCCCACTGCCTGCCACCATGAAATGCTATGAATGAGGTAGGGGGACTGCATGATAAAAACCTGATCTGGAAGCACCCCCAGTACAAGGCAGCTTCCTATGTTCTTATGCCTGATGGCCAACTACTGTACAGTCTCCAATAAAGGGTCTCCTCGAGCCCCTGTAACCTGAACAAAGCTTCTGAACTACCCAATGACTTGAGCTCAACCAGGGCCCCATCTACACTGGGCTTTTACGCCTGGGTGGGTGCAAGTCAAGATCCCTTGTGATAGATGACACAGTCGCAACTTCGCAGCCATCCATGGTTTTCACCTGGAAAATGTGGAGTTCCAAGGAGTCGTTTTACTGCGATTTGGGGGGGTTGCTGCGGGTGTCCCCTCAGTTGCGGGCCATCTGTTCCTTCCCTGAACCAACTTTGCATTTTGCAGTGGGCGTGTTGTAGGCATGCATAGTGGCTGCGTCACTCTGTGACGCCCCTTTACTCCCCCCATACCTTGGCAGCTGCGCAGTTACAGAGGCACAGAGGGGCGTTTTTATCTATTTAATCACACTTTCACACAGTTTTGCAGCTTTGTATCTTTGCGATGGTTGTGGACTCAGTACCCAAGGGCCAGGGGCGGGGGGGGGTCTTGGGGAAGGACCAATATCACTCCGGCCACCATTTTGGAGCGATGGCTGGGCACATAGTGCTCACATTCGTGAGTGCGAACCATCATGAGAGTCTTGGGCTGGGGAACTGTCAAACTGATGGTGCGGAAATGAAGGAGCACAGAACACCCTGTTTTTACCTAAAAAGGGACAGAAAGACACAGCAGAGCCCCTCAAATACAAAACAGCCACTGAGGTGTCGCACCCCCACACTCACGGGACTGCACAGCTGCGCATTTCAGTAAAATGACAAAAACCAGGCACAGCGAGTCTGTTAGGGAAGCGCGCAGTACATCACGAGTGTATTGCAGGGCATGTTGCCTCGAAGCTGCATTGCTGTGCAGTTGCGACAGGGTGGGGAGTCAAAGCGGTGCCATATAGATGGGGCCCAGATGTGCTAGCAACTTATGCATCTTCTCCCCGCACTCGTATGCCCCCAAATAAAAGCTTAAACTGTTCCCCATATTGGGAGAGCATGATTCGTAGGCTTTACAAAGAAGTGCAAAATTGGAGGCCTTCACTTGCCCATAACATTTCGTGTAAAATCGCTGCTACTTGATGACCCCCAATGCACTGGTCAAATACTTATATTGTCAAATACTTATATTGTAATACCCACTCCTAATAGCAGCTTGGGGGGAGGTGTGATATGAATGGCATGGGGAAAAGGGTAAAATGCCCCCTCCCCAGCACTACTGCCTCCATCCAATCCTCCATCTCCCCCGCCCCCACCTACCAATGGCTGCTTTGTTTTTTTTTAAAAAAAATCAATTTAAGGGATTTGATCAGGGATATCTTATATCATGCGTAGTTTGGCCAAAAGAGAGAGAAACTATTGAAAACTGGTATAGATCTAGTTAATTAATCTGCCACCAGATAGGGTAACCAAGTGTCCTACAGAGGGCAGTCCTCTACTTGAAGGGCTAACAACAAATCCTCTATTGGAAGTTGTCCTCTATTTGAAGGGCTGTCTGGTCCAAGTCCAGTTTAAAGATTAAGAACTTTACGAAGGGAGATCTGGGCCTTGAAGTTGCCCATCCACAGTTAGCATCACCTAGACATGGAGTAGGTCACCTGGTCACAGTCTTCCCACTATGGTGGGATGTATTATGTTTCTCTTTAAATTGTAGTAATTATTTCCACGTTTGCAGCGATGCATCTAAACTAGCACATGCACATTTTATGCAAATCTGTGTCTCTCTTTTGTTCTCTGTTTTGGTGGTGCATTTCCTCTTTTTTGGCAATGTGCGGGTGGCTAACCTACCACCAGCCCCTACACATCTGGGCTTTGGTGGAAGCATTTCCACGGTAGTGACCTTCAGGCGAGCCAGAGCCCAGCAACAACATTTTGAAATGGACCTCAGCCCCTTGATGCTCCAGGAAATTATTTGGAGTCTGTTGTACTGGCTCCTCCTTAGTCATGCTGCCCGTGATGCAATCATGCAGCCCTACTCTGACTCAGTTGCAAATACAAACTGCAGGAAGAACAGCTTCCAAGCCTTTCTTCAGGGCAAGAGAAATGAGCTAATTCTCTCCCCTTTACAGAACAATCCTACAGAGCTGAGGGGGGCAGGGGAGAAAAGTTTATATTGGAGGAACCACTGACCACTTCCTAAACATGGCCAGCCGGAATGTAAGGGGCAGTGACTCTTTGCCCCTTTTTTTCTTCCCAGGTTTTCTTTTCTTTTTTCTTCCAGACATCCAAAGCTTCCTTCCATCTGCCCCTGACATGCTCTTGGAATGCCCACTTTTCATCCTACTGCTGTTTGAGCATCGCTGAGGGTCAGCCACTTTGGCAGAAAACTCCGCCACTGAGAATCTCCATCGGTAGACTGCATAGAACCCATAGAATTTTTACCCCATCCTTCTAATGCAGATGCATTTCTCTTCCTCCCCCATCCTCTTTTTAGCACCGAGCCTGATGAAGAGCTCTGGAGAAATCGAGAGCTTGCAGAATTACTGGTGTCCTTACGGTTGGTCCTAATAAGGGCCTTGCCCAACTGTGGATTTTGCATTAATCAAGGTGGCCTACATTCATTAAAATAGGGGTGTCGAACCTCTTTCTGCCCAAGGGTTGAATTCCATTTTGGGAGAAGCCCGGAGGCTGCATTCCAGTGGTGAGTAGGGCTGAAGGCAAAGGGGGTGAGGGCAAAATGTCAAAAATACCAGTATATTTTAGCTTAAAACTCTTAGCATCAGCAGTAAGAAAGCCTTAAGAAAGCCATTTCAACCTTTCAGAAAGGCAGAAAAACTGCACGAAAGCCGAGAAACCACCCAACGATTGTCTGGGGAAGGGATGGGGCCATGGAAAAAGGGCGTGGGTGCCTGGAAGGCTACATTGGGACCCCAGGCAGGCCAAGTTTGCCTTCCAGGTCTGAGGTTCTATACCCCTGTATTAAAATCACAACATCAATCTGCATTGCCCCAGCCGTGGCAATACACAATCACAGAATCAAATGAAACACAGCAGAGGCAGGCATAACAGATAAAACACGATCTTCAAATAAAAATTAGGGATGTACGAAAGTCACTTACCTTTTCGCAGCTTGGCTTCGCGGTGGGGGGGAGGCACTTCACTTCTCCCCCTGAAGTTCAGGCGAGGGGGGGGAGGCGTCCCGCCTCGCCCGGCCGAAATTCAGGCTGGGGGGGGAGGCGCCCCGCCTCGCCCGGCCAAAATTCAGGTCGGGGAGAAGCACCCCGTCTCCCCGGCCGTGAAACAAAAAGTAACACCCCCCCCCGTGATAGGCTACGTGACGATTTACGTAGCCTATCACAGCTAGATTTCCAAAGTCTTTTGCACTTTATGCAGTGACTTTGTGGGGGGGGGAAAAAGCGCGTACGCAAAATACATTTGCGTACGCGCTTTTTTTTTTTCAAAATCACCCGTGATAGGCTACGTGACGATTTACGTAGCCTATCATGGCTGACTTTGGAAATCTAGCTGTGATAGGCTACGTAAATCGTTACGTAGCCTATCACGGGTGTTGTTGTTTTTTTTTACTTTAGTTTTTTTTTTTTGCAATGGCGGCGGTGGCAGCCGGTCGGGAGACCGGCCGCCGCCCCCGCCCGTGATGAACCGCCGCCGAACCGCCGCCGGGACCCGCCGCTGAGAGGGACATTCGCTGAAGGTAAGTCCCGTCCCGGGGGGGGCGGGGGGCCGGCGGAGAATTTCCCAACCAACTTCGGGGGGCCGAATGCGTTGGCGCTCGGCCTCCCGAAGATTTGGGGAGAAATTCTCCACCATCCCTAATAAAAATTATCCACTTGGAAAGCTAAAAGCCTGCTGGAATTTTTTTAAAAGCCTTCACCAACTGGCAGAAGACAACCAGAAAGAAGGCTGCCTGAGGTTCATGGGGCAAGAGGTTTCACAATATTGGGGCAGCTACTGAGAAGACCCTGGCTGCCTTTACACTGAAGAAAAACCCCACAGTCCTCCCATTGTGGAGCCTTTCTGCATTTGCAGCGGGCTCTCAGACAGCGACCACGTGATTGCTGAGAGGGGAAGCTTTTAATTTTCAAGATTCCATAGAACTCAATGAAATAGCACCATCTAGTGGCTGTTTTAATAGCACAACATCCCGACTTAAATAGACACTTCATTATTTCTGGATCTTTTAAAGATGGAATAACCAGGAAATACCTCTGGATGTGTCCTGGAGGTTGACGACATCATGAAAAGGACCCGCAAACTTCTGTGAGTGAGCAATCTCAATAGCAGGATAAAAGCTCTGTGTGAAGAAGCCCCCTATCTCTTGTCCCTCCCAAACAGGCTTCCACCATAGGTGGGAGACATAGAAATGAGTTGACAGGCTGCTATGGGAGGAGGCAATCACTCAGGCATCCTGCTGCACCCAAACCATTTAGGGCTTTAAAGATAATCACCAACACTTTGAATTGAACCTGAAAACAACTTGTGGTAGAATCTGAAGGGAATTGATGATGGTCCTTTTTGCTGTACTGGAATGTGCATGAATATCTTTGTAGCTATCTTTTAATGTTAGCTGTTTTATATTCAACTTTTTAAATCATGTTATCTTGATTTGTACTACTTTCCCTATGTTGTACACCACTTTCGGTGGCTGGATCATAATTGCCATGTATATATTTGAAAATTAACACACACTTTAAAAAATGTGATATATGTGCTATTGGTAAATAGATAATTGGGGGTTATAGGGGAACACTACTGAGAGAAACAGAGGTTCCTCCAAATGCCTGGAGTGCAAAAGAAAAAAAAAATAAGGTTCCCATTTGGAGTAGCAGAAAGAGACTAAAACAATTTTTGTGATTTTAAAATAAATTAACAGGGAAGTGTGAGGTTCCAAGGTTAGGAGGCTGGTATATTAAAAACTCAATTCATTCCAAAGAAAAAGAAATGCAAGAAAGCCAAGTGGCTGTCTGATGAGGCTTTACAAGTAGCTGAGCAAAGAAGGGAAGCGAAAAGCAAGGGAGAAAGGGGAAGATATATCCAACTGAATGCAGAGTTCCAGAGAATAGCAAGGAGAGACAAGAAGGCCTTCTTAAATGAACAATGCAAAGAAATCGAGGAAAACAACAGAATGGGAAAGACTAGAGATCTCTTCAAGAAAATTGGAGATCTCAAGGGAACGTTTTGTGCAAAGACGGGCACGATAAAGGACAAAGAAGGCAGGGACCTAACAGAAGCAGATGAGATTAAGAAGAGGTGGAAAGAATACACAGAAGAACTATACAGGAAAGATCTTCATGTCCCTGATAGCCATGATAGTGCGGTCACTGAACTTGAGCCGGACATCCTCGAGAGTGAAGTCAAATGGGCCTTAGGAAGCATTAGTAACAACAAAGCTAGTGGAGATGACAGTATTCCAGCTGAGCTATTTAAAATCCTAAAAGATGATGCTGTTAAAGTGCTGCATTCAATATGCCAGCAAATCTGGAACACTCAGCAGTGGCCACAAGACTGGAAAAGGTCAGTTTACATTCCAGTTCCAAAGAAGGGCAACGCCAAAGAGTGTTCAAACTACCGCACAATTGCGCTCATTTCACATGCCAGCAAGGTGATGCTCAAAAGCCTACAAGCTAGGCTTCAGCAGTATGCGAACCGAGAACTACCGGAAGTACAAGCTGGGTTTCGAAGAGGCAGAGGAACTAGAGATCAAATCGCCAACGTTTGCTGGATCATGGAGAAAGCAAGAGAATTCCAGAAAAATGTCTATTTCTGCTTCATTGACTACGCTAAAGCCTTTGATTGTGTGGATCACAACAAACTGTGGCAAATTCTGAAAGTGATGGGAGTACCAGACCACCTTACCTGTCTCCTGAGAAACCTGTACGAGGGTCAAGAAGCAACAGTAAGAACCGGACATGGAACAAACGAGTGGTTCAAAATTGGGAAAGGAGTACGACAAGGCTGCATATTGTCACCCTGCTTATTTAACTTATATGCAGAGTACATCATGAGAAACGCCGGGTTGGATGAATCACAGGTCGGAATTAAGATTGCCGGGAGAATTATCAACAACCTCCAATATGCAGACGATACCACCCTAATGGCAGAAAGTGAAGAGGATCTAAAGAGGCTCTTGTTGAGGGTGAAAGAGGAAAGTGCAAAAGCTGGTTTGAAACTCAACATTAAAAAAACAAAGATCATGGCATCTGGCCCCATCACTTCCCGGCATATAGAAGGGGAAGAAATGGAAACAGTGACAGATTTTACTTTCTTGGGCTCCAAGATCACCGCAGACGGTGACTGTAGCCATGAAATTAAAAGACGCTTGCTCCTTGGGAGGAAAGCTATGGCAAACCTAGACGGCATAGTAAGAAGCAGAGACATCACCTTGCCGACAAAGGTCTGTCTAATCAAAGCTATGGTTTTCCCAGTAGTAATGTATGGCTGTGAGAGCTGGACTATAAGGAAGGCTGAGCGCCGAAGAATTGATGCTTTCGAACTGTGGTGCTGGAGAAGACTCTTCCGAGTCCCCTGGACTGCAAGGAGGTCAAATCAGTCCATCCTAAAGGAAATCAACCCTGACTGCTCATTGGAAGGACAGATACTGAAGCTGAAGCTCAAATATTTTGGCCACCTAATGGGAAGAGAAAACTCTCTGGAAAAGACCCTGATGCTGGGAAAGACTGAAGGCAAAAGGAGAAGGGGACGACAGAGGATGAGATGGCTAGATAGCATCACCGATGCAATGAATATGAACTTGAGCACACTCCGGGAGAGAGCGTAGGACAGGAAGGCCTGGCGTGCTATGGTCCATGGGGTCACGAAGAGTCGGACATGACTGAACGACTGAACAACAACAACATATTAAAAACACAAACCCCTGCTTGACCCCCGCTTCTCACATGTTCCTAAAAAGCCTCATATATACATGTAGAACTTTATATTCGTGTATTTTTTCATGTTGCGGTATGCAACTATATGCATCAACAAGCAGCCAATTGCCCCCCCCCACTCCTCGTAATTAGAAAGACAGATGATTTGTTAATTAATTATTGCTTTGCTGTCCAATCTCTCATTAACACTCTGATTGCATAAGAGAAATTTCTCCCAACCTGATCAATAGTCATCCAAATCCTTACTTTATAGACTGATTAGTTGCTCTTTTGTGGTTTCATTTCATTAAAAACGGCAACTTTCGTGGCTAATATTTCAAGTTTTTAGCATTGCGAGTCATAGGGGCAAACAGTGCATCATCCTACAACCTCAGGCTCTTTGGGCGTTCACCCTGAGTGAGACTTGTAGAAGCTAAGAAGCCACTGACTCACTGACCTCCCCTTCTTGGTGCGAATTTCTCTGGAAGACCTTGTTCATTCGATCTTTCCTGCACACACATGCAAACACTAACGCACCCAGAGTATCTGGTACTGTTAGGCCATACCCTGCAGTTTGATGATTGCAGACATAGTCCTCCCTATGCATTCCTTCCAACTCTGGTGGTGGGGAATGAGTCATGTTTTTGGATGACTCTGTTTTTCTAGTATATCTTAACCAAAAGAACAAACCAGCCTTGTTGCTTTTAAATCAGTGTTGAACAGGCTGCCATGGAACAAACAAATACATAAAAACAGAAGAAGACCCATGCTGAATCAGACCAAAGGCCTATCTGGTTCATCACTCTGCCCACACAATGGCCAACCAGCTGCCTGTGGGAAGCCCACAAGAAGGACAGAAATGCACCAGCAGCTTCCTGCCTGTGCTCTCCAGCAACTGGTATACCGAGACATACGGTCTCTGAATGCAGCATGCAGTAGGCAGAGAAGAACTTCCAGCAATGTATAATAGCAGGCAGGGAGGTACTCAGGGAGTGGTCCTTGGTGAGATAATAGGGGTGTTTCACCTCCGCTCCAGGATCTGGGGGAGGGCTTGGAAGAGGCAGGGCCTGCAAACCGAGAGTTTTCTTAGCGTGCATCTGACCTTGGATACTCTGTGCAAAATGGAAACGGTAGCACTGTTAATGCGATAGGCTGGTCTTGGACCCTGGCAAATGCCCAGCCTTGCCACCCTCTGGAGATGGCCCTCGAGGTGAAATATTGGAGGATATCCCATCACCACCACCACTCTCACGTGGTTACAAGAGACAGAGATTTAGATCTGCTTCTTAGCCCCAACTTTCTGGATTTTGAAACCGTTGTTCAAATGCCCACTGACAGAACAAGAACAGCAGGAGTTCATCCTACCTGAGATGTCAGCAGATTCTCTTGCTTACGGTAGTTATGTGCCCTACGTTATGGACAGCCCTCTTTTGGAAGGGGTGTCCAGATGAAGACGAAGAACCGCAAGAACAGAGAGCACCTGGGGTCTTGAAATGGCCATCGACAGTGAGCACCCAGGCAGGAAACCAAGCAGGCACACAGGCCGCTTGGTCACTGGCTTCCCCGCTATGGGGAGATATCTTGTATTATGTCTTAAATCACAATTATTTCCAAATTTGCAGCTATACCTATACATTCACATATGCAGATTTTATGCAAATCTGTCTCCGCTTTTCTGGTGATGAGTTTCCTCTTTGGGGGCAATGCGTAAGCAGCCAGACTACTCTCCCAGCCCCCTCAACTAAGTTTTCTTTTCTGCAGGCTAAATGCGTCCAGTTCCTTCAGGATTGGCTATTCGGGCAGGCTTGGTTTCACTGGCATCGTTAGTACTGCGCCACGATTCGAGGCAGGCCATGCGTGTATAAGTGCCTGAAGGATCCGCGGGCCATCATAGCCACTTCCTCCTTTCATTTCCACTGCTGTCACTTTAAATATTCTAAATTCATTTAAAATTCAATATTGATCTCCCTCTTATAAAGTCCCCAGGGGTCTTTTCAGAAGGCAGAGATGGGCCAAGCCACACGGATAAATTGAAAGCCAGCCTTGTAGGCAAGATACATGATCCAGAGAGAGGACGAGGCCCCATCTGACAAATCCTATCACGGATATCACTTACTGCTCAAAACAGCCCTGACAAATCCATTCCCCGCCAAAATAAATAAAATGCACACTTAGTTGTAGTCATAACCTGCCACTGAACTCATCCCTGTCTGGCCTAATGGCTCCAGTTGCAGAAGAAAGATGGAATGCTGCTATAATCTCACACGTCAGCAGCCCCCCAAAGTCAAACTGATGAATGGGACAAGGCGGTGCTGCAAGTGAATCAGGCTGAGCGGAACTGCCAGCAAGCATGCACTCCAGGCACTGCTGTTTTTTAAAACTCTGCCTCCAAGCCCATGAAAGTCTCAGAAAACAGGAAGTGTGGCTAAAGCTGAAAGCGGTGTTTCCCTCTGTGGAAGGCCCGCATGTGCTGGTCCAGATCTCAGCTCTCAAGTCTGGGCCTACTTTGAAACGGGGCTTGCCAGGCCTCATGCCTAGCGTCGGGAAAACAAGCAGAGTGAGAACCAACTACTAATACATAGTCAAAAGAACAAAAATTTTTCATGTATTTCTTTTAATATAGATATATAAAAAGAAATACATGAAAAATGTTGTTCTTTTAAATATGTATTAGTAGTTGTGTGTACAAAGCTCTGCAAATGCAACAGCATTTCCAGTGCCCTACCATCCCCAGCAAACCAAAATCTGTGCTAAAACTGAACTTAAATAGTCAGATGCTCTAGCTCTGGCCCTGCTAAACATGTGTGCCACTTTGCACCAACAGACTGGACTCAGTCCCCATGACTAGAAGGGGTGTTCAGTGCAGTCAGGCCTGGACTTTGGGGCAGAACTCCCGGGTCCAGTTGCCACCCAAAGAGTAGCAGGTGATAAGGGCAACAGAAGCAAACTCCATCTTGTTCCTGTAGCGATGATTGTGCTAGGATTTAAGTGAGTCTAAGCTGCAAAACTGCACATGCTCAGAGTATTATTCTTATTCTTATTATTAAATCAGGGTTAGTAAACACTTTTGTTGTTGTTCCCACATATCAGGAATGTAGAAGCAGGTGTAAAGGGTGACAGTGGGGGTGGGGAGAAGAGACATGTTAGTTGTGCTCCACAACTGAAGTAATACACATGGGCCTCTAAAGGAACCCCCCATAAGACTGCCCAGGGTCTAAAATTGCCTAACTGCACCGCTGGTGTGAGAGGGAGCTGTTGCACTCCTGTCCTGCTTGTGGGATTCCCATGGACAGCTGGTTGGCCACTGTATGACCAGAATGCTGGAATAGGTGGATCCTTGGTCTGATCCAGCAGGGGGATCTCCTTATGTTCTTAACATTGGGGGCTGGGGTGGGGGGTGGGCAGGCACTTAGATGAAAAATAGGATCTATTTTAGCTCTGTTGAGTTTTCTCCAGTGAGTTAGTGGTGATAACCAGAAAAGACCAAGCTCAGAAAATAAATTTGAAAGATTTATCTAATGACAAATGATAAGAACATGCAGTCCCTGCAATTAGATATGAGAGCAATATATAAATGCAAAAGTAGATATATGTAATGGTTGACTGGGAGGGGAGAAGCAAAATTATAATTTATAATTATACCAAAATAATACAATCCAGAAATAAAAATAATCTAAAGGACAAAGACAGTACAATGAGTATATAAAAATAGCATAAATTTATACAAAAAATAATTGACTACAAGAAAACTGTAACTACGAGGTTGGTGGAAGATTAAGGGCAAATGTAGGGATTTTTATAAAGGACTAACCGTAGCTAATTTTGCATGTCCTAGGTCTTGTAGGTAAGAGCCATTTGACCTTCAGCTTTAAATGTAATCCAAGATGTTCCACATTTAATTTCACTATCATTGCATATTTTCTCTAAAATTCATTCATATATAGTGCACTTTTATTTTCCTGATTTCTTGTGCACTATCCCCTCATCTCATAGACCTGACTCTGTTTATCTACTGTGATTTAAATAAATCATTCAGATAGCTTCGGGCCATCTCTGGTTATACCCTCTCACCCACTGGGGCAAAGAAATAACCTCATTTTCACTAGGTGCATACAGTTGTCTGCGCACAGGCTGTCCGCGCAACCTGGAATCCTGATAACACAGGGCTCCTGATTGTGTATACACCTGTTCATGCCTAGGCTCCCCTCTTCAGGTGATGTGCTGAATGTGCAACAGCAGATGGGGCCAGGAGTCACAGCCCGCTCTGCACATTGAATGTATACATGATGGAGGGGATGATTCAATGCTTTACAATGCATACTGAATAGCATGTTACACCTTCTTTCCTGGGTGGGATCTTCATGACAACGGAATGAGAAGCACGTTGGAGTATTATCTGGATTTTCATGGAATTGGCTTTGGTCTCTCAGGGACATACGAAGCAAGAAAAGCCGAGTGTACCGTACCTTTAAAATCCAGTTTTCAGGGATCACCCAGTGTTTGAAAAGGGAATACTTCCAGGTTTGGTGTGGGGAGTAGAACTGAACATCATCAACCAGGCAGGGGCTGCTCAACCAATGAGAGAGGCTTGTTTCCCCACCCCTGTCCAGGCTTCCCCCTGCTACTACATTATTATGAATGGGGAGTAACTAATTCACAATTCCATTCCAGCAAACTGTCACGGAGTTATTGCTCCCACCCCCTTTTCCCTAATGTGCACACTTTTGCATGAAGAAGCCAAAATCCCCAGTTCTCCAGTGCAGCATCTGAAGGCTCCCTATAAGAGCCCCACCCCCACAACATTCCGCCCCATTACAGCAAACTGTCATGGGTTATAGCTTCCAAACCCCCTTTCTCCTTCCCTGGGCACTTCTCCCTGTTCACAATAACAGGATTCTCTGCTCTCATGATCCCAAGACTGTGGTACTGTGATTAATCCCTTATACGCATAAGGGCTTATGCCCTTAAGCCCTTACTGTAGGCACCACAGAGAAGTGAAGTTACAAGACATCAGAGAAGCGACTTCACACAACGTCAGAGAAGCTAAGTAATGCAAACATCAGAGAAGCGCATAATCATGGAGGCTAGTTATACCCACTGGTGAAAAGGAAGTGCAGTGGGATTCTGAAGGTTCTAAAGAGCTCTCTAGCACTTTGATGTATTGGAAAGGCAGGCTAGTAATTCTAGTTACCTAAGTTACCAAGTGCATGGCCAAGTGAAAGACACACCCCTAGGAACGCCCTGATCATACCAAATTTAAAGCGGAGGGATCGGCACATAGCAGCTGAATCGCAGGGGAGCCAAATTAAAGAAAAACAATGGAGTAAAAGTAGTCTGCAAAAACATGGCTTCCTCAGAGGTAAACTCCAGGGTGGCTGCAGAGTGGCCACATCGCTGCCACAGCAGCATCGGAGAAAACCTCCCATGTAGATGAGCCCCTGGCCAGTCCTCCCTCGTAAGAAGTGAATTGCATATTCTTTGTAGTCTGTCTATTCCCTTAACCCACTCAGAATTGGAATTTAAATATTAATCAGATTTGTTTCTTGGCGAAGGTGTAGTAACCCAGCTCTGGTGCATGATGTTATGCATTACTTGCCTGGCTCAAATTGCTCCAGGAGCCTGAAGGCACGGAGGTCTGATCTGAGGTAGGAGGTTATATGTTTGAAAAAGAAGTGGGATGGGTAGCTGTGATGTGAAAAAAAAGCAACACTCGCTTTCTTCTTAGGATTCTGTCAGACACTTGTATAACAAATATGCGCCCCAGGGCAGCTCCACACACTTAGTGCCATTTTGAACTCTGATATGCCTTGAACCAGGAGTGTTGAACCTCTTTCATCCCGAGGCCAAATTCCATTTCAGGGAAGTGCTCAGGGGCTGCATTCCAGTGGTGGGTGGGGCCAAAAACAAACAGGCAGGACCAAACCCCCAAATACCAGCCTGTTACAACTTAAAGCTCTTAGTGCCGGTAGCTAAGCCTTAGGAGAGGCATTTCAACCTTTTAGGATGGGGGAAAACTAGAGCTGGGAAACCACCAAATAATTGGTGATTAGGGGCCAGAAAGTGTTGCCTTCTGGTCAACCCCAGAGGGGTGCATTTGGCCTGCAAGCCTGAGCTACTGCACCCCTGCCTTGAACAGTGGGTTATGTCATATGAAACATGCAAGTCGGAAGCCCTGCTGACTGACTGCACCCAAGCCAAACAATGAAGAAATGCAACCATAAGCACAGTCTACACATGCAGCAGAACAAGATGGTGGATTCCAGGGATGACAGAGTCTTGAAGTGGTACAGTGGACTGTACCACTTCAGAATGAAAGTGTGGGGTCCACATTTTTTAATGCTCCCCTATGTAAAAACTTCCCTGCCACCTAAATTATCAGTTCTGGCGTACAACGACTGTGGACAGTGTGAAATCTGTAGTTTGCCAGCTTTTATAGCCAGAGGAAAAAAAGTGTACACTGCGTAGTGGTGGTGAAGGAGATGTAGCCAATGTAGAAGGAGAAGATCCTGGAAGCTAATTGGAGGGGCCAGTTGTTTTGACATGCAATAGGATTTTAGAGGGCAAGCAATGGCATGTAGGAATAGGGATAGGTGCAAAGCTGAAAAATGGAACTCAGACATAGGGACAAAGAGAGCTGATGAGTGCTGGTAGCAGTGGTGGCAGGGGAAGAGTTTTGGCAGGTTAGATGTGGAAAAGTGGCACATTGGCATTTGATATTGAGGGATATTTCTTAGAGGCTAACCATTCATCTGAATTAAAACCTCCCACTTCAAAAAAAAGGCCGCGGTGGCTTAGTGGTTAAGACGCTGAACTGCAGACTGGAAGGTCGGCAGGTCAGCAGTTCAAGACCCGACTGCCGCGTGACGGAGTGAGCTCCCGTCTTCAGTCCCAGCTCCTGCCAACCTAGCAGTTCGAAAGCAAGAAATTGCAAGTAGATAAATAGGTACCGCCTCAGCGGGAAAGGTAACAGCGTTCTGTGCACCTCGGTGTTCAGTCATGCCGGCCACATGACCACGGAAGCGTCTTCGGACAGCGCTGGCTCTTCGGCTTAGAAACGGGGATGAGCACCGCACCCTAGAGTCGGACACGACTGGTTGGGGACACCTTTACCTTTACTTTTACTTCAAAACTGGAGCCTTTTATGTCTGTGTAAAATTATAATTGTGGCCCAAGAGGACTTAAGTGCTGGCCTTGCACAATGTGGGGGTGGGGTGGGGGACACATTGCCTGACATTGCTCACAGACTGCCTATCTCTTTTTGGTACTGAGTGCAGAATCCAGCATCATGAAAATCTCAGCTTTTCACTTTGAAAAAGCACGTTTGCAGTCCTTATGCACCTAATGTCAAAATGGACCAATTCTGCCCTGACAGAATGGCCTGTAGCAAACTTTCCTTAACTCTCATCCTGGTGCGATGAGAGTTAAGTTCACTTTGATCCATTCAAATCAAATGGATCCATTTGATTTGGATCCATTTCAAAGTGAAATCACAGTCACTGTGCTGTGGAATTACAGACTCTGCAAGCTCCTAATACTGAATACTTCTTTGGACATTTCTCTTTCTTGCTTGCCTTGGAAAGGTATGAACTGCCAAGCATTTTCCTCCAACAGGACCACTACCACCACCACTGCAAAGTGGCCCTTCTCTCACCAGAGAGAAAACTCATGTGCACAGCAGGGAGGGTCTATGCACTGATAGCCACAGACAATGGAGATGCGCATGAGCTTCTGAATCGTTGGAGTCACAGAGGTACCTGCAAAGCAACCTCAGCTGCCTGCACACTCATCCGTGCATTCTTGGCTGCTCACATACACATTACACCAAGCAGCTGACAACCGCCCACCTTTGCACAAAGATTCCTCTTCTTTTCACACCACCATTTGGCATACAGGCACAGGCATTTCCGCACCCATTCAGTACAGACATTCACACGGGCTTAGCCTTCTCACCAACCGAAGTAACTATCCCACACTCATTTACACACATTCTCAGCAACTCTTTAAAAACCTCCACATACAAAAAGCTCCCCCCACAACCCTTCACACATGCGCAGAAGTTGCCTTCCCTCCACATGCAAGTGGCTCCCCGATCCAATCCTTGTTTGTACATCCACAACCCTTTCACACAATCATGAATGTTCATAAATGCCTAGGGAATGGCAAGGCATCACATTATAGGTATCCCCAACCTCCTTACACATCCCTAGCGATTGCTTCTCAGACGTCAGTGCAGCAGAATCACATGAATTTAAGGCCATAGGTTTTTCTGCCTGAGGCAGAGCAGCAAAATGTTGACATTCCACCCAAGTCAAGGTGCATAACAGCCAAAGCCAGCCCAGTTAATTTGACCCACACACCACTCTCCCTCTCTGGCAGTAAAAATACAAGAATAAATTAAATAATTACAATTTGGCTGACCTTTTATGACAGTCCAACTCAGCTGCCTGAGGTAACCGCCTCACTCTGCCTAATGGTAGGGCCGGGCCCTGCATGGATGTTTTTCACTGAACCCATCCAGGCAAAGCATTCGCCTGAGGCTGAGACTCATAAAATGAGTTTGGCTACAGAGGTTATTCAATCCCACCTCCTCTAATTTTATCAAGAGTTTCCTTCATCTCTTCCAACTCACTTGAAATTCTTATCCACCCTTTGAATATGAAAGTATTTGAAGTGAGCAAAAAAGGTTATTTGTGTGGGTCTGGGGCAGGAGGTTAGTAATGAACCCGGGGAGAATTTATGTGGCAGGAGGCAATCACCCTCTTGCCATAACAATGGAGGTGCAGTGCCACTCATCACAGGAAATTATGTCAGGGGTGTTAGAAAATCTAGCATGAAGCAGAGTTGCTTTAGATTGAGAAAGCATAGCAACAACACAGCATTTAGTACTGGAGGCAATAAACTCAGGCTACAGCCTGTTTAAAAGAAGTTCAAATCAACTTACTTTATTAGTGCTTTTATGCACATTGACAGAAAAGGGTATGTAACGCTGTTTAACTACAAGCACCTGCTAAAGCAGGGTACATGAGTTTAAGTAAGAGAAAGCATGAAATATGGTTATTTGCTTCCTTCAGGGAGAGGCCACATGGTGCTTGCTGTAGAGGCCGAGGAAGGAGAAGGAAGAGGAAAGGGAGGGAGCAGGAAACAGGAACTGATCAAGCTACAGGACACTCTTTATCACCCCCTAGTCTGCAGAGCAGCAGTGTAGTGGTGGTGGGTCATACCAGGGCTTCGGTCCAGCACTTTTTTTGAAGCCATCTCCCAGCTGGGCCACAGTCTGCTAGGGAAGGAGGAGGGAGCAGAGGGAGTGCAGGCGGCTGCCTCTTGGCTGCTGGCCAGACAAAGGGAGTGAGCAAGCGAGCGAGAGAGGGAGCCTGAGGGAGCTCTGCAAGTCTGCTGCGTGCCTGCGTGCGCACCCGGCGCTGCCCTCGGCTCCTGCAACACCGGCCACCCGTTCAGGGCTGCTGCTGCTAGCCACAACAGCAGCGGGGTGTGGGGGGCACTGCCACCACTATTTACTTATGGGGCAGAGCAGGTGGCTGGTTTGTGTCAGCTTTTAGGATTGATCACACAATCCTCTGCGTGTTTACTCAGAAGTCAATCCCACTATGTTCAGTTGCCAATTGGGCTTTCTCCCAGGTAAGTGTGGGTAGGACTGCAGCCTTAGCTGCCTTCCCAAGATCTCTGTAAATTTAATTCAAAATAAAGACCCATTGGATTGCACTGTTAATTCTTGAACATTCATTTCTACAGTACGCAGAACTGCCAAATGCAACCTGCGCTGTCAGCTACGCTTTTTGGCACAAGGTTGGCATGTATCTGGGCAAACAACCCTGGTGGAGAGGGAAGGGAAACAGAAAAAAATCAGTTGTGGGGAGAGGAGAAAAAAGGTAGGCGTGTGTGGAGGGGGTTCAGTCCAGCTGAGTGTGTGAACATTTCTGTTGCGGGATGGGAGAGAGATAATGAAGGAGCTTAGGGAAGGCTAATGGGTAATGTTGGGGCGCTAAGGGAGTGTGCAAGGGGGCTGTTTAAATGAGAAGGGATCTGTCCACAAGGGCCAAGTTGAGAGGGTGAAGCTTCCATGGAGTATCTTATTTTGAAAACCTAAAATGTCTGTGTTGAGGGAGGGAGGGGGTGAAAAGGATTAACACCCCTGCATTTTTTTCTCAGACATCCAATTGAAATACCCCTGCTTTACTCTCAGCTGCACTGTTTTTGGACCCCAGTTGAAGGCTGTATATCTTTATCTTACAAGGTTGTACAAGCTTAGAAGGAGCGTGGCTGTGACTGTCAGGAAGGGACCCGGCACGTCTGAATTTGCCACTACGCTACTGCTGCAGAGTGTTCCTATTGTCCAACAAGCTGTGCCACAGGCACTGTTATCAAGTGACAAGAGAACCTTTCCTCCTAGTCGTGTGAAATGTGGCCGTCAGGAGGGATCTGGGAGGAAGTAGGAAGTGAGCATCAGCTGGGAGGTAGTGTTTAAAGGTGAAAGGCAGCTGAGCCAATGGGGGTTTCTCTGGAGCTTGGTTGGGTATCCAGAACCTCTGGAAACCAGAGGAGTCCAGGAAGGAAAGGAGAGCAGGGTGCCGTTTAATTCTCTTCCCTGGGTCTGAGTGTACGCCCTGAGCCAAGGCAGTCTTTCCACCAGCCCTGCTGAAAGGCTACTTAATTTTTTCCTTTTCTCTTCCTATCCCTTTTCCCTTGTGTGTCATGTCTTTTTAGATTGTAATCCTGTGGACAAGGATTGTCATGTTGTATTACTTATGGTATGTTAGCTGCTCTGGGAGCCTTTTTGGCTGAGGAGTGGGATAAAAATATTTTCACTAAAGAAACAAATAAGAACTGTGCACATCCTACTGAGTCCTTCCGCAATCCCCCTATTATACCCAGGATAACAGACTGTGTAAACAAGACCGGTATCTGATAATCCGTGTTGGATGGATACATCCTCCTTCGGAGCTCCTGGTAACACTCTCCTCTCCTCTTCTCTTCTCTCTCTCTCTCTCTCTCTCTCTCTCTGTCTCTCTCTCTCTCTCTCTGGCAAAGCAGAGTATACCTTCTCAGTTGCAAAACCCTTTGAGTCCTAAGCACAGAAACCAGAGGCGCCCATTTACTCACTCAGCTGTGTCAGTAATAGCAGGTGGTTAGCGAACTGAAAGTGACTTAACAATAAGGCTTATTCTCCAAGCAGGAACACAGGCCAGGTACCGTGGAATGATGGCAGACAATCAGCGCATTGCTTGGCTCTTGTTCTAACCTCCCCAACGCCCACTGGGACTCATTCCTTTCCTCTCCTAGAATTGCATTTCTCCCCCCACCCTCCCTTTCCCAAACACATCTGCAGACCAAGGACAAAAACGTAGCTAAGGTGAGCAGAACCAGCCAACAACACAATTTGGTTTGTTCCGGAATGCCTGGAAGCCATGTCAGGTTAGGGTGACCAGACACTGTTTGGGGGGCAGGGGAGGGAGGATCCTGTACCTTTAATAGCTGTGTCGAAAAGGGCTGGGCTGCAGCTTGTTTCGATTATGAAATTCCCTTTTTGACATAACTATTGAAAGGTATAGAATGCTGTCTCCGCCTGCCACTGTTCTTGGCATTTGGTCACCCCTAAGCCAGGCTAGCTAGTGAACAATGGGCACTTTACACATGTTCAGAGAGACATTATTCTAAATCCCTGTCCTGACTTCCTGTCCCAAGATGCATGGCAGCTGGCTTGCTGGTGGTGAGGAAAGGGGCGTGTTGCATGTGCTTGGCGAGAAAGCCCATATCTTCCAGATGTACAAGGGGAGCTGGGAAACAGGTTCTCTTGAGGTCTTTCCATAACTACACAGAAAAGCCAGTGGGAGGTAAGTGTGATTTTGGGCCCAAGCCCCTTGCTGACCCAAACCCATGTCTCCTGCTTTGAGTAGAACCCTTGCTAGAGTGAAGGAATAATTTATGAGAACGCTTGCAGGAGGGAAGCATTCAGATCCTGTTACAGGTATTCTCCAGCAGCTACATTGGCTGAGTATTCATTTGTGGGCCCAATTAAAGCTTGAACCTTTAAGTCCCTAAATGGTTTGGAACCAAAGTATCTGAAGGACCAGCAGCACCCGTAGGAGTCTGCCCAAGCTTAAGGATCAGCAACTGAGGCCCTGCTCTCTGGTCCACTAATAAGAGCCGTGGCATTGGCGAATACCAAGAACTGGGTCTTCCCTGTGGTGGCTCCATATTGTTGGAATGCCTTCTGCCAGAAATTGCATAGCCCTCCTTTTTGCTGGCCTTTAGGAGGATTTTAAAGATTACTTATGCCTTTCTGCATTTGATTAATTTTAGTGTACTGTGCTTGTAAATAAAGGTTTATCTGCTGCTTTTTTATTTGTTATATCCTATTTGTCATTTTAATTATTCATGTATTGAATATTGTTTTTAGGGGTTTGTATTTTTAAGTAGATTGCAGTCCGCTTTGTGACGGGATTTATCCTGAAGTGTGGGCTACGCATCTGGTTATTATTAAACAGGCATCAATTAATAATAATAATAATAATAATAATAATAAAAAATTACATGATTTGGATGCTTGCAGAATATTATTACAATGTCCACTGAGAGACATCTTTCATTCAGTAGCATTTGCTCCCTGTCTCCAGCTGACTTGCTGACTGTCTGTCTTGGGAGGATAAAGCTCTCTACATCCTCTCATAGGTAGCACTGCACCAAATTTTTGTGATGCTCAATTTTAATGTGAAAACTGCAATTTCAGAGGGTGCAAATAAAGTCTGCAAAACAAAAATCCTACCTTCCACACTTTTGCAAATATATATATATATATATATAATCTCCACACCTGCTTGCAGCCATTTCCACCTACCCACTTGCTGCTGCACCATTTTTTACTTGCCTGCATATTTTCCCCCCACTTGCTGCTGCACCATTTTTTACTTGCCTGCATATTTTCCCCCCACTTGCTGCTGCACCATTTTTTACTTGCCCGCATATTTACCCCCCACTTGCTGCTGCACCATTTTTTACTTGCCTGCATATTTCCCCCCCACTTGCTGCTGCACCATTTTTTACTTGCCAGCATATTTTCCCCCCACTTGCTGCTGCGCCATTTTTTACTTGCCTGCATATTTCCCCCCCACTTGCTGCTGCGCCATTTTTTACTTGTCTGCATATTTTTCCCCACTTGCTGCTGCGCCATTTTTTACTTGCCTGCATATTTTTCCCCACTTGCTGCTGCGCCATTTTTTACTTGCCTGCATATTTCCCCCCCACTTGCTGCTGCGCCATTTTTTACTTGCCTGCATATTTTTCCCCACTTGCTGCTGCACCATTTTTTACTTGCCTGCATATTTTTCCCCACTTGCTGCTGCGCCATTTTTTACTTGCCTGCATATTTTCCCCCCACTTGCTGCTGCGCCATTTTTTACTTGCCTGCATATTTTTCCCCACTTGCTGCTGCGCCATTTTTTACTTGCCTGCATATTTTTCCCCACTTGCTGCTGCGCCATTTTTTACTTGCCTGCATATTTTTCCCCACTTGCTGCTGCGCCATTTTTTACTTGCCTGCATATTTTTCCCCACTTGCTGCTGCGCCATTTTTTACTTGCCTGCATATTTTTCCCCACTTGCTGCTGCGCCATTTTTTACTTGCCTGCATATTTTCCCCCCACTTGCTGCTGCGCCATTTTTTACTTGCCTGCATATTTTTCCCCACTTGCTGCTGCGCCATTTTTTACTTGCCTGCATATTTTCTCCCCACTTGCTGCTGCGCCATTTTTTACTTGTCTGCAATATTTTTCTCCCCAGCTGCTCCTGTGAACTGCACATGCTGGTGTTTTGTAACATCCCTTCTCTGTGTTGTGCATCAGTGCCTGGCTTTAAAGAACCATTGTGGAATTAAAAGTCTCTTTTTAAAACCTATCACTATGTGCTTTTGTGCGTTAAGGCTGAAGTCCTTAACCTACTTACCTGGGAGTAAGCCCCACTAGACTCAATGGGACTCATGAGACTTGCATAATGAGACTATGCAAGTCTCAGTAGACTTGCATAGGATTGTGCTGTAAAACACTTTTCAAGCCCAGTTGCTGCTGATGTGCATAAATGTCTGGATTTTAAATTTTAAAAATCCCCCACAATAAAAGAACAATCCAGAAATTGACACATCAAATCACAGACACATCTTGATGCTGTATGACCAAAAATGCCTGCCCCCCGCCGCCAGCTTTTTGAAAGGTTCGAAAATGTTGGCAAAATTTAGTGCCTACCCACCTCCCTGGCTCAACTCAAGGGTGCCTTTTTCTCCAGCAACAGGGCTTATGAGAATCACCCTCAGATAGCTCTCTGTCCATGTCCTTGATCAGACAAGAAAACATTCCATGTCCCCTGTTCAGTGTCTCCTTTGTCGGACTGTAAGCATGTCCGGAGGGCTGGCTGGGCTGGCATGGATGCCCCAGCTAGTAAAAAGACGACTGGCTCCGTCTGGGTGCGCAGTCAGGCTGTAACTTGCCCCGCTGCCAATACAAGAGCCCCCTGTGATTGTCCCTCATTTGGTTTCTTGCTGGTTCACCTTGAAAAGAGAAAAGTTAAACGTATATTCCTGTTCACTATTCACTGTTCACATCAACACTATTGGCATCTGCAGTCTAAAACAAAGATGGGAGTTGTGTGGCCTCCAGATGCAGGAGTGCAGCTGACGGTTGCCTTGGGACTGCAGAGCAGAAGGGAAGCACGCCCTGGCTTATGCCATCAGCCAGGGGATCAAGGACCCTTGGGAGTCTGCACCTCTGGCTTCCCAGGAATAACATCACCACCACCCTGGCTGATCCATCTACCAGAGAAGGAGCAGGCGCAGGGCGCTTGCTTGCTGCTATCCCAGCCAGAAAGAACACTCAGCTCCAACTGACCTGGGACTGCAGAAGGAAGGAGGAAGAAGACACCGGCCCCATCCGTTGGCCTAAGGAACAAGGGCCTCATTCAAACATCACTGGCAAGGGAAGATCAGCCTGGCCTGAAGTGGATTCAAATGCCGCTTATGGCTCGCCGCCTTGCTCTGTCTTTACAAAATTGATCTCTCTCCTCTTCCTTTTCCCACCACTCAGCTTCCTTTGTATGTGTTGTCATTTTAGTTTGTAAGACTGATGGCTGGGCCTGTCTGTCTCTCTTACTTTTAATTGCCTCTTGAAGAGATTGTTCTCTTCTTGAAGAGATTGTTCTTGAGAGGCCTTCCCTGAGTGACCATCCACGGTTTATTCAGCTCATAATCTGTTCTTTTAAAGTGTTTTACGGTGTAATCCTATTGGGATAGGCGACCACCTATCCAATGCAGGACAGGAGCAGCGCAGAAGGGATCATAGAATCATAGAATAGTAGGGTTGGAAGGGACCTGCAAGGCCATCGAGTCCAACCCCCTGCTCAAGGCAGGAATCCAAGTTAGAGCATCCCTGACAGATGGCTGTCCAGCCTCCTCTTGAATGCCTCCAGTGTGGGAGAGCCCACCACCTCCCTAGGTAATTAGTTCCATTGTCATATTGCTCTAGCAGTCAAGAGGTTTTCCTGATGTTCAGCTGGAATCTGGCTTCCTGTAACTTGAGCCCATTCCGTGTCCTGCACTCTAGGATGATCAAGAAGAGATCCTGGCCTTCCTCTCTGTGACAACCTTTCAAGTACTTGAAGAGCGCTATCATATCTCCCCTCAGTCTTCTCTTCTCAAGGCTAAACATGCCCAGTTCTTTTGGTCTCTCCTCACAGGGCTTTGTTTTTAGTCCCCTGAACATCTTTGTTGCCCTCCTCTGAACCTGCTCCAGCTTGTCTGCATCCTTAAAATGTGGTGCCCAGAACTGGACACAGTACTCCAGATGAGGCCGAACCAGTGCTGTGTAGAGGGGAACTAGTACTTCCCAGGATTTGGAAGCTACGCTTCTATGAATGCAGCCCCAAAGAGCATTTGCCTTTTTTGCAGCCACATCACATTGTTGGCTCATATTCAGCTTGTGATAGACAACAGTTCCAAGATCCTTCTCTCTTGTGTTGTTGAGCCACTTATCCCCCATCTTGTAAATTTGGTTTCTTTTTCCTAGGTGCAGAACTTGGCATTTATCCTTATTAAATGTCATTCTGTTTTTTTCTGCCCAGCTCCAGTTTATCAAGATCACTTTGAATTTTGTTTCTGTCTTCCAAAGTATTAGCTATCCGGCCCAATTTTGTGTCATCTGCAGATCTGATCAGCATTCCCTGCACCTCCTCCTCCAAGTCATTAATAAAAATGTTGAAGAGCACTGGGCCCAGGACTGAGCCCTGTGGTACCCTGCTCATTACCTCTCCCCAGTTTGAGAAGATCCCACTGATAAGGACTCTCTGAGTCCGATTCTGTAGCCAACTCTGGATCCACCGGAACGTTGTTTCATCTAGCCCACTTTGAGCTAGTTTGCTCATCAGGATATCATGGGGCACTTTGTCAAAAGCTTTGCTGAAGTCGAGGTATATTATGTCCACAGCATTCCCACTGTTTACCTGATCAAAAAATGAGATCAGATTCGTCTGGCAGGATTTGTTCTTGACAAATCCATGTTGGCTTCGAGTAATCACGGCATTGGTTTCAAGGTGCTTCCAGATGGATTGCTTTATCATCTGCTCCAGAATTTTCCCAGGGATTGATGTCAGACTGACTGGTCTGTAGTTCCCAGGTTCCTCCTTTTTACCCTTTTTGAAGATAAGGACAACATTAGCTCTCCTCCAGTCATCTGGCACTTCCCCTGTCCTCCATGATTTCTCAAAGAGAATAGACAGTGGTTCTGAGAGTTCTTCTGCCAGTTCCTTTATTACTCTAGGATGCAGTTCATCTGGCCCTGGAGATTTGAACTCATTCAAAGTAATTAGGTGTTCCTTGACCATATGCCTATCGATCTCAAGCTGCAATCCTGCCCCTTCAGCCTCTACTTCACCTTTGCCAGGGGGCTCATAGACCCTCTTTTAAGAGAAGACTGAGCCAAAGTAGGAATTGAGCCCTTCTGCCTTTTCTTTGTCATCTGTTATCATTTTGCCATCCTTATTTAATAGCTGAACCACCATTTCTTTCCTCTGCCTTTTACTATGCACGTAGCTGAAGAAAGCCTTTTTGTTGCTTTTAGCATCCCTCACTAACCTCAGCTCGTTCTCAGCTTTAGCCTTCCTGACACCACCCCTGCAGTTCTGTGCTTCCTGCCTGTACTCTTCCTTTGTTGCTTGGCCTTCCTTCCACTTACTATATGTGTCCCTTTTTGTTTTCAGGTCATCTCTAAGCTTTTTGTGAAGCCACATTGGCTGCTTCTGTTGTCTTCCACCTTTTCTTCTTGTTGGAATTGTTTGTAATTGTGCCTTAAGAATTTCCTTTTTAAAAAGCTCCCACCCATCTTGGACTCCTTTTCTCGTTAGAGTCGCTTGCCATGGGACCTTACTGATCATTGTTCTGAGATTATTAAAATCAGCTTTCCTAAAATCCAGGGTACAGGTTTGGCTACACTCGGCTTTTGCTTCCCTTAGAACCAAGAACTCAAGTATAACATGGTCGCTTTCCCCCAGAGTTCCTGTAACTCGGGGGGGGGGGGTGCAGTGTGGGAGAGGGTGGAGGTTGGTTCTCAGGAAACCAACCTCAGAGCGCAGGCTCCAAGGTCGGTTCCTGGGAACCAACCTATCCTATGGCCGTCTAGCCGCTGACTAGTGTCCATAGGACTGTGCCCTTAATTGTTTTAATTATGGGGTTTTGTTCTTTTATCTTGTTGTTCACCGCTCCAAAATCTTGGATGTGGAGTGCTATATAAATATTGTCAGTCAATCAATCAATAGTTGAGCTGAGCCGCTTTGGGGGACAATAATTGTCTGAAAAGCAGGATGAAAATGCAGTAAATAAATAAATGAAAATAAATAAACTCCCATCAGCCCTAGCCAGCAGAGCCAATAGTGAGGTATGATTGGAGGGCTACACATTCACCCTCCCTGCTCTAATAAATCTGTGTTTTTTTTTAAACCAAACACAGTGAATACAAATAGGTGCTGCAACAAAATGTTGCAATGCGCAGTGCCCTCTCTTCAGGATTCCAGGCTCTCTATTCTATTCCTTCCCAGCTTTCCTTTTTTTAGCCCAATAGGCAGCCAGCATTCCATACCCACTACACATGCTCAGTCCTTGTTGTGTTGTTTGGGGTTCAGGATGTTCCACCCTGGGAGGGTTTTTTCTAGAGTTGTTTGTACTTCTGCAAGCCTTGAAGTTCCTCCATGCCTGCTGATACCTTCCTCTTGTGTGTGGATGGTGCAATTTTGGCTACAGAGGAATTGGCACTCGCAGAATTGAGGTGGCATTTATTTATTTATTTATTTGCTTGTTTATAATACTTATATATCACTTAATATTAAAAAAAATCTCTAAGCGGTATACATATAAATATTAAAAATTGCATTAAAATACTATTAAAACAATTTCAGTAACAATTACAAATAGATTTAAAATACACTATTAAAAACAATTTCTACAATAACAATATAAAACTGTACAAGGACGAGTAAAATGGAGCAGCCTATGATTAATTGCAATTATTTACAAGCCAGAGAAGGCTGGGTGCACAATTGCATTTTCAGGAGGTGTTTGAAACATGCCATTATTATTATGTATTACATTTCTATAGTGCCCCATAGCCGAAGCTCTCTAGGTGGTTTACAAAGGTTAAAAACATTAAAAATCCAATATGCAAAATTTTAAAAACATAAAAATGCACAACAAACAGTACACTCAGAGACGTTTATCTAAAAGTTGTTTTTTAGATATATGAAACATACCACATTTTATGCCTCCCGACCTGCACAGGGGACAGTTTTGAAAACTGGATGCCACCACCAAGCAGGCCTGCCTTCAAGATATTACCTGGCAACATTCTGTTGGTCACGGAATGACCAGCAAGGCTTCCTCTGAAGATCTTAAAGGTCAGCTGGGTATATATATACTGATATACCTGATTAAAAGCCCGTGAAGGGAAATATGTTCCCTGGTGCCCCCAAAACCCCCATCACACTAGGTACCAACATGTGTGGTAGTTGCTGCTCTTAAACAACTAAGAAGAAAAAGTAGAAAAGACAAAGCAATAAAACAGTAGAATTCTCTCCAGGCCTTTGGTGGTCTCCAGGAGCTGATGACATTAGATTTCTGGCCTGGTCGTCTCATTTTTTGCTGCTGTCTCTGGGTACATGAGTCTAACAGTAGACCCTGGGAAGGTGTGGGAAGAGGTGTCCCAGCTGGACTCTCTCAGGTAGAGAACTTTTTCACTTCAAGGGCCACCTTCTTTCGTGGTTAACCTTCTGAGGGCAGCTTGCTATTGATGGGTGGGGCCAAAGCCGAAAGTGGATGGAGCCAAAGCCACATACACACTGCATTCACACATGTCAACACACTCCACTCCACTATTCACACACATCCATAATCAATAAGCTCCCATTCACTGTGTCAGAACCGCCCCATGCCCTCACCACCTCTTTCTCACATTCAACCCCATCCATCCACCCACAGCACTACCCACAGCCATCCATCTTCTGAACACACTCCTCCCCACCCATCCACCACACTCACCTGAACAGCATGGAAGAGGGGGCCACCCCACACTGTGTCTTACACACCTGCACATATATGCGCACATACTTACACAAACCACAGACACAAACATACACATAACACACACACTTCCCGCAATCTCCCCACCACCACTGCTCAGCTGATCAAGAAGCCGTTGACCATGAGTGAAGAGGGCACTGCTTCTTCAGGAGCTTCCACTTCCAGGCAGCTTGGCTTGAGGTTCAGCTCCCGATGGAGCAGGCTTCCTGAGGGAAGCCTTCAAGAAGCACTGATCCAGAGAGCTCCAGGCGCCTTGAGGCAATGGTTCTTGACAGAGCTGCCTTTCCTCACCCCTTGCCTTTCCCATTGGGATGGGGCAAAGGGCCTGGCTTTCAGGGAGTGGCCTTGTCCAGGACCTCAGCAGACCAGATGGGGAGGGTTGGTCGACCAGAGGTTCTCCACTCCTCCTCTGAGACCACTGGTAATCTCCTCTGCAGTGGAGGAACAGAACTCCCTGGCCTCTCCTTCTCCTCTCAAAGCCTTTTCCCTCAGGACGCAGTTCTTTGAGGGAGAAGCTGTCCCAACAGAATTATCTCAGGCCATTCAGAGTCTCTTCAGGATCTGACGGCCAGGCCTGGCCTTCTCCTCTCAGGACTTTTCCCCTCAGTCACACAGGTCTTTAAGAAGCCCCTGGGAATGTGGAAGAGGGGTGGCTTTCTCAGGCCCTTGGTGGTCTCTTCAGGAGGTGATGGCAGAAGCTCCCCCACCTAGGCCTCTCTTAGGATAGAAGGCACAGCTCTGCTCCTATCTAGCCATCATCACAGAATCTTGATTGTTGATCCCAAATTCCATGATTGTCCAATTCTGGAGAATCATCATCACCTTCACTGGGTAACTTTATCATCCAGGGTTGGATCCAGGATCTGCCTTGTGTGAGAGGAAGGGACCTTCTGTAAAAAGAAGGTCTCCACTCGCAGAAGGTCCCCCTGCCGTATTTGGAGGGATCCCACCTCCTGCCACCCCACAGCTCACCCCATTGAGCAGGTTCTCCTGACTCTGCATAGCATTTGCAGGGGGCTGGATAAACTGCCATGGAAAGAAGGGGGCAAGGAAGTCCACTTTCACCAGAGCTTGGATCCACCGTAAATCTAGATCCAACCCCCATTAGTGCTTAACGCAGTAGCCCTATTCAGGTGTTCTTTATCCAGGGAGAATAAATGTGTGAGGAGAAGGAGCCCCCCCCCCCCCCGCATTTCTGTCACCCTGTATTCGTGGAGGGCGACCGTCTGAAGAGGAACGCCTGTAGAGGCTCACCATGCAACCAGGATGCTAGAAAAAGGAGTCTCTCCTCTTCAGAGTCTCTCCTCTTCAGACTTTCAGCACTCTTCTCAATCTTCTAACAAAAAGGAGTCTCTCCTCTTCAGACTTTCGCACTCCATGCGTTCAGGGCTGAACAGGGCTATTACTGTTAGTCCTAAATTAAGTTGAAGTCACCAGTAGCGCTTGAAGCTGAAGAGACATTGTGCACATTTATTCGGAATCCCAGACCTGAACAAAGGATGATGAGAAAAGAACAGAGAATTTGGTGGAGACGAGGGGAAACAAAAGTTTATTTGTTGCCACAAAATCAATGCTTTTTTCTCATTCTTTCCAAGAAGTCATTAAGCACTAACTCCAGAGGAAAGCTCCAAGTCAATAAAGAGGGAGAAAACAGTTTTTCAGTAATTAATTGCAACAAATAGCTTCTGGATTAATGACAGAGACATGATTAAGGCAACAACATTAGGGATACATAACATTGTGGCCATCTCACAGCCACTTCAGAGTTTTGCGCCGAAAACCTGGTTCTTCTGAAACTACTTTTAGTCCGATTGTTTTCCTTAATTTGGCTTGTCTGCACCTCTGTTGTGGTGTGCACCACCCTCCGCATTTACTCCAGCATGATAGCCCTCCCCAGGGGTGTGTCTTTCACCTCATTGTTCCCAGTCAAGGGGTGTTTCTCCAGTGTTTTCCCCGCCTGTGTTTCCTCACTATTCCTGCCATTTCAGGGCTGGCTGTCAGAGTTCTGCACTACCTCATGGCATTGACTTCACCTTGCCTACCACTAAACTCTGGTGGCCATCCCCGCTAAATATAGGTGTGCTGCGGGCAGCCTCTAACTTCTTTTTAAACATTAAAGTGTTAAACCGAAATAGCGCTTTTGTCGGCAGTATCTAGACCTCCCCTCATCTCGCTATCTCAGTATGTCACTATCTCGCATTTGTCCAGCAATACCTATATCCCCTATCTCACTACCTCGCTATGCCACTATTCGGGGGCATAGCTATTGCTGGACAAATGCGTGACAGTGACCTAGTGACACTGAAAACCCCTTTGTAGGTGTGATTAATACTATTATTCCTGTAATGCAGCTTAACTCAACAACACTGCCATTTTCATCCCCCCATGATGCAATGTTGTACATTGATGTTGCTGAGATCCCTGGTAAGGGCCCTCGGGGGGGGGGTGTCCCACTGATAGCATTCACCCAGGGACCCCTCAAACCTGGTGTTGGCCCTGAGTTCAGCCCCACCCCCGCTCCCTGCTTTTCAAGGAGGCTGCTCCCATCAACACCAATTCCATGTGCAGAGATCATTGTCACATGCTCACAATGGAAAGAACCACACAATGTATTTGTCTCAGATTCTGTCTCCAGTTCAAAGCCATGCGCTTGTTTGCAAGAGAGGCTTGTAAGCTCACGAAAGGCTGACCCAGACAGACACTGACTAGGGCAGTCAATGGGCTCTCCTGAATACTATGAATAAAATCAAATACACCCGCTCCCAAATTCCAGGGATGAGCAAGAAATGAACAGCTAGAAGCTAAAGGCTGCCATTGCAAACCATCTGTGATCTGTGGTTTTGAGGGAGAGGGGCTGGGCGTCTGTTTCCACCAGCCAAACCTGGACTGCTGTTTGCCTTGCTTTTTGAAAAAAGAATCTTGTGCTTATCATGTGCTGATTTTCACTTATTTTCAACTGCCTTGGATGTCTGCTGTCAAGCAGAAAGGTGTGGTATTAAATAAATAAATAAATAAATAAATAAGGGTGCAATCCTATGCATGTTTAGACAGAACAAAGTCCTACAACTCCAAATGCTGGGAGTTGTAGGACTTTGTTCTGTCTAAACATGCATAGGATTGCACCCTAAATAAATAAGGTGTCATCTACATTTACATATGAGCCCACCCAAAATGCACATTCATCACCTGAGGCTGTTACATGTCCTGCCTCCTAGAGGGATGATGTAGGTGGCTACTCGAGAGAGGCCCTTTTGTGTAGCAGCATCCCTGACATGGAACTCCCTCCCCAGCGAGGTCCTCCCTTGAGTGGCTACAGAAAGCGCTGCCCTGGTGGCTTCCCCACCGTCACTGCTCTGATGGAACTCAGAGCAAAAGGGGGACATTCTTTGTGCATGTCAGAGTGGATCAGGGTAGGCTTTGGATCCACCAATTAGCATAACTATTTGCTCTCTCATTGGAACCAATCGCAGGGGGAGATTAAAAAGACAAACTAGCAGCAAGAGTGGGGGAAGGAACTAGGGCTGCCTTCATACAGAGCTTTTATACTGCGATTGAGATTGCTCCTTCATGGAAGTTTGCGGGCTCCTTACATGACGCTGTGAACCTCCAAGGCATCTCCTGCACGAAATGCCCTTTGTTCCGTTTTTAAATAGATCGCAGATCATGAGCTATCAAAGTACCCGCTGTGTTCTGCTTCAGTTTCCTCCGTGAAAAGAGGAAAAGCGGCAAGAAGAGGAGCGAGATCAGTGAAAGGTAATAGAAGACTCAGATACGGGGAGAAGGAGGGGGAAAGGAAGCAGGTGAAAAAAGGAGTTGTCGTGATCCAGCGTTTAAAACAGAAGTGGGAAGCCCCATTTTAAATGCAGGATTTCAGGCTGGTGTAGAGATGCCCAAAGCTTCTCCCGGCCCCGCCTTCTATTCTGGCTGGCACAAGTCCAATACGGCTTAGAAAGTGGCCGTCCCTCTGCCATGGATGTTCCCACCCTCCCCATACAATTTCTCTGCCCTTGATTATCCACCGAAAGTCTCCAACTTTTGTCATATTACTTGGAAATTATTTGGAAGTAATTACCTAATTGGATTTGAGTCATTCAGTGTTGGAGAGAAATACACAGTGGTAACGTTCAGCTTTTCTTTGTTCCAAAGCTTCTTTATTCCCATATTCTTGTGATTTAAATAATTATAATAAAATAATGTCGGGGGAGGGGACACAAAGTGGGATGTCATCTTGTTCCTTCAGCAATTGGCAGCCTCTGGAGCAAGACTTGGTTTTGCCTCTTTGCCGGGCAACTTTTGCAGCATTCCCAATGGGGTGACAATTCTACAGCACCTCATGGAGCTAGGAGTCTAATAAAATCCCGGCAGGCACAGTGAACCAAACATGCGGGGAGAAAGTGATCAGGTGTTGTTGTGTGTCTCTGATTTTTTTAAAAAAGGTCAGGCTATGCAAAAAGAAAGGGGGGGGAGCCGTTGCTGTTTTTGACATCAGGAGGTCAATTAGTGATCAATGTAATCGTTGTAAGAAAGACAGGCGGTTGTTTGCCCAAGAACCTCCTCCGCTAATAGATTGGAGGACAAATGTGTGTTTGAACAAGATAAGGCTGAGTGGAATGAGTCAATTAAACAGCCCCCCTGGTCCCTTCTGTGTACACAAAGGTGCCAGTTCACCCCTCAGAGCCCTGCCAATGGCTTTCCATGGCGTTCCATGGATGCATTAGCTTCTCCAAATGTATACGAAGCATAAGATGCAACGGAGGGGGAGATGTTGGAGGAAGCGGACACCTGGTCTCCATTGAGTCATGCCCATCTCATTACTTACATTGCTGTCAATTGTGGGCAAATTGCAGCCTCAACCTTTTCACTCGCTTCCAGATGGGAGGTGAGGAGCAGACAAGCGCATCCCAGGCTTGATTGGAACTGGTCCTATTTTGGAGAGAGACCACAGACATGCAAAAGCGTAGCAGGCCGCCATGTGCAGTGGGACCCCCGTGCTGAAAGGCGGGACCTTCATCACGTCGGCCCACTGCGGCCTCCCCAGTTCAGACTACCACGTGCCAAAAACAGGTGTGCTGGAGACAGGAGTCGACAGGAGAACACATACTTCCCCATGACTCAGACAAACAAGCAAAGCCAAGCCACAGGAGGAGATGAAGGCACTCCACACTCTTTCTCCCCCATGAAAACCAGCGAGGTTGTTCACTGCTGTGATTGTAAGATGAGGCCTGAATTGCATAGTGTGGTCAATACTCATCTGAGCTCACTAGCCTTGCCTTGTGTCCCTGACAGGACGGCTTGCAGTTCTCTTACAGTTCCCACCTCCTTGATGGTGGCCTCTACCCTGTACATGGTACATCCCTCCACCCCGGGGGTGTTGATCCTCAGGCTCAGGGTCCCAGTCCGGCCTTCTGGGGTTCCCCAAAGGGACACTCCCCCTTCCCTACATCACTGGGTGGTTACCACTTTTCCCGCCCACCTCCACCCCCGATCATATGGGGGCGTCCCAGCTTTTGCCTATTTTCTCTCATTCTTAAAGTTCGAAGTGTGTTTCCTAGGGCTTAGTTACTCCAAATATTTTCTCCGAATATTCTCCACCATTATATTCTAGTGGCTACCATTTCCATCCCCGCAAATGCCCTGGAAGGGCACTAGGTATGGGGCATTGTGGAGGATGCAAAATGAATGCCAGGCTGCCAGCGTGATTGCTGCTGTTGTCACTTGCAGCAACAGCCCACCCCCAAAAAACCTTAGGAAAAAAGACAGAAGCTGTGTTACCACCACCCCTAATGGTCAGCCAATTTGCGCACAGCTCCAGCTAACAACAAATCTGAAGATCAGAAGAGATCCTGTCTGAACAATCTGAGCTTCTCAGGGGGGTGTGGGGAGTTCCATGTTTTGGGTGCCACAGCAAAAAAGGCCTATACCTGGCGAAGCTTTGTAGAATGTACCAAGAAGACACAGCAGCTTCTTGTACAAGATGTTTGCTTCCTCAATGTGGTACCGTCCAGGTGTTTTGAACTACAACTCCCAACATGCCTCACCATTGGCCACACTGTGTGGGACTGATGAGAGTTGAAATACAAAACATCTGGAAGGCACCACACTGAGGAAGGTTGGGAGAGAGAGACGTAGGGGATCTCCACACCTCAAGTTTATTGCGCATTCATGGTTGCTCACTCACTGAACTGTGCAGGTCCATTAGATGACGTCCTTGTTGTCCAGTCATTATTCTACTGTTTCCTCCCACCTATCCCTTGTTTTCCGCAAACTGAAAAAATGGGGTATTTTTCCAGATATGGGCAAATGGAGCGCCATGTCCTCCCTGTGTATTTCTCCCCTAGCGTGAATGAAGCGCTGAGTGTGGTTGCTGGGGGCGTGCTCATGATGTTGAAGGTGGCGACGAAGGTCTGATGGGCGTTCAGCCTTCCCGCTCCTGTGCCATTTTGGCTCCTCGCCGTTTTCAGCCTGCCTGTTCAAAACAGAGCGGCGGCAGTGGGGGGGGGGGGGTGGCAGAGCAGAGGAGCAGCAGAGGGGCTGAGCGGCAGGGACTGGCCAAAAGCATGGAAGAGGGAGGTGGGGCCTGGGGAGATCGGGGGGGGGGGCTGTCCGCGTGTCAGTCCCCATCCACCAGTAATGTGCAAGGAGAGGGAAAGGGGCAGGACTGGACCCCAGGAGCGAGTATCGCTGAGCCTGGAGTGCGTGTAATGCCTTCTCTTCACAGAATGTCTCTTCACAGAAACATAACACGATGAGAACGGCCATCTACAGAGAAGGAAGCACGTGTAAGGGGAATCAGTTGTGATCCTGCATTTAAAACGGAAGTGGAAATCCCCGTTTTAAATGCAGGATTTTAGGCTGGTGTAGAAATCCCCGGAGAGAGAGAGAGAGAGGTGTATTTTAATGCTATGAAGAAACTAAGGCCCTTTCTTTTCAAAAGGTGTCAAATCTCTTCAGCAGTATTCTTTTGTGTGCTCTTTGGTGTGCCTTTATCCCATTTAATCATATGTGTTGTTTCTTTTTTGAATTTCTATATCAAGAGAATTAAGAGAAGGCCCGGAGCACGTGGTACAACCCTTTTTGCACAGAGTTTAGAGCACGGGTGGGCAATTTATGGCCCTCCAGACTAGGGCTGCCAGGTCTCTGGCCTCACCCGGAGTCTGCAGGTGGGAGCCCGGGGTGGGGGTTGGATCTCTGGGCGAGAGCTGTCCACCGGCTGCAGGGTTTTTCCCCCCTCTCCTTTTGTTTACACTGTTCTCTGGCTGACCAACAGTGAGCCAGCAAGGAAGGGAGCACGTGCGTCGGCCATTGGCCCTGCTTTTGTTCTGTTGCCTTGAAGCCACTGCCTGCCCTCCCGGCCATCCCACCTGCTTGGCCGGACACTCCCTCACTCGCTCGGGAAGCTTGCTCCGGCCTGCCCGGCCACTCACCAAATCAGCTGAGCTCGTCCCCCGACACGCTGGGCAGTGGCAGCTGCGGCTGCGTGAGCGCGGCTTCCCTGCCTGAGCAAAGCTGCTGGCCTCCAGAGCCAGCTTCTGAGGCATGCAGGAGAGTTTTAGGGGTAATGGCTGTAGCCCAGCTGGGGAGAGCCCACTCCCCAGCTGGGCTGGAGTGGTGGGTGGAGGAGGAGGAGGAGAGGGAAAAGTGAGCTAGGAAGCAGGAAGGAGGCTGAATTTCTCAGATCGGTGGGCGAGATCACTTTTGGGAGAAGGACTGGGGCCTGGAGCATGTGGTACAGCCCTTTTTGCACAGAGAGCACAGCACTGCCTCAAAATAGCAACAACAACAGCAACTCCTTACTGTGTGGAGCTATTGGGCAGAATGAAAGTGGTAGTCTGAGCAAAGGTGCTAGAATTTTTTGCCTGACTCCTAACCTGTGCTTTATATATCTATTCAGAAGTAAGCCCCAATGCGTCAATGGGACTTACTCCCAGGTAAGGGTGTATAAGATTGTAGCTTAAATGCCATTGTTTGCTCGCTCCTTTAAAATGCAGAATAATATGAGGCAATAGTCTTTTGATAGATACCGTTCCCCTTTGCAAGCTTGTTAAAACTGGAAGGCATAATAAAAAAGGGGTTTTCATCATACACCTTGGCATGTAATGCTTAGTTAGGCCCCGAGTTGATAGAAGTTGAGAAATAGGAATGTGGTCCTGCACTCAAAGATGTTTTTATTCAGCCCTTGGGCATATAAGCTGGTCTGTTGCTGAAGGGGTTTTGAACTGGTTGGCTGCTGTTAATGTTTTTATTGCTGTGTTTTTTATTTTTTTAATGTATTTGTGTTTATGTTCTGTTTTAATCAATATTTTGTTTGTAATCTGGATTTTATTATTTATTTTTGTTATTTTTATATATTTAAAACATTTGTATCCTGCCCTATATCATTCAGTTCTCAGGGTGGCGTACAAATAAAATAAATTTAAACAGTATAAAACAATAAATAATTTGACTTAATGACTGAACAACAACAACAAAAGCATATTAAACCATTAAACAAGCTAATATCAATAAAAAATAAAAAATAATAAAACAGTTAAAACAGTGTGCAACTTTAGGGAATTCAGTTAGCCCTCAAAGGCTTTGGTGGCCGTATTGAGTGCCATTTTGTGGCAGAAAGGTGGAATATAAATTAAATAATAAATAAACAATACATAAACAACAGGGAGGAAATATCCATGTGGTTGGCATGTGCTGGAGACAGATAGTTCTGCATTATTACTTTACACATAGCAGGAATGAGAAGTAAGATGAAGGCTGTAATCCTATGCATACTTACATGGGAGTAAACCCATTGAACTCAGTGAGACTTCCTTCTGAGTAAACAGGCATAGCAAGGACATTTGTAGCCTGTTCTGCCACTGCCAATAGTATTTGAAATCTATACAGTTCCTTACCCCATAATAGCAGCTGAATGGCTAAAAACACATATAGCGCCTTGTTCACTACTGCTCTGCGAGTGATGCTATTTGTACCTCCTCGTCCTGTTGTTTGCCTCAGTTTTGGAAGGGAGGTAATGCCCTAAATCCAACTGCTACTCCTAACTAGAGTAGACCCAGCGAATCAGTGGGAGCTTGGGAAGCCCACACTTACTGAAGTTCCATTGCGTCAGTGTGTCTACTCTGGTGGGGACTAGCAATTGGACTGGTGATCTGACCTGTTTCTGTTATAGCAAGAAGTGCAGAATGAGATACTGCTGGACCCAGAGTTGAGCTAATGGAGAATCCGAGCTTTCCTTTTTTAAAAAAAGGTTCTAGCCCTTACGGCTGCAAAGAAGACATCAGAAGTGTTTCAGCATTTGATTTATTTGATGGTGATGTAATCCACTTTTGTTTTTAAGAGACTTGTTTGTCAAATTAAAAAAAACAAACTGTTGGTTCTCTCTCCTCTTTTCCTACCTTTACTAATTTTGTAGTTGTGATTGTCCTGTCAACAGAAAGGGTGTAAACTTTTTTAAATGGAGCTGCTTGCTATGGACTCATCTCAATATCGTGCTGGGGCCCCTGTGTAGATGTCAGCAGAAGAACAACATTTCACATGACTGGGGGTGTTTCTACATTAAGCAAAAACCCCGCAAAAACCCACATCATTTCCAGAGCTTTCGGTTTCTTTGTGGGATTAGGAAGGGCCCCTTTACACGGCAGCCGCGTGGTTTGAACTGAGGGACTGCCTTCCTCCCTCCCCAGCATGTGTGCAAAGGAGCGGCGGGGGGGGGAATCTTATTTCCGTAGCTCGCAGCCCCCAGGAAACCTCTGACTTACTTCTGAGTAGACATAAAATGCAAGATTGAGCTGTAAGTCTGCAACCCTTGGCACACTTATGTGGGAGTAAGCGGCATTGAACTCAGTGGGACTTACTTCTGAGCAGACATAAGATCACCCTGTAAGTCTGCAACCCTCAGTACACTTACTTGGGAGTAAGCCCTACTGAACTTAATAGGGTGCTCTGAAACAACAGAGGACATTGCTTCTGAGCTTGGTGGGGTGGGGGATCAGATGTGTCTCCCTTCGTTGCAGGGAGGCATTTTACCTTCTTCTCCCTCCAACTGAGAAATACAGAGGCAGGAGACACAATTGGCAGGCGATTCTTGCCCTCGCGCCTGTCAAATCTCATCCTGACCGTTCCCCCAGCAACTGAAAACAATCGCCCACAGCAGGCAGACGGAGCAGTTTCTCCTGCTGTTGGAGAATTTCACAGGGAGGTCATGATGGCGCTCCTGTTCCGTGGGCTGGAAAAAAATACCACTTTTTTTGCATTTGGGGAAAACATGAGATAGGCTGGGGAAAATGGCGGGAGACACCCTGGAGGGTAATGGCATCATCTAAAGAGCCCGCAAACTTCCGAGAGAGAGCCATCTCAATAGCAGGATAAAAACTCTGTGTGATGAACCCCTGGGTGTGTTTTGACAGTGGCGGAAACAATGTAAAGATCCCACTATAGGATGTAGTATGTGGGCAAATATCGTACAATTTCTGTTGTGATTGCTATATATGTGTAGCAAATGCGGTCATGTTGGGTTTCCTTATGGTTACAGTTGGATGCAATGTTGCAGTGTAGCTAGCTATATTACAGTCTGAATTGAGGTATCTTGTGAAAAGAATAGTTGGCTTTCTTTGAACGGAAAATGATCAACACAAGAAGAGGCTATGGATTATTTTGGGAGGGATCCCCACTAGTCAAGCCTTACCAACAACAGCAGAATCCTAACTATATCTACTCAGAAGTAAGTTCCATTGAGTTCTATGGGGTTTAGGCTCCCCTCTTCCTACAATGGCCTTCTGGTGACTGGCCTGAAGGCACTTAAACCCTTCTTGACAGAAGTGAATAGGCTAGATTAAATGTTCCCTACCCAGGCTTTGTAAACAGTTGAGAAGGAATGATCCCCTCTCTTCAGCTGGACCTGGGAACACCCCCTTTTAGCTAAGATTTCTATCGTAATTTCCAACCAGAGAAGTATTTTCCCATTTGTTAGACTTCATGTTTTTTTTATTTGAATCACATGCTCTGAGCAGCTGTGGTTGATGCTTAATGTATCATGCTTAATGACATCCCCAGGGGCCGCCCCCCCTGTGACATCATCAGGGACCATCCCTAGGTCACAGGTTTGGGTCCTAAAATCTCAGAGCCTGGAATGTTCCAGGCCTGACAACCCTACTCCAGAAGTTTTGGCCTACAACTCCCATCAGCCCATGCAAGCATAGCCAATGAGGGGAATTATGGAAGCTGAAGGTCAAAACATCTGGAGGGCCCCAAATTGCCTACCTTTGGTTTAGGCAGAAGTTTGTTTATTTTTGAATTACCTGCATGTGCTAATTTTTGAAATTCCATTTTTTCTTGACTAATATGCTTCTGGATTTTGTGACAGTATATACGAGCTGATCTTCAAGTATACGAAAAAGGGAGGGGCTTGTTTCGTCCTTTTTGTGACTCAGTCCTATGATAAAATCACATCATTTACAATAATATTATCATATCTATCTAATCTGTTTTTCTCCCAGATAAACATGTTATTGTGATCCTACTTTGAGGCAGGCCTGGTTTCAGCAGGCAGCTTCCTTGGGCAGCTGATGGGGCATCAACACCACAGCAGGGCCCACCTCTGACACCCACCCTGGCCTTCTGACCAACACTGGGCAGTGAGCCCTCACTTTACTTTCCCACAGTGCCCTTGATACAGCATAATTCCAGGGAATTGTGGGAAACTTAAATAGCAGCAACACACACACACCCCTTTGCAGGGCCACTATTTTCTTATTTCCCACAAGGGCGTGGAGTGACACACCATCACGGGCATTATGGGAACATAAAATTGTGGCTTGCCACCTGGAGCTTATCTGAGTGCTGTTGCTCTTCACCACTGCCAGGTAAGTCCACTGACTTCGGGAGCCAGCAGAAATCACTCCGCCAAGGTCTCCTCCAAAGAGCAGGCCCTGCTTGGAAGTATGTTTCATTTATTTATGTATTTACTTCTGCCAAAAAATTGTGCTCAAGGCAGCTAACACTAAAATACAGATTAAAAACAAACTCTTAATTAAAACTCAACATCGAAACAAATAAATTAAAAGTACAGTTTAAAGTACAATGACAATAATCACAGCACCCAGCCAATTAAAACCCACTTCAGCTTATATGCCAAAGGCTTTGTTGTTGTTGTTGTTGTTGTTCAGTCGTTCAGTCATGTCCGACTCTTTGTGACCCCATGGACCATAGCATGCCAGGCCTTCCTGTCCTGCGCTCTCTCCCGGAGCGTGCTCAAGTTCATATGCATTGCATCAGTGATGCTATCTAGCCATCTCATCCTCTGCCGTCCCCTTCTCCTTTTGCCTTCAGTCTTTCCCAGCATCAGGGTCTTTTCCAGGGAGTTTTCTCTTCGCATTAGGTGGCCAAAATATTTGAGCTTCAGCTTCAGTATCTGTCCTTCCAATGAGTATTCAGGGTTGATTTCCTTTAGGATGGACTGATTTGACCTCCTTGCAGTCCAGGGGACTCGTAAGAGTCTTCTCCAGCACCACAGTTCGAAAGCATCAATTCTTCGGCGCTCAGCCTTCCTTATAGTCCAGCTCTCACAGCCATACATTACTACTGGGAAAACCATAGCTTTGATTAGACAGACCTTTGTCGGCAAGGTGATGTCTCTGCTTCTTACTATGCTGTCTAGGTGTGCCATAGCTTTCCTCCCAAGGAGCAAGCGTCTTTTAATTTCATGGCTACAGTCAGCGTCTGCAGTGATCTTGGAGCCCAAGAAAGTAAAACCTGTCACTGCTTCCATTTCTTCCCCTTCTATATGCCAGGAAGTGATAGGGCCAGATGCCATGATCTTCGTTTTTTTAATGTTGAGTTTCAAACCAGCTTTTGCACTCTCCTCTTTCACCCTCAACCAGAGGCTCTTTAGATCCTCTTCGCTCTCTGCCATTAGGGTGGTATCGTCTGCATATCGGAGGTTGTTGATAATTCTCCCAGCAATCTTAATTCCGACCTCTGATTCATCCAACCCGGCATTTCTCATGATGTACTCTGCATATAAGTTAAATAAGCAGGGTGACAATATGCAGCCTTGTCGTACTCCTTTCCCAATTTTGAACCACTCGGTTGTTCCATCTCTGGTTCTTACTGTTGCTTCTTGACCCTCGTACAGGTTTCTCAGGAGACAGGTAAGGTGGTGTGGTACTCCCATCTCTTTAAGAATTTGCCACAGTTTGTTGTGATCCACACAATCAAAGGCTTTCGCATAGTCAATGAAGCAGAAATAGACGTTTTTCTGGAATTCTCTTGCTTTCTCCATGATGCAGCGAACGTTGGCGGTTTGATCTCTAGTTCCTCTGCCTCTTCGAAACCCAGCTTGTACTTCTGGTAGTTCTCGGTTCGCATACTGCTGAAGCCTAGCTTGTAGGATTTTGAGCATCACCTTGCTGGCATGTGAAATGAGCGCAATTGTGCGGTAGTTTGAACACTCTTTGGCGTTGCCCTTCTTTAGAATTGGAATGTAAACTGACCTTTTCCAGTCTTGCGGCCATTGTTGAGTGTTCCAAATGTGTTGGCATATTGAATGCAGCACTTTAGCAGCAGCATCTTTTAGGATTTTAAATAGCTCAGCTGGAATACTGTCATTTCCGCTAGCTTTGTTGTTAGTAATGCTTCCTAAGGCCCATTTGACTTCACTCTCTAGAATGTCCGGCTCAAGTTCAGTGACCGCACTATCATGGCTATCAGGGACATGAAGATCTTTCCTGTATAGTTCTTCTGTGTATTCTTGCCACCTCTTCTTAATCTCATCTGCTTCTGTTAGGTCCCTGCCTTCTTTGTCCTTTATTATGCCCGTCTCTGCACAAAACGTTCCCTTGAGATCTCCGATTTTCTTGAAGAGATCTCTAGTCTTTCTCATTCTGTTGTTTTCCTCGATTTCTTTGCATTGTTCATTTAAGAAGGCCTTCTTGTCTCTCCTTGCTATTCTCTGGAACTCTGCATTCAGTTGGATATATCTTCCCCTTTCTCCCTTGCTTTTCGCTTCCCTTCTTTCCTCAGCTACTTGTAAAGCCTCATCAGACAGCCACTTTGCTTTCTTGCATTTCTTTTTCTTTGGGATGGATTGAGTTGCTGCCTCCTGAACAATGTTACGGACCTCCGTCCATAGTTCCTCAGGCACTCTGTCTATCAGGTCTAATCCCTGAAATCTATTCCTCACCCCCACTGTGTATTCATAAGGGATATGATTTAGGTCATACCTGAATGGTTTAGTGGTTTTCCCTACGTTCTTCAATTTAAGCCGAAATTTTGCAACAAGAAGCTCATGATCTGAGCCACAGTCAGCTCCAGGTCTTGTTTTGACTGACTGTATAGAGCTTCTCCATCTTTGGCTGCAAAGGACATAATCAATCTGATTTTGATATTGACCATCTGGTGATGTCCATGTGTAGAGTCGTCTCTTGTGCTGTTGGAAAAGAGTGTTTGCTATGATCAGCGTGTTCTCTTGGCAAAACTCTATTAGCTTTTGTCCTGCTTCATTTTGTACACCAAGGTCATGCCTGCCTGTTATCCCAATGATTTCTTGACTTCCTACTTTAGCATTCCAATCCCCTATGATGAAAAGGACATCTTTTTTTGGTGTTAGTTCTAGAAGGTGTTGTAGCTCTTCATAGAACCGATCAACCTCAGCTTCTTCGGCATCAGTGGTTGGGGCATAGACTTGAATTACTGTGATGTTGAATGGTTTGCCTTGGATTTGTACTGAGATCATTCTATCGTTTTTAAGATTGTAGCCCAGTACTGCTTTTTCCACCCTTTTGTTGACTATGAGTGCTACTCCATTTCTTCTAAGGGATTCTTGCCCAAAATAGTAGATATGATGGTCACCTGAATTAAATTCGCCCATGCCTGTCCATTTTAGTTCGCTGATTCCCAAGATGTCGATGTTCAATCTTGCCATCTCATGTTTGACCACCTCCAGCTTACCTTGATTCCTTGATCTGACATTCCAGGTTCCTAAACAATATTGTTCTTTACAGCATCAGATTTTCTTTTCACCACCAGACACATCCACAGCTGAGTGTCCTTTCGGCTTTGGCCCAGCCGCTTCACTCTTTCTGGCGCTACTTGGAAATACCCTCTGCTCTTCCCCAGTAGTATATTGGACACCTTCCGACCTGAGGGGCTCATCTTCCGGCGTCATATCTTTTAGCCTTGTGATATGTTCCATGGGGTTTTCTTGGCAAGAATCCTGGAGTGGGTTGCCATTTCCTTCTCCAGTGGACCACATTTTGTCAGAACCCTCTGACATGACCTGTCCGTCTTGGGTGGCCCTGCACGGCACAGCTTATGGCTTCACTGAGTTACGCAAGCCCCTTCGCCACAACAAGGCAGTGATCCATGAAGAGGCCAAAGGCTTACCTGAACAAAAACGTCTTTGCCTGCTGGCAGGACAACCTAGCTTTTCTTGGCAGGGAGTTCCAGAGCCTGGGAGCAGCTGCTGAGAAGGCCCTACCTCACAGCCCCAGCAAATATGCCTCTGATGGTGGTGGTAGTGAGAGACAGGCCTCCCCTGAAGATCTTAAAACCCAGGCAGGCTTGCATGGGAGAAGACAATATCTCAGGTAGCCTGGTCCCAAGTCCCATAGGGATTTGGAAGCCAATGGGACTTACTTCCAGATAAACATGTTCAGGATTAAGGTGTAAGGCCATTTTGGGGGAGAAAAACTATTTGCTGTGCAAGGTCTGAAATGAGATTACTGTATGAATCACCCATCCTGTAGTTTGGAACATAAATGGATTTACTTCATTGTAATGTCACCTTCAGAACAGAGCAGACGACAAGAACTCCACCGTGAACAAAAAAGTAATTCAATAGGAACTTCCCACCTCAAGCTCAGCAATGTGCCAGTGAAAAGGAGAGAAAGGAGCACTCCCATGATGGCTCCAAGGGTGTCTACTTTAATTGGAAGTAATGGCCCATGTCCAGCCTCCATCCACCATGAACACCCTGCTGTTTTCATCCTCCTCTTCCTCCCTGTGACCCAGCAAGATCTCCCAGGGTGGGCTTCATTTCCAGTGCTCCTGGCTAAACAGGAGGGGACTACATCAGACAGCCTTTGCCTTGGCCTCGTCTCCTCAGGAGTGGGAGAAACGGCTGGAGATCAGGTTCACGGCTAAGCCTATGAGTCCCTTGCTCAAGGAGACAAGGCAGCAGTGTAAGCTTTTGTATTAATAGGACGCATTGTCATGGCTAGGCCAGCCAGAGCTGTGGATATTCTATATATGTCACTCAGGTTCTTATAGTCCATTTCCTTTGCTGGGCAAAATATCAAAGATTTACAAGCTCTGATCTAGAAAATATCATCTGTTCATAGAAACATCCCCCCCACCCCGTTACATCAAGTGTGAATAATCCTGGTGACGACATCCAAACATGCAGACACCTCATCAAAGGATGACGGAACCCACTATTCATAACGGCATGCCTTGTCCCATTGGCATCCCTTTTTGATAGCACACAAGGCACTATCAGGGCTAGCCTAAGGCATTTTGCTGCCTGAGGTGAAGGACAAGACCTCAGAAAGGCTGGATCTGGCCCGCGGGCCTGAGGTTCCACACCTCTGCTTTAGCAGCGTTTGCCTTGGTGTGCGTGGATGTCATTTTGTACCAATCTACCACAGATCAAGCGCAAGAACAGGAATGGAGTTGCAGCATGGCTCCACTCTAGGGTGGCCATTTACACATTGCCAAAAGAGAGGAAATGCATTGCCCAAAAAGGAGGCCAAAAGAGGATACCAATCACTATAAAATTTGCACGTGCTGATTTATATGTTCAGTTCAACCTTTACTTGCTTAAAACCAACAGTCATCACAAAACAGGAGAGAAAAAAGGAGAACCTCCCATCCACAACAGAGAATCAATCAATTTGCATCACACACACACACACACACACACACACACACACTTATACATAATTCCATCTAATTTTGAAAGCAGTTATTGCAAATAATGAAACTTGATGCATAACATCAAGAACCAGTGCGGAATATTCACCCCGTTCTGGTCCGGCAGTCCGTGGTGGGGGGGGGAGGCAATCCATCCCTCCCCCTTGGAATCCTTCCCAGCTGCAGCTGGACTTCTGTTCCAGCCATTGTTGGGCTGCGGCCGCAAATGGCGGCCGCTACGCCGGCCACCATTTGCGTCCCTGCCAGGCCGTGATAGGCTACTTAAGTATTTATGTAGCCTATCACGGCAAAGAGCACGCATTTGCATCCCCGCTTTAGCCGTGATAGGCTACGTAAATATTTACATAGCCTATCACGGCTAAAGCAGCGATGCAAATGGCGTCCTGCATAGGGGACGCCATTCGCAGCCGCACAGCGGAGCGGTAGGGAGCAGCGGCCAGATCCAGACCTGCCAGAGGCAGGTAGGATCCAGTCTGCGGGGACTTTGCGGGGTGGCAGGGGGGAGCAGTCCATTCCGCCACGGACTCCGGGGGGGGGGGGCGGATTCTTCAGAATCCGGCCTCACTGGAGTCCGTGGCGGAATTCTCTGCCATCCCTAGTGTGGTGTAGTAGTGAGACTATTGGACTGGGAGCCGGGAGATCCAGGTTCTAGTCCCCATTCGGCCATGGAAGCTCACTGGGTGACTTTGGGCCTGTCACAGACTCTCAGCCCAGCCTACCTCACAGGGTTGTTGTTGTGAGGATATAATGGAGAGGAGGAGGAGGATAATGCAAGCTGCCTTGGGTTCCTTGCAAGAAGAAACAAGGTGGGATATAAATGTAATAAACAAACAAACAAACAAACATATTTGTTCTGGAGAGCTAAAAGCATATAAATGTTCTCCAAATCTGACATCTCAGAACAAGAAAATAAAACAGGATAAATCTCTCTCTCTAGGTGCCCTATACAATGGGCAGTACAACAAATAACGACAAATATCCTCCACTTCTCGCCACCCACGGACGCAGAAACATTGGTCCCATGGAACTTTAAGGAACCTTCCTTCCAAACAAGCAGTAGCCATAGTCTGAAGATGCAGCTTGACAAAAACCTTCCTTAATAAAGGAAATGTAAGATCACGTAAATGCTGCTGCAAAGTATGATTTACTTATGCCTGTACCACAAAGAAAACCTGGTGATTGCTAGGTTTTCCATATCCCAGTTGCAGTCTTTGTTGAACACCTTATCCTTGATCATTTTTTTTAATCTCTTCAAAATCAGTTGTCCCTCAAAAGTAGGGATGGACAGACTCACCTGCGCCCGGCTTCATTAGGCGCTCGCCAAGCCACTCCCACCACTCACCCCTTGTTGCAGCATCATGCAAGCTTTGTTGCAGCCCATTGAGCACCCGACAAATCTGCAGGGCTGCCCGTCCTCCTTGCGAGCTACCACTGTGCATAACAATGGCAGCTGGGGCTCTTCCAGGTAGGTAATGTTGCATAATTGGCGGCTGTAAAGGGCCCATTTATTCACCCTTACAGGTGTGAATGCTCCATGCCAGGATGGAGTGAATGCTCCATGCCATCCATTCACAGGATGGAGCATTCACACATTCCAGGGCCAGATGAACTGCATCCTAGAGTAATAAAGGAACTGGCAGAAGAACTCTCGGAACCGCTGTCTATTCTCTTTGAGAAATCAAATAATGGAGGATGGGGGAAGTGCCAGATGACTGGAGGAGGGCTAATGTTGTCCCTATCTTCAAAAAGAGTAAAAAGGAGGAACCTGGGAACTACAGACCAGTCAGTCTGACATCAATCCCTGGGAAAATTCTGGAGCAGATGATAAAGCAATCCATCTGGAAGCATCTTGAAAACAATGCCGTGATTACTCGAAGCCAACATGGATTTGTCAAAAACAAGTCCTGCCAGACAAATCTGATCTCATTTTTTGATCAAGTAACCTCCCTTGTAGACCATGGGAATGCTGTAGACATCATATACCTCGACTTCAGCAAAGCTTTCGACAAAGTGCCCCATGATATCCTGATGAGCAAACTAGCTCAAAGTGGGCTAGATGAAACAACGATCCGATGGATCCACAGTTGGCTGCAGAATCGGACTCAAAGAGTGCTGATCAATGGGACCTTCTCAAACTGGGGAGAGGTAATGAGTGGGGTACCACAGGGCTCAGTCCTGGGCCCAGTGCTCTTCAACATTTTTATTAATGACTTGGAGGAGGAGGTGCAGGGAATGCTGATCACATTTGCAGATGACACAAAATTGGGCGGGATAGCTAATACTTTGGAAGACAGAAACAAAATTCAAAGTGATCTAGATAGACTGGAGCGCTGGGCAGAAAACAACAGAATGACATTTAATAGGGATCAATGCCAACTTCTGCACCTAGGAAAAAGAAACCAAATGCACAGTTACAAGATGGGGGATACGTGGCTCAACAACACTACAAGCGAGAAAGATCTTAAAACTGTTGTCGATCACAAGCTGAATATGAGCCAACAATGTGATGTGGCTGCAAAAAAGGCAAATGCTATTTTGGGCTGCATTAATAGAAGCATAGCTTCCAAATCCTGGGAAGTACCAGTTCCCCTGTACTCAGCACTGGTTAGGCCTCATCTGGAGTACTGTGTCCAGTTCTGGGCACCACACTTTAAGAAGGATGCAGACAAACTGGAGAGGGTTCAGAGGAGGGCAACAAAGATGATCAGGGGACTGGAAACAAAGCCCTATGAAGAGAGACTGAAAGAACTGGGCATGTTGAGCCTTGAGAAGAGAAGACTGAGGGGAGATACGATAGCACTCTTCAAGTACTTGAAAGGTTGTCACAGAGAAGACGGCCAGGATCTCTTCTTGATCATCCCAGAGTGCAGGACACGGAATAATGGGCTCAAGTTACAGGAAGCCAGATTCCGGCTGAACATCAGGAAAAACGTCCTGACTGTAAGAGCAATATGACAATGGAACCAATTACCTGGGGAGGTGGTGGGCTCTCCCACACTGGAGGCCTTCAAGACGAGGCTGGACAGCCATCTGTCAGGGATGCTCTGACTTGGATTTCTGCATTGAGCCAGGGGGTTGGACTCGATGGCCTTGTAGGCCCCCTCCAACCCTACTATTCTATGATTCGATGATCTGCAATGTTGCATAAATACGCCCTTTACGGCTGCCAACTAGACAACTTCATCTACCCGGAAGCGCCCCAGCTGCCATTGTTGCACACAATGGTGGCTCACTAGGGAGGCCAGGCAGCTGCCGGGCACTCACTGAGGCAAGGGATGCTCACTGAGTGGGTCTGTGAGTGCCCTGTGGTTCAGTGAGCAGGGCCCAGGAGGGTGGGTGAGGGGGAGTCTGTTGGACTCCGCCCCTCTTGCAGACTCTCTCAACATTCCTATGCAAAAGTGAGGTCAGACTGATATGTATAGTTGCAAATTTAGAAATAATGACTATAATTGTAGACAGAAATACAAAACCTCCCCTTCCTGGGGAAGGCTGTGACGAAATGAGCTGTGTGCCTGCTGTCCAGGCACTAACTGTTGAAGAACAACTGCAAGTGTAACCCACTGGTATATTTTTCTTTAAGAATTCTGAGGGAATATTCCTGCACATGCTCAATAAAGGAGTGAGATAGGGAGTGGCCACCGTTTTAGGCAGTTACCAGAATTGCAGTATAGAAGAAGCTTGCTCCCTCCTCCCTGTAAGGCCCTGAACCTTTGAGACAGGGCTGTTTAGGTTGTTCCTGTGTTGCTGGATCTTGATCTATTTTTGAGAAGATTGCTGCGGAGTGTGGGAGTGAACGGAGTAGAGACTGTTTCTTTCTTCAGTCAGCAGAAAAAATCAAGCTTTAGAGAGAAGTTCTGTTTATGTTTTTGTTGTGGACTCAAGCTGAAAAGACAGACAGAACTTTGGGAGGGCTGTGCTCTGTGTTATTGTTTTGCTGGGTTATGCATGTAAAACTATTACATGTGCATTATTATTGTTTATAATTAAGATATTAAAATATATGTTAATTGTCCCTGTACAAAGCTTTTGCTGTGAGCCCTTTTAGAGACCCTGCAGAAAAGTGTTACACAAGGCCTCTGCTTTCCCTTCTTCAGGTTCTTTTTCTTTCTAACGGACTTGGCCTGGACAGCCCTTCAAAGGGAAGGCATTGTCAAATAGAGGACGGTCCTCTGACAACCCTTCCAATAGAGGACTGCCTTCAGTAAAGTAGTACACATGGCAACCCTATGCTGTCATTCTTGTGTGCCAGAGTCCAAACATATAGTCCAAACATCCTTGCAGGAATGTCCACGAGAACAGTTTGTCCATCCCCAGGTCCTATCTGCTTCCAAGATCTAATCTCCTTCTTCAAAGAGAGGAGTGGAAAGCTTCCCCCCGCCAACCCCGTTCCTGGTCTTCCATTTAGAAGTGGGGGTGGGAGGTGACTGAAAGAGGGCGAGCTGTTTGCACACTCTCTTACTTCAGAGCATTCTGCATTTCCCTGTGTAAACAGAAGGGCCCGAGAGGGACCATTTGGCTGCTCCCGCTAATGCATACAGTGGTCCTGTCGTTCAGGAGAGCGTGCAAATGTCAAAATGCTGTCTAAATACTGCAGTCGGAACAGCTCATGGGATGGGTCAGGTGTGTTCCGGGCCTGCCGCCGAGAGGAGCAAAAGGCAGCTTTCCATCCCATTTGCTAGGAAAGCAATCAAGGGCAATTTTCTGAATGTCGCCCAACGGATCTCCCGTGGAATGGAAATGCTTTTTGGCTGAAGCACAAAGGAGGAAGGGTAGAGCGGAGAACGGGGCTGGAGGGGCATGTTGTGCAACCCACCCACCCACGGCTCCTGATGCCAGAAGATTAGCGGATTGATCGCATCGCACAACTCAACAGTAGATGTCTGTGTTGTGTGGCTGCAGCAGCATCTGAATGTAGCTACTTCCCTGCTTAGCATGCTGGGAAAGAGCATCACTGTAAACGGCTGGGAAAACTTTGCTTCAATGAAGCACAATCCTATGCATGTTTCGACCGAAAAAAGGCGTACAACTCCCAGCATGCCCCAGCCAGCTGGCTGGGGCATGCTGGGAGTTGTAGGCCTTTTTTCGGTCGAAACATGCATAGGATTGCGCCTTTAGCTGCAAAACATCTTAGAACAGCCTTTTCTCTGTCGAAACATGCATAGGCTTGCACCTTTAGCTGCAAAACATCTTAGAACAGCCTTTTCTCTGTGTAAACATGCATAGGATTGCGCCTTTAGCTGCAAAACATCTTAGAACAGCCTTTGTCTAAACATGCATAGGATTGCGCCTTTAGCTTAGAACAAAAATCTTAGAACAGCCTTCTCCAACTGGCCACCCTCCAGATGCATTAGACTACAACTCCCATCATGTGCAGCCAGCATGGCCAGCAGTGCTGGCTCGGGATTGTGGGAGTTGTAGTTCAGTGCAACTGAAGGCTGCCCAGTTGGGGAAGGACGCCTTAGAATTTGCAAAGATTTTGGTTCCTGACCTGCCTTAAAAAAAAAAACATTGCAGTATGATGAAGAAACGTTACATTCCCATTTCTATATTACAGTTTTCTTTTCTTTTTTTCATCCCTAGATCTGCTGAAGCACAATTTGGAAGGAAACTTGGAGTAGCTTGTCATAACATGATTTTCCTTCTGAAGCACCAAATCCACATTCTCCTAATTCAGAACTATCCCCAAATATTCCCAATTATGGATACTACTGTATCCATAACCTTTTGGAAAAATACAAGGTGTAAGTGTAGCAATAGGGGAGGAAAAAATGCATACCAAAAGATGTATATTTGGAAAAAGTACACAAAAAATGTGAATATCAGTGAAAAATTCATACCGAAACACACATGCTTGCAGAAATGCATATATTAGGAGAAATGCACATGGTAGTGTGTATGGATGTTTGTGCATACTTCTACAGAATTGCAAACTGGCGCAGAAATGGGAAGAAATGAACTTGGAGGTTGGAAAATTGAGGAAATGAGGAAAAATAAAAGTGACAGATTCATCAGTCCTGATATGAACATAGTGAATGTGGCAAGTTGATATGTACGAAAAATAGGGCTGGATCTCTGATAGAGGAAGCTCCTTCCAGCGCAGGAAGGGAACCGCTAGCCCAGGAGTGAGCAACTTCTCCAGTCCAGGAGCCAGTCCGCCCACCCCGGAACACACCTAGGGGATGCACTCCTGCCAACGCACCACTGACATTTCCACTGACATTCAGTGGCACAGCAGCAAAATAAGCCTGAATGTGGGTGGCAACCCAGGGCTATTTTGCCAGTGGTATTGGTGGAGAAATGGTGGCCTCACAAGAGGTCAGGGGGCATTTATTTATTTAGAATATTTGTATACCGTTCCATATCTAGAACAGATTTTGGAGCAGTGAGCACGAGAGATAAAATAGTAAAAGGATAAAAAGATTAAAATATCAGATTAAAATTATGCTATTTTAAAAACAGAATACCAATAGAAACCGTGACTGGTCAATTAAGGAAGGCCTCCCAGAACAGTGCTGTTTTCAGGAGGCACCGGAAACAATGCAGTGTTGGTGCCTGCCTGACCTCCAGGGGCAGGGAGTTCCAAAGAAAAAGGGGGCCACCACGCTGAAGGCTCTTCTCCAGGTGGACTCCAATCGGGCCATAGGTCCATGTGGAAGCCATGTGTTGCCCACCCCTGCTTTTGACCCAACCTGTTGTGGTTTTAAAAAAGAAGTCACATTTCAAAAGCAATAAGTGAAATACTTTTCATTTCAAAATTTCAAATTCTGCCATTTTGCCTAGCTTTAAAAAAAAATGAGCAAAATTGCACGTCACCCCATTTGGACATTCTGAAGTGGGCAGATAAGGCCTGTCTTCTAGCACAAGGCAAGGTTTGTTCCATGATCCCAAGAGAAGCATTTCCTGTCAGCCACTGCTCACACAGAGAAGGGTGGTGTTGCTGTTTTGACTATTAGCTTTTCTACACAAAGCTGTTAATCGGCCGTTAATCTGCTGTTTCTACTTTCGGTTTCGTCATAGAATTGAGATCCGAGCACTACATCAGGAGCATTTCCTTGCCTGCTTTTCTGCTACATACTCTCTAGGTGGTGCTGTGGCATAGTGAAATAGTGCAAATACACAAGAGGAAATAGTATTTTCACTTTCACAATTAAATGCTGCATTTTTGATGCTCTAAAAAAAACTCACTGAAAACTCTTTAGACACAGAAGTGAAACTGGGGGGTCACAGCATCATCTAAAGCAGGGGTCCCTAACCCACGGGCTGCGGACCAGTACCAGTCCGTGGCCTGTTAGGGACTGGGCCGCAGGAGGGGTGTGGGAACCCCCCCTTACCTTGGGTCCATGGGGGGGAGGCAATCCGTCCGTCCCCCCGCCCCGGAATCCTCACCGGCCCTGGCCGGCTCCGCTCTGCGGCGAGTCCACGGAGCTGCCGGCCAGCTCCAGCCCTGTTCTTTGCAGTAATAGCCTATTACTGCAAAGAACAGGGACATAAATGGCATCCGCTACGCGGACGCCATTTGCGTCGCAGCGGCCGGAAGTCCTCCCCCAGCCAGAGCCAGCCGGCAGCTCCACAGCGAGTCCAGGGCCAACGAGGATTCCGGGGGCAGAGGAATGGATCCCCCCCCCACGGACCCAAGGTAAGGGGAGTTCCCACACCCCTACTGTGGCCCAGTGCCATTCCCCCCCCCCCCGGTCTGTGGAAGAATGGTCTTCCACGGCCCAGTCCCGGGTCCCAAAAAGGTTGGGTACCGCTGGTCTAAAGAACCCATAGACAACTGTGAATACGGAATGACAATTGCACGATAAATGCCTCTTGTAGAAAAATGTACCATTCCTACATTTTGTAAGAATGGTAACCGGCACATTGATGGTCTGACGTCTTCTTGCTCTTAAAGTCTAGGGCCTACTATTGCGATGAAACATGGCTCCTTACCGTGAGCTTCCTTTGTAATTATATTGCAAAGACTGAGGTGCCGGGGGAGGGACACGTACAGGGGACCACTGACAAGTGGCAGATGGTGCTTAACCCTTCTCCCACCTGCTGCTTAGCCCCTGCAAATCCCCCTCCCAAGCACTTTTTCATTTAATTTCCCAAGCACAGCTGTGGAAAAATTAGAGGAGGAGGGAGATCCATGGGGCCTTTGCAGCTGAGAATTGGCAGGCGTGGGAAGGATTAAGCACATGCCAAGTTAACATCTAGTTCTGCCTTAACACACAAAAGAACAAGCAGAACAAATATGATTAATTTGCCCTGATCATTAGGACCAGCTGTGACGCCATTGTCATCTGGAAGCATATCTTGCTTCTCTTTCGTCTGGCCCTCCTAAGTCCTGCTGAGTGCAAATAATGAACCATTTATCCTTCACCTCCCAAACTACAGCACACAGTCGAGAGAATCCCTTTGTATCAATGGTATTGTTTGCTGCCTTGTCCCCCCTGCCCCCCTGTATCGCCTTACCGAGGATGATTTATGGAGAACCCTGTCTGGTTCCATTTGCAATTGCTTCAGGAGAGGAGAGGTCAGCCTCCCCTTTCGACATCTGGCATACCCTTGCTTTTTCAGCTATGATCACATATCTGCCCTGCCTACTAAAAAAGCTGCAATCCTATGCAGGCTCAGCTGGTGGTAAGCCCCACTGAACACAGTGGGATTTACCTTTGAGTAGGCATACATAGGATCTGCCTACTAGACTCTGTACAAGCTTGAATTGAGGCTTTAGGACAAGGGTGTTGAACCTCAGGCCTGTGGGCCAAATCTGGCCTGCGTGGAGATCCTCAGATGGCCACACACCCCTTCACTGGCCCTGCCCCCTTTCTTCCAACCACCAACAGTTTTGTGGTTTCCCAGATTTTGCGCAGTATTTTCCCATTCTAAGGGAGCAATCCTACGTCCCCCCAGACAGCGTCTGGGGGGACAAAGGATTGTTTGGTTTCTGGGCTCCAAAGGTGGAAACAGGGCTCCGACCTCGGAGCCCAAAAACTGTGCTCCCCTCCCCCTCCCCCTTGTAGCCAGTGCAGTTCTAGCTACGTCTCCACTGAACAAATTGGCAGAATTTAAATTTTGAAAAGAAAATGTTTCACTTATTGCCTGAGGGAGAGGGGGAGTCACTGGTGCTTAGCACTATGAGTGAGGGACCCAAAGGTCTTGACGATCAACCCCTTGGCACAAGCAGGGAATAACCACACACCAGTCAGTTCCCCACAAAACAGGTCATGCAGTTCAGGCCATCCAGAGATGATAACAAGGAAGCAAACAACTGCCTAATGGACCTTGTAGAGCAGCAGCTGGTGAGAGATAAACCAGTGAGCTGAACCGCATTCGACAAGGGAGCCGGAGCTGGGGTGGGGAGATGAGATCCAAAGGTCACCAGTCCACCCAACCTGCAGGAAAACGTTTCTGAGACCGACTAGGACGATCTGTCCAAGTATGAGATGAGTAGGGCCATTAGATGGTGCAAAAAGAATAATGTTTATCGCAATGCCTCTGCCATTGCTCGCTCTCCTCTTTCTTTGAGCGAATTATGCATGTATCTCTTTGACTGATGAATTTAGATTCCGCTTCACAAACGAATTGACAGAAGCCGCGTACAAAGCAAAAGCAGAATGACAAACGTCAGAAAATAAAACATGAAACGCGTAAAGCGTCCATTTCATCACAGCGTAACCAGCAGCATCCCTGATCAAGAAAAATTCAAGCAAGGACGTGGCAGCAATGATGAGAAAGAGGGTGATGAGCTACAGCAGCTGGTGACAGTGGTGGTGAGGCTGTAGCTGTTGAAGGTGTCTTGCCCCCAAACTGGGCAAGTCTCCCCTTCTCCAGGCTAATGTGCCCAATTCCTTCAAACTTTCCTTACATGACTTTTTCCCCTACAACCCTGACCACCTTCGCTGCCCTCCTCTGAACTCGTTCAGATTTTCCCTACGTCCTTCTTTAAAGTGCAGTGCCCAGACTGGACACAGTACTCCAGATGAGGCCTGCCTAGTGCGGAATAAAGTACTTCCGGTGACCTGGAAACTATGGTTTAATTAATGCAGCCTAAGACTGCATTCGTCTAGGAGCTCCAGGTGGCATACAAAACTCTGTCCCCAACTCTTTCATTTTATCCCCACAACAACCCTGTGAAGTAGGCTAGACTTCGAGAAAGCCACTGGCCCAAGGTCACCCAGTGAGCTTAATGGTTGAGTGAGGGATTTGAACCTAGGTCTCTTAAGATTGCCAGGCATCCTCTTTTACACAGGACAGTCCTCTATTTGAAAGGCTGCCAGCAGACAGTCTTCTATTTTGAAGGTGTCCAGTCCAAGTCCAGTTAAAAAAATAAAATAAAAAGGGAGAACTGGGCCTTGAATCAACAGTTAACACCTGGACAGTAGTCTAAACAGGCAGGGACACATCATGTCACCTGGTCACAGTCTTCCACACATTGCTGAGATGTACTGTATTTTGATTTAAATTATAACAACTTCCAAATTTGCATATATACCTATAAATTAATATATGCAAATTTTACACAAATTACTGTCCTCTTTTTGTCCTCCTTTTTGGTGATGCATTTCCTGTTTCAGGGAAATTCATCAGTGGCCACTCTAATCTCATTGCTCCCAGTCAGGGGCGTTGCTAGGTTTTTAAAAGATCCGGAGCACAGGCCATAACACAAACTTGCATATATATAATATATATATATCTGAGTCTAAGCGCACCTCGTGTGTGTGTATGTGTGTGTGATGTATGCATGTGGTGTATACATTTCATACCTACATACATAAGAAGTGTGCACTGACCCCCCCACCCCACCAACTCAGACCTTGATTCAGCATTTTAGAAAACATCCTGCTTCTGCTGGGGCCAGTTTGTAGTTGGACCACTTCAGCTCAGTGCCTGTCAGGGTTGGATCGAAGTCCAGAGAGCCCCAAAGCAGTTCTGATTCTGAGGAAGAGTTAGAAACCAGCCTCAGAAGAGGAACCCACATGCATTTCAGAGGAGCAGCCAGGGGGAGACCCCCTCCCGGTACACATTCCTGAGAGTGATAGTGACCCTGGCAGGGAGAGGGTGGAGCAACAGAAGTTTCTGAACGCTAAGCGCCAGCGCACCCTCAAGCGCGAGATGGCAGGCGCTGAGAGGCAGTGCGCAGCCCACTTGGTGCGATGGTTACAGCGGCACCCCAATGCCCCACGGGAAAGGGGTGGACTCTCTCCTCCTAGCTCATAAGTACAGCTGTTTCCCACCTTCCCCTCCAAAGAGAGATCAACTGATTCCTAAGGTTAGAACCCCCGAGTAGGCAACTCTCTTAGGTCTCACTGGTAGGATCAAGCAATTATTAATGATCTGTAAGCATCATTAGGTTGAATGGGATTGGGAATAAAACCTTGGAAAAGAGCCCTATTGTCTGCGTGTTGATTCTGGCTACCTGAGGATTTCAGAAGGCAGCAGGGGCGACCTCCTGACAGCGCCAAACCTGAGTCAAGGTTTGGAAAAATGAGTCTTTATGCTTCCTGTTGACTACCATGGGAAATTAGAAAAAAAAACTGTACCTTTTTTCTCTTGGTCAGATCTGGATAATAATTTCAGGCATAGTGGCCCCCTAGAACAGGATTATACCTGCCCAATCTCAGAAAATGCTTTCGAACTGTGGTGCTGGAGAAGACTCTTACGAGTCCCCTGGACTGCAAGGAGGTCAGATCAGTCAATCCTAAAGGAAATCAACCCTGAATGCTCATTGGAAGGACAGATACTGAAGCTGAAGCTCAAATATTTTGGCCACCTAATGGGAAGAGAAAAGTCTCTGGAAAAGACCCTGATTCTGGGAAAGACTGAAGGCAAAAGGAGAAGGGGACAGCAGAGGATGAGATGGCTAGATAGCATCACCGATGCAATGAATATGAACTTGAGCACACTCCGGGAGAGAGCGCAGGACAGGAAGGCCTGGTGTGCTATGGTCCATGGGGTCATGAAGAGTCGGACACGACTGAACGACTGAACAACAACAACAAATGTCAGAAAAATAGGTGCAGGGTTTATATTTTGATTTTCTTTTAAAGGGAACTGCCAATAACATTTTTATTTCTTGGAAGAATTGGATAAAAAATTCAGGAAGCATTGCCCCATCAGAGGAGATTGTACCTGCCAAATTTCAGAATGATAGCCACAAGGGTTTTTGTGCAAGGGGGGCCTTGACATTTTGAGGTCTCCAAAAGAGAACATACTTCTCTCCCTATTTTCCTTGTGGACCATTGTTCTGAAAATTACAGACAGCCTAGAGATGTCCCTAAGTAAGAAACCAGCAAAGTTTCAGAAGGATAGGTGCAGCAGGTCATGTGGAAGGGGAGTTTTCCAATTTGGAGGAGGGAGTGATTTGCTTTCCCTTCCCTTCCCCCCTTCCCCAATAGTTTCTGGGTAAATTTGTATGAAAATGCACCGGTCATTAGGAGGTGTCCCCCAGGCAAGAAACCTGCAAAGTTTCTGAAGGATATACATGCATGCAAATTTGGAGTTACTAGAATTTATTTACATTTCAACAACGTTAGCAGCAGGGGAACATGGGTGGGAAGGTGCGATTGCAGTCATGTACTGTTTGTGGGTTCCCGTGGGCATCTGGTTGGCCACTGTGTGAACAGAATGCTGGACTAGATGAACCTTGGTCTGATGCAGCACATCTCTTCTTATGTTCTTAAATATAGCGTGCCTCTAAGCATGTGCAGAATGTTTTTATTTCACCACTGAGCACTTACATTCTCCCCCTACCAATTCTGTTCCCCTCCATGCAACCATCCCTCCTCATCCTACCATTCTCCAGCAACTCTTCATCAAAACAGATGTTTTGTGCAACTCCTTTCTACCTCCTCCTTCTTATGCACAAGCTCTCATTGTATCTTCCTCCCCATAACTTCATTTGTGCCAAGACTTCACCAGGATTCAGCCAGTGAGTCTGTTTTCAAAACTAGGGCTAAGTTATGGAGAAACTCTGAGCATGTACTAAGTGCCTTTCCCTCACCACTGAAGCTGACATTCATGAAAAAACAAACAAACCCACAAATGACAAAACATGCACAGGACTGAGCTGAAGGGGTAGTCGATCCATTATCTACCGAGAGTCCTTGGTCTTCACCAGACCCCCTCTCCGGGAGACCAAGGTTGTTGAGTGCATGTACTGGAGGTTGGGCCCGAAGGGCACTCTGGGGATTCTGCTCGTGTACCGTCCACCCCGCTGCACGACTGACTCCCTGGCCGAGGTGCTTGAGGTGGTCTCTGATGTGCGTGTACAGTCCCCTAACTTACTGGTGTTGGGGGACTTCAACGTACATTCGGAGGCCATCCTCACAGGAGCAACTCGGGACTTCATGGAGACCATGGCCTCCTGGGAGCTGCACCATATTCTAACTGGGCCCACCCATGTAGCCGGTCATGCACTAGACCTTGTGTTTGTTTCTGGAGAAGCGGGGAGTGATCTGGAAGTCGGGGGTATATCCACCACCCCCTTGTCATGGTCAGATCACTATCTGGTGATGTTGGACTTCTCGGTTCCACAACCCCTCCGCAGGGGTGGAGGACCCATTAAAATGGTCCGCCCCAGGCGTCTTATGGATCCAAATGGATTCCTGCACGCGCTTGGGGATTCTCTGGGGCATGCCAACGGCCACTCGGTCGAGACCCTGGTGGGTGGCTGGAATGCCGCAATCACTGGGGCATTAGATCGGGTGGCTCCGAAACGCCCTCTCCCCCTGAACAGGGCTCAGACTGCACCATGGTTCAATCCGCGGTTATGAGCTCTGAAACAGGAGGTGAGACGGCTAGAGCGCCGGTGGCGGAAGTCTCGCTCCAAAGACGATCAGACACGGGCTAGAGCTATATCTTCAGCCTATCACGTGGCGGTGAAGGCAGCAAAAAAGGAATATTATGCTGCCTCCATCGCGTCTGCAGAGTGCTGCCCCAGGAGGCTGTTCCAAGTGGTCCGGAGCCTGGTTGGTCCTGTGGCTCCGGAACCACTGGAGCATTCTAAGGCCTCCTGTGAGGCTTTGGCAAGGCACTTTGCAGATAAAATTGATCAGATTAGGTGTGTTACTCTGCACACTGTGGATACAGTTAGTGAGCAAGAGGCGGCCTGTGGCAAACGGGTTTTGTGGGATCGGTTCCAGCTTCTTCCTCCTGATGAAGTGGACAAGGTGCTTTCATCTGTAAGGCCGACCACCTGCTTACTTGATCCTTGCCCATCTTGGCTCATTATGAGCTTCAGAGAGAGACTGGGTGAGGGGATCAAGGCAGTGGTGAACGCCTCCCTTGAGGAGGGAGTGATGCCATCAGCCCTCAAGGAGGCAGTGATAAGACCGCTCTTAAAGAAGCCCTCCTTGGATCCTCAAGTTCTGAACAACTTTCGCCCAGTCTCAAATCTGCCATTTTTGGGCAAGGTGATTGAGTGGGTGGTGGCGGTGCAGTTGAAGGCACACTTGGAAGAAACTGATTATCTAGATCCATTTCAGTCGGGCTTCAGGCCTGGGCATGGGACAGAAACGGCCTTGGTCGCCTTGGTGGATGATATGAGGAGGGCTCTGGATAGGGGTGAATGCTCCTTCCTTGTTCTCCTCGACCTCTCAGCGGCTTTTGATACCGTTGACCACGGTATCCTCCTGGACTGCCTGGAGGGGTTGGGCATTGGAAACACTGTATTGCGGTGGTTCCGGTCCTTCCTCTCCGGCAGGTACCAGAGGGTAGCACTGGGAGAGGAGGTTTCGGACCCGTGGCCACTTACTTGTGGGGTGCCACAGGGTTCCATTCTCTCCCCGATGCTATTTAACATCTATGTGAAGCCACTGGGGGCTATCATCAGGAGGTTTGGGGTGCAGTGTCATCAATATGCGGATGACACGCAGCTCTACCTCTCATTCAAATCTTCACCAAGGTTGGCCGTAGAATCCCTGTCCAAATGTCTGGAGACGGTGAGTGGCTGGATGGGGAGGAATAAGCTGAAGCTCAACCCTGACAAGACCGAGGTACTTTTGGTGGGAGACAAGAGGAGGCTGGGGGATGTTGAATGGGGTACAGCTACCCTTGAAAGACCAGGTCCGCAGCCAGGGGGTCATTTTGGACTCCCAGCTGTCCATGGAGGCTCAGGTGTCAGCTGTGAGCCGGACAGCGCTGTATCAACTCCATCTGATACGGCGGCTGCGCCCCTTCCTTCCCGACCATCTGCTCCCATCGGTAGTACATGCCCTGGTCTCCTCTCATTTAGACTACTGTAATGCGCTCTACGTGGGGTTACCCTTGAAGATGGTTCGGAAACTGCAGCTGGTACAGAACGCGGCGGCTCGCCTGATTAAAGGCAGCCGCCGGCGAGATCACATCACTCCAGTGCTGAAGGAGTTGCACTGGTTACCAGTTGTTTTCCGGGCCAAATTCAAGGTGTTGGTTTTGACCTTTAAAACCCTATATGGTTCCGGCCCAGCCTATCTTAAGGAGCGCCTCCAGCAACACCAGACAGGCCGCTTAACAAGATCAGCCTCGGATGGCCTTCTCTCTGTCCCATCAGCCAGGACAGCTAGACTGGTGGGGACGAGGGAGAGGGCCTTCTCTGTGGTGGCCCCCACTCTGTGGAACTCCCTCCCTAGGGAACTCCGTCATGCCCCCTCTTTAATGAGCTTCCGTCGTGCATTAAAAACGTGGTTGTTCAGGCAGGCATTTGGGGTGGGTTAGGGTATTTAAAAAAAAAATATGGTAAAATTTTATTGTTTTAAATTGTTTTATGGTGGGTTGTACATCGCCCAGAGTGGCTGGGTGACCAGTCAGATGGGCGATTAATAAATTTAATAAATAAATAAATAAATAAATTAGACAGAATTGGGTAGGCACTGTATTAAGCCTTCAGAACCATGCTCACAACTCAGGACTTATTTCTGAGTAAACATGCAGAACATCAGTGTGCAAACCTCCCTGCAAAAGTAACTTGTGCTGGAATCTTTTGCACACTTTCCTGAGGGTAAGCCTCATTAAACATAATGGGACTTCTGAGTAGGCATACATAGGATTGCATAAATTAGCAATATTTGTGTCCTCTCCACTTAAAAAACAAACCAAAAACTCCTATTCTACTAAAGCTTTCTGTTCATAGGAACATAGGAAGCTGCCTTATAATGAGTGAGACCCTGGGTCCATCTAGCGCAGTATTGCTGACACTGACTGGCAGCAGTGGCTCTCCAGAGTTTCAGGCAGGATTCTTTCCTAGCCTTAACTGGAGATGTTGGGGATTGAACCCGGGACCTTCCGCATGCCAAGCATGTGCTCTACCACTGAGCTACAGCCCTTCCCATTGCTGGATGATGGCAACGGACAAACAAAACAGCCCCAGATTTGTTTCTCTGCAACCATGTGAACCCACTCTTCTCAAAGACTTGAGTGAGGAGAAGGAGAAAAAAAAACCCTCTTTTCTGTTTGTACAAAGTCAAATACAGTTCAGAACTTCTCTTGCCCACCAAAAATAATTCTCTTTAAGAATTCCCCAAGATATGCTCTGGGTGGCATAAAGAAGAGAAAGAAAGAACAGGATAGGGGAGGGAAGAAAAGAATGGTGATTGGAAATGCATGGGGTGGGGTGGGGGTAGAGAGAATCCCCTAAGCCAAGTGGCTCTTTCAGAGAGGTAGTACTTTAGAGGAATTTAGGAGACTGTGGAGGGCTTGTAAGGATTGCATGTACTTACATTAACTTTATGAGGTGAGGTGGCTGAGGGCTTTTTCTAGCTTTTTAGAAAAACTGTAGACCCTATTTAAAACCCTAGCAGTTTCTTGATCATGATGCCACATAGTTCTAACCCTCCCTTTGGAATAATTTGAGTTCTACAGCTATTTAGGAGAAATGAAAGTAGAGGGGGAGAAAGGAGTTTGTGGAGGCTGATTGGATCCTTTGCTGTACTGAAGCTACTAAACTTCTGCTGAATCCAAAGGTTCCAGTTTGGGGCAGTAAAATCAGATGCTGTGTGAAATACCAGTATCTCACATGGAGCACTTCCTTCCCTTCCTTCTCCGTCTTCAAAAGTTCATTGCAGGCAAGCTCCCAACAGTGGGCATGTAAGAGCAGAAAAGTAGGGGGAGGGAGGTTTTTTGCACCTCAGAAACAAAAACAAACAAACAAACAAAACCTACACCAGAGATTAGGAATAGTGACCTCTTAATGGTCACCTTAAACACCTTCTGATTAGGATCTCTAATCCCCATGTGGCTTGATAGATTTTACTTTTTGTTTTAGTCTTTGAGAAAAGGAAACTTGACACATGGCTAGCACAAAAGCCACTGGACCTAACTGTCTGAAATTTGGCATGTTCAGTCATCTCCATAGGGGCTTCCAGGTCCACAAATTCCATGAAATTATGTGGAAGCACACACACACAAAATAGCTCTTTGCTTTGACAGTTTTTCTTGAAAATAGCAAATTTTACCTGTGACTAGCACAAAAGTCACTGGCATCTAACTGCCAGAAATTGGGTAGGTTCAATCAGCACCATGGGGGCTACCAGGTCTCCAAATGTCATGTATTTATCATACCAACTAAAAACGTTATGGCTGTTTCTGTTTTCCAATGCAAGTCGATGGCAAAACGTAAAAAAAAACCCAAAAGGCAATTTTGGGCAGCTCAAAAGATCCGGGGCACAGCTCAAAAAAAGATCTGGGGCCTGTGCCCAGGTGGGCCTTTTTGTAACGACGCCCCTGCTCCCAGTCCAATATTCTAATGATTGCACCTCATGGGCTCTCAGTGTGCACGGCAGACCTAGCTATCCTGACTAGCTATGGCAACTTCGGGGGGGGGGGGAACGCAGTGGAGTGGGGAAGGAAGGCTTTTCTGACCACAGCCAGCCAAGAGAAAAATCAGATGTCCTGGTTCAGGTGCCCAAGGCTGCCTCAAGCCCACAGCTGTTGTGGGAATTCCATTTCCCATCATGCACCATGTTTCCTGGGTCTTTTTCAGCCTTCTGGGCACATGTCACCAGAATACACCTGCATCCATTGTAATGGAGCCCTAAACAAATACATATTATTTTTAATGAGTCTGCTGTAATGGTGTGACAGGTGGTGTGAGACAGAGTGGCAAAGATGAGAACCTCCAAGGAACGTCGACACAATAAAGTCCCTGGCTGCTGCAGGTGGCTGGACCAGCAACGACCAGTTCCCAAAAGCCACAGGGGGAGCTTGTGTTTCCTTCCATGTCCAGGAACCGACTGCTGGGCGGGGGCGGGGTGTGGGCAGGCAGCAGGGGGAACCTGGCACCAAGACACTCCAATGTTCAGTGCTCTTGGACTGGATTTATTTAGCAACCATCATTCTTCCAGTACTTAGTGCCAATCGCTAAGCCACCTAGCACCAGTGAGGACAGCTAGCAGGGAAACATTTGGGACGCAGGCCTCCTTTTGCAGCACGTGGATTTTGCAAACACCTCCCAGATAGGGCAGCTGCTTGCACATCACCAAAAAGGAAAAGAGGTGATGCATCCCCCCCACCCGCCCCGAAGACAAAGTGGACACAGATTTGCCTAAACATTATATATGCTTATTTGATCTATAGATTACGGTGGCCCCCCACATTGCCCCCCAAAGAGGAAATGCATTACCCAAAAGGAGGAAACCAACGTGCATAACAGTTGCATGTCTAGATGCACATTTAGAAATAATTGCTATAATTTAAATAGAAATACAAGGCATCTCATCACAGCGGGGAAGACAAGTGACCTGTTGTGCCTGCCCAGGCTGCTGTCCAGGTGCTGATGATAGCAGCAACTGCAAAGCCCTGACTGCTCTCCCGTCTTGTGGTTCTCCATCTTTTTAAACTGGACTTGTACTAGACAAACGGAGGCTGCCTTCAATTAGAGGACTCTCCTCTGCGAAATGGGACAAGCCAGTCACTGCACCACTGCCAGGTTTTCACTGTTGACAGGAACTTCAAGGCCCCTGTTCGCTCTCCGTCCTTATCTGTAAAGGGGACTTGGACTGGGCCGTCCTTCAAACAGAGGATGGCGTCAAACAGAGGACTGTCCTCTGTAAAGTAAAACACATGGCCGCCCTGCTCCCAGCATAGCCTTTCTCTAAAACTAAGCAGTGGATATGGGCTGAGGCTTGTGTCTCATTTCCCACCAGTGTTGGCTGAGAATTACGTCTCATGTTCCACCAGTGTTGTTTTCCAAGGCCAGCTCCAGCTTTCAGGGACCCCTGGGCAATGTGCTCTCCGGTGGGAGCCCTCCACCCTCAGAGAGGCCTAGCAGGCCTAGCTGCTGGTGGCACCACTCTGAGCAGCTGGATCTCGCTGCCCGTTGAATCTTCCACAATGCCCCGGAGCAACGCCACGTTGGGGGATTTCAGGAAATCACAATGGCGGCTATCGCAGGAACACATTCTGGAAGGGAAGGCTGCCGCTAAGCCGCGCTATAATGCTGACAGTGATGCCAGCACAGTGGTGCAGTCAAAACAGGACGTTGGGGCCAAAGTCCACAGCCTACCACCAGCGGCAGATGATGGGGGCAGGCCTGGTGTCAGCACCTGGGCCAGCAGCGGGCTGACCCTGGTTGCCACAGCATCCTTTCTTTCTGTTTCTTTTTAAAACATTTTCTAGTTAGGAGGCAGCCAGCTGGGCATGTGTATGGCTACAAAAGCCCATGTTATTATTTTTACTTTAAACACGTATCCCTTTCTGCAACAAAAAGGTGCTCATTCCCAAGGAAACGTGTTTAGCAATATCCTACCTTTACAAGAACCTCTGTATATATGTCCCTGGCAGGTTATGCACCCCAGTTCTCTCCAGTAGAGACACATTGCTTTTGGGAAAAAAGTGCCCAGTGCCATTCTCCCCCTGACCCCAGCTACTCAAATGCAGTTGCAGCACACTCCGGCTGCTTGTCTAAATATGAAGTTATAGGTTGCGTTGAAATTCGAACCCAGGTCCTCAATCCCAAACCAACGCTATATGCAAGAAAAGAAGGGCCAGCGATGCAGCGTACTTTCCGCTCTTCCTGGTCCAAGGGGAGAAGCTGTAGTAAGCATAGGAACTAATGAAGAGTGTGTGTTTAGGGGGCGGGGAGAAAAGAGGGAAATGTTTTCCAAAGTGCTCTCTCTCTCTCTCTCTCTCTCTCTCTCTCTCTCTCTCTCTCAGGAGACCTGTTAAACAGGATAGCTCGTTTGAATTAAGTGATGTGTAGATTTCACCTGCAGATGCAGTTAAGCATTTTTATTTTTATTTTTTAAGAAGGGCATCCGGAAGATAGCAAAGCCACCGTCCATTTCCAGAACAGAAACGGGAAACAGCCACCGCTTCAGAGAGCTTATAAATAAAATTACAGCCCTTGAAAGATTGATTAGCAGAGTCCCAGCTGTCCCATTATCACTAACGCTGGGATGGATGATGCCCTTAAAAGCAAATCAGCACGAGTGGAAGGCGCCTGTCAGGAGGTCTCCGAGAACATCGCGTGTGCTGAATCTCTCTACATGACTGCATCGGGAACACAAAGCCAGAAACTCCATGCCAGCCTTCCTCCAACCCGGCGCCCTCCAGTTGTGTTGGACTACAATTCCCATCACCCCCAGCCACTGGGGCCAATCAGGCATGGTGAAAACGGGAGCGCAAAACGTTTTGAGGGCGCCAGCTTGCAGGTGGCTCCCCCACAATGTCACGCCAGCAACTTCTGCTCTGATTATTCTGAAGCGGGGTCGGGGGGAACAGTGGCCAGGTTTGGTCAAAAGTAGTATTTTTTCTTCTTTTTGACCCAATGTGGACACCGTACATCCCCCCTCCCATACACACACCCACACCTTCAAAGAGAGGAAAGCAGACCTTCCTAGGATTCTGCCCACAACAGGGCAGTACTAAAACATACTCCTTCCCCTACAGCATTCGGGAGGACTGACTGGCCCAAAAGCATGTTTGTTGCCTGAGGCAGAATAGTAACTGACCCCTTGTCAAGGTGCCTAGCACTCAAGGCTGGTCCAGTTATTCTAGAAAATGCCACAGCCATCTCACCCCCTCTTTGGCAATAAGAATGCCACAATAATAATTTAAATAGTTAAAGATTTGGTGCCCTTCCACAACACCCATGATCAGCTGCCCAGGCCAGCCGCCTCACTCTACCTAACGTTCGGGCTGGCCCAGCATCTTTTTTATTTGCCTTACTTGGTCACCTGAGCAGATCTGTTTTGCAGGCATTCCTTTGCTGTACAGAAGCATACTCTGTTTGCAGCACATCTGGCGGGCAGAGGTACAAGACGGATCACCCGGCTGTTGCCGAGAAGCTCAGCCCTTGACGGCTTTTGCACGTGTCTTTTGCTGGGATCACCCTGTCACTTTGTCAATCCCTTCCAGCCCATGGGCCAAACTCAGTTCTGGAGAAGCTCATGGGGACCACATTCCAGTGGTGGGCGGGGCTGAAGGCAAAAGGGGCGGGGCCAAAACACCCAGCCTACCGGCATACTTTAGCTTAAAGCTCTTGCTGCCCAGTAACTAAGGTTCGATCTACACTGTAGCAGTATTTATAGCTGAATTGAGGTGCACCAGTAACTGTTGGGGCACATTAAACATTCGATATGCCGCTGTCATGGCATTATGTCCTGCTTTTTATTCCACGTTGTCCCAAATACGGCAGAAGATGTCACTGTGTGTCCTGCGAGGTATAAATGCGCAAGAGCGATATAGCGTTACCATGATAGGATCTTAATGATATGACACAACATGTAGATCTGGCCTAAGTGTCAGGAGAGGCATTTCAGCCTTTTAGAATGGAGGAAAAAAACAGTGTAAAAGCTGGAAAACCACCAAACTATCAGTGGTCACGGGAAAGGAGGCATGGCCAAGAAAAGAGGGTGTGGCCATCTGGGGAACCCCAGAGGGCTGGATTGGGGCCCCAGGAGGACTGGGTTTAGTCTGAGGTTGCCCAGCCCTGGTCTAATATGTATTTAATTCTGGAAAAGATTGCACGAGCAAAGGACTCAGAGCGGCTGCTGTGGGCCTGTGGCGCTCCCTGCCGAGGGAGGCGAGGTTTGTGCCTCGCTGTCCTTCCGCCAACGATCGCATAATTCAAATGGGCCTTTGGTGTGTAAGTGGGTCTGTTGAGTTGGATGCTGTTTTTAGTCGTTGTTGTTGTTGTTGTCATGCTTTTAATGGTGTTTTAATGGTGTTTTCATGCATTTGCTTATTGTTGTATAGATCAGTGATTGTAAGCCACCTTGAGTGCCATTTTTGATCGAAAGGTGGGATACAAATAAAATAAAATAAATAATAAACCATTAGCAAAAGCATCCTGCTGGTAGTATGCTAATAGCTACCCACCTTTATTGTCTTTATTGTAATAGACGTTTATGACCCGTGTGCGTCCACTACCTTAACTGAATTATTAGAGCCCTTGGGCATTCAAAAGCTGGCTACCTTATCCCATGAGCAGGGCATTTACGAGCAGGGCGTTTATGGCCTGTGTGTGTCCACTATCATGAGCAGGGTATTTATGAGCAGGGCATTTATGAGCAGGGCGTTTATGACCCGTGTGCATCCACTACCTTAAATGAATTATTAGAGCCCTATTTGGGCATTCAAAAGCTGGTTACCTTATCCCATGAGCAGGGCCCTGCCATGTAGTCCCACCCTCCGATGAGACACGCCCCCCCACATGTCTTTAGAAGGGAGGCCTGTGCACATAGAGCTGTACACATGTAAGCCTCCCTTCTACACAAGTGGATGCCTGGGTGGGATCCTACATCATGTGTGTGATGTTAGGGGATGATGCCTGGGGGTGAGGGACCCTACATCACTTCCATTATATTGGGGGAGATGCTTGGGGGGAGCCCTATGTCATGTGGCGTGGCCCTGCTCCCCACTCCCATGATAAAGTAAACCAGCTTTTGAACGTCCAGATAGGGCATAGGAGTTGTCATCTTGTGAGTAAGCACAAACAATGGAACTCTAGCTAAATGCAAATGCCTTACACCAGATCACCACCTGGTTCAAACGACCCATGATGGTAACTTTAATTGGCCAATCTAGAGCCTTGGCGGAAAATATGGTCCAATCCTGAAGTGTCCTCAGCCCCAGGACAGATCAAAACACCACCTGATGCCCTCAGTGGTACCCTTTGTTCTGGGACCCTTTGTCTGTCCCTTGGAAGGAAGAATGGCCTTTGTAATGCTATATCAGCCAGCCCAAATTCAGTCAACAAGCCAGAAGACTTCCATGCATTCTAGAAGCCAAGCTATGGATTCTTTGTTTAACTTCATCCTGAGGGCTCCCAAAGTCAGCCCGATGATCAAGGAGCTGGAACGAGGCCCCTAGGAAGAAAGGCAGTGGTGCAGCTAGGCAATTTTAGACCCTGGACATATTGGCCTTATAGGGGATGTTCTGGTAGGTTTAGGGGAACCCCAAGGTGTGCATAAGTACAACCCCCCCATCTTTAATAAGCTGGAGGGAGGGACCCAAAGCTCAGTGTTCATGCTCATAGCCATACTATGTGGAGTGTCTTGCAAGGTGGGGGGCGGGGTGGGTGGGGGAGAAACAGAAAACCGTGATGGAGAACAAGGGGAATGGAATGGAGTATCTGAGAAAGGGGTATGGCTGCCTGGCTGGCACCCTGAATAGGACTCCACACTGTAACATTTTGTTGCAGCTCTCCCATAAGTAGTAGAATGAGGGAAAGTGCATTGTTCCCCATTTTTATATGGTTACTGCATATCACACTTTTCTACTTTTATCTCAGCTAATTAGACCTTGTTCTTTCCCTCTCTCCTCACTTTTGTGGCTTTCCTCCAAATCCTTTTCATCTTCTTAAAATGGAAACGAACCCCGAGATGCTCACGCACTCTATTATTCATTGTCTTCGCTCTCTCCCCCTGCTCTCTTTTTCTCTTAACCCTTCAGACCAGTTCCTTGATCTGCCTTTTCTTCAACGGATATATTGATGTGTGGAAAAAGCCCCATGATTATTTTTTTTAAAAAAGCCACCACACAAAACAGTGAAAGGAACTTGTCACAAATAAATGACTGCCCAAGGTCAGGCTACCCAGAATGCCACGAAAGCCATTGTTGGATGCTTACCTCAAGACCCACGTCCAAGAAGGGCCGCTTTGTTCTGGACAGAGAGGACAAACTGTCTTTGGTTTTGTCCTGGATTAGTCATTGTTTCCACATTGGTAGCACCATCCATTTATTCTGTGGCACTGATAGAAATGAAAATGCTGCTCGCTCTCTCCCCCGCCCCACTTCCCATCCATTCCCTCCTCCTGATTCGCATCAAACTCTGAAGTTATTCCATCTTTATAAAGCACCGAAAATCTAGCAGAAATTTCATTTGGAGCAATGCAAAACTGGGGAGGTCATGAAGCCTAGGCCAGAATCAATGTTAGACCTCGAAGTGCCAGAAGACAATGTTATGCCTTGAGACTGTTTTGGTTTGTAAGAGCAGAAATCTGCATTTCACAGCTTTCATTTGGTTTCCCTGTAAGAATTATGTGGATACAAACTAGACCTAATAAAGATGGAGCGGGGGGGGGGAGCCCCATATTCTTAAATTGCGCTTGGAAATCATCAACATCATCATAAGCATAAAGCAAACATATGGACGCCAGAGGAGGCTGGAGAGCTCATGGTGGAGAAACCTGTCTAAAACACTGCAGGGTTCATGCTGGCCAGGATGGAAGGAGCGCCATTTCACATCATCATCACCAGCACTATCATCATCTTGCTTGCTGGTTTTTCTCTCCACCTCTCCTTTCCCATTGGTTCCAGTGGGAGAGAAAATAAATACACCAGCTCCATTCTAACATTTTTGCAACCCCTTGCTGATGTGGGGAGGCTGTAGCTCAGTGGTAGAGCATCTGCTTTGCATGCAGAAGGTTCCAGGTTCAATTCCCAGCATCCTCAGGGAGGGTTGGGAAAGAGCCTTACCTGAAACCCTGGCGAGCTGCCACCAGTCAGCCTGTCCCAACCTGGTGCTATCCAGATGTTTTAGACTTCAGCTCTGATCAGCCCCAGCCAGCATGGGCAATGGTCAGGAATGCTGGGAGTTCTAGTCTAAAACATCTGGAAGGTACCAGGTTGGGGCAGGCTGCTGTAGTATGACCACTTTGGGGTGCTACTTTTTAAAAGAAGGACATTGATGCACTGGAGCATGTCCAGAGGAGAGCAACCAGGATGGTGAGGGGTCTGGAAACCCGGTCCTATGAGGAACAATGGAAAGAGCCAAGTATGGAGAAGACGAAGGGGAGACGGGGTAGCTGCCTGTTTTATCTGAAGGGCTCCCACACACAAAACGGAGCAGACATGTTCTCTGTTGCTCCAGAGGGCTGGACTGGAACTAAAGGGTAGAAATGGCAAGGGAGCAGATTTTGGCTAAACATTAGGAGAAACTTCCTAATGGTGAGAGGTGTCCTAGACTGCTTTGGGAGGTGGTGGGCTCCCCTTTATGGGAGGCATTTAAGTCCACGCTGGAAGGCTATCTGTCAGGGATGCCTTAGGCACTAGATTGAGCAGGGGGTGGGATAGATGACCTCTAAGACCACTTCCAGTCCTATCATTCTTTGATTCTAGGGCCATATTCTTCTTTCAGTACCCTTGCTTGTCCTCTTCCCCCTCCTCTCCCAATTTCCTCACTGTCTGCTTTAGATTTTAAACTCCTTGGGAGCAGGGAACTGACCGTGTTGCCTATGTAACACTTTAGGGTGCCATATACACGGATGGCATGATACAAAAGTTAATCATACATATTGGTACAGAAGTGTAGAAGTTCCACAACATGTGAAGCAATGCCTAGTGGTGAGTGAGCAGCACTCTGTAGATGCTCAAGTTCACTATTTCAATTGAAATTTGGAGTAGGCTCTAAGGTTGGGTCATGGGTCAAATTAAGCTCAGCATCCTTTATGACATTATCTGGATTATATCTTGCCTGTTGATTTCATGTACTGAGAAATCACCAACATAGTTTGCAGTTAGGGATGTGCAAATCAGCAAAACTCAAGCTCGCCAAAGTCCTCCAAATTCCATCTCGACGCTCATTCCAACTTAAGTCCGTATGAAATTGTGAGCTTTGTTTTCCTTTTGCCTGAAAATCCATGTGCATTTTTGTGAGTATTTTCCCAAATGTACACATCAATTGTGCACAGTTTTGAAATGTGGGCAATTTTCTCCCATTGATTAAAGTGCATTTGCGCACATTTTTCAAAAGTATACATTCTTCCATGCACATTTTTGAAATGTACGCATATTGTCGAACTCCTTTTTTTTTGGTCTACGAATCAAGCTTGGAAATATAGAGACTTCGACGGTAGGTTGCGTCCAAGTCCATCTTTGGTCTGGAAGGTGCGAACTGGGTAAAATCCTGATCAAAACCAAACTGAAACAAATTTCTTATACAGCCCTAACTGCAGTCCACCACTTCATCCAGAACCATGCACCAGAAAAATAGGGGGGAATACAATTCTTTCCCCAATAAGACTGCAAATATACCAGTGTGCTTAATAGTGTTTTAAGGGAGGGCTAATCTTATATTGCTTATAATGGAATATGGGTTTACATTGTAACAAATTAAAAGTCTCCTTAGCAGAAATTTTTAAAGGCTGCCTCCGAAAATGGTCCAGAAACTTCAGCTGGTCCAAATTTGAGTAGCAAGACTGTCAACAGGGACTGGCCAACGAGCTCATATTACTCCAGTACTTTTCCACCTGAACTGGCCGCCAGCCCATGTCCGGACCAGATTCAAAGTGCTGGTTTTAACATTCAAAGCCCTAAACGGCTTGGGGCCAGGTTATCTGAAGGATCATCTCCTCCCATATGTAGCTGCCCCGACCCTAAGATCATCTTCAGGGTCCTTCTCCGGGAGCCCCTGCCAAAGGAAGTGAGACGGGTAGCTACCAGGAAGAGGGCCTTTTCTGCTCTGGCACCCTGGTTGTGGAATGAGCTTTCCAGAGCGGCTCTTTCCAGTGCCAGGTGATGACCTTTTTATTTCCCCAGACGTTTTAGTCTTTTAGCTCTGCTGTTTTAAATGTTACTGTATTTTCCATCGCTAGGTTTTATTTTGGTTTGTACTTTTATACTGTAGCTTTAAGCTTTTACATTTTATATTGTATTTTAAGATGTATCTTGTAGGGATGTACGAAACTCTTACCTGGCTCCGCACCGGGCAATCTGCGGTGGGGGGGAGGCGCTCCGTCCCTCCCCCCGGAATCCTCCCCGCGGCGATTCTGTGGAGCCGCTGGCTGGGGCTGCCCGCAACCGGACATCCGGCCGCTGGGCTGTGCAGGGACGCAAATGGCAGCTGCCGTAGCCGCCGCCATTTGCGTCCGTGTCTTTAGCCGTGATAGGCTACATAAATATATATGTAGCCTATCACAGCTAAAGACACGGACGCAAATGGCAGCGGCTACGGCAGCCGCCATTTGCGTTCCTTCCTATTGCTGTGATAGGCTATGTATATATTTACGTAGCCTATCACGGCAAAAGACAGGGGTGCAAATGGCGGCTACGCCATTTGCGTCCCTGCCCTGAGCCATGATAGGCTACGTAGATACTTATGTAGCCTATCACGGCTTGCCAGGGACGCAAATGGCGTCTGGCATAGCGGCCGCCATTTGCGGCCACAGCCTGGCAGTGGCTGGAGCTGCCGCCGCTGCCGGAGCCGCCACCAGCTAGGTTCCATTTCACAGGGCTTTCACGGGGTGGTGGGGCAGGTTGCTCCGTTCCGCCACGGATTCCAGGGGGCTGAATTCACTGGAATTTGACCTCCCTGGGATCCGTGGTGGAATTCTCTAACATCCCTAGTATCTTGTGGTTTTAATGGTTGTGAACCGCCCAAGGAGCTTTGGCTATTGGGCAGTATAGAAATGTAATAAATGAATAAATAGTTAAAATAAAGGTTGCATTTGCTCAGTCCTGCAAAGCCGTAATTCCACTGCTTCTGACCAGGAGCAGAAAGGCCTCTCTCAATACTGGATAACCACCACAAGGCTAGGAAAGAAAATTCTGACGGTTGGATCCAGAAGCTACCTCCTGGGAGAGGAAGGGCTCCACTTGCGGGAAGTCCCTCCACCCGATTTGGGGGGATTCCCCCCTCCTGGACCGTAGCTCACCCTGTCCATCAGGATCTCCTGACTCTCTGTGTAGCATGTTCAGAGGGCTGCCTTGGGAAGAAGGGGATGGGGTACTGTATTCCAATCAGCATGGTTGATCCAGTGTAAATCTGGATCCAACCCCAAGTCAGAGAATCTGAGTTACAGGACAACGTGGCTCCTGCTACCTCTTTATTTTATTTAAAATATTTATAACTTCTCCATCCTGCCACTTGAGGAATGTTTATAAAATCAAAAATGTTTTAGAAATGATGAGGACTAGGAAGAACATCACCCTAAAACCAACCATCAATGAAGTGAGCGGGGCATCGAGTGTCCATTCTCTGCCATTACTTTGCATTCCAAGGTACAGCCTCAGCAGCAGAAAGCAGGCAGAAGTGCTCTATTGATTTTTTTTAGTTGAAACCCCTAAAGATGCACCATTAGGTTGTTCTTCTTTACATGTCCTAAGCCACACTGGAAAATGAAGAGCCAATCAAAGCAAGCCAAGCATGACCATTTTTGCACATTCCTTAACGACAACATCACGTGGCACATTTTCATCATGCCTCTGCCTCTTCTCGCTCTACTTGTAAATTCAAGCCTTAAAAGACTTGCAGCTGATCTCATGCAAAGCTCATTATGCCTTTGTGTATATGCTGAGAAAAGGTGGAACTACTAGGCCCAGACACCGGGGGGGGGGGGGCATATGGAAGGTAACACATGACTGCCAACAGATACTTGGTCCCCAAGTTCTGATTAAGAGCATCACCAAAGTGTGCAGTTGCTAATTACAACCAGCATTTTTTAAAAACATCAATACGCCTGAAGGCCACCAACACATGAGCTATGCAAGAGATGAGCTGGAACCAGCAGTGGGATACATTCATCATAAGAACATTTAAAGCAGGGGTGGGCAGAAAGTAGATTAGGATCTACTAGTAGATTAGGATCTACCTGGTTGATTTACAGTAGATCAGCAAGGCTTTCTCACTCCCAATTGTCTAACAACAACAACTAAGGGTGCAATCCTACGCAGATAGGTGGAACCTGAAGGCAACCACCTATCCAATGCAGGGCAGGAGAAGCACAGAGGGGATTGTTCCCTCCACGCTTCTCCTGCCCTGCATTTCTGGCTAGACAGCCAATTTCGGAGCTGGGGAGGAGGCTGCTGGACAACACATTGGATGCGTCATACCAGCATTTCCGCCCTCCCCGCCCCAAAACGCCCCCCAGAGTGCTCTGTTTTGGCCGCTCCATGCTCCTTTGCGAGCATGGAGCTGTTCTGCACTGCTTGCGAGGCAGTGTGGAAGAGGGGAAGGTCGGTTTTCTGGGAACTGGAACCTCGGCACATGGGCTTCGAGGTTGGTTCCCGGAAAACCGGGTATCCTATGGCCATCTAGGCACTGACTAGTGGCTATAGGATTGCTCTCTAAGAGACCCCACCCCCACCCCCACCCCCACCCCCACAAATTTGGCTTTTGAAATGAAGAAACATGGGGTTAACAAAGAATGGCTCTTTGTCCTGGGCTGGGCATATGCTCAGAGGCACCCTGTCATATGTCTACCTACCTAAGCTACCATTTTGAACCTAACTCTGGTCAGTTGATCTCCGCCTTCTAGCAAAAATAATACAGTAGACCCTGCAAGCCTAAAATCCGTCCACCCCTGGTCTCAGGCCCTTGTTTCTAGTACTGAACCCAACAATCGCTTTTCAGTACCATTGCTTTTCGCGCAGGAATATGTGACATTTAGATTTTAAGCAACCTGGGATCAGGGACCTTTGGTGCCTATGTTACTCTTCAGGGTGCCATATATACTGACGGCAGGATATGAATAACGGTTAATAATAAATATTGATCCAGACGCGTAAGAATTTTGCAAAATGGAAAGCAACTCCGCACATGCTGAAGTTCACTATTTCAAGTTCACAGGTCCCTGGTAAACAGAATAGGCTCCATGTGTCAGGCTCTGCTCAGCCTGGGAAGCTCTTCACCTCCATCTAGTGGCCAGATATAGAAGGCAGCCTGGTCCACACTGCAGGATTTGCAGGATTAGGCCCTGCAGGTGCTTGCAGGTCTTCTAATGCAGACCAGCTTGCGCCTCAGGAAGCCCTACAATGAGCTTCCTCTTCCTTCCAAGCTTTGCCATAGCAACACAGGTCGGCACGGTGGCAGCACTGTATTTCAGCCACTCGTTCCTGACCTTTGCTATGCCTTGCCAGTTCTCAACCTCTGCCTGTTCCTGACAACACCTTTGCCTCTGGCCCTGCTGCAAGCTGCTGGTAACTGACCCGCCTGTTCGGCCCCTGCTTTTGCCTCTGGCCCTGCCATGCCCTGTTTGCGTCTGACCCTTGCCCAAGGAACCCCAGCTCTCCGCCCATCGCCATCACTCCTGGTCCCGGTCAAGGCCGCCTGCTGCCCACGTCCCAGACCTGACACTGTGCTATAGGAATCTCTGAATATAGACCACACCCAGTGCCCAGTAATAAGCAGTCTACAGCAGGGTTGAGGAACCTTGGCCCTGGGGGCCAAATCAACCCCTAGTGTGGTCCCAATCCAGCCTCCAGAGCTTCCCAGATGGCCACACCCCTTCCCCTGGCCCCACCCACTTTCCCAGCAGCTACCCATCTCTTGCTGTTTTCCAGGCTTTTGTGCAGTTTTTCCTCCATTCTAAAAGGTTGACATGCCTCTCCTAAGGCTGTGTTCCTGGCAGTGAGTGCTTAAAGCTACAATATGCTAGCACTTTGGCCTCATGACTTTGCCCCTGCCCATGGGGCCCTGGAGAACTACTCTGAAATGCTGGGTGGCTCTTGGGCTGAGAGAGGTTCTCCACCCCCACTCTACAGTAACAAAGCAGTCTTCCCCAGTCTGGTGCCCTGCAGATGTGTTGGACTGCAATTCCCATCATCCTCAACCAGCATGCTGGCTCAGAATGATGGAGGCTGCAGGGCAACGCATATGGAGGGTACCAGGCGGGGGGGGGGGGGCTGTAATAGAGTATCTCCGAATACACATGGGGCAGAATCGGGCAATGCAAGATCCCAGCTTGTCTTTCCCATTCCATTGACAGCATCCAAAATACGATTGCTGCAGAAACGCCCACAGGAGCATTGCAGCAACCTCAAACTCGCCGGTCCATGCAGCCTCACTAATTCTTGGCCTGTTGGTTTTTATCAAAGTACAAAACAATGTTTGGAATGGAACAAAGTGACAAGCACCAAAAAACCTCCACAAGAATACAAAGTGAGAGAGACTGAAAAGTGTTTATTCCCTTTTAAATCCTTCCAACACACAAAATGGTTCAGGAAAGGTGCAGCAAAGCAGAAATACTTGCTGGCAAGAGAAAGAGGGAGTGCAGGGCACTGTGTTTCAACAGCCTCCGATTCCAGAACATCGGCACCTCCTAAGGGCCGGTTCAGTTCCCATGTGCCCCCGCTGGAGTGGAATACACATGAAAAATCCATTGCGCACGCTGACCACGGGGCTGGCGTTTTCAAGAGCGACTCCCGAGAGATATGCCATGTTTTGGCCAGCATCTGCCTCGGCTGAACACACACTCTGCAGCCCCACACCTCAGTGGGTACATGGAAATCCAACTCAACATTCAACTCAGACAAGGATTTTCTCACAGGTGCCCAGAAAAGGCAGCACTCCTAGCGCATTCTGCCTGGAAATGCAATCAGATCATAACTACAGAAGCGGGAGAAGGCTGTGTGCACGCCTGCGTGCACTCAGACACACTGCAGTTAGCTTGTGCATGGGCAGCAAGATAGGGAACCAGAGTAGGTGCCCGGGGAGGCAAGGTGGTGGAACGTGTGCGTAATGGCAGCCTGATGTCCCATCCCACCCACAGCACCCCTTGTACTCCTAACAGAGCAATCCACCCATGTGGTGCTTTTGCTGCATGGCGGCCCACCTCCAAAGACAAGAAGTTTGAATATACTGGAAAACCCTTCCCCCATTTTCCCTTAGTTCTTTTCAGGAGAAAAAGAAATATAGGAATTTGGGGAGGGAACGCTATGCTTTCAGCAATTAGTTCTCAATACCAAGCCTTTTACCATAATTTGGGTGCAGAGATTATAAGTAAAAATGATCCAAGCATGGTCTGGCAAATAGAAAAAATCCTTTACAGCCTGTTTTGTCGCTTTGGTGTCGCAGAGGTCTATAGTTGCAGAGCCCTGTCAGCTGCGTCAGGAACCCGTTTCCCTAAGCTTCCACGCCCACTCCAGAGAGAACAACGTTTTACCCAGCTGATCACAGCTTCACTTCACACCTGCTTGGAAGAGCATTACATAGCTTCGCAAAACCATTGGTCAAGAGGCAGCCAGCCCATGCAAATAAAGGTTCTGTGACTCATGTCAACTTCTTGGAGAATTTTCAAAGGCCCAGGCCTGCTCGATATAAAGGTCTGCATGATCTCTGCCCATCTAGATACTCCTGAATATAAAACATACAAGAGTTAAAACCTCCGTATCTTTGGCTACCCAAGCCAGGGGTGGGGTTCAGCCCCAGCAGCTTTTAATGTGGTAACACACCCAGTTACCTTTGTCAAGTCATCTTTAAACCACTGAACAGACTGGAAGCAAACATCCAACCCATCCCTGTGGCTGGAGAAACCCCCCCAAAGCCTTCATCATGAAGACAAGTGCCTTTACCTCTTGTGTTCTCAGCTACGGCACAGGAGGGCTGCTGGACTGTCCATGATAAAGAATATAGGAGTGAGTCTGGATTTTGAAGAAACCCACTAGTTCATTTAGCTGCCAATGGGAAGGAACAAAGAATTTTTAAGATGCTGTAAAACCAAAAATAAATAAGCGGCTTTAAAAAAATAATAATAATCCCGAATCCCTTCTCTGCAATCCCCCTCTCCCCTGCCCCCAACTCAGGCATCACGCTCCAAAGTCTTGCAGGTCTCATCTCAGCCATCAGTGGCCAAAATTATGGAGGCCCCAAAGATCCCAACATTCTGTCCTATCAGCTTCATTTGGTTCCAGAATTCAACTCGGCGGGAATCGTGCCAGTATCCCAAGTTGCCATCGATGAAGAGAACGACCAGGGGGAGAATGACCGACAGGATTTGAGCAGCTGTAGTGATGTAATAGCCAGACAAGAAGGAGAGGGCGAGGACACCGTAGAGGACGAAGAGGAGCTGCAAGGCAAGTTCCCCGCCTGGGATGCCACTGAGGTGGGCCAGGCGGTCTTCCTTGCTGTGCTGGAGGGAGTAGGCCTGGAAAGGAAGGGAGACAAATGTAAAGGTGAAAAATGCTGGACCTTCTGCTTACACAGGAAGGAAAGGAAAGGAAGTGTTCCCCCTGTGCAAGCACCGAGTCATTGCTGACCCCTAGAGGGATGCTGCTTGCACTGGCGTTTTCATGGCAGACTATAGTGGGGCGGTTTGCCAGTGGCTTCCGCAGTCGTGACTACCTTTCCCCCAGCAAGCTGGGTGCTCATTTTACAGCTGCTACATAATTTCCACCTCCCTTGTTTCTTCCCACCTCCGTCCAAACAGCTAGTATTGTGGCTGGTTATGGGGACTCTGCACAAAACCCACGTGGGCTTCTCCCCTTTATTTTTATTCCATGTGGATCTTTGGTCATATGTAATGAAATCCAAGTGAGCAAAAGCTGTCTCCTTCCACGATTTGCATCAGTTCTTTCTCTTTCAGCCATCTGCGGTTGCACTCCAGATGTGTTGGACTACCACTGCCAGCATGCTCCAGCCAGAAAAGGACCATCTGGGATTCTTCAGTGTACATAAGAACACAAGAAGAGCCCTGCTGGATCAGACCAAGGGTCCATCTAGTCCAGCATTCTGTTCACACAGTGGCCAACCAGTTGTCGACCAGGAATCCACAAGCAGGGCATGAGTGCAACAGCACCCTCCCACCCATGCTCCCCAGCAACTGGCATACACAGGCTCACTGCCTCTGGTACTGGAGGGAGCACATCGCCATCAAGACTAGTAGCCATTGATACATACCACACAAATGAGGTAGATGCCAATGAAAACCTGCCCAGTGGACTGCAGCGACCGGTTCCGTGGTTTCTGGCGGTAGATCTCCCCAGCGCCGCTTGCCAAGACCAAGAAGCCACCGATGATGGCTATCGTTCGCGAATACATCCTAACCTATGTGTGTGCCACAAGACAGACACACAAGTTGATGAAAACTAAACAAAACATGTGAACTACAACAATAACCAGGAATGCTGGTTTACTGCCTCATTGGCACCATAAACATTTGGCTTCCAGCGCAGCATCTTGCACAGCCAGATTCCCAAGTAGCCAAACTTACATTACCATGAAGGGAGAGATTCTGTAGTCCCCTGTCAATGGTATTTTCAGATCCCGGTGTAATAAGCGGAGATATGCACCAGTCTTGTTAAACTCCACGCATATGCCTCCCCTTCCCTCCTCAGCAGTGAGATTAACCCAGGAATTCTCCCATTAACCATAGTTTCCCATTATGTCTGAACCACTAAACTATAGTTACACAGTTCAGCCATAACAGGAAGCTATGGATAATGGAAGACTTCCTGTGTTAATCTTGGTACATGGAAGAGCAAAGGGCTGGTGTGAGGATGAAGCAGGTGAATGCATGGTTTCTGCATATTTCAGCTTATTAGGCCAAGATTTGTTCACTTGAACCTCATCGATGTCTGAAGGGAGCAGGGGGGGAAAAGGAGAACTAGGGATGAAAACTAAAACTGGAATTGCCCAATTCATTCACTTATTTAGACCTATAATCACAGCCATCCCTGATCCAAAGATGCACAGAGCAGGGAGAAACCCTGTAAAGCAAGGATGGAGAGCCTGAGGCCTTCCAGATGTCGCTGGACTACAACTCCCATCAACCCTCAGCACTGGCCATGCTGGCTAGGGAAGATGGAAGCTGTAGTCCAATGACATCTGGACGGCCACAGGCTGCCCAGCCCTACTGGAAAGAGCAATGCCAGCATCAAACATTTTAACTCTACAGTTACAAACACTTTAGAAGATAACCTTTCCTCACCCCTAGGCATGGTGTCCACAGACAAAAGCATCTCCTATTGCTCACCTCTGTAAGATCCTCAGGGAATCTGACCAGAGGAGGAAAGTTCAGTGCAGACACATTCTTATCCCAGGAGGCAGTTGTTAGCCTGTGAGCCAGATCACACTCACACATAAACCTTCCATCCGTCTGTCACTCTCACCTATGTCCTTCTGAAGGCTAAAAGGAGCCCTTCCTAAAGTATCTCCTTTTCTGCCCAGAAAAGATAGCACTCCCAGGGCTTTTTGTCTACAAGCATCCATTCCTGGCATCAGAAAGGTTGAAGATAAAAGCAGCTTCTCCCCAGATCAGACCACTGATGAATCTAATTTCCAACTGCTGAAGTCACAAAATACCAACACATCCCCATGCTCTATGCCACCCTTCTCGTCCTCTAGCATTTTATTGCAAAGTTCTGTTGAACATTTTCCCTGCATGCCAGAAACTGGATCTTTTAGCTACTGTGGCACAAACAAAAGCCCATGCCATGGTCCATAGCATCTCCCCCAAACCCGGTGCCTTCCAGATTCATGAAAAGACAACTCTCAACATCCTAAGCCAACACGGCTGGGGATGGGGGCGGGGTTGTAGCCCAAGACATCTGGAGGGCAGGTTGGGGAAGGGTGGTCCATAGGATCAAACCATAAGTCTCCTAAAGTGAGCTGCGGGATGGAGCATCTTTTTGCGAAGAAAGGCTTATACAGTTATGCAGGTTTTTAAAGCTAAGCTTTGAGAGGGAGACGGCCAAGGAGACTGGGATGTGGGGTGGGGGACTCATTCTTGCTCAACACCCTAGAATTTGGGGATTAAAAGGAATTTCTAGGATTTGGTTCAGGTCAGGCAAAAACAACAACCATAAATAACTTGTGCAATTCACTGCCACAGGATGCCGTACTAGTTTCAATACTGAATAAATCACAGGCGGGGAAACTGTGGTCCTCCAGAGGTTGTTGGACTCCCACCATCCCTGATCACTGTCCATGATGCGGAGGCTGATGGGAATTGGAGTCCAACAACCCCCGAAGTGCCAAATGTTCCCCACCCCTGGTATAAATGATTATGCATTCATACAGGGTAGATCTGTTAAAATTTGTTCTCTACCACGATAAAGTGGAAATGAAACTTCCATATCACTCTGCTCACTCGGGGGTGGGGGGCAGGGAGAGACAAACAACAGGGATGAACTCCCTTTATCACATCCTAATGGCAATTATATCAGAGGGATCCAGCTAGAAATGGACTTTTGATCTGATTCAGCAAGGCTGTTTTTACAGTCAAGGATAAAAGAGAGGACCTTTGCTTCTCAGATTAGAGCATTTCTACACAAGGCTGTTAATCTGCTGCATTTACTTTTGGTTTCGTCGCAGAACTGAGATCCGAGCACTACACAAAGAACATTTCCTTTCCTTCTTTTCCACTACATAACCTCTAGGTGGCACTGTGGTATTGCAGAACAGTGCAAATACTCCAGGAAATGGTGCTTTCTTTTGCTTTCACACTTAAATGCCGCATTCTCCCTGCTCTAAAAAAAACTGGCTGAAAGTGCTGGTTAGACCCAGAAGCAAAACTGGAGGGTCACGATGTCATCTAAAGGTCCCGTAAACAACTGTGAGTAGGGAATGATGAGCACACGATGAATGCCTCATTTGGAAAAGCCCCAGAGGTGGGGGGAAATCACAGGAAAAGGGTGGGAGCAAAGGTTATGCAGGACCTAAATGTGCTTTGACATGAGAAGGACAAAGGTTTTAGGGGAATAAAATTTAGAAAGCTGTTAAATTGATTTCTGGCATTGAAAATACAGAAACTGAAACACTGAATTCTGGCGAAATCAAGAAAGTCCAGAGGAAGGTCAGGCATGGGGTCTAGGAACATGGAAAGCTGCTTTGCATCAGGGTCAGACTATTTGTCCACCTACCCCAGTGTTGTCTACTCTGACTGGCAGCAGCTCTCCAGGTTCTCAGGCAGAGGCCTTTCCCATCACCCTGGGGATTGAACCTGGGACCTTCTGCATGAGAAGCAAGTGCTTCCCCGCATAGCCATGGTTCCTTCCCTCTCTCATATACCAGCCTTTGAGAACCCACGAGCCAAGGCTGTTCTCACCTTCAACCAGTCTCCGTAGTGCGCATAGCCTCCAATGTATGCTGCGTATGTGCTGATCGCCAACTGTAGGGCAGCCCCCAGGGCAAACCACCGGCGCTTCACCCCAAAGGACATGAAACTGGCGCACAGCACTGCCGCACCCATGTCGAAGTAGAGAAATGGGACAGGGATGTCAGGTTTTCTGGGCAAGGAAATAAATGCAGAAAATCAATCCACAAGGGCACTTCAAGAAAAAAATACAGCACAAGGGGAGGGGGGGAGGGAGGGGGGGAGGGAGAGAGAAATAGGCCACTATGTCTTTTAGTCCCAAGAAATATTATCCCACCTGGTTACCAATCCATTTGAAGGTAACTTTTTCTTAACAGCTGAAAAGCTACACAGCTCTGAGTCCTAAACGCAACATTTTAAAACCACTGGAAATTCAACACCAAGCTGCAGAGACTGTGGAATTCACTGCCACAAAATGCCATCTTGAAGCTCTGAACTCAGAGAGATTTTAAGAAGAGATGTCATCAGTAATGCCCGGGTCCTCTGGACCTCTACTTCAAACACTGCTACATAGGATACTTCATCCGCTTTGCTTTCTTTTCTCAGAGTTATACAATCATCTCTCTCCCTAACACCCCAGTTAAATTCAGTGATACACAGTAGGCATGACAAAAAATGCACAAACTTGCCAATACGCTTGGAAAACTATTTGTTCAGGTATCTGTCATGCAAGCTTGTAAACAAGCAGCAGTGTGGTTGCCTTTGGCAAATAAGAACCATTTCCAGGCAACCTAGAGTGGAAGTCTTTGGAAAATGGAAGGAATGCCGTGCTGTTTTCCCTTTTGGATATCCCATGACCGCTAGCTAACAAACAAACAAAATCAAAATTATAATTATAATAAAACCAAACAGACACACACAGTAAAGACAACAACAAACTAAGCAGCAGTTTAAAAAGCAATAATGTGCCAGTTACTAAAATTCCATAAAACGGCAGTCAATCCCTCAAAGGGAGGGGGCGTATTTATCATAAAAGCCACCATATAGCATTACAAGCCTGGGAGAACAGGATGGATTTTGCCTGGCAGCTAAAAGATCATAAAGTCAATATCAAACAAATATGCCTAGGGAAAATGTTCCACAATTTGGGAGCCACTACAGAAAAGGTTCTCCAGTAGTCACCAGCCTAAACCCCGAAGATCTTAACTCATGCAAGTTCATGCGAGGTCCTTCTGACACCCTAGACCAGGGAAGGGGAAGGTGTGACCCTCCAGATGTTGCTGGACTGGAACTCCCATCATCCTGCGCCACTGGCTATGTTGGCCAGGACTGATGGAGCTGGCAGTCAAACAACGTCTGGAGGGCTACACGTTCATTCCCCACCGCTGCCCTAGTCTCACAACTGGCCCTCCCCTACCTATCCACTCTAAGACCCCATCACTCTCCCAGCCCGACACAGCTCCTCACGAGGTATCCCCACATCCCGCTTCAATATCCTCTGTAACCAGCCACGACATCTTCCCTCATGTTTTTGCAGCCTCCTTAATACCCAGCCCTGCCATCCCTCACCCTCAAAAGCACCCAAACTCTTCTGTCATTGCACGCCACACTGCTATGCCCCCACGCAGTTGGGGACCCCTCGATCCATAACACACACGCTCTCTCTCTCTCTTCCCATGCAGACCACCACCACTCCAAGCACTACCCCACCCCTCAATGTTGCAACCCCCAAGGACGCCCCCCCCCCCGCTCTCTCTCCTCCCACCCCATGAGAGGTCATGGGGCTTACGGCCTCCTGGAAGGCATCCCCTTCCCCCGACTTGCGCTCCTTCCTCCAGTCACCAATGTACGGGCGCTGAAGGCCGAAGCATCCCTCTGCACACGCTCAGAGGCGCCCTCCATCCCCCGCAAGCGCGCTGGCTTTCGAGGAGCCCCCACTCACCGGCGGGCCTCGGCGCGCTCGGCGTTGAGGAGCAGCCCGCTGAGGCAGTGCCAGAAGGGGAAGCGCGTGAGCAGCACCGAGCCGACCCGCATCAGCAGCCGCAGCGCCCCGCGCCGCCCGGAACCCCCGCTGCCCGCCGCCATCTTGTCGTAGGGCGGAACTCCTGGCGTGCCCCGCTACCGGCAGCAGGCCCGCTCTCGGTCCGACAGAGCGTCGCTCCCATCGGGGCCCGTTCTCGAAAGCTTTCCGAACGGGAGCTGATCTCACAGCGTGAATGGTTCCTACCTTCCCTGTATTTCGGGCTGAACACCGTGTAGCTCGGCATCCAACACGCCACCCTTTCCCACAAAGTTTGAGGTTGCCGCCTCATATTTTATTTTACACCCCTCGCAGAGCTTCTACGTTATTTACAGCTGCAGGGCAGGCAGAAATTCAGCAGGTGAAGCTCCTCCCCCCAACACACACACACACACACACACTCTGCAACATTGCACCTCTACGCCGGGAAGACTGCACCAGCTGAATTTGCACCAATTACACAACCTTCTGTTACTTATTATAATATCACCAAGGCCGTCTTTGAGGAGCTTCCATCTAACATTTGACACCGTGGAGACAATAGACTACAGGCAGGGGCAGAGGATGGAAGTTTTAACAGGGCAGCCTTCCCCAACCTGGTTCCCTCCGGATGTTTTGGACTTCAACTCCCATCATCCCCAGCTAGCACAGCCAATAGTCAGGAACGCTGGCATTGTAGTCTAAAACATCTGGAAGGAACCAGGTTGGGGAAGGCGGCCATAGGGGATGAAGAGGAAAGTTGTACCAAAAGCTTCACAGAACTATAAGAACATAAGAAGAGCCATGCTGGATCAGACCAAGGGTCCATATAGTCCAGCATTCTGTTCACACAGTGGCCAACCAGGTATGGACTGGGAACCCATAAGCAGGTCACGAGTGCATCAGTACCCTCCCACCCATGTTCCCCAGCAACTGGTACACATAGGCTTACTGCCTCTGATACTGGTAGTAGCATATAGCCATCCAGACTAGTAGCCATTGATAGCCTCCTCCAGGAATTTGTCTAACCCCTTATTAAAGTTATCCCAATTGGTGGCCATCACTACGTCCTGTGGTAGCAAATTCCATAGTTTAACTCTGCGCTGTGTGAAGAAGTCCTTCCTTTCATCTGTCCTGAACCTCCCACCAATCAGCTTCATAGGGTGACCCCATTAGAAGAGACGGAGAAAAATATTTCCCTATCCACGTTCTCCACACCTTGCATAGTTCTGAACACCTCTATCACGTCTTCTCTTACCCTCCTTTTTTCCAAGCTAAACAATCCCAGCGGTTGTTACCTTCCCTCATAGGGGAGTTGCTCCAGCCCCTTGATCATTTTACTTGCCCTTTTTCTGCATTTTTCCCAGCTCTACAATATCCTTTTTTAGGTACAGTGACCAGAAGTGCACACATTATTCTAAGTGTGGTTGCACCATAGGTTTATATAAAAGCAGTATGATATTGGCAGTTTTATTCTCAATTCCTTTTCTAATTATGCCTAACATGGAGTTTGCCTTTTTTACAGCAGCCACACACTGGGTTTTTCCTCGAGCTGTCCACCTTTTATTTTAAAAAAATAAAAGTCCAGGACACTTGGTTCCAAGGTATCCTCCCAAAATCAAATTGAGATGTCTCATGGGACAAGGTGAGATAAAAGAGTTAAGAGAGACTTCACACTGACAACAGAGGTCTGCATAGTTAAAGCAATGGTGTAGTAACCTATGGCTCCGAGAGCTGGACCATAAGGAAGGCTGAGCGAAGGAAGATAGATGCTTTTGAACTGTGGTGCTGGAGGAAAATTCTGAGAGTGCCTTGGACTGCAAGAAGATCAAACCAGTCCATACTCCAGGAAATAAAGCCAGACTGCTCACTTGAGGGAAGGATATTAAAGGCAAAACTGAAGTCCTTTGGCCACATCATGAGAAGACAGGACACCCCGGAGAAGATGCTGATGCTAGGGAAAGTGGAAGGCAAAAGGAAGAGGGGCCGACCAAGGGCAAGAAGATGGATGGATGATATTCTGGAGGTGACGGACTCGACCTTGAAGGTGCTGGGCGTGGCGCCAGCCGACAGAAAGCTCTGGCGTGGGCTGGTCCATGAAGTCATGAAGAGTCGGAAGCGACTGACCGAATAAACAACAACAAAAATCGATCCCCAAAGAATCTGACTTCAAGTCCCTGTTCTGACAGTAAATGATGTTGAGAACAAGACCCAAATAAATTATGCAAAATAAAAGAAAGAAAAGGAAATGCAGAAGAAACCATGCAAATGACAGAAATGCTGCAAACATGTGTAGTATATACACGTTACATCATTCAGCTTTTCTTGTAACAGAATGGATAATCCTGTTGGTCACATTGATACCATGAATTATTTCAGTTTAACTAGTACATGTTAATAGTCTTAACTCCTGTACCACTCACATCAATAAGAGGAGTGAAAATAAAGCAGGAACCAAGGTCCAGATTCTGCTTGAGAGAGGCTGGCAGCCCGATCAGCTGGATTTTTATGCAGAAACAAGTGTCACAGTTCAATGGGACCTCCTCCCAAATATGTGTGCACACAGAATTGCGGCCTGAATACCCCACAACCTGCTCGCTTCTATGTACAGGAATAAAATAAAACAAAACAACCCCCCCCCCCCTTTCACAGGGCACCTCTGTGCACCACCAAGTGAGGCTTTATATATGATCTTCCTGTATTTGCTGGTCATAAAAGGGAAGCACTCTTCCTGTATTCCTATGTGAGTAACATCTGAAACCAGTACTTGGGACCAAGGAGCAAGTCAGAACCAAAGGACAATCCAGGAGGCAGGATTAAGGAGCAAGCCAGGAGCAAGGCCTGAAAAGCAGCTCAGGCTCAAGGAGTACGCTGGAAGTCAGGACCAAAGACCATGTCACAACCAGAAACAAACCAGGAGACAGAACCAAGGAACACACTAGAACTCAGGAAGACCTTGGTGCTCAAGCAAGATTCAACTGCAATCCCTTTTATACCCGTTCCTGTCCAGGAGGAGCCAATGGCCAGCCTAGGTGGGCAGAGTCAGTCCAGGACACCGAGAAGCTGCTACCAGAAGTTCAGTGGCTTGCCACACAGAGCACCTGTCCACAGAACCCAGCAGCTCCTGTCACATGGCTGGCTGCATGCTAAGAAACCAGGGCACAAGGAATTCTGGGGGATCAGCACTGGCTTTCCCTTCTGGGGAAAAGTCACTCCTGTTCTTGAGTAGTGAGTAAACAGTACAGGAGTAAGGTGCATCCTCCTGAATAACCCTCCACAGAAGTACTTTTTTTCTGATTAATATGCACAAACACACAAAATGACGTACACACTTACGCACGCTCCTTTTATATGTTGTAGAACTTGTATTTTTATTTTCATTAGATATTGAGCTCCTACTTAGATGATTTTATTGTAGATGTTCCATAAGCATATCTGATATAGACTAAGATGTATAATTAGTGAATTCCTTTGTTTTAGTGGTTTTGATTTATTATTATGTACATTCTTCTTCCTTTTGTTGCCTTTGTTTTGTTAACCTTATTTCAAAATAAAATAAAATTTCATGAGAAAAAAAAGAAGTATCCATCACTGTTCATATTCAGATGAGTATGGGAAATATGATTAATTCAGGAGAGTGATCTTTTGGGGCTGGAGAGGAAAAAATAAGGTTGAAATGAATTTGGAGAAAATTCAGATTCTAACTAAAATTCATGAGGTTTAGATTCTCCACCCTTCATTAGAAGTGTGATTCCCTTGAGGAGTTGAAGATGATGTTTAACATGTTAATACCTGTTGAATGTCGAGGGTTTTGTGGGTTTAAAAAAAACGCACTAGAGCCAAATTTCCAGTGTTAAGTGTGAGCATTTTTTAAAAATTCAAATTTCCGAAATGTCGCTGAACATTGAATTGGTGGAACAGATGTCATATCAGCTTCTCTGTGCAATCTGGAAGATGTTAAATGGTGGTTTAAGGTAGGGGTGGGGACCTTAGGCCCAGCAGCCAAAACTGGACTACCTGGAGTCCAAATCTGGCCCTCCAGGGTTGCCCAGATGTCTATACCTCCTTCTCCTGGCCCCATTCCCTTTCCCCCAACCACTGATTATTTGGTGGTTTTGTGCAGTTTCCAAACACATGAAGAGGGAAGGCACCAGAACGCTGTGCAGACTGAACGAGGGAACCCCCAGGTGCCTGAACATAAAAGCACTGAAAGCTGGATAATTGTGGAGACGTCTAACTGCAGCCCAATGTGTTTCAGGTTTTAAAAACCCTTTTTCAAGGGCACTCTAGTTCAACAACAAAAAAGAAGCATAAATAGCGCCCATTAAAATATTCTACACTCATCAAAACCCATAGACTGCTGTACAATTTTAGATTTCTGTCAGTATTACTCATTTGTCCTTTCCGCATTATGTATTTGCACTGCTTTGATTGGAAAAAAGCTTGGAAAAAAGGAGGGTAAGGGGAGACATGACAGAGGTCTACAAAATTATGCATGGTGTTGAGAATGTGGATAGGGAGACCTTTTTCTCCCTCTCTCAAAAATACTAGAACCCGGGGTCATCCCATGAAGCTGATTGGTGGGAGATTCAGGACAGGTAAAAGGGAGGACTTCTTCACACAGCGCATAGTTAAACTATGGATTTCGCTACCAAAGGATGTAGTGATGGCCACCCATTTGGATGGCTTTCAAAGGGGGTTGGACAAATTCCTGGAGAAGGCTATCAATGGCTACTAGTCTTGATGGCTCTGTGCTACCCTCAGTACCAGAGGCAATGAACCTATGGACACCCGTTGCTGGGGAACATGGGCAGGAGGATGCTGTTGCACTCATGCCCTGCTTGTGAGTTCCTGGTCGGCAGCTGGTTGGCCACTGTGTGAAGAGAATGCTGGACTAGAGGGACCCTTGGTCTGATCCAGCAGGGCTCTTCTTATGTTCTTATGATTACAAATCATGTAAAATAGGCTTTTGATGAGTGTAGAATATTTTAATGTGTGCTGTTTACATTTCTTTTTTGTTTTTGAGCTAGAGTGCCCTTGAAAAGGGGGTTATAAAACCTGAAATGTGTTGGCCTTCAATTAGATGTCTTCATAACTATCCAACTTGCAGTGCTTTTTTGTTCAGGCGCCTGGGGGTTCCCTCCTCCAGTCTGCACTTTCTGCCGTTTCCCCCATTCTAAAAGGTTGAAATGCCACTCCCAAGGCTTAGTTCCTGGCAGGAAGAGCTTTCAGCTGAAATAGGCTGGCATTTTTGATATTGGCCTTTCGCTCTAGGCACCACTGGAATCCCCCCCTCCTCGCCCCCAGCTTCTCTGAAATGGAATTCAGCCCTCAGGCTGAAAGAGGTTCAACTCTCCTGCTCTAGAGTAGGCCTCCCTCTGTCTCAGATATACTTAACAGTATAGCTAGCTATGGTTTCCTTGTCTTGACACGAGGCATGCTTCCAGACAAGGCTTTTTATCCTGCCCTCATCCTGCCTCGTTCCTGGAATTTTACAGGGCTCCAGACAATGTTGTCTTCCATGTGTAACCCTCCCATGTTTCCCCACCCCTTCTTCCATCTCCCCGCCCCCCTTACCAGAAGAAAGCTGTTAAGGAGGAAAAGACGGGAGAGGTGCCTAATGCCTTTTGATTGGTAGCGTTAGGAGCCACTGTCTGGAAGCACCCAAAGGCACAGAAAATCTGGGATGTGCTACAGAGGTGGTTCAAGAACTAAGAGCTTCTCAGCTCTTCTCTGCTGAGTGCTTAAACATGGTGACAGGTCGCTCTGTCCGGTTTGTATAACTCCCACTCCTCCCTCCAGTAGAGCCTGTAATCCATGCAACAGACACCCATTCAGCCAGAAAGGGCTTCTCCAGATCAGGTTTTTTATCCCGCAACTTTGCCGGGGCTTGTTTTCGGATTCTTTGCGGGATTAAGATGGGCTCCGTCACATACACTTCCTGGGTCCCCGTCCCCCCCCGAGGACTGGCTTTATCTGCAAGTTCTATATGTTTCATTGTAAAGGCACTAGATGGTGCTGTTATAGCACCACTTCCTCTTTACATGCTCAAATTCAAACCGATTCAAGCCGCTTCTTTTTTATTAGCTCATTATTTCTGTTTCAAATTAAGCCGCAGAAATGGTTGGAAACCACAGGAGAGGTGCTGGAGGTCGATGACGCCATGTCAAGGACCCGCACACCTCCGTGACTAACCAATCTCAATCGCAGGATAAAAGCCCCATGTGGAGAAGCCCAAAGAAGCTGTTTTGAATTTCTGCATATTCCAACAGCCGTCGCCTGGCAGAATCCCATTTAATCAGACAGCTCTTGCCTCTCTCCCTGATTCAGGCTTAGCATCATTCTTGTTTAATCACCAAGACAGCACTTTAAAAAAACAAATGTACAAAGCGCTTTGCAATTTTTATCTGGTCTGTCCTCACAACATCCCTGTGAGGTAGGCAACTACTCCTTGGGGAAGCTAAAAGAAGCGACTTGCCCAAAAGTTCACCCAGTGGGTCTGTGGCTAAGTTGGGACTGGAACCCAGGTCTGAGCCCTGCTCCCCAGGTACTGGACCACACGGCCTCTCTCTTCAAAAGGCAGCCCCCACCGTACATCCTGATTCAGTCTTAGGAGAGCCAAGGCCATAATCTACATGGGTGATTACTGACAAGCATCTTCATATATACAACTCGCCCATTTCCGATCAGTCCCTTCTGCGACCAGTTAGTAGGTGTAGCCTTTCCCATAAGGCTGTCCCCCCAGATCCTGCAAGTAGGCAACACCCTCGTCCAGGTGGGAGAGAGGCACTGTGTCTTCCTCGCTGACGTGCCACTCAAACTCGGCCTTTAGGGACGGGCGCTGATTGTCGGGGAAGGCGAGGGAGAACAGTGCTTCAGGCTCGCAGACAAATTTGTACACGTAACGCTCGCCAGCCACCTATTTGGGGGAAAAGAGAGAGAAATACAAGCACTACAGCAGTTGCTTCTTGGCAAACCCCCACATGGATGACCCCAGGACCAGGGCTGCCTGGATTCTACATCGTTGTGCTACATAAGTATGGAAGCTGGTGCTGAAAGCAAGTTTCTAGGCCTCAAGAGCTTTAAAGATAGAACTGAAGTGTGTGGGCAAAACAAGAGTGACGGGCTGGGCAGGATTGCTAGCAGCACCAGCCCAAGACATTTTGCTGCCTGGAGCAGACCCCAAACGGTGCCCACCTCCAATAGGGCTGACGCATTTGCTGCACCACTTGGAGAGAAATTCCTGCCTTCCTCTATCCCTCGCTTCCTGGTGCTGCCCTAAAGCAGGTCGCTTCACCCTGCCACATGGCAGGGCCGGCCCTAATTGCTAGGGGTCAGGAGGCAAGGTTGCAGGCTTCTGCACAGCTCTTCCCCAGGCCTCCATGCAGCAGAGCAAATTATTCAAAAGGCAGAACCCAACGTAGCTGCAGACTGCGGAATCCAGCTTTTCTGGGCATGGAATGCACAGCTCTGCCAATCACTGGCCATCGTTTCCTGCAGTTATGAATAATTCCACACTGACAACAATGGCAACAACAGAAGATGCCAGCAATTGAACCGGGGGTCTTCTATATCAGGGGTGCAGAACCCAGCCTGGGGTCCAAATCCAGCCCTCCAGGGTCTTGTGGAGGGCCACACCCCCTTTCCCCTTGGCCCTCGATTGTTTGATGGTTTCCTGGCTTTGGTGGAGTGTTTCCCGCTTCTGAAAAGTTGGAATGCCTCTCTGAAGGCTCAGTTACTGGCAGTAAGACCATTAAGCTAATGCGATCTGGCAATTTTGGCCTCGCCCCTTTTGCCTTCAGTCCCCCCACCACCACTGCAATGCTCCCCCCCCCCCAAGAACTTCTCCAAAACAGAATTCAGCCCTTGGGCTGAAAGAGGTTAATAACATAAAAGAGCCATACCGGATCAGACTAAGGGTCCATCTAGTTCAACATTTTGTTCATACAGTGGATAGCCAGATGCCCGCGGGAAACCCACAAGCAGGGCATGAGGGCAACAGCACCCTCCCGCCCATGTTCCCCAGCAACTGGTGTCCATAGGCTCACTGCCTCTGGTACTGGAAGTAGCACATAGCCATCAGATCTAGTCACCATTGATAGCCTTTTCTTCCAGGAATTTGTCCAACCTCCTTTTAAAGCCATCCAAATTGGTGGCCATCGCTACGTCTTGTGGTAGCGGATTCCATAGTTCGACTATCTGTTGTGTGTAGAAGTCCTTACTTTTATCTGTCCTGATTTATTTTTTTATTTATTTATCGTATGGCACATTTACATCGCATTACAATAAAAACATAGAGCATAATAAATATGAAATGTAAAATATAAAATATAGACAGGAATATTGCAAACGTATGTCTAGGTTAGAGATATAGTTTTTTACTTCAGTTGTCACAGCCAGGAAATCAGCAAAGTCTCCACTGTAGGCTCGGTTTTGACACTCTGTCACTATATGTTGGATAGTTTGTTTTTCAACCCCACAATCACAATTTGGTGATGTTGTTTTGCCCCATTTATAAAGGGCATCTGCACATCTACCATGACCTGTGCAAATTCGGTTCAAGGTTGTCCACATCGCACAGGGCTGGTCAAATCCAGGTGGTTTTTCCAAGATGCAGGGCAAGCTTCAGCATTGTGGAGGGCAATTTCCTAGCCAATGTTGTTTCCATGTATTGTGGATATTCAAATCATCTTCTAGAAGAGCTTTAGCAGTAGAAATGGCTGGATGTCTCAATCTTAACCTGTTTCGCTCCAAGTAGGTTACGTCATTTAATATTGGTAGCTGGAGATTGTCAATAATCTTCTGGTATTCTTGAAGAAGAGCGCTCTTTCATCTTGCATCCGGAGGTGGTACATGGCTCAAAACAGGCAGCCAGTATGTGGGAGTAGAATGTATCGTCCCACTAACAATACGCATTGACTCATGCAGTTGTGTATCGATTTTTCTCGTGTGCAGACTATTAAGCCACACTGGGGCACAGTACTCTGCTGCTGAATAAACCAGACTGAGTGCGGTCGTTCTTAGCATATCCGCCATCGAGCCCCAGCTAGTGCCGCATAGTTTGTGCAGAATGTTATTTCTACTTCTCAGTTTGGCAGCAGTCTTCATCAAGTGTTCTTAATAGGAAAGTGTCCTATCCAGTTTGACCCCAAGATATTTGGGATGCATGTTGTGACTGAGCCGGTTTCCCTTAAATTGAACATTGAGCTCTCTGCCTGCTGATCTATTACAAAGGTGGAAGCATGTTACTTCCGTCTTTGTTGGATTTGGCTGTAACCTCCACTTACAGAAATATTTATCCAGTGTGTCTAGATCGGAAGTGAGGACATCTTCAGTTGTCTCAAAGGATTTATGTTGTGTGGCTATAGCCCAATCATCCACGTAGCCAAACTTCCTAGACTTTGTGTGTGGTATGTCAGCTATGTATAGATTGAAAAGGAGAGGTGCAAGAACCGAGCCTTGTGGTAGTCCGTTGTTTAAAATTTTAGGGACACTAGTATTCTCTCCTATAGTCACAGAGAAAGTTCTTCCAGCAAGCATATTATCAATAAGTTGGGTAGTTTTTCGGCATGAGGTTACTTGTATTAAAAGCAAGAGAATTCCAGAAAAACGTCTATTTCTGCTTCATTGACTACGCTAAAGCTTTTGATTGTGTGGATCACAACAAACTGTGGCCAATTCTTAAAGAGATGGGAGTACCAGACCACCTTACCTGTCTCCTGAGAAACCTGTACGAGGGTCAAGAAGCAACAGTAAGAACCCGACATGGAACAACTGATTGGTTCAAAATTGGGAAAGGAGTACGACAAGGCTGTATATTGTCGCCCTGCTTATTTAATTTATATGCAGAGTACATCATGAGAAATGCCGTCTCGGATGAATCACAGGTCGGAATTAAGATTGCCGGGAGAATTATCAACAACCTCAGATACATAGACGATACCACCCTAATGGCAGAAAGCGAAGAGGATCTCAAGAGCCTCTTGTTGAGGGTGAAAGTGGAGAGTGCAAAAGCTGGTTTGAAACTCAGCATTAAAAAAACGAAGATCATGGCATCTGGCCCCATCACTTCCTGGCATATAGAAGGGGAAGAAATGGAAGCAGTGACAGATTTTATTTTCTTGGGCTCCAAGATCACCGCAGACGGTGACTGTAGCCATGAAATTAAAAGACGCTTGCTCCTTGGGAGGAAAGCTATGGCAAACCTAGACAGCATAGTAAGAAGCAGAGACATCACCTTGCCAACAAAGGTCCGTCTAATCAAAGCTATGGTTTTCCCAGTAGTAATGTATGGCTGTGAGAGCTGGACAATAAGGAAGGCTGAGCGCTGAAGAATTGATGCTTTCCAACTGTGGTGCTGGAGAAGACCCTTACAAGTCCCCTGAACTGCAAGGAGGTCAAATCAGTCCATCCTAAAGGAAATCAACCCTGAGTGCTCATTGGAAGGACAGATACTGAAGCTGAAGCTCAAATATTTTGGCCACCTAATGCGAAGAGAAAACTCCCTGGAAAAGACCCTGATGCTGGGAAAGACTGAAGGCAAAAGGAGAAGGGGACGGCAGAGGATGAGATGGCTAGATAGCATCACCGATGCAATGAATATGAACTTGAGCACACTCCGGGAGAGAGCGGAGGACAGGAAGGCCTGGAGTGCTATGGTCCATGGGGTCACAAAGAGTCGGACACGACTTAAAGACTGAACAACAACAACCATGTCTCCACACTGTATCATATGCTGCACTTAAATCTATAAAAGCAACTGATGTTTTTTGCTTCACCTGATATCCTGCTTCCATATAGGTTGTTAGTGAAAGCACTTGGTCAGCGCAGCTTCGTGCGGGGTGAAATCCAGCTTGTTCCACTGGAATTATCTGGAGTATCTTCTGGCTGATTCTATTATGTAGAAGCCCTTTGAGAAGCTTATAGACAGTGCTTAGCAGTGCGATTGGTCGATAGTTCCTTAGTTGGTCATTTGTTTTTCCCGGTTTGAGTATTGTGATGATTTTTGCTTGCTTCATCTTGTCTGGTATTATACCTGTTTCCATAATAACCGAAAAGAATTCTGCCAACCTCCTTTTTGCATATTTTCCACAATGCAGGAGGAATTCAGGATGTATACCATCATGTCCAAGTGCCTTGCCAGCTTTTATATCCTTGAGTGCGTTTGTAATTTCAAAGGGGGAAAAAGGGTGTGAATATTCAGATTGTTCAGATTGTTCAGGACAAGTAGTTTTAAGAGCGCTAAATTTTTGTCTAATTTGTCTTGTATGGACTTTGTCCCTTGTAGCTCTAGATGTAGACAATATGTGTGCCGCGATCTTATTGGCTGAAATGTGTGTCTTATCATTTATTTTCTTCTTACTTTCCCCTAATTTCCGTAGCAAAGACCATGCTTCTCTACTAGACGTTTTAAAATTGAGCAATTCTACGATCTCCATCCATTTCTCTCGCTGTGCTATATCGAGGCTATGTAACAAGTAATCTGCAATATCATGGTCTCCATTTTTAAAAAATTCTTGATACAGGTTCTCGCAGGTATCATTCCACCCCGGAATATATTGCTTGCGGTCTCCTCTAGGAATAGCCTTTCTTGCTGCACATATAAACGCGCTTGTAAGTCCCTCATAATTGTTGGATTTAGGGGAGATCCAGCCCAAGCATTTGTCTAGATTTTCAGTAAAGACATCCCATTTCCCCTTCTTGAAATTCCACCTTGGGCAGGGAAAGGATGAGATCAGAGGTATACTTGTGCCAATTTCAATCAGAATTGGGCGGTGCTGGCTATGGGGGAAGTCTGCTAGTACCAGTCGAGAGGTTTTCACTGGCAGTTTTTCCTCGTTGGTGGTCACAAAACACAAATCAGGGTTGTATTCCTTTCTCCAAGCTGCTGACTTATATGTTCCTCTGTCCTTTACATAAAATATCAAATACAAGCTGTTATCTTCTGCCCAGTTTACAAGTGCCTCCCCATTTTCATCAGTTTCACTGTACTTCCACTGAGTATGATGACTATTAAAATCTCCAAGGTAAACAGCTGTATGTGGGGACAGAGGTATAACTTGTAGGGGCCAATTAATAGCCGGGGGTTTATATATGTTAGTTATTGTTAATTCCCCTATTCTTACAGTTACCTCACGTATACTGTTGAGATTAGAGGCTGAGCACAGTTGGGCATTTTCAGTTGACGACCTCACATACGTTGCCACTCCATAAGCATGGTGGTATGTGTCAGGGTGGACACTGAGCCCATAGAACCTCAGAGCAGTTCTGATTCTGAGGAGGAACAGCCGTCCGTGGGAGAGGAGCGCGCTCATCCCTCCCAGGCCCTGCAGCTGGCAGAGATTCCTCCTGCCGGCATTCCAGAGATAGATAGCGGTCCTGGGAGTGAAAGAGTGCAGGAGGAGGGCTGGCTGGATGCTCGACGCAGATGCAAAGAGTGACAAGCTATGGAGGGCGCGGAAAGGAGCCGTAGCGCCCATTTGGAGCGCAAGCAACGGTCATGTCCAAAGGACCCAAGGGAAAGGGGGAGGGACTCTCCCTAGCCCATAAGTTCAGGGTCTGCAAGTGATTCTCGTTCAAATGGGGACCAACTGTTTCCAACCCAGGGCATAGGTTACTCTGCTGTTCATAGCTTAGTCGCTGGTGATAGAGTTATTAAGTTGTAAAAGGAATAAAGTAGGGATGTCAGAGAATTTCGCCACGAATCTCGGGGAGGTCGAATGCTAGCGCATTCGGCCCCCCAAAATCAGTGGTGGAACGGTCTGCCCCCCCCGCCCCCCCCGGGAACTTACCTTGGGCGGATCTTCCTGGCGGCGGTGGCTCCGGTGGCAGTTCGGCAGCGGCGGCAGCCGGTCTTCCGGGCGGCGGTGGCGGCTCCGGCGGCAGTTCGGCGCCGCCGGCGGCTGGTCTTCCAACCGGCTGCCGCCGCCGCTGCCACCATTTCCAGTTAAAAAAAAAAAATGTGATAGGCTACGTAAAGATTTACGTAGCCTATCATGGCTAGATTTTTAAAAAGCACCTTTTTCATGGCTGATTTAAAAGAAAAAAAAAATATGGGCGCCGCCATTTGCGTTCCTTATTTTGGCACGTCTTAGTCTATGTAAACATTTAGGTAGACTAAGGCGGCGAAAATAAGGGGAACGCAAATAGTGTAGACGCTACGCTATTTGCGTTCCCCTTATTTTCGCCGCCTTAGTCTACCTAAATGTTTACGTAGACTAAGACGTGCCAAAATAAGGAACGCAAATGGCGGCGCCCATGGGCACCGCCATTTGCGTATGCGCGTTTTTTTTCTTTTCTTTTAAATCAGCCGTGATAGGCTATGTAAACATTTATGTAGCCTATCACGGCTGACTGCAGGGACGCAAACGGCGGTGGCTACAGCTGCCGCCATTTGTGTCCCTGCTAGCCAGCCGGCGGCTCCGCAGAATCCTTGCGAAGCGGAGCCGGCCAGCCAGAATTTCGGGGGGGAGGGACGGAGCGCCTCCCTCCCCGGCCAGAATTTCGGGGGGAGGGACGGAGCACCTCCCCCCCACCACGAATGTCACCCTTCGAAAAGGTAAGTGACTTTTGTACATCCCTAGAATAAAACCTTGAAAAGAATCCTTTGTCTGTGTCTGGAGTTGGCTACTGGAGTAGACTGAAAGAGGCCGGCTAGGGCCCCCTGACAGTATTTTGCTCCCAGCAAGTCATAGCCAGGGATCCTGCCTCTCTGTCTGATTTGGTCCTCATTTTCAGCATGAGTTTCCTGGACTGCAACTACGTCAATGTCGTTATCTGCTAAAATCCGTTGTAGGACTTGGCACTTAGACCTACTTATTCCTTCTATATTGATCTGGCAAATCTTGGTAACAGGACCAAGATTCTTTGTCATGGTGTCCTGAGAAGGACCGTTTATGTTCATGCCTTGAGGCATAATTTGATGCGATGTAATATAGCCAGGAGATCACTAGGATTGACTGGCTGCCGTAACTTCGAAGCTTCATTGGGTTCTAGTACTGTGAGAGAGGGAGAAAAAGGTCTCCCTGTCCACATTCTCCACACCAGGCAGTTGTCTCACTGAGCTATGGCCCTTCCCTTAGAATGGAAAGAAGTCTTGGGGAGACTGTTCCGTAATGCCTCCACCCCACACCGCCACCAAGCATAAACTGCACAAGACTAGCAGTCTAACCCTAAACCCCACTTCCGACTGGTGAAACCAACCTTTTGCATGATGCCTTTTTCATAGTAGTAACGAAGGGAGCGGCTCAGTTTGTCGTAGTTCATGGCCGGGCGGTTCTTCTGGATGCCCCAGAGTCGTGCCACCTGCGGGACCAATCCAGGGTGGGGAGAAGAGGAGGAGGAAACAAATCAGCGCCAGATTTAAAATGCAAGGCAGCCAGGTCAAGATCCTGGAACCTCAGAAAAGAACCCTCAATCATTATCGATCTTTTTCAGAGCCTACAAGTTAGGCTGGTGAGGAGACGGCCTCTAAGTATGTGCTGGTGAGGAGATAGCCTCTGAATATGTGCGGAGTGCCCTTTCCTTTTCAACAATGGCCAGTTGCAAATTTATGCAGTTCTGGAGCTGGTCCGGGAAGGGGAAGAAATGAATTTTATTTAATTCTTGCAAATCAAAATCCATGAAGGGTAGTATAAAATATTTCACTAAAAGAAGGGAAACTCACCTCCTCTGGTTCAATGAGTTTGAACTCCATCCCCCGGCCTGTCCAGGCAATAAAATGGGAATTGCTGGGGTCATCCAGCAAAGCCACCAGGAACTGCCAAAGTTGCAGGGAGCCCCGCCGTTGATAAGGGGGTCCTTCACGGAACCCACCACCTTCGTGCTTGACGTCCCCTGCCAAGTACAGCAAATACAATGAAAAAGAGAAACACCTCCACTTCTTTGTATTTTTTTTAACAATTCTTCCCAGCACTTAATTTGTGAGAAGAGATATGTTTGTCATTCAGTCACATCTGGGAATTCAAAACCTAATTTCTAGGCCTTGCTTTCCCCTTGGTAGCTGAGTGAAAGGCCCTCTGTACATGCTCAAAAGATTGCCCCTTTATTGTTGCTCCTTCTAATAGCATACTCAGGTGGTGAGTGCCAATGGCTACGAAGCCGAAAGGGGGCCATTGAGAAACAAGAGGGAGGGGTTTCGGCATGCTCTGTAACTTTGCACAAGTACAAAGAAAGCTTTTTAAAAATCCTAAGGGGACAAAAGATACCACCACCACAGGAAAAAACCCTCAGTAGCCACAGAATGTTGAGTGTCCATTAGAAAAGGAAAACATAAAACTGGTGGGGCCTGGGGGCAGATGGAGTATCCAGGAGAACAGCATCAATAGCTGGAAAGACCACTGTCTCCCATACAAGCCTGCCCAGGTTTTAAGGTCTTTGGAGGAGGCCAGTCTCTTGGTCCGACCACTGTCAGAGCCACATTTGATGAGGGTGCAAAAGACGGCCTTCTCGGTGGCTGCTCCCACACTCTAGAACTCTCCGCCAAGGGAAGCTATGTTACTCCCCTCTCTGTTGTCCTTCCACCGACAAGCAAAGACATTTTTATTTGTCTTTGGCACATGGGCTAGTCTGTTGCTGAAGCCCAGTAGGGGGTAAGTAAAAAAATCACTATTTTAAAAAATTATTTTTAATTATGTTTTTAATTGAAGAGAAAGAAGAGATCAGAAAAGAACTGCAAATTGACTTCCGGTAAGGAGCCATGTCGTTCTGGTAGTGACTTGCGGGGCTCCGCAGGCCGCTTCTTTCAAACAGCTGTGAAAAGGTTGAGAAACTCCCCCCCCCCCCCGGAAAATAAAGGGGAAGCCTGCAGTACCATCCGGATGAAATCTTAGAAGAACAGCTGCCTTTGCGGAGCATGCAAAGGGGCTCAAAACTAGGGTCAGTTGCCGGAGATAAACACCTACTGAAATGCTGTTTTGAAACTCTTAATTAATTAAGAGAATATATGGAGGGCGTGCTCCAATCTTAGATCATATTTGGAAATTTAAACTACCAGCAAGCACCACCTGCACAGCAAAAAGCGAAAGTATGGCAGTTGTATAAATCTAACCTGAATTAAAATCCAGGAGTTGCAGACTTTTACAAAGTGAATTTAGTTCAAGAGGTCTTTTCAAAAGAAGAAGAAAAAAAGAAAGAGTACTAAGACTGTTTGCATTTTTGAATAAGTATTACAATCTAATTAACTTTCTATTGCTTTAAATCATTGTTTGAAGGTTTTAACGTTTGAATTTATATGGCTGAAAGCTGTGTTTTTGCCCAGTTCCCCCTATCTTCTGCATGACCTTGAGAAAACAAAGCCAAAATAAATAAATCTTTGAAAGAAAGCCTCAAATACGCTGGAACAATAACAATAACAAAACTGAATAAAGAAGGAGTATGGCTGGAGGTGACGGGCTCGACCTTGGGGGAGCTGGGGGTGGCGACAGCCGACAGGAAGCTCTGGCGTGGGCTGGTCCGTGAGGTCACGAAGAGTCGGAAGCGACTGACCGAATAAACAACAACAACATGGCTGACACCAGTTGGATGCTAAAAGATCAGCAGCTTATGAAAAATCTTTCTTTTCATTTTTTTTTAATCTCCTTTTCTCCTTTTGATACTGAGAAAGAACTCTTTTGGCATTGGAGGATCAACAGCTTACTGGATATCCAGACAGACTAATTTATAAAGGAAATAATGAAGAAGATAATTGAATGAGTGCTATGAATTTGGATAAACCAGCAAAGGATATCAGAATAACACGTAGTAGAGCGAATACCTGGGAGATGCCTACAGAACAATCAAGTAGAAATATGAAATCCAGGAAAGGCTTTCTAAAAGAGACTCTGACAGGAGCTACAAAATTATCAGTGAAAGCAACATCTATAAGCAAGGAAGAGGTACCTGAGCAGAAGCAAGATATACAAAAGATGGCCTTGGATGAACAAACACAAAATATTATAGATAATATAAGCAAAAAGATGGAGGCTTTTGAACTACGCATAGAACAAAGGATGGGCACTTTTGAACAACCTATAGAACAAAGGATGGGCACCTTTGAACAACATACAGAAAAATGGAAGGAAAGGCAAGTATTGGAAGTAAAGGAGGAGATTAAAGACATGAAGGAAGAATTTAGACAATAATTTAGGAAACTAGATGATGCATTAAATCAAAGAACAGAAGAATTTGAAATAATGACAAACAGAGTGGAAGTACTGGAAATTATGCAGAAATTGTAACTATGGAGTGAGAACGTGAGCAGGATGCCTTAGCTTGGCTTGAGCTTAAAGACAAGGAACGCTCATTATGTTTTAGAGGGGTCATGGAAAGTTATGGCAGTGTAGAACCTGACCTCAGAACGGAATTGGTAAAGACTATAGCAGCCTTTTTGAGTAAAGAAGAGAAAACCATGGAAATGGAAATAGATCGAACTTACAGACTGAATTCGACATATGCAAAAACAAAAGGTCTACCCAGAGATATTATTGTCCATTTTGTAAAGAAAACTACAAGGGATTCAATTCTCCAGAAACACTATAAAACTAAATTGAAGAAGGTGGGCAAAGATATTATCGTCATGAAAGGAATTCCTGGAAGATTTCTGAGGAAAAGGAGAGATTATGCATTTTTAACAACAATCCTGAAACAGAAAAAGATCATGTTTAGATGGGAATTCCCAGAAAGTGTGGTCTTCTCTTACAGAGATCAGAGATTTAAGATGAACTCAGTTCAAAAAGCAAGAGAGTTCCTTCGAATTTATGGAAAAGATTGGACAGACCTACAGCCTGATGTACAAGAAGAGGACAGCACTCAGGGTGCAACAGGTTGAAATTAAGAAAGTACCTTAATCTTATATTTTCTAAAAAATGGATTATAAATTTTTAACTTGGAACATTAATGGGGCGAATGCTCCTCAAAAGAGAAAGAAAATATTTTACTGTTTACAAAAATTGAAACAAGATATAATATGCTTACAAGAAACCCATATTAAGAAAGAAGATACCAAATATTTAATTAATAAAAAACTAGGTGAAGAGTTTATAACTGCAAGCCGAAAAAAGAAAAATGGAGTAGTTTTATATTTAAGCCACATTTGGGACCGGAATTAGTATTGTCAGATGAACAAGGTTGTTTTGTGGGAGTTAAAATTACACTGAATGGTGTATCAACATTGATTTTGGCCCCCACTCTGTGGAACTCCCTCCCTAGGGAACTCCGCCGTGCCCCCTCTTTAATGAGCTTCCGTCATGCATTAAAAATGTGGTTGTTCATTTGGGGTGGGTTAGGGTATTTTAGAAAATGTTTTTATTGTAGAATTTTATTGTTTTAAACTGTTTTACTGTATGCTGTACATCGCCCAGAGTGGCTGGGTGACCAGCCAGATGGGCGATTAATAAATTTAATAATAAATAAATGAAATAAAATTTTAGGGATTTATGCACCTAAGGACCACAAAGCGGAATTTTATGAGGATCTCTTATCCAAACTCATGGATCTAACTTTTGATAATTTGTGTTTAATGGGAGATTGGAATGGGGTGATTGCACCTCAAATGGATAGAATATCAGAGAAAAAAAATAAAGCATAATCAAGGGAAATTACCTAAAAGTTTCTTTGAACTGATGGACAATTTGGCTTTAGTAGATGTATGGAGAGATAAAAATGGAAACTCAAAAGAATATACATATTTTTCAGAAAGACATAAATCTTTTTCAAGGACTGATATGATTTTGACAACTAAAGTGCTTGCTACAAAGATTGGCAAAATACAAGTTCTACCAAGATCATTTTCGGACCATAACCCTATATCTATGTCATTTGTGAAAAGAAGCACTACTTTTAGATGGAGACTGAATGAAATGATAATTCAAAATAAAAGTATTGTGGATGACACTAAAAAGAAACTGAGAGAATTTTTTGAATTGAATCTGGACAAGGGAACAAATATCTGAACAGTATGGGATGCAAGTAAGGCCTATATGAGAGGTTATTTTATACAACAAAACACACAACTGGAGAAGAGAAGAGAAGAGAAGAGAAGAGAAGAGAAGAGAAGAGACAAAATATTCTAAAACAGATAAAGGAGAAAGAAGAAAGAAGAATTCCTAAAGAAAAAAACAGGAAAGGCAAGTGTCCTACAACAGATTAAATTACTCCAACAACAATTGTCGATGTTAACAGTCCAGGATATGCAAAAAAAAGTAAACTTTGTAAAACAAAGAAATTTTGAATTTGCTAATAAACCAGGAAGATGGTTGGCCTATAAACTTAGAAAGGAAAAAGAAAACAATGGTGAAAATAAGTGAAAGCAGATTAGAATTAACCGATAATGTGGCAATTCAGAAAGCCTTTTATCAATATTATTCAAATTTGTATAAAGGACAGGATATATCCCCAGAATTAATGGATAAATATATTCATAAACAAAATTTACCAAAAATTACTAAGGACAAAAACAAATGATGAACGGCCCAGTAATAGTAAAAGAAATGGTGGAAGCAATGAAAAAAATTAAAATGGGAAAAACTCTGGGACCAGATGGAATAACAGGGTTATATTATAAGAAGCGTGAAGAAGAAATTTTACAACCATTGAAAAATATGATGAACAGTATTTTAGAAAAGGGGAAGATACTGGAAACATGGAAAACAGCATATATAATGGTTTTATGTTCTATGTATTTTAAATTGTTTTATTGTGTGCTGTTTGGTTTTAATTTTTGTGAACTGCTCAGAGAGCTTCGGCTATTGGGCGGTATAGAAATGAAATAAATAAATAAATAAATAAATAAAACATTAATACCTAAAAAAGGACAGGATTTAACCTCGACAAAAAACTACAGACCAATCTCATTATTAAACAATGACTATAAGATATTTGCAACAATTTTGGCAGACGGGCTCAAGAAAATATTGCAGGAGTTTGTATATGAGGACCAAAGTGGTTTCTTACCAAGGAGACAGATGAGAGATAATGTAAGAACGGTCCTGAATGTGGTGGAATATTTGGAAAAACACTAGGGATGTACGAAAGTCACTTACCTTTTCACAGGGGTGATTCGCGGTGGGGGGAGGCGCTTCGCTTCTCCCCCTGAAGTTCAGGCGAGGGGGGGAGGAGTCCCGCCTCGCCCGGCCGAAATTCAGGCAGGGGAGAAGCGCCCCGTCTCCCCGGCCGCGAAAGAAAAAGTAAAAAGTAAAAAAAAACAACAAAACCCCGTGATAGGCTACGTAACGATTAACATAGCCTATCACGGCTAGATTTCCAAAGTCAGCCGTGATAGGCTACGTTAATCGTCACATAGCCTATCACGGGTGACTTTGGGGGAAAAAAAAAGTGCGTACGCAAATGGCGGCGGCCCATGGGCGCCGCCATTTGCGTTCCTTATTTTGGCACGTCTAGTCTACGTAAAGATTTACGTAGACTACGGTGAAAATAACGGAACGCTATTTGCGTTGCCCTTATTTTCGCCGTAGTCTACGTAAATCTTTACGTAGACTAGACGTGCCAAAATAAGGAACGCAAATGGCGGCGCCCATGGGCCGCCGCCATTTGCGTATGCGCTTTTTTTTTTCCAAAGTCACCCGGCCGTGATAGACGACGTGACGATTTACGTAGCCTATCACGGCTGACTTTGGAAATCTAGCCGTGATAGGCTACGTAAATCGTCACGTAGCCTATCACGGGTGTGTGTGTTTGTTTGTTTTTTACTTTTTTATTTTGTAATGGTGGTGGTGGCAGCCGGTCAGGAGACCGGCCGCCGCCCCCGACGAAACGCCGCCGGGACCCGCCGCCGAGAGGGACATTCACTGAAGGTAAGTCCCATCCCGGGGGGGGCAGCGGAGAATTTCCCCAACACTTTCGGGGGGCCGAATGCCTCGGTGCTCGGCCTCCCGAAGATTCATGGAGAAATTCTCTGTCATCCCTAAAAAACACCCAGAAAAACAAGCGGCTCTGATCTTTTTAAATGCGGAGAAAGCATTTGATAATCTCAACTGGAAATTTTTAATTAAGACTTTAGAAGAACTGGAGTTTGGAGAAAACTTTATAAAATTGGTGAAATCGGTATATACCAATCAAAAGGCTCAAATAATTATAAATGGGGATCTGACTAAACCTTGTGAGATATAGAGAAGAACAAGACAAGGCTGCTCATTGTCACCGCTACTGTTTATATTGGTTCTAGAATTATTGAACAGAGACATAAGACAAGATGATCGAATTACAGGAATAAAGATTAAAAAGGAGAAATATAAGCTAAGGGCTTTTGCAGATGACTTGGTGTTTATGTTGGAAGAATCTTTAAAGGGAATTGAAATTTTAATGAAAAAATTAAAAGAATTTGGAGCAGTGGCAGGGTTCAAAGTTAATAAACAGAAAACTAAAATTTTAACAAAGAATATGAATGTTCAAGAAAAAAAAAGGTGATGGATAAGACTGTCTTCCAAACTGAAAAGAAAGTAAAAAATTTGGGAGTCCTTTTGACAAATATGAATTGTATGCTTTTTCAAAATAATTATGTTAAAGTGTGGAATGAAATTAAACAAGGCCCATTAAAATGGGGAAAATTACAACTATCACTTTTGGGAAGAATTGCAACAATGTTATTTTTGTTTCAAATGATACCCATTATTACATCAGATTTACCTTTTAAGCAGTGGCAGAGAGATATAATGAAGTTTATATGGCAAGCAAAAAAACTAAGAGTTAAAATAAAAATTTTACAAGATGCAAAGGAAAGAGGTGGCTTGGGATTACCAGATTTTAAAACCTATTTTTCTGCCTGCTGCTTGATGTGGATGAAGGAATGGGTGACGCTGAAAAATAGAAGACTTTTAGAACTAGAAGGACACGAATTGAGATACGGGTGGCATGGTTATTTGTGGTACGATAAAACAAAAATGAATGTAGATTTTAATAATCACTATTTAAGAAGGGCTGTATTAAGAATTTGGAATAAATACAAATTAAAATCCTATAAAAAAATACCACGTTGGATATCTTCACAAGAAGCAATGCATAGAAGAGAATTTGATAGCACGCATAAATGGATAAGATATAATGATTTACTGGAACGTCACAAGGGGAATATAAGTTAAAATCAAGGGAAAGCTTATTGGAAGAAGGTCATGTATGTCATTTTGGAACTTAAAGAAAGGTTTAAAATAGATGAGAAAAATGGTGGATTTGAACAAACAGAATCTGAGTTTGAAGCAGCGCTGTGTACAAATGATGAACATGTTATTGCTAAACTGTATAAATGACTGTTAAGGTATGAGACAGAGGATGAACAAGTAAAAGTTTGTATGATAAAATGGGCACAAAATGTTGGTCATAATATATCAATGGAAGAGTGGGAAAGTATGTGGGGAAAAGATTTAAAATTTACTTTATGTACAAGTCTTATAGAGAGTTTTTATAAGATGATGTGTAGATGGTATATGTCACCGTTTAAACTGTCTAAAATGTATAAAGGTGTTTCTGGAAAATATTGGAAATGTAAAGACCAAGAGGGAACGTTTTATCATTTATGGTGGACTTGTAAAAAAGCTAAAACATTTTGGAAATGAATACAGTCTTTAGCTCAAAGAATATTAAAGACTACTATAGAACTAAAGCCAGAAACTTTTTTATTGGGACTAACAGATAAACACGTAAAAGAGAAGAGGGGAACCCTCTTTCTCTACATGACAACAGCTGCAAGGTTATTGTATGCACAAAAGTGGAAGAATGAAACCATACCAACTGTGAGCGAGTGGATCATGAAAATGATGGAGCTGGCAGAGATGGCAAAACTTACTATTATAATTAAAGAAGGATCAACAACTAAATTTATGTTAGATTGGAAACCTTTTATAGAAGTTGTACAAGAAATAGAGAAAAATGATATCTATGTATGTGGATTTTGAACTTTGAGATGGTTGATTCTCTTTTTTCTGTTGTTAAAATTAGGAGAAAGGAGATAATGTCTGTGAACTCAATGTATGCTATACAACTAAGACAAGAACTAGAGAATAATAATAAGCATTTGTTGTGTAAGGGGAGCCAAAGGTAGGTATTTTACAATCTTAAGAGATATTTTAGTGTATGTGTATTGTTGTTGTGTTTCTGTTGTTGTTTTGTTTTTCTTTAAAAAAAAATAATAAAAGAAAAGAACTGCAAATTTTACACAGAGATATCAGTACTGTAACAATAAAATAAGTGATAAAACACAGCTAAAATGCACAACAAAAGGTGCAGGTAAAAGGCAATTAGTGAACAGAAATCGAACCATCTTCACAATAATATCAAAGGGTTACAAGGGCCAGATCTACACCTTGTGTCATATCATCACAATCCCATCATGGTAGCGCTATATCCCTCTTGCGCATTTATACCATGTAGGACACCCAGTGACATTTGCTGCAGTATTTTGGATAACGTGGTATAAAATACAGGAAATAATGCTACAATAGCAGTATATCAAATATGTAATGTTCCCCAGCAGTTATCAGTACCGCTATAAAGCAGTAGTGTAGAGCTAGCCAGAGACAGACAAAACATGTCACAGTCCTGTTACAAACTTTACAGCCTCAAATTACAAGGGCAATCTGTTGAATTTAATGTTGTTGTCAGATGCATTTCGACTTGATAGTCTTCTTCAGTGGCAGATTTAGGGTGCAATGCCTGTTTACATAGAAAAAAAACAAGTCCTACAACTCCCAGCATGCCCCAGCCAGCATGGCTGGCTGTGGAATGCTGGGAGTTGTAGTACTTCTTTTCTGTCTAAACATGTATAGGATTGTACCCCTGCAAAGCTTCTGATGTCTGCTTCAGCATGGATCCCCCAAAATCCAGTATCCAAAACAGAACCACTCAGGACAACTGCTTTTGGGGGGTAAAGTAACGAAATAGTATTTGTTTTACATCTTGGTCTTCCCCATTATTTGCAAAAATTATTTTAAAGTATATTTTTAATTCGTTTGCATGTATGTTACATTTTAATTAAGATTTTGTCTTAATCTGTATTTTATTGTTAGCTGCCCTCAGTGCCGCTTTTTGGCGGAAAGGTAGGATATAAATGACATAAAACAAATAGACAATGTTCAGCTGAAAGACTCCTGTTAGAAAGTGAAGACACTTTGGAACACTCTGTTACGTGCTCCACTTTTTACTTCACATATCCCAGGGCAGAATTCTAGCATTCAAAACAGATTCCCGAGTTAACGCTTACTTCAAATTAAGCCACCTGGGAGTCAGGGGTGAGAAGAATTTTACCTTCTGTAAAATAACAGCAGGGAAGAGTATCTTCACTAGAGCAGGTCCGGGCAACTTATAGCCCTCCAGCTGTGTTGGCCTACAACTCCCATCAGCCCTAACCAGCATAGCCAATGGTGAGGGATGAATCATAGAATCATAGAACAGTAGGGTTGGAAGGGGCCTACAAGGCCATAGAGTCCAACCCCCTGCTCAGTGCAGGAATCCAAGTCAGAGCATCCCTGACAGATGGCTGTCCAGCCTCGGATGCTGGAAGTTGTAGGCCAAAACACCTCAAGAGCCATAAGGTGCGCACCCCTGGCCTAAGTAACCCTATCAGTTTTGTTTCCCATTGTCTACTATTGCCATGCTGACTGGGAATTATGGGAGTTGCTGCCCACCACATCTGGAGGGCCACAATTTGCCCACCCCTGCACAAGAGCCCAAACTAGTGAAGTGATGCTGTTGAGAGACATCTCCCAGATTTGGAATTGGCAGGTGGAAGTTCTCTGGAAAGTCACATAGGTTATGGAGTCACCCACTCTGCTCCTAAGCCTTTAAAAAAATGCAGTAGTAAGGAATTACCATTTACCTGTAGTCTGCTTCCTGTTCCTGGCATGAATTGTGCATTTATGAACCTTCCACTAGGGCGCAGCAGAGGGACAGACAGGGAAGTGCCCCCCCCATCAACTCAGCTGAGAAACCAACGCCATTTGGCATCTCCATCCTCTCTGAACAGTTTCCATTCAAGCTGACCGTAATAAGAACTTTGTATAGGCTGCAGTCCTTTACATACTTACTTGGGAGTAAGCCCCATCAAACTCAATAGGGTTACATATGTGTAGACATGCACAAGATTGAGCTGTAAGAATGGGTGCCTGAGCTGGCTTGTTTTTCCTCTTCCCTCCCTATCCCGTTTTTCCTTTTGTGTCGTGACTTTTAGATTGTAAGTCTGCAGGCAATGACTGTGTCTCATTTGTTATTGATCTTATGTAAGCCGCTCTAGGAGCCTTTATGGCGGAAGAGCAGGCTTTTAAAAAATAATGTTTAAAATAAAATACAAACACATAATTAATGTAGCAAATTCACAACCACAAGGTATGGGTTTGGACACCAGATAGCATTTTAAAAAAAGGGTTAGACAAATTCATGGAAGATTGGTCTATAAGAACATAAGAAGAGCTCTGTTTGGAGGGTCTCTCTAGTCTAGCATTCTCTTTACACAGTGGCCAACCAGCTGCCCACAGGAAACGCACAAGCAGGACACGAGTGCCACAGCACCCTCCTGCCCATGTTCCCCAGCAACTGGTGTGCATATGGAAGGTAGCATATAGCCATCAGGACTAGTAGTAATTGATAGCCTTCACCTCCAGGAATGTGTTCAAGCCCATTTTCAAGCCATCCAAATTGGTGGCCATCACTACATCCTGCGGTAGCGAGTTCCATAGTTTAACTCTGCGCTGTGTGAAGAAGTCCTTCCTTTTATCTGTCCTGAATCTCCCACCAATCAGCTTCATGGGATGACCCCGGGTTCTAGTATTATGAGAGAGGGAGAAAAAGGTCTCCCTATCCACATTCTCAACACCATGCATAATTTTGTACCTCACTATGAACATCTATTTGTCACGATCACTTTATTGAAACCCAAGGGTGCCATCAGGGCAGGACTTTGGGGAAGAAGTCCAAGGCCCCACTCAGCAGAATGAACCGGAGGGCCCCCAAATGCAGCAGGGTTGGCTTTCCACATTTGTGAAGGAAGCAAAATTATACACATCACTATATAAAGGGGCTCCTCCCATAAGACCACTAAGTCCAGAGACTAAATCTCCCCAGCTGCACTACTGCTGAAATCTTCACGGTTGCAGTCGTTGGGAGATGACATGGGCTTACAGCCGGGAGAACGAGGCTGTTGTTACCTTGATGTCCTACTTGTGGGCTTATTGAAAGCATCTGCCTGGCCACCGTGGGAAACAGGGTGCTGAATTAGAGCAGAGGTGGGGAGTATGTGGCCATCCAGGAGCTGCTGGACTACAACTCCCATCATCCCTGACAATTGGCCGTGCTGGCTGGCACTAATGGGAGTCAAATATCATATAGACGGCCCCAGGTTTTTCATGCCTAGACTAGATGGGCCCTTGATGGCTGGGGATTTTGGGAGCTGTAGTCCAACACATCTAGAGGGAACCAGCTTGGGAAAGGCTGTTCTATGCTTTTTAATAAACACACACACACTCATCACAATCTGGATTTCAGATGTAGCATTTGAATTTCTGATTCCATGTGAATTTTGAGATGCTGGGGAGAGACGGATTTCAGCTTTGGGCGAGATGGAGCCCCCAGGTTCTGATGAGAAGACTTGATTTCCTTCCTAATGCCATAAGATCCCTACTCTTAAATACCATGTATTTCCTGGGCATAAGATTGGGAAATATGGTGGGCTCTTCTTCATATGGCGGGAAGGTATTATGAACTGTGTCTGATATCTAGACATTCTGGCTCAAATTCAGAATTTGTTTTTCTGTTGTAGTTTTTTTTTAAAAAAACAGAATACGGCATCTATGCAAAATGTGTTCTTAGCTCAAACATCCCAGCCCGTGGACAGGACAGGATGGCCACTGAGGCAACTTAAAACCTAGTGCAATTTTGTCTCTGACCTTCAAACTTCTCAGGGACAACGCAAACGTCGTCGGTGAACGGCCGCACCTGTTTCTCATAACTGTACCCTGCAAAAAGGAGAAACAGTCAGAGATTGGACCTGCAGCAGGAATCCATCATTATCTCTTCATCATCACCATCATCATCCAGGATTAGTGGTCAGAACGCCCTCCCAATGGCCTGGATTGGTCAGGACTGGCCACGTGACAACCACGCCTCCCAATGCTCCAGATTGGCTAGGACTGGTCACGTGACAACTTCTCTTCCCTACAAAAGCTTCTGTTGTTAGATACATTCCACTGGGGCAAGCAAGTGGGGTGGCTGTGCTTCCTCATGACCGCCTTACACTGGGTCTGAGGATGGGCCATAATGACACCAGGAGGGAATCATTTTTATTACTACTTCTTGTGTGCTGTGGCTGAACCCTGGACATGAAAACAAGTGCGGGGGCAGAGTGTTCTACCCTAAACATATCAGCCTGCCTTTTATTAGTCTGAGCATAGGTCTATCTCAGCCAGCGTTGTCTACTTTGAGTAGCAGCAGGATTCAGATCTGCACCAAGCACTTTTAACTAGTGAAACCAGGGATTGAACCAGGGATCTTCAACATAAAAAGCAGGCGCTGTACCACTGAACTATGCTCCCCTTTCCCTAGAATCCCATCTTCTGGGCAAGCGGAATCCAGCCACGCCCCTCCCAGTAGTCCCATATTCAGGACCAACTAAGAGTTCAAGCCTGACACCTGCAGCCACCAAAACATACAAAGCCCTAAATAACTTAGGACCAGGATACTTCGCTGACTGCCTTCCCCTATGTAAGTCAACCCCTAACATCTTCAGAGGAGGCCTTACAGGTCACTTTGCAACCACCAGAATGTCACCAGGTGACAGGACCTAAGCGGGCCTTCTCAGTAGTGGCACCCACCCCCTGGAACACACTCCCACGTGTTGTTTGAGAGGCAGAAACCGTGGCAAGTTTAAAATGCCTCTTGAAAACGTATTTGTTTACACAAGCTTTCACTGACTTCTAAGAGACTATGATACTGCCCTCTTTTATTGCTGTCTTTGCAGTAATTCTTTATTATTATGTATTGTTTTTATATGGTATTATATATGCATTGTAGCATGAACCACTTAGAGATTTCATTAAATTAAGTGGTACAGAAGTATGATAAACAAACAAACCCAAACTGGTTTTTCTGGGTTGGATCCAGATTTAGGCACATAGGACTGGGCTGGTGAGAGTGGACTTCCTTGCCCTCTCCTCCCCACGGCAGCCCCTCCAGACCCCTGAAAATGCTACACAGAGAGTTGGAGGGGGGCATATTGAATGGGGTAGGCTGCGTTGCAGGGGCTGAATGGGAAATCCCTGAAAACTGGGTGGAGTCCACTTCTGTGAGTGGAGCGCCACTCACAGAAGGCACCTCTGCCTGATTTTTGGGAGATCCCTTTTCCTCCAATCAAAGCCCATTCAGCACGTTCCCCTTCCCCTCTATGTAACATTTTCAGGGGGCTGGAGGGGATGTCGGGGGGAGGAGGGGAAGTTCGCTTTGGCCAGCCCAGTTGCACATGCCTAAGAACCTTTCGACATGAGGCATGCATTGTGCACTCATGATTCCTCACTCACGGAAGTTTGTGAGTGCTTTACACAACATGGTCATCCTCCAGGGCCTCTCCCATGCTTTGCAACCATTTTCATGGTTTTTTTTTCCCCTAACAAAGAAAGTCTGGTACTTTTGTGAATGGTGGCATGAAACCCTGTATATTTGCTCAATTCTACTATGCTACATCGCCACCTAGTGGAACATATAGAAAGGCATAGAAAGAAAACCCCCACATACGCGTCACCCTGGATATACGATGTATATCGGCCCAGTGCATAGGAGACATGAGCTGTCGGACAAAGAAACCGCCCCCCAAGGGGGTTCTTACCTAATGAGCCATCCGGGTTGGAATGACCTGGGAATCCCTCCAAGTTCACATACACTGAATGGCAGCTCGGGATATCTACAAGACAGACACAAACAGAAAAACTGAGTAGGCAGGATTTTGCATCCTCTCTCCAGAGGCATCAGTGCTAAAGCTGTTCTGACCTTTTATATTGAAGTCCTTCGATTTTATGCCAAAGCATTTAATTTGACCTCTGCTTGGGTCTTAAATCTCTTAATTGATAATTGTTGTCAATGCTGCGTTTGGAAGCCACCTTGGGGGAGGGGAGATTTTTATTTTTTAAAGATGGGATTGAAAAAAAAATGATTAAAACATCAGGAAGAAGTGGGCTCTCCCTCCTTCCTACTAGGACCCCCCCCACACACACACACACACTTGGATCCTGAAGTGCGTGCCCCACTGAGCAAAAGTTCTATTCACCACACAAGCCTCCCTTACTCCCATACTCTCTCATTAGCACTCAACACTGAAACATAGAAACAAGCAGATATTTATTTCATATTCATCGGTTAAATAAGAACATCAGAAGAGCCCTGCTGGAACAGCATTCCGTTCACACAGTGGCCAACCAGCTGCCCACCAGAAATCCACAAGCAGGACATGAGTGCAACAGCACCCTCTCGCCCATGTTCCCCAGCAACTGGTGTACATGGGCACACTGCCTCTGGTACTGGAGGTAGCACATAGTCATCAGGACTAGTAGCCAGTGATAGCCTTCTCCTCCAGGAATTTGTCTCACCCCCTTTTAAAGCCATCCAAATGGGTGGCCATCACTACATCCTGCGGTAGCGAGTTCCATAGTTTAACTCTGCGCTGTGTGAAGAAGGACTTCCTTTTATCTGTCCTGAATCTCCCACCAGTCAGCTTCATGGGGTGACCCCGGGCTCTAGTATTGTGAGAGAGGGAGAAAAAGGTCTCCCTATCCACATTCTCCACACTATGGATAATGTTGTACACCTCTGTCATGTCCCCCCCCCCCCGCCCTTTTGCTCACAGGGGAGTTGCTCCAGGCTGTTGAACATTTTATGTTTATAAAGTCAGTGGAGCCATCACAGATAGCCCAACACACATTTTCCAAGCAGTTTACAGATTATGGGGTTTACTGAACAGGAGGGGGCAGGACTGGAAAGGCCTTTGCCTCTGGGGAAAATTATGGGATGGAGGACGGGGGCTGGTTTTCTGCTTGGGCATCCCAGTTTCAACACGGATTTTGATTTCCTTCCTTCCTTCCCTCCCTCCCGAAGCTCAGGAGTTGTCACTTCTTCCACATGCCCTGACTTTCTCTGGGCGGTGAGCCAAGGCGGTGAGCACAATGGCTCATGTTACCAGCCTGCCTGCTGATCTCAGCTGTCCCATAAGGAGAGCATGAGCAGTGGTAATATGATGCCTGGTTCCTGAGCCTCCATTTTGTGAATGAAATTCCTTTCTATTCCATTCAGAAACAAGCGGGCATGGTGCCAAAACAGAAGGGAGGGCAGAGGTTCAAGGTTAGCCTGTGCCAAGGCAGGCTCCGGGGAACAGAGCAGCGCTCCGCTCCGCTCCGCTCGCTCGCTCTGCTAGCCTCTGAAGGTCACCAAATGGGCACAAATTCCCCCCTTTCTCCCCATAGCAGTAGCCCTGAATCCAACTGGGGGTTGAGGGGCAGAAAAGGGAAGGCGCAACTTGAGCAGGGAGTGGATTGGAAGGAAACGGAAAAATCCACACATCCAAGAAAAAGTCTCTAACAAGCTGCAGGAGTGTTAAATTCCTCACACACGCACACCCTTTCCTGGTAAGCCACATAGAAAAGTCTGAACAAATGTTGGTTGGCTGTTGCTGGGACTCGGGATGAACGGACTGTGTAAAATCCTCTCCGTCTGTGTTTCACAGATTGTCCGGCGCCGTTCATTCTATCATCCGCCCACAGACGGATGCGAATATTTTTTTCCGTCATGTGGAAAAATACGGAAATAATTACATAAATATTTCCGTAAGCATTTACATAATTTACCCCAGTACGTAACATTTAGTGTATTGTCTCCCACTGCATTCAACGTTTCCTCAGCAGAAACTTATGGATTTTTCTATGGATTTATATGCATAAATTTCGGGAAAGTAAAAAACAAAAAGTCCAAGGACAAGTAAAAAACAAAAAGTCCACGCGGCCTGAGGGGGTCGCTCCGTAGTTGATTCCGCAGGTTGGATTCTTAGAAATCCGAGCTCATTTTAATCCATCTCAAATTTCTCCAGCATCCCTAGCTGGGACTCCTGGACAGTTGAATGGCTACACAAAATACGACAGCACAACTCTATTCGAGCCCCATGCGAGCACTGTCTCTGCTGGTCATGGGGGTTAGCAGGGGTTAGAGGCTAAATATTGTAGAACTGGATGAGAGGAGAATTCCCCCTGGAGGGTAGGTGGAGGTCTTTTTTTCCTTAGTATCTTTTTACTCAGGGCAGGGAGGGAAAGAGGTTTGCGGCAGGGTACCACAGACTTCATCTGGGCCCCCACAAATGCCTGGAGCTGGCCTTGAATAAGATCCGAGGGAACTTGCAATATTTCAGATGAGCTACTGCTCCATAGAGAGATGTGGAAAAGTAGGGCAGGCTGACCTAAAAAACACACGTAGCCCTTTGATCACATCTCCCAGACACACTAACTTGCAAACTATGGAGCTGAGCACAGAATCCTTCCCCATTTTGGATGTCTCCAAGCTGAGAAATGGAGCAAGTGGAGAAGGAAGGTTGCCTCTCAAACCAAAATTAAATAAGTGACCCCTTTTTTTCCTCTTAAACACTATTAGACATTGTATAGACCTCTTGTTTATCTGTTTACTTTTGTTTGTTTACAAAATGCTTTCTGAATTGCATTTTGCCCTCAAAAGGGCCCCAAAGGCGACTTTCAGTTTAAGAGTTTAATCTTTTGCCATTGTTGTCCCAAAGGAGAAATATATAGAGGGGATTAGAACACTGACTTTGGGGAAATAACTGAGGTTGCGTTGGAAGTCCACAAGTGTCCGCAATTCACAGAACCAATTGTGCTGGATGAAGTAGTCTGTGAACCCCCAAATCTTGCATATTCCTACACCATCCCAACTTGGGCCAGTAAAAAGCTGCTGCTTTAAAATTAAAAACAAACGTACTGTGCATTTTCTAACACGAGATTACAAAATAACGGTTTATTTTGGCTTGACTGAGTACACGCGCACACACAGCATTTAAAGTTGCTAAGAGTTTGACCGGCACTGTTTCTGGCTCACGCTCGAGGCATATATGTTAAGAATAACATCTGGTGGTAACATTTCTAAAATGGGAGGGACAAGGATTAAATCCCATTACAAGTGATGCCTATCCGTAGGTAAACATTAAACCCACTTAACTATCGTAGCCTCTCTCCTCCAACTCCCACCCCACCCCTTCCAAAATGCTAGCTAAGAATTCTCTAAGAAAATCCATTTCCTGTCCATCTCCGTAATGCCGTAGGCATTTTAGTTCCAGCCACTGCCTTATTTCCTTTCAATCAGTGGTGTAGTGGCAAATTTTGGAGTGCAGGTGCTCATCGTGACAGTCCTCATAGCCATGCCCCAAAGAGAGTCCAGTCACTGAAGCAACGACGCTGATGTACAACAACTAGGGTTCTTTAGCTTGAAGAAAAGGCAAGTGAGGAGAGACATAATAGAGGTGTATAAAATTATGCATGGTGTGGAGAAAGTGGATAGGGAGGCATTTTTCTCCCTCTCTCACAATCCTAGAACCTGGGGTCAATCCATAAAGATGATTGGTGGGAGATTCAGGACAGAAAAAAAAGGAAGGACTTCTTCACACAGTGCATAGTTAAACTATGGAACTCACTACGGCAGGATGTAGTGATGGTCACCAATTTGGATGGCTTTAAAAGAGGGGGGGACAAATTCCTGGAGGAGAAGGCTATCAATGGCTACTAGTCTTCATGGCTATGTGCTACCTCCAGTACCAGAGGCAGTGAGCTTATGGACACCAGTTGCTGGGGAACATGGGCTGGAGGGTGCTGTTGCACTCACATCCTACTTGTGGGTTTCCCATGGGCAGCTGGTTGGCCACCGTGTGAAGAGAATGCTGGACTAGAGGGACCCTTGGTCTGATCCAGCAGGGCTCCTCTTATGTTCTTATCCATATCAACAAACCCAGCAGTTGTCATCTCCACCAGGAGCCAGTCTTTTGTAAAGCTCATGGGTCTTATGAATTGCCTATCCAAGACCAAGACACTGAAAAATATTTTGCATTACAACAGGGAACAATATATTGTTGCAGGGAAAATCCATCCCTACTCAGCTACTGTGAGGATTGCAGCTAAGCTCAGAAGGAACAGGGAAGTCGATGGGGTGGGGGTGGCAGATGTGATCAGCACCCCTGCTAATAAAAAAGTGCGGTGCTGCGTCCCTGTGAGCCCTGGATCCACTACGCCACTGCTTATGGTGTGCATTTGGAAAGGCTGCCATGTCTGACTACACAGACTCGCCCTCATCAGAATGAGAGGGGATGGGAAATCCTAGCCAAGATTGTGTTGAGTGGCAGTCACCAAGCCCAGCAGCAGAAATTAGCATGGCGATGGGAAAGGAAAACTCCCAGTGAGTTAAGCTGGAAGAACACTCAATGTATTAGAGTTGCCAACTACTTTCTTTTTAAACAACTTCTGCATCTCAGGCTGTGTGCCCTTGAGCATGTGCAGAGGGTTTTTTTTTTCCAAACTCGTTAACCTGAGGACAGAGGGCTTCTGAGAATGTTCAAAGGGAGAGGGAGAGAGAGTCAGATTACGGTGCGTGTCATGTCAGGTCTTTCTAGGGTTGTAAGCCTGTAGGCAGGGACTCCCGTTTTCCTGATTGCATGTAAGCTGCTTGGGGGGGGGGGCCTTTGGGGCTGAGGAGTGGGCGGGGGGGATACTTCAAATAATAAATAAATCTATCTTCTGCCCAGACACCAGAGGACACTTTGCCCAAAGCACCCTCAAACCTTGAGCTGGCCGTGCACATGCCACAGTCAAGAGGACAAGGGCTGGTCCATCTCATCACATACATACAGAGATGCACCCAGTGGAGGCTGGTGGCTCCAATGTCGGAGGGGCTACGAATCCACTCTGGGTTTTAGTCAGAACCAGTCAGCACTCCAAGGAGCTCAAGCCAATCCCCCAAATGGATGCAGCACCTTGGATAGCTCCTTTGGAGTGCTGACTGGTTCTGACTGAAACCAAGAGCGGATTGGCTGCCCCACCGACATTGGAGCCACCAGCCTCCACTGCACCCCCAAAGCCGACTCTCTCTCCTGCCCGACCTGTGTCAAAGGCGTAGTCCATCTGCTCTTGCTTGATCACCACTCCTGCCGTGTACCGGGAGCTGCCAGGGGCCCCGAGCGCGTTTGCCTGCTCGTACATGGGGTCGTGGAATTCCTGCTTGAAGCCTTGCGCTGGGTACCGCAGGCATGGGGCAGAGAGGGGGCGCTGATACACAGGCGAGGCATCGGATCCCAGGGGTTGAGAGGCAGAGAAGGACTGGCTCAGTTCAGCATGCGGCTGGTACAAGGAGCTAGAAGGAGTACAGAAAGACAGCAAGGTTGCAGGGGAGCTGAACACTGAAGAACTGTCCAGCAGCCTGGCTATCCCGCATCCCTGGGGTGGGGTTGCAGCCAGCACCCTCTGTTTCCAAGTAGGTTCCTGGGCTGGTGAAGGACAGGACCCCGGAGTGCCAGGTAAATTCAGCGGAGTTGATGGACAGCTGGATTGGGACCACATCTGGGCCAGATGGGCCTCCAGGACTGAGGTTCTGCCCGTCCCCTGCCCCCTGCTCCAGTTACATTCTAATATTAAACACATTTTAGGAGGTATCCATGTTGCAGTGTCTGGTGGCACCTCAAAGACAAGCAAATTTATCATGGCATAAGCCAAGCTGGCGCCACCCAGATGTGTTGCACTACAACTCCCATCATCCTCAGCCAGCAATGGCCATGCTAGGAGTTAGGGTGCTGTAGTCCAACGCATCTGGCAAAGGATGACTTTTTTTCTTTAAAGGAAAGGGTCAAAAGGGTCCATCATAAAAAAGGAGAGAAGATTTCCCCACCCCAGTGCCTCACCCCACCAAGACAAAACTAACGCTCAGGGCCGTTCCAAGAGGCAATTCAATCCTGCTGCTAGAGCAACGGTGCGGAACGGCGGCCCTCCGGATATTGGGCAGCATCCGACTGTGTCGTGCCGTTAGCGCAAAGGGAGTTGCGCCAGCACAAACTAGGCTCTGAGCTATGCGCAAGAGGAGAATCCAACCAAAGTTACCTTTGGCAAGCGCAGCTGCGCAAGCAGTTATGCATTACGCATGTGCATAACTTTTCCGCAACACATTCTGCGACTGCTTGTGCAATTGCTTTCACGGCCCACTGCACAAGCGTCCTGGGCAACTGTTTGCGCAACTGAAAGATTCGGCGGAGCTCCGCCAGTACGATTTGAATTTGCAGAACGACACCACTGGATACGGCCCCTTGTTGGATCTGACTCCCATCAGCCATAGCCTCTGTAGCCAATGGGGAGGAATGACGGGAAATGCAGTCCAACAATATCTGGAGGGGCAGACGTTGCCAAGCCCTGTGCGAGGGATACTGAACAGGACTTATTCTGGAGCTGGTTACAGCAACTGCACCACACTTGGGGTACCTTCTTCCCCAGAGGGTCACCAGAGTCCTAGCCTGAGCACACGTCAGAAGCGGCATTCAAGCCTTTTACGTTCAGCAGCTGGAGGTCATGCCTGTGGTGTAGTGGCAAATTCTGAAGTACAGGCATTGTCACAGGCAGTCCCCATAGCCACACGCATGAGGAGGGTCCAAAAATTCAATCCCCTGTGTTGATCCATATCGACAAACCAGTTCTAGCAGTTTTCATCTCCACCAGGATCAGGGCTTTTGTAAAGCGATTGGGTCTCGTCTAGATGGCCCATCCGGCCACGGCAGGGCAGCATACTTTGCATTACAACAGGGAACAATATATTGTTGTTGGGAAAATCCATTTCCCCCCAGCCACTGTGAGGATCACAGCAAAGCTCAGAGGGAACAGGGAAGTCTGAGGCAGAGGAGGCAAATGACGTCAGCATCACTGCTAATAAAAAAGCACCAGCGTTGCATCCCTGTGCACCCTGGCTCCACTTCACCCCAGCTTGAGGAGCAGTTTCTTGGGGGAGGCGGCACAATCTTCCTATGTTAAATCATTGCCTCGTAACCTGCTCCGAGCCTTCAGGATAGGGTGGGATACATTTCAAAATTATTATTATTTTTTAAATTAATTTTTAATTGTAAATTTTAACAAAACAAAACCATGAAAGAAAACAAAGGGGGGGAAGTATCAATATGATTGAATGTGTCCATTTCAATGAATACAGCTTTCTAGAATATAAAATAAATTATACATACACTTCAACAGAGTCAGACCAAATATCCATACATGCATCCATTTGTGAGTGGTGCCTATATACATTTCAAAATCATGCTTACGCACTGCAATGGCTCACCTGTGTTCCATCAGGTATGCCCGGCCGGGTGGAGCCTGGGGTGGGCCGTGAGGGCTCACGAAGTTGGAATCTTGCCTAGAAAAATGTGCAAGCATCAAATGTAGCAGGATGTACAGTTCTCTTGCTCTCACAGTATCCTATGCTTAACCCAGCATAATAACCCTGATGCACAATAACAGTTGGATTCTGAACTGGTTATGTGTTATAATTCATATACAATAGCAGAGTCATTCTCTGGGTGTGGATCCTTCGATAGCCAGAACAGCACCATCCATGCCCAAGACAGAAGAATCACCAGGCTTGGGAGAACCGCAGGGTTTGCAGAAGTACAACCCCCGCCCCCCCGGCTCAATGAGGGCTGAGCATGCTCAGTGGGCACAGAATCAGACCAAGGCAGGAATGGAACGGAGCATCTTTGGAAAGGGCTGGCACCCTGAGCAGGGTAACTCCACACTGCAATTTTTTATAGTAGGTCCCACTTATTATGATTTATTATAGAGGGCCATCAACAGACCTAGTGCTTTGTAGAGTTTCATAAGGAATACAGATGGGTCCCTGCCCCAGGGAACTTACACTCCAAATTCTAATAAGTGGGTGGAAACAAGAGGGAAATGAGTACAAAGGAGGAAGAAAAGGGTAACAAGGGGTGACAGCGAGAATATGGAATTGCACATATGTACAGCGCCATCCTATACACACAAGTCCCGCTGAGTTCAGTGGGACTTACTCCCTGGTAAGAATGTATAGGACTGTATCCTTAGTCTTCGTTCCTATTTGTGGCAAGGGACTAAGAGCCAACAGAGGCATAAAAAGGGGAGATTGGAATAGGTTTTGTGGTTGTTTTACACACCCCAAAGCATCCACCAGAGGCTCAGATTTTTATTAGAGCAGCAACACTGGGGGAAGATGTGTTTAACGGTTCTCTCTCTCTCTCACTCACTAACTCATTCACTCACACACACACACGTTTCCTGATCTAAATCCTCCTATTAACAACCCTCTACAGTGGGGAAAAAAATACAGGTGGGGAAGAGGCTAATAGCAGCTTTGGGAGGGATTTAAATCGAGGAAATGTTGCAGTTTTTTTAAAACACCTCTTCTGCCACTGCCACTGGGGACCCCACTCCCCACCCCCACCCCATTGTGTGTTGTTTGGCCTTAAGGGTTAAGCTTTCACGTGAAAGAAGGATTTTAAGGAGTCATTCCTTCAGATGCTGGAGCTAGTTTGGCCTTAAGGGTTAAGCTTTCACGTGAAAGAAGGATTTTAAGGAGTCATTCCTTCAGATGCTGGAGCTAGCCCTGAACACAGCACTTCCTTTTCTCTCTCTTTTTTGCCACCTCCTTTTCTCTCTGCTATCCCCTCTTCTCATTCTCTCTCTCCCCGCCCCTTTCTCTCTCTCTTTTCACCATCTGCATTCTCCCCCGGCTTGCCACCTTCACGAAATTAGGCCAAAGGCTGCCGGCTGACCACCCCTGTTCTAAAGCGAGTGCTAAGCAAAAGACTCAGCAAGGGAAAATAGGTGGGTGCTTAAAAGAGCAGGAGACCCCGAAGGGGGAGCGTTAGAGCGGCAAAACTGAAGAAGGCGGCAGCAGGTTGGGGTATATTGGGGAAGTGGCAGAAAGAGTGTGGGGGGAGGCGAAGGTGCCACAGGGAGCTTTGAAGGCAAACATGGGGAATGGGTAAGAAGCCAGAATGGGGTAGTGAGGCCTCGCACGTTCCAACCCATGGGAGAGATGAAGGATTTGGGAAGCAGAAGTCTGGATATAACACTGGGGCCAGAAAAAAGAAGGCTGCGAACAGTCAAGATGAAAGAGAGTTTTAGCTGAGTGGACGGACAGGAAGGGCCAGATTTTTGCAATGTTGTACAGGGAGCAGCAACACAGATTGTCCCAGGTATTCATTAGGAGATGTAGGAATCCAAGATAAAGCCAAGACAGCACATCTGGTTGATAAGGAGGGCAATGACATGGATCAGGGGCATTGTTAGTTGAAGGCCTATCTGGGCACGGGCCCCGGAACTTTTTTGAGCTGTGCCCCAGTTCTTTTGTGCTGTCCTAACTGCCTTTTTTTTTTATTATTACATTTTCCCATTGATTTGCATTGGAAAATAGAAATGGCCATACCTTTTTTAGTTTCTATGATAAATACATGAAATTTGGAGACCTGGTAGCCCCCATGGAGCTGATTAAACCTGTCCAATTTCAGGCAGTTAGGTGCAGTTGTTTTTGTGCTAGTCACAGGTACAATTCGCTATTTTCAAGAAAAACTATCAAAGCAAAGAGCTATAATTTTTTTGTGCTTCCACATAAGTGCATGGAATTTGGGGACCTGGCAGCCCCTATGGAGCTGACTGAGCCTGTTAAGGTTCAGACAGTTAGGCCCAGAGGCTTTGGTGTTAGCCATGCATAAAGTTTCCTTTTCTCAAAGAGCAAAATAAAAAGTAAAAACTGTCAAGCCACGCAGGGGATTAGAGATCCTAATAAGAAGGTGTTTAAGGAGACTGTTAGGTGGTCACTATCCCTAATCTCTGGTGGGGGGCCCCATGAGGTACAAAAAACCTCTGTCCCTCTACTTTTCTGCTCTTACATGCCCACTGTTGTGAGCTTGCTTGCAATGAAATTTTGAAGAGGGAGATGAAAGGGAAGAAAGAGCTCCAAGTGAAATACTGGTATTTCACACAGCATCTGATTTCACTGCCCCAAACTGGAACCTTTGGATTCTGCAGAAGTTTAGTAGCTTCAGTACAGCAAAGGATCCAATCAGCCTCCACAAACTCCTTTCTCCCCCTCCACTTTCATTTCTCCTAAATAGCTGTAGGACTCAAATTATTCCAAAAGGAGGGTTAGGACTATGTGGCATCATGATTAAGGAACTGCTGATGCTTTTAAATCAGTTCTAGAGTTTTAAAAAAAGCTAGGAAAAGCTCTCAGCCACCTCACTTCATAAAATTAATGTAAGTATGTACAATCCTTACAAACCCTCCACAGCCTCCTAAATTCCTCTGAATTACTACCTCTCTGAAAGGAGCCACTTAGCTTAGGGAATTCTCTCTAACCTCCACCCCCACACACATTTCCAATCACCATTCTTCTTTACTTCTTCCCTCCCCTATCTTGTTCTTTTGTTCTCTTCTTTATTCCACCCAGGGCATACCTTGAGGAATTCTTAAAGAGAATTCTCTTCAGTGGGCAAGAGAAGTTCTGAACTGTATTTGATTTTATACAAACAGACAAGAGGGGTGGTTTTTCTCCTTCTTACTCAAGCGTTTGAGAAAAATGGGTTCACATGGTTGCAGAGAAACAAATCTGGGGCTGTTTTGTTTGCCAGTTGCCATTATCCAGCAATAGGGAGGGCTGTAGTTCAGTGGTAGAGCACATGCTTGGCATGCAGAAGGTCCCGGGTTCAATCCCCAGCATCTCCAGGAAGGGCTAGGAAAGAATCCTGCCTGAAACTCTGGAGAGCCGCTGCTGCCAGTCAGCATCAACAATTCTGGGCTAGATGGACCCAGGGTCTGACTCAGTACAAGGCAGCTTCCTATGTTCCTATGAACAGAAAGCTTTAATAAAAAACAGAAGTTTTTGGTTTGTTTTATAAGTGGAGGAGTAAATAATAAATACTGCTCATTTATACAATCCTATGTATGCTTACTCAGAAGCCCCATTATGTTTAATGAGGTTTACTCTCAGGAAAGTGTGCATAGCATTCCAGCACAAGTTACTTTTGCAGGGAGGATTGCACCCTGATGTTCAGCATGTTTACTCAGAAATAAGTCCTGAGTTGTGAGCATGGTACTGCAGGCTTAATACAGTGCCTATCCAATTCCATCTAATGGATTGACTAGCCTTTCAGCTCAGTCCTGTGCATGTTCTGTCATTTGTGGGTGGGTGGTTTTGCATGAACTCTAGCTTCAGTGGTGAGGGAAAGGCACTTAGTACATGCTCAGAGTTTTTCCATAACTTAGCTGTAGTTTTGAAAACAAACTCATTGGCTGAATCCTGGTGAAGTCTTGGTACAAATGACACTATGGGGAGGAAGATACAATGAGAGCTTGTGCGTAACAAGGAGGAGGTAGAAGAGATTTGCACAGAACAAAAGATCTGTTTTGATGAAGAGTTGCTGGAGGATGGTAGGATGAGGAGGGATGGTTGCATGGAGGGGAATAGAATTGGTAGGGGGAGAATGTAAGTGCTCAGTGGTGAAAGAAAAGCATCCTCCATATGCTCAGAGGCACTCTATATTTAAGAACATAAGAAGAGCCATGCTGCATCAGACCAAGTTCCATCTAGTCCAGCATTCTGTTCACACAGTGGCCAACCAGATGCCCATGGGAAACTCACAAGTAGGACATGAGTGCAATAACACCTTCTCACCCATGTTCCCCTGCTGCTAACATTGGTGAAATGTAAATAAATTCTAGTAATTCCAAATTTGCAGGCATGTATATGGTTCAGAAACTCTGCAGGTTTCTTGCCTGGGGGACACCTCTAATGACCGGTGCATTTTCATACAAAATCTACCCAAAAAATATTAGGGAGGGGGGGAAGGGAAGGGAAGGGAAGGGAAGGGAAAGCAAATCACTCCCTCCTTCAAATTGGAAAACTCCCCTTCCACATGACCTGCTGCCCCTATCCTTCTGAAACTTTGCTGGTTTCTTACTTAGGGGCACTTCTAGACCATCTGTGATTTTCAGAACAATGGTCCACAAGGAACATAGAGAGAGAAATATGTCCTCTTTTGGAGACCTTAAAATGTCAAGGCCACCCTTGCACAAAAACCCTTGTAGCTATCATTCTGAAATTTGGTAGGCATCATCTCCTCTGATGGGGCAATGAATCTTGAAATTTTTATCTTATTCTTCCAAGGAATAACAATGCTATTGGCAGTTCCCTTTAAAAGAAAATCAAAACACAAATCCTACACCTATTTTTTCTGACATTGGGCAGGTGTAATCCCCTTCAAGGGGGCTACTATGCCTGAAATTACCATCCAGCTCTGACCAAGAGAAAAAAGTTACAGGTTTTTTTTTTTCTAATTTCCCATGGTAGTCAACAGGAAGCATAAAGACTCATTTTTCCAAACCTTGACTCAGGTCTGGTGCTGAGCTGAAGCGGACTGACTACAAACTGGCCCGAGCAGAAGTGGGATGTTTTCCAAAACGCTGAATCAGGGTCTGAGTTGGTGGGGTGGGGGGGTAGTGCACACTTCTTATGTATGTATGTATGTAATCTATGCACACACATAAGCACACCACATGCACACACACACAAACACACACACAAACACACACACACACACATTAGAGGTCCATTTAGACTCGGGGGGAGAGAGAGAGAGAGAGAGAGAGAGAGAGAGATGCACGTGCAGATTTGTGTTATGGGCCTGTGCCCCGGATCTTTTAAGAACCTAGCAACTCCCCTGACGTCAATGGATGTGAAAAATGATCAAGGGGACAAAAGTTTGGGAGATTAATAAGAGACGTTTGATAAATCAACTATATACACACACAGCACTACAACCACAGTCTCAGCACAAATATTTAGGATCATCCACTGAAACTGACAGCGGGCCTGTTTGAAACAAACCAAGAGGAAGTCCTTTGCGCAAATATTTATTTATTTATTTATTTATTGCATTTATACCCCGCCTTTCTCCCTCTCGCAAGGAACTCAAGGCGGCTTACATTATCCTCCTCCTCACCATTGTATCCTCACAACAACAACCCTGTGAGGTAGGTTGGGCTGAGAGTCTGTGACTGGCCCAAAGTCACCCAGTGAGCTTCCATGGCCAAGTGGGGACTAGAACCCGGATCTCCCGGCTCCCAGTCCGTCACCCTCACCACTACACTACACTGGCTCTCAAATATATAAATATATAAATAGCCTGTGGAAGTCAGTGCTGCAGGATGTTAAGATGGCCTCTGTGTTCAAGACTTGAGGCTAGGTTTCTCCAGTGACAGACCTAGTGGATTCAGCTAAGCCGTTCAGCTGGCTAGCTAGCTAGCACGCCCACCCACCCACCGGCCACAACAGCTGAACATGAAGATGGAGTGTGTGCAAAGACAAGACTCGCTTGCCTCTGCCTAGTGGCACTCAGGTGTGCTCACCGCATCCAGGCCGGGCAGTGCAGAGTCCTGATTTAGCTGGAGCTAGTGATGCATGGAAATTTCATTTTGTTTCATTTTTTAAAACTTGGATTTGCCCTGTTCACATCCCTGACGCAAATGTGAATGGGAGCACAGTTTGTGAAGAAAGTTCACATGGTCCTGAGTTTGCAATCGTGCTTGCAAAAGGTCTACTTTAGAAAAATGTGTGCTTTAAAAATGCTCATTTTAAACACACACACACACACACACACACACTTTCACATCTGTGGAGGGGGGAATACCATTTGGGTACACATTTTTTTTTTTAAAAAAACTTGTACCCAAATGCACAGTTATTTATTTATTTATTTATTTATTTATTACATTTCTATCCCACCTTTCTTCCATCCTGGAACTCCAGGTGGCTACATGTGGTCCCCAGGTGGTCTCCCCTCCAAGCACTGACCAGACGTATCACTCATCCTCCAATCCGTAGCTAGAGCAAGAAGGGACAGCAGGCCAGATATAGAGGCTTGCAGTGGCTGGAAAGAAGCCAGGATGTGCATCAGATGGATCTGGGCTCCTTGGGTTGGGGGGAGGTGAAGCAGCAGATTCTAGAGAGCAGCGAATGATCAGGATTCTTGAGTCAGAGTTAGTCAAGTTCCTCCTGTCACCCCACACAGACATACGCAATCCAATTTTGCTTGTGCCAAATGGTCACTAGTCCTCAGGAAAGCTTCCCTGTCCAGAAGCAGGATACTTCTGACTGTCTTCATAGAATCAGAGAATTTGAAGAGACCTTGGAAGTCATCTAAACCAGCCCCCCAGCCCCCTGCCCCACTCAATGCAGGAGTCTTGCAAGCACAGCATCCCTGACAGGTGGCCTCTGCTTAAATGCCTCTGGCAAACGAGAGCCCATAACCTCCCCAGGCGGTCTGTTCCATTGCTGAACAGCCCTCACTGTTAGGAATTTTCTCCCAATGCTTATCCAAATCTGCTTCCATGCAATTTCCACCCCTTGGTTCTAGGGGCAACTCTAGAGCAACAGAGAACAAGTCTGCTCCACAGGGGTGTTGCTAGGCAGTTAAAAGATCTGGGGCCTAGGCCCACAGATCTGCATAAAATCTACATATGCTTATTTATATCTATCTGTTCAAATGTATAAATAATTGCTAGGATTTATTTAAATTTCGCAGTAGGCCAAGCCAGCCAATTCACTTCTCATCCAAATCATCTCAAATAAAATGAATTGTTCAATGAATTTTCACCCTGCCCCAAATCATCCCAAACCAATGAAAAAGGTTTTTTTCAAAGCTTAATTGCCATAAAGGGAAATATATTTTTGGTGGGAGAGTGAGAAGGGGAGAGTTAACCCTTCCCTCCCAGGGCACAATCCCCCTTGAAAATTGCCCCCTGAGGCCATTAAGCTGAGGGGGGGAAACTATCATCAGCAGCGGTGGACACTCAGGGCTCTGGGGAACAGATCCAGGCCATAGGATGTAGCATCAGGGCTGGAGGCCCAGGGGACCAGGCCTAGCAATGCCCCTGCTGCTCCATCTTCTGCGCAACAGCCTTCAGGTAAAACAGTCAGGCTATCCTGTCTCCCCTTAATATTTCCTTCTCCATCCCCAGCTCTTTCAACGGTACCTCACTGGACTCGGTTTCCACAACTTCTCATCATCCTGGTTGCTCTTCTCTGGACATGCCCACACTTGCCAATGTCCTCCTTAAAAGGTGGTGGCCAGAGCTGGATGCAGGACTCCCAATGTGGCCTGAACAGCTCAGAAGAGGGTGGAACTGTAGCCCTTTGCAGGCATTCATCCTGCACACGTGAGAACTAAAGGCAAAGGGGGCAAAACCTCTTTCAGCCTGAGGGCCAAATTCCATTTCAGAGAAGCTCTCAGGGGCTGCATTCCAGTGGTGGGCGGAGCCAAAGGAAAGGGGGCAGGGCCAAAATCCCTTTGTCCTCTCCCTTCGCAATCAACATACTCCAGGAAACAAGGCTTCAGGCTAACTCCACTTCATTAGCTAAGGACTAGCTTCTTTACAAATACAGATTCTAGGAAACTCTCAGACTGCATAGAACCAGCTAATCCACAGATCTACGAACATCAATAGAGGAGATGGAAGTGGAAGTTAGAGAAGTTGCCAGCAATCTGGGCATGAACGTCACGGCCGGACTTGCTTGGCAGCGATGCCCCTCCCTTATGGTGGCTCCCTCCTACCACGGCTTCCATGAGTGGTCAACCTGGCAGAGTGTCTGAGCCCTGCCCCCAACTTTTCCCGCTTCGCTCTGCGATGGACCCTAGCTTCCCTCAAGTCATGCCCCTCACCCTCCATCTCCTCCTCCAAAACTTGCGTTCTCATGGTGGAGGAAGGGGGGAGCCGCCCAGGCTGGACCATCTGTGGGTCAAGGCCTTGGGAAGAAAGTCTTGCCATATCTGGGCTCACTGCGGAGGGTGCCTCCCTCTGTTCTGGCCGTTCCCTTCCCAATTCCAAATCTGAGCCGCCAGACATCTCCACACAGATTCATTCCTGACAATACCAGTGTGGTGTAGAGCCAGTGTGGTGTAGTAGTGAAAGTGTTAGACTGGGAACCAGGAGATCCGGGTTCTAGTCCCCACTCGACCATGGAAGCTCACTGGGTGACTTGGGGCCAGTCACAGACTCTCAGCCCAACCCACCTCACAGGGTTGTTGTTGTGAGGATAAATGGAGGAGGACTACATACACCACCTTGAGTTCCTTAATGAGGAAAAAAGGCGGGATATAAATGTAATAAATAAATAAATAAACAAACAAACCAGCCTATTTTAGCTTAAAGCTCAGACTGACAGTAACTGAGCCTTAGGGGAGGCATTGCAACCTTTTAGAATGGGGAACAAAACTTGCAAAAACTGGAAACCACCCAACTGACAATCAAGGGAAAGGGGTAGGGCTTGAGGAAGTGGGTGGCCATCTGGGGAACCCTGGAGGGCCAAATTTGGCCCCCAAGCCTGAGCTTCCGCACCCCTCACTAAAAAGATGAAGAGGATGAAGGTGCACACACAAACCCCACCCCCAACATCCCCACATGGGCTGCCCCCAAACAGCCTGTTCCAACTTTGCTGCGTCGAGTGGGGTTCCCAACTGCGTAGAGCAACCTTTCCCCAACCTGGTGCCCTCCAGATGTTTTGGACTTCTGCTCCCATCAGCCCCAGCCAGCATACCTAATGATCAGGAATGTTGGGAGTTGTGGGCCAAAACGTCTGGAAGGCACCAGGTTGAAGAGAACATGAGTAGAAGCCCCTGAGGAACAATGCAAGAAGGTTTGGGGACTCATGTTCCCAGAACCATTGTGTGTGCAGCCCCAGCTCACCGCACAGCTTTTTAGCCCTGTGAAGGCTGAACACAGGTTGTTGCTTCTTGTGATCTGAGGATGGGTGAGAAATTCCCTCTGTCAAGGAATTTTTTGATGGATTTACCCAGTTTGCACCTCCTGAGAAAAAACGGAGCACTTCGTCTCAGGCTAAATGTGCACATAGAAAAACACACGTGCAACGGGGAGAAATGCATGCAGAACAGCTTCGCAGCAGTATTAAGTACCTGGGGGGAAAATGTGTACCTTTTAAAATGTGCAAAGAAATATGTAAAATAGGGGCAACGCACACACAAAAACTACGCATTTCCATACAGATTTTTTAAAAACACACTAGCTCATGCAGAAATGGGATGGAATGGGCTTAACCTCAAAATCCCGATAACCTTGAGGTGACCGAGCCTGAAGGATCGATTTACAGATGTTAAGGCTTGCGGGGGGGAACCCGGGGGAAAATCTTACAACTTTTGGGGGGTCAAACTTTCCTAAAAAAAAAATCCCTGGGGAAAAAATGGTGGGGCTTGGAATATTTCCAGTCCCCCCCTCATTTTTTCTGGGCTTTTCTCCCCTAGGCCTTCACATCCCTAGATCCGTCCATCCCTAATAATAGGAACATAGGAAGCTGCTTTATCCTGAACCAGACCACTGGTCTATCTAGCCCAGTATTGTCAACACTGACTGGGAGCAGCTCTCCAGGGTTTCAGGCAGGATTCTTTCCTAGCCCTTCCTGGAGTTGCCGGGGATCGAACCTGGGACCTCCTGCATGCAAAGCCGGTGCTCTACCACTGAGCCACGGCCCCTCCCTAAATAGAACCATAGGAAGTGGCCTTATACTGAGTCAGACCCTGGGGCCATCTAGCCTAGTATTGTCGACACTGACAGGCAGCAGAGGCTCTCCAGGGTTTCAGGCAGGATTCTTTCCTAGCCCTTCCTGGAGATGCCGAGGATTGAACCTGGGACCTCCTGCATGCAAAGCGGGGGCTCTTCCACTGAGCCACGGCCCCTGGATATTTTGCTTCAAGCTTATCAACAGGGGGTAGATGCTGCCGCACATATGGCTCTAGAAGCACGGCTTGGCATCTCAGCTGGCCACTGGTTGAGCAAGGCAGAGTAGATGGAGGACCCTGCTTCTGGTCCAGCGCGGCCATTCTCAACGCCCGGTTGCGAACACTGGGAAAGCCACTCAGAATGGGAGACACGCCTCATGTGAAACGAGCACGATCGGACAGCCTTACCTGGCATAGAGGCATTGCTCTCCGTTGCGGTACTGGAACGGCTGCCTGTGTCTGCAGGACCCGGATGCTTCTGAACACGGGCTCTGGGGTTCCTTTTTGATTTTAGCTGGCGGACTGTGCAAGGCTACTGGAAAAAAGCGGGGGAGAACCTTAGACGTCGAGGCCGCCCACGTTCCACTACCGACAGAGACAGGCAAGAGTTGCTCAGAGGCAAGCTTGAAAAAGGTGAGCGAGGGTTCCCCCTCCCTCCCACCCAGCTCCAAATGGGTGGATGGGGGCAATATTTGCCCCAGATGCTGCATTTAGAATAATAAAGCAAAATTATTGTGGGGGGCTGGGGGCTCTGGTGCCAGTGGGGCTGTGAATACCCTCTGGGTTTCAGTCAGAGTCAGCCAGAGCTATCCAAGGTGCTGGACCTAGTTTGGGGATTGGGTTCAGCACCTCAGATAGCTCCTTTAGAGCTCTGACTGAGACACAGAACGGATTCACAGCCCCACTGATATCGGAGCCACCAGCCTCCACTGGTGCTAGGACTCCATGGGACCAGAACGCGGCTCGAGCCTCCCCAGGCCAAGTCTTGGCAGCTTGGGTTGGTGCATGCACACAGAACAGAGGTGGCAACTTTTTTGGCTGTTGAAGGCCACCGGTAGTGGGCAGGGCAAAAGCCAAAAGTGGGTCCTCTTTCTTCCACCTCCATTTCTCTGCTGCCAGGGAAGGGGGAGATTGCTCCTGCCAGGGGTCTGAACCAATGCAGCGAGATTTTTAAATTAGGCCGAGGGCTACAGGATACCTACCCTGGCACAGAGTGCCCTTTGCATGCATGCACACATGCCTTTGGTGCCTGTACCAGTCCAGGGGTTAGATCTGGACTTAGCCATACTGAGAGTATTGCTTTATTTTTCATACATGTACTGCTGCATTTTAAAATCATGTTCTCTGTTTTTAGCTGTTCAGTTATTTGTCTCTTTTAGGGCGCAATCCTATGCACGTTTAGACAGAAAAAAGTCCTACAACTCCCAACATGCCCCTGCCAGTATGACTAGCTGTGGAATGCTGGGAGTTGTAGGACCTTTTCCTGTCTAAACGTGCATAGGATTGCGCCCTTAAATGCTGAAATTTTGTTGCTGCTTTTAAAGTAATTCTTCTTGATGTGCTGTATTATTGGTTTTTATCATTGATTGTAGTGGCTTTGCTTTTATTACGTATGTCACCTTGACAGCTTCAGCTATCTGGCAATTCATAAACCATGTTATTTATAATAAAATAATAATAATAATTTTATTATTATTTGCCAGTCAGAACAGTCTACTGTATTTGACCTACAGCCATTTTGAACAACATAACTGAATACATCATGCAATGCCAGAACATAAACATGAATCAAGTTAACAAATCACCCACACCGTCAACTGAAGTAGTATTCAGAGTGACTGCGCAAACATGTTTTGACGCCTTAGCAAATAGGGCTGTTTTGTGTGTGACATGAGGGTTGCAATCTGACAGTAACCAGCAAATCTTCACGTAGATAAAATGATAATAATAACAACAATAACAATAATGAGTTGACCCACTGAAATCAATGGGACTTATGTTATTCATGACTAATCTAAGCCCCACTGATTTCAGAGGGTGCACTTTAAGTTTGACTCCATCAGGAGCCAACCCCATCTGCACACACAAGAAACACTCCTAGCAAAAGTAGGGTTCCCACATTATTGTAAGTACGTGCGCAACAGCACGAGGGAGGCTTGACTGCTAACCGGCGTTGCTCATATGTGGAAGAGCTGAGAACAACCTACGATTGGTAAAGGCAGGGCTGTGGCCAGAAATTGCGTGACACAACGGATAGGAGCACATACGGGGGTGTGGAGCTGGGGTACACCACACAGCGACAGCAAGGCCAGTTGGGTGGGGTGGAATCAGTGCAGCACAGCCAGAAATTGTACAGCAGCTTTCCCCAGGCTCCTCCTGGTATGCTGGACTAAAATTCCCATCATCCCCAGCCAGCATGGCTGCCGTAGGGGCAGCTGAATGTGTTTAAGTGATTTGAAATTGCATTGAATAGTAAGGTAAAGGTGTCCCCAACCAGTCGTGTCCGACTCTAGGGTGTGGTGCTCATCTCCATTTCTAAGCTGAAGAGCCAGCGCTGTCTGAAGACGCTTCCGTGGTCATGTGGCCGGCATGACTGAACACCGAGGTGCACGGAATGCTGTTACCTTTCCTGCCGAGGCAGTACCTATTTATCTACTTGCAATTTCTTGCTTTCGAACTGCTAGGTTGGCAGGAGCTGGGACTGAAGACGGGAGCTCACTCCGTCACGCAGCACTTGGGTCTCGAACTGCTGTCCTGCCGACCTTCCGGTCTGCAGTTCAGTGCCTTAACCACTAAGCCACCGCAGCCCCATTGAATAGTAAATAAGTATAAATAGCATTTTAGAGACCTAGTTCTAAATCGTTATGGTTGCTTTATCGATTCCTGTGCTGTTTATTGTTTTGCATTGCACTGCATTTTATTCTTTTAAATATTTGCATTGTATGTTATATTTCTAACCGCTTTATGGCATTTTGATTATTTAACTGTTTGTAATCAGCCCAGAAAACACTAGTTACTGGGCAGATTAGAAATGTAATAAATCAAATAAATAATTGTAGAATTAAAAATGAAGGCCTAGGGCCGGGCAGTTATACCAGCCCCTTTGCAGGTGGCCAGAACAATGGGAGCTGGGAACAAGTTTCCTCCTTACCAATCATTTGACCTTTTCACTGCTACAAGCAGAAAGATTAATTAAAAAAGAAGTTCGCTAACATTCTGGGAAAGGGCCTGGAATATCCCATGCAGTGCAATCTCATACATGTCTACTCAGACATTAAGCTCCGTTGGGATCCATGGGAATTACTCCCAGGTAAGCAAACCTAGGATTGCAGCCTGGAGAAGTCAAGTCCTCACCACCCTTCCCTCTTGCCCAGTGACTACAGCTCTGGGTGAACGGCTAAAAAAGGAAAGTGTTTTGAAGTGATCAAGATATATTACTAAGGACGTTTACAAGCTCATAGCTTTCTGGTTGCCAGAGGAGTCCTCGAGAGCAGGGGATCCCTGGAGGAGGAACTGCCACTTCCTTAGGCCCGAAGGCAAAAGATTGGGGTGGGGCAGTTTTACCTTTCCCCTTCCCTTCTGCACACAGGTGTTTTTCTGCCTTCCCATCGACCCCAATGGAAGGAAAATGAACGATGCCAGCTTCAGGGCTGGCATAGTTCAGCCCTTGTTTTGGGTGTGTCAGGGGAATGGGGGAAGAATAAGAACCTGCAGAGTCATATCCTCCCCCAACACAATGCAGGAACACCCTGTTTTCCTGGCTCAACTAATGCAGCAGCAAAGCAGGAACAGTGGCAAAAAAGAGGAGACCTATGATCTCTCCGCCACCCGTTCACGGATCCCAGGACCAGCACCCTAAGCGGTCTGCATTTGTTACCTTTTAGAATTCCAAACATTTTAATCGATTTTCACCAACATTCACATGGGGTGGGGGGTCAGAAGAAGCATCCATCATTCTAAATATAAATCGGCCACAAAACCTACTCTTTGAAATATTTGAGAGCTGCTCCCCTTCTACGATCCCAAATCCAATTCCCAAAGGATAGTTGTTGTTTTTTAAAAGACAGAGAAAATAACAATTGGTCTGAAGCAGCCTTCCCTAATCGGATCCTTTCCAGATGTGCTGGATGGCAACTCCCAGAATTCCCAGCCAAGCTGGCTGGGAATTCTGGGAGTTGCGGTCCAGCACATCTGGAGGGCACCAGTGTGGGGAAGGCTGGTCTGAAGGGATCAATCAACATTTGTAAGAAGTAGCAGCGGCAGCAGCAAAAATAACAGCAAGTTAGCAAAGTTAAATATACAGCGGTAAGTAAGACCCGTCATCTGAAAAGCACTGAAGTTTAGAACAGAGTTTATTCTTATAGCCTGATCCTATGCAGAGACAGATGAACCCATCATTTTCAGCGGAAAGTATCGGGCTGCTGGCGTTTCAGACTCTCGCATCCTATTTCAGTAGCTCATCTCCTTCTGGTCTTTCCCACCACAGCCCTGCCTTCCCCTCCTCTCTTCCAGGTCACAGTACTTACAGTTTTCTGAATGGAAGTCAGGCACAAATTGCTCATCGCTGTCCGGAACTTGAGCTGCAAAGTGGGAGAAAGAAGGACGAGTGATATTTGGCATTCTGCTCAAGGCCTTATTAAAACCAGGCACTAGGAGAAGGAGAAGAAGAGACTATATATGAGATGGGAATGCATCACTGCCAGGAGACAAAAGCTGGTTTCACCCTTGGGACTCAATCACTTCTACGTAATCTTTTCCCCAGTAGATTTGCCCATTAGCAGGGCTGGCTCTTTCCTTTTTTCTTTAGAGCATCAAGAACCCAGGGTTTATTTTTCCTTCTTCTTTGTCACCATGCAGTACTGATTGCCGAATGCTTCAGACCAAGTTGAAACAGAAGCAGAAGCCCATCTAGTGCAAAGTCCAGGTCGAAAGCCAGGCTAGCTAAGCCATCAGTCCTCACTGATCAAGCCAGACCGCAGCTAGGCACAAGCAGAGAGAAAGACAAACTGGACCAAGAGGAGCCTGTAGGTTAAAGAGCTCCAGATAACTTGAGCAAGCCAGCTGAACAACAACGTTCAACTTTTAGCACCGTGTGATGTATGTTCTAGGACTTTTATCATCCTTGAAGCGTTCATCTGAATCCCTTGCAGAGTGCCTAGACTTCTCCTGTCTTACAAATCCTGACAGAGCAATTACTCTCGGGGTGCCATCTGCACTGGCTGTCTTTGGTCAGCACAGAACAGGGGTCCCAAATCTTTTTGGGCTGGTGGCCACATTTGGAATTTTGAAAGCGTGTTGTGGGTGCTCTCACAAAATGGCTGCCCTGAGGTGGCTTGCCTGCCATGAGGCTGTTACTGGTGGTGGGGAGACAGTCACAAAACACCTATTTCCCAGGTGGCAAACTGTTGTGTCTAAATGAAAAGTAACTTGCCCAAGAACTTAAGTAGAAGTCAGAGGTGAGGTCTGAGTTCCAAAACACAAAAACACTCTTGGACCCACAATTTCTGCTCCAACACCCATTCCACAGAAGGCAAACCCACCATTTTTATTTGGCGAATCTCTCCGTGTCAGCTGTGCTTTACCGTGGCTATTCTTTCAGCACATTCAGGAGGCCCATCAGCCAACGAAGGAAATCTTAACAGTGCAATCCCGCGCATGCTCACGCATAAGACAGTGCCACTATGTGTAATGGGCCTTACTCCCAAGAAATCCTATGCAACACTTTCTTGGGAGTAAGCTCCACTGAACGCAACAACCATTACCACTGAGTACCTCTGAATAAACATATACAGCATTGTGCCGTGTTGTTAAGCAATCAGTTAAAATGTGCACAGAAATCAAATAAAAGCAATAGTCCTGAAACAAAAAGCATATTTTATTTTTAGGCGAATCACACCTGCATGTTGTAATAGCAGCTAACTTTTCTTCCTGTGTGAAAGAGGAGGGGGAATGCCTTATCTAAGATGGTGCAAAGATTTATGATGGTCATAGACTGGCATAAATACAGCTAAAACCCCAATTTTAAATTTAAAGAGTTTAAATTACTTAAATTGTACTACCCAATAGCCCAAGATCTTTGGGTGGTTCACAAAATAAACCTTAAAACACACACATACAAAATTATAAGATCATAAAACATAATGTAAAAAATCCAAACAGATTTCACGCAGCAACATAATAAAACCAAAGCAAAATAAAAACCAAACTAAAAACAGCAGCAGGGCAAGAATCTTAAAAGTGTAAGAACCTATGAAGAGCCTATCAAGTCCTGCAATGTGTTTGTAGAGTGGCCAACCAGCTGCCCAAGGGAAGCCCACAAGCAGGACATGAGTGCAACAGCACCCTCCCGCCCATTTTCCTCCGCAGGCAGTATCAGAGACATACTGCCCCTGATCTTGGAAGTGATATATAGCCATCAGGACTAGTAGCGATTGACAGCCTTCTCCTCCATGAATTTCCTAATCCCCTTTTAAAGCCTTCCAAGTTGGTGGCCATCACTGACATGGTTTTTAAAAGCTTAAGGACCAAAAAGCCTGGAAGAACAAAAAGGTCTTCACCTGGCACCTAAAGGACCGCAATGCAGGCAGCTGGTGAGCCTCTCTAGGGAAGGGATTCCACAACCGGGGTGCTACCACTGAAAAGGCCCTTTCCTTTGCAGCCATCCACCTAATCTCATTAAAACTAATGTTTTAGGTTAGTTTTAGGTAGGTTAGGCCGAGGTGCAATCTTATGCATGTTTAGAGAGAAAAAAACTCTTACAACTCCCAGCATCCCTTCAGCCAGCCATGCTGGCTGGGGCATGCTGAGAATTGTAGGAGTTTTTTTCATGGAATCATAGAACAGTAGGGTTGGAAGGGGCCTACAAGACCATCAAGTCCAACCTGCTGCTCAGTGCAGGAATCCAAGTCAGAGCATCCCTGACAGAGGGCTGTCCAGCCTCGTCTTGAATGCCTCCAGTGTGGGAGAGCCCACCACCTCCCTAGGTCATTGGTTCCATTGTCGTATTGCTCTAACAGTCATGATGCAATCTTATGCATGTTTAGAGAGACAAAAGTCAGCTGGGGAATGCTGGGAGCTGTAGGACTTCTGTCTGTCTAAACATGCATAGGATTGTAACCCATGTCAGTATTTCTTCAGTCTTATTCTCATTGCATTCTTCTTCTTCTTCTTTTCCTCCTCCTCCTTCTTTTCCTCCTCCTTCTTTTCCTCCTTTTCCTCTTTTCCTTCTTCTCCTCCTTCTCCTCCTCCTCCTCCTCCTCCTTGCAAAACCTCAACCTTATTGACAGTGACCACACATTTCTGGAACTCTGTTCTAGCGGAGGTACATCCCGCCCTGTCACTGCAAGCCTTTAACCTGCCCTTAGAGATCCACATAATTATTACAGCTCTCTCTTAATAAGGTTGCTGTATATGTGATGCGGTTTTACATGTAATTATTTGTTTAATCTTAATTGTTTGTACTGGGCCATAAGTTAGTTGTTATGTTATTTAGAGGTTGTTATTCCCATAAAAGGGAGCCTACAGATACTTTCAAATATATTTACAGAAATAAAACATTGAATCACCTTGCTCAAAGATTTCGTTAAATCTGACAATAATATCAACCTGGTCTCCGCAAAAAAGGGCAGTATAAGTAAGACATGTGCAATAGATTTAACTTCTCCAGTCCCACAAGGCCATAAACCATGTGCAGCAAAAGGAATACCCCGAAATCTTCCTTGTAGCAGTACAGAGGATAAAGCATGGAACCTAGCAAACTTTAGAGCATGCCGATAGTTAGGAAGATTTAACATCTGTAGTTTCTGTAAGCCTTTGTATTAAAAACAGTATTAAAATAAAATCAGTCTCCTACCTGATTAATTCAGGTACCTTTCCAGTCAAACGTAATTTTTAAAATGAGTAAATTTGACCCAACCTCTCCCAACCTAGTGCCTTCCAGATGTTGCGGACTACAATTCCCACCATCCTCAGCCAGTGTGGCCAAATTTATTTTAAAGGACAATATTATTTTTTGCATCAGTACATTCATATAACTGTGCTGATCCAAATGGCCATGCTGGCTGGGATGATGGACACTGTATTCCACCACATCTGGAGGGTACCCAGTTGGGGAAGGCTGATCTAACCAATTATCAGTTAATAAGGTGGCAACATTTACTAATTCCTTATTATTTAGAGAGCATCATCCACAGACATCAGTATTTATTTATTTCATTTATATCCCACCTTCCTTCCATTGTGGAACTCAAGGTGGCTACATGTGGTTCCCAGGTGGTCTCCCCTCCACGCACTGACCAGACCCAGTCCTGCTTAAGCTTCAGCAAGGCGGCTGCCTCATGTGCCTTCAGACCACGCCTGGAAGTAGCACATAACCCAAAGAGCTTACAACCTAAATGTAGACACAATGGCACAAAACAGTTGGGAATGAAGCATCCTCGTCTCTCTCTCTCTCACCCCCCCCCCCACACACAAAGTTACTAGCCTGCAAAAAGATGTATTCACCCTTCTTATGAAGAAAAAGCAGACAAGTGATAAAAACAATTGCAGTCTAGAAGCGCAATGGACTGTGGAAGGGAAAGCAGGGAATCTTCGCTAACCCGCTTAGCTTCATTTCTTCCACTGCCAGTACTGAAGCCAAGGGAACTGCCAAAGGAGGGACACATCATTCACTCAGCTAGAGGGAATTCCATGCATTCGCCAGCATGGAATTCCTGGTCGCCAATGGCGACCAGGTGAGTGATTAAATACAACACTGGAATAAAGGGCTACGAGGTTAGGGCTCCATGAGACAGGTAGATTTGGGGGAGAAACAGAGAGAGAGAGAGAGAGTGAGGTGGTACCATATAAGGCAGGTTTCTCCAGTCTGGTGAGAGTCTTTCTCCCTTGCACCACCTCCACCTACTCCATCCTTTGACCATTCATAGTTTCGATGTTTTGTTTTTAATACGTATGTTAGGTTTCCTGCATCTGTAGTATAAATAGAATCTTTCAGCTACTACAAGAGGCTGGTGGTTTTTAATGCCTTCCACATGGCCCTGACTGAAAGGGATATGCTGGCCTTCCTTCGACCTGGCTTGGAATACCGAGAGAAAAAGTTGGAGAATGTATCTTAAAGGGAACCAGGCAAACAAACAGCAACTCTCTCTTCCTGGAACTGAAGGTGGCAGAGGGCTATAGGGCAAAAATAGGCAAGATGCAAAAGACCCAGGACTAAATTTCCCAATGGTTTTTTCCTGCCTTCCCCAACCCTGGTGCCTTCCAGATGTGTCGGTGCTGGTTGGGGATGGTGGGTGTTGTAGTCAGGCGCCCTTGGAGGGCACCAGGTAGACAAAATGCATGGAGGAAAAGTCTACCAATGGTGACTAGTCATGAAATTTCCAGGTTCTGAGGCAGTATATCATGGAACGCCTGTGGTGGGAGAACACCAACAGGAGAGGGCGACTGCCTTCATGCCGGGCCAGCCCAAGACATTTTGCCGCCTGAAGCAAAGAAAAAGATGGCACCCCTCCCATTCCATGTATGAAAGCCAGCTGGCCTGCCAGATGAATCTGTCTTCAACACCGACAATGGTACAGCATCCTCCACTGCACCTGAAGGCAGCAGGCTAACTTAAGGAGCACACAGCAGACTGCATGGCACACAGGTTTTTCCTTCAACACCTTCCTGCCACCTCCCAAGATCTGCCGCCTGAGGCAACTGCCTCATTCTGCCTAATGGTAGGGCTGGCCCTGCCTTCACATCATGCTTGTGTAGGTATCTGGTTGGCCTCTCTAGAAAATAGAATGCTGGACTCAATACATAGGTCCCATTCCCCCAAGCTGGTGCCCTCCAGATGCTACAAACTACGACTCCCAGTATTCCTGACCATTGGCTGGGGTTGATGGGAACTGAAGTCCAAAACATCGGGAGGCCACCAGCTTGGGGGAAGGCTAAGAGAGGCCTATTCGTTCAGTTCTTATGTGGCATACACAAGCCTCTGCCACAACTTTGCGAGGTAGGTTAGACTGAGAGATGGAGCCTTGCCCCAGCTCACCCCGTGGGTTGAGTGGGGATCTGAACCAGGGTCTCCCTGACCTAAGGCCAACACTATGCTGGCCCCCATATTAGTGTGAGGAAGGGGCGCAACCCACACAATCATCTCATTATCTGTTACAGTCCAATGCTCTACTCCTTTCCCCACACAAAAATGTGTACTTTGTTAAATAAATAGACCAGGGATTAGGAACCTCCAGCCCGTGGGCCGCATCCAGCCCACAGGGGTTTCCCATCCTACCCCGCAAGCTTCTTTTGCCATTATCTCCGATCACTGAGGATATTTAAAGGCAATTAACCTTAAATACCCTGCAAAGAACAGAGCTGTTGCACAGAACTGAGGTGTACATTTTGCAAGCAGGCAGAGCTGCTTACTTGCGAGTAGACATGCAGAGGTTTGGTATTTGGGATGCTATTTGAAAGAACTACTGAGTGATTCAGTCCTGCCTACGTCTGAGTAGACATGCAGAAGCCTTGTCCTGCTTTACTTCAACGTGGGCTTAAAATGGTAATAATCCCATTTTGGCTCCGCCCACTCTGCTTTGGCCCCACCTACAGATGGGAAAAGTCTTGGGGGCCGCATTCCATCTGCAATCCATCTTGGGCTGAGAAAGGTTCCCCACCCCTGTGGTAGAGACAGGCAGACCTTCCTGCAGCAACAGAAGCCTCATGCCGCCCTCACCTCCTGATTACGATCCTGCACCTCCTCCGTAATCTAGGCTTTTATCTTTATTTTCTTTTTTAATGCTGAATTCGGGCAACTGTACCTGTTCCTCCCACTTCCCCACAACACACCCATTTGCTCAAGCCTTCTGAGTGGAAGCTGATGACTTCACTGTCACCATTTGCTGGAAGCCTGGAGATATGCAACTTCAGCATTCTTGGAAGAGAAAGTGGTTTTAAAAACACAGGCTGCAATTTCAGGGGGCGGGGGGAAGCAGAAGTGCATGGAAGACACCAGAGGAGAATGGGGAGTGCAAGAGAGGTGGAGAGAACGAAAATGAAACCCAGCAAGATCGCAGGCCGCAATGAACTTCCAAGGAGCAATCCTGTGGCCTCTAGACAGAGTTGGGGAGGCGCGGCACTCGGATATTTCAGATTCCTGGATCTGAGGTCAGAGACAGCCCTCCAAGCTCCAATCTGAGCTCCCCGCCCCCTTGCCCTCCCCATCACAACTGGCACAGAGAGAACCACAGCGGCTGCCTCTCCAAAGTTGCAAAAGCAACCTTGGAGAGTCAGCAAAGGGGGTGTTTCTGTGGGCGGGGAGGCGACAGGACTGGAGAGGCAGGCTTACAAAGCATCCCCAGGCCTTTCCAGCCTCTTTCCCTCCCACTCTGTGACCCCTCAGCTAGATGGGTGAAAAACTCAAATGTAGAGTGGGAGGTGCGGTGGAGGATGCTCATAATAAGCCTCCACATTCTGCACTGGCTACTCATCTGCCTCCGTGTTCTGCACTGGCTACTCATCCGTCTCCATGTTCGGAGGCTGATGAGTATCAAGGACAGATCTCATAGGACTGCACCCTCAATAGGATGCATTACAGCAGGGATTGAGAGGCAGTGAGGCAAAGCAGACGGAGCCCCCTTGTCCAACCAGGGGCCTTCCAGATGTGTTGGACTGCAACTCCCATCATTCCCATCACTGGCTATGTTGGCTGGGAATGATGGGAGATGTAGTCCAACACATCTGGAGGGCATCAGGGCAGGGAAAGCAGTGATAAAGTGTTGAATTTAGATTGGGGAGACCCAGGTTCAAATCCCCACTATATGATGAAGGTCACTGGCTGACCTCAGCCCAGTCATCCTCTCACAGCCTAACCTAACCTCGCAGGGTTGTTGTGAGGATAAAATTGAGGGGAGAGAGACTTATGTATCTATTTGCTGAATATCTTGGAACAAGGGCAGGATCAAAATGGAATTAATACAGAGACAACTCTGAAATCTTTTGGAGGAAAGGCAGGATGAAAATGTTTTAAATAAAACAAATAAACAAACAAACACTCTGAAGGTCCAGGAGCAAAGACCTCAGCCACCCCATCCCCTTCAGCATAGCAGAATCAAAGAGACATTTCCCAAAACGAAACCACAATCATCTCCCTTATGTCCTAGCTGGCAGGACAATTCTGAATGTTGTGAAGAGTGATCTATATGCTAGGTGGGAAAGAGCCATTTTTTTAAAAAGCAGTGCAATCCTATACATGTCTGCTGTCAAGAAGACAAGTCTGTCACCAGTGTTGATCTGAGCTGCCCCTGGGTTGGCAGAGCTGCCTTCGTTGTACACAAATAAACTTGTGTTGGATCTTACCCGCGTGTCCAGAGCTTAATTGGCGGGCAGCTGGGCACAGACCTCCAAGTCCAGTTTTGGACTTTTACCACACTACTCAGAAGTAAGCCCTACTGAGTAAGGTGGGACTTATTCCCAGGTAAGTGAGTACAGGTTTGCAGCCAAAATGTACCTACTGACAGATGTGGTTTCTTTTACATCAGAGGTGGGGAACCTCTTTCAGCCCAAGGCCCAAATTCATTTCTGGAAAAGCTCTCAGAGGCTACAATCCCATGGTGGGCGGAGCCAAATGCAAAGGGGGCAGGGCTGAGTGCGAGAGTGGTGGAGCCAAAAATACAAAAACTACCAGCATATTTCAGCTTAAAGCAGTTACTGCCAGTAATTAAGCCTTTGGAGAGGCACTTCAACCTTTTAGACTGGGAAAAAAGACCTTGGATTTGGCCCCTGAGGCATGAGGTTCCCCATGCATTTAACATGCATTTTACAAGATGGGGGGGGGGTATTTTAAAAGCCCGTATGAAAAATACCAAAACCCTTCAATACCTTTTATGCAATATTGTATTATTACCATCGGTTCTGAAAAGACAAAAACAAAGGTAGCCATTTGGGCTGTAAGGGAAGGAAATCCAAAATGTATATCAGGGCTATACCTCTTTATTAGGCGAACCAAAATATCACAATTTAGGATGCAATCTTATGCATGCTGAGACAGAAAAACGTCCTACAACTCCCAGCATTCCTTCAGCCAGCCACACTGTGCAAACCTTTGAGTTCTCCAAAGGTTTTTTTTTTGGGGGGGGGGGGAATGACTGGCTGATGTTGAAGCCATGGAGTTTGCGTTTAATTACAGTCTTAAGATGGAATGTGGGAGGAGGTTGCGGACATTCGAGACTCTACCAGGTGCTACAATAGTTTCAGGTTGCGCCTAGAACTGCTCCTCGGACTCTTAGGATGAACAAACGCACAATGGTTGAGCCCCCATTTTTGAAACTATAAAATCCAGCTGTTACCCAGATCTGTCTATAACCTTACGTGAAAACACACAGGTTCCTTGGTAGGTAGAAAGCATCCTGAATTATAAGAATGAATTTTGACCAAAAAAGTGACACTCTAAAGAGGAGCTAGAAATATGTTTACCCTCTTGATGCAGTCTTTTCCTTAGTGGGATCTGCTTTTGGTAGGAGTCTGGAGCAGGAATAAATAATGGAAAAGATCTCAACAAAAGAAAGGATCTTTTTTTTGATCCAAAAAGGATCAATCTGCGAACAGAGACTGGGAGGCTCTTATATCCCGCTTCCGTGACTGTTTCTAAAAGAAACCTGCATGGGCTTTCAATCCTGCCAGTTTTTTCCATGCATATTTCATCATAAGAACTCTTCCAAATGCAGAACACCTGGAGCAAATACTTGCCCCAAACCATATCGTCTTCATGGAGCTCCTTAAAAATCATCCAGTCAGAGGATTTTCAGTGCATTCCTAACTAAGCATCTTTACTCAGAAGTCCCACTGAGTTCAAGAGGGCTTATTTCTAAGCAGTGATGTGCTTAATGTTTCTACTGAAAAATTTCCATTTCATAAGTTCATTAGTAATGATGAATGGATGCCAATTGCAAATACAATATTAGGTAAGCTTGGCAGTTTCAAAGTTGTATGAGTGGTTGTCAGTGTATCACAAACAGTAAAATTAATGTTAATAGTTTTCAGTATCTGGTGTGTGCGTTTTTTCCTAAATTAAAAAAAAAATTGAAGGGAAGAACTTGCCATTGTCTTTAATTTTTTACAAGTATTCCAATAAAAATTCTACATAATGTAACGTTTAAAGCACCTGCTTTAATTTTTTCTTCATATATTTCAGGTCTAATACTTGCAGATTGGGACAAAAAAATAACATGGGATACCTTTAAAAGCTTTGTTTACTAAATACAAGTAAAATAAATATGCTAATTTAGATTGCTTTCTTCAGCATCTGAAAATTTTCAGATGCAAAGCCAAAATTCTCCAATGCAAAACTCACTATGCAAATTAAACTAATTTGCTTAGGAAATTTTTCCATTTCAACCTTTCCCAGAAAACCAACATCACTGCTTCTAAGAAAGCACGCATAGCAACACAGCCTTAAAGTCCACAATTGCAAAATCAAACTGGTTCCTCTAAATAATTTTTTTAAAAGGTAGTTGATTTTGTTCCAGAACTCACCATCTCTGGACATCCTTAAGCCAAACCTGGAGAGAGAGCTACATGCGATGTTTTAATCTAGCCTGGATGAAACATCTGAATGAGGGTAGCCAAGGAGAGCTCAACAGTTCCTCCTGGAGACAATGGATGTCCTCCCCTAGTGGACATTTCACACTCTCCGGGTTGGTTGGTTGTCAGGCAACCAGCCAAGAATCTCAGAATCTCCCTTTTTGGTTAATGCTGGATGGGAAGTAGATAAGTAGGCTGATTTGGGGAGGCTGTGGCACAGTCGTAGCATAACAAGCTGCCTTCTAGCAGGTGAAACTGTTCATCCACCCAGGCATGGCCAACTTTGGTGGGTCGGGGGGGGGGGCAATTCCCACACCCAGAACCCACCAACGGCTGCTCCCCTCCCCACTGAAATTGCCACCGCACCACTGATTTTGCTGCCAAAATGCGTTGGTGTGGGGTCAGACTTGGAGGCGGTAGTGGGAGTGACATGGCCCGCAAAAGTGGTCAGGGGGCACATGCCACCCATATGTTGCCCACCTCTGATTAGCCCATTGCTGCTCACTCTGACTGGCAACTGTTCTCCAGGATCTCAGAGAGGAAGGTCTTTCTTACCACCTGATCCTTTTAACTGGAGATGCTGGCAGTTGAAACTGGACAGGCTGTGTGCAAAGACACTTGCTCAAGTCACGGAGCTATGGCCCCTCCCCCGCACTGCATCCTGTCACATGTTTATTGACACACAACCCCTCCACCCTCCAAAATATAAAATGAAACAGCGGGAAAGGTGGAGGGAGAACCCACACATCCCTCCAGCATCCACACCCCTGAGGAGCTCAAGAAAATGACAGAAGTGGGGCCCAATGCCCAGGAAGCGAACACCAAACGACGTCTCCGCCAAGTGTTCAGAACGAAGGAAAGGATCCCGCTGCTTTCAAATATGTGAATGAAGAGTCCAGGAGCTCAAGCAAAGCAGGTATAAATCACCCTCTGTGGATGCAACTGGTATTTGCAAAAAAATCTGCATGGTAGCTGCAAAGTCTTATTTAACTGTCAAGCCTATTTTGGCTTCTGTGTGTTCCGCCTCAGCTGGCGCCAAGCTCCTTTTCCAAGACAAAGAACAGGACTAATTACTATTTTCACACAAGGAGCTCACCTAAGTATCTTTACTCACATACACATACACTAGCTAGATTCATCCTCTCCTACTCAAATGTGGGAGACATCAGTGGATTTCTGAGAGAAGCAGAGTTCTATACACCCGCATTCATGGGTGTTGCTAGGCCTGGGCCCTGGATTTATTTCCCAGTGCCCCGAGTGATGATTGGTGCCAATGGAAGGGAGTCTTTTCTCAGCTCACTTGCCATGCAGGGGGCAGTTTTCAAGGGGATTGCAACTGTGGTGGGAAGGAGTAACTCTCCCCTTCCCACATGCTGCAACACCCCCCTCCCAATGTCTCCCCCTGTGTGGGAAGTAAGCTGAGAAAAGGAGACTTTTTTCTTTTGGTTTGGGATGAATCGGTCGGGGTGCAAATTAACTGAAGAATTTATGTTATTTGAGATGATAAGGATGAGAAATTAATTGGCTGGCTTCACCTCCTGTGAAAATTTAAATAAATCCTTGCAATTATTTGCATATAAAGATTTAAATTAGCATATGCAGATTTTATGCAGATATGTGTCCTATGGGCCTGGGTACCAAATCTTTTAAGTGCCTAGCAATGTCCCTGCTTGCCAGCACCCCCCCCCCAAATTTTGTTCTCTCATAGATGTACAACTACTTCCAAATACAAGCAAGCAATCACCCCCAGATCCATCCAGCCTGAAGGAGAAAATGTGCTATACCACACATGCAAAAAACCCTCACAAAGGCAATGAGAACACTACAGTCCAAGCCCAGACATGCGATAACCTATGCCTAGGGCATGCGTTATCTCCAACGGATCCTCGCGCATGCCAAGCTTGCACAGCAGGCATCGTTTGTTCTTCTGCTGCGGTTCTCTGGAATTAGGGCCAATGTCCGCAGGATCACAGAGAACCTACAGCAGCCTTCCCCAACCTGGCACCCTCCAGATGTGTTGGACTACAACTCCCAGCATCCCTGTCTTTTTTCCTACCTAAACATGCAAAGGATCGCACCCCAACCTAGTCTGGATACAACACAATTGTTCTGCACAATAACTACCAGTCTGAGACCATGTGGAATAATCTTATGCATGTCTACTCAGAAGTAGTCCCCACTAAGTTAAATGGGACTTACTCCCAGGTAAGTGTGTATAGTATCGTGTGTATAACATTCCCCAACGCGATGCCCTCCACATGTTGGACTGCAACTTCCATCATCCCTGACCATTGGTCATGCTGGCTGTGGCTGATGGGAGCTGTAGTCCATAACAACTGGAGGGGGTACATTGGGGAAGGCTGGTGTATAGAACAGCTGCTTTCACCTTCAGATGGGTAATCTTGCTTTACTATGCTTAGGAACATACAGAAAGCCCAACAAAAATCTTTCATTTCACAATTGCTCCCCTAAACAGATAGAAATTACATAGTGCTAAAAAAAAAACAACCCCAAAACCATGAGCTAGATGAGGTTTTGAATTATGATCCTGGACAGGATACAAAGGCTCTATTTTGGTGAAAACAAATATCATTTCATTGTTATAGCAATCTACCAGCACAGGCTTGTAAACATCCCCACAAAATTTGCTAGCCTTTACTCGAGTTCTAAGAAATGAGAACCCTGTTTTTCCATGCTGGCTGCACCAGCGCCTGCATACAGCTGTTATGGAAACACAGGCTAGTGCTGGCAGAGGAGGGACAGATCGCTCAACCCCCCCTTCGGCTGGCCCACGGCATTTCCGTGCAGGTCGCAGAGGAAGAGGCTTCCCTTCCTCCAAGGAAACCTAGCAGGCTGATGGAGGAAGGACAGAGCAAGCCAGCCTTCCTTCGCTTGCCTGCATGGAATTCCTAGTCACTTGTGGTGACCAGGTGAGTTGCGAAATACAAGTCTCAACTAGAGTGCATACCGGTTCAGGAAATGAATGTGATTTAAAATCGGTTCTTTTCCTTGGTGACTTAAGTCAATTATTTAAGTTGCCTTGATTTAAAGATCAATCCAACATGCATTACAAATGTATTTCATGAACAGCCCGAAGGCATCATTTAGTGCTTAGCAGAAACAGAACACCGGGAACCTTCCATACAGGATGCTTGAGAAATGCCAACAGTCCCAAGTCCTGATCAGCAGAGAAAACCCCATTCCGAAGGCTGCTGCCTCTTCCGATACCCCCTGCTCCACTGCAATTTTGGCTCTATCCGGTTTTCTCCTTGAAATCTACCCATACCAGCCTTTCCCAATCTGGTGCCCTCCAGATGTAGTTGGACTACAACTCCCAGCATGCCCCAGCCAGCATGACTAAAAACCCATGGGAGGAGTAGTAGTAAAGGTTGCACATTTACTTTGGAGTAAGCCCCACTGAACACAATGGAACGTGCTTCCGAGTAAGAATGCATAGAATCCCACTGCAAGTTTTAAAACGTCCTGAAAGCTTGGTCCTTTCCAATCAGGGACAAACTACATTACAATGCAGCCACAGGCAACCAGTCCCAGATAGCTCCTTTCACTCATGCCCAGTGCCCTTGGCAGGGGTGGGGAGATTTGCATCAGAGAAGCGGTGGGAGGGAAATTGATTGAACTAATTAATTTATACAGTGCCACCCATGTTCATGTCCGTTTATGCAACTGTGGGGAACACGTGGTACTGCAGTTGTTGTGGGGCTCCCATCATCGCTGACCATTGCCCATGCTAACTGGGGCTGATGAGAATTGGAGTCTGGAGGGCCACAGGTTTCACATCTCTGCTTCATAGAGAAAAGGACAGGTCTCTGCCCTGAGGAACTTACAATCTAAAATTCAACACCGGGTAGACAACAGAGGAAGGATATGAAGGCAGGGTTTAACCAGGGAAGAAGATGTATTTATTTCATTTAAACATACTGAGGCTTGGTTACAATAATGCCTTCTTCCTACATCTGGTGCCCACCAGATGTTGCCGGGCTGTAACTCGGATCATCCCTGATCACTGACCATGTTGGGGAAAGGCTGTAGTACGGGATGTGGGCCAGAGAGTTGAACCAAAGCCTCATAGAAAAAGGTGGATTTTTAAGGAGGGATTTGAAGGATGTGAAAGGGGGGGGAACCTGTTCCCCTGCCAGTAGCATGCTCCCCATTCCCAGCTGTTTTTATCCCCACTGGGTTTCAGGCCCACGTTTGTGAGGTAAGAGCTCCAGAATGCAGGCAGGGATAAAAGTACCTGCAGGGAGGAGGGGCCATGCAGAGAAGAGAAGAAACACCGTTAGGAAAGGGTTAAGTGATCCCTTTCCCTCCTGCCCCTTCCCCAGTGCAAAGCCATCCCCTCTCAAGGGAATTGTGCAAGGGAGAAAAGGCTCTCAGGGTTTCCTTATGTGAAGAGTCACGTCTAATTTGCCCCATAAATGCAATTTCTCACAGATTAAAATTATCAGAGGGGTGGGTTATTTAATTTTTTTTTAGGGGATGGGGGAGAAACAGTGTTCTGTTTCCGCTAAGCACTAAAGACTGAGGGGAGATATGATAGCGCTCTTCAAGTACTTGAAAGGTTGTCACAGAGAGGAAGGCCAGGATCTCTTCTCGATCATCCCAGAGTGCAGGACACGGAATAATGGGCTCAAGTGACAGGAAGCCAGATTCCGGCTGAACATCAGGAAAAACGTCCTGACTGTTAGAGCAATACGACAATGGAACCAATGACCTAGGGAGGTGGTGGGCTCTCCCACACTGGAGGCATTCAAGATGAGGCTGGACAGCCATCTGTCAGGGATGCTCTGACTTGGATTCTTGCATTGAGCAGGGGGTTGGACCCGATGGTCTTGTAGGCCCCTTCCAACCCTACTATTCTATGATTCTATGAGATTGAGAAGTTGGGTCTTTGGATTTGGAGAGGGGGAGCCATTCATAATAAAATTATGAATGATTTGGACGGCGCAAGATTATTCTCTTGCTTAAAACACGAAAAATCAGAATGATCAGCAAAACCAACTGAAGTTCAAGAGGTACTCCTTCACCCACAACACATACATTCTGTCTAAACATCCATAGGATTGTGTCCTAAATGGCTTAAGGAAAAAAGGTTAGACACATTAACAGAGAATAGGTCCAGGGGCAGTGGTCACATTTGGAATTTTGAGAGAGCGTCATGAGTGATGGCACAAAATAGCTGCCGTGGGGGAGGCTTGCCCATTCATAAAATGGCTACCAAGGTGGGCATGGCCAGCCTCAAAACTTGCATTTCCCAGAAGCAAAACTGGTGAGACTAAAAGGAAAGTAACTTGCCCAAGAACCTAAGTACAAGGCAGAAGTGGGATCCGAGCTCCAAAACACAAAAACCACTCACTTGAACCCAAATAAAGATGGCACGGAGGGCAGCACTTTGCTTTGCAGCATGCTGGTCTCCCAGTAAAAAAAATTAAAAATCTTAAGAAGTACAATAAAAATCAGGAGGGGCAGGGAGCCTTGCAGGAACCAAGTGAGGTGTCTGCAGCACATTAGAGACCCCAAGGTAGATCAATGACTACTGGCAATATAACTAAATGGAACATCCCTAATCAAAGGCAGTGCACCAAATACTGGAAGCTTCCTGGGGGATATGACTGGCCACTGTTGGAGGACGTACTGGACAGGTAGGACTTTGCCCCAATCCAACAAGATGATTATATGTTCTCCTGTATTCCTTTTGTTGTTCCCTGCTATAGCCAATCGTCCTTTGGTTTTCATACAGGGATAGGAGTACATCGCACACCCACAACATTCAAAGAAAGAATGCAACATCTGTCATGCAATATCTTTTACGATTAGAAGCAATTACGATCTCAGATAAAGGTTCCCATAGGTTCTACTGCCCATCCTGGAGGTAAACCTGGACCACACAATTCACCTCGGCAACTTGCTTAGCTCAGCTTGGAAGGGAAATGAGTCGCGTTCGAAGAGGAGCTAAACAGCAGCCAATGTTTGAGTCACTGCATTCCCCAAACCAGCTCCCAGCATTCTCTCTGTTGGCATTGTCAAGGCATAATGGAACAGAGTGTGACAAAGAGACGAAGCTGCCCATTCCCTAGTTCAATATACATACACACTGTACATATATATATATATATATATACATATACATATACATATACATATATATATATATATATATACACACATACACACACACACACACACACACACATATATACATATCCAAAGAAAGATAAGCGATCACATAGTCTATATAGAAAGAGAGACAGAAAAAAGACAATGCTGAACCATTAGGTTTGGGGGTTGTAGACTGGGGCCTTGGCTCACCACGCCCACCCACCTCTTCTCTCAGTGACCTTCTTCTGACACAACAATGCTAAGCAGGCTCCCAAACTTGCTACAGATTGATCAAGAGTTCAGCTCCTCCCCACTAGCAATTTTCCAGGAGGGACAGTATGTTTCTAAACCAGCCTTGTACTGAACAACTTGCCTGGTCGCCACAGGTGACTGAGAATTCTACGCAGGCGAGCGCATGGAATTTTACACAGGTGGGTGGAGGAAGGATGGATCTGCCTGTTTTTCACACTTGCCACAAGGGGAAGCCTGTGCCTGTTCCTTCACAGCCGACATAGAAATCAAGTGGAGTGGCAGAGGAGGAACAGATTGCTCCATCACTCCTCCACCAGTCTGCTTGATAGAAGATAATTTTCTTCTCAGTAGCCTGCATTTCCATGCTGGCTATCGAGGAGAGGGCTTCCCTTCTTCTGCAGCCAGCACAGAAACACAGGCTAGCAATATATATTGCAGGCTAGTAATTTTTGTGGGCTTATTCACAAAACTGTCCTAAACACAGTTCTGAATACACTCCAGTTGTCCCCATTTTACCCAGGACAGTCCCAATTTTCCAGAACCTGTATCTGATGATAAAGTCAGCATGTCTTGTTTTGTGTCGCTATTTTGCCTGCTGGGAAATTCCGGTCCTGGAAATGCCTTTGAAAAGTTTGGCTACAATGAGCTGAGAAAGAGTTGCAACTCTTCAGAAGTTTTAGTTGCCTCCTTCAGGTCTCTAGACATTTAATATCCAAGTGGTGGTGTGTGTGGTGGTGCGGGAGGTGGGTGGGGAGGAACTGGAGAAAAATTATAACTAGTGCACACATGCATGTAAATGGACATGCATGAACTCCAAGACCGCCTGAAATTATGGATATCGCAAAAGATCCGTTTCTGGTGATAATGTATTACATGACAATTATGATTTTTAGTGTACCCTGAACTAAACCATCCTTCAGTGCTTTAAATCAGAGCTAGATAAGCTCCTGCAAAGAGAAAGTCCCACACAATCTCCATGCATCAATCCCCGACAGCTCCAGGTAGGGCTGGAAAAACTCTTACCTGAAAACCCTGAAGAGTGTTGCCAATACTGGATCAGATGGACCAATGGTCTAATTCAGTAGAAGGCAGCTTCCTAGGTTCCAAAGGGGGAAAGGGCCCTCCGGCATAGAGGGGCTGGTTACACATTGCCAAAGAAGAGGGCATGTATCGCCCAAAGAAATGACGCACATTTGCATATGCTAATTTATATGTGTGTGTGTGTGTGTGTGTGTGTGTGTGTGTATATATATATATATATATATATATATATATATATATATATATTTTAAAAGGTAAAGGTGTCCCCAGCCAGTCGCGTCCGACTCTAGGGGGTGGTGCTCATCTCCATTTCTAAGCCGAAGAGCCAGCGCTGTCCGAAGACGCTTCCGTGGTCATGTGGCCGGCATGACTGAACACCGAGGTGCACGGAACGCTGTTACCTTTCCTGCCGCAGCGGTACCTGTTTATCTACATGCAATTTCTTGCTTTAAGCACTGCTAGGTTGGCAGGAGCTGGGACTGAAGATGGGAGCTCACTCCGTCACGCAGCACTTGGGTCTCGAACTGCTGTCCTGCCGACCTTCCGGTCTGCAGTTCAGCGTCTTAACCACTAAGCCACCGCGGCCCCCATATATATATATATGGATAGAAACTTGAATTACTAGAATTTAACACACATCCAGAAATTCTGAAATTAATCTGCACACCACCCCAGGTCACCCAAATCAGTTCTCTTGCTCAATTAGTTTACCCCAGACAATTCAGATCCTGCTTGAAAATTCATTCCCCTTTAATAAATGACTTCCATTCAGTTCAGTCATTCACATCATGATCCTACCCACCACCCAAGTCAAACCAGTTTCATGATAAATGGGGTCTGCATTGCAATGCCTTTCTGCTGTGGGATTCTTACTCTGAGATGAGGACATGAGGTGGTCCACTTGATCTTTCTCTTCTTTTTCAAAACCAGACACTTTCCTGGGCAGCTCCAGTAGCAAAAAAAAAAAGGGACACGCTACTTTGGCAACAGCGAACAGCAAGAACGGAGGCACTCTGGGCAAGAACAGGTGTCTCACAAGGTGTCTATTTGGATCTGAGAAATGTTGGAGGGTCTAATTACTTGGGAAGATAAGAAAAGCCCTGCTGGATCAGACCAAAGGCCTATTTCATCCGGCAACCTATTTCCAGAGTGACCAGCCAGATGCCTCCGGAAAGCACACAAGTAGGACATGATGCAATAGCCCCTCCTGCTCATGTTCCCCAGCAACTGCTATCCTGCCACTGATACTGGAGGTAAGATATAGTCATCATAACTAGTAGCCTTATTGAGAGTAGACTAGTAGCCTACATTGAGAGCCTTATCTTCCCTGAATATGTCTAATTCCCATTTTAAAGGCATCATCACATCCTGTAGTAGCAAATTCCTTAGGACAAGCCTCACTGATTTCCACAGAGGCTACTTTCAAGTTCAGGATCCCAGTCGCTCGGCACCTCTCCTTGCTTGCTCGGTGATAACGTGATGTGTTTTCTACATCAACTCAACTTTGCAGCCCTGATCCCTTAACTGTAGCTTGCACAGTACAATCCTATGCATGTCTACTCAGAAGTAAGCCCCTCCCTGTGTTTGGTGGGGCTTACTCCCACATAAGGACAGATAGGATCACAGCCTTAATTAGGTACAGCTTCACTCTCTCAGCAGACATACTAGGTGCTGGTTTGCCTCTGAATTCTTGGGCAGATCCTCCCACTATGAATCCTTTTCAGTTGCCAGATTTCAAACTCTCTCACTTGGGTTCCACACTGCTGACCTGTGCTAGTATAAGATGGGCTCTGGGGGAAAAATACCATTTTAGAACCTAAATTCTAAACCAAAATATAGAGTTTGCAATACCCAAACCTGATAGTATGCACTCTCAAGATTAAGGAAATTCATGCTTTGACTGTTTCCAAAATTCATTTCCTCCCTCTCTTTTTTTTGTAAGATAGGTCAGCTAAGAGTCCACAAGCTGCAGATTATTTTTACTGTGAACTCTCCCTAAGAAGCTCTCCACTTTCACAGAACACAAAGCAAGGACACAATATTTATTCTCACCCCCCCAATCTTTGCCAGCCCTATCACCAAATCTTAGAGCACAGAGTTCCAAGTCTGATCCAGCAACTGAAGTCCTGACAAAAGAGCATTCTTTAAAACACACACACACAAAGCCTCTAGTCCTCATGGTTATCACAATATATCTGATAACCCCATTCCATATCTCCAGCACTCATGCTACCAATAGGACTGGTGTGTCTGTTAGACCAAATTGAAACTGAAAAATAGAATCCTATATCCAGAATACATTATGTAAATTAAATATCGGTGCACGTATTGGCTCAATTTTGCATAATCTTTTCTGCTTCTAAGATTCAGACCCCAAAGTAAAACTGTTTGAAAATTGTTTCCAAAAATAATTCAGCTTTAGAGGAAAACAGACAGACTACGGTTATGGAGAAATTTCCAAGCTTTTCTCTGAAGCCATGAAATCCAACAACTTGCTTTTTAAAAGAAACCAAAGAAAACTGGAAGCCATGTCTCAAGACACTCAATTCTAACAGCAAATTCATTTTCTTTGCAGTTATTAAGCACCTGGACAGCAGGAAGAGAGGCAACCGACTGCTTGATTGGAGCTGAACGCCAAATTGCATTGTAGCACCTAGTTGAGCCGACAAATTTCCAGTTAAAATAAAAAGCCTACTCTGACACCATCGGGTTTCTGAGTCATCTTGATGGAATTCCCCCTTCAGCTTACGATGCACTTTCTTTTTTAAAAAATGCCATCAATGCTGATATTACTTAATCTTTGCTAATCTTAATCTTCGCCAGAGCACTCCACCAACTTCCAGCTAAACACGAGTAACAATACAAGTTAAGCAAACAAGACAGATCGCCTTTTTAACCTTTTCAAAATGCCAGGTCCCTAGATCCAGGACTGCCAGAACAAAATACAAGACCCACTTCAAACCTGCAATTAACTACCATTTGCTTTAATTGGCCTCTCGGGAAGAGAAAGCTTCCCTTCCCAGGTTGACACTGGAGGGAGGGAAGCGGAGAAACCGACAAGAGAGACACCAAAAACCAATCAAGCCACCAGGAAAAGAAACTCAACACTTCTTTTTCTTTCATGTGCCGCTTCCAAAAGAGGAGGCGGTGAATCTTCAGATTCGCAAAGGGGATCAACGCCCCTCTCAAATGGTTCAGAAGTCACCAGTTTACCCTGATGGGGAGGGGGAAATGGTTGGGGGGGGCATGCCAAGTTGCTCTCATAAGCCAGTTGCTTTCATAAGCAATAAGCAAGTTGCTCTCACAAGCAACCAAGTTGCTCTTATAAACTCGACACTTCTTTTTCTTTCATGTGCTGCTTCCAAAAGCTTAAAGAGGAGGCGGTGAATCCTCAGATTCGTAAAGGGGATCAACGCCCCTCTCAAACAGTTCAGGAGTCACCAGTCTACCCTGATGGGGAGGGGAAATGGTTTGGGGGGGGCATGCTAAGTTGCTCTCATAAGCAAATACCAACACAGTGATGCAATTCATATCCCTGAGTTTACCCAAGCCCAGAGAGTCAGCTACATATGCCAAAGGTCTAGAAGAAGGCGGCAGCAGCAAAAAGCAAGAACTCAGTCCAAAAGGAAAAAGAGCGAGGGCAATGAAAGGAAGTCACTGGCTGGCTAATGGGAGAAATCGAAAAGCTAGCCTTACCTTCGGTCAGCCAAGTCTCCTGAAACAGGTTCAAGTCATGGAAGAGATCTGCAAAGGAACGGGACAGGACAGGATGATCACAGACCCACAGTGGCTGGAGCAACAGAGAGAGCTGAAGGGGAGTGAAGAGTGGTTGAAGAGCATCAACAGAGTGCAGCTGGGGTCAAACCCCAGCAGAAGCACCCTCAACCTCAATGGTATGAGCTTCATCTCCGTCCCCTGCAAATATATATACACACACACCCAGCAGGGACAGAAGAACCCCAGATGTCATCAGACTACCACTCCCATCATCCCTGATCACTGGCCATGCTGGTTGGGGCTGATGGGGGTGGGAGTTCAACCCATCCAGAGGGCTGCGGGTTTGCTGGAAGGCAGTATCCTTTTGATTTCAACCTCCCTAACCTGCCCCACCCCAAGCGTTGAAATGTTTGTCCCGTCTACCTATCTCCTGTGCGTAAAGACAAGATGCTTGAGACATCCAAAGGAGAAGCACAAGGTTGTATCAGAGTAGAAGGAAGGGTGTGTGTGTGTGTGTGTGTCTCATGGAGCGGAAGAGGGTTCAATGTAAACTACCCAGATTATGAAGGAAGGAGATTCCCAAGAGCAAACCCAGAGGAACCCTGCCTGCACTCTCATTCCCATGTGGACAGCCAGTGTAGTGCTGTGGTTAAGGATGCTGGCGAGATCCGGGTTCAAATCCCCATTCAGCCATGAATGTCAGTCACTCTCTCCATCTCTCTCAGCCTGACCTGCCTCACAGGGTATTGTGAGGATAAAAGGGGGTGAGGAAGACTCTTTGGATTCGTTAGCTCCCCTGACAGCAACTTGGGATAAAAATTAATTAAATTAACTAAACACTGAGCTGTTGCTGCCAAGGGCGCCCCACACTAAAGCAGGCAGCCCGCCCTCCAGGCCCCGTCAGCCTCAGGTCAGAGCAGCTGGCTCACACAGGTGGTGGGATTCGGAGAGAGCGCCACCGACAGAGGCACATCAAGCTGTACAAGAAGTGTCAGTACTCAAAGACAAAGAGGTCGGGGTGCAATCTAGAGTCATTCCAATCCACACGTGGCCGGTCAGGGAATCACAGCTACCATCCACAGCTTTGCATCCTGGCATCGCACAAAGGAAATCGGACTTGTCTTCTTCTTTTAAGTATTTGACAGAGAACAGCAGGTCCTTCTGAAAGAACTGCCCGTGTATAGGGCAACTTTCCCCAACCTGTCGCCCTCCAGCTGTGTTGGGACTATGACTCCCATCATCCCCAGACTGGTGGTGATGGGAGTTGTGGTCCCAACACAGCCTCCCCCAACCTGTCGCCCTCCAGCTGTGTTGGGACCACAACTCCCATCACCCCAGTCTGGGGATGATGGGGGTCAGAGTCCCAACACAGCTGGAGGGCGACAGGTTGGGGAAAGTTGCCCTATACACGTGCAGTTCTTTCCAAAGGACCTGCTGTTCTCTGTCAAATACTTAAAAGAAGTATTTAAGTACTTTAGTATTTAGTAGGGGCTAGAGAGGTTGTGATCCATGGACTTCATGGGGCAGAGCAGGGATGGGCAACCTCAGGCCTGCAGGTCAAATCCACCCCTCCTGAGGTCCCAATCTGGCCCTTCAGAGTTACCCAGATAGCCACGCCCCCTCTTCCTGGACGGACACACCCCTTTCCCCTCATCACCAATCGCTGGGTGGTTTTCCAGCTTTTGCACGGGTTCCCCCCCATTTTAAAAGACCGAATCGCTACTTGTAAGCCTTAGTTACTGACTGTAAAAGCTTTAGGGAGCCATCCTATAGCCACTAGATACTGTCTAGGGGGCCACTGGATTTCTCAGTTTCTGGGAACTGAGGTCAGAGCCAGGGCTCCAAACGCAGTTCCCAGAAGCCGCGCTCCCTGCCCCCGCCCTCTCGTAGCCGGTGCGGTTCTCTCCGCACCAGCTACATCTCCACGCTCGGAAACGGAGAGCAGAGACGGGGAAAAGGGGGCAGTCCCGGGGGAAGGGAGGGGAGGAGACCACGGAAGCAGCATTATTCAGCTTCCAATGCACCGCACGGCCGCCTTCCCTCCTCTGCCCCGAAGCTGTGGCTAGATAGTCAAAATCAGCCGTCTAGCAAAAGATGTAGTGTGCTTGAGCACCTAGGTGAGGAGGCCGTACCACGGCCACCCTGCCTAGGATAATCGGCAGCCTCCGCCCTTAAGCAGCAATATGCTGGTTTTTTGGCCCCGCCTCTTTTGCCTTTGGCCCCGCCCACCACTGGAACGCAGCCCTGAGAGCATCTCCAAAGCTGAATTTGGCTGGGAAAAAGTTTCCCCATTCCTGGGGCGGAGAGATCCATTTTGGGGCAAGCACATTCTAGGAGGAGATCCATTTCCTTGCTCTATCCCCCTTCCTGGACAAAAGACATGACAGCAAAATACTGCTTAACCTGTTCACTGAGTAAACGCTGCAGCCGCCTCGAGCGCCCCCCCAGGCAGGGCTGCAGAGGACATTAGCAGCAAGGCAAGGGCAGCAAAAGGAGCACGACCTTCAATCAATCAGGGCCGCTTGACAGGTGTCAAAAAGAAGAGAACCTATGCATTCTAGAGTCGCCTTTCCCAGCCTGGTGCCTTCTGGGTATGTTGTACCACAAGGCCATGCTGGTTGGGGATGATGGGAGTTATAGTCCAACATATCTGGAGGGGAGCGGGTTGGGAAAGGCTGATCTAGCGGATGGAGCACTGGACACTGAATTCAGGAAAACTTAACCCCTGGCAAGTGACGTGACCGTATGGAGAAGGATTCTCTCTCAGCCTCAGTTTGTAAAATAAGAACAACGGCTGCACTGAAACGTCATTATGCTCAAGCTTCCAGTCAAGGTATCACATTAGGATCTTATCATTCAGGCACAAGAAGCTTCATGGCCGATCTGTCCAAGTGATCCCTACAGATTGCCCCACCCATCTGTTTCAGATGCCCACCCCCCCCACACACACCTTCGCCATCTGGGACATGTGGCACACCTGGGTCCATAGATTTCCTCCGCGCAGCCATCACAACTCTGCCCTCCGGGGTCCCATTTCCTGATGGTTTCTGTAAGAAAAACATGAAAACCAACATAAGACAAGGCTTCTGCATTAAGAGATGGCCGGATAGGCCAGCAAAATTAAAGGCAAAGCTAACGAGCGGCAGAAGCATCAAGGTGGTTTGTCTCTGCTAAATCACCCACCTGTGCAGAAGTGTAAGGCACTTGCTGGTCCAAATATCCTTTCATCCTGCCATCAGTCATGGGTGCGAATTCCCCACAGGCATGGAGAGCAGGCAGCCGACCCTGCAAGGAGAACCACCCCCAAAAAAGGGGGAACAGAAAATCACTCAGGGATGTTTCACGGCACTCGTTGCAGGGGTACGGCACTAAACACAGAATTATATGCAAGACATCAATCTCAGGTCAATGGTCTAGGGGAGGAGGTGGTTTAAAGCCCCAGCCCATATTGCTGACTCTCCCTTAGTTGCTTCAAGCAGGAATACCAAATCTGAGTGCTTCCCTCCCATCCCCTTAAGAAGATGCTCAATTAAAGGGGAACAGGTCTTTCTCCCACGGTCCTCCGCACACTCACCCTGCCTAGCCCCAAATCCCCTTTCAGTTCAGACCCTATATGGGCCCTTGGTCCCCTTCTACTCCACTGCAGGCTTCCTGGCCCCTCTCTGTCTGGTTTTCCCCATCCTCTCTTGGATCTTGGCTTCTATTGCCCCTGCAATCCTTCCCAACCCCTTCCTCAGCCTCTTCTCTTTGAGCACTCTAGGGTGCAATCCTATACATATTTAGACAGAAAAGAAGTCCTACAACTCCCAGCTTTCCCCAGCTGGGAGTTGTAGGACTTTTTTCCCCTCCTGTCTAAATAAGCATAGGATTGCATCCCTAGTCAGTGTAGTGTAGTGGTGAGAGTGACGGACTGGGAGCCAGGAGATCCGGGTTCTAGTCCCCACTTGGCCATGGAAGCTCACTGGGTGACTTTGGGCCAGTCACAGACTCTCAGCCCAGCCTACCTCACAGGGTTGTTGTTGTGAGGATACAACGGTGAGGAGGAGGATAATGTAAGCCGCCTTGAGTTCCTTGCGAGAGGGAAGCGGCCTTATAGTTAGTCAGGCCACTTGTCCATCTCACCCAGTGTTGTCGATGGTGGCCGGCAGCCATGGCTTTCCAGATAGGAGCTTTTCCAGCCCTACCTGGAGATGCCAGGGATCGAACCTGAGCCCTGGCTTCTTCAGGCAAAGCATATGCTCTGCCACTGAGCTAAGGGCGCCTCCCCTCCGTCGGACTTGCCCCCCCCCCCCGGCTCACACGACCTGGCCTCCAAAATCCATTTTTCCTTAACTCCACTTTCTTATTCCCACCCCCCGCCCTACCCTTTTTAAGGCTGCAATCCTAGACGCCAAGGAGACTTACTTCCGAGTAGACACGACTAGGATTGGGCTGTAAAGGGCTCCCGCGCCGGAGAATGAGCTCTTCGTTTCTATTTGGCTCGCTTGTGACCCCTCCCCCTCCCCCAATCCACCCAACTTCAGCCCTTTGACCTCTCCCCGCTTCCCTTCTATTCCCCATCTTTTCTATGTCCTGACTCTATCTAGAATCAGCTTCTCCCCCCTCCTCGCTCCCCACCCATCCCGATTAGACCACATAGGTCCCTTTCATGTCCTTTCCCTCCCCCGTATATTCGCTGAAACTTCTGCAACGATGCATGAAATTATCGTCCCATTTCCATGAAAACTTATCCTTCCTACTCACCTGAAAGTGTGGGGGCTGGGGGAAGGTGCGGTCAGTTCAGCGATTCCCGCTCGGACCCCGCCGCAAGGCGGCTGATCCGGGATAACAGGGAGACGCTAATTCTCGTGGGACGGAGCCAAGGAAGGTTCCTCCCGCCCGGGCTCGTTTCCCCTTCCACAGAAACAGACTCTTTTCTGTTTCTCTTTGTTTCATTGACTTTGTGAATGGAGGCAAAGGAGGGGAGGGGGAATTCCCTCGGCTCGCTGGGACACGCCCAACCAATCAGGGCTCGGCGTGGCCCTCACCCAGTCGGGATAAGGCGTGGCTTGAGTGCTCTGAGCCAATCGGCGCAAGGTGTACTAAGATACATTCACCAGTGGAACTCCCATTCATAAAAAAACACATACACGAGCGCCTAAAGTTCATTCATAAAAGGCTTCCAAGGGAGGGAACATGTCACGAGTCGTAGACACGATGGCTCGTTTCTACTCCCTCCTTTCCTTCAGGCCTCAAACTGGTTATGCTGCTACGTTTACAAGGGCGTTCATACTGTTTACCTTCCCTTCTACTCCCGCCATCAGCATCGCAGGAGGGGGTGGGAATGGCGTACACGCAAAACCAATCTTCATGGGTTGTACTTCGGAATATTGTTGAAATGTGTCTAGAACTTGATTCCATTTTTAAAAAATGGATTTTATTTAGAGGCCCCATTTCAGATGGGGGGGGGGATTTCCTTAGGGAAGGTGCTAGATCCTGAACAAGGTTTAAGGGATACATCCATTTTTTATGCATATATAAAGGATTGTATTTATTATTGTTCCTGCAGTATGTTAAGACCCTTTCTTGCAGTTATGCTGAATGCATCATAATATAGCAATGCTCTCCACAATGGTCACTTTTTTAAAGGGCTTCCCAATTTTTGCATGCCTGATATACAAGACCCATATTGAACTGTTTTGAACAATGGCGTCCGGTGGAGGTTGATGGCTCCGATTTCAGTGGGGCTATAAATCCGCTCTGGGTTTCAGTCAGAACCAATCAGAACTCTAAAGAAGCTATCCAAGGTGCTGAACCCATTTGGGGCCTAGGGTTCAGCACCTTGGATAGCTCCTTTAGAGTTCTGACTGAAACTCAGAAAAGATTTACAGCCCCACTGAAATCAGAGCCACCAGCCTCCACTGATAGCATCTGTGTGCAGACCAATGAGTTGGCAAGAGAAATAATCACGGGGTCTCGAAACACAGGAGGGAGGGAGAACACCCCCTCCAGGCTCCCTAAATAGTGCCCTCCCCCAGTTTGATTTGGCATTTTATCACATAAGCAAACAAAGAGACAAACACCTGGAAGGCCGCTTTAGTTTGGGCAAAGCCAGGGTTGAAGATGATGGATGTGAGCTTTCAAGTCACACAGGCCTCATCCACAGGCTGGATGTTCAGAGAGAGGGGGGAAAGAACATCCAGATGGAGACTGTACATGTAAGCTTGCACACAAGAACTGAAATGCTTAGAAGAGCCTTTCCTGACCTGGTGTTCTCGAGATGTGTTGGCCTGCAACTCCTATAATTCCCAGCCAGCATGGCCTTTGGCCATGCTTATGGGAGTTGGAGGCCAACACATCTTGAGAGCACCAGATCAGGAAAGGCTGGTATAGGTCATGGAATTCTCTTCCCAACCATTCTGCATAGCAGCTTGTTACTTTAAATCCAGACTATGGTGGTTGGTTCTTTTCCTTCTCATAGAATCATAGAATCACAGGGTTGGAAGGGGCCTCCAAGACCATCAAGTCCAACCCCCTGCTCAGTACAGGAAGCCTGATTCCCAGGCAGAATCCCATCCAAATACTAACAAGGGCTGACCCTGCTTAGCTTCTGAGATCAGACGAGATCGGGCACAGCCAGCCCTTATTTGGGGTCCACGTCATTGCCAGTGTGGTGTAGTGGTTAGAGTGCTGGACTGGGACTCAGGAGATCGGGGTTCTCATCCCCACTTGGCCATGAAACTCACTGGGTGACTTTGGGCCAGTCGGTGAGTCTCCTCAGCCTAACCTACCTCACAGGGTTGTTGTGAGGATAAAATAGAGAGGAGGAAAATCGGACATGCTGGGCTCTTTGGAGGGAAGGCAGGATATAAATATAACAAGTAAATACATAAGATGAATGTATTGCTACACAGGGAAGCCAGGAATTTTCCCTGAAGCCAGATTGGCGGCTGACCAGGTGGTTTCTGTTTGTAGGTTTTCCCTGAAGCGTGTGGCAGGAAGGCCCCTGTCCTTGAGTGTCCTGGAGGTTTTTACAGTGAAGGAACCTTCCAGCAATGCATGCAGCTGATATTGGCCTGAGGAGCCACGTGGAGAGCCGTGGAGTTCAGTGGAGGCTGGTGGCTCTGATTTCAGTGGGGCTGCGAATCCACTCTGGTTTTCAGTCAGAACCAGTCAGAACTCTAAAGGTGCAAACCCAGTTCCCCAAATGGCTTCGGCATCTACAATAGCACCTTTAGAGTTCGGACTGAAACCCAGAACGGAATCACAGCCCCACTGAAATCGGAGCCACCAGCCTCCACTGGTGGAGTTTATGTGTTGATCTGGTGGGGCAATGGGTGACTAGATGAATAGCAGGGGGTGGACGGGATACCCTGTTGGTGTCTCCTCCCCAGCTTTATTGTTATTTCATAACAGAGGGGTGTTCTGTAAGCAATCCATTCCTCCCTGTTTCCTTTCACATGCATTAGATCACAGCTCTATTTCCCCCCACAAACATGAGAGGGGACCATACCACAGCAATCAAGTCACTCATGGAAGGGTTAGTCTAGAACCCTTCCTGGCCTGGCTTTTTTATGACTGCATGTAAGACTCAAAGTTGACATGAAAGTCTTGATATGAGTCCCTGCTGATGCGAAGTAACAAAGGCAAGGCTGCTTCCGAGCATGCGAAGAGTGCCTTTCTCTCAACACAGGAACAACCAACACACACACATCTGCGATCAGGAGGCAGAGAGAGCAGCTAGGTCAGAGGCAGTGGAGGCGGGTGGCTCTGCTTTTCGGTGGGGCTGGGAATCCATGCCGGGTTTCAGTCAGAACCAGCCAGAACTCCAAAGGAGCTATCCAAGGTGCTGAACCTATTTGGGAGCAGGATCCAGCACCTTGGATAGCTCCTTTGGAGATCTGGCTGAAACCCAGAATGGATTCACAGGCCCGCCGAAAACAGAGCCACCTGCCTCCGCTGGTCAGAGGGTGTGAGTTCCAGATGGCCTCGTGTTCTACCACCTCTCCAGCACCAACTCCAGGTTTTCCAGGGCTCTTGGGCAAGATACCCCTTTCTTCCCTGAGTCCACCTTCTCACTGCCATTGTGACCAGCTGCTATTGCTCCTCGTCCTCTTTCTCATCACTGCGACCGCTTGCTTGCTTGAGGGGCGGTGGGTAAGTAGGAAGTAGCACTGTCTGCTCCATCTTCTCACCACCAGTATTGTCTAGATGCGAGACAGGTGAACAAGCAGGATGCTATTGTGATGGGGAAGAGAAGTCAGTGGGCCCCAGCAAGGGTGCGGGCTCCTGGCAAGTGCCCAGTCATGCCTACTCTTGGAGCCAGACCTGCACACACACACACCCTCCCTCTCTGTCTGTAATAGGGGCACATTGCTGGACAAAAAGGAAGCTTTGTAGAGCTCCAACGGGGTGGAGGCCAAGCAAAGGCCCTGCTTGTGATCTAAAGAATATCTTGCACCATGCCGCATTCTGTGGTGTCCGTTTCAGCGGTGTAGTGGAGCTGCAGCTGTAACAGACACAGCACCGGCACTTTTTGATTAGCAAGGACACTGCCATCCAGTGGAGGCTGGTGGCTCTGATGTCAGTGGGGCAGCTAATCCATTCTGGGTTTCAGTCAGAACCAGTCAGAACTCTACAAAGCTTGCAAAGCAGCTTGGATAGTACCTTTAGAGTTCTGAGTGCTCCAAATGGAAACCCGGAGGAGATTCGCTGCCCCATGGACATCAGAGCCACCAGCCTCCACTGCTGCCATCAACTGCCACCCCAAACCCAGGGGGGTTCCTCTGGGCTTAGCTGCAATTCTCACAGTGACTGTGAGCAGAGACGAATTTTCCCAGCAACAATATATTGTTCCCTGTTGCGTGATGCAGTTTATTTTGGGGTAGTTTAGGGAATCTCTGCACCAGCCTAAAATCCTGCATTTAAAACGGGGCTTTCTGCTTCCATTTTAAATGCAGGATCACCACTGACTCCCTTTACATGTGCTTCCTTTCCCCCTCCCCGTTCCCCCTCCTCCCCGTATCTGAGCCTTCCATTATCTTTCCTTGATCTCGCTCCTCTTCTTGCCTCTTTAACTCTTTCCACTGAGGAAACTGAAGCGGAACACAGCGGGGTAATTTGATAGCTCATGATCTGCGATCTATTTAAAAGCAAGCAGGACAAAGGGCATTTAGTGCAGGAGACGCTCTGGAGGGTCAGGGCAGGGTCATGTCCTTGTGTAAAGAGCCGGTAAACCTCCGTGAGGGAGAAATCTCAGTCGCAGGATAAAAGCTCCATGTGAAGGAGCCCTTGGTCTTGGTCATCCACTTTGCAAAAGACCTGCTCCCTGAGGAGATGGGAAATTGCTAGAACCGGTTGGTTGGTTGGTTGGTTGCTGTTGTTGTTGTCGTCGTCGTCATTATCATCATCATCATTTCTATACCACCCCATAGCCTAAGCTCTCTGGGCAGTTTACAGAAGTTAAAACATTAAAATATAATATACAAGAGGAAACCCCCTGGGTGTGGGGTGGCAGTTGATGGTGGCAGTGGAGGCTGGTGGCTCCAATGTCAGTGGAGCGGTGAATCTGCTCCGGGTTTCAGTCAGGAGCAGTCAGAACCCTAAAGGAGCTCTCCAAGGTGCTTTGATACGGATCTGCACAGCTACTTGAATTTTTGGACTCTCCTTGGAGGCGTGGCTGCGGGGACTGTCACAACAAGCACCTGTACTTCAAAATTTGCCGCTACCCCCATCTCACTCTGATGCATAAATAAAAGTGACTTCTCAGGGTTTCACTTGGAGCGAGTCTCAGCAGGGCTTCGTGCTCCAGAACCTGCTCCCAGTGCCATAGCTCAGCCCTGCAAGGTGAGAAGTAGTGAGTGCTTTTAAGCATGTTCGCAGTGCATCCCCTTGACTGCAGCAATGCCTACATCACACATGGCCTGAGCCTGTCTCCCAGTTGCACTGAGTCTGTCTCCCAGTTCAGGAAACTTTGGTTGCTTCGGGCGCAATCCTATGCATGTTTAGACAGAAAGAAGTCCTACAACTCCCTACAGAATGCCGGGAGTTGTAAGACTTTTTCCAGTCTAAACATGCTGTCAGGGTTGGATCGGAGCCCATAGAGCCCCAAAGCAGTTCTGATTCTGAGGAAGAGATAGAAACTGTGGGAGAGGAACCTGCACGCTGTTCAGAGGCACCGCCGGAGGGAGAGTCCCTTCCTGCTCACATTCCTGAGAGTGGTAGTGACCCTGGCAGGCAGGGGGAGGAACAATTGGAGCTTCAGGACGCTAGGCGCCGGTGCAGGGACAAGCGGGAGATGGAGGGCGCCGAGAGGAGGTGCTCAGCCCACTTGGTGCGACATCAACAGCTGCTCCCCAATGCCCCATGGGAAAGGGGTGGACTTTCGCCTCCTAACCCTGAAGTTCAGAGGCTTCCCGCCTTTACCCTCCAAACGGAGATCAACTGATTCACTAAGGCTAGAAACCCCTAGTAGGCAGCTCTCTTAAGTTTCCCTGATTAGGCTCATGCAATTAGCATCTGTAAGCATCGTTAGGCTGAATGGAAATAAAGCCTTGGAAAAGAGCCCTATTGTCTGTGTGTTGATTCTGGCTACTTGAGGATTTCAGAAGGCAGCAAGGGCGCTCCTGACACATGCATAGGATTGCACCTTTAGCCAATCAAGTAAATTTTGCAAAGATCTGCCTATGGGTAAAACAATAGTTTTTTTGGGGGGAAAACCCCCAACCCACATTCTTTCTTTCTCTGTACATAATGTATGCATGTGTCATTGTGGCAGGTGGCATCTTAGAAAAGACATTCCCTATTATGTCTGAGCAAAGGGGGAATTTGTCTTTTAAGATGGTGCACTCTATCTGCTAGGATTGTACAGATTTTGCAAAATCCATTCTATCTGCATTTTGCAAATTGTCAGGTGCCATCATCTGTACATTGATGAAATCAGATTTTTCCCAATTTCCTTTGTGCAAATTTGTGCCTGCAGAAATGCTCAAATCCCCCCAAATGCGCAAATCTCCTCAAAATGTGCATTTTCATATATTTTTTTTAGCCTATGGGGGAAATGCACATTTTTGACTTTTTTTAAACTTATTTTTCTACAACTAAATTTTCCTAAAATTCCAGAAAGTCTAAAAAAAATGGTCCACAAGTCTATGGAATCTGTGCAACTCAGGAAAAGCCGGTCTGCTGCAGAATCCATGGGTTGGATTCATAGAAATCCAAACTCATTTGATTCCATTGTGGATGTCTCCAACATTCCTGCTATCTGCACTTTGTATAAGCATTTGTACTAGGATTAATTCAGTTGGGGGGGGGTTAAGCATATGATGGTTGATTACTTGGGACATCTTTTTAGTCAGTCGCAGATTTAATCTCTAACTGATTAAACATTGCAGCCCTGGCAGACGCAAGGACCAAAGGTGGCATACAAACAAAAGCCCATCATCTCCAGCAGGTCTGTAAGTAAGTAACCAAGAAGAAAATGATGGAGTATATCTAAATTTTCTGCTGATGGACACTTTTGTTCGAAAATATTGCTGAATGTCCCATGCCTGGGATTGTACACCAGTGTCAGACGAAGCTTTGAATGAAATGTAATGTAGGGGGGTGCAAAATGGTGCAGCCATGCATGCAAGAGGGAGAGATGTGTCATCATGCCAAAAAAATATCCGGCAGGCGCCTATTTTACTTGGGCAGCCACATTCCATGTGGCAATTGCAATTGAAACGGATGGTCCAGCTGAGACAAGGACGGCACATTCCCAGGCACAAAATGTGGTTGTTGGGGAGGGGGCTCCTAAAATGCAACATCTCCCCCCCCCCCGCCCCATGACAGAAGTGCAACCTCGAGGGAGGGTGGGCAGGCTGCACACAAGAAGTTACAAACAAATTTATTGTATTTATATATTTATTTATGTCCTTACTTCCTAACTGCTTGGAGATGATGAGAGTTGTAGTCCAAGACACCTGGAGGGCACCATGTTGGGAAAAGCTGAAATGCACTAACTGGCTGGAGATGATGGGAGTTGTAGTCCAAGACACCTGGAGGGCACCATGTTGGGGGAAAGCTGAAATGCACTAACTGGCTGGAGATGATGGGAGCTGTAGTCCAAGACACCTGGAGGGCACCATGTTGAGGAATAGCTGGAATGCACTAACTGGCTGGAGATGATGGGAGTTGTAATCCAAGACACCTGGAGGGCACCACACTGGGGACAAGCTGAAATGCACTAACTGGCTGGAGATGATAGGAATTCCAGCCCAACGCATCTGGAGGACACCACATTGGGGAAAAGCCGAAGCACAGACGCCTGAACATTACTATGCTGTATAATGTGCAGCCCATCATTTCACATGCTGCCAGGGTCCCTCTGAACTGATAACGTATTGTAGAAGGACAGTGATGTTTTCCACCTTAGCATATCTTTAATATGCTGTTGCAGTAGTAGTTGCAGGATAAAATGAATGCAATGGACAGTGGACAGGGTCACAGCCTTCGTCAGCTTGGCACCCTCCAGATGTGTTGGGCTACAACTCCCATCATCCCCCAGCCAATATCTGCCACACTGGCTGCAGATGATGGGAGTTACAGGAGATGGGAGTCTGGCCCAACCGGAGGGCACCAGGTTGATGAAGGCTGGGGTAGACCTTTCAGCAACGGGGCGGGGTAGCTCAGCCAGCAATCCTTTGTATGCCATCAGGGGCTCTTACAAGGACATTCCGACTTGCATCTCTGAAATATTGGAAACTATCTAGGAAAATGCCTAATGCCATATGTGACTATTGGCCTGTCTAGCCCAGTGTTCCCTGCTCTAGTTTGGTGGCAGCTCTCCAGGGTTTAAGATGGGGTCTTTCCCATTGCCTACTACCGGATCCTTTTGCTGGAGATAAGGACTCAGGTAGCTGCCTTATACTGAGTCAGTCCTTTGGTCTGTCTAGCTCAACATTGTCTACGACAGGGTGAGCAACCCGCAGCTCGAGGGCCAAATGCAGCCCTCAGCCTCAGGCCTCTGTGAGAAATCAGTTCAGACCTCTGGCAAGAACAGTTTGTCCCTCTCCTGACAACCTGGTAGACAGGAAGGGAGAGGGAGAGAGAGAAGGGAGAGAGAGAGAGAGGGAGTGGCAGTAAGAGAGAGAAAGGGGTGGGAGAAAGAGAGAGAAAGGGGGTGGCAGAAAGAGAGAAAGAGAAAAGGGGGTGGCAGAATGAGAAAGGGATGGCTCCACCCACTTTTGACTCTGGCCCCACCCACCACTGGCTTCAGCTTCACCCACAACTGGCACGAAGTCCCCAACAGATTATCTCTGAGGGAGCGCACCCCTTGGCTGAAAAGGGTTGCTCACTACTGGTCTACACTGACTAGTCATGTCTCTCCAGAGTTTGAGGTGGTGGGGGGACTGGTCTTTCCCAGTCTTTTCTGGACCTGCCGAGGATTGAACCTGGGACCTTCTGAATGCAAAGCCTGCGTTTTACCACTGAATGACAGTCCCTTCACCCCCAATAAAGGGGGCTGACAGCTCTTCCTCATTGCCACCATGAGACTCAGAAGTCTGCCACCCTGCAAGTGACCCAGCTTCAGTGGCACTTCCTAGTCAATGCCCCCCCCCCCCGCCCCGCTTCACTGCAGGGCATCTTCTTTTGGTATTCCTTCCAAGTCCTTTTTCATAATTTTCTGAGTGGGAGAAGGGAGTCGGGGGGCACTTTGCATGCAGGAAGGAAGCCATTAAATTCTTAGCACTTTGAGAGATTAAATGCCATAACTTACAGCCACTGAAGTTTCTGCAAAATGTTATAATGTAGGAAAACAATTAAAAAGAGTTATCTAAAGGGTGGGCAATGGTTTTATTGTGATCGAGTGCGTCGTTAATTGATTGCCACCTTGTAAGATTGGACCGGGGCAGCAGCAGTGCAGGAGTAAATGGCGGTGGCTCAGGAAGCACTAAGGCGGGGAACCGCAAAATCGCCATGGCTGGATGGAGCCGGGGAAGGGTGTGTGTGTCACAAACTAATGTACACCCTGAGGAAGAAAGAGGACCATCTTGTCCAAAAGCCATGAACACATAGGCTGGGCAGAGAACAAGTCAAACCCACGCCAGTAGAAGAGGGTTACATCCAGGACTTGGCCCCAGAACCTTCCTCCATTCCTGCAGTCAGGGGAAGTAATAATGGTTCCTCTGCACGTGTGGAAAAGGAGTCCATCACAGCACAACTACCGCTCCTTCCCCTTTAACTCCCTTCCCCTTCTCTATGCATTTAAGCATGCTTTGAAAACATGCTTCGAAAGCCCTTTTATTTAGGAAGGTCTTTTCTGATTAGTTTTGACCTGCATGTGCTGGCATGATATCTGCGCTGTTCATTTATTATGTTGTGATTTTATCACTTGTACTGATCAGGTGATGTATGTTATTGCTTTTGCGTCTTGGAAGCCACCTTTTACTTATTTTATTTATTTTTTATTTAGCTATACTGCCCCATAGCTGAAGCTCTCTTGTGAGGAGTTGTCCAAGAACAGGGGTGGGGAACCTGTGGTCCTCCAGAAGTTGTTGGACTGCAACTCCCATTATCCCTGAGCATTGGCTGGCTGGGGCTGATGGGAACTGGAGTCCAACAACATTTGGAAGGCCGCAGGTTTCCCTCCCACTCCTGCTTTAAATGCTGCAGCAGCAGCATACACCCAGAAAAAGAGCTCTCACAGCCCTGCTGCTGTACTGGGCATCACAGACAGGTGCGTCACTAGGGATGGCGGAGGATTCCGCCATGGTCTCCATTGAGGCCAGCCCCGCGGGGTCCATGGCAGAACATGCCACCCCACCCCACCACCCCACAAAGTCTGACCCGGCCGGATCCTACCTGGCAGGCTGGCACCACTGGCTCTGGATCCAGCCGGGTCCATCCGCTGCCCCATGCGGATGCAAAATGGTGTCCGGCATAGCGGACGCCATTCGCGTGCCTCCCTTTTTGCCCTGATAGGCTACGTAAATCTTTACGTAACCTATCATGGCCAAAGGGAGGCACGCGAATGGCGTCCGCTATGCCGGACGCCATTTGCATCTGTAGACCAGCCGTGACTGGAAGTCCAGCAGCGGCCGACCCTGGCTAGCAGCTTTGCGGACTCGCCGTGGAGCGGAGCTGGCCAGGGAGGATTCTGGGGGGGAGGAAGACTAGATCGCCTCCCCCCCGTGGACCCCCCAGCGGACCCAGGTAGGTGGGGTCCGTACACCCCTATGTGTCACTGACAGCTGATATGATACAGAGTTTTTCTACATGAGACTGTTAATCGCTGTTAATCCACTGTATCTACTTCCAGTTTTGTCACAGAATTGAGACCCGAGCACTACATGAAGAGCATTTCCTTTCCTGCCTTTCCACGACATAACCTCTAGGTGGCACTGTGGTATAGCAGAGTAGCATAAATAGAGAAGTGAAAAAAGCATTTTCTTTTACTTTTACAATGAAATGCCACATTTTCCTGCTCTAAAAAAGCCCTCGCTGAATGTGCTGTTTAGACACAGAAGTGAAAGTGCTCTTTAGACACAGAAGCGATGTCATCTAAAGAACCCATAAGTAACCTTGAGCAGGGAATGATGAGCGCATGATAAATCCCTTGTGTAGAAAAGCCCATATTAGTGTGTAGAGCGTTGGAGCTAGACTGGAGAGATCCAAGTACAAATCCTCAGTCACTAACAAAGCTCACTAAGTGGCCTTAGGGCAGCCTGACCTACCTCACAGGGTTGTACAGTACTGACGATTCAGGATATACTTTAGAATTCTACAGGGTGTGAAATGGCAGGCTTTGCAAACTGCAATATATCTTAATGTCCATGAGCATTTACACAAAGACAAGAGGCATCCACCCCACCCACTCAGAGATTTAAATTCTGGAGACATGGAGATGGAGCTAAAACCTAGCAGCAAATCATAGTAATACAAACTTTATGGGGTATCTCCACAATGCAAAAATAATTAGATAGGGTGTAGTTGATTGTATTTATTTTTAAGAAGTCTGATCAATTAAAAAGGTATCCTCAATTAATCAGGCAGCCAATTTCTAAACAACTATTATAATGCAAAAAACTGCCAGCGCCATCTTAGAAGAGGCTTTCCTCGGTCTCAAAACTGGAACGAAATGCTTTTTCTAAGATGGTGCCTGCTGGGCCTCCACAGGCAGGGCTGGCCGCCCGGCCCTGCCATTATACAGAGTGAGGCAGCTGCCGCAGGGAGCAGCAGCAAGGCAAGACAGAGCGGAGTCTGCCAAGCGGTCTACTCTGTGCCCCCAAAGTTAGCCTGCTTCCCTCAGGTGCTGTGGATGATGCTGTCCCATGAGTGCTGAAGTCAGAGTCAACTGCTAATCTGCTCAGTTTCTGAACATGGAATGGGGTCTGTACCGGGAGCACCTTCTCTTTCACTTCAGGTCGCAAAATGCCTTGGGCCAACCTGGACCACATGCATTCATCTTCTAAAAACAAAGAGCAAATGCTTACCCACTCTCCTGCCTGCAAACCTTTGTATTATTCACACATGAATTTATTCAGGTTTAGGGCGTAATCCTTAGACAGAAAAAAGTTCTACAGCTTCCAGCATGCCCCAGCGAGCATGGCTGGCAGGGCATGCTGGGAGTTGTAGGGCTTTTCTCTGTCTAAACATGCATAGGATTGCACCCAAACTCGGAGGTGACTGCCTATCCAATGCAGGGCAGGAGAAGCACGGCAGGGATCGTTCCCTCCGCACTTCTCCTGCCCTGCATTTGTGGCTAGACAGCAAATTTCAGTTGCCTATCCGTGGGAAGGCAGAGCAGGGCAGGAGGCTGCTGGACGACACATAGGATGTGTCATACTGGCATTTCTGCCTTCCCCGCCCTGGAATGCCCCACAGAACACCTGGTTTTGGCCGCTCTCTGCTCCTCTTTGGAGGCAGCGTGGAAGGGGGGAAGGTGGGTTCTCCGGGAACCAACCTCGGAATGTGGGCTCTGAGGTTGGTTCCCAGAAAATCAGATATCCTATGGCTGTCTAGCCACTCACTAGCCGCCATAGGGCTGCTCCCTTAATCAACTAATTAAAAAAAGAAAACCACTCACAGCGCAATCCAAAGGAAGTCTGCTCAGAATTAAGTTCTACTGAGTTCAGTAGGACTTACACCCAGGTAGGTGCATATAGAATTGCAGCCTCATTGTATTATTAAACAGCCCTTAGTTTCTTTAGTGATCTTGATCTTCTATTATTATGTGTCGTCTTCTTTTTGTTGCCTTTATTTTGTTAACTTTATTTTGAAATAAAATAAAAATAAATAACTTTTCATGATAAAACAGCCCTACATAGAAGCAGTCCAGGTAGCCCACATGATTGGGAAGAAGAGAAAGAAAGATCCAGCCAAGACCAAAAGTACAGGTTGTGAAAGTACAGGTTGGTATTGAAATAAAGTCCTTTCTGAAACTGAGCCTTGGCTTGAATTAAGCACTGCCCAGAGTCTCACTGCCTAATTAAACAGGAGGAAATTGAACTAAGAACAGTGACTTAATTTTTGAAAAACTTCTTGGATCATTACCCAGCTGTTGGAGTTGGGGCAGTAGCAGGAGATGGCAAAGGTGATCCATTCCTTCCCAACATCAACCTTTATGTACAGGTTTCACATTTCTAGTTTTACAGCCTGATCAATTTCACCTGAAGCAGAACAGCAAGAAAGGGGCAATGTGAGACTGCTGTCTGGTAAATCTGAGTCACCTTCCCTGCCTTGTAAGAATTCAGTGAGACCCTACGAATGCAATCCTATGCATGTTTACACATGCTGGCTGGGGAATGCCGGGAGTTGTAAAACTTTGTTTTGTCTAAACATGCATGGGATTGTGCCAGCAGCAGTCCCAAGGGGCAGAAATACCTAATCCAGCCTTCCAGATGTGTTGGACTGCAACTCCCATCATTCTCAGCCAGCATGGGCATTGCACCAGGTTGGAGAAGTCTGGCCTAATCTGTTCGTTGTTATAAATCCAGACATGCAGAGATGCCTGCCTGCCTGCCTGCCTGCCTGTCTGCCTGCCTTCGACTGGAGGGACCACATAACTTACATCCACTCAGCAACATCATGTTTTTCATTGCTACCTTGAGAGGGTTCCTTCCTTAAGGGCGGCCTAGAAATAATAGTTGCCTCCTTTGGGGAGGAAGTTATCATATGGAAAAACGTTGTATTGGAAAACTCTTTAAAATTTACTGATGTACATGTTCCTTAAACTATTTACCTACTTTTTGGAACGTAACACACCGTCAGTGTAAATGGATTTTTCGTGCCCTCTTGGCTGCTGAAAGACTGATACTACAATACTGGAAGGATAAAAGCTCACTGCCTATAATTAAATGGATTGAAGACTTAATAACACTAGCAACATTTGAAAGAGTGGTATATAGTCGTCACTTACGAATGGACTTATATTTGGATATCTGGTCTGCTTTTACTGAAGTTTATGTGTAATCTATTCTTTTTTTCTGTTTTTTCTCTCTAGAATGTTGTAATATTTGAAACTGAGGACTTTAGATTATGTTGTTATATTTTCAATTTTTTGGTTTTGTTATGTGTTTGTTTGTTTGTTTTGTCCAAACTCAAAATAAAAAATTGATTAAAAATAATAATTTTAGATTAAATTAGATTTCTAATGTAAGTGACATATTTCTGCCCCACCAGGACTGTTGGGGGTCTGTCCCTTAGGTCAGGGGTGGAGAACTGGTGGACCTCCAGAGGTTGCTGGGCTACAACTCCCATCAGCCCCAGCCAGCCTGACCAACAGATGATGGGAGGTGTAGTCCAGCAACATCTGGAGGGCCAAGGTCCCCCACCCCTGTGGCCCTCCAGATGTTGCTGGACTACAACTCCCCTCATCTGTGACCATCTGAGGTGGTATCCTGTCCTTCGAGGGACCTGTTCTCATCTGTGGACTGCAGCACAAACCTTGCTGTGATGCTAAGGAAGCACTTCTCCAACTGTGCACCATCCCTCCTATTGAGACGACGACACCCTTGTGCCATAGTCAGGGATGGTGACTTGTGATTTTAAAAATGCCTGGTCAGTGGGAGGAGCCAGGGACCCCTATTGACTGGTCAGTGGGTGGGCCTTGGCAAGTTATTTGGTGGGTCAAGACATAGGGTGGTCGTGTGTCTTGCTCTACAGACGACAGTCCTCTACTTGAAGGTGTCCTCTGTTGGAAGGGCTGTCCGGTCCAAGTCCAGTTCAAAGATCAACAAACATGAGAAGGGTGAGCAGCCAGGGGCCGGGAAGTTGCCCATTGCCAACAGTTAGTACCTGGACAGCAGACTGAGCAGGCAGGTGCACAGGTCACCTGGTCACATAGGTTCACCTGGTCAAATTGCGCAGTTCACACAGGTCACCTGGTCACAGTCTTCCCATTATGGTGGTGAGATGTATTATTGCATTTCTATTGAAAATATAATCATTGTTTCCAAAGATGCACCCATACCCATCAATTAGCATATGCAGATTTATGCATACTGACATCCCCTTTCATCCTCTTTTGTTGGGCAATGTGTAAGTGGCTGCACTATATTGGGGGTAGAATCTGGATATATATTTTTGGTGAGGGGAGTCCAAATCAGGGGGCATAATCCACATTCTGGTACAATCCAGGGCCAGGAATTTTGGCATACTAAGGATGGGATGCAGTAAGAGGGAAGCACCCAGAATGAGGGCAGCTCAAGAACAGGCCATCAGAGAGCCCAGAAACAGATGTCTTCAAAGGGGACAAATCAGGACCCAAATTCCATCACATTTAAGGACACAGTTTTGTTTGTTTTCCAGATTTATTCTGCGGTATGCAAGTATTGGGAAGATGCAGACTTTGAATGAACAAAAACACTGTGTGTGTGTGTGTGTGTTTTAAAGGGATGTATATTCTCAGTTTACATTTTCTTAACACACGCAATTCTCCTGGCAATGAAGGGGACCTCTGTAGCCTCCAACGAGCTCGGCTTTGGGGGCCACTTTGTCTGGAGGCCTACTGCATCTAGGCATGTCAGAAGGTGGGACATGACAAAAGAGGACGTGGGTCCCATAGGGGAATACTGTGTAAATGTTCTGGCTCAAAACATGTGGTTTATTTTACAAAACACTATACCGGCCTTCCCAAACCTGGGACCCTCCAGATGTTTTGGACGTCAACTCCCATCATCCCCAACCACCATGGCTGATGGTCAGGCATGGTGGGTGTTGTAGTCTGGAGAGCACCAGGTTGGGGAAAGCTGCATTGGACCAATCCTGTGGAGCACTGGATGCTGCCTTACATGAGGTCAGACTATTTGTCCATTTAGCCAAGTAGAGTCTACTACAGGGCAGTGAAGGCTGGTTTCTCCAGTTTCGGTGGGGTCATGAATCCATTCTGGGTTTCAGCCAGAACCAGCCAGAACTCTAAAGGGGCTATCCAAGGTGCTGAGCCCTATCCCCAAAATAGCTTCAGCACTGTGGATAGCTCCTTTAGAGTTCTGGCTGGTTCTGGCTGAAACCCAGAACGGATTCACTGCCCCACCGAAATCAGAGCCACCAGCCTCCACTGCTACAGGGGTAGGCGCCCTGGTGTCTTCCAGCTGTTGCTGAACTACAGCTCCCATCAGCCCCAGACAGCATGGCCAATGGTCATGGATTATGAGAGCTGTAGTCCAAAAGGTCTGGAGGGCCCCAGGTTGCCACCCCCTCATATACCCTGACTAGCAGTGGCTCTCCTGGGTCCCATAACCCTGCTACCTGCTACTTTGAGCTAGGGATGTCAGGAGTTGAACCCGGGATCAGGGCCAGCATCAAGGGCAGGCATGGCTGGGCACCTGTCAAGGGCCCACATCCTAGCAGGGGCCCATTGGCAAAAGCCTCCTGGATTTGCTCCACCTCTTTGCCATTGCAAACTGCTTGTTCACCTGCCTCTCGCTCCGGCCCAGACTACGGTGGTGGTGAGAAGGAGGAGCGGCAAATGCCACTGTCTGCTTGCTCATTGGCTCTCTGCCTGTCAATAAGCAAGCAAGAGCAATCATGAGAGAGAGGAGGAGGCGCAAGAGCAGCTGGTGACAATGGCGGTGAGAAGGTGGACTCACTGAGGGAGGGGGCCATGGAGGGGGCCTTGCCCAAGGGCCCTCCCAAACCTAGCCTTGCCTGGGGCTTCTGCATGCAACTAGATGCTCTTCCACAGAGCTGGAGGTCCATCCACCAGTATCAAATAGGCAGATAGAATACCTTATGACTGGCAAACCCACCTTCGTTGCTGTCCCCCCTGGGGCTTTGAGACGGTGATGATGATGATCATTTCTATACTGCCCGAGAGCCAAAGACCTCTGGGCCCTTTACAAAGATGAGCCTCCCTAACAGGTCCATCAATATACAGCTCTCCTGGCCTTCCAGGGGAAAACACACACATCCCACTTACATTGTAGAGGAAGGCTGGGCAGGACAGGAGGCAGACTGAGCTCTACTGACAGATCTCTGGGGGGGTTGCGGTAGATCAGTGCGGGGTTCTGACTCTCAACTGTCCAACAATAACAACTAAAAATACTTTCCCAGCTAAGTTACACTGCTGAAAAAGAACACGTGGGGGGAAACCAGGAGTAGATTTTTGTGTGAAGGGACTGGGGAGCTTGGCTCCAGGGCTGATCACAAATTCCTGGGCTGAGCATGTGCTTATTGGCACCCTGTTCCTTACTGCTTAGCCCTGTACATACCTGCCCAAGCCACCATTTTGTACCTGGCTCTGGTTGGTGAACCTCACAGTTCTAGACCTGGTCCACACATAATGGGCAATTGTATGTTAATTAGCCCACGAATTGCTGATATCAAGCAGGAGCGAGCACGCATGTTGCCTCTGGCCTGTTTGTCACATCTGCATTCAATTAACAACCTAAGATAACCCCATGTGTAGGTTGTTAGTGTGACTTCTGAATCCAGACACTCTGGGTTGTTTAGGTGTTAAAGAAACCAGAATTAACCTACAATTTGTTGTTGGTATAACTCTGGGTTGTTTAACCCCCAAACAACCCAGAGTCTGGGTTCAGATGTCATGCTAACAACCTCCAAATGGGGCAATCGTAGGTTGTTAATTGAAAGCAGAAATGACAAATATCCTGGAGTCAGTGTGCTCACTCACTCCCACTCCTCCAAATTAGTAATTCGTGGGTTAATTAATCCACAATTGTTGTTATGTGGGAAGTGGGTGCTGGTCAAATGCAAAGTAGATCTTGCAAGTCTGAAGTCTGCCCACCCGCATTGTAGAACATTTGAGCAATAGGGATAAGTTCACTTCTTAGGATGTTGAATGTTTAGTATTTTTGCTGCCATTGTTCAATAGTTTTAGGTCCCATCCCCCTGTAAGTGTTATACTGTATTCGTTGGATAGTGTAAGCAGCCTTAAGCTGATGGAAGGGTGAACAGGCTACAAATGTTTTAATTAATAAATTAAAATTAATAAATGTATGAAACAGCCATCACAAATCAAACAGCACAGATAGATTTCGAGGCGGCATGCATCACATTAATTTGAAGCAGCACAAACAAACACAAAGAACCATGTGGCATTTTAAAGACTCACAGATTTATGGTAGCATCAAGTGTATGCCACAATAAATCTGTTCGCCTTTAAGGTGCCACAAGATTAAAAATGTGAGATTTGGATACAAGTACGTAAGAAATGGTGCATTTTTAATCACAGCCAAGAATGGTGTGATTTTAACTGTGTCCAGTTCTGGTTATCACATTTTAAGAGGGACATTAACAAGCTGGACCATGTCCAGACCAGGGTGACCAAAATGGTGAGAGGATCTGGAAACCAAGCCCTTTGAGGAACAGTTGAATGAGCTGGGTATGTTTAGCCTGGAGAAGAGAAGGTTAAGAGGAAACATGAAAGCAGTCCACAGATATCTGAATGGCCGTCACTCAAAAGATGGTGCAGGCAATCTTTTGCTCCAGAGGGCAGGTCTAGAACAATGGATGGAAATTACTCAGAGTTCAGTTAAAAATCAGGAGAAAAGTCATCATGGTGAGAGGTAATCCTAACCGGCTGAAGGGGAGCAGGAGCAGAGGAGAGCTTCCACTGATGGAAAGGATCTCTACCAGTGGGGCAGAGCATTTGCCCTGGAAAAACCTCAGCACACCCATGGAAATCTCTGTGGGTGTAGGAGTAAAGTAGGTGGTGTTTCTGCTGCCTGTTCGGCCCAACCCAGGGCGTTCTGAGTGTGTTGTGGGGTGGGGACTAGGGATGTACGGACTGTGTAAAATCCGCTCCGTCTGTGTTCCACGGATCATCAGGCACATTTTCTTCCATCATCCGCCCACAAACGGATGTGGATATTTTTTTTTTGTCATGTGGAAAAATACGCAAATATTGCCATAAGCATTTCCGTAAGCATTTACATAATTTACCTCAGTATGTAACATTTAGTGTATTGTCCCCCATTCCATTCAACGTTTCCTCAGCGGAAACGTACATATTTTCCTACGGATTTATGTGCGTAAATTTCAGGGAAGTAAAAAAATCATCTGAAAGTTGGCGGACTCCAAACGGCCTGAGGGGGGAGCTCCACAGTAGCTTCCACAGGTCAGATTCTTAGAAATCCAAGCTCCTTTTAATCTGTCTCAAATTTCTCCAGCATCCCTAGTGGGGACAGGGTGACGTGGCTTTGGATCTGGCACTTTGCTCCCACAATACACCCCTGGATTGAGCCCAACTTTCACCAGCTCCAGAGAGCGCTACAAGCCAGCTGTGGGGGTGTGGGATAGGGTGGCCCCTTACACATCACATCCCCCCACCAAAAGGCAAAGCAAAACGAACAGACGAAAAAGGAGACAGGTCGACATAAAGTTTGCACATCCTGATTTATACGTATAGATGGAAGGTTAGAAAACATGAGTCCTCATCTTTAAAGCAGACTCAGACGGGGTAGGCTTTCAAATAGAGGGTGGTTTGAAAAAGAGGAGCATCTTTCGGTAGCCCTTCAAAGAGAGGACTGTCTGCTGTACCCTCCTCCCTAGTGGGGCGGGGGGAGATCCCAGCAGGAGCCAAGCGTGGTCTGGTGCGAAGCTTCCCCTCCCATCTGGAGGAGGCACTGATAAAACCTAATCAATGGGCCGCCTTTCAAGTTGCAACGGATCAGTGACCCTGCTAATAGCTCCCCTGCAGAAAGAGGAAGTGATAGTCAATAAAGAGAGAAATCAATGGGAAAAATCTATTAACGAGAGTGAGCAATGGGGGGACCTTTGGTTTAACAGCAACCTCTTTTTGGAAAGGAGCCACCGTGGCACGGCGTGCAGGCTTTTAACCCTCCGAGGCCCAGGGAGCTGCCAGCCCATGTGGCTGCGTAGGAAAGCTGCTGTCCTTCTTCTCTGTCCTTTCTGAGGACAACACTTGAATACCTTTGATCTCCAGCCTGCAGGGCCTAGGGGGTGTTCACCGTATAATCCTCAATGTTGCTTTCAATTCCAGTGATGGCATTCCTCTCATTTGAGCGAATCTAAGGTTAAAATCAGAGTTTGGTTCTATTCACAGGATGCTAAGAAAGATGCACTCTGTGGAACTCCCTCCCTAGGGAACGCTGCCATGCCCCCTCTTTAATAAGCTTCCGCCACGCATTAAAAACGTGGTTGTTCAGGCAGGCGTTTAGGGTGGGTTAGGGTAATTTTAGAAATATGATGTTCTTAATGTAGAATTTCATTGTTTTAAACTGTTTTTACTATTGTACATTGCCCAGAGTGGCTGGGTGACCAGCCAGATGGGGGATTAATAAATAAAATAAATAAATAAATGTGGAAACCATCCAACAAACAGGATTTAGTAAATGGTACTATCTATATAAGGGTGAATGATTTTTCTTTCCTTATTTTAATTCCTTCACTCAATCTGAGTTAAAGAAGGGATGAACGGAATTATACTTCCAGACCATGCCTTCTTCATATCTGGATGGGACGGAAGGTTTACAAATGTTCCCATTTTTCAATGTTTTTGTATATGCGGGGCCTCCACAGCTAGAGGATATGATTCATGATGTATTCTTCTGTGAAATGTACACCAGTCCCAGGAAAAGATTTTTTGCCCCTTTTTTGGGAGGGATGTCTGGTAGAACTTTGGCTGAGCAAACTGTGTAAATTCCTTGTAGATACAGATCTTTGTGTAACCAGTCAAGTTAATTTATTCACGGTGGCTGCTAAAAAGACCAGAGCAAGCGTCCTAAAAGCTCTCTCTGCAAATTGTGCACCTGATGGATTGCTTTGATTAGCTTGTTCAATTGTGTGTGGTTTTTGTGTGTGTGTGTGACTGTCTCTTTTCTAGTAAAATTGTAAGTGGTAGTGTTGTGGCAAATTCAGAAGGGCAGGGTCCCTTCATGACAGTCACAGCCATGCCCCTCATGGCCATGGCCCCTTCTAAGATTAGACAACCTTGTAAGATATACAGCCTTCAACTGGGATCCAAAAACAGTGCAGCTGAGAGTAAGGCAGGGGTGTTTCAATTAGACATCTAAGAAAAAAATGCAGGGGTGTTAAAATCTTTTTCACTCACTCACTCACTCACTCAAACACAAACATTTTAGGTTTTCAAAATATGATGCTCTATGGAAGCTTCACCCTCTCAGCTCAGCCCTCATGCACAGATCCCTTCTCATTTAAACAGCTGCCTTGCACACTTCCTTAGTACCCCAACATTTTGCATTAGCCTTCCCTAAGCTCCTTCATTATATCTCCCACTCCAACAGAAATGTCCACACACCCAGCTGGATTGAACTACATGCATGCACGCACGCACGCACACACAGAGTGTTGTAGTGGTAAATTTGGAAATGCAGGAGCTCATTGTGACAGTCTCCAAGGGCAGTCCAAACATTTCAGGCAGCTTTGTCAATCCATATCGACAAACCAGTTTTAGGAGTTTTCTTCTCCACCAGGAGCATGTCTTTGGTAAAGCGAATAGGTCTTAATTGCCCATTCCAGACCAAGTCATCCCAAAGACTTTGCATTCCAACACAGAACAATAGAATGTTGCTTGGAAAATTCATCCCCCCCCCCCGACAGCTACAGTGAAGATCGCAGCTAAGCTCAGAGGGAACAGGGAATTCCAAGGGGGTGACAGATGACATCAGAGTCCCTGCTAATGAAAAAGTGCCGGGGCTGCGTCCCTGCAAGCCCTGCCTCCGCTACACCACTGACTGTAAGAACCTAGGGCGATATGCAGGAAAACTGACTGACTGAATAACATTCCAAACTTGGAACTTGCTGATTTTGAAAGATTTCTTTTCACAAACTTGAACAATGAAAAGACACTCCTCATCTTGAGCATGGAGCAGGCTGAAAGCACAGCAGGCTGCTCAAGACCTTTACGGATCCCAAAGTGCACATAGGGCTGATGCCGCCCTCTCCATTGGGAAATTGACCTGATGTCTTGTGGCTTGCTCTGTACTTCCTTCCACGTGTCTCCTATTACATGTCTCCAAAAAACCAAGCAAATGCATCAGCAAACAACAACAAACAAGAGGACAAAAGAGGGCACAGGTTTGCTCACAATTCGCATATGTTAATTTACATGTACAGATGCAAATTTAAATCGAAATATAGTGCATGTTACCATAGTGGGGAAGACAGTGACCTGGTGAGCTGTGTGTCTGCTCAGTCTGCTGTCCAGATGCTAAGAGTTGATGGGCAACTTCACAGTCCCTGGTGATCTGCCTTTTTAGGATTTCTTTGTCTTTAACCTGGACTTGGACAGAGCTGCAAAAGGAGAACACCTTCAACCAGAGGACTGTCCTCTGTAAAAGAGGACACATGGTCACTCTACATGGTCCTACTAAAACTGGGCCACAAGGTTGATTTTTAAAAAATCTTTCAGCCCAAATTGGGCGCGTGTGAAGAATCTCACCCTTTCTGCCTTTCTTCGCCACTGCCACCTGTTTTTCATGGCGTAGCCCTCAGTGATATTTCCACAAACGGTGACCCAATCTTTCAATAATATATTGCTTTTCCTATGTTCAGTTCATTAGTTTTCCCACAGAGTGCCATTGTTCTGTTTTCCCTTTACCAGTTTTGTACAGGATCCCCTTTCTTGTATCAAACTCTTACTTACTAGTATCACAGGCCAAAGAACATGATGCTTTTTTTTTTGCCAGAAAGAACGCTGAACTGAAAAAGAGGCCCAAAGGTGGGCTCTTAAAAATAGGAGTTGCTTGTGATGATTGCATAATTGTAGCTTTACTATGGTGATATATGTGAGTGTACTTCACCATATCATATATTTACTTATTTACCCAGAGAGGATTGGAAGAAACCGGGCGTCTTCTTCTTAAAGATACAGCCACGTATCTCAAATTGCAGTGCCCCACACGATCATTTTATTCACCCCAGTGCATTTTGCCAGGAGTGCCGTAAAAACAGAGCAGTGCTTCACATTTTCCATCTGCTCTGTTACAAAGTGATTCTTGTTCACAGGGTGTTTGCTTTGTTTTAAAGTGCCCTTGCAGAAGAATGCAACTGAAATGCTGAAGAATATTATAACGTAGTGCACTTTTATTTATTTTGTATTATTTTATTTATTGAATCAATTTATATACCACTTACCATATCAAAAGCTTCCTTTAGGGCGGGGATGGGGTACCTCTAGATATTCCTGTCACCCTCTAGATGTTGTTGGACTACAATTATCATCATGGGCCACGGTGGCAGGGGCTGATGGGAGCTGTAGTCGAACAATTTCTGGAGGGCCACAGGTTCCCTGCTCCTGTCTGAGAGGTTCTCTCTTCTGGTTCCTGCATCGATGCCCCCCTTTTTTCTCCTGCATTGCTTGCCTTAGCTAGGAATGGACAAATTTGTCATTTCAATTCCTCCCACATTCATTTTAAAAAAATATATCTCAAATTCTTTTATGAAGCAATTTGTGAATTTTGGTAAGTTTTTATAAAAAAACAAAAACCAGTTGAATGACATTCTCCCCAACTGACACCACCCAAATTCAATAGGTACAACAATTCATACAGCACATAAATTATGGAATTTAATACCATGAAATGTAGTAGTGTTCACCCACTTGGGTGGGAACAGAATGCTAAACTAGAGAGGCTGATCCAACAGGGCTCTTCCTATGTTCTTATTCCCAATATGAAGAGGACATGTACCACCCTGCCATGTGGCTGTTAAAGATGAAGAGCCTGGAGAGAGAGAGAGAGAGAGAGAGAGAGAGAGAGGTGACAACCCTAAATCAGGATCATAAGCATGGTTAAATACACAGGGATTCAAAGCCAAACTTTTAAGAGCCAAGCACTCAGGTGAATCTGTTAGTTTTGTTTTCTCCCACATTCATTTTTTTTAAAACAAACAAACAAACTGAAGTTCTTTCCATCTTGATTATGAGGAAATTTTGGAAAGCACTCATCATCAACAAACGAACTGAATTAAAGTCATTCTCAGCCATCCCTGGTCTGAGCCATGCAACCTGCCTGGTGATGTAGTGAGGCAGGAAATTCCTTGGGCAAGCTATACCCACCAGGATTGGAGGGTGACTACAACACTGGAAAATCATACACTGCTGCTGAACCTGTGGGAAAGAGCTGAGGATGCTGCATTACTATGTGTTTTCCACAAGAGGACACTGTCCTAATGGCTATGGTTTCCTCCCGACCCGCTCTGGTCTGGTGTCCATTTTGCAACTTCCTTTTCTTTTTCAGCTGGAAGGAGAGGAGAGAATTCAGACTGAAAAGGAGAAGGGGTGACATTGTGTGGATGTTGTTGATTCTCAACAAGCATCTCCTGGTCTGACCTTGACGAGTCAAGGTCTCAGGTGATTCACTTAAGTCAAGGTGTTCACTTAAGCCACCAGGAGCATAATGCTCTGCAGTTCACCTGTTCTTTGCTTGTGTTACTCTGTGGGTTTAAGTTGCATAGGCTAATCAGGGGTATTTGGCTTACCAGTTCAATATTGGTGAGATATTGGGCCCTCTAGCCAATCCAGTGACATGCTCCAATGCCTACACTCCATGATTCCAAGGCCAAACAAGACAAGATGACAGGTGATTGGATCTCCTGCTTTCAGTCATTCATTCAAGAGCCAATGTGGTGCAGTGGTTATAGTGTTGGACTGAGACTTGGGAGGTCTGGGTTCTAGTACACACTTGGCCATGAAACTCACTGTGTGACTTTGGGCCAGTCACTGACTCTCAGCCTAACCTACCTCACAGGATTGTTGTGAGGTCAAAAGAAGGAGGAGGAGAATTATGTACGCTGCCTCCTTGCCCAGTTACAATGGATACTCTTCAGTCTGTACAGCCCAAAGATGTGGACAGGATCCATGGATAGGTGAGGGCTACCCTTTCTGTGCTGGACTCTTGCCTTTCCTGGCTCAGCCAGTGAAGGGCTGGCTGAGTGGACAAGGGTAGTGGTGAATGCCTCTTTATGGCAAGGTATGGTTCTGTCTCGCCTAAAAGAGGCGGTGGTAAGACCTTCATTTAAAAACAAACAAACCCTTCCTGAACCCCAGTGTACTGGATAATTTCCAGATGGTCTCTAATATTTCATTCCTGGACAAGCTGTTGGAGCGTATGGAGGCTTCCCAGCTCCAGGGATTTCTGGATGATGTGGATTATCTATTATTATTATCATCATCATTATAATCACCATCATCTCTATACCACCCCATAGCCAAAGCTCTCTGGCCAGTTTACAGAAGTTAAAACATTAACATGCAATATACAAAGTTTAAAAGCCATTTACATAAAAGCACACAGACAATATACTCAAATGACATATAACTAAAACGACTTTGAACAGTCAGTCATAACTAAAGACACATCCAGGACTGATCATATCAGTGAAGTTCTAGACCCAGTTCAATCTGGCTTCAGGCCTGATTATGGGAGAGAGACAGCTTTGGTCGTCTTGGTGGATGATCTACACTGGGAACTGGACAGGGGGTGTGGGTCCCTGTTGGTTCTGCTGGACCTCCTCTGACCATGGTATCCTTCTGCGTTGTCTGTCTGAGATGGGACTGGGAGGCACGGTTATACAGTGGCCCCCAGTTCTCCTTGGAGGGGCAATCTTAGGAGGTGATGCTGAGGGGCTCCTATTCTGCACTGCAGCTGTTGGGCTGTGGTGTCCCTCAGGGTTCCATCTTATCCCTTACGCTATTAAACGTACACATGAAACCACTGGGAGAGATTGTCTGGAGTTTGGGGGTTGGGTGTCACCAGTATGCCGATGACACCCAACTCTGTCTCTCCTTCCCATCCAAATCCAAGGAAGCTGTTCTAGTTCTAAACTGATGTCTGATGTTGCTAATGGACTAGATGAGGGCAAACAAATGGAAGCTTAATCCAGACAAGGGAGAAGCGCTCCTGGTTACTCAAAGGCAGATAAGGGAATAGGGATTCAGCTTGTGCTGGCTGGGATTACCCTGACCCTGAAGACTCTGGCTCGCCCTTCGGGGTACTTCTGGATTCAGCTCTGAGCCTGGATGCCCAGGTTGTGGCAGTGGCCAGGCATTCGTTTGCACAGCTGAGGCCAGTGCGCCAACTACGCCTGTTCCTAGAAATGTCTGATCTGGCCAGGGGCCACGCTGTAGTCACACCCCGTTTAGACTACTGTAACATGCTCTACAAGGGGCTGCCTTCGAAAACTGTTCAGAAATGTGAAGGTGAAGTTGCAGCCCGACTGTTGACCGGGGCTGGTTTACAGGGAGCACGCTGCTCCCTTCAGCTTCACTGGCTACCTGTCTGCTTCTGGGCAGAATTCAAAGTGCAGGTTATAGGGCTTTATAGGCTTGAGACCAGGCTGTCTGAGAGACCACCTTCTCCCATATGATCCTGCCCAGGTTCTATGAACTTCTGGAGAGGCTCTTCTTTTGAGGCCGCTGCCTTCAGATGTGTGTTTGGTGGGGACATGACAGAGGGCTTCTCCCTGGCTGAGGAACTCCCTGCCAAGGGAAGCTAAGTGTGCTTCCTCTCTGCTGTCCTTCCACCCGCAGGCAAACACCTTTTTATTCAAGCAGGCCTTTGGTGCATAAGCAGGTCTGTTGGGTCAGATGCTGTGTTTGCTCTGCTATTGCGTTTTTAATTGTGTTTTGATGTATTCGTTTATTATCATTTATCAAGTTGTATTTGCGATGTTGAAGCGACTTGAGTGCCATTTTTCTTGGTAGAAAAGTGGGGTACAAATCAAGTTTAAAAATAAATAAATAGGCAGATTAGTGTGGTGCAGTAGCTAGCGTGTTGGACTGGGAGTCAGGAGATCCGGGTTCTAGTCCCCACTCGGCCATGGAAGCTCACTGGGTGACTTTGAGTCAGTCACAGGCTCTCAGCCCAACCTACCTCACAGGGTTGTTGTTGTGAGGCTAAAATGGAGAGGAGGAGGATTATTGGGTTCCTTAAGGCAAAAAAAAGGCGGGATAGAAATGTAATAAATAAACAAACAAACAAATGTATATGTTTTATCTTGCCTTTCCCCCCCTTATGGCTGATCAGAAACCACCTTCCCACTTCTTTAGCCCCATTCTCAAGGTTATGAAATTAGGAGGGGGCATTTGCTTTACATTCTGGAGTGGTCTAGAGACATTCTGAAGAAACACTTTCAGGATTGGCTGGGGAGGGGACATATTTTTTAGCAGAGAGCAGCAGTCAGGGCTTTCTCTTCTTTTCTTTCTTTTTTAACTTTCTTACTTCCTTGTTTTTATTTAAAAAGTTTTTGCTGCCACTTAAGAACATAAGAAGAGCCCTGCTGGATCAGACCAAAGATCCATCCAGTCCAGCATTCTGTTCATGCAGGGGTCAACCAGCTGTCAATCAGGAACCCGCAAGCAGGACATGAGTGCAACAGCACCCTCCCGCCCATGTTCCCCAGCAACTGCTGTACACAGGCTCACTGCCTCTGCCACTGGGGGGAGCACATAGCCATCAAGACTAGTTGCCATTGACAGCCTTCCTGTCAGGTTCCTCCAGGAACCTGTCCAACCCCCTTTTAAAGCCATCCAGATTGGTGGCCATTGCTACATCCTGTGGCAGAGAATTCCCTTCTATGGAACCCCATACTAATACTATGGAATTCACTGGATAAAGAGGTCCTTCCTTTTATCTGTCCTGAATCTCCCACCAATCAGCTTCATGGGATAGCCCCAGGTTCTAGTATTTTCAGAGAGGGAGAAAAAGGTCTCCCTGTCCACATTCTCCAGATCATGCATAATCTGGTACACCCCTATCACATCTCCCCTTACGTCACACTCCTTTTTTTCCAAGCTAAACAATCCCAGCTGTTGCAACCTTCTCTCATAGGGGAGATGCACCAGCCCCTTGATCGTTTTAGTTGCCTTTTTCTGCACTTTAGTTGCTCATTTTCTGCCATTTTCATTATTGCCATTGTTGCTTATAAAAGGACTTCCGTAACTGATATAATTCTAATGGGATGCTGCTATTCAAAATGTTCCTGGGAGAGGGCTTCAAGGTCCTGAACTTTCATTTCAGATGCCTGAGGGGTAAGGTTACAAAGGAAATGTATCCTGCATATGCTCAGGAACACCTTCACCTATTTCCACCAGGTCATATATGTTCCAGGGTTGCGGGAGGCCTTTTGAGCACCTGCTTTTCTCTCCTAGAATCCCAGTGGCTTTAGCATGTGTGTGTGTTTTCTTCTCGCACACAGCCGCTGTGGGTAAATCCTCAGGGTCTCTCATCTTTTGCTCCCTCCACCCCCATGGTTGTTGTAGTCCAACACATCTGGAGGGCACCAGGTTTGGAAAGGCTGGACTGAATGATCTCTAAAATCCCTTCCAACAGTGTGATTCTGTGCATGGTATCCAACAGTGTCATTCCACCAACTCAAATAGCGCTAGCAGAGCTCCACCGAATCTTTCCTTTGCACAAGCATCTGTGCTTTCCACTTGCAAGACCAGTTGTACAACAGATTATGCAACTGGTTGCACAACGGGTTGTGTGAGTGAAACCTGCAACCGGTTCCACAACAGGTTGCGCAAGCATAATGTGCAATGGGTTGCACAACAGGACTTGTACGAGCGTAATGCGCAACTGGTTGCAGAACTGGACTTGCGCAAGCATAATGCACAACTGGTTGCAGAACTGGACTTGCGCAAGCATAATGCATAACCGGTTGCAGAACTGGACTTATGCGAGCGTAATGCGCAACCGGTTGCAGAACTGGACTTGCACGAGTGTAATGTGCAACCGGTTGCAGAACTGGACAAGTGTAATGCAGGTGTAATGCACAACTGCTTGCAGAACTGTGCACAGGCATAATGCGTGAGCAGTTGCAGAACTGGACTTGTGCAAATGTAATTTTAGCTGGATTCCCCTCTTGCGCATAGTTAGGAACCTCATTGTTGTTTGCACTAGTGGAATGACGCAGTCGTATACTGCCCAGTGTTTCTAGTTGAGCAAAATAGTGAGATTTGGAGTGCACAAAGCAACCCCTGTGGTTGCTGTTAACTTTTCCACACACAGAAATACATATATACATAGAGTTCAGATCATGTCTCCTGCTGTTTCATCTAGTTTGGCCCCAAGTAGGGGTGTACAAAACCTACTTACCCATCCGCTGAAGGGGTCCACGGGGAGGGGGAGGCGATCCATCCGTCCCCCCGGAATCCTCCCTGGCCGACTCCGCTCTGTGGCTGTGATAGGTTACGTAAATATTTACGTAGCCTATCACGGCCAAGAGCAGGGACACAAATGGTGCAGCGGATGCCATTTGCGTCCCTGCTCTTGGCCGTGATAGGCTACGTAAATATTTACGTAGCCTATCACAGCCAAGGGCAGGGAAGCAAATGACGTCCACTATGCTGGATGCCATTTGAGTCCACAGCCCGGCAGCAGATGGCTGCGGAACGAAGATGACAGACTTGGACCAGCTACTGCCAGGTAGGGTCCATCCCGACTGGCCTTTGCAGGGTGGCGGGGGGGGGGGAGCAGTCCGTTCCGTCATTGGAGTCCGTGGTGGATTTCTCCGCCATCCCTATCCCCAAGCACTCCAGGTTTTAGCTGAGCATCACATTGAGAGAAGTGCCTCCCTTCAGAGCAATGTCTTCTATTGATTGCCATGAGGTGGCAGCATTGGAAGCAACAGGGAGCAGGCATGACGAAACCCTTTAAAACAAATGTGTGCCTCCCCAGGCATGCGATGCTTCCCCTCTAGGCCTGTTCACCTGCTCTGTTTGCCATCTTGAGATCCTCGCCATGCAGCAAGAGCAGCAGGGAGGCCTGCCAACAGGTCACTTGACCCAGAAGAGAACTGAGACTGGTGTGCTTTAGTGGACAGAGACATGAACTCGGGGTCCAGGGTCCCTGTTCTGCCTCTCCCCTGAACTCAACACGCTGCCTCAGCCTTAGTTCTCCAGCTGTGATATGGGAATAATTTCTGACCACTTGTTCAGAGACTGGGGGTGGACTGGTTTATTTATTTAAAATAGCTTTGGCCCCTGCCTTTCTAGCATCAGTACGGTGGCCATGTGTCCTACTTTATGGAGGGCAGTCCTGAATTTGAAGGTGTCCTCTATTTGAACCACTGTCCGGTTCAAGTCCAAGTAATCAGAAGGGAGAACAGGGGTCTTGAAGTGTCCCCCGCTCACACACACACACACACACACACAATTTCCTCGGAAAATAACACATTCATCCATGTGAGCTGGGATGAGAGTTCTCCTTTAATGCGAGATCTTGTGCGGTGTATACGAGTTTTTGCACACGTGCAGTATCACAGCACATCTTGGTGGCTGTAGTTTGGAATTGCACAATGGGGCATGAAGTCAAGTGTTGTCAGGTTATGTACCTCCTTCCTGGTTGGTGTGTGTGTGTGTGTGTGTGTGTGTGTGGCCTGCCTGTGTGATGTGATGGTTACTCGCCAACTGCCAGTATACAGAGGAGAGAAGAAGAGCAACCCGCCTCCTCATGGAGCCAGAGGTATGGCAGCAATGAGGAGGAGGGAAGCAGCGGCGGATCATTCAAGGGTTAAACCAACCAACTCAGCGCAAGTTCAGAAATGGCACTGTGTAGAAACAGACTGTGCATGTTCCAAAGTTTGCAGCCAATTCCAGAATTAATAGCGAATTCCTAATGCATCAGTCCAGGCTTGCTACAAAAGTGAGCATAATGAATGGATGGGTTTTCACGAAGGAGCCAACTAATGATGTAATTTGGCAGCATCACTCGTTATAAATACTCCAGACAAACAAGGATCCTTTACCTTAAGGTTTAAAGCAGTGATTGGGAATCTGTGGCCCTCCAGATGTTGTTAGACTCCAACTCCCATCAGCCCCAGCCATGTCCAATGGCCACAGGTTCCCCCACAGTTTAAAGCTTACATAGCTGGGCTTTTTTAGCTTAGAAAAACATATATGACCGAAAGGGAACATGATGGATATATTGAAAAGGATGAGGAAAGCGCTGTATTCTCATCTCTCAAAATACAAACACCCCAGACCATTTACAGAAGAAAACTGTATTATTATTATTATTATTATTTCTATTTCTATATCTCCCCATAGCTGAAGCTCTCTGGGCGGTTTACAAAGGTTAAAAACATTAAATATACAATATGCAAAATTTTAAAAACATTAAAAAAAAAACACAGACAGTATACACAAGACAACATGTATCTAAAAACAACTTTGAGCAATCAGACAAACCATAAAACAAATCCAGGATCAATTAAAACTCATCACATGCTGCCAAATGCCTGGGGAAAAAGAAAAGTCTTGACCTGGCGCCGAAAAGATGATGATGTTGGCACCAGGTGGGCCTCATTGGGGAGATCATTCCATAACTGGGGGGCCACCACTGAGAAAGCCCACTCCCTGGTTGAGACAACCAGGTTTCTTCACCCAGTACATCCTCAGTGTATGGAACTCCCTGCCCCAAGAGATAGTGGCTGTTACTGATATATTGCTTTCAAAGAAGGTTGGAGCTGCAGCCCCATCCACACTCACTTGGGCGCCAGTCCTGTTAGGCTGACGTCAAAGGAAATGTGTATCGCTGTCTCCCCCAGCCTGGTGTCCTCCAGAGTACAACTCTGTACTCAGACTACAACTCCTATCATCCCCAGCCAGCATGGCCACCACATCCGAAGGGTAGCAGGTTGGGGAAAGATGGATGTGTAGGAGTGAGCAGTGCATAAATCCATGGGAAGGGCAGGCCTCATCGGTGGCAGCTGGCCAAGAGAGTCCTGGCTTGGCTAGATGCCTGGGAAAAGGAGCCCAAAACCCAGCCTTCCCAACAGGTGTGTTGGACTACAACTCCCAGCATGCTCATCCCCATGCTCATAACACCCCTATCTTTATAGCTCAAATCCCACCCTGAAACCTTGCTGAAGGTTGGATTGGAAGATACTGTCACCCTGTTTGACCAGGCACATGCAAGGGAGCGGCCACCCAGCACACTGAGATGTTGGAGGGTGCATGAGTGCATGGGCCTTCTCTGCTGTAGCACCCTGGTTGTGGAATGGCTTCCCCTTGGAGGCCTGATTGACACATACATCGGTTTCATTTCGGCGCCAAGTAAAAACATGGCTTTTTACCAAAGCCTTTGAGGGCTAAACACATTCCCTAAAGTAGCAAACTGTCTTAACTGTTTTATTGTTTTAGATTTTAATTGGTATTAGCTTGTTTAATGGTTTAATATGCTTTTAGCTGTTTAAATTATTTATTGTTTTATACTGTTTAAATTTATTTTATCTGTACGCCACCCTGAGATCTTAATGATACAGGGCAGGATACAAATGTTTTAAATAAATGAACAAATGGGTGTGCTGGAGGGAGGTATTTTCCCCCCGAGGTTGGGCCGAAGGTACGAAGTGGGGCTCTGTTAAATATACGTAGGCACCGCCCTTCCCTGCCTGTCCCATCCCCACGACGTCTCTGGTTCCCTGGAGAGCACAACCAACATGATCGATGATCCCAGGGCACTGGAACCACTCGACAGCAGCTGAATAAATAAGGCTCTTGCCTGCTGGGCTGGGCCAGGTGGAATCGAAGGAGTTATGAAAACAGACCAGATGGACTAAGCAGCAGCAGTCCTGCAGGGTGCAGAGGTCTCCATGGTTGCAATCGGAGACTGATTATAGAAAAAGGTACAGTCCTGCCGATGTCGCTTCACTCCAAACTTCTGGACAGCCTAGCCTCCAATTACCATCGCTGAGCATTTATTGATTACTTATTTACTGAGAGCAGGGAAGGGGACCCTCTTTCAGCCCTTGGGCTGAATTCAGTTCCAGAGAAGCTCTCGGGGGCCGCATTCCAGTGGTGGGTGGGGCCAAAGGCAAAGGGCAGGGCATCCCAAAATACCAGCCTCTTGTAGCTTAAAGCTCTCATTGCCAGTAACTAAGCCTTAGGAGAGGCATTGCAACCTTTCAGAATGGCGAAAAACTGCGCAATAGCCAGGAAAGCACCAAACTATTGTGCAGCCAGCAGAACAGGGGTGGCCGTCTGGGGAACCCCTGAGGGCTGGATGGACCCGAGGAGAGTTGGATTGAGGCCCCAGGCCTGAGGTCCCTGACCCCTGAAATAGAGGATGCCTTCAAACAGGGGATTATCCTCTGACAGACCATCAAATAGAGGACTGTTCCCTGTAAAGCAGGACCACCCTTGTATCAATGCCACCACCACCCCGCCCGGCATCTGTGCCAGGATGTTATGTGCTAACTCTGGGCCTGGTCTCAGTAAGCAGAGCGAACAATTATTTATTTATTTATTTATTACATTTATATCCCGCCTTTTTTCCTCCAAGGAACTCAAGGTGGCGTACATAATCCTCCTCCTCCTCCATTTTATCCTCACAACAACAACCCTGTGAGGTGGGTTGGGCTGAGAGTCTGTGACTGGCCCAAAGTCACCCAGTGAGCTTCCATGGCCGAGTGGGGACTAGAACCCAGATCTCCCGACTCCCAGTCCAGCACGCAACCCAGGGGCTTTTCACTTAGGGCAGTGCGTCCTAGGAATGACGTCATCATTTTTAGGTGGGTGCCAACTCCCCCCCCCCTTCCATTAAAAAGGAAAGCCCTGCCTAGAGAGCAAGGTCTGTCTTTAAGTTGCGGGTGTCAGTCAATGAAACCTCAAGCCCTAATTTACAGCGATTCAGAGGAAGAGGGGCTGGCTGCCGTCGCCACGGCTCTGACGGCTGCCAAGAGCAGGCTCCAGCCAGGAAAATGTCAACCATCTGGAATCCGACAGGAAAGATGGGCCGTGGAGATTGGGGGGGGGGGCACGGGAAGCAGTTGGGATCCAGGCTGGGTGAAGGTGAAGGCAGGCCTCCTGTTGCACTTTTGGGAGCCAGCTCGCGTCTGCCGAGGGCCAGCCGAGGAGCGGTGCATGCTTTCTCCATCACATTCGCGTAGTGAAAGGCCTTCGCCTGGACTGCACGGGCTTGTGATGTGCGGTGCCTGATCATCCCAGTCTTGAAGGAGCTGTCAGCATGGCCAGCCGCTGGACACCGTCATGCTCCAGCACCTGAGACAGACCACCAAATTTGGGATCACAGAGGAATCCAGCTCACGCGCACACCACTGAGTTTGCGCCAGGGCGAGGAGTCCACTTCCTCCCTTCCTCCCCGCTTTGCCGCATGCCCTGGCAGCATTTGGCCTTGCTGACTTCCTTCAATCACGTGGGGTTACTGCTGCACATGTTTAAAAACTCTCCAGGGAAGAGCAACATGTTGCACCTTACTTTTCTAGGGAAAAACAGAGCTCGGCCTACCTTTCCATGCCAGGCTTTTGACGACGTGAGCCAAGCTCCTCCGCCCCCCACCACACACACACACCCCGTGATGACTTTGATACGTTTGGCAGTGATGGAGTGCTATGGTCGGCTGTTCCAAGCACCTGGAATGTGAGTCATGCCCACCCAGCCGCCTGGGTCCATGCTGACAGCTGAGACAGCTTGGCCTAGGTCGGAGCTGGTTTAGGATTTCAGGTAATAGGACTGACTTGCAAAAGCCACCTTGGGTCCGCGGGGGTCTGCTGGGGGGGGGAGGCGATCCGTCCCCACCCCACCCCCCGGAATCCTCTCCTGCCCCTGCCGGCTCCACTCTGTGGCGAGTCTGCGGAGCTGCCAGCCCGCTCTGGCTGCTAGCGGACTTCCGGCCGCTGGGACGCAAATGGCGTCTGCATAGCGGACGCCATTTGCATCCATGTTCTTCAAGTAATAGGCTATGTAAATCTTTAAGTAGCCGATTACTGCAAAGAATAGGGACGCAAATGGCGTCCACTATGCGGACGCCATTTGCGTCCCAGCGGCCGGAAGTCCGCCAGCAGAACCCCCCCCCCCCGGTCTGTGGAAAAATTGTCTTCCACGAGACCGGTCCCTGGTGCCAAAATGGTTGGGGACCGCTGCCCTAATGCCCTGAGCTGGCAGCTCGGTTTCTCCAAGGTTTGTTTTGGAAGGGACGGGAGCGACGCTTCAGCCCAACCATCTTGATGTTTCTTGAGCTGCTTGCCTTCGTTCCAAACAGCACCATATAACATGGGCAGGAGAGCTAGCGCCCTCTGGGCGTTGTGGACTACAACCCCCATCAGCCCCAGCTGGCCAGGCCCATTGGTGGGGATGATGGGGGTTGTAGTCCAGGATACCCCTATCTATAAACAGCGACAGGGGGTCCCATTTTACTGGACAAATAATTAAAGACGTTTGCAAAGCATTACGTATTCAACAATACACCTGGAGGGTGTCGGGTGGCCTACACCTGCTGAACAACGAAAGCCCTGCCAAGGCGACACTGCCCAGACCAAAGGCAAAAATAGAACATCAGGTTTCAAAGTGGGAGGGAAGAGCTAGCCAATCTCAGATCAGGGAGTAAGGTGGCTCTTAGGTATCGCCAAAAAAGAGGAATTGCATTTTTTTTAAAAAAAATTAAGGACAAAAAGAGAGCGCCAATTTGCAGTACATTTGCATATGCAAATGTTTCAATGCAAATTAAGGAATAATTCAGAAATGATAACTATCACTTTAATAGAAAGACAATTCATCTCATCACAGGTGCTCACTGTTGATGGGCAACTTCAAGGCCCATGCTGTTCTTCCTTTATTTTTAAGCCAGACTTTTTAAGCCCATCTAACAGAAGACACCTTCAAACAGAGGGCTGTCCTCTGTAAAATAGGACACCTGGCCTCCCTATGAAGGAAGGGACAAGAGCTCAGTGGAGGAGGGTGGGCTTTGCCTGCGGGAGGTTCCAGGTTCGATCCTGGCACCTCCAGCAGAAGAAGGAGCGGGTAGCAGGTCATATGAAAGCCCCTGAATGAGACCCTGGCGGACCACTCCCCATCAGAGCAGATCAGCCTTCCAACCTGGTGCCCCCCAGATGTTTTGAACTACAACCCCCAGGATTCCTGAACATCGGCCTTTCTGGCTGGGGCTGATGGGAGTTGAAGTCCACAATATCTGGAGGGCACCAGGTTGGGGAAGGCTGGAGTAGATAATACTGGGCTGAAGACTCCAAAGTCAGTGGGGCAATTAATCTGCTCCGGGTTTCAGTCAGAACCAGTCAAAACTCTAAAGGAGCTATCCCGCACCTTTAGAGTTCTGATTGGTTCTGACTGAAATCTGGAGCAGATTAACCACCCCACTGACATCAGAGCCACCAGCCCTCCCCTGACTGGGCTACATGGTCAAATAGTCTGACCAGGCCTAAAGTAGCTTCCTATGTTCCTATGAGTTCTGTCATGCTGAACAGACAGATATTCTGGAATGACATCTTCTTTCTTCTGGCCTTATTACCTGAGAAGAAAACAAGCTAATTTTGCTCCCTAGGAGTTTGCCTGATGAACTGACCCAGGCCGAGAAAGCGGTTCTCTCTTGCCAAGGTCCTGGTTTTACTCTGTGTCCAAAGCCAATGTTATAAACTTGGCATTGTTTTCCAAGAGCTGCATTACATCCTTTCTCACCTCCCTGGCATGTGTAAGAGATGGCAAAGCAACAAAAACACCCGTGAACATCTGGAGAAGTAGCCACCTTAGAGTCCAGGGTCTCTATCCAACCGATGTAGTTTCCCAGAGTATCCCCCATACTTCCTCCCTTCCATCTTCTATTTCTTTGTGTGACTAGTAGAGATTAGAACTTCCCATAACCTTATTTTAGTCCCTTTTTAACACAGGCAATTGTGAAGTCTTAATAGAGCGCCTCTGAACTACAGCTGAAGCAAAACATCCACACACATTCAAGACTTGGCAACATTGCAGAATTCGTCTTGTTTTCATTTTGAAATGTTTTACACTTGCTCTTGAAATTCAGAGTTTTGAGGGATGACTTTAAAAAAAAAAACCCTTAACCTTTCACAACTGTTAAGGAAATAACATGCTGTATCCACTTGCAAATCTCACTGGCTTGGATCCAGATTTAGCTATACTTAGAACAGACCCATTGAAACCAGTGGGACTTAAGTAATTCATGTCTAAATTAAATCCCTTCGTTTCTATTCTATGTGTCTATTCTAAGTGTGGCTAAATCTGGGCCCAACCCAATATGTTTACACCTTGTTTTCCTAAGGGCGCAATCCTATGCAGGTTTAGACAGAAAAAAGTCCTACAACTCCCAGCATTCACCAGGTGGCTGGGGACTTTTTTCTGTGTAAACTTGCATAGGATTGCGCCCTAAAGCTTCTAAATCCAAGAGCATACATGATTGAAACAGGAGAGCACACATTTTAATTTAAATCCAAGAGCATCCATAATTGAAATAGGAGCAAATAAATGTTAATTTTGCAAGCAAATTCAATAGGAGGTGGGTTGATGACATCAGTGGGAATGACTATGCCCACTGATGTCATCTGGTGAGGGGCAATTCGCTCCCCTTCTTAAAATAGGGTACCCTTTTATGAATCACCAAAAAAAAAAAAAAAAAAGAAATGCAACACCAAAAATGGGGACAAATAATGACACAGATATGCATATGATTTGCATATACTAATTCATATGTACAGGTGCAAACTGAGTAGGGATTCCCCCCCACCATAAAGCACTTATTTCTACATAAATTGCAGCCATAAAGTACTTACCTTTACATAAATTGTGGCCATAAGTGCTTTATGGCTGCAATTTACATAGAAATAAGGGCTTTATGGCAGCCGACCAGACCTGGGCAGTTTTTCCACAACAACGGAAGGAGAAGCTAATGGAGGAGTACCAGATTTTTTTTAAGGAATCAGCTTTGCTGTGAGCTGGGCTCCACAAGCAGATTCTCTGGACCAGTAAAAATCACTTCACAGAGCATACTTCCTGGTGGGGCTGGGGGTTGGAGTGAACGTCATCTGACTGGCAGGGGCTGCTCAACCAATAAGAGAGGCTTCCCCCCTCTCCCCTTTCCCCTGAAAGTCCAGATGCACCTGCATTTCAGGAGCAAGCCTCATTGAGCTCAGTGGGAGTTACTTCTGAGTAGACACACATATGCTTGTGCTAGGAAAGGGCGAGGAGAACATAAAGATGGAAACCAGCCCACATTTTAACCCGTAGCATCTCTATAACGAAGGGTTGGAGTAGTTTCTTCCTAAGGCAATAAACCAAACAAAGGAGAATTGGAGCCTTGAGATCATGCTGTGCCATGTCAGTTGAGGGGGATCTCTGTAATTTCTGTGGGCATTCAGAGGGCAAGCCTCATTCAGCACAATGGGAGGAAACACCCCGTGTTCGAGGTCACGGTGAAAGGCACACCCCTGGGCAAGGCTGGCATACCTAGGGATGTGCGAAAGTCACTTACCTTTTCGAGGGGGTGATTCGCGGTGGGGGCGAGATGCTCCGCACCTCCCCCTGAAATCCTAACCCAGCCAGCTCCGCTCCACAGGAACTCCGCGGAGCTGCCAGCTGGGTGCATTCGCAGGTGTATGGAGCCTGTGGACGCAAATGGCGGCTATGGTGGCCGCCATTTGCGTTCCTATTTTTTTGCCGTGATAGGCTACATAAATATTTACGTAGCCTATCACAGCAAAAAAACAGGGGCGCAAATGGCGGTGGCTATGGCAGCCGCCATTTGCATTCCCTTTTTTTCCCATGATAGGCTACGTAATATTTATGTAGCCTCTCACGGCCTCCGCAGGGACGCAAATGGCATAGCCTATCACGGCAAATATGGGGAAGCAAATGGCGGCTGCAGACAGAGACGCCATTCACAAAGCAGCGCAAACGACACCAGGTAAGTGCTCCGTTTCGCGTGCTTTTTGCGGGGTGGTGGGGCGGGGGGGCTTCGTTCCACCACGGATTTCAGGGAGCCAAATGCACTGGCATTCGGCCTCACTGAGATCCATGGTGGAATCCTCTGACATCCCTAAGCATACCTGAGGTCAATGCAGGGGTTGGGGCATACCAGAACTATCCCAGGGAGAACCCAACATAAGGAAAACAATCGGACTTTAAGCAGTCTCGGGAAATCCGTTTTTTCCCTGATTAGCTCCAGGGTGGCTGCTGGATGGCCACGACGTCATCTATCCCTAACGACCTCAACATGCATCCAGCTTGGAGTAAATCGCTGGTGGAAACACCCCCCAGCACCCAGACTGGAGTGAACCAAAGTCATCAGTTTCATCCAAGAATGCCTGCAGCTGGATTGCCACCACCCTTTCAATCACCTTGCTCAGAAATGGGGCATTTATTTGTGACCGGACAATAGTTCATATAAATCTCTGGATCCAGGGAAGTTTTTTTCAGGAGTGGCTGCACCACTGCCCCTTCCATAGCTACAGGAACCAGTCCATCACACAATGATGTATTCACCACTCCCAATTCATCTGGCCAATCTCCCATGGCTAGTTTGAAGAAGCCATGATGGTCAAGGGTCGAGAGAGCATGTAACTGGTCATACAGATGCAAGCACCTTCTCCACACCCTCAGGCTTTAAAACTGAAACGGATCCCACAAAACAGGGCAAGACAATGCATTGGAGACCTCAACAGACACTATATCAATAGAAGCATTCAAGTCAGCATGAAGGTGGGCGATTTTGTCTTTGAAGTGTTTTGCAAACTCATCACAGCGAAAGCTCAGCTGGATGGCTACTCGGGATGCGATGGAAGCGGCAAAGTAAGCCCACCACCTTCACAGTCATACAGTAGGCACGATTATGCCTTCCAGCTGAAATCCCAAGGACATGAAACAGAGCTTAATGGCATTTGTCACTTGTGTATAATCAGTATAAATGCATACCAAACAGACCTGTCTGGCTATAAAGACAAAGTAGGCAGCCAGAAATGGCCAGCTGTCCTCTTTTAGGATGGCCAGGTGCCCTACTTCACAGAGGATGCCCGGCAGACACCCTCTGTTGTGGAAAGCTCCGAGAGGACAGTCCTCTACTGGAAGGTGTCCTCTGTTTGATGGGCTGTCCAGTCTAAGCCTGGTTTAAAGATAAAGAACTGTAACAAGGGAGAGACAGGGGCCTTGAAGTTGCCCATCAACACTTAGATGGCAGACTAAGCAGGCACACAGGTCACCTACTCAGTATTTCTATTTAAATCATAGCAATTATTTCTAGATTTGCACTTACACATATTGTCAGGGTTCCCCTTATGACCTGGACCATAAGAGCAACTCCTTAAGCATCTCTTGCCTCCTTAAGGGTCCCACCTTCGTTCTTTTCCCTTCCCTTTCCAGTACCGTGGGGTTTAGGCTGTAGACGTGAGTGACTGACACTCTGGACACAGGGTTTAACCACAACAGTTTACTGATCAATTAAAACAAGCAATCACAACGAAAGGTATTTACACAATCGAGCTCAGTGATACAAAAGGCAGTGAGAAAATAAAATTTGCAAAAACACAAGTCCCTCTACCCTAGGCGCACTTAGACTTCTTCAGGGTGCTTCTTCCTGCTCCCTCTTCAGGTTCTGGTCTCCCCCCCACCCCCAACTCTGCTCTTACTGACTCTCTCACTCTCTTTATATACCCTCCTCCCTCAAAACTGAAAGTACTGCTTTAAACATGAAGAAATGAAACTTAACTGGGGAAATGGAACTACCCCTCTCAGGGATACCCCCTCCCAACACAAACTCCAGGCCTGATGGTTTTTCCCTTTGCCTCTGTAGGCAAAGCGAAAACACACATATACAACTGCATATGCAAATGTTATGCAAATTGGTATCCTCTTTTGTCCTCTTTTTTGGTGATGTGTTTCCTCTTTTTTGGCAATTAAGTGGCCATGCTACAACGTCAGGAGCTTAAATGAGAGGAGTAACTAAATTAGCTAAAGGACACCAAGCAAGGCAAGCCTCCAGTTTTTCAAAAGAAGCCCAGATTATTATGCCTGGACATGGGCTGCTGAGAGAGAGAGAGAGAGAGAGAGAGAGAGAGTTAGCTGGGGGAGGGAGGAGGGAAGAGGCCCCAACCTGACTCAAGGCTGCTTAAAGAAGAAAAAAATTCTTCTTTAGAGAAATTAAGACAGCGTGTCCCTGTGTGGGGAAAAGAAACCATGTGGCTTATCCTGCACCTGCCTGCATTCGGCCTTGCAATGGATACCCTGAACAGCTTCACCGTGCTTCAGACATCCCACCCGCAAACCAGCTGTCCGGCAGCAGGGAAGCGGGAGAGGGGATGCCTTCCCAGAATCCCTGGCAAGTTTGAGTCAGACAGAAGCCCCTCCACTGGTGGGGAACTGTGAAAACCAAGGACGAGAAAGGAATTTCCTGTCTCTTCCACAGGGCTACAGGGATCTCAGCCTGTGCTGCCTGGATCATGAAGGAAAATGTCTAATATTTCTCAGGAGGGTCTTATCTTCCCCCTCCAACCATCAACTGTGGTGCGCACAGCAAAACATTATTCCCAGTATGGTTTAGTGGTTGAGGCAATATCGTATTAGTGCAGGGGCAGGCAGGGGTGAAAGGGACGGAAAGCTCAGAGGGGCTGTCCCTGTGCAGCATATTTTTAAGGGTAGCGGAACATTCCATCACTTGCAAAGATGGGCAAGATCTTCCAGCCGCCTCCCCGCCCCAAGGTATCAGATTTAAAACAGGGGCATTCACAGGTCTCCAATGAGCTCATTCTGCTGAAACCGGGCCGCGCAAAGCATGTGCTACCTGTGCACAAGCAAGGGGATGTTTTGTTTCGTACAAAAACTGGGCCCGCTCACACACAGCAGAGGTGGGCAGTTGAGAGTTTTTCTACATGAAGCTCTTAATCCGCTGTATCTATGAGGCTCTGTATTAGCTGTTTCATTGCAGAATTGAGAACCGAGCTCTGCACAAAGAGCTTTCCTTTCCTGCTACATAACCTCTAGGTGGCGCTGTGATATAGAGAAATATCATAATGACACAATTAGAAACCACCTTTTCTTTCACTTTCAGAAATAATACCCCATTTTCCCTGTTCTAAAAACCCCTGGGAAAGTGCTCTTAAAAAACAGAAGCGAAACTTGAGAATCACGACTTTGTCTAAAAAAGCCATAAACAACCGTGAGTAAGGAATCACGAGCACACAATAAATGCCTCATGTAGAAAAGCTCTGAGTCTGCATGCAGGTGCACACTGGTTCTGTGACAAACACCCCCTCTTTATGGGCAGCCAACCCTTCCCTAACATAGCCATAACAGAGTCCATGTTTTATGGGCAGAGGTCCCAGGTCCAGTCCCCAGCCCATCCCTTTGTATCAGTGTAGGCAACCCAGTGCCCTCCCTCCAGATGTTTTGGGTGGCTCCCATAGTCTCTGTTCATTGGCCATGCTGGCTGAGGTTAATGGGAGTTGTATAGTATACTCTCTTTATCAGAAAAAGTGGTATATAATTAAAGTAGTACTAATATTTTTTCAGCCCTTGGATTTTATTGTAGATATTGAGTTGGATCCAGAAGTTAAGCTGCAATCTTATGCCAATTTACACATGGGGGTAAGCCCCACTGAACTCAATGGATTGAGTAGACACAGATGGATAGGACTGTGTTGTTAGTTCTCAATGAAATCAATGGGATTTGTTAAGTTATGATTAACTTTTCACCTTCATTTCAGTGGGACGCATGTGCAGCTAACAACGCAATTCTATTCATGGCTGCTCAAATGTAAGTCCCACTGAGTTCAGTGGGGCTTACTCCTAGGTAAGTGAGTACAGGATTGTAGCCTCACTTAGTCTGAACTGGATTCAACCCATTGTTTGATAAAGCCAAGTAGCTCGTGGGTGAGGAATTGCCTGTCATTTGGGAGTGTGGTGTCATTGATACCCTAATGGGCAGTAATAGGACTCACAGCCATTAAGGCTCTCAGGGTAGCTCTGCAATCTTGGGGTGCTCCGGGAGTCAGTTTTGTTGTTTAAAACACAGGTGGCAACTCAGCCACATCAGGTGATGAGTTACATCAGATACACCAGCTGTGTTCTTGCCAGGAAACAATGGATCTCACTGTTGTCACCTCCGGGATCAATTACTGTACATTAGAACATAAGAAGAGCCCCGCTGGATGAGGCCGAAGGTCTTTCTAGCCTAGCATCCTGTTTCCGACAGTGGTCAACCAGCTGCCAAGAAGCCCACAAGCAGGACATGATGTTGTAATGCATTCCATGTGGGACCAATCTTGAAGACACATCAGAAAGTTCAGTTGGTGCCAAATACCACAACCTACCCTCTAACAGGTGCGGGGAAGTGGGAACACATACAGCTGGTGTGGTGGCAGCCACATCAGCTTCTGGTTAGTTTCTGGGCCAACCCAAGGTGTTGGTTTGATTCTTTACAGCTCTGCGTATATGGCTAGCATCAAGAGTAGGCACAGCCGGGCCCCTGCCGAAGGCTCGCATAGCACAGGCCACTGACAAGGCCCCCTGGACTTGCTCCTCCTCTTCACATTGCAACCTGCTTGGTCTCGCTCGGGCTCAGACAACGGTGGTGGTGAGAAGGAGGAGCAGTAGGCAGGGCCAGCCCTACTATTAGGCATAGTGAGGCGGTCGCCTCAGGCAGCAAATACTGGGACACGGTAGCAAGGTGACGGAGGAGAGAATTGTGTGCCATGTGGCCTTTCCTATGCCCCCTAAGTTAGTGTGCTGCCTTCAGGTGTGGCGGAGGATGCTGTCCCATCCATCAGTGTTGAACAAAAATGTTCAGTCTTGAAGAAAGGCTTTTCTACGTGGAATGGGAGGGGTCACCATCTCGTTCTTCACCTCAGGCAGCAAAATATCTTGGGCTAGCCCTGGCAGCAGGTGCCACGGCCTCCTTGCTCACTGGCTCTTTGCCTGTCAAGCGAGCAAGTGGTAGCAATGCTGAGGAAGAGGAGAAGGATCAACAGCAGCTGGTGACAATGGTGGTGAGAAAGTAGACTCACCGAGGGAAGGGCCCCATTGAGGGTGTCTTGCCCAAGGGCCCTCAGAAATCTGGAGCCAGCATTGTCTACATAGACTGAAACCTGTGTATCTCTGAGAAACACCTCTCCCAACAGGGCTGGATCAAGGCCGTGATGGGCCATGGGGTTCGCAGTCTGTGGTGGGGCCCCTACTCTGCCCCCAATACTGAACTCACGTTGGCTAACTTTGCATACAATTGAGCTGTTAAAGAGATAAGGCACTGAGAGTAGGAGGAAGGAGGGATACCACAGACAGGCTAACTCCCAAGTTCCTCAAATATTGAATAATCAACATCACTGAATGCGAATCTGCAACAGGTTTTTCAGTTTCCAATCCAATTCTGGAGAACAGTGGGCTGGATGACTATCTGAAATCCCATTGATTTCAATGGGTCTTCTCCAAGTATGACTAAATCAGGATCCAGCCCATTAGTAGTAGGCACTCTGGACAGCTCAGTCCTATGTATGTTAACTCAGAAGCAAATGCCACTGATTTCAGCTGGGGTTATTCCCAGGTAAGTGGTGCATAGGATTGCAGCCTGAATTATACATTCAGAGACAGTGCAATTCCACACATGTTTACTCAGAAGTAAGTCCCACTGTGTTCAATGGGGCTTCTTCCCTAGCATGTCTAGAACTGAAAACTCTATCTTCTTAACCAGCTGCTTATATTTTGATGAAATACATGGGTGGTTTTGTTGAAAAATATATTTCCTTAGTTTAAAAAAAAAAAAAGACTTGCCTCTGCCTCAAATCCTAGACACAGGAATATATATATATGTGTATATATATATATAATGAACTACAAGTGTCAAGAGAGTACAGGTGTCTGACATCAAAATGCGCATAAGCCCACAATTTCACCAAACAAATCAAGCCCATATAACTATGTCGTTTGATACCTCAGTGGAGTGGCACCATCTGAGCAGGACTTCTGGGCCCCACTCAGCAGAAGGACAAGGAGGGCCCCAAACGCAACATGGCTGGCTTACCGCATGTTGAAGCAAGTGAAGCAATAGACATCACCAACTAAAGAGAAGGCTCCCATGAGACCATGAAGTCCAGAGTTTAAAACGACCTAACTGCACCACTACCTCAATTACAGATCAGCAGCACAAATGTGACATAAGTAAATAAAGTGGATTTGTCCATACCACATGCGAAAGTTTATAATGCAGGCAGAATTCAAAAGAACCAAGGCCGTCCCTACCATTAGGCAGAATGGGGCAGCTGCTTCAGGCAGCAGAAGCTGAGGGGCAGGCAGCAGTGGCAAGGTGTTGGAAGACAGAGCCAGGGGTGCCTTGCAGCCTACCTTGGACCCCCTAAGGTAGTCTGTTGCCCTCGCGGGTGGTCGAAGACACTGTCCCTTTGCCAGTGGTAAAGTCAGATTTAGCTACCAGTCTGGTCAGCTTCTGTATCTGGAATGGGGAGAGGCGACATTTTGTCTTTTGCCTCAGGCAGCAAATACCGAAATGTTTTTTTAAAAAACATCTCTCTGAGGAGGGAAGGAAGAGGGCTGATGTCATGATAGATAAGTGTATAATAGATGGGGCACAAATGGTCTTTGTGGTAGTCATCCCTTTTCAATCGTAGCAACCGCTTCCGCTTTTTCAAGTGAAGAACTAATATTTGCCCTGGACTTCGAGCCGCGTGTGCTTTGAGAGGATCAGTTCTCCCCAGAAATATGTGGGCACCTGTTGCACATTAACCTTTGCCCTCCTTAACTAAACATTAGCCTTTGACAGTCATACGACAAGACAGATTCGTATCTAGGGGGAGAGGGGGTGAATGGGCAGTTTCGTCTTTCCAGTGGCATCAAGTGAAACTGTGATTGCTAAAATGAACTCTCACTGGCGAAGTCTAACTTTGCACCTATACATGTAGATCAGCACATGCAATTTTTTTAACGCAAATCTCCCTCCTCTTTTGTCCTCTTGTTTATTTATTTTTGCGATGTCTTGCCTCCTTTTTGGCCATGCATATACGTGAGCATCCAAATTGTTCCTGTTAAGACACTTCCCCTGTTTTGCCCCTATTTTTGCCTTATTAAAATGTTGTTGGTGTATGCACAAGCACACCAAAGTTCTGCAGGCTACACATTATGATACATTTATTTATTTGTTACATTTATATCCCACCTTCTCCTTCAAGGAGCCCAAGGCGACATACAAGATCCTCCCCCTCTCCGTTTTATCCTCACAACAACCCTGTGAGGTAGGCCAGGCTGAGAGTCAGTGAATGGCCCAATATCACCCAGTGAGCTTCATGGCCCAGTGGAGATTTGAACCTGGATCTCCCGAGTCCCAGTCCAACCCTCTAAACCTAACCCCCCCACTGGATCTCTAATACACCTTTAAGGTACATTTACACTAGATGTTTTGTATACTGCAAACAGCCAATTTGGAGGCAAATAGCTGCAGGAGTGGCAGTTTTTGCAGGAAACCAGTGGGGAACCCCAACCGGATTAGAAGCATACTGCAGACCAGGGACCTATGGCTGCTTTTTCTTCAAAATAAGGGCAGCCACCTTAATCGGGCTTTTAAAAAAGCGTGTTTATCATAACCTGTGGTTTTGCTCTCATTTCCTTTCTACAGGTGTTTAGAAGTTGAATTGGTGTCAGGCCTGAACTGTAGGAACTAGGAACCAAGAGCCAGGATTTGTGCCAGGGAGTCAGAGCGATGGGATGAAGGGTGCTTCCTGACAGAGGGCTCCTAGCACTACTGATCAAAAGGCACTGTGCAGCGATTCCATCTTTTCCTCCTTAACAGATTGTTTCTGGTAAGAAAAAGGAGGGAAGAAGTGTCAGGAAAACTCAGGAGAGATACAAATGGAAGTCATTGTCTAGACCCCTGTAAAATCCTAGAAGCATCCAAGCCAGGAGTCACCACAAAAGCCAAACAAGCCAGGATCACCACTGTTGCCCAGTCAACATGCTGGCCCAAACAGGAAGGCTTTTATACCTCTTCCAGTCTAGGGCTGGATCTACACTTACCACCTTTTTTCGCTTCCAATGAGGTTTCACTGCCCGCCTTTCACACTACACAGTAGCCACCTCGGATTGGAACCGGAATTTCCCACTTCTGTGCTCCCGCTTTCAATACCCTAATATCCCAGTATTTCCTCTTAATGTGCTCTGATTTTCTGCCTTTGCTACGATATCCAATCGTAGTTCCCTCCCCCGCCTGTCCATATGCGGCGGTGTCTGTATTTCCCTCCTGTCCAATCACAGCTCCCGACGGCCCCATGTCTTCTTCCGGCTACGGATCGCATAGCTTCCTCAGCAGCCCCCATTTCCTCAGCAACAAGCAAAGGGCTGGATGTGCGTGCGCTTGTCTGATCTCGGAAGCTAAGTGGGGTCGGTCCCAGTCAGTGCTTGGATGGGAGACCGCCTGGGAATCAGACTTCCTACACTGAGCAGGGGGTTGTTCTATCCCTTCAGGTTTCACAACTTCGAAGCTTCGAAGATCATGCCTCAATTAGAAAAAAAAAAACATCACAGAGAAGCCCCGATTCTGCGAGGATAATGCCTTAATTTAAAAAAAACCATCCAGAGCGGGGGATAGGAGGGGGTAAAACTTAGTCTCATTTGAACGGATACAACAACCCCCTGCTCAGTGCAGGAAGCCTGATTCCCAGGCGGTCGCCCATCTAGGGATGGCGGAGAATTTCTCCACGAATCTCCGGGAGGCCGAATGCCAACGCATTCGGACCCCCGAAATTGGTGGTGAAATTCTTCGCAGGCCCCCCGCTCCCCCCCCCGGGATGGGACTTACCTCGTGCGAATGTCCCTCTTGGCGGCGGGTCCCGGCGGCAGTTCAGCGGCAGTTCGGTGGGGGCGGCAGCAGCGGCCGGTCTTCTGACCAGCTGCCGCCACCACCATTGCAAAATAAAAAAGTAAAGTAAAAAAAAAACCACACACCCGTGATAGGCTACGTGGCGATTTACATAGCCTATCACAGCTGACTTTGGAAATCTAGCCGTGATAGGCGACGTAAATCGTTACGTAGCCTATCACGGATGTGTTTTTTTTTTTTACTTTACTTTTTTTTTTTCGCTGCCGGGTAGAATTTGGCGGCAAGGGATGGGGGCCTCCCCCCCGGCATGAATTTCGGCCGGGCGAGGCGGGGCGCCTCCCCCCCTTCGCCTGAACTTCGGGGGGAGAAGCGAAGCGCCTCCCCCCCACCGCGAAGCAAGCTGCGGGACAAGGTAAGTCCCTTTCGTCCATCCCTACGCCCATCCAACTACTGACCGGGGCTGACCCCACTTAGCATCCGTGATCAGACAAGCACACGCAGGAAAACAGCACAGCACTCGAGTGTGAACCAAGTTTGCGCATTCGATGAAGCACTGCAACGGGGAAAATGGGTGAGTGTGAATAATCACGTTTTAACACGAGAGCGTTTAACCCGATGGGACATCGAATTCATTGCAATGGTGGGCGCAATGTAGATCGGCCCTAGGAGGGCCCAATGGGCAGCCTTGGTGGGCGGGGCTACTCAAGAGCCCGAGAACACTTCACTGTCCAGGAAGATGCCCTGAACTGCACTTCTGGTAGCTCACCACATAGGGCAACTGCACAGATTGCTGGCGATTCCTGGTTCTTTTGTCCTGGTAACTCCTAACAGTACCAGAGCTGAGACTGGATGCATCTTGTGTCTAGTGCAGAAGCTCATTCCCCAGGTGTTCACGCCCCCTTTTCCTGGCCCCTGGCCCCTTTCCCCCAGCCACCAATAAGTTTGTTGATGTCCTCGCTTTCGTGCAGTTCTTCACTCCCTCAATTCCAAAAGGCAGAAATACCTCTTCTATGTTTGCAGTAAGAGCTTTAAGCTAAAACACGCTGGCATTTTTGGCTCCACCCAGTTTGCCTTCCGCCCTGTCCACCACTGGAATGTGGCCCCCGAGAGTGTCTCTGTAATGGAATCTGGCCCTCATGTTGAAAGAGGTTTAGTACCCCTAGTCTAGTGCAAAGGCATGAAAACATGACAAAGTTTTCTTTCTACCATCTTCTCCCCACCCCCTTTCTGCCTATTTGGATAGTAAATATTGCTGTGAATGTGTTGGAGTTGCAACTTTTCTATAGTAACCCACTCCACTGCACAATGGAGGACCCTGAGATCATCTTCAAGTGGCCTTCTCCAGGAGTTCCTGCCAAAGGAAGTGAGGTGGGTGGCTATCAGGAAAAGGGCCTTTTCTGCTGTAGCACCCCAGCAGTGCAATGAGCTCCCTAGAGAGGTTTGCCTGGTGCCTATGTTGTGCTCTTTCTGATGCCAGGTAAAGACCTTTTTATTTTCCCAGCATTTTAGTGGGGGGGGGGAGTGGAGGGGAGACTAGAAGGAGAAGCTGCTTTATCTGGGCTACCTTCAGGTGTGTTTTTGCCTTGCCCCGCCCACCTACAGACTGTACATCTGACTGGAGCTCCCCAGAGGTTTCTTGTGGAGAGGACTAGAAGGAGAAGCTGCTTCACCTGGGCTGCCTTGAGGTGTGTGCTTGTCATGCTCCACCCACCTCCAGGCTATATATATGGCTAGAGCGCCTTTCTTAGCTGGAAGATCAAGGCCAGTGAGGGAAGCTGAAGAATTCATTGGACTTGGATATACCACTGGGGGGATTATCTGGTCTAGGTTCAACACTGTTATTGTGCTTTTAGTTTGCAATAGTTTGTATTGCTTTTATCCCCTCTCTTAGCAAAGGGTATTCTATTTTAACTTTAGCTTTTTAAAAACCTGTTTTTAAGTTTTCTGTTGCATTTTAGTGTTCTAGTCTTTTATCTTTGCTGTTTTAAATCTGTTACTGTACTTTAAATTACTGCATTGCTGCTAGTTTTTATTCTGGTTGTATTTTTTATATTGTAGTTTTAAGCTTTTGTATTTTATGTTGTTTTTATGCTGTACTTTGTGGTTTTAATTTCTGTGAACAGCCCAGACAGCTTCGGCTACTGGGAGATATAGAAATGTAATTAATTAATTAAACATTCTGAAGTTTAATAGAAAGGAATCACGGGTTACTAATTCACCCAGTTGCATCTTCAGAAGCCGGTGAAGGACAGGCTATGGCTGAGCAGAAAAGCCTTATATGATGTGTAGGGAGAGGGGTGGCATTGATCCATGGCACCAGAATAGATGTTACAAATATGTCCCTATTTTTTAGTTTCAAAAGAACTCAAAAAACATTTGCAGCCTATGCAGATCTAGTTTGCTGACCAAAGCCATCCAGATTGTGCTTTAGAAAAGAAAGAAAAAAAAACTCAGTGAATGCTGCTTTAATGGACAATCCAGAAGACAAGCACAGAGAAGAGAGCAAGTCAAGAAAATTATCGGATCATACTTCCCCCGTGGCCTCCTGCCTTGAGGTGGAAATGGAGCTGAAATCATTATTTTTCCGAAACAAGAGGTGGCATTGCGTCTCCCCTTCTTTGAATCGCTTGCCAAGTGGAGGTCGTACATTGCTTTTCTCAACCTCAGGATGTTCAACCACTGTTGAACAATTTCGTGAGACGGAGCGGGTTTGAGGTTGCATTGCAAAAACATTGCCTAATTTCCTCCCCCCCCCACCCCCTCCCTTCCTGGAACAGCTTTGAGTACCAGACCCAGATCCACCATTGCTCAAAAGAAGTATTGTCTGCCTCGGCATACTCTGGCATCCATTACTGTTTGGGGGAAAGGAAACCAGGAGGAAGAAGTAATTTAATGTTGTGTCATATGATTGTAGTTCATTCAGACATATTATGCTTGGTGAGTAGGGACTCGTTTCCCTGAGTCCCAAAAGGGCTACAAATTTAGCTGGATAAAGAGCAGCCATTTTGGCAGAGGTGATCTTAAGGATATGTGGCTTCTGGAACGTTCTGTCATGCTTGCTGCATTTTTTAGCACTGTGCTTTCCTCCTCCCTCACAATAGGCCCAGTGGGAGGATGAACAGAAGACATCAGAAGCTTTTTGGGGAGCAGGGAAGGGCAATTTAGCATCGTGAAGCCAAGTCAACCTCATCAAGGGCTTTGCCTCATGTTCCGTCAAGGAAAGGGAGAGGGTGGGTGGGGGCAGGGGGCAGAGAAATCAGCAGGTGGTTTAAACAAACTTTGCCATAGATGTGTCATAGGTTTTGAAAGCGAAACGGAACCCATTGCCTTTAATTTCTTACTGGCCCGACTCCCTGAGGAAATGCAGTCAGATCTACTTAAGTAATACCTCCTGGAAAAGGAAGCACCATGTTTTTATTGGACACCTTTATGAGTCAGAATTGGCCCGAACGGCATTCGCCGGCAGCAGGGATCCATTCCGGAGGCCTTTCACCAGGTTGTAATCCTGACCGCGATGCAAGGGCTGCTCTTTAAATTAGACCAGCAACAGACATTTCAGCAGCGAGAGCTGTGGGAGTGTGGAGATGAAGCCCCACATTTCTGCCTTTAGATTGGCTTAGCAGGAGCTGCTTCACATTCAGGTTTGCAAGCCACCATTCAAGGCCAACATCTCACCTCCCCCCGATCAGTTTCCTGATTGAAAACATCCTGTGCGTTTTGAGTGGGGATGCTGCCAAGCTTGACTGTGGGTGCGTGTGAAATTCTTGCACTAGGAAGCTGTCTTCTGCCAGGTCAGCTGATTTGTTCCCAGTGGAGGCTGGTGTCTCCGATGTCAGTGAGTGGGGTAGTGAATCCGCTCCGGGTTTCAGTCAGAAGCACTCAGAACTCTAAAGGAACTAGCTCCTTTAGAGTTCTGATGCTTCTGACTGAAACCCGGAGCGGATTCACTACCCCACTAACATTGGAGACACCAGCCTCCGCTCTTTGCCCATCTAGCCCTGTATTGTCTATTCTGAATGGCAGCGACTTTGCAGGGTCTCAGATGGAAATCCTGTTACCTGATCTTTTTAAATGGGGATGCCAGGGATCAAACCGGGGTCCTTTGGCATGAAAGTCTAGGCTGCTCTGCCACTGAGCAATGGCCTACCCCCTTGCACCGAAAAAGCCCTAGACTGTGTCTTGTCAATACTCTAAGTTAGTCAGTCTTGGGATTCTGTAGCTCAAGAGGCACATCAGTGTCTTTTTAGGCTCTACTACAGTAGGTAGCATTTCCAAGTTTAGTACTGAAAGTATAGTATCAGTCCATTTGATATTAGCAGTGAGACCTGCAATAAAATGTTGTAGTGTGGAGTTCTCCTGCTTGGTGTTCCAGGGCTTTTCTACATGAGGCTTTTAACCCACCACTTTACCAAGGCTTCTGCTTCTGGATTCTTTGTAGGATTAAGCTTGACCCCTTTACATGTGTTTTTTTCCTGGGGTTTTTCTTTCGCTACCTCTCTATATGTTCCATTACACAAGCTCTAGGTGGTGCTGTGGTATAGTGGAATTGCACAAATACACCAGGGTTTCATGACACCATTCACAAAAATGCCAGACTGTCTTCAATAGGAAAAGCAAATATTTACATAGGCTATTACGGCGGGGGGGGGGGGGAAGGGAACGCAAATGGCGTAGTGGGTGCCATTTCCGTTCCTTTTTTTTGCCGTAATAGCCTACGTAAATATTTACGTAGGCTAAAACGGCGAAAAAAAGGGAATGCAAATGGCGGCCGCCGTAGCTGCTACCATTTGCGTCTGCTGTTGTTGTTTTTTTTGCTTGTCGTGATAGGCTACGTAAATATTTACGTAGCCTATCACGGCAAAATACAGGGATGCAAATGGCAGCGGCTATGGCAGCCGCCATTTACGTCCCTGCAGGCTGCCCAGCGGCCGGATGTCCAGCTGCGGGCGGCCCTGGCCGGTGGCTCCGCAGAATCTCCATGGAATGGAGCTGGCCGGACAGAATTTCAGGGAGAGGGACAGAGCACCTCCCCCCCCACACCGCAAATGTCACCCTTCGAAAAGGTAAGTGACTTTTGTACATCCCTACCCGACTCTGAGGAAATGCAGTCAGATCTCCTTAAGTAATACTTCCTGGAAAAGGAAGCACCATGTTTTTATTGGACACCTTTATGAGTCAGACTGTCTTCAATAGGAAAAGCAAAGACAAAAACGCTATAATGGTTGCAAAGCACAAGAGAAGCCCTGGAGGATGACAACATCATATAAAGCACCCACAAACGTCCATGAGTGAGGAATCACAAGCACACAATAAATGCCTTGTGTAGAAAGGCTCCCAGTTCCCCGCTCCCACAATCAGTCAACATTCTGTGGCCATTGGGTATGCTCACTACACACTGAGCTGTTTTTAGTGTGTGGGGGGGTTGCCCCCCTAATTCCGCCCCCCCCAAAGATTTTTTGTACTTCTGTAAACCTTGGTGTTTCCCTGAGCCTGCTTATAATTTCCTCTTGTATGAAGACGGTATTGTTTTTGCTAAATAAGCAACACTCACCTCTGTACATCGGAAATAGTGGGAATGTTTATGTACAAGAAGGCTGTTGACAAGTTGGAAAAGATTCAGAGGAGAGGAGTGCTAAAGATTTAATTCATTCATTCATTTTCTTGCATTTATGTCCCACTTTTCTTCCATGGAATTCACAGTTGTGTGCATAGGTGGTCTCCCAGTCAGACTGGCTTATCTTCATCAAGGTTGCTGCATCAAGTAGATTAGGGGTAGGCATGCCTGTGCTCCCCAGATGTTTTGGATGAGAACAATTCCCATAAGCCCCAGCCAGCAGGGCCACTGGTCATGCATGATGGGAGTTGTAGTCTAAAACATCTGGAGAGCACCAGCTTGCCTACCTCTGATTAGATCAAGGGTCTCCTTTAGAAACCAAACCCAGCAAGAACAGTATGAAGGAACTGGGTATCTTTACGCCAGAGGACAAGGTAAGGGAGAAGGTTATCTAGGCTGGCCTGAAGCAAAAGAGGTCAGGGCTCCTGCAACTTTAATATTTTATTATTATCTATTTATTTAAAGCATTTTTATCTTGTTCCTCAGCCAAAAAGACTCCTTGGGCGGCTTACATACAATCAATAAAACAAGACAGTCCCTGCCCGTAGGCTTACAATCTAAACAGACATGACACAAAAGGAAAATGGGATGGGGAGGGAAGAGGAAAAATGGAAGCAGTTCCTTTTCAGCAGGACTGGTGGAATGGCCATGCCTCCCATCTCACCTCCCTCTGCCACAGCCTGCTGTTATGGCTGTTGCGGGAGGAGCCATTTATTTTGTAGGAGAGGGAGTTTCAGCCGATGTAGCTTGCATCCCGCTTCCACACAACCTTCTAAGGAGTGGGGCGGGGGGAGCCATCAACAGTGTTCCTATCGGAGGGGGAGATCTGATTTGGCAAGGAGACAGCGGTGGTGAGACAGGAAGAAGTCATGGAAGGTAACTGGTTTCAGAAGAAGTGGAAGTTCCAGAAAGAGGATGAAGAGGGGAGGAAGACAAAACTGTGCGGGGGGGGGGGGGCAAAGGGAGATGGGTTCCATCAAGCTAGAGACCAGTAGAAAAAGGCTGGGGGTATGAAGAGGGGCAAGATAGAACATAGCACTACTGAGCATGGAGAGAAAAAATGGAGAAGGTGAGCAGAGAAGTGGAAGTCTATGGCAGGGTGTTGAACCTCTTTTAGCCTGAGGGCTGAATTCAATTTCAGAGACACGCGGGTGGGAGGGGCATTCCTGTGGTGGGCAGAGCCAAAAGCAAAAGGGGTGGGGCCAAAATACAAAAAACTGCCAGCCTCTTTGAGCTTAAAGCTCTTACTGCCAGTAACCAAGCTTGAGGAGAAGCATTTCAACCTTTTAGAATGAGGGGGGAAAGCCACGCAAAAGTTTGGAAACTACCAAACAATCTGTGGTCAGGGCAAAGGGGTGTGGCCAGGGGAAGGGGGCATGGCCATCTGGGAAACTCGGGTCGGAGGCATTTTATGTTCTGTGTGAAATGGCGAGTTGAGGAGGCCTCAGAATATTATCTGAATGACCTCCCCCTAATAGTGCCTTTTTCACACCATTCCGCTCCTGTTCACATCACCTCATAGCCAGTATGATGACATCAGGGCACCATGTAGCCAGTCAGATTTGACAACCTGATGGCATCAACTAAGCCAAATCTGATGGATGGCAATGTTTCCTGCCCTCACTCTGTATGAGAGAACATTTTTGCCTCATGTGACAGGCCTCTCAAATTATCATCCAATGGGGAGGTATGTTTCGCAAGGGGCAATTCCCACCCCCAACAAAACACACAGCTCCTCTGTTTTGACTAACACAGATTTACAATTCTCTGTATGGACCAAGCTTAGGGGATCTGTCAGTCTGCAGCACCAGTGACATCACAACCTCCCGCCCCCTTCGCCCCATCCCTGGATCAGCTCTTTTAAAATGGGATATCCTTTTCCTTAAAAATAGGATTTTTAAACATAAGAAGAGATTAACACATATTTAAATGAATAAAGTTCATGCTGCATTTTATAAAATAGAATAAAAAGTCAGACGGCCTACCAAAAGACTGGGAAGGTTGGGAATAAATATAAATAAGATTCCCAAAGAACAGCTATAGGAAGAAATGGGCTATACCTGGAGAAAAAGAATGCAAGGGGATATCTGGGGATATGGCTAGCTAATAATTTGAACGATTTATACAAGTATATTTATTGGTTGATAACATTATTTCTACGTCACTTTTTGGCCCCAAAGAGCTCCCCAAGCGATTTACATTTGTGAACATTTAACTTTAAAACAGTAAAAATTTAACAAAACAAAAATGAAGTATTATAAAAGGTGAAATATTTTTAACAGAACAATGGGAAAAGTTAAATTTAGGAGCAATCCTAAAGCTGGTCGAAGAGTGTCTGAGGGGCTGTTAGAAGCAGCATAAGTACCACTCTGCTGGCAGAGAGGCCCAGAGCTAGTGTCAAGAGTAGGCATGGTCGGGCACCTGCCAAGGGCCCAAACCTCAGCAGGGGCCCACTAATAATAGCTCCCTGGAGTTACTCCTCCTCCTCACCATCTCAACCTGCTTGTTCACCTGCCTCTTGCTCTGGCTCAGACAATGGTGATGGTGAAAAGGAGGAGCAGTAGATGCCATGGCCTCCTTGCTCACTGGCTCTCTGCCTGTCAAGCAAGCAAATGGCGGCAATAATGAGAAAGAGGATGAGGAGCAACAGCAGCTGGTGACAGTGGCAGTGAGAAGGTAGACTCATTGAAGGAGGGGCCCACTGAGGGTATCTTGCCCAAGGGCCCTCAGAAACCTGGAAACAGCCCTGGGCGGGACGGCATTTACATGGTATTTCCCCACAAGGTTAGACGGTTCACCGGAGAAGAGGCCAAAATGCGGTCTGTCAGGGTGGCCAAAGATCTGCAACGTCGTAAGCACTCTCATTCCCCTGCCAACATGCCCCCAGAGTAGGACCTGACGTACAACAGGCCTGGAGGTGGTGAGGTTAATTCCCTCCCACTGACCGCAGTGGGAGGGGAAACACCTTCCACCCCTAAAAAGGAAATTTCAGCCATGGAAACAGTATGGATGCCGAAGCAAAACTTTAAGTCCCAGCTTTTTTACCTATTAAATTAAATGCTGATTGGCAGCGGTGATAGATGAAATTTATTTGGCAAGATAAAAAGAAAACCATGAATTAAATCAATTTGGGATGATAAAAGGAGAGGCCGCTTTTCATTTCCCAATATTAAACTATATTACCGTTTTAGTTATATTAATTGGATAATAGATTGGATTAACAATCCACAATTATCTGTGTGTGAAATTCAGTAAGCACGTCTTGGCTTCACTGTACTGGCAATATGGTGGGTAAATAACATTTGGAGTCTAAGAGTAGTAAAAAATTATATTTTTACATCACTGCATGCATGCATTGTATGAATAAAAAGGTAAAGGTGTCCCCAACCAGTCGTGTCCGACTCTAGGGTGCGGTGCTCATCCCCGTTTCTAAGCCGAAGAGCCAGCGCTGTCCGAAGATGCTTCCGTGGTCATGTGGCCGGCATGACTGAACACCGAGGTGCACGGAACGCTGTTACCTTTCCCGCTGAGGCGGTACCTATTTATCTACTTGCAATTTCTTGCTTTCTAACTGCTAGGTTGGCAGAAGCTGGGACTGAAGACGGGAGCGCACTCCGTCACGCAGCACTCGGGTCTCGAACTGCTGTCCTGCTGACCTTCTGGTCTGCAATTCAGCGACTTAACCACTAAGCCACCGCGGCTTATATATTTATATTTATATAGATGAATACATCTATAATAATAAAGGAAGGTGTGTGTGTGTGTGTGTGTGTGTCCATCCATCAGCAGTGTAGCGCCAAGGCTGTGAAATCTGAACACCTGAAACTTGTCATGCATGCTAGCGGGACACTAGGGGTGTGCACCTTGGGGTTATTTCATTTTTTAGATTCATTTATTCATTTTCCTGTGTCAGTGAGGTTGAAGCCTGCACTAATACCTTCAGCCACTAGGGGCAGACTTCCCTAGAAGACAGGGAGATTAGTAGGCCGAGGGACAGAGTTACATGCCTTCCCCCCTCCCCCTGCTGTGGGGAAGAACCCCCTGAGGGGGCCATAGGGGTGCACCATGGCAGGGCTAGGGATGTTAGAGAATTCCGCCACGGATTCCCTCAGAGTCCGTGGCGGAACGGACCACCCACCTCCGCCACCCCGCGAAGTTGCCCTGGAACTACCTGCCACCGGCTGGGTCCGGTCCGTCCGCTGCCATCCTGCGGAAGAAAATGGCATCCAGCATAGCAGATGCCATTTACGTCCCTTCTCTTTACCGTGATAGGCTATGTAAAGATTTACGTAGCCTATCACGGAAAAGAGCAGGGACGCAAATGACGTAGCAGACGCCATTTGCGTCCCTGTTCTTTGCAGTAATAGGCTACGTAAATCTTTATGTAGCCTATTAAGGCAAATATTTACGTAGCCTATTACGTAAAATATTTACGTAGCCTATTACGTAAAATCTTTACGTAGCCTATTACGTCCGCTACTCCATTTGCATCCCTGCTCTTTGCTGTGATAGGCTACGTAAAGATTTACATAGCCTAGCATGGCAAAGAGCAGGGACGCAAATGGTGTCCGCTATGCCGGATGCCATTTGCATCCCAGCGGCTGGACGTCCGCCAGCGGCCAGAGCCAGCCGGCAAGGATTCCGGGGGGGAGGGACGGATCGCCTCCCCCCCCCCGCAGACCCCCCGCGGACTCTAGGTAAGAGGGTTTCGTACATCCCTAGGCAGGGCCCATGCCTAGGGATGCCAGCAGCCCCGTTTGTATTCACATAAATGAAGGTGGCATTGTGTGAACTTCATAACTGCTATGTTGTGTGTATGTTTCTGCATTCCAATCACCTCACGGCCAGTTTGGAGGCAGCAGGAGCATGTATGGAACACCTGCTCCCTTGTCCTAGTGTTATAGGGAGGCTGGCTGTGGTTGCTCAGTGGCCTGGGGTGGAGGAGAAAAGGCACTCTACACATGTTCAGAGGTGCTCTTGACATCACCAATATGTGATCTTGGGTGTTTTCCTGGGAGGCGTGTACCCAAGGAACTTGCAATGAGGTTGCCTAAGGGGGTGGGGAAATCATTGCAGAAAAAGCCAGAATATAAATACAGATAGTCCAATGTGAATATAAATACAGACAGCAAATTGTGGAGTGGGGGGTGTCCAGGGGCCATTTTCACCCCCTTTCCCCCTGCACACCTCAGTCCACCAAGCGACCAGAAAAAAAGAGAAAGTTTACAAATGTAATGGAAAAAATGTTGCCTGGGGCATTATGGAGTGCCAGAAAAGTTAAATCTAGAATGTATGCAAGTTAAATTTGACCCTAACTCCTTTTTTTCCTAAAGAGCAAGAGAGAAAATGTTTAAAAAATTCAGGGTGCAGGGGGCAGTGGGCCACATGTCCCCCACCCCTGCCCTAATCATTGCCAGCTATCCCAGCACCTTTACACTCTTTGGTCAAGATAATGGAAGCTATGAACAACTTGATGCCTTAGGGCAGAGCTTTCCAAACTGTGTGCCGTGACACATTAGCGTGTCGGCAGCAGTGTGTAGGTGTGTCGCGCGAAATGCAGAAAATTGTGCGGAAGGGCATCGCAGAGCTCCCTTACTCGCGTTTGCTTCCCTTGGCCCCTTGCCCGGAACTTCCTGAAGCAGCTAATGTTAAAGCAGCTAAGCCTTAGCTGCTAAGGCTTAGCAGCTAAGGCTTAGCTGCTTTAACATTAGCTGCTTTAGGATCACGTGGCGTCTTGACATAGGACGCATGTGATTGGCGGTGTTGGAGTGGTACGGCGAGGAGTGTGGTAACGCTGGCCGCACGAGGAGTGTGGAGAATTCAAAGTTAGCGGAGCAATTAGTCGAGCAATTTGCAATCAGCTTGGGCGAGAGGATCCCTACATCCTCGGTGCGGCTGCAGGGAGGCGGGGGAGAACAACGGCCCGCTGGACGCCCCCGGAGCAGGGAGGGCTGCGCCGGGCAGGCAAGGAGCTTCGAGCCTGCGCTCCCCAGAAAGGTATAGGCGCGGGGTGAAGAGAGGGGAAGGGAGGCGTTGCCCTGGGAGCAGAGCTCGACTGACACCGGCGCGGAGAAGTGGCAGCGGCCACCAGCCCTGCGTGGTTTCGGGCGTGCCCTTTGCAGACTTCTGCACCACGCTGCCGCGTGGTCAGGCCAGAGTAACACGCGGGTGGAAATGCCGCCTGGGACTGGGACTGCACCGAACGGGCTGTCCGCCATCTTGGCCAGTCGGAACGGAGCTCAGTGGAGGCCAGAAGCCTCGGAATCGGCGTGCTCCCAAGCACCCGGGCGAGCGCAGCTGCAGGCTGTCACCCAGTCAACCCACCTGCTGCTGGCTGAAGGGAGGCCACCCTCCCAAACCCAATGTGGCAAACAGCAAGCCACCCACCACGTGGCACTTATGATTTGATTTCTGCCATTTATTTTTATTTTTACTCTGCTGTAATCGTGGATTAACCACCCACCGGCAGTGTACCACCGGAGAGTGCTGGAACTGGACTCTGGACATAGGCATTGCAAATATTTACAGCAGTATAGCTTTGTAGTGAGACATATATGTTTACACCGTTTTTGTTGGACTTTTGCTTCTCTACTTCATGTGTTTTTGCAGCTGAGCTCCTACCTGGACCTATGTGTCCTAATATGTATTGTAAATACTTTAGTTAATTTTGTTTATTTTTCACATTTTCTCCTGGTCCTAATTCCTATCTTTGTCTCACTTTATCACTGTGGGAGTGGAGCGCAGGTGCTGTTATTTTCATAAGAAAGAACAGAGAAAGATAAGCGCTAAAAACAGTCCTGTTATTTTCATATTTAGTTAATGCTAAAACCTAGAAATAAATTTGCATAGATTTATTCATTAAGTTGCAGTTGAGTTACCCGTAAAATGGATAACGTTTCTAATTAAGAAAAGGAAAGCTGGTGAAGATGACGTTTGCAATGAACAAAATGTAGCCACTATAGAGGAAACTACGCAAGAATCACCTGTTGAATGGTCTGTATTAGTACGTAAGAAGTGTAAAGGAAAAATTTCCAAGCCTCGTTTATACAGTAAAGATATGAAACTGGGGTTCACATTTTCTGGTAATGAAAAAAATCCTTGTCCCCAGTGTTTAGTTTGTGGGGATATACTTGCAAATGAAAATATGGTACCAAATAAATAAAAGAGTCATTTTACCTCAAAACACTCTCATTTGTCAGAAAAACCAGTAGAATACTTTATTGAGCTTTCAAAATCTATAAAGAAGCAGTCTGCATCATTCACAAAGAGAGTGAAGACATCAGAGAAAGCTCAAAAGGCAAGTTACTTGGTTGCTCAAATAATTGCCAAAAACAAGGACCCACATGCTATTGCCAAAACCACCATAAAGGAATCTTGCTGTGCTATTGTTCGAACAATGTTTGGGCCAGAATTTGAGATAGAAGTTAATAAAATCCCTTTGGCAGATAACACGATTGGAAGACGTATTCAAGACATGTCTGATGACATTAAGCAGCAAATGAAGGATATTTTTCAAGACGATAATATGATATTTACATTGCAATTAGATGAAGCAACAGATGTCAGTGGGTTAGCACAATTATTGGTTTTTATCCGTTTCATTCATACTGACAGAATTATTGAGCAATTCTTGTGTTGTCTAGAACTTCCAATGAGAACTAGAGGTGAAGATATATTTAAAACTTTTGATTGCTTCATGAAGGAAAATAATTTGCAATGGTTACATTGTGTAGGAATATGCACAGATGGCGCACCCTCAATGGATGGTTCAACAAAAGCTTTTATAGCTTTAGCAAAGAAAGAGAATGAAAATATTATAATTACTCATTGCTTTTTACATCGTGAAGCACTAGTTGCGCAAACCATTGGAAATAAATTAAGAAAAGTTTTGGACAAAGTGGTTCAAATGGTCAACTACATTAAAAGTAGACCTCTTCAATCAAGACTATTTGCTCATATTTGTGAAGACATGGGGGCAAGGTTTAAAAAGCTTCTACTACACACAGAAGTTCATTGGCTCTCAAGAGGTCCAGTGCTTTGTTGTGTATATGAATTGAGGGAAATGATACTTAAACTTTTTGAGGAAAATCAGCAAAATGAATTATGCGATCTAATTCAGAGCAAACTTTGGTGCACAAAATTGGCATATCTTGCTGACATATTTGAACATTTGAATAAAATAAACACCAGTATGCAAGGAAAAGGAGAAAATATCTTAACAACGGTAGATAAAATTTGTGCTATGAGAGACAAAATAGCAATTTGGAAAAGGAAAGTGAAAGAAGGAAATTTTGAAATGTTTTCCAAAACTGCTGAGTGCCAGCTAAAATGCTATATCAGCTCGCTAATTGTTGACCATTTAACATTGCTTGGAGAGAAAGTTCATCATTACTTCCCAAATGTTGAAATCCAAGACTATGATTGGATCAGAAATCCATTTCTTTCAACTGCAGTGAGGAACTTTTCACTTAATGAAGAAGAATAATTAGCTGACATAAAAAATGATTGAAATCTGTTAATGATGCATGAACAGGGTGACTTAGACAGCTTTTGGATTCGCATTTCAAAAATGCATCCAAACATAGCTAAAAAAGTGTTAAAAATTCTTCTGCAGTTTTCTACTACATACATTTGTGAAGTATCCTTTTCAACGATGGCAAACTTAAAGTCACTGAAATGTGGAAGCTTAAAGATGCTCGATGATGAAATGCGAGTGTCTTTATCTAATATTCCACCAAATATTGAAAGGCTGTGTTCATCCCATCAACCTCATACATCCCATTAAAATGGTAAGTAGTTATTGGTGTTATTCAACTATTAAATTCTTGCACATATTTACATACTGTTACTCATAAATGACAACAATGTATGTTATTATCTTACAAATCATATATTTTTAAAAATATAAATGAAAGGTTTTCATGAGATATGTTGTATCCCCACAGATTTCGTTATGACAATTTATGTATGTGTCTGTATCTCTTATAACGGGTTAGTTTAACCTCCGGTTTGCTAGTAAAACTGAATTACCATGTCACGAAATGATGCATGTCTAAAAAGTGTGTCACCAACATGAAAAGTTTGGAAAGCTCTGCCTTAGGGTTTGTTATGTATTCGGGGGGGGGACGACGACTGAGTTAGTTATTGTTTTGAACCTTGGCAGCTCCTGTAGAGTTGGTAGCAGCAGCCGTGGCTGGAGCTTCTGCTAAGTTCTGCAGTTCTGTGTGTGATAAATAAAGAACAGTTGTGTTTGAGGCCTGCTGAGTCTGACAGTCATTCCCTCTATCTATACAACATGCTTCTTCACACAGAGCTTTTATCCTGCTGTTGTGATTGGTTATTCACGGACATTTACAGGTCCTTTAGATGACGCTGTCAACCTCCAGGGCATCTCCTGCACACATGAACTTTATTCCATTTTTTTTAAAAGATCGGAAATAATGAGCTATAGAACTACTGCACTTCAGTTCCGCTTGAGTTTTCTCCTGAAAAGAAGAAAACACACAATAAGAGGATCTTGACCACAGCGCCATCTAGCAGCTGTATAATGAAACATATTGAAGACTCAGATAAGAGGGGGGAAGGAGGGGGGAAAGGGGTGGGGGAAAAGGAAGTATGTGTCAAGGGAGTCCGTAGTGATCCTGCATTTAAAACAGAAGGAGAAAGACCCATTTTAAATGTAGGATTTTAGGCTGGTGTAGAGATGCTGTTAGTGAACAATGGGGCAGAATAATGCCTGCCTGCTTTTTCCTTGAATCTCCATCCATAAAACTGCTAAGACATCCTTGTTTAACTTGAAGATGAAAATTCAGGGAGGGAACCTGGAATATCCCCAAAGGGGTATGTGTGCAAACACACACAAACACACACACGGCTACAGCCAGACCTCTTGAACTTCATTTGTATTTTAAAAACTAAAATACAGGAGCTCAAGACACAACCAGACTTCTACAAATGCACGGCTCCAGGTCTTGGAGGGCCCTTGGGCAAGACACCCTCAATGGGCCCCCTCCCTCAGTTCGTCTACCTTTTCACCGCCATTGTCATCAGCTGCTAATGCTCCTCATCCTCTTTCTTGTCATTGCCACCACTTGCTTGCTTTCCAGGCAGAGAGCCAGGGAGCAAGGAGGCAGTGACTGTCAGGACCAGAGCAAGAGGCAGGTAAATAAGCAAGTTGCCATGGTGAAGAGGAAGAGCAATTCCATTGGGGCGTTGTCATTGGCCCCTGCTGGGGTGCGGGCCCTCAGCAAGTGCTTGACCATGCCTACCGTTGACGCTGGCCTTGTAGCACAGTGTACATGTTCAGAAGCTAAAATACGAAGAACAAAGAGTAAGGAGGGGGGGGAAGCTTTCTGTGAAACGTTTAGGTCAACTGTCCAAAGAATCAAAGAAACTTGGCAGTCAGTGGTCTGGTGTCGTATTGTCCAATTGGCAATAATTTGACTTAAGGGCGGGCGGGGGGAGTTCCCAGGGCTCAGCCCCAGCCTGAAAATAGAAGATGGGGCTCCAGTCCAGTAAACCCTGCTGGATCAAATAAAGCCCTCTCATTTTCCCACTTCCTCTGGAGCTTCCTCTGTGGCTGTTGCAACTGGAGACGGGTTGGGCAGCATGGAAAGACACCCTGTTACATTTTCCCCCCTTTGGATGACTAGGCTGGCTCATCCTGCTCCAGGACTGCATTCTCTTGTGGTCAGGAGGGGGGTGTCACCCCCCCCCCTGCCCCAGGTTAAACTGCCAAGGATCCTGGGGTTTTATTGGCTTCCTGATCCTGACTTGTTTGCATGAGTCATCTCTCCATTTGCCTAGTTAGCACTTTCCTGTAGACACTACAGTGTGTAGCGCATCAGCTCTCCATTCCACCTGTGGCATGCACCAGCTACATTTGCGGCAATGGCGCACATGTTTGCAGGGGACAGTTCAGGCTTTCTAATCCCATTCAAGCATCAGAACAAGCTATAGATTCCACACCTGGAGTGTTGGCACCTCTTTCAGGCCAAGGGCCCAATTCCAAGGAGAAGCCTTTAGGGGGCGCATTGCAGTGGTGGGCGGAGCCAAAGGCAAAAAGGGCGGAGCAAAATGCCAGCATATATTCGCTTAAAGCACTTACTGCCAGTAACTAAGCTTTAGGGGAGCCATTTCAACCTTTTAGAATGGGGGAGGGGGAGCTGCACAAAAGACAAGAAACCACCAAATGATTGGTGGTTGGGGGAAAGGGGTGGGGCCAGGGGAAGTGGGTGTGGCCATCTGTGGAACTCCAGGATGGCCAGATTTGGCCCGCAGGCCTGAGGTTCTACACCCCCATTCTACACCCTCCAGTGGTTCCTCTCTTGTCGTAACAGCCACCTCACCACCCAGAACAGATTTGTGTTGGGCTGTGATTCTACTGATATGATGGAGTTGACATCATGACATCATGGTGGGGCAGGGCCCCACCCTTGACATCAGCCATGAGCCACCTTGCCAGCTTGGTCTGGGAGGGGTCATCCAACCCCTGGACCAAAGGAAGCCACTTGGCCCTGCTGCACGTAAATCCAAATATTACACATGTCTGCATTGTTCTCCCCACCAAAGGAAACCAACCCCAGGCTATGCCAGCCCAAGAGATTTTTCTGCCTGAGGCAAAGGACAAAATGGCACCTCTCCCCATTCCAGGTACAGAAGCTGACCAGACTGGGGGCTTCTTCACATGGAGCTTTTATCCTGCTATTAAGATTGGTCATTCACGGATGTGTGTGGGTCCTTTAGATGACGCTGTCAACCTCCAGGGTGTCTCCTGTACTAAATGACCTTTATTCCGTTTTTTAAAAGTTTGGAAATAATGAGCTATCAAATTACTGCGCTTGAGTTCCGCTTGAGTTCCCTCCACGAAAAGAGGAAAACTTGTAATAAAAGGAGTTAGACACAGCGCCATCTAGTGGCTGTATAATGAAACATATGGAAGACTCAGATAAGGGGAGAAAAGGGAGGGTGGAAGAAAGCGTGTGTAAAGGAAGGCCATCATGATCTTGCATTTAAAACGGAAGAAGAAAGCCCCGTTTTAAATGCGGGATTTTAGGCTGGTGTAGAGATGCTCTGATAGCTAAATCTAACTTCAACACCAGCAAAGGGACAGTGTCTTTGACCACATTCGATGGTAACAGACTAGCTTAAGGGGTCCAGGGCAGGCTGCATGGCATCCACACCTCTGTCTTCAAACACCTTACCACTGCTGCCTGTCCCTCGGCTTCTCCTGCCTGAAGCAGCTGCCTCATTCTGCCTAGTGGTAGGGCTGGATCTGCCAAGCTAAGTGATGTCCTTGGCATATCATCCTGCTTTGAGGAGTGGGGAGCATGTAACAATATTGTTATAAGTGGGTTATTGTTTTTACTGTAAATGGCCTTTCTGTGAGTCTGTGCTAGAATGGGTCAAACCAGTTGGACATGTTTTGCCTTGCACGTTTCCCCTACTGTTATGGAGATTAGCTGAGTGGTGACTGTCCTCAGAGATGGCCATAGGCAGATCTTTCCCTCCCCAAATCCTAAGGAATGTACTACTACAGAGGTCTGTGAGAACAATAGAAGCAAACTGAGTTTGTAGTTTTGGCAGCCTGCGCTGGAATTGGGCCTGAAAAGGAGGCAGAGAGCTAGAGGAAATCCTATGGTATTACAGGTTCCCCTAGAAATCTGATGTGGAACAGGAATCTGTTGGAGGGTTAATGCTGTGAACTCCCATCTTATGTTCAACCTCAATATGTTGTAAAAAAAAAAAAGTATATCACAGAAATTCCAGTGATCTACATCTAAACCAACTGAACCCTGGGTGTGTGCTGGAATCCCTGAAACATCTCACTGCTAGAGAAGGGGGAGAATTTTATTCAGTTCATAATTTGATAAGAACTTACCAAAAATCCACACATTTTTTCATAAACAGGACAGAAAGAACTTGAGATTTTAAACAATTGAATGTCGGAGAATGTGAAACTGGAAGATTTGTCCATCCAGGCAGAGGACTTTGAATGCACAAAAGGATGGTAGAACATAGTCAATGTTTTCAGCTGCCAACGTATGGAGACAACAACAACAACAACAACAATAATAATAATAATAATGGGTTTACTTTTTAAAAAAACAGTTATAGAATATTCCCCAAAGAGGCCAAATTTATGATAGAAACAGTGAGAACAAATTCTTTCCTTCTGCTTAAACTGTCTGAATGGATTACAAGTTACAGACAAAATTCATTGACATGACAAAGCCTCTAAACAAAACAAAAAGAACTACACTGGCCAACTTGTAGAAGAATCAGAAGTGGGCACAAACATGTAGGGGACCTCCCCGCTTTATAATTTATCAGTACAGTGTTATTCCAGTTCCCATATGTAGACATCTGTTCTACACTAGGAGAAAGAAAGGCTTGGACCACCAAACAGAAAAAGAATTAAAATGTTCAGGCTCAGAAATGTGAAGAATTGTTTTACAGCAGGGGAGAGCAACCTCTGGCCCGTGGGCCTAATCCACCCCATGGAGGTTGCTTGCCTGACCTGCAGAGGCTTGGGCTCCCTCTGTGAGCCGCACCTCCTACTCTCCCAAAGCCCCCCCTCCCCTCCCCAAGCCCTGCCCTGTGGCTTGGAGGCTACTGTGGGTTTTAGGAGGAAGCAGGAAGCAGAATCCTGTTATCTGAGATTGGAGATAACAAAGGGATTCCCTCACATCCAATGGAGGGCAAGTGGCATCCAGGGAATCCCCTTGTTATCTCCAAACACAGATCAGAGATAGCAAGGGGATTTGGAGAGCAGCTTGTCTGCTGCTTGCAGGAGCTCCTGCAAGCAGTGGAAGAGTAAGCTTTGCTCATGCTTTAACCTCCGAGGGATGTGTGAAGCTGGGCTGAGTAGTTTCGCTTGCCCCATGTCGAAGGAAGGGCCATGGCTCAGTGTGACAGAGCACCTGCTTTGTATGCCGAAGGTCCCAGGTTCAATCCCCAGCATCTCCAGGTAGGGCTGGAAAAATTCCTGCCTGAAAATCTGGAGAGCTGCTGCCAGTCAGTGTCAACAATACAGGGCTAGATGGACCAAAGGTCTGACTCAGTATAAGGCAGATTCCTGTGTTCCTGTGCCTGCTGTCCCCATCTGCAGCAAAGCTGGTTCCCGGTGAACGCACCTGGTGGAACATCCACCCAGAGCACCTGCTGGGGATCAAATGGCATCAGGTGGTGTGACCTCACCTCTGATGTCATGCCTCCACCTAATCCTGGTTGCCTGCCCCTGTTTTACAAAATGGTGGCTGCCCCATGCTTACCGAGAGAGCTCTGAGATCTAAAAGTGTTTTGCAATGAAACCTCAGTCCATTCACAACACACTCTTCAAAAAACACCAAAGCAACCCATTATTTATAGGCAGAAGAGTAGCAAATCTTGACATATTGAAGGCATGCAGATTTCATTATTCCAGTTCTTATCCGGAATGCATCGATTTATTACTGTTAATGGTACAAAGGGATCATTTACTTCTAGTGGTGATCTACTTCTTTGCAGTGGTCACTGAAACTGCCTAAGGCTGCAGTCCTGTGTACACTTACCTGGGAGTAAGCCCTACTGAATGCAATGGGACTTAGTTCTGAGAAAACACATATAGGATTGTGGCACACAACATTACCAGCCATTTGGAAAAGCTTTGCACAGCCTAGAGTGCTTAATTAAAGCGGAGCTCCTTGCAAGTATTTGGCTCCTCTGCACATTGTAATGAAGCTAGGGATGTCAGAGAATTTCGCCAGCGCCTCCGCCCCCCCGGGCAGAATTTTTTGGGGGAGGGATGGAGCGCCTCCCCCCCCAGCCAGAATTTCGGGAGGGAGGGACGGAGCACCTCCCCCCCCGGCCAGAATTTCGGGGGGAGGGACGGAGCGCCTCCCCCCACCTCGAATCAAATTTCGTTAAAAGGTAAGTGACTTTCGTACATCCCTAAAAGTGAACTGAGGTTGAAGACAGATATTTTAAAACCTGGTTATGCGAGTTCTCAGTGTGATCCAGTAAGAACTAGGGAAACTTGTCTGTGCCAAATGCCTATTGGCTATTACCTGTGACATCGCCAACAGCCTTCCCCTTCCCAATTTTTTTTTTTGCATTTTTATATAAGGAGAAGGGTGATTGAATTTTATATAGAGAGAATATAGATCTGAACGAAAACTAGGGCTCAGTTGCTTCCTCAAGGGCTTCACCTGAAACTGCCTTGACTACAGGTGGGAAGGTTAAAGTCACAGAGGGAGCAATCCTATGGCCGCTAGACAGCAGCTAGACAGCCATAGGATATCTAGGATATCCATAGGATATCCTTGGAGGCAGTGCAGAACAGCCCTGTGCTCCGCACTCGCAAGAGGACTGCAGAGAGGCCGAAAAGGGGTGTGTCTGGGGGTGTTCCGGGGCAGGGAGGGCAGAAATGCCTGCATGACACATCCAATGTGTTGTACAGCAGCCTCCTCCCCTGCTCCGCCCTCCCGTGGCTAGACAGCCGAAATCAGCTGTCTAGCCGAAAATGCAGGGCAGGAGAAGCACAGAGGGAACGATCCCCCTCCGTGCTTCCCTTGCCCTGCATTGGATAGGCGTCCGCTTCCGGGTTTGGAGGCAGCCGCCTATCTGAACAGGATTGCGCTCTAAGAGGGTTTTTTGTATGTCTGCAAACTCAGGGTCCCTCTGAGCCTACTGATTCCTCCCTCTTGTGCTGTTTTGGCTACCTAAGATTCCACTTGCAGTGAATGAGTGCGCTATTAATATATGTGGCAGTTCTGGGAGGGGAAGGGTTCCATTACTGGTTTTTGATCTGGAATGAAGCCAGATTGAGCCCTTTGTGGAAATGTGCAGGAGGAGGGGTGAAGCAACATTTCTAAGCAGAAAGCTCTTCAGTGTTTATTCCAGGGCTCCCTCCCAGCACTGAGAGTTCCCAGGCAGTTGATTTGCCCCAGAATAATTATGTTTGCCAGGATCTCAAGCCCAGGGGGCAAATTTAGCCCTTAGGGCAAAGACAGACGTAGTACAAAAAGAGTTTGCAGAGAAATCTTCAGTTGCTTACTTCCTGTGCAAGGCTGGGCTGTCCACCTTTCGGTTTTGCCTTTAAAGTGGGGATGGAGAACCTGTGGCTGTCCAGATGTTGTTGGACTCCAGTTCCCATCCACCCCAGCCAGCATGGCCAACAGTCAGGAATAATGAGAGTTGGAGTGAGGCCAACAATATCTGGAGGGCCACAGGTTCCCCTCCCCTTCTGTAAAGCACTGCATGGATCATGCATTTATCATTCAATTCATCACCCAATTATTTTTTTTTAAGAAAGCTTTTGTTTTAAGTGCAAAACTGCTCCAGTGATTGGTCATGTAAAACTTTCTTAGTGACATCACAGGGGGCTAGCCAATCAGCACCGTGGATAGCCGGCATCTGCTTCGGACTTGCAGTACTATTGTTGCTGCTGCTGTTGTTTTCAGAATTTGAGCTTGGAGAGGACACAGCTTCCAAGTGGGAGGCATTGCTCCAAAAAATTGATTGATTGATTGATTGATTGATTGTATTTTTATCTGCTCCTCAGCCAAAAAAGGCTCCCGGAGCAGCTTACAATCAATGAACAAAGGAGACAGTTATGTCTTCTTCACCCTAGAATCCTTGGGAATCCACCTCTGCACATTTTTGTTCCATTTTCCCTTTTGGTCACATGAAAACACACACAAAGTAACTCAGTCCCAGAAAAGAGAGAGTCCAGATGCAAGGCCAGCTCCTGGTTTCTGAGGACCCTTGGGCAAGACACCCTCAATGCACTCCCTCCCTCTGTGAGTCCACCTTCTCACCACATTGCCATCAGCTGCTATTGCTCCTCTTCTTCCTTCTCATTCTTGCCATCACTTGTTTGCTTGACAGGCAGAGAGCCAGTGAGCAAGGAGGCCGTGGCATCTCCTGCTCCTCCTGCTCACCACCGTCGTTGTCAGGGCCAGAGCGAGAGGCAGGTGGACAAACAGATTGCAATAGTGAAGAGGAGGAGCAAATCCAGGGGGCTCTTGCCAAGGACGTGGGACCTTGACAGGTGCCCAACCATGCTTACCCTTGGCGCCAGCCCTATCCAGATGTAAAGCAAAGCCAGGTCTTTTTTGAAACTGCTCTTTCCACCTTCCTCGGTCAAAGTCACATTCTAAAGTCCCAGGGGGAGAAAATATGACCTGGGCTGACAGTGGTACACCAAAAGCTTGGTCCAGACCTTCTGAGTCACCCCAGAAGAGAGCTATTCTGAGCTTGGGGAGGCAGCAGAGTCCACGTCCTCCATGATATGGTCCTGGGGTGACGCTGGCTGTCCACCCTTCACACGCTTCCATTTCATCCTGCGATTCTGAAACCAGACTTTGACCTGCACGAAAAGAGGGAAGAGGCTTACGCTGAGCTTACATACGATCCACAGGAAAGCTGATATTTCTGTGGATAGTTACCCGGAGTCACGCTAGGTATGACCAAACTGAGGGAGCCACAGTGGATGGCTGTGAGGTTTGCTCTGTTCTGCTCTGAGATCAGTGGCCTCAACCTGTGAGAAGGGACCATTTGAATTTGTATTGTGGTTTTAAAGTTGTTTTGTATTGTTTTATTGATGTGTTCGTACCTCGCCCTGGGACTGTCAGGTGAAAGGCATGCTATGAATCGAAAGAATAATTAATTAATTAATTAATTATTAATCTAATTGATTAATTAATCTAAAGAATAATTGGTGAATTGATTAACTGACTGATTGATTGATTGATTGGGCTTCCTTTATGGCTGGAGATATGGCTGGCAGGAGGAGACTCGATGAGAAGCAAAATCTCTTCACTTTGGCAAGGAAAACGGAAAGACCTCATGGATAGATGACAGGATTGGCTCCAGGTTTGAGAGGGACCCTCACCCCTGCCCAGCCCTGACAGTCAGCCCTGTCAGTCTTACCTGTTTATGGTAGCAGCACTCTGAGCACCACCAGGTAGCTCCTCCTTGAAATTCCCAGGATGCCCCCAGATCAACACTAGGTTGGGAGCATTGTGGGAAATGAAAAGGGTGGTTAGATGCTCAGAGTGCCAGGACTGAAAAATGGAGCAGCCAATTCATCGTCGCCAAAAAAGAGGAAATGCACCCACAAAAACAGAGGACAGAGATATGCATATCATTACCATGTGCTAATTTATATACATAGGCACACATTTAGAAAGAATGGCTATAATTTAACTAGAAATACAATTCATCTCTCCCTAGTGGGGAAGACTGTGACCAGGTGACCTGTTTGCCTACTCAGCCTGCTGTCCAGGGGCTAAGTATTGAGGGACAACTTCAGGGCTCTCTCTTCTCATGGTTCTTTATCTTTAAACTGGACTGGGACAGCCTTTCAAATAGAGGATGCCTTCAAAACAGAGGACCGTTCTCTGTGAAGTAGGACAGATGGCTATCTTACCCCAAACACAAAAGTAAGGTGGGGTCAGCAGTGGGCCCAGCGAGGGCACTGGAGCCAGGCGGCTGCCCAAGGATATCAGGCGCTGGCCCTGTTAGATCATTCCAGAACCAGCTTGGCTTTCCCCTGCCAGGCATTAGGCTGCTCAGGGAAGAAGGCTTGAGCTGTGTCCATCCGGTGCACTGAACTCCTGACCAATCATACGGGAAGAAAGGGTTAAACACCCTCTCCCCCAGCACTGCTCTGCCCCCAATCAACCTGTGAGAAGGGACCATTTGAATTTTTATCATGGTTTTAAAGTTGTTTTGTATTGTTTTATTGATATGTCGTACCTCGCCAATCAAAATTGGAGATGCAGCCCCTGCCTGGTTTATACACACACGCGTGCACACATGCGTGTGCGCACACACACATGCACACACATATATCCAGTCACAGATTCCCCACCTCACGTCATGCATTGGTCCTGGGTGAAGGAAGAGGTGGCTGTCTTTGAAAAGATCCAGCTGTTTCTACACAGAAGGCCTGAGCAGTAGCCTCAAGCTGTGCCAGAACCATTTATATGCTGTTTCTTTCTACCGTCCCATGACAGCAGCAGCAGCAGCAGCAGCAGCCGCAGCAAAATGAATATTGCTTTTTCTAGCAGTAATGTAACACCAAAGGCTTAAACTTTAAACCCTGCAGTGGAATGTTACAGCAACAGCCAGCGCTAAACTTCCGGTGTGCTTGCACCTGAGGAAAGGGCAGGCACCTGTTCTGAAGAGTGCTGAAGGTGCGCACTTCCTTGAGCGTAGCTTGAGTGCATCCAGCACACTTTTGTTGCATCTGTTCTGGTGCATTCGTTTCCAGGGCAGAGAATTTCTGTTCACTTCCATCACACTTAGGGTCAAACTACACGTTATGTTAATCACATTGCATGTAGGTGAGGAGCGAGAGCATGGGAGAGAGAGAATGCGGCGGGTGTCTGTACATTAAGGAGAAAAGGCGCACCCTTACCAGGCTTTCTTCTGGAGTCTTTCTGTGTTCACTAAGGGCTTCTTTGATGGCGACCAACGGCAACCCCATGATTTAGGATTGAAAACTTCTCCTCTTGGCAGTGCTCCATAAGGTTCAATGAAACAGCATCATCTAGTGGCTGTATTATAGCGCAACACTGACTTTGCACACTGGGGATATCCCACGATATCCCACGATAATTTAAAATAGTGCATTATCTCTGATCTTTTAAAAAGTGAGATTACAGGGGGAAGGCGCGGGAGACATCCTGGAAGTTGACGTCGTCATGTAAAGGACCCACAAACTTCCATGAGTAGCCAATCACAAGAGTGCAATAAATCCCTTGTGTGGAGAAGCCCATGGATGATAAATAGATCGATATTTTACTCTAGAGTAAGCGGACGTGGCCCTGATTAGGATCAGGACCACCACACCACTGGGAGGGGATGATAAAATCTTCCCCTCATTCCCAGTGCTGGAGTTAAATAAAGAAAAACAGTCTCCATTACCATCAATGGAGGCTTACCCTCCTTTTTTTTAACACTCCCCCCTCAAGAGAGGGGATTTGGGGGGAGGGATGGGGGGACAAGTTTCATCCTCCCCTCCTAGTGCACAGTAGTGGACCAAACACTCTTATTAGACTAGAAAACAAAAAGGTGGTCCTTAGCAACATGCTACACAATTAACGTAATGTGTCGTTTGAGACTTGGAACGTTCTGTGTGCCTTCAGCCCTAGTTTCGCCTAGCTCTCAGGGGCAGGAAAAGCAGGCGGGACTGTATGGCTCAGTGGCAGAGCACAGGCTTTGCAAGCGGAAGGTCACCAGTTCTAACCCTCGCTTCTCCAGCTCAAAGGATCAGTAGCAGAAGATGGGAAAGACCCTGCCTGGGACCAGGGGGAGCGGCTGCCAGTTAGAGTAGACTATGTTGGGCTAGAGGGACAAAGGGTGTGACCTGATATAAATGACTTAGATGTCATACAGGAGCAGTTTTTCCATGTGTTTTTGTGTTTTTACTGAAATGTGTGTGATGGGGGGGAGGGGCTGCCGATTTAATTGGAAAAGCAGCAGAGATGGAAGAGGAGTTGCTTAAGCCTTCCCCCCAACAGACCATTTTTCTGGTCAAATTCACCCTCCCCAACAGTTTTTTCCTTCATACACAAAACCAATGATCCCATCTCATATAGGAACATAAGAAGCTGCCTTACACTTAGGAATGTCGGAGAAATCTGCAATGGATTGAAATGAGTTTGGATTCCTATAAATCCGACCTGCAGAGTCCACAGTAGAGTGGCTTTTCCAGAGTCGTGCGGATTCCTCAGACTTGCGGACTGGCTTTTTGCTTTTGGGGGGGATTTGAGCAATTTCATTCGTTTGCAAATGCATACTTGCACTAATGCGTACTTGCCCTAATGCCCACTTACAGAACTACGCATTAGCACAAGTGTGCATTTGCAAACAAATGAAATTTTAGTAAAAAAAAAAATAAATCCGATTCCATCAATGAGTAGACGACAGACCAACAGACGCTCGACAATCCACAGACTGCAGACGGAACGGATTTAACTAAGTCCGTACATCCCTACTTATACCAGGCCAAACCATTGGTCCATCTGTTTCAGATTGTCCACACCAGGGGTGGGGAACGTGTGGCCCACCAGACATTGTTTGATTCCAAATCCCATCAGCCCCAGCCAGAACAGCCAATAGCCAGGGATGATGGGAGTTGTAGTCTGACAACACCTTCAGAGTGATACATTTCCCCACTCCTGTTCTACACATTGGCTGGCAGTGGCAGCAGCTCTCAGGGCTTCCCAGTCCTACCTGGAGATGCCAGGGATTGAACCTGGGACCTTGTGCATGCAAAGCAAGGGAGATGTGGGACTTTTTTCTGTCTAAACATGCATAGGATTGTGCCCTAAGTAAAGTCATGCACCTGAACATCTAAGGGAGGAGGTGGAGGCCCTATAAGACCGTGAAGTCCAGAGTCTAAAATTACCTAACTGCACCACTGTGTCTAGGCATTGTGGCCCAAGCAGACGGGGGCATGGCACAGCCGGAGGGGCTGCGAGTGGGCAGAAGCTTCACCTGTCTTTCCGTCAAGTCAAGGTTGACCGCAATCTCGTATCTCCGGAGCCGCGTCAGGTAGTTGTGGTGTGCAAATTCTGCCTCCAGCTCCCGCAGCTGGTCCTTGGTGAACGCGGTGCGCTCTTTCCGCGCTTTGGCGCTGTTGGCATCTGCTTTCGTGGCGGCAGAGGTGGAGCTGCTGCCGCCTGCGTCCTGGCTCTCTGCAAGAGGAGGAGAGCACAAACGTTGCTTATGCAAGCAAAGCAAACCCATCAGGAGAAGGGAATAACTGGGCACGGCTCAAAAATGGAAAGATCCAGCAATCCCTCACGTTAGGCATTCAGCAGGGCCTAACATTTTTGTAGTTGGCTGGTTTAGCAACTGACTAGAATTTATTTTAGACCATGACTCCCTGTCCGCACATAATGACAAGACAGGAATCAGGCACAGTGAAAGTGAATGCTGGTTTATTCTTTCTCCCAGCTGCATGGGAGGAAGAGGTGGGAGGGGAGCATGTGAGCTGCTTGGGATCCTTTCTGCTCCTGCACGTAACCTTAAACCATGGTTTAGCATTACATGCAAACCATCCCACTTTTTCCTATATGGAGATTATCTTCATATAGGATAAGCATCTTGTGTGAAATGCCTTTAATAGACGAATCCTTAAATATGACATTTGATACCAGAACAGCACTTGCTGGAATCTCAACAAAAATCCATGATCTGTATCAGGATAATTACCAAAAAAAAAAAGCCAAATGAAATACCATGAGTGGCTGGTAATAACACATTGAGGGTTGAATCCAGATTTAGTCATACTCAGAGTAGACCCACTGAAATCAATGGGACTTCAGTTAGTCATGACTAATTTAAGTCCTATTCATTTTAATGGGACTAATCTGATTATGGCTAAATCTGGATCCAACCCTGAAAGTTTTATGCTAGAGAAACCTTATAGTTCCATGAACTTTAAAACAAATAGACATGGAATGCTGAGAAAGGCATTAACTACCAGCTGACATCAGCTGAGTTTATCTGGGCCTGATGTATTTTTAAAGGTTGATGGTTCTGTTTAAAAAGGGCTTTAAAAAACTCTTCTATTAACTCTTAAAAAAAAATCACTGCCTTTGGCTCGGTTTTTTTGGCTCCAGATTGTATCCAGAAAAGAATCTGAAGACTACTTAATACAGATTAGAGTAATTTCATACATGCCACTTGAAATGCTTTTGAGCCTCTCTCCTGCTGTTGGATGGCCATGATGTATGAAAGACAGAAATGCCATTTTAAAGGCATGTATAAGGGTTTTTTAATCAGTCAATGGCCATGTAAAAAGGTCAATTTCAAACTGCTTTCAATATTCCTGTGTTTTTTGTGTCACCTGTGAATAGATGCCTTCGGCCTGGAGTGCATTTCAAGTCCTCCAAAAGTTATACACATTTGGGAAAGGCTCTTTTCACATTTTAACTTCTCTCTCTATGTGAAGCGTCCCTTTCGTCATTATTAACATCCTTTACCCAATTTCTCTTCCTTTTCTGTTATCATGGGCATCTAGGGCATGGGGGAGGGGAGGAAACTGCATTATTTATTTATTTACTTTATATCCTACCTTCCAAAAATGGCACTCAGGGTGGCTAACCATAAAATCCTTATCGAAAACAAAATCTTAATTAAAGCATAACAAACAAAGAAATGAAAAACACAATTAAAAACATAACAATAAAATAAATAAACGCCATCAACCAATTAAAAACCGCTACAGTAACAGACCAGCTTATATGCAAAAGGCCAGCCTGAATAAAAATGTCTTTGCCTGACAACGAAAGGACAACAGAGAGGGAATCAACCCAACCTCACTCTACAGGGAGTTTCAGAGCCTGGGAGCAGCCACCAAGAAGGCCCTGAGCTCTTTGCAGAAAGGGTGAGATAAAAATGTAATAAATCATAGGGCATGCAAATGCATGTCCCTTTGTAGGTACCCCCTTCCCTAAAATAAACCAGCCTTTATCTCTTCAATCTTGTCAGTTTCACTTGAGATCAAAGATGATGATTGGTGAAGGAACCTTTCTCAGGCTGGTGTCCTCCAGATGATTTGAAGTACAATTCCCAGCATCCCTGGCCATTGGCCACTCTGGATGGCCAGATGGGAGGCACCACTCTGTTCATCATCAGTACAGTATCTCACATATTCCAGGATTGAGGCCCAGCATCCAGAAAAACAGGATCTGACTCATATTAAGCCCTGATCGTGGGAGAGGTTGCTCCTGCCTCCGCAGAACGCAACTCTAACATAAGACAGGGCCTGGATGCGAGCCGGGATTCCTGCCTAAAGGAAATTGTCGACTCAGCCTCAAATGTTTTAGGCCTCACACGGGGGCTCGTTGGCTGCAGTTTCCTGGCCTGGGATACAAGTCTGGATTAAATGATCCAACTGTTCCTGCTATCTAGCCTTCAAACACCCCGAAAATGACTGCATGCATTTCAGTCCAGGAAAAAGAATGGAACTTTGGAAGAAACAAAAGAAGCTGCTGTACACCATGTCTAACCCAAGGACAGCACATGAGGAGAGGGAGGTTCCATCAGAGTGCTCTCCAGGGGCGGGGCAGGGGGCACATTCCATTGCTGGGCAGGGCCAATGTCAAAAAGGGGTGGAGCCAAGACACCAATGCTACCAGCATATTGTAGCTTAAAGCTCTGACTTCCAATAAGGAAGCCTCAGTAGGGTCAGTGTGGTGTAGTGGTTAGAGTGTTGGACTGGGACTCAGGAGACCCGGGTTCTCGTCCCCACTCGGCCATGAACCTCACTAGGTAATTCTGGGCCAGACACTGCCTCTCAGCCTAGCGGGGTTGTTGTGAGGGTAAAATGGAGAGGAAGAGGACTATGTGAGCTGCTTGGGCTTCCTCAGAAGAGGAAAAAAAGGCAGGACAAAAATGTAATAAGTAAATAAAAGTGTCATCTTTTAAAATGTGGAAAACCTGTGCCAAAGCCAAGAAGTCACCAGATGGTTGGATTTGGCCCCTGGGACTGAGCTTCTGCACTCCTGTGCTATCCAAACTGTTTGTTTATTTATTTATTTACAAGACTGACATCCGGTAAAATTCCTGAGCAGCAAACCATAAAAAGGAAGAAAAAAGAACCAAAGTACAGAACTAAAACCTTGAAAATCAAATTATGCCAAGAAAACCATGGCTGGTTAGTCAGAAAAGGCTTGTTAAATCAAACTGTCTTACGCAGGTGTTGACCGCAAAACGAGGTCGGTGCCTGCCTGGCATCAGGAGGGAGGGACTTCCACAGAGCGGGAGCAAATTTACTGAAGGCTTTGCAAGGCCAGCCCAAGATATTTTGTTGCCTGAGGCAAAGAACAAGATGGTGCCGCCGCCCATTCCATGTACAAAAGCTGACTGGACTTTATATTAAAGCTTTCTTCATCACTGGTGATGGAACAGCATCCTCTGCCACACCTGAAGGCAGCAGGCTAGCTTGGGGGGGCACAGGGCAGGCTGTGTGGCACACACAACTCTCTCCTCCGACACCTTGCTGCCATCTCTCAGCATCTGCCACCAGAAGCAATGACCTCACTCTGCCTAATGGTAGGGCCGGCCCTGAGGCTTTGCTAAAAGCGGACTCCAAACAGACCGCGGGTCAATGCGGAAACACCAGGAGTGCCTCTTCTGATGACGTCAGTGACCGGGCAGCCTGGTAAGGGAGAAGGCGCTTTCTCAGAAATACTGGTCCCAAATTGTTGAAGGCTTTATACACCAATAACAAAACCTGAAACTGCCACTTCCGGACCAGCCTTAAGGGCAGCCCCACATACAGCATGTTGCGGTAATCCGGAGGTTCCACACCGCTGCGCTGCCCAAACCATTGAACTGGACAAGCCACAGACTGAACCTGGGACCTTCTTTATGCCAAGCAGATGCCCTCCCACTGAACAGGGGCTCCCCCACTAACGTCGGCTGTGCCCTGCCCTAGCGCAGAAGAGCTCTTAAGGCACCCAGAGCGGAAAACCAAAGCCACATGGTAAAGGGCCTTCCCTGGATGCCAGCAGAGGAGCTGATGGTTTTCGACTCTGAAAAGAATGAGGTGCTTTGCTTATTTATGATGAACATCTATTTTTTTATTTTTTTATTTATTTACAATATTTATATAGCACTCCATATCCAGAACAGATTTCAGAGCGGTGAACACAAAAAAATAAAACAGTGAGGGTGCAATCCTGTGCGTGTTTAGGCAGAAAAAAGTTCTACAACTCCCAGAATTTCCCAGCCAGCATAGCTGGGAGTTGTGGGACTTTTTTCTGCCTAAACACACATAGGATTGCACCTTAAAAGAATACAAAGATTAAGATACCACATTACAATTGTGCTTGTTTAAAAACACGATGCCAATAAAAACCGTGACTGGTCAATTAAGGAACGCCTCCTGGAACAGTGCTGTTTTCAGGAGGCGCTGGAAGCAATGCAGTGTTGGTGCCTACCCGACCTCTAGGGGCAGGGAGTTCCAAAGAAAGGGGGCCACCACGCTGAAGGCTCTTCTCCGGGTGGACTCCAGTCATAGAATCATAGAATCATAGAGTTGGAAGGGCCTATAAGACCATCGAGTCCAACCCGCTGCTCAGTGCAGGAAGCCTGATTGCCAGGCGGTCTCCCATCCAAGTACTAACCAGGACTGACCTGGCTTAGCTTACGAGATCAGACAAGATCAGGCACATCCAGCCCTTTGCTCGCTTCTTTGGGCCATAGGTCCACGTGGAACGACCAGGAGCATTTATATGCCACTTTGTCAAAGTGGAAAGGTGGGGTACAAATCCAGACGACACCCACACTCACAAAAGCAAACAAACAAAGCTGCAAGGCAAAATGCAGACTGGACTTCCCCAAATGGCATGGAAGGAACAGATGTTTTCCAAGGGCACCTCCCTGGCACGCTGTTGTTTAATTGCTGGAGAAGCTGCACGGCGTGCACGCATTCACATTTCTGTGCCAATTTGAAACTCAGGTATGGCAATTTTGCCATCTGCATCTAGGAACTGTGTTAGTTTGTTGCAGCAAAAACAACAAAGAGGGTTAGATCCAGATTTAGTGATGCTTAGAGAAGCATTGATTTCAGTGGGTCTACTCTGAGCATGATTAAGTCTGGATCCAACCCAGAGTCTTGTGGCTCCTTAAAAACTAACACATTTATTGTGGCGTGAACTTTCATAAAGTCATAGATCCACTTCATCAGATCCATGACGTGTTATCCTGAGTTTCAGGTATCTATGCACATAGTTGGTATGGGGACAGCAGAGGCTGGTGGCTCTGATGTCAGTGGGGCAGTGAAACCACTCTGGGTTTCAGTCAGAACTCTAAAGGAGCTATCCAAAGTGCCGAACCCCATCCTCAAGATGGGTCCAGCACCTCGGATGGCTCCTTTAGAGTTCTGGCTGGTTCTGACTGAAACCCAGAATGGATTTACTGCCCCACCGAAATCGGAGCCACCAGCCTCCACTGCTCTAGTCCTCAAAAGCTGATGCCGTAATAAATTTGGTAGTCTCTAATGTGCCACAAGACTAACCTTTGGAGGCAAGATGTTATTGCTCGGATATAATTGTACCAGTTTGGAGAGGGTCATATACCCCCAGATTTTATTTATTTATTATAAATATTTATAGGCTGCCTATCAAGGTGGTTTACATGATAAAATCATCACCAAACAAATACAAAGTCCGTATAAATAATCACAAGTTCAGATTGTCTAAAACCAATGATAAGATAATAAAAATGCAGCTATAATTTAAAATATTTCATTTGAAAACCTGGGCCGACTTCAAATGGATTGTGTCAAGCAGGTGCAAACAGCCAGGTCATTAAAGCCTGTTTCAAAGCACACAGTAAGGGGGCTAAATTAATTTCCTGTGAGACGGAGTTCCATAATAATGGGGCCAGCCTTGAAAAGGCTCTGTCTTTTGTTCCTGTCAGCCTGACGGACCTCACTGATGGACCCATGAGCAGGGCCTCAGAGGCTGATCTTAATGGCGGGGCAACGTGGGGGGGCCATGTGTCCTCTTTTACAGAGGATGGTCCTCTATTGAAGGGTGACCAGAGAACCATCCTCTATTGGAAGGCATCCTCTGTTTGAATGGCAGTTTAAAGATAAAGAACCATAAGGACTGTTGCCCCTCAACAGTTAGCACCTGAACAGCAGTCTGAACAGGCAGGAACAAGGGTCACGTGGCCACAGTCGTCCACACTGTGGTGAAGAGTTTTAACATTATTTCTTTATTACATTTCTATGCTGCCCCAAAGCCGAAGTTCTCTGGGCGGTTCACAAAAAATACACATCACAATACAAGATAATAAAAAGCATAATATAAAATTCTCTGACATACAAAATTTAAAACAATTTAAACAGGTAAAACATTTACAATAAAATACTGGACCTGATAGGAACAACTGACATAAATGCCCCATCATATGCTAAGACCTGGTGGGAACAGAGGACAGTCTTAACCTGGTGCCGAAAAGATGACTGTGTTGGTGCCAGGCAGATCTCAGTGGGCAGAGCATTCTACAATCAGGGGGCTACCACTGAGAAGGCTGTCTCCCTTGCTGCCACCTTCTGAGCATCCCATGGAGGAGGAACTCAGAGGAAGGCCTCTGATGTTGATCATAATGTCTGGGTAGGAGATATGTCCGGGTAGGAGATATCTCCGGGTAGGAGATATCATGGCTCCTGAGCCATGTAAGGCTATGTGCTGCTTTTCTATTAAACTATAATACTCATTTCTAAATTTGCATCTATTTGTATAATTAGCATATGCAAATTTTATGCAAATCACCATCCCTTTTGTCCTCTTTTTTGTGATCCATAAATGGCCATCCTACTGGGCAGGCTCATATGGGTGCAGGCAGTCCTTCAAAGAACCAGCTCCCAAGCTGGGCTTTAAAGTTAACGACCAGCATGCTGAACTGGGCCAGGAAGCCAGAACTGGTGTTATACATTCCTATTGCTTGGCCCCCACAAGCACCCAAGCAGCTGCTTTCTGACCCTGCTGAAGCTTCCAAACCGTCTTCAGGGGCAGCCCCACATACAGCGTATTACAGTAGTCCAGCCTGGATGTAACTAGGGCACGCCACGGAGAACTGTGGCAAGGCCCACTTTCTCCTGGTAGGAGATGCAGCGGGCGAAGCAACTGAAGCTTGTAAACGGCACTTCTAGACCACCGTGCCACCAGCTCATCTATTGATGGCATCAAGCCTGCTGTGGCAAGTGGGATTCCGATTCCATCCCATAGGGGGCACTGGAGGTGAGCAAGGAAGGGGACCAATGGAGAAATAGGGCCCTTCCCTTGAAGGGAAGCCATACAACACCTCCGGGTTGCAACCTGGCAACCTTACCTGGAATTGCTATGGGCTGGAGATGGTCACACTTCTACCTGGAGTCAGAGGTGTTCTTATTTTAGATAGTTCAGACATCAGCCTTCCTTTCTTCCTGGCTCAAAAGACAAGGTTTGTGTGTGTGTGGGGGGGGGGGGTAATTTAGACCTTGTGAAAATAGGGAGCCCCAGTTATCTCCGTGATGGGGCATGCTGAAGATGCTTATTTTAAAGCAGGAGTGGCAACTGTTATCAGGAGGAGGAAAACTCCCATTTCTAGAGCACTGCTTTCCAGGGATCTCTAACAGGGATACCTCAGCACCTTCCCAGGACTACAACTCCCAAGATTCTTTGGGGAAAGGCATGACATTTCCATGAGTTTCAAAGCAGCGCCTGTTTGTAGTGTATAAGATGTGCCCAGTTCCTTCGACACCGTATCAGCACCAGCCCAAAGCAGTGCAGGGTCATCTTCTCCCAGACAAACCATCTTGTTCTGAAATCAGAGGCCTTGCTGTGCTTCCCATTGCCATCAGAGGTCTGAATGGCTGGGATGTGGGACAGGGCCTTCTCTGTGGTGGGGCCCAGGTTGTGGAATTCCCTCCTGCCAAAAGACCCAATCTCCCCCGCCCTTTTTGGCATTTAGATGGACTGTTAAAAACCCTTTTTATTCCATGATGCATTCAGTTAATTTCCCTTCACCAGTGTTGCTTTAGCTCTGCCCTATACTGTGATGTTTAGTTTCTGTTCTTCATTATCCTATAAAAGCATTAAAAATGCTATTTTGGGCTGCATTAATAGAAGTATAGCTTTCAAATCACGTGAAGTACTAGTTCCCCTCTACTCAGCACTGGTTAGGCCTCATCTTTAGTAGTGTGTCCAGTTCTGGGCACCACACTTTGAGAAGGATGCAGACAAGCTGGAGAGGGTTCAGAGGAGGGCAATGAAGATGATCAGGGGACTGGAAACAAAGCCCTATGAAGAGAGACTGGAAGAACTGGGCATGTTTAGCCTTGAGAAGACTGAGGGGAGATATGATAGCGCTCTTCAAGTACTTGAAAGGTTGTCACAGAGAGGAAGGCCAGGATCTCTTCTTGATCATCCCAGAGTGCAGGTCATGGAGTAATGGGCTCAAGTGACAGGAAGCCAGATTCCGGCTGAACATCAGGAAAAACCTCCTGACTGCTAGAGCAATATGACAATGGAACCAATTCCCTAGGGAGATGGTGGGCTCTCCAACACTGGAGGCATTCAAGAGGAGGCTGGACAGCCATCTGTCAGGGATGCTTTGACTTGGATTCCTGCACCGAGCTGGGGGTTGGACTCGACGGTCTTGTAGGCCCCTTCCAACCCTACTGTTCATGATTCTATGATCCTTATGAATAATATTAGTAGTACTAGTAGTAGTGTGTGTGTGGGGGGTGCGCGCACGAGTGTATATATATAATAGATCAGCCTTCCCAAAACAAATGATGTCCAGATGTGTTCAACTACAACTCCCATTATCCCCTAGCCAGGCTGTCATAGACTGTTTTAGTTTACGTTGTGAACTGCTTTGATAACCTCTGGACCAAAAGGTGGGATAAAAATGAGCAATAAATAGGCAAACTAACTAACTCTGAAAGAGCAGGTCCGCAGTTTGTGGGTGCTCCTGGATCCATCTTTGTCACTGGAGGCCCAGGTGGCCTCGGTGGCCCGGAGCACCCATTACCAACTCCGGTTGCTGCACCAACTACGGCCATTTCTGGATAGGGATACCCTAGCCACGGTGATCCCTGCACTGGTAACCTCACGACTAGACTACTGCAATGCGCTCTGTGTGGGGCTGCCCTTGTGCATGGTTCAGAAGCTGCGGCTAGTGCAGAATGCAGTAGCGAGGGTGCTCACTGGGACACCCAGCTATGCTCACATAACATCTCTGTTAAAAGAACTGCACTGGCTGCCTATTCGCTACTAAGCCATGTATAAGGTTACGTTATTATTGTATAAGGCCCTAAACCACTTGGGAACAGAAAACCTAGCAGGCCGCCTTCCCTTATAAATACCCAGGTGACATCTAAGGTCATCAGAGGAGGCCTTGCTGGTCATTCCAAAACGAAAGGAATGTCGCCATGAAGAACCCTGATGGTGGGCCTTCTCCGTAGTGGCACCCACCCTCTGAAAAACCCTCCCATGTGCAGTTCAGGAGGCAAAAAATGTAGCATCTTTCAACTTGCCTCCTAAAAACACACCTTTTCACTCAGGCTTAACGATATGAATCATATCATAGAATCATAGAACAGTAGGGTTGGAAGGGGCCTACAAGCCCATCGAGTCCAACCCCCTGCTCAGTGCAGGAATCCAAGTCAGAGCATCCCTGACAGATGGCTGCCCAGCCTCGTCTTGAATGCCTCCAGCGTGGGAGAGCCCACCACCTCCCTGGGTAACTTTCCCTGGATTGTAACTGCTGTTGGGTTTTACTCTGGTTTTACGTGCTGCTTCTAAACTTTTACAGTCTTATATTAGGTTTTATCGTGTTGTATTTTATGGTTTTAATTGTTGTGAGCTGCCCAGAGAGCCCCGGCTGCTGGACAGCATAGAAATGTAATAAATAAATAAATAAATAAATGCCTTTGAGAGCAGCTATTTAAACTCCACCTACCTGCATTTCCGCGCTTCCTTCTGGATGTCTTTTTCTCCGCTTCGCTCGCCACGTTCCCTGCCCGGATGTAATCTGCGCTCGTGTCCATTGCACTGTCCACCGCGTTTGGGCTGCCGCTCTCGGACTCTCCTAATCCCAAAGCTAACTCGGTGGGCAGCTGCCTTCGTCCCTCCGATGTGGTAAAAGGCCAGGCAGGGAGCTGGCGCTGGAAGGAGGGGTGATGCTCTTCAAAAGCGTGTTCGTCCCGGGGCAGGCTTTGGGGGGCCGCAGCGAGGCAGGAGGTCGAGAAGTCCGAATAAGTGCCAAAGTCTGGCTTGTGGTGGAACGAAAAGGGGGCTTGTGGGTAATGGTGCGGCCCAGCGGTACCCCCAGCCTCAGCATGGGGGTTGCGCAGGCACCCCCAGAGTGCAGCAGTTGGGTGAGGATTTCTCATGCAGCTACCAGCAGCAGGTGAATCCATCTAGCAGCTTTCTATCATAGGATGCTCTTGAAGAAAATTGGGGCGGGGGGCGGGGAAGGAGCAAATAAAATAATCAATTTTTGGCAGGGGGTGAAAAACCCAGTCCCCTCCAGCTAAAAGACTCTCTAGCTTGCTGCTTTTGCTCTGTCATGGGTTTGTTGGTTTGGGAGGTCCGGCGAAACTCTCCTCAGCGTCGGCAGGGAAACTTCACATCTGTTGATCCTGACGCCGGGAGCTTTCTTGCTGTGAAGGTCCAGAAAACACTTTTTAAATACTTTGCCGGGGTGTGAGTGACAAGTTTAGGAAGGGAAATGTGAGAGAGAGGGGGACGGGAGGGAGGGTTTAACCTGCATGCACAACCCCTCCATCCAAAGCCAAGCATGCGACTATTAATCACCCGAAACCTTAGAGGCGCATCTAATGGGAACTGCAGATGGAGACTTTTAAAGAAACATTGTACTTTTTTTTTTTTTTAAGGGTGGGGAGAATGTACACACACACACACAACCACAAGGAGGGTTTAATGTTTCCTTCTCACACTCTGAAGTTATTTTTATTGCACAGTAAAGAAAGAAAACCCACGTTTTGGATTTGGGACAATAAAATTCTGCGCCAGATCCAGGAGCCAGCCCAAGGAGCATGAAAGGGACGAGATAAGAGAGGGAGAGAACCATGGTAAAGAGGTAGAGATATTTAAAATCTGACTCAAAAGTTGGAAGCTTGTGCGGACAGTGAAAGGGAACCAGCGCAAAAGACTTCAGGCAAGGGGTGACCTGATCAAAGCAGTGGGACAGAAATCCAAGTTGCTCCATAAACCAGTTTAGTCTCTAATGTGCTACAGAACTTTTGGTCTTTTGGCCGGAGGGGTATGTTTTGTGACCAATGGGATTTGCTGCTATATGTGTGTATTTCTTAATTACTTTCCCAGGGAGTCTTCCAAATAGCGATGGGCGAAATTACTGTTGTTATTTGTAATTTTCTCATCAAGCTTAGAATCCAGCATTAGAAATGTGGACTAAAGTTCTCTGTTATTCTGGGTTTTCAAATTATCTTCACATTTTTGGCACATGCGCATCACTGAAGCATATCATAAGACTGCAGCCTGTGTGATACGGTGTTCTTCGATGGAATACATCATGCTGCAACCTTCTGTGGTTGGCTGACATCACTGGTGCTTTGTTGACAGCAATCGACATCCAAGCATGCAGAAAGATGGCAGCGTTTGGCTGCTTAGGGCACAGTCCTATCAACTGCCCCCTCGGTGATTGGAAGCCCCCAAACCCAGAGTCATCCAATCATCCAATGCAGGGCAGGAGGAGCAGCGGAGGTGATCTTTGCTTTTCAGCCTGCCTAGCAAGAGCGCTTCAGAGGGGAGGGAAGGCGGCTGGAGGAGGCTCAGGATAAATTGTATCCTGACCTCTCTGGTCTCCCCCCCCCCCGCCACTCATTGTAATGCCCCTTTTCCTTCTCCTTCGAATTCGCTTTTCTGACCACAGAGGGCAGCCAGCACGGTTCTTTCCACGCTGGCTGTGTGGGGGCAGGGGAGGAGGGTCAGATCACCAACCGCCCTTCCGAGGTCAGAGCACTGTCTCTGACCTCAGAAGCGGGGAGCCAGAAACAATCCTATTGTCACATTTCTTCATCCTCTCCCTTCGCAATCAACACACTCCAAGATACCAGGCTTCAGGCTCACGACTTTATTAGTTAACAACCAGGTTCCTTACAAATGCAAATTCTAGGAAACTCTCAGGCTACAGAGGAAACAGCTGCTCCACACAATGACGAATAACAATAGAGGAGCCGAAGTGGAAGTTAGAGAAGTTGACGACAGTTTGAACAAGAACTTCCTGGCCAGACTAGCTTAGGGGGGATGCCCCTCCCATACAGTTGCTCCCTTCTGCATAGGCTATCACGCGTAGCCAACCTGGAGGAGTGTCTGAGCTCCGCCTCTGACTTTTCCCACTTCGCTCTGCGACAGATCCTAGCATCCCTCAAGGCACGCCCCTCACTCTCCTCCTCCTTCCCCGACACTTGGGTTCTCGTGGAGGAGGAAAGGGGGGCCCTCCAGGCCATGCCATCTGTGTGCCAAGGTCTTGAGAAGAAAGCCTTGCCATATCTGAGCTCACTAGGGAGGGAGCCTCCCCCTGTTCTGGCTGTTCCCATTCTGAGTCTGAGCTGAACTATCTCCACATGCTCAGATTCATTCCTGACACCTATTAGATCTGGGACACCCATCCAGCGATCATTTATTTATTTATTTATTATTGCATTTATATCCCGCCTTTTTTCCTCTTGCAAGCAACTCAAGGCGGCTTATATTATCCTCCTCCTCTCCATTTTATCCTCACAACAACAACCCTGTGAGGTAGGTTGGGCTGAGAGTGTGTGACTGGCCCAAAGTCACCCAGTGAGCTTCCATAGCCGAGTGGGGACTAGAACCCGGATTGCCTTCTTAGTCACTGAGAACATGCACGCTCAGTAAATATAAATTAACTTGTGTAATCAATCTTGCTTGGCTTGGAGTAAGAAAATTTTACAATTCACTGGATTGCCTTCAGGGCTCATTACACATTTAAGGATCATGAGATTGTTGGATCCAGCTTAGGCGCCAACTCATTCCAAGTTTTGTTGGCATCACCACTTCTAAACCCTTCTTCTGGCACAAAAGCATTCTGTTTCCTTTATAGTGGGATGAACGTTCTACAGGATTCAAATACTGTATTCGCAGACCGCAGACAGGGACACACACCACCCCCCAGACTTCCCCATGTTGATGGGGAAACTCTGACCGAGAAATGTAACCACGTTTGGCTGCATCCAGTTGTACTGCATGGAGGACCGTAACTATATTCTGCCAAATGCAGTTACACTCCCTTATCAGACCTTCCTCATCAATACAGGAAGATCTGGGTGGAAGGGGTAGAGTGCTCCTATGGGTGGAGTGCTCCTATGCACACTCCACAATTACAGTATTTGAACACCTGAAACGGGCCATGGTTTTCACTAGGGATGGCCGAATGCCAATGCATTCGGCCCCCCGAAATTGTTGGTGAAATTCTCCCCCCCCCCCCGGGATGGGACTTACCTCATGCGAATGTCCCTCTTGGCGACGGGTCCTGGCAGCGTTTCGGCGGCGTTTCGGCGGGGGCAGGGGTGGCAGCCGGTCTTCCGACCAGCTGCCGCCGCCGCCATTACAAAATAAAGTTTAAAAAAAACAAACACCCGTGATAGGCTACGTAACGATTAACATAGCCTATCACGGCTAGATTTCCAAAGTCAGCCGTGATAGGCTACGTTAATCGTTACGTAGCCTATCACGGGTGACTTTGGGAAAAAAAAAAGCGCGTACGCAAATGGCGGCGCCCATGGGCGCCGCCATTTGCATATGTGCTTTTTTTTTTTTCAAAGTCACCCGTGATAGGCTACGTAACGATTAACATAGCCTATCACGGCTAGATTTCCAAAGTCAGCCGTGATAGGCTACGTTAATCGTTACGTAGCCTATCACGGGTGTTTTTTTTGTGTTTTTTCCCATTCACTTTTTCTTTCACGGCTGGGGAGAGGGGGCGCTTCTCCCCGGCCTGAATTTCAGCCGGGCGAGGCGAGGCAGGGCGCCTCCCCCCCGGCCTGAACTTCGGGGGGAGAACCGAAGCGCCTCCCCCCCACCGCAAAGCAAGCTGCAGGACCAGGTAAGTGCCTTTCGTACATCACTAGTTTTCACTGTTTCTCAAAAGCATTTCAGATTTCTCGGCCTGAATCCCCAGATCAGTTAAGGACGAGTGCTCTACTTTGAAGTGAAAGGACCAGGAGCAACGAGTATTTTGCCAATCAGGGTAGGGCAAATAGCAGTGATGGTGCTGCTCCCCGAGAGGGAAGAGGTCTCAAGTGCCAGTGCTATTGGGTTGGATTTCCTTTGGAGACGGGAGTACTGGGGACTTAGGGCCAGTGTGGTGTAGCGGCTAAAGTGTTGGACTGGGACTCAGGAGATCTGAGTTCTAGTCCCCAATCAGCCATGAAGCTTGCTGGGTGACTTTGGGCCAGTCACTGACTCTCAGCCTAACCTACTTCACAGGGTTGTTTGTCAGGATAAAATGGAGAGGAGAAAGACCATGTAAGCTGCCTTGGGTTCCTTGCAAGAGGAAAACAGGCAGGATATAAATATAATAATAATAATAATAACAACAACAACAACAACAGACAAACCAGTAGAACATAAGTGGAGGCAGACTGCAAGCACTCCTGTAAGGTCGCAGGTCTGCTTAAGGTGGACGTATGTCCTACTTTACAGAGGACAGCCCTCTATGTGAAGGCCTGACCAGTCCAAACCCAGTTAAAAACCAAAGAACCCTTACAAGGGAAGCCCAGCAGGGGCCTTGAAGTTGCCTATGAACATTTATCTACTGGGCAGCAGACTGAGCAAGCCCCCAGACCAGTATGGTGAGCTGTCTTATTAAATTATAGTCTTTATTTCTACATATGCATCTACACATATGTGAATTTGATGCAAATCTGTGCCCTCTTTTGCCCTCCCTTTTGGTGATGTGCAGGTGCCCACCCTAGTTCTGCTTTCTAAGATTAGTTCTCCAGGAAGAGGCCCCCAAGTTGCCTTCAGCCATCTTAATGTTCTCTCTCTCTCTGCCTCTTCCAAACTTCAGACTGCTGTTACTTCACACACACAAAGACGCACACATTTCCTTCCCTTCCTGTCAGCTGTGAGGGAGGCTCTCGTCTTCTCCAGGCCCTAACACAGGGGTACAGAACCTCTGTCAGGCTGAGGGCTGAATGCAGTTTTGGAGAAGCTCTCAGGGGCAGCATCCCACTGGTGGGTGGGCCAAAGCCAAAGGGGGCAGGGCCAGAGACCCCTGCCCTAATGCCTCTCTTCCTCCAGACACTCAAGAATAATCTTCGGATATCAGGAGACCGTCTCCAAACAATTAGCTCCCATAGAAAAATATCAACCAACCATGCAGGGTTGCCAACCAACAATCTAAGGAATGGAAGCCATTAATCCATTACAGTTTTAAAACACAGGGGCACAGATTAGGTTAATCATTAGAAAGAACTGCCTAATGAAGCCGAAATGTAGAATGCATCCAAATATAATGTATTGTGTGTGGTGGAGCTGCTGTGCAAGCATGGTCACAGAGCTTTGCAGCTATGTAAAAAAAGCACAATTGCAGAGCTTTGCACCTGTGTAAAAAACGCAGTTGCAGAGCTTTGCACCTACAGAGCTCAGGGAAAATTGGTTCCAGGTGTATTTCTGGCTGAAGCTGGCTGTGCACAGCACAGGCTTGCTGCAGGCTTGTGATGTCATTAGTCCACCTCTCCCACCCCACCCATTCCCAAGACCAGTTATTCAACTCTTCCAAACTGGTGAGGTACTTTTTGAGAGGGGCCAAATAAATGTTAAATCAGATGATGTTTCAAAATAAGGAAAAGGTAGACACCCCCTCCCCTGAAATATGCAGTGGAGGGGCGGTGCAAAATAGACCACCTGTCAGCATTTGATTAGATGATAAGTATGTCAAAAGCACTGCAAAGCCCCAAGGAGGTGGGCGGGGGGCTTGCCTTGTAGAAAAAAAATACCCAGGACCTCTTTTTATGGTAAGTTTGTACATACGCATTTAAAAAAAAAAATGCAAGCGAATTCCTCTGTGGGGATTCATTAGGCTGTCGTGATGAAACTCACCTCCCCACCACCACCACCCACCACCTTCCAGGGAATAGCATCACACCATTTGCAGCTGGCACAGAGCCAGGAAAAGCCAGCATCCCACATCCCACACAGACCCGCAGAAGTGCATTTCTAGATTGACCCATTTTGGGCTATGTGTGGTGCCATTTTCTCCTCCCCATGGGAGAAGATGCTGTTGGACCAGGGACCCCGGCAGACAAAGGACGGACCCACAAGAAATAACGGCTCACTTCCAAGTTGGTGAGGTACCTGGAAGTATACAAGTATGAGAAGGCATGCTGGGACACACTGTGGCGGAAGACTCCTCTGCTGTGAATATGAAGTACAGAATTGGTTAGAGCCAGCGTGGTGTAGTGGTTAGAGCAGACTTCTCTGGCATGATGCCTTCCAGATATTTTTGATGACAGCTGACATCATCCATGACTGTTGGCCGTGATGGTGGGGGCAGACAGGAGCCGTAGTCCAAAACATCTGGAGGGCACCACATTGGGGAGAACTGGGTTAGAGTGTCAGACTAACATGGGGAAGATTCAGGTTCAAATCTCCACTCAGCCAGGAAGCTCACTCGGTGACCTTGGGCCAGATGCTGTCTCTCAGCCTGACCTGCCTCACAAGGTTGTTGTGAGGATGAAATCGGGGGCAGGGGGAGAACCATATACCCCAACTTGAGCTCCTTATATACAGGCTATACAATCTAACAAATAAACCACTGAGAGATTGTATTAGATTCAGTGGTATATAAATGCCACAAATTAAAAAACTCCCATCACCCCTGACCATTGGCCATGCTTGCTGGGGCTTTTGGAAGCTGGAATTGGCTGGAGGTTTCCCATCCCTGCCATAAACAATAGCCAGAATCATCTCCCAAGCAGTCTAGTTATGCCTTCTTCCTGGCTGCTTGTTTTTTAAAAAAACTGCATTTTACATTCAGTGAATGTTTCTGTATTGGACACCTATTTTATTGAACCTTTGATCATACCATTACCCAAACCAAAAATGTTCATTAATGCATGCATAAACCCTTGAACTCATATTCTTGAAATAAAAGCCTGGAGTTGCATTCATAAATCTGAAAGTAAAATTCTAGACACACCGTTGTGCTGCTTCATTTCAATCAACTTTGATTGAAGGCTCAGTCCCAAGATCTGCCGGCAGTGCTACAGCTCAGCTTTGCAAAATGTGATTTAAAAGAAAAAGAAAAAAAGAAACAGATTCTGAGCATGGACAGAGTGCAAGGATTCATATGACCTTCTGGACCCTGCCTCTCTTTCCAGAAATAAACCACCATAGAACAATTACTTGGCATCAGGATTGACCACAAGCCGGTATTTTACCAGCCCGAACAGTAAAAATGTTGGGGAAAAGAAGGGGATGAAGATAGATGTAATATTTTAAGTGCAAGTGGTTTGAACACATGGCTACTTGCTCCAAAAACCTTGGAACAAAACTAGAAATCAGTTTCTTCTTGACTGGGGAGGATGCTTGCATGAAGAACAGCCTAGCTTTATCTGCTGTATTAATTCTATTCAGCCGCCGCCCCTGCCCCAAATATTATTTATTTATTTATTTATTTATTTATTTAATTTACAGTATTTGTTTACCACTCCACATCCAAAGACCTCGGAGCAGTGAACAGCAGACAGGGTAAAGAATAAAAACACAATGTTAATTTAAAAAAGAAAAAGAAAAAAAGAAACAGAGTTCTGATAAAACCAAATTTAATAAACTGTAGCCAGTCACTCGAGGAAGGCTATCTGAAATAACAAGGTTTTTCAGGAGGCGCCAAAAGCAACACAACATTGGTGCCTGCCTGACCTCCAAAGGCAGGGAATTCCACAGGAAGGGGGCCACCACACTGAAGGCTCTTTTGCTGATGTACTCCAATCGGGCCATGGGTCCACGTGGAACCACCAGGAACACTAGAAACTAAATAGACACTAGAACTCCATCTTAAATTAGCAATGCCCTGTGGTCTTCTGTCCCTCAGTTTCTCATTTTCTGTTTTGTTCAGTTTCTCATTTTTCTCAATCTTAAATTCGGTTCATCCCAAAGGTTGAGTTGTTGTTGTTTTTAAAGTTTGCGTGAAAATTTCAATGCATTTCTCCTAATGTATGAAACACAGAACCCAATTTGGCACTTTGGAAAATGGGCCAGTTCTGCTTGGATCACTTCAGAGGGACTCAGCTTCAACTGGGGTATGGAACCCAAGGTTAGACTCAGAAATCTGAGGCTTCTTGCCCCCCATTGACTATAATGGGAAATTTAAAAATGGCTATAACATTTTTTTCTATTTGTCAGAAGTGAAAGAATGGCCATTTCAGGATCCCATCTTTGCCCTTTCCTAAAGCCTTGTGATTGGAGAGCCCCTAAAAATGTGCCCTATGATTAGTAGATAGACCTGTCAGTCACTCAACAACCACACTCCCTCCCCCTCATCAGCATTAAGAGAAATAAAAGCAAAAGACACTATTTATGGAGACACACTGTCTGCCTTTCCTATGCTAATTCATGAACAAAAGCTCATGCAGGGTCCAGCTTTGGTTCTGGTCACTTCAGAAGGAAGCCCTTTCATCTCAGAAGTACCAGAAATGGTCCAAATTTGGCTCAGGCTTTGGTCACATCTGATGCACATCCCTATATGTATTTTTCTGTGCAGCTTTCCCTAATATACACATTTTATACACATGTTTTTATTGTAAAATTCATAGAAGTGCAAATTTTAAAAGAGAATAGGGTTTGGGTATTGGCTCAAAAGTGCGAAATTAGGTGAGTTCACATTAAAATGCGAACTGAACAAATTTATTTCACTGAAAGACTCATACCTATGAGTAAACATTATGCCTGCCTTCAGCTTTTTAAGGAAAGGCCAGATACAAATGTTTTAAATAAGTATTAGGAGAGTCTTGACCATGTAGAAGACCATGGCTGGATAATATATTAAATAATGAAAGCTACAGTCTTATACACTCTTACCTGGAAGTAGGGAATCGGGATGTATAGATTTTGTAAAATCCATTCTGTCTGCGATTCGCAAATTGTCAGGTGCCTTTCATTCCATCGTCTGCTCATTGACAGAATCAGATTTTTTCCAATTTCCTGAATTTGCACAAATTAGCACTTGAAAAAATGCACAAATCCCCCCCTCCATGTGCAAATCTCCCCCCATGTTCATTTTCATGCTTTAGCCTATGGGGGAAATGTGTATTTTCAGCTGTTTTTTTTTTACTTTACATATTTCTCTACAACTAAATTTCTGTAAAATTCTGGAAAGTAAAAAAAAACCTGGTCCACAAGTCCAAGGATTCCGTGCAACACGGGAAAAGCTGGTCCAATGTGGAACTCGCAGGTTGGATTCATAGAAATCCAAACTCATTTGATTCCAGGAATGAATTTCTCCAACACCCTACCTGGAAGTAAGCTCCATTGAACAGCTGGTGGTGTAAGTGTCTGTTGGAATTTCCATTTAAATTCCATCTCCACCTAACTGGAGAAAAGCAATGCCTCAGCAGGGCTACAGGGCCTAGGGTAGAACCAACCGATGATATGGAAACTTTCAACTGTTATCTCTGAGAAAAGCCAAATCGACAACCTCTAAATGAATAAACGCCATGAGTATGATTTCAACCGTTTTCAAAGGTTTGCCTGTCTTCACCCTAGGACAGCCTTCCCCAGCCTGCTGAGCTCCAGATGTGCTGAACTACAATGCCCATCATTGGTCATGCTGGCTGAGGATGGTGGGTGTTGTAGTCCAACATATTCGAGAGGTGCCAGGTTGGGGAAAACTGCCCTAAAGTAAATACATGATCCTGCACTGTCTCTGGCCTTAGTTCCCGTCTCTGTTCAGAGAGCCAGTTATTTCTGAAATCAAAAGCTAGCAACCCTGCCTTCAAGTGTTAAGTTACTGATCTTTTTTCACATCTATTTGGAAATAAAATTCAATACTCAGGGGAGCATGCATGCAGGAGCAATAAAACTACACCCCTATTCCCGCTCCTCACCACCCAGCAATAGTTTTCGTAGCGAGCTCCGAAAGGTTGCAAAGAAACCTCTTGTCTGATTTGCTGGTGACCTCTGACCTCTACAGTCTTCAATCTGTAACCTACGAGTTGTCAGCTTGAGAAGAAGAGCCATCTTCGGCTGAACCCGAAAACAAAAATAAATAAACCTCACAGAACCTGTTTTCCTTCTCTGCTGGGATGCTCAAACCAAATGGCTCCTGTTCATGAGAGACATCGATAGCTGATTTATGAGGCTGTGTCTGTTATGTCAACACAGGCTAGAAGAGGAGGCCGGGGGGGACCTGGGGCAGTGCAGGGGGCAAAGGCGCGAACAAGGAAAAAGAAGGTGGCCTGGACAACCCGCTCTCTTGCTCGTCAGTCGCCGCCCAAATGAGATTCATCAGACTTAAAGGAACCCGAAAATCTTGCCTAACCTCTGTCCCTGTGCAGGCTCTTCCACAGGAGTGACCACCACCAAGCAACACAGGCCAAAGCTTAAGGTGGTTTGCCAACTGACCAGCAAAACAAACTCAAAGCTCTTAGTGCTACTAAGCCTTAGGAGAGTCATTCCAACCTTTAAGAATGGGGGGAAATTGCATCATAGACAGGAAACCAGCAAATAATTGGTGGCTGGAGGAAAGGATGTGGGGCCAGGGGAAAGGGTGTGGTTATTTGGGGAACCCTGTAGGGCCAGATCAGGACTTCTGGAAGGCCAGTTTTGGCCCCTGAGCAGCAGTGCTTAATTTCTAAAGAGATTGGTGCCGGTGGAGGCTGGTGGTTCCTATGTCAGTGGGGCAGTGAATCCCCTCTGGGTTTCAGTCAGAACTCTAAAGGAGCTATCCAAGGTAGCCTTGCCCTTACCCCCTAATCCTTGATATGTCTGAGGGCTACATGTCATTATCAGTGAAGGGAAAAGGCCTATTAAACATGCCTAAACGCACTCTCTCCTTCACATGTTTTGTCTTAGGGATAGAGGAGAAATTTGTTCCATTCTAGTTTTCATGCGAATTTATCTAATTTTGCACTTTTGAACCACGACGCAACTCAGAACTCAGTTATCCTTGGAAATGCGCTCATCTCCAAATTTTGCAAGGGAGTTCTCCAAGCAACAAGAAAACGCTTAGAAAAATGCATATATTAGGGGTAAAGCACACACAGGAAATTGCACATATTCCTGAAAATAACATTAAAATGCATGCTGTGAGGAAAAGGGCTTGCCAAAATGTGTATGCGATGCAAAAATGCATGCAAAAAAGCATGTATTGGCAGCAATGTGGACAAAAATGCTGATGAATTTTCATGCAAATTTTTAAAAAATCTTAAAATTCAGGGTGAACTGAACTTAAGAATAGAGAAATACTCAAAAGTTTGAGAAGAATTAAACTTACGAGGGGGGAAAACAAGAAACTGTAATTAATGGTTTCATTGCTCCCCCCCCCCAGTTTGTTTCCAAGTGGCTGAGCTTGGGTTCAAATGAAAGTTGAGAGAATCCATCCTTCATGTGCCCCTTTTCCCAGCTCTTTATACTTCTTTTTAGGGCAGCCCATGTTCTTTAGTAATGGGAATTGGTGACCCATTCCCAGACCTTGCTCCTTCTACAGCTGCTGTTGTCATGCACTCGCTCTGCAGGAGGGCTGCTATTTCCCTCTGCACTGCCCTGAATGGGGTGGTGGTGGAAGCCGGGGAGTGGACAACCTCCACCCCCTCCCTCTTAGACATGTAAGGCCATTTGTCATGAAGAGATAGACACCTTTAACCTCCTAAAAGTCACCGTCTCCCCCACCCAGGGCAGGGCAGCTGGAAATCATTATTTTGGTCAAGCGTGAAAGCCACAACCTGGCAGTGCGTTCCCATAGCACGGCCGCGCCTGCCTGTGTGTTTGCAACATGTGTGTGACAAGCTTCGCCCTTTGAGGTTTATTTTGCCTTTCTTGTCGGCTGGGCACAGAACACTTTCTCGTGACGACTGGGGTGGAGGGAGGGAAATGTTCCTCTGCAGCCTCTTTCTGGTTACCAGTTGTGAACGTTGCTCAGTAATAATCACACTTCAGCATTTACAGAGCACTTTCAGATATTCAAAGTGCTCCCCAGAACATTCATCTTGTTACATCCTTTCAACAACCTTGCAAGGTAGTTCAGTGTTATTATCCCCATATTGTAGATGGGGGGAAGGGGGACTGAGGATGAGAGAGAAAGTGGCTTGCCCAAGGCTTTCTAGTGAATACATGCAAACCCCTTTTATGACTCTGAGAGGCCTGAATATTCATTTGAGGCCCATTTTCCCTCTCACTATACTCGGGGTCAATGCCATTTTTTTCTCAGCTGGAAAATAAAAAAAAACAACTAGAGATGCATATAACCATTTCTATATTTGACATCAGAATTTAATAAAGCAGTGTGTTAAGATCTTAGGTCGTGGGGTTGGTGAGATTCACTTGCAAAATAGTGCACAGCTTCTGAACATGGGATCTTCTTCCAATGTCATCAACTAATATAAACATAAAACACACGAAATTAAGGTCTGTGGCAGTGGTGCAGCTAGGTAATTTTAGACTCCAGACTTCATGGTCTTCTGGGAACCTGCCTCTTTAGCTGATAATGTGTATTATTTCACTGACTTCAAAATGTAAGCCAGTCCTGCTGCTTTGGGGGGTCCCTCTTGCTCATTTGGCTAAGTGGGGCCCCAGACATCTGCCCCAAAGTCCTACCCTGATGGCACCACTGATTTGTGGCTGAGCCAGGGAATCTTCCATGCTGCTCATGGTTGTGATGGCCCCATTGCACCACCTTCTAGTAGGCTGTCATTCAAACTATTGGTCTACCTGGGGGTATGAGGAAGAAACAGAAGGAAAGAATTAATGGGATGTATATTGATTACATTGACAGGTCAAGCAGTAAGACACTAAGAGCAGTCCCTCAATATACAGAACTCAGGGCAAACCAAAAGGGCTTGAATTACTTCTGTCTTGGGGTTACATTTTCACCGGCCACAGCCAGTGTTTTTGTCACGGAAGGAAGGAAAAGAGCCTGAACATCTAGGGAGGGGGACTTTCAGCGGGGCCACCTAAGTTACAGAATGCCCTCTGAGCGATGCTTGCATGGAGGCAAGCAGCATTGCACTCCTATCAGGCAGCAGAATGACCGCCTCAGCTCATATCTCTTCAGAGAGAAGCACCTCAAGATCCTGACAGGCCCAAGAATTTTTGCTTCCTGAGGCAGAGCAGCAAATGCCACTACCCTGTGCAAGGGCATAGTAGAAGTTATTTTTGTTACAAATATTAATATAGATATGAACATTATATTCAGGGGAGGTTTATGACTTAAGTAAGCCAAATATTACTAAAGGCTTTTGGGACTGAACTCCTACTTATGTTTTCGTGAATATGTTTTGTATTAAGATTTCATATGCAGTTTGAATTATTGTGGGGTGGGGGGACTTTTTTCCTCTTCTTTTTTTTCTTTCCCCTCTTTTTTCTGTTTATTAGCTTTATCTTATATGATGGATATTGTTGATTATTGTTCATGGTGTTTTAAGTATATTGTCAAAGTTAAATAAAGCATTTAAAAAGAAGAAGTTATTTTTGTACCTGAGGCCCCAAATCCCACGAGCGCCTCCCTCCCTCCCTGGCAGTACAAATATGACAATCATAAATTAAATACCTAAAATTTTGCTGCCATTTCACAACACCCAAAATGCAGCAGCCTGAGGCAACCACCTCATCCTGCCTAACAGTAGGACCGGCCCTGCCCCAAATCCCTTCAGCCTTCAGCTCACCCTCTCATCTTCTGTCACTGTCTCTCTTCTCTCTGTGTCCCACAAAATTGCAGTCCCTCCCCTCACACATGCATGCACACACACACACACACACACACACACTTTTCTTACAGCCACCCCTCCCCTCAGTGGCGGGGTCTGTGTGTCACTTTCTCAAGCTCCCTAATGGATTTTTCTTTCAAGCATTCCAGGGAGATCTCTGTATATCTTCCAAACCATTAAGGAAACGTCTGCCAGCCATTCTGGCCCATTAACTAAGAGCCTTCTGCTCATGCTTGTCGCACTAATGCTTGATGTGCAGGCACATCAAGGGACGTGTCTAGTGAGTGCAATGTCTAGCATAGCCACTTACGCATCGCCACATCAGAGGAAATGCATCGCCCCCGCTCCAAAAGTAGAGGAGACAGATTTGCATATGCTAATTTATATGAATAAATGCAAATATGGAAACAATTACTGGAATTTAAGTAAAAACACAAGGGGTTGGATCCAGGCTTTGCCTTCCTCAAAACAAAGCACTCCACTTGTGGTGGAAGCTCCCTCTGCCTGACTTTGGGGAATTCCCCCACCCCCCAAACACACATCACAGCTCACCCCATTCAGCAGGGCTTCCTCAAGGAGTACGGGGAGAAAAAGGCTACAGGGGCAGGGAAAGAGAAAAAGAATGAATATGACACAAAAACAGATCCATTCACAATAATAATTCACAATACCATTAATTAAAAACAGAAAGAAGAGAAGAAAAAAGATTAGACCCTTCTATTTAAAATATATACATTAATATAAGCAGTCCATTTATCTACAGAAGCATCCAGATGACTTGACAACTGTATAATATATGGTCAAATGTAGCAAGAGTAGTGAGATCTTCAGGCCATTGAATGAAAGGTGGTGGGTGTTTCCTTTTCCAAGTTGGAAGTATGAGTTTCTTTGCAACTGTAAGGGCTCTCAAAGTCCACTTTTGCTGTCCATCTGTTAATCCCCACACCACAGGAGTATAATTTAAAAGCACATGATCGTCCAGTGCGAGACATACACTATGGTGGGATGTGGGAGAGGGCCTTCTCTGGTGTGGCACCCCAGTTGTGGAATGCTCGCCCCTTAGAGGCCCGATTAGCGCAGATGTTGGTCTCATTTCGGCGCCAAGTAAAAACATGGCTTTTTACCAAAGCCTTTGTGGGCTAAATGCATTCCCTAAAGTAGTACACTGTTTTAACTGTTTTATTGTTTTAGTTTTAATTGGTATTCGCTTGTCCATGGTTTAATATCTTTTTAGCTGTTGGAGGGAGCAATCCTATGGCAGTTAGTCGGCAGCTAGATGGCCATAGGATATGTGGTTTTCCAGGAACCGACTTCAGAGCCCACACTCTGAGGTCAGTTCCTGGAGAACCGACCTTCCCCTCTTCTGCACTGTCTTGCAGGCAGTTTGGAACTGCCCTGCGCTCTGTGCTCGCCAGAGGAGCATGGAGCAGCCAAAACAGAGCATTCGGGGGGGGGGGGTGTTCCAGGACGGGGAAGGAGGAAATGCCAGTACAACACATCCTATGTGTCATGCAACAGCCTCCTCCCCCACTCCATCGAAATCGGCAGTCTAGCCGCAAATGCAGGGCAGGAGAAGCATGGAGGGAACGATCCCCTCTGTGCTTCTCCTGCCCTGTGTTGGATAGGCGGTCGCCTCCGAGTTCAGAGGTGGCTGCCTATCCCCATAGGATTGCGCCCTAAATTATTTATTGTTTTATACTGTTTAAATTGATTTTAACTGTATGCTGCCCTGAGGTCTTAATGATATAGGGTGAGACACAACTGAAATACATACATACATACATACATACATACATACATAAATCGGATTTTTCAAGAACAAAATGTATACGGGCAATGACTTCCAACCTAGAAAGAAACCACCACAGAGCTTGCCCACATCATATAATAATATGATAATATTAAATAATATTCCTCAGTGAGGCATTGTCCACATGACAGTGCCAGCATCTAGTAGAGCTTGCCAGGTTCTTCTTAACAAGTTGCTGTAGTGTCCAATGTACACGAAACATCATGCGTGGTCAAGTTCACCCCTCCGCATGGCCGGGTGCTACAGACTTTTCACATAAATATGGGTGCCACAGAGTAACTTTCCAGTGCAGCTGGTCGTCAGAGTGAGCAGTTGACCATTATTGAAGGTGCAATCCTATGCTTGTTTAGACAGAAAAAAGTCCTACAATTCCCAACATGCCCCAGCCACCATGGCTGGCTGAGGCATGCTGGGATTTGTATGACTTTTTTTCTGTCTAGACATGCATAGGATTGTGCCCTAAGTGCTCTAAAGGAAGGGTAAAGCTACACATTATGTTAAATGTGTCACTGATTTTGCTGAACATGACCGGCTTTAAACCAAAAAACACCACCGCTGGGATGGAGATCAGGACTGGAACTATTTTTTTTAAAAAAAGATTTTATTAGTTTCCAAAATAAAATCAACCAAAGCAACAAGAAGAAGAACAGGAAAGAAAGTAGATAGATGATAGATAGATAGATAGATAGATAGATAGACAGACAGACAGACAGACAGACATAAATTAAGTTTAAATCTAATTATTGACAGAGAGTGGTACATTTAACATCTATTCAGATTTTCCACTTTACTTTACAAGCCAAGATATAAGTGGAATCTATGGGCTGCATAAAAGTTTTCATTATAATTCTTCAATATATCAGGTTTATATTTAGTCTCTTTTCCATAATCTGAGGAAAGACTTTGAGAAATACTGCTGTGTATGTCCCTGATCTATATATAGAATAAAACCATGCCATATTTTATAAAAAATCAGATATTTTGCCTTTGCCTTTAGCTAACTTCAGTTGGTATGACAATTTTTCTGCCATGGCTATTTGCTATAATTTCATATACCAGGATTGGAACTATGATGGGGGAAGAAGGGAGAGGTTTAACCTTCCCCGCCAATATGGTCCTGACAAAACACCCCCTCCCAAAGCTGCCATTTACACAAGGAGGGAAGCAAATATACAGTTCATGAAAACTGCAACCTGAGTGGGAATGGGTGAGCATTTTGTCCATTTCATGTTTTGATGTGAACCTTCCTAATTTCCATTCGCCATACTTGTACACGAACTAGAACACATTTCTGCTCTGAAATCCGCACATTTCTATCCATGGCACTCAAGTTTGTCCATTTTTTGAGAAAGCGCATCTTAGGGAATATGCACACAAAATGCACATATTGGGAAAAGCACACACAAATTTATTATGTACGGGGTGTGTGTGTAAATGTGTACATTTGAAAACGTGTGCACAAAAACGTGTATATTGGAGAGATGTGCACAAGAATAAGGGACACATTTTGCATGGACTTAAAAAAAACACAAAATGTGCAAATGCATGTGGAAACAGGACAGAACCAACTTAAGAGAAGTCTGAGAAACTGAACAAAAGCAACTTGAGGGATTCGCCCTCTCTTGAGTCACTTCTGTAACACCTCATGGAAATACAACACATAGGAACATACTGCAACCCTTCTCGCTCTCAGTCCCTCTCTGCCCCCCAGCCCCCCCCAGCTCCTTCACCTTTTCCTTCTCTATTTTTCTGCTTCTCCACCTGAGCGCTTTCAATATTCAAAATGCAGGAAATGCAGTTCTTCCCAAGCCCATCCCAAAGTGTGCGGCAGCACTGGATCGTCTCCCCTTTCTCTCCACCCACCTCTCCCTCCCCTGACTGATCTGCTTGGCTCTTTTCAGTGTTCTGACATCATATTTCTGTATGCTGCTAATGTAATGACAACATGTCTTGCCATCGCACAGAATCGCTATTTCCGGCACTAATGAAATCAACTTGGGTTTGTAATATGTTCCACACGCTCATCTCTCCCTCTCACTCTCTCTCTCTCTCAGGCACAGGAAGCATGGAAATGCAGTTTAGGTCCAGCACACTTAGCTGGAGAACAGAGAGCAAAGGAAAAAAGGAAGAGGGAAGAAATGAAAGGGGCCAATCTCCAGTTGTTAATATCTGAACGGAGGCTATTCAAGCACACCTGCAGGTTATACTGTCTTATCTAGAAGCTCCAGTGCTGGTCTCTCCTTACTTAGGGATCAGAGAGAGATGCACTCTGCCCATGCTCAGAGGCAGTCTCTTCAATGGATACTTTTTTCCTTTTTATAACACTTGCCAGAGGAATTTCAGGATGAAAATGCGGGGGGGGGGGAGCTTAAATCCCCCCCTTTCTGGAATGCCACGGTCCTGATCCAAATCAGGGCCATGCACACTTACAATGAAGTACATAAGCCAATTGTGTGATTTCAAGAAATAATCAAGAAATTTAGTTTGGCTCTAAAAGTGCAGAAACGGGATTAATGAGGACACAGGATCAGGTGTGGACTGCCTAAGCTTTTCCTTGCGGTCTTTCAGGTGCACATCATGTGCAAATTGGCTGGTGGAGACATCTCTTCACACACACACACACACAGTCCCACATCTCTTTTCTTCAGTAAGCTGCTCTGGTTTACTTGTTCTCCTCCACCAGGAAGTGGGGTTTATTTCAGGGCTCAGTTTCGTCTGACTTCACCTCCCAGCTGTTGGACCCTTATAATGGTTTTTGTCTGCAAGCCCAAAAGGGCCTCCTGTTCTTTCCTGGCTTATTCTACTGCTATCAGATTTCAAAATGCACTCTAATATCGAGTGACTCTGTCCTCGTGGCAGGAAAGGTGCGGAGAGTTTTTGGAGGCCTGCAGAGATCGGTGAGTCGAGAGACAAAATAGCTCGTTTGTGTATCTGACAGTCTGGGGAGAAAAAGCCGGGCTGCCTGAGAAACGGGGGTCTTAATTCAGTCCCATCGGCAGAAAAAGCCCCCAGAGTTTAGCCTTGTGATGTGAATCCTTGGCAGCGAAGCACACAAACTAATCAGCAAAGGAGAGGGTACCTTCCAAAGATGCGAAGAGTGCCTTGTCAAAGCAAGCAATTCTGGGATCAGGCACAGAGCATGACTTGTACGCAGGGCCTGAGCCCCAGCACCTCTCCTTTTAGTGATTCAGCACACTGACCCTACCATAGGCTTGCCACCTGCTCCTTATTTCAAGGAATGTTTCCTTATTTAGTATTGAGATATAAGGAACTGTTCGCTGAAATAAGGAGTGGGTGGCAAGCCTGCGCCTCCCCACCGCTGCCATGTAGGCCACAGCACAAAGACGAAAGGGTGTCCCTTGAGCTTTGGGGCTAAGGACGAAACAGATTTGGGCATTTGCCCACAAGCACCTGATCTGATAGCTGGCGTGATGCCATGGTCAGAGCAGGGGCAGGCAACCTGGTGCCTCCAGATGTTTTGGACTACAACCCATCAGCCCCAGCCAGCACAGACAATAGTGGGTTGATGGATGTTGTTGCCCCCAAATATCTGGAGGGCGCCAGGCTGCCTACCCTTGGGAGTGGCAGAGTAAGACTGTGGAGAACCGGGATCAAATCCCTACTTGGCCATGAAGCTCAGTCACTCTGTCCTACCTCACAGGGTTGTTGTGAGAATAAAACGGGCGGGGAGGGAGGAGAACCATATATGCTGCACTGAGACTCCTGCACTGAGCAGGGGGCTGAACTGGATGACCTTCCAACTCTAAAATTCTATCACAGCAGAACATTGAAAGGGTGGCGTGTCACATGGTGCCTAGCCGAGCACCCAGATTGGGCCCCACTGCAACTGTGGGGTCCTGGTAATTTCCCATGGATGTTGTCTGCTGCTGGCGCCAAGCCGGCCCCCAACACTCCCCTCATTCTGGCCTCTTCTTACCACATTTGCCCCACTCCAGGAAATACAATCCAGATTTCTGCCCATGGATCTGCCAGACACTACTGTGTGGGGGCAGCATCCTGTAACCTAGCACTGAATGTGGAAGCCCATTCAATGACTTCCCCATATGGCAGCTTATGCAACAGGCGCCCAGTATCCAAGGATGCAGCAGCGTGTGCATAAAAGACCAACCAGCTTCTCCCTGCCCACCCACGATTCCCATGAGCTGCAGAGGGCAAAACCTGGAAGGACACCCATTTGAAAGAGCCATTGGTATCAACGAGACACAAGTAAAATATGGAAAACAGAAGTGTGGTGGATGTCCCTCTCCCCCCACTCCTTTTATTACAGTCAAAATGGCTGGAACATTTGCTTAAAATACATCTGAGAAGATCATAACACCGGAGAAAGTGGCAAAGCCCATCCAGATATTTTTACACAAGGATGTTAACTTGATTGATGAGGCAAATGGGTCACTTCCATTAAAGTCATCACTTCAGAGAAGTCATTTCTCCAACGAGAGCCTCCGATGATCGCTGTGTTTCTGAGCAGAGGGGGGTGGGGGGTGGGGAGACGGCCATAATGAAATGTCTAATGTGAAGTGATGAAGATAATTGATGTGACTGCCTTGCGCATAAACCCCTATTGCTTTGCCCTCCAACCCCGCCCCCCTCCGATGGAAACTCTTATCCATCTTCATGGGGCACGTTAGAGCAGACAGAACGAAGGCCGTGGAGGCACTAACGGTGCTGGGTTTCCTCATCCCAGAGATCTGTGCTCTAACCTTGAGTTCCCTGGTGCAGCGGGAGACGGCAGCCTTCCTTCGCAACCAGTTCTGTCCATGGTCCAATAATCCATAGGAACTGTCTAGTCCACCTTCCAGTGGTTTCTTATTTATTTTATTTATTACATTTCTATACCGCCCAATAGCCAAAGCTCTCTGGGCGGTTTACAAAGATTAAAAACATTTTAAAATACAATACACAGATTTTAAAGCCAATTCCATTAAAAAAACACACAAACAGACAATATACACAAGAACATATATTTAAAACAACTTCAAACAACTTCAATCTCAAAGCAGACAACCATAACCATAAGCCATTCCAGGATCAATTGAAACTTATCATATGATGCCAAATGCCTGGGAGAAGAGAAAGGTCTTAACCTGGTGCCCAAAAGATAACAATGTTGGCGCCAGGCAGGCCTCATTGGGGAGATCATTCCATAATTTCAGGGCCACCACCGAGAAGGCCCTCTCCCTTGTCGCCATCTTCAGAGCTTCCCTCGGAGTAGGCAGCCGGAGAACGGCTTTAGATGTTGAGCATAGCGTATGGGTAGGTTCGTGTCAGGAGAGGCGCTCCATCAGTTATTGTGGTCTCAAGCCGTGTAGTGCAGCTACGGCCCACCAGGTTTAGTGGAGCTATGGCCCACCAGGTTGAAGCACCGGGCCTTTTGAGTAACAGGGACGCTGATGTCATCTGCCAGCCCCTTCAGAATTCCCTGTTCCCTCCAAGCTTAGCTGCAGTCCTCACAGTCAGTGGCTGGAGGGAAATGAATTTTCCCAACAGCAATTTATTGTTCCCTGCTGTGATGCAAAGTATGCTGCCCTGGCTTGCTCTTGGATGGGCCATTGAGACCCAATCGCTTTACAAAAGCCCTGCTCCCGGTGGAGATGAAAACTGCTAGAACTGGTTTGTTGATATGGCCTGCCTGAAATTTGGACTCTCGGGTGGGGGGGGGGGATTATGGGGATTGTCATGAGGAGCACCTGCACTTTAAAATCTACCACTACACCACTGCCAGCATCCTGTTTCCTACAGTGGCCAACCAGACATCTATGGGAAGCTCACAAGCACAGGACATGGGGAACATCAGCTCTCCACAGCTGTTATTCCCCAGAAGCTGGTATTCATTCAAAGGCATTAGTGCTGCCATTAGTCCTGGGTGTTGTATACAGCCATTATGGCTGGTAGCCACTGATGGCCTGATCCTCCATGAATGTGTGTCGTCCCCTCTTAAAGCCGTCCAAGTTGAATGCCACAGTGGAGGCGGGTGGCTCCGCTTTTGGCGGGGCTGTGAATCCATTCTAGGGTTCGGTCAGAACCAGACAGAACTGTACAGCAGCCATGCAAGGTGCTGAACCTATTTTGGGGGTAGGGTTCAGCACCCTGGATGGCTCCTTCAGAGTTCTGGCTGGTTCTGACTGAAACCCAGAATGGATTCACAGACCCACCGAAAGCGGAGCCACCCGCCTCCACTTGGATTCCATCACTACATCTTGTGGCAGCAAATTCCATTGTTTTAACTGCGGACTGTGGGATGATGTCCAGGGCTGCCCCCAAACTTTTTGCTGCCTGAGACGGAGCTGCAAATTGCACCCTCCTCAAGTCAAGAAGCATAGAACCTATTTTGGCACTTGAGGAAGAAAATCCCACAAACTCCTCTTCCCCTCCCCGTCAGTAAAAATACAGTAATAATCCATTAAACAATTAACAATGCGGCGCCTTTTCATGGCACCCAAGATCAGCTGCCTGAGGCTGATGTCTCACTCTGGTAATGGTAGGGCCGGCCCTGGTGAAGTACGTATTTTTTTCTGTCCTGAATCTCCCACTGTTCAGTGGGGATCTATTCAGGGTGGTCACGTATGACTCGCCCAAGAGGAAATACATCACCCCCCCAAAAAAGGATGAAAAGGGGGCACCAATTTGCATACAATTTGCATATGCTAATTGTATGTATAGATACAAAATTAGAAATAATTTTTATACTTTAAAGAGAAATACAATACATCTCACCATAGTGATCACAGAATTGTAGGGTTGGAAGGGGCCTACAAGACCATCAAGTGATCACAGAATCGTAGGGTTAGAAGGGGCCTACAAGACCATCACGTCCAACCCCCTGCTCAGTGCAGGAAGCCTGATTCCCAGGAGGTCTCCCATCCAAGTACTAACCAGGGCTGACCCTGCTTAGCTTCCAAGATCAGACGAGATCGGGCACATCCAGCCCGTTGCTCATGTGTAGAAGACTGTGACTAGGTGGCCTATGTGCCACCTGTTCAGTCTGTTATCCAGGAGCTAATTGCCGATGGGAAACCATTCTGATCTTCAAACAGGAATTGGACAGCTTCCTTCAGCTTCCGAGTCCATGTCCAGGTCACTGCTGGTCTTTGGGGCCATGACATGCCTTCACCTTGCGGCTGGTCACTCACCCCTGTGGAGAGTCTTGTGCCCAGTTCCCGCGCAGTCTGCTGCTGCATGTGAGGGAACTGTGGAGTGGGATATTAATCCATTACTGGCATTGGATTAACCCCAGTCTTTTCAGCTGGGATGATGGGGAATAGAGTACAAGCTAAGTGTCAAAGGAGAAGGGAAGAAGAAGCATTGTTTGCCTTTCGCACACATTTACAGCGGAATGCAAATATTAAAATGGCTCCCCTGGAGTGTTTCCAGGTAGTGCTGCCAATGAAAAGGTACTGCACAGCTCTTCTGTCTTTTCCTCCTTTTTTCTGGTAAGAAAAAAGGTGAAAGAAGCAGTGAGAAAACATGGGAGGGCTACAAATCGAAGACAATGACATCTGGATCACCAGCACCATAAAATATCATGGGTTGGACCAAGATTTATGCGGGATCAGCTGTGCTGAGGGAAGTGAACTTCACACACACCCCTCCTCCCCACAGCAGCCCCCTAGAAATGCTACACAGAGAGTCAGGAGATTCTGCTCAGAGGGACGAGCTGTGGTGTGTGTGGGGAAGGGGGCATCCCCCAAAATGGGGCACAGAGGCCTTCCTCAAGTGGAGTCTTTCCTCTGGCGGAAGGCAAATCCTGGATCCAAGCCTATGTTTGAGGCAGGGCAATTGCAGGATAAAACCCCCATCTAGAAGCACTCCTGGCTTCCTGATTTGGCTTGTGGATGAAGCAGCAGGGGGCTTACAAAGAACAGGTGAAGGGCAGCGACCTTGATCAGCAGTGGAGCAGATGCTGCGGCTAGGCCCTTTTAAAATCCCGGCCAGATCCCTGGCATCTTCAGCTGAAGGACCTCAGGTCGTGGGCTGGGAAAGTTCTAAAGTTGCTGCTGAATTTCGCCTACGATGGAACTTGAAGAGCCTTTGGCTATTCCAGCTTGGGCGAACTGTCCAAAGAATTTCCAAGGGGGTGTTGAGAAATCCAACACGTTAACGACATGTTGGGGAAAACATTTGCCAAGGAAGGAAGATGTTTGCAATAGCAGTAGACAAGAATCTCAGTCTTACAGTGCAATAGTCCAAGAGAGGTTACATTGCAATAGATGTGTTAGCCTTTAAGGTGTCACCAGATTCTTTGCTACTTATGTCATTTGCAAAGCATTGCTTTCTCGAACAGGTTTAAAAAAAAAAATTAGGATAACATTGAAATGCTGAGAATCTTGTGACACCTTAAAGACTAACTAATTTATTATGGCATATGTTTTTGTTGGCTACAGTCCACTGATGAAGCTTATGCCAGGGCTGTTGAACCTCAGGCCTATGAGCCAAATTCAGCTCACCTGGGTCCAAATATGGCCCTCCAGGTTTCCCCTGGTCCTGCCACTTTCTCTTGACTGCCTTCAGCTCCACCCCTTTTGCTTTTGACCTTGTTCACCACTGGAATCTGCCCCCCAAGAGTTTCTCTGGAATTGCATTTGGCTCTTGGGCTGAAAGGGGTTTGACACTCCTGGATTATGCCATAATACATTAAGGTGACTCACCAAAGACTCCTGAGCAAACCTAGCAGTCATGGAATAAGAGGAGAGGCCCTCTTATGGATTGGTAATTGGTGAAAGAACAGAAAGCAGAGAGCAGGAATGAATGGTCAATTCTCCCAATGCTGGGAATAATGCGGTCCCACAGGGATCTGTACTAGGGCCAATGCTTTTCAACCTGTTCATAAGTGATCTGGAATTAGGAGTGAGCAGCAAAGTGGCCAGGTTTGCAGATGACACCTAGGGATGGCGGAGAATTCCGCCACGGACTCCAGTGAGGCTGGATTCTTTGGAATCCGGCCCCCCGGAGTCCACGGCAGAACAGAGCAATCCCACCTGCCACCCCATGGAATCCCTCTGGGATGGACCTACCTAGTGGCGGATGCGGCAGCAGCAGCTCCGGCTCCTCTTCCAGCCACTGCCAGGCTGCTGTGGCTGCAAATGGCAGCCATTGTAGCAGCCGCCATTTGCGTGGCTGCCTTATGCTGTGATGTTGTTGTTGTTTATTCGTTCAGTCACTTCCAACTCTTCGTGACTTCATGGACCAGCCCACGCCAGAGTTTCCTGTCGGCCATCGCCATCTCCAGCTCCCCCAAGGTCGAGTCCGTCACCTCCAGAATATCATCCATCCATCTTGCCCTTGGTTGGCCCCTCTTCCTTTTGCCTTCCACTTTCCCTAGCATCAGCATCTTCTCCAGGGTATCCTGTCTTCTCATGATGTGGCCAAAGGACTTCAGTTTTGTCTTTAATATCATTCCCTCAAATGAGCAGTCTGGCTTTCTTTCCTGGAGTATGGACTGGTTTGATCTTCTTGCAGTCCAAGGCACTCTCAGAATTTTCCTCCAGCACCACAGTTCAAAAGCATCTATCTTCCTTCGCTCAGCCTTCCTTATGGTCCAGCTCTCGCAGCCATAGGTTACTATGGGGAATACCATTGCTTTAACTATGCGGACCTTTGTTGTCAGTGTGATGTCTCTGCTCTTATCTATTTTATCAAGATTTGTCATCGCTCTCCTCCCAAGAAGTAAACGTCTTCTGATTTCCTGGCTGCAATCAGCGTCTGCAGTAATCTTTGCGCCTAGAAAGACAAAGTCTGTCACTGCCTCCACGTTTTCTCCCTCTATTTGCCAGTTATCAATCAAGCTGGTTGCCATAATCTTGGTTTTTTTGAGGTTTAACTGAAATCCAGCTTTTGCACTTTCTTCTTTCACCTTCGTCATGAGGTTCCTCAGCTCCTCCTTGCTTTCAGCCATCAAAGTGGTATCATTTGCATATCGGAGATTGTTAATGTTTCTTCCAGTGATTTTAACTCCAGCCTTGGCTTCATCAAGCCCAGCACGTCGTATGATGTGTTCTGCATACAGGTTGAATAGGTAGGGTGAGAGTATACAACCCTGCCGTACTCCTTTCCCAATCTTAAACCAGTCCGTTGTTCCATGGTCTGTTCTTACCGTTGCTACTTGGTCGTTATACAGATTCCTCAGGAGGCAGACAAGATGACTTGGTATCCCCATACCACCAAGAACTTGCCACAATTTGTTCTGATCCACACAGTCAAAGGCTTTAGAATAGTCAATAAAACAGAAATAGATGTTTTTCTGAAACTCCCTGGCTTTCTCCATTATCCAGCGGATAGTGGCAATTTGGTCTCTAGTTCCTCTGCCTTTTCTAAACCCAGCTTGTACATCTGGCAATTCTTGTTCCATGAATTGCTGGAGTCTACCTTTCAAGATCTTGAGCATGACCTTACTGGCATGTGAAATAAGTGCCACTGTTCGATAGTTTGAGCATTCTTTGGTGCTTCCCTTTTTTGGTATGGGGATATAAGTTGATTTTTTCCAATCTGTTGGCCATTCTTGTGTTTTCCAAATTTGCTGGCATATGGCATGCATCACCTTGACAGCATCATCTTGCAAGATTTTAAACAGTTCAGCTGGGATACTGTCATCTCCTGCTGCCTTGTTATTAGCAATGCTTCTTAAGGCCCATTCAACCTCACTCTTCAGGATGTCTGGCTCTAGCTCACTGACCACACCGTCAAATCTATCCCCGATGTTATCCTTCCTATACAGATCTTCCGTATATTCTTGCCACCTTTTCTTGATCTCTTCTGCTTCTGTTAGGTCCTTCCCATATTTGTTTTTGATCATACCCATTTTTGCTTGGAATTTACCTCCGATGTTTCTAATTTTCTGGAAGAGGTCTCTTGTCCTTCCTATTCTATTAACTTCTTCCGCTTCTGCGCATTGCTTGTTTAAAAATAATTCCTTAGCTCTTCTGGCTAACCGCTGGGATTTTGCATTTAATTGGGCATATCTCCCCCTATCACTGTTGCCTTTTGCTTTCCTTCTTTCTTGGGCTGCTTCCAGTCTCAGCAGACAGCCATCTTGCCTTCTTGGTTTTCTTTGGGATGTTTTTTGTTGCCGCCTCCTGAACAATGTTGTGAACTTCTGTCCATAGTTCTTCCGGAACCCTATCAACTAAATCTAGTCCCTTAAATCTATTCTTCACCACCACTGCATATTCATTAGGAATATTAGTGAGCTCATATCTAACTGATCTGTGAGTCTTCCCTATTCTCTTTAGTCTGATTCTAAATTGTGCAATGTTTTTACCAACTGCATAGATGTCATGGCTACAAAGGATGTAGTCAATCTGATTTCAGTGTCGACCGTCTGGTGAAGTCCATGTATAAAGTCGTCTCTTAGGTTATTGGAAGAGAGTGTTTGTTATGCACAGTGTGTTGTCTTGGCAAAATTCTATCAGCCTATGTCCCGCTTCAGACCATGCTTGCCTGTAATTCCAGGTGTCATTTGCCTACCCACCTTAGCATTCCAGTCTCCTGTAATGAAAATAACATCTCTTTTTGGCATACTATCCAGTAGGTGCTGCAGATCCTCATAGAACTGATCTACTTCTGCTTCTTCAGCATCTGTGGTTGGGGCGTATATTTGGATCACTGTGATGTTAAATGGCTTACCCTGAATTCAAATTGAGATCATTCTGTCATTTTTTGGATAGTATCCAAGCACTGCTTTAGCCACTTTATTATTAATTATGAAGGCTACTCCATTTCTTCTGTGGTCCTCTTGTCCACAGTAGTAGATCTGGTGGTGATTTGATGTGAAGTGGCCCATTCCAGTCCATTTCAGTTCACTGACACCCAAAATGTCTATATTTAATCTTGACATCTCCCCACTAACCACATCCAATTTGCCCTGGCTCATAGATCTTACATTCCAGGTTCCTATGGTGTGTTGATCTTTAGAACATCGGATTCGTCGTTCACCACCAGCACCATCGGCTGCTAGCCGTCCTTTCGGCTTTGAGCTAGCTGCATCATCACATCTGGGGCTAGTTGAACTTATCCTCTGTTCCTTACATAGCCTATCACGGCAAAGAGCAGGGGTGCAAATGGCGGCCGCTACACCATTTGCGCCCCTACTCTTTGCCGTAATAGGCTACGTAAGTATTTACGTAGCCTATCACAGCAAAAGGCAGTCACACAAATGGTGTAGCGGCCGCCATTTGCATCCCTGCCTTTTACCATGATAGGCTATGTAAATACTTATGTACCCTATCATGGCTTGGTAGGGACGCAAATGGCAGCCAGCATAGCAGCATTTGCGGCTGCAGCAGCCCAGCAGTGGCTGGAACTCTGGCTGTGGCCAGCCCCGGCCGGCAGCTCCTTGGAGCAGCTGCAGAACAGAGCTGGCCAGGGAGGATTCCAGGTGGAGGGATGGAGCGCCTCCCCCCAAATGTGGATGCCCCGGAACGGAGCCAGGTAAGGAATTTGTACATCCCTAATGACGCCAAATTATTTAGGGTGGTTAAAACGAGAAGGGATTGTTAAGAGCTCCATAAGGATCTCTCCAAACAGGGAGAATGGGCATCAAAACAGCAGATGCAGTTCAACTTCAAAGTAGGGAAGTGTAAAGTCATGCAGGCTGAGGCAAAAAATCCCAGCTTCACTTACATGTTAATGGGGTCTAAACTATTAGTGACTGACCAGGAAAGAGATCTTGGGGTTGTGGTGGACAGCTTGATGAAAATGTTGACCCAGTGTGCGGCTGCTGTGAAAAAAAGGTAAATTCCATGTTAGGCAAAATTAGGAAAGGAATCGAAAATAAAGCTGCCAAGATCATACTGCCCTTATACAAATCTATGGTGCAACCACACTTGGAATACTGTGTGCATTTCTGGTTACCTCACCTAAAAGGGATACTGTAGAGTTTGGAAAATGTGCAGAAAGGGGCAACTAAAATGATCAAGGGGCTGGAGCAACTCTCCTATGAGGGAAGGTTACAACAGTTGGGATTGTTTAGCCTGGAAAAAGGAGGGCAAGGGGAGATGTGATAAAGGTGTATAAAATTATGCATAGTGTGGAGAAGTGGAGAGGGAGATATTTTTTCCCCTCTCTTATAATACTAGAGCCTGGGGTCTTCCTATGAAGCTGATTGGTGGGAGATTCAGGACAGATAAAAGGTCAGATAAAAGGAAGTATGTCTTCACACAACACATAGTTAACTATAGAATTAGCTTCTACAAGGTGTAGTGATGGCCAACAATTTGGATACTTCAAAAGGAGATTAAACAAATTCCTGCAGGAGAAGACTATCAATGGCTACTAGTCTTGATGGCTATGTGCTACCTCCAGTACCAGAGGCAGTGACACTATGTATGCCAGCTGCTGGGGAACATGGGCGGGAGGGTGCTGTTGCACTCCCGTCCTGCTTGTGGGTTTCCCGTGGGCAGCTGGTTGGCCACTGTGTGAACAGAATGCTGTACTAGATAGGCCTTTAGTCTGATCTAGATTATTATATTCTTATGTTCTTAAACACATGGCTATCCCTACACATATGGACAAGTCAGGAAACAGCTATTTAACACATTTTAAATGTTAAAATGGTTGTTACCCACCTTTGGCTTGAAGGGTCTAGAAGGGCTTACACTGAAGCCGTTTGGGGGTTTTTAATTGTAGAATGCAGGTTTCTTTCAGTTCTTCTGCACTTGGGCTCTAGATGGCGCTGCTCCACTGCAGTTGACACAATTTTCCTTGACCGTTCAGGTGACACCAGGGAAGGAAAATTGTGCAAGGGCCGAAAGGGTCCAGTGCCCAATATCTATCTCGTAGTTTGTGGAGGCAGTTATTTGATCCAATTCAAAGCTGCTTCATCGTCATAAGCAATAAAGCAGAGGTGGGCCACATGTGGCCCTCCAGATGTTTGGGCCTACAACTCCCTATCGGCCTCAGCCAGCATAGTCAACGGTGAGGCATCATGGGAGTTGTAGGCCAAAACGTGTGGACAGCCACAAGTTGCCCACCCCTGCAATAAACTATTCCCCTTTCTAGACACTTCTCCCGCCCCCGGGGCAGCAATGAAGAGGAAGAGTCGCCCAGGTCCGTCTGCAATGCAAAGGTGTTTTCAGGGCCCACTGTTGGCCATAAGCCTCCCACCAACTGCATGGTAGAAGCCAACAATTGGGGTTTCCCACCTCTGCTCTATGCCCAATGTAGAGTGGAGGGGGGGGGGTTGTTTGGTGGGGGGGGGTGATAAGAACTTACCAAAATTCACAAATTTCTTCATAATCAGGATAGAAAGAACTTGAAATGTAAAAAAAACGTGAATGTGGGAGAAACCAAAATGGACAGGTTCGTCCATCCAGGCAGAGAGCTTTGAGCACTTAGGTCTTAAACGTCTGGGTTGGAATCCCTGTGTATTCAACCATGTTTGTGGGGCTAAATTGGGGTTGGCGCCTCTCTTTTTTTCCTGATAGGCTCCTCATCCTTAACAGCTTCATGGCGGGCAGATACAGTATGGTCCTCTGCATGCTGGGAATCGCTGTGCCAATTGAATTTGGCTGGTGGCAATGGGTGAGTGTTTCGTTTCGATTCATTTTTCATAACAATTTGCCAAGATGTGCACATTTCTTAGAATCATAGAATAGTAGGGTTGGAAGGGGCCTACAAGGCCATCGAGTCCAACCCCCTACTCAATGCAGGAATCCAAGTCAGAGCATCCCTGACAGAGGGCTGTCCAGTCTCGTCTTGAATGCCTCCAGTGTGGGAGAGCCCACCACCTCCCTAGGTAATTGGTTCCATTGTCGTATTGCTGTAACAGTCAGGAAGTTTTTCCTGATGTTCAGCCGGAATCTGGCTTCCTGTAACTTGAGCCCATTATTCCGTGTCCTGCACTCTGGGATGATCGAGAAGAGATTCTTCATATTAAGGATGGCAAGAGAAGTCGAGATTTTTTTAAAAGTGAATGTGGGAGAAAGTTAATCTTGCAGATTTGCCCTCCTGGTCCAGAGACAGTATACCTCTGAGTGTCAGATGATAGAACAGCCCTCACCAACATCCCCTCTTTGGTGAGCTTTTGAAGAAAACTCTGGGGCTTGCCATACACCAGCAGCAGCCATTTCAGCAGTATATCTTGACGGAGATGAGAGGGGGAAGCCGGGCCATTCCACTAGCCCTGCTGGAAGCCATAATTTTTTCCCCTCTTCCCTCCCCACCCCTTTTTTCCTTGTGTGTCGTGTCTTTTTACATTGTAAGTCCGGGACTGTCTTGTATCCTGATTATATGTAAGGCACTCCAGGAGCCTTTTTGGCTGAGGCACAGGATAGAAATACTTTGAATGACACCCAGCTCGACCTCTCTTTCTCATCAAACCCAGGTGAGGCAGTGGCTGTTCTGAATGAGGGCCTGGGCATGGTAATGGACTAGATAAGGGCCAATAAACTGAGACTCAATCTGGACAAGATGGAGGTACTGTTAGTGGGTGGTTCGTCTGCCTGGTTAGGTGATGTTCAACCTATTCTGGAGGGGGTTGCACTCCCCTAAAAGATCAGATTTGTAGTTTGGGGGAGCTCTTGGATCCAGAACTGTCACTTGAGGACAGGTGGACTCAGTGGCATGGAGCACCTTTTATCAGCTTAGGCTGATATATCAACTATGCCCTTATCTGGACAGAGATAGCCTATAGTTATCCATGCTCCGATAACCTCTCATTTGGATTACTGCAATGCATTATACATGGACTGCCTTTGAAAACGGTCCAGAACCTTCAGCTGGTCCAAAACAGGGCAGCAAGATCATATTATGCCAGTACTTTTCCAGCTGCACTGGCTGCCAGTCTATGTCTAGGCCCGATTCAAAGCGTTGGTATTAACATTCAAAGCCCTAAACAGCTTGGGGCCAGGTTATCTGAAGGATTGTCTCCTCCCATATGTATCTGTCCAGACCCTAAGATCATCTTCAGGGAAGAGGGCCTTTTCTGCTGTGGCACCCCAGCTGTGGAATGAGCTCCCTATAGAGGTTTGCCTGGCGCCTATGTCATACTCGATTGTGTGGATCACAACAAAGATTGTGTGGATCACAACAAACTGTGGCAAATGATTAAAGAGATGGGAGTACCAGACCACCTTACCTGTCTCCTGAGAAACCTGTACGAGGGCCAAGAAGCAACAGTAAGAACCAGAAATGGAACAACCGATTGGTTCAAAATTGGGAAAGGAGTACGACAAGGCTGCATATTGTCACCCTGCTTATTTAACTTATATGCAGAGTACATCATGAGAAATGCCAGGTTGGATGAATCACAGGTCGGAATTAAGATTGCTGGGAGAATTATCAACAACCTCAGATATGCAGACGTATCTGCCTATATACGCAGATACGCAGACGTATCTTCGCTTTCTGCCTAATGGCAGAAAGCGAAGATGATCTAAAGAGCCTCTTGTTGAGGGTGAAAGAGGAGAGTGCAAAAGCTGGTTTGAAACTCAACATTAAAAAAGCGAAGATCATGGCATCTGGCCCCATCACGTCCTGGCATATAGAAGGGGAAGAAATGGAAGCAGTGACAGATTTCACTTTCTTGGGCTCCAAGATCACTGCAGACGGTGACTGTAGCCATGAAATTAAAAGATGCTTGCTCCTGGGGAGGAAAGCAATGGCAAACCTAGACAGCATAGTAAGAAGCAGAGACATCACCTTGCCAACAAAGGTCCGTCTAATCAAAGCTATGGTTTTCCCATTAGTAATGTATGGCTGTGAGAGCTGGACTAAAAGGAAGGCTGAGCGCCGAAGAATTTATGCTTTCGAACTGTGGTGCTGGAGAAGACTCTTCCGAGTCCCCTGGACTGCAAGGAGGTCAAATCAGTCAATCCTAAAGGAAATCAACCCTGACTGCTCATTGGAAGGACAGATACTGAAGCTGAAGCTCAAACATTTTGGCCACGTAATGCGAAGAGAAAAGTCACTGGAAAAGACCCTGAAAGATTGAAGGCAAAAGGAGAAGGGGACAGCAGAGGATGAGATGGCTAGATAGCGTCACCAATGCAATGAATATGAACTTGAGCACACTCCGGAAGAGAGCGGAGAACAGGAAGGCCTGGCGTGCTATGGTCCATGGGGTCATGAAGAGTCGGACACGACTTAACGACTGAACAACAATAATGTCATATTCCTGTCGATGCCAGGTGAAGACCTCTTTCCCCCCAGCATTTTTGCATTTTAGTCTTTAGATTTGCTGCTTTAAATTTGTTACTGCATTTTAAATCTCTGCATTGCAACTAGGTTTTATTCTGGTTGTATTTTTATACGATAGTTTTGAGCTTTTATATTGTATAATTTTTTATGCCATACTTTGTGGTTTTAATCACTGTGAACTGCCCAGAGATCTTGGGCTGTTGGGTGGAATAGCCACTATGTGGACCCCCAGTGTGGTGAACCAAATACCTAAAGCCTAATGCAAAGCTGACAATATTGGTTTTGCAATAAGGTTCCTGTAGGACTGGAAATGTTTCCCCTGGCTTACTTCGAATCACGAGGGCTCTATTCTTGTACAGCTACATTGCTTTAGATAACTCTAGCCAGCGTTCATCAAAACCTACACCTTTCCAAAGCTAGGACTCCACATTTCCCCATTATATGTGTGAACTTCCACCGTGCCAAGGCAAATCAGACCTTGTAGGTGGAAGGTGGTGACCTCTGCCCATCCTCTGATCCAGTAAGGAACAGCCATACAGAAACAGTGGCAGTCCTGGCTCTAGGAATTGGGGAGGTCTTCAGCCCACACACACAAAAAATCCTTGAAGAGGTGTGACATTCAATCTGATAATTCTCTTAGGCTGCATCTACTCTTCTGGGATACTCTGTGCAAAGCAGAAATAGTATCACTGTTAAGGCAGTGGCCCTCTGTTGGTTTGGGAGGCCTGGTAAATGCCCATCATGACCACCCTTTGGTGCTGACCCTGAGCAGGTGACGCAGCACAGGTTTTCCTTGTGTGAGATCTCAAGCTCAGTCCCTGGCATCCCCAGTTGAAGGACCTTGAGAAGTAGCAGGACAGGAAAGACCTTGAAGTAGTGCTGCTGCCCATTAGAGAAGACAATTCTGGGCCGGATTGACCAATGGTCTAATTCAGTATGAAGTGGCTTCGTGGGACAGTAATATAGCACATGCTTTGCATGTCCACGGCCCCAAGCTCACTCTCCACTTAAAGCAGGGACTGGGAATGTGCAATCTTCACTATTTTTCAAGCAGGAGACACTTTGGCTCTAGGCATCATCAATGAGGCCACTTGAGGGCCTTTCCCAGGCTGGGGTGTGCGGGGATTCAAGCAGTGACGCTTAGATGTACAGATTTTGAAAAATCCGTTCTGTCTGCATTTCGTGGCTTGTCAGGTACTTTTCATCCCATCACCCACTCATTGGTGGAATCGGATGTTTTCAATTTCCCAAGTTTGTGCAAATTCACAATTGCGCAAATTCGCATTTGCAAAATGTGCAAAACTTTGTTACGTTAGGCTAATGCATGAAAATGCAATTTTTCATGCATTAGCCTATGGGAGAAATGCACATTTTCTGCCCCTGTTTTGTATGTGAAACTATACAATATTTTTGTCTATTTTATATATGTAAAATATATTTTACATATTTTTCTATGACTAAATTTGATAAAACTCTGAAAAGTAGAGAAAACAGGTCCGCTAGTCCATGGAATCCAAGCGACTCAGAAAAGCTGGTCCGCTGTGGAATCCGCCAGTCGGATTCATAGAAATCTGAACCCATTTAATTCCCTTGTGGATTTTTCTGGCAGGTGTAGTGACGCTATGCACTGGACGTGGCTGCAGGCCTATTTGGGCCACTCCTCCCAATGCTCTTCCATGTCGTTCAAGCGAGACCTCCGCCAGTCACCAGGAAGGCAAATTCCCACAGACTCACTTGGGCCTTGGATTGGGATGGCACTTTTTCTCGCTACTGAGAGAATGCTCTGCTCTACACAGTGCTGCAAAATCTCCCAGCACAAGTGTCCATTGCCTCTCTCTCGCTCTCGCTCTCTCACCCACACATTTGATTTCCCCCCAGCGCCTCTGCAATGCACCATTGCAGCTAGCCAATCACACTGCTCTTTGCTGCTTGGGTTCCTCCCTGACAGAGCTAATTGGCTGATTGCTCCTGTGTTTGCCTCTCCCCTCCGGCAACCACGTTACAGCTGAGGAGTAGCAGGTCTCTTGACACCCAACCCCTGAAGTCTCCTCCGGTAGCCCAGACCACAGCGGTGAGCCTGCCACGAAAACAAACAACAAGGCATAGCTAGAGAGCCCCTGCTAAGAGTTACTGAGTTACTGAGAGAGGGTATGTGAATGAGACAACTGCACACATACACACACACAGCCAGGGATGTCCGTCACTGGGAAATCCGGGTCTTTATTGACCTGACAGAGTTCCACAGCACGTACAACTCAGTTTGCATTTGCGAGCTGTACAACTCATGTACAATTGCACACGCACACACTCATGTACAACTCATGTACAATTCGTGTACAATTGCATACACACTCTCATGTACAACTCATGTACAACTCCTGTACAAATGTACAAGCACACACTCATGTACAACTCATGTACAACTCATGCACAACTCATGTACAATTGCACACACACTGTCATGCACAACTCATGTACAACTGCACAAGCGCACACTCATGTACAACTCATGCACAACTCATGTACAATTGCACACACACACACAGGCAGGAATGTCCATCACTGGGAAATCCGGATATTTATAGGGATGGTGGAGAATTCTGCCATGGATTTCAGTGAGGCTGAATGCCAGTGTCCCCCCGCGGAATCCCCCCGGGACAGCACTTATCTGGGGTGGATGTGGCAGATTCTGCGGCGGCAGCAGCTCCAGCAGCGGCAGCTCCAACAACGGCAGCGGCTCTGGCAGCAGCGGCTCCAGCGGCTCCAGTGGCGGCAGCGGCGGCGGCTGGTCTCCTGGCCGGCCACGGCCGGGCTGCTGCCGCCGCCATTGCCATCCTTGCAGCCGTGATAGGCTACGTAAGAACTTACGTAGCCTATCACGGCTAACCCCCCCCAAAAAACACCGGGTGTACGCAAATGGTGGCGGCTACAGCGGCCGCCATTTGCATCCACAGCAGCCCATCCAAGGCCGGAAATCCCGGAGCCAGCCATCGAGGATTCCGGGGGGGAGGACTTGATTGCCTCCCCCCTGTCGAGGATTCCGGGGGGAGGGACGGAGCACCTCCCCCCCACCGCGAAAGATTCCGCGAATAGGAAAGTGACTTTCGTACATCCCTAGATATTTATTGGCTCGACAGAGTTCCGCGGCATATACGACTCAATTTGCATTTGCGAGCTGAGCTGCGGGCTTTTCCCTAAACTCCAGGAACCTTTTTGCGCATTGCTTTTTGCAGGTCCAGAAATGTGCATGAATTGCTCAGAAATTTGAGCAGATCTCAGACCCAGCGGGGGGTAAAAATGCACACAATGCCTGGAAAATCCGCAAACTGGCCCAGCTCGCTGCAGACCAAGTGGGCACCAGAAACCAAAATGAAGTCCAGGGGGCCGAACCTAGAAAAACTCATCGAACTCCCTTCCCCAAACAGATTTCTCAAACCTCCTTAACTTTCAGTGACTGGCAGCCGCCAGTGTGATCATCAGGCCTTGCAGTGAAGAGTGCTCTGGATGCTGTTGGACTGCAACTCCCATGAGGCCTCACTACTGGCCGTGCTGGCGAGGCTGATGGGAGTTGCACTCTGATAACATCTGGGGGGCCACACATTCCCCACCCCTGAGTGGAAGCATCTCAGGTAGCAGGGCTGGGAAGATCTTTGGCCCGCATACAGTGGCCGCTTGCACACTGCCAAAAGAAAAGAAGAAACGCATCACCGAAAAACAAAAGAGACAAAAGGGACAAAAGAGAGGACAGAGTCACTCACATTCTGCACAGGCTGATTTCGACATCTAGATGCATATTGCAAATTGCTATAATTGCTATAAATTAAATAGAAATACAATACATCTCACCATGGTGAGGAAGAGTGTGACCTGTGTGTCAGCAGTCTAGGTATGAACTGTTGATAGGCACCTTCAAGGCCCCTGTCTGCTCTCTCTTTGTAGGGTTCTTTATTTTTAAAACCAGACATGGAGTGGACAGCCCTTTAAACAAAGGAATGTCCCCTGATCCTCCTCTCTAAGGTAGGACACTTGGCCACCTTATGCCTGAGGCCTTGGAGAATCAGCACCAGTAACAGTACTGGGTAATGGGTGCCACGGTACATTTTGAAATGCAGGCGCTCATCATGACATTCCCCATAGCCACACCCCCAAGGAGTCCAAAATTGCAGGCAGCCATGCTGGTCCATATCAACAAACCAGTTCTTAAGAGTCCTCATTTGCCAGCAGCAGATCTTTTGTAAACGAATGGCTCTTAATTGCCCCTTTGAGACCAGGCCACCCCAAAATGCTTTGCTCTGGGGAACGACACAGAGAACAATATATTATTGCTGGGAAAATTCATTCCCCTGCCCCCCAGCTACTGTGAGGACTGCAGCAAATCTCAAAGAGAACAGGGAATTGTGTGAGGGGGGGACAGATGACATCAGCATCCCTGCTAATCTAAAAGTGCTGGTTCTGTGTCCCTGTGAGTCGTGGCTCATAGAATCATAGAACAGTAGGGTTGGAAGGGGCCTACAAGACCATCGGGTCCAACCGCCTGCTCAGTGCAGGAATCCAAGTCAGAGCATCCCTGACAGATGGCTGTCCAGCCTCCTCTTGAAGGCCTCCAGTGTGGGAGAGCCCACCACCTCCCTAGGTAATTGGTTCCATTGTCGTATTGCTCTAACAGTCAGGACGTTTTTCCTGATGTTCAGCCGGAATCTGGCTTCCTGTCACTTGAGCCCATTATTCTGTGTACTGCACTCTGGCATGATCGAGAAGAGATGCTGGCCTTCCTCTCTGTAACAACCTTTCAAGTACGTGAAGAGCACTATCCTATCTCCCCTCAGTCTTCTACTATCCCACCACTGGGAAAGATGGACTGAGCAGTCTGAGTCAGCACAAGATGCCACCATCTGTTCATGACCTGTGCATCTGTATATCTGCTTCATGAGCCTCATGATTCCCCCGTTAATGGGATTCCCACCCGGGGCTTGTTGCGCATGACCTGGGGTGAGCATCGAGGTCCGGGCACGCCACTTGCAGCTGGGTTGCGTCAGTCTTCGCTGGAGCAGGACACACAGTTCTGGGAATTTTATTGGCAAGTTCATCTGAAGTCATGGGGGTAGAGGCTCTGTGGTCAAGGGGAGGTGTTTTTAAGTGCACCCCACTGGATTTCTCCACTTGGCACAGGGCTGGCCGACGAGAGATGGGAGAAATATTCCCAGTGATTGCACGTATGCAAAGCAGTCAACAGAGCAGCGTCCCATTAGTTGCAACTCCTGCTTGCAAGCCGCAAATGGAGTCCAGAGCTGCCAAACCTATAATTTTGGGTTTGACAGGAGCATGGTGTGGGACTGCAGTGGTTAGGGCAGAGGTGTCTATTTCCAGCTACGCCGTGGGCCTGGTGGATGGCCACAAGGGGAAAAAAATCAGATGTTCTGAAAGAACGTGGCACGCGCTTTCGGAGCAATGGATTTTATGCTGCGTGTGAAAAGGCAGACCAGTCTTATGGAAGGAAAAATGGAAAATACTGGGTTGGATCCAGATCCAGTCATACTAAGAGTGTACCCAATGAAATCAATGGGACTTAAGAAGTAACAACTTCTCCATTGAATTAAATGGGTCTGCGCTAAGCAGGACTAAGTCTGGATCCAACCCAAGGTGTACAAAATATTGGCTGCATTCAGACGTCATGTCTCGGGGCTGTGGGAACAGAGGAGATGACAAGACAGGCAGGACAGGGGGTGCAGGTTGGAAATTGCCCCCCCCAGCCTCTCTGACATTACCCACCCCTGCTTTAAACCATGGTTAAGCATTCCTATAATGACCATGCGCTCCCTAATCCCCTCTTCCAGCACAGTTGTGAGGAGATCAGAAGCTTCCACTTCCAGTTTAGATCAGCTATGGTTTCATCTCTCTTCCAAATCCTAAACTGTGGATAATCTTAACTGTGAGGATACCCTTTGCACTAGGCTACTTGAGAGAAGGGGATCGCCCGCGTAATGCCTGCTGGAACCATGGCCTGGCTGGGAGCCAGAAAGAGACGGGAGCTCCATCTCCTATATGAGCTCTTTGTCTAAGTCAGGTGATTGCTGATGTCTCCCTTGGGGCCCATTGCCATGTTCCTCCTTGGGCCCAGTAAGGTGCTGGGCTCATACTCTCCTCTATCCCTTCTAGACCAAGGAATGGATAACAGTCAGAAGCTGGCACTGACCAGACCCCAATCCTGCATAGTTCCAGCAGGGGATGCTGCTTCATGTGCTTTCAGATGAACCAGCTTTCAGAAGGGACCAACAAGTCCCATCTGATAGCCTGATCCTGCAAACACAATTTGCATGCAGGAATGGGTTCCTTCCTTCCTGTCACTGAATCTACTGTTCTGTCTACTGCCACTGGCCATCCAGACAGCGCACCCTCTGTCCCTTGAGGGCAGGTCTGCCCAGATGGGCCGTGTATGATGCTGGGAGCCCTGCCGCCACTCCCTACAAGGACCCATGTATGTGGGGATCTCTGCTAAACAATGTGGTGGGGTTGGGGCTGGGCCAGTGATACACAGAGGAGCTGAGGCTTTGCAGGGACCTGGGGAAAATTGCTCTAGTTGCTCCCCCTGTCCCCTGCCTCTGGGTGGCACCGCCTTTTGAAGGCTGTCTGCAATTACTCAAGAGTCACATGCTCAGGCCACGGCACTCTCATCTGTTATTGCTTCAGGACCAGGTGCTAGGATTCCCAATAGGTTGGGATTCCTAATAGGTTGCAGGGCTAAGAACTGGCTCAAAGTAAAGCCTGTTCAGAAAACATGCAGACCTGATCTGGACAAAAGAGGGATGGAGTGGGATGCATGGTAGTTCAGGCAGGATGTAGGAGCATCCGTTTTTCAGCTGTTCATTGCCCAATGTCTTTCTGAAAAAACCCAAACCCCAAGGTGAATGTCATCTCTTTGGGCCAAATCTGGAGATTGCCATCAAGTCACACAAGCTGGAGGGTGGGGGGATGTTGTCTTCTTGTTGAGTATCCTAGAATCAAATTTGGAAAGGACCATTTAGTCCAGGGATGGGGCACCTCCAGCCCATGGGTTGAATATGGCCCATGGAGGTTCTGGCCCACCAAGTCTTTTGCCAGGCTCTACCACCTTCCCCCAAAGCTCCACCCCTGCTGGATTTCCCCCAGCTCAGAGCTGCCCATGAAGGGGTCCCCACAGGCACCCACCTGAAAAAAAAAATCCATTTTTTAATATACATACATGGGTTTGTATATCCATAGTAATGCATACATATCAAATGCATACAATTTTCTAGCAATTAGGCATAGACTTCAACAAAAATGGACCAAATATCAATATAAGTATCCATTTGAAGGTGGTGTCTATATGCCACCCATTCAAATTCTGAAAGCATTGTAAGGTCCTCAATCCATTGATTATAGGAGGAGAGTGTTTAGCCTTCCAGCGTTGTAATGTCAGCCTTATAGCTGTCCAAAGGGTGCGGAGAATCCATGTATGCTGACCTTTTGTATAATTTCCATGAATCAGGTAAGTAATTTAAATGAGCGTGTACACTGGTGAATATTAAAGACTGTTCTGGTACAAAATTTATCTGTGCAGTAAGTTCCTCCCCCCCAAAAGCAACTACCGGACATTGCCAAAACATATGTTTAAAAGAAGCATTACCTGTATTGCACCGCCAGCAATTAGCCGAATGAGAAAAGCCCTTATTAAAGAGATGTTGCGGTGTCCAATAGTCATGAAATAAACGTTTTTGCTGAATAAGACACAGCCTAAGATCTATAGATGTGACAGGTAGACACCACAGGGGCGATCCACTGATTAGACATTTTGTGGTGGTGCCCACAGCAGAATCTCAAATTCTCAAATGTGCCCACGGGTCCAAAAAGGTTGGGGACCCCTGATGTACGGGGTGGAGCTTCGGAAGGGAGGGAGCTCCCCTCGGCTTCATCCAGCGCTCGGGGGTGTCCCAGGACGGAATCCTCACCCCTGATCAGTCCGTTCCTCAAGCCAAAGAAGGCCGTTCATCGAAAAGGCAAAAGCAGGAGTGTGCTTGTATGGCATAGAGCTTGAGACGACTCCATCTGCACACAGCCACACCCTGCAGCAGGAGAAGGCAACCCCGCCCTACCTCAGGCCACCTGGGAAGACCTTTATTTATTTCTTACATATATTCATTACATGCCTCATAAAATAAATTCCCCAGGCGTCATGCAGCTCAATTACAAACAATAATAAAAATACCAGAAAATGTTGCCTCACGCTGAGTCAGATTCATCTAGCCCTCGGGTGGCCATGTCCTCTTTTAAAGAAGACAGTCCTCCCTTCGGAGGGTTGCTGTGAGAGAACAGTCCTCTGTTTGAAGGTGTCCTCCGCCTGAAGGTCTGCCCAGTCCAAGGCCACGTTATTGAACAATAATGTATCGTAAGAAGGCAGAGTCCGGGCCTCGAAGTTGCGAAGTGACGCTTAATACCTGGAGAGCAAATTGCGCAGCCAGGCACACGGTCTCCAGGTCACCGTCTTCTGCACTATGGGGAGAGGGACTGTATTTCTATTTAAATTACAATCATTCTTTTCACATTTGCATCCACGCAGATCACAGACAAAGCCTTCCCCTTTGCGGGGAAATGCACTGAATTTGTACTTCTATGGATATCATAGCCATTCTTTACAAACGTGCTTCTATGTGTATACCTTTGAATTTATGTCTATACATCCGATGCAGATCTGTGTCCTCCTTCGTCCTCTTTTTCCTTGCTGGGGGGTGGGGGACACACAGGTGGTGGCCCTACCAGTTTTGTCTACCAAAGGCCAGGCAACCTGGCGCCTTCCAGAAGTTGTTGGACTCCAACTCCCAGCAGGCCAGCAGGCACGGCAAATGGTCGGGCTGATGGGAGTTGTAGTCTGAAAGATCTGGAGGGCGCCAGCTTGCCCACCCCTCATCCGCTCTCACTGGGAGTGGCCTCCAAGGTCTCACACAGAGATCTCCCCCCACCCTACCCCAGTCCTATTACCTGTGGAGTTTTAATGAGAGCTGACCAGTGGAGTCTGGTGGCTCCGATGCAAATCCACTCTGGGTTTCAGCCAGAACCAGTCAGAATTCTAAAGGAGCTATCCAAGGTGCTGAGCCAAATCCCCCAAATAGATTCAGCACCTCAGACAGCTCCTTTAGAGTTCTGACTGGTTCTGGCTGAAACCCAGAGCGGATTTACCACCCTACTGACATTGGAGCCACCAGCCTCCACTGGAGATGACAAAGCATGTAGCTGGGACCTCTGGCATGGAAGCCGTGTGATCTGCCAAAGAACTGTCGCTCCTCTCTTACACCTAACCTGGCCTGGAGGAAAACACCTGCCTGGCACCAGAGACGTCCATCAGACTTCTTCAGCCAGACCCTCAGCCGAAACAAAAGCCTTTCTAAACCTGGCACCTTCCCAAGGGAACTGCTGGTGTGCCCAAGGAAGTGGGAAGAGATGGTCAGCCATTGGAGCAGGGGTGCAGAACCTGCGGCCCACGGGCCAAATCGGGCCCACCTGAAGTCCCAATCCAGCCCTCCAGATGGCCATGCCCTCTTCCCCTGGCCCCACCCAGCCCCTTTCCCCCAGCCACCAAACGCTGGGTAGTTTCTCTGCTTCTGCACAGTTCTTCCCCTGCTCCCATTCTATAGCGCTGAAATGCCTCTCCTAAGGCTCAGTGAGATAGCATTTTTTTGTATTTTTGGCCTCAACCCTTTTGCCTTTGTGCCCTGCCCACCACTGGAATGCGGCCCCCAAGAGCTTCTCTGAAATGGAATTTGGCTGTCGGGCTGAAAGAGGTTCAATACCCCTGCGCTACAGCATACAATTTGGTCAGTCTCCCCCCAGACCCCCTCCTCGTCATCAGCTTTCCATGCCAGGCCAAATAACAGCAACGCCAAATAACAGCAAAGCTGTTTGCTGCTTTGTGTGTCTGTATGTGGGGTGGGTGGTGCTGGTGGAAGTGGGGAACTATGGCTTGAGGAAAGAGCAAGAGAGGAAAGGGTTAAACGCCCTCTTCCCAGAATCCCACATTCCTGGTCTCCCAAGCATCCCCATCAGGCTGTTTTAATTCATTTTGCTTTGGTTAATAAAACAAAAAACTGGGAAGGCCCTAAGCGGAGGTCTCCTGCATCACCCCTAGTCTGGTCCTTGAGAAGCGAGGGGTGGGACTAGATGGCCTTCGGGTTTGCATTTTAGCCTAAGTAGGAGCCGATTGGCCCACAGAGCAAAAGCTGACCCCCAAAGGGTAGATAAGAGTCCAAAGTAAGTGTGTGTGTGTGAGAGAGAGAGAGAGAGAGAGAGAGGGAGGGAGGAGGGAGAGGCAGGGGTGTAGAATATTTCCAGGAGTAGCAGTCCTGCATCCAGAAAGGTTCACCATAGATGATGCTCTTAGGAAACGCCCAAGAACTCATCCTGCCTCTATTTCATTGCATCCAAAATAGTTCCCCATTGCAATGTATATATTATACGATATACTGTCAAAACAGGGACACTATAAGCAATCATCTCGTATTTATTACAAGCAGACAGAATTCTAATTATGCCAATTCATGTCGCCAAACACCTCCTCTAAACGGGCCTGGAAATGAAGGGATTGGTTTGTACTAGTAATTATGGTTTACCATTAAATTACCTCTCCCCCCACCTCTCCCCCCGCTGTTTCGTCCAGGTTAAATTGGCCATGGCTGGGTTTATATTTATATTTATCCGACTAAAAGCACGCAATCCAAACAACAGGAGACCGGGTGGAGCACCGAGCAGGACTGCAATTAAAGTTTGGAAAGCGCTGTGGGTTTTCAGTGGAGTTAATGCTACCAGCTCTCTTTGCAGGTGAACGTTTCAAACATGGGGAGGAAGTCATAACAAAAGAGTGAGAGAGCCTCTGAGCTTGTATAGAGCGCCTTTCCCCTCATTGCTGAATAACCATAGCCTGCTCACACACACACACGCATACCTGAAATAGGGGAAAGAGCTTCAAAGTCTGACGATGCGGCTTTCAGGGAGTCTTGGTAGAAACAGTGCCAGCCCTACCATTAGGCAGAGTGAGGCGATAGCCTCAGCCAGCAGATCTTGGGAAAGTGGCAGCAAGGCGTTGAAGGAAAAACCTGCGAGCCATGCAGCCTGCTCGGTGCCCCCTAAGCTATCCTGCGTCACTATCCAAGACAGATTCATCTGGCAGGCCAGTTGGCTTCCATACGCGGAATAGGAGGGGGTGCCATCTTGATCTTCACTTCAAGCAGCAAAATATCTTTGGGCAGCCCTGGGTAGGAACCAGGGACATCTCCTGTAAACTGAGTCAGACCGCTGATTGGTCCATCTCGCTCAGTATTGTCTACCCTTTTAGCCGAAGGGCCAAATTCCTTTTTGGAGAAGCTCTTGGGAGCCACATTCCAGTGGTGGGTGGGGCTGAATGCAAAAGGGGGTGGAGCCAAAGGGTCAGGGCCAAGCTACCATAGCTTAGAGCTCTTGCGGCCGGTAACTAAGCCCAAGGAGAGGTGCGTCAGCCTTGCACAGTGGAGGAAAATCTGCACCAAGGATGGAAAACCACCCAACGCTCAATAGCTGGGGAGGAAGGGGGGGAGCCAGAGGAAGGGGGCATGGCCACCTGGGAGAGCCCCAGAGAGACTGTTTGAGGCCCCAGGAGCCCAGGATTCGGCACACAGCTCTCAGGCTCTGCAGCCCTGGTTTACACTGACCAGCAGCAGCTCCCAGGGTTTCAGAGAGGGATCTTAGCCTAATTAGGAGATTGAACGAGGGACCTTTTCCTTGTGCTCCGACACTGAGCTATGACTCAGTGGAGGCTGGTGGCTCCACTGTCAGTGGGGCAGTGAATCTGCTCTGGGTTTCAGTCAGAACCAGTCAGAACTCTAAAGGAGCTATCCAAGGTGTGGAAGCCTGAACCCTGCAGCAGATTTACCACCCCACTGACATCGGAGCCACCAGCCTCCACTGCTGTGACCCCCTCTGATCCCTGGCGTCTCTCTTTTTAGAAATTAATGCTCACAACACAGCTGCTTCGCACAACCTTTCTAGTGTGGCAGGATGCAGGTTACCCAGGGAAGGATGAGAGAATTTCCTCATTTTGCTCTGCACCACCAAATGCACGTGAAGCACAATTCCAAAGAATTGTGCACACAAAAAGAATTGAGAATTTTGCATCCTGGCAAGAGAGACCACACCTTTATTTCACCTGTCCATCATAACTGCTTTTGATTACATTCTTTTTTTGATTTCTACAACTTTGCTACGTCACAGAAACGCTTGTCAGATTGGTATGCTGGTAGTCTCACATGCCGCAGTCTGCTTGGAGTTGTAATTTTCAGATTCTCCAAGGCCCTCCAGTGTCGGGCGCTTTAATGTTTCTCTTCTTAAAGATGGTGTGTTTAAATCACAAATTTCTGCTGAGTTACTTGAGTATTTTAAAATTAATGAGGGTACTGTTGATTATTGCACCATTTATTATTATTATTATTATTATTATTACACCATTTATTATTGTTTATTATTGCCTCTTATTAGAATTAAAACAAAAATAAAAATGCAATAACACCACTGCTTCATGCAACCTTTTTAGTGCGGCAGGATGTAGGTTACAGGGGTAGGGAGGAGAAAATTACCCCCATTTAGCTCTACACCACCAATGCACATAAAGCACTATCCCAAAGCAATAACGAAATGCATCAAGATTCTTTATGTGCAATGCTTTACTTGATGCCCACATATATACCCCTCCTGCACACTGGCAAGACACCACACACACAAAATTCATAATACTATCATACATACAATCACATCGGGATCTGTTTTTTGCAGTGTCCTAGCAATAAACAAAAATGGGCATCAATAAAACTCCCTACCAAAAACAAGGGGGGAAAAGCAGGTTGGATCCCGATTAAGGCACATCAAACTGGGCTACTGGGAGAGGACTTCCCCACCCCCTGCTAGTGACAGCAGCTCCTCCATCACCACTAACACCCCCCATGCGCAAAATGCAGCACAGAGGTACCCAATTTTCAATCCCCCGCTGCAAAACCTACCCCATTCATTATGGGGCCCCAACCCTCTGTGTAACATGTCTGTATGAAATGTTTGACCATCTGCCTGCCTTGATAAGAGCTGGGAGGACTCCTTGAGTTCTAGTGAAGGGAGTAAGGTACAGTGGCTAGAGCAACAACGCTATGTGAGCCTTGCGACCTGGAGGCAGTTGCCATGGGAGGAGGGGGTGGGGACGTGTGCTTTCTGCAGCCCATTTGCGTGCACCTAAATCTGGATCCAACCCATCCTTTTTAAAAGTATGCTGAAGATTCTTTAAATCCTGCCCCCTTGAAAATGAATAGAATGGGATTGGGGATTTGCCATGCCTCCACCCCCTGAAACCTACAAAATACTCTGGCCCAAAACTACTTTAAACTGTTTAAAAACTGCCTAAGCTGCTAGCAGGTTTTAAACCCCTTTAAAAAGTGGGGGGTGACTGGAAGCTTCCACTCCCATGGTACGTGTGCTGTGTCCTCCTGCAAAACACTTTTGGGGGTTCAAAATTGTACCCCAAAAATGGTAACCAAAACAGCCTTTCCAAATTCCCCCACCCCTGCAAATAAGTGGCAAATTCAGGAGGGCCAGTTCAGTTTGGCCCTAACTGGGACCAAGGGTGCTTCCAATACTTGTACTATTAGCCAAAAAGACACTGTGCAACTATTCCATCTTTTCTTCCTAAAGGGAGCAATCTTATGTCTCCCAGACAGCATCTGGGGGACATAGGATATTTCAGTTTCCTGGATCTGAGCTCAGAGACAGGGCTCTGAGCTCAGAGACAGGGAACCACCCCCTGCCCCTCCCAGCCAGCTGTTGTCATGAGCTTGCAAATGCGAATTCGTAGGAGGGGAAAGGGGGCATTCCTGGGGGCAGGGAGGGGAGGAGACTGGGGACGTGAGAATATGAGGTACCTCCCGTTGTCCCCAGCCTCCTTCCCTCACCCTCCCCAAAGCCCCCACTGGACGGGCAAAATTTCCTGTCTAACTCAAATGCAGAGCATGTAGGATACTCATAAGCCTCCAAGTGTGGAGGTTTACGAGTAGCCAGGATGCATCTCGTAGGATTGTGCCCTAACAGAGTTTTGATGGAAAGAAAAAAGATGGCAGGAATGGTGCAAAAAACACAGGAGGGCTACAAATGGAAGACAACATTACCTAGACACACTTCACCTCCCACCCCCGCCCACCCCCCACACCAAAAAATTGTAAACAGTGAGATCAATGGGAATTGAAATGCAAAAAGTATAGCCACTGATAATTATCTTTTTGACAGTGACCACTGACAAAACAGTTGTTGGTGATAACACAGACATCCTTGTGGATTAATAATGCTTGAAGCACAATTATAAAAAAAAAACAACACCTTTGCCTGTATTACTGTGGTTTTATTGTTTTATATAATTTGTATTGTTATATTGTGCGCTCTTTGGTTTTAATTTTTGTGAACTGCTCAGAGAGCTTCAGCTATTGGGCGGTATAGAAATGAAATAAATCATCGTCATCATCTATTCAAGCCAGAGGAGATATAGTTGAAGTTCTCGAAGAATTCAGTCCTTTCAGAATCTGTCTGAGGTTCGTTTGTTCAAGAATGGCCACCTTGAGGTCAGCAACAGAGTGTTCCCTCACCGACATCTGAGTAGTACCACTTCTGACTTGAGATTTATGTGCATTTATTCAGTTGTGCAGAGACTGGCCTGTTTGTGCTATGTAGGGCATTGCTAGGAAATGATGGCATATATCACATTGGAAGATGAACAGGTTATGAACCCTTGATGTTGTGGATGGCATTTTTAAGTCCTGTAATAGTATTGCCAGAGTAGACCATGCAAGGGTGTCTGTGTTATCAGCAACCGCAGTTTTGTGAAGGGCCACCGATAATAAGGTAATTATCACCAGTCTGTACTTTCTGCAGTTCAATTCCCTCTGACCTCACTGGTTGCAAGCCCACCCAACCATGTGTATACATATACTACAGGACAACACTGCATGCATATGATCGAGTGGGCTGCAGCCCATGAAAGCTTATGCCATATTACATTGGTTTGTCTTTAAGATGCCACAGAGCTCTTTGTTGTTTTTGCTGCAACAGAATGACGTGGTTAACCCCCTGGAAATTATTACTTGGAAGTAAGTCCCATTGAACTCAGTGGGGCTTCCTTCTGAGTAGACATGCCTAGGATGGCACCGCCCATTTCAAAAAGGACACAAGAGAGCTGGAAAAGATGCAGAAAAAGGCCATAAAAATGAACAAAATGCTGGAGCCCTCTTTCACCTCCCAGGGAGTCCTTCAGACTGGTGGGGATAGAACAGGAAAGGTACACCCCCTCACACAGAGAGGAGTGCAAAACACACAGAGGCCTCAGTTGCAAAACTGAGGCATGTTTGGGCAATTGGAAAAGAAGGGGGGCAGCAGTGCTGTTCGGTAATTTGGAGTCTGCGTTTCATGGTCTGTGGGGAGGTTCTCATGTGTATTACTTGAGTGGAGGCTGGTGGCTCCAAAATCAGTGGGGTTATGCATTCGCTCTGGATTTAGTCAGAACCAGACAGAACTCCGAAGGAGCTATCCAAGGTGCTGAACCCATTTTGCAGCTAGGGTTCAGCACCTTGGATAGCTCCTTCGGAGTTCTGACTGGCTCTGACTGAAACCCAGAGCGGGTTCACAGCCCCACTGCCATCATTGGTGACTTGACTCACTTCAAAATGTGGTCAACTCCCCCCCCCCGTGCCCCATCTGCTCATCCGGCTGAGTGGGGCCTTTCCCCCAAAGTCCTGCCCTGACGGCACCACGGCCTTGAGACATCTATTTCCTGTCACATGCTTGATGATGCTGAGAGGCCCACGCCGGAGTCCAGGGGCCTGGTGCAAGCATCAGCGGAGACCACAGGTAGGGCTGTGTGCACGCCACACGGTTTAATGCCAACCAGGTGGATGCCCTATTCACCGACCCTTTTAAAAAATGGGGATGAATCAGACCAGGAGAGTCAATGCCTCTCCAGGCTCAGCTTTGCAGGACTTGAGGAAAAGACAGACCCAGAATGACAGAACAGAACCATTTGTGTTATGATAATAAACCTCAAACAAAATAGGCCTTAAATTGGTCAAAATAACTTTTCCAGCCCACACACTGCGGCTTGGAAGGATAAGGGCAACTCCTGAGAGACTGCATCTGGGACCAATGAAATTAATTTGTTGCGGCTTCACTTATCACTTTGTGACACCCAACAAGGCTCTGGCCGAGTACGACACGGTCATGATGATTTCCTGTTGCTATTTCAGCCTGGCTCCAGCCGAACAAGACCAACAACTGCAGCAAGAACAACAAGAACAACAACAAATCAACAACAACAACAAGAAAGGCGGGGGAGACTCCACTAGCTTAGGGCCACCTCAAATGTGTGTTTTTCCATCACAGGTTTGCCCAGGCAGGGCTATGGAGGGAATCTGCATGCAAACCCCTGGACTGGATCCAGATTTATATTTAGGACACAATCCTATGCATGTTTAGACAGAAAAAAAAACATCCTACAACTCCCAGCATCCCTTGAGCCAGCTATGCTGGTTGGGGCATGCTGGAAATTGTAGGACTTTTTTTCCCCTGTCCAAACATGCATAGGATTGCACCCTTCGTGTTTTTAGGTTCTATGTTTAATGTTGTGTTTTAACTGTTTTAGTGTGGCAGTGCGATTTTGTGATGTTTTTATTGGTATTTGTTTTGTTAATAGTGTAAGCTGCTCCATGCTGGTTTTGGAGGAAGGGTGGGGTATAAACAGATCAATCAGTACTTAGAGTTGGCTCCAGATTTACACTGGACCAACAGCGTTGGCATGGGGCGGGCCTCTGCACCCCCTCCTTCCCATGGCAGCTCCTCCAGTCCCCTAAAAGAAATGTAACACAGAGAGTGAGGAGACCTTGCCGAATGGAGTGAGCTGTGGTGTAGGGGAGAGAGGGATCCCACCCACCCTCGAACTGGCAGAACAATCTTTTGTGAGTGGAGCCCTTCCTCTTGAGGAAGGCAGTTCCTGGATCCAACCCTACAAGCAGAGCCATTGAAATCAATGGGCCTTAGGTTAGTCACAATTAAGCCCCACCGATTTCAGTAGCCCTACTCCAAGTATGATGAAATCTGGGTCCAACCTCTTGTGTTGAACATTTGTGGCACCCCAGCGTATATACACTGTGTGTACAGGAGATGAAACAGTAGGTGGGTCCATGTGAATGGGGTGCAGGAAGCACAGGAGGCACCTGCCAGCAGAGAGGTGGTCACTGCCAGCTCCAGGTTTTGGGGGGTCCTTGGCAAGATCCCCTCCATTGGGCCCTTCCCTCAGTGAGTCTGCCTTCTCTCTGCCATTGTCACCTGCTGCTATTGCTGCTCATCCTCTTTCTTTCTGCTTGTTGCCAGGCAGAGAGCCAGCGATCAAGCAAGCCGTGGCATCTTCTCCTCCTCCTCCTCACTACCACTGGAGTCTGGGCCAGAGCAGGAAGCAGCTGAACAAGCAGGCCACAGTGTTGAAAAGGAGGAGCAACGCCAGGGGCCCTTGTCAGTGGGCCCTGCTGGGGTGCGGGCCCTCGCCAGGTGCCCAACCATGCCTACCGTTGGCACCAGCCTGGCAGTAGCCCTCCCCACCCACTGCTGGCATGCAGTCCCTGGCAAGTTTGCAGTCCCTATAGCCAGTTTGGACCTCGGGCAGAAAAAGGTTCACCACCGTCCTAAACAGAAGTAGGAAGACCATCACCTAGAAAGAAAGAAAGAAAGAAAGAAAGAGAGAGAGAGAGAGAGAGAGAGAGAGAAAGAAAGAAAGAAAGAAAGAAAGAAAGAAAGAAAGAACCAAGTGGCAGCACTTTCTCTCCCCTCCCCACTGCTGTTGTCCAATCCAGGTACATAGGAGGTGAAGTCAGGAGGTGCCCTAACCCATACTCTGTTGTGCTGCATTTACTACGAGCCAGATTTATTCCAGGTTTCCTGATGGAGAACTGAGGTTGAGAGAGGGAGAGAAAAAGACCTGGGCAAGGAGACCACCCACTGAGTCCATATGGCAGAGGTGCCAGTTTTGTTTTAGGCGCTGTACAGAATATAGAAGTGGGCAGTGCTCTGTTGAGAGACAGAGAGCTGTCAGACTGGCCTATATATAGTAACCTGACCTGAGCAGTCCAGCCACAGCCTCCTAGTGGAGTTGCCAACATTTTACCAGCCCCTGCTGCTGTGCTTTCCATGGCAGTTTGTACTGCAGAAATTAGCAGCTGTTTGCGCTTATCTCCTTGCAATAAAATACATCACCTGCTGATGTTTGCATTCCGTGCTCCTGTTGAAAGCAGAGGAGAAGGCCAGGACAGTTTCTTTGGGTCATTTGGCAACCCTAGCACATAGCGTTGTTTTGTTTAGAAGATTCAGATCCTGCCTTCCAATCAAACGATCCTCAAAGTGGCTTAGCTTTTAATCTCTCTCTCTCTCTCTCTCTCTCTCTCTCTCTCTCTCTCACACACACACACACACACACACCAGGAGCCCTTAGTCCTCTTAGAATGGGGCCAGAGCATGCTTCTCTTCTGCTCTGCTGTGCCCTTTCTGGCTTGGAGGGAGAAGCAAGATCCCTGCACCTGCTCCTTTTCTGGACAATGCTCCTTCCCTTGCCATGATGTTCCTCCCAGGGGTGCCACCTCCCAGCGGCCCTTCGCCACCTGCCTGATGGCAGAGGCCAGAGTGTGCTTTCCTTCTGCTCTGCAGTCCCAGGGTAGCGTGACAAGAGGACTCTGGAGGGAGAGGAAGGGGAAATCCTGAAAGTGACCATTCTTTCCCCCAGTGTTGTCAGTTTCGTAAGCAACCAGGAGAAAGTGGTAAAAGGAACTGGGATCAGCACTGGTGAAATTGACACGGTTCTCCAACAACATCGTCTTCAGTGGGGACCAGGAAGGGGAGGCAGAGAAGGGAATGTTTAATTCAGAATGCTGGCACTTTATCACTCACCAGTTCATACTGGGATTGCATCGGAGCCTAGCTGCAAGGCTGGATGAGCATTTCGGGAACCAGACCAAGGCAGAGAGAGGCATTTCTTACACCTTGGGATACCTGGGGAATTGTGGAGAGTGGTAATGCACATCAACAGTGGGGAACGTCATTTTCCAAGGGTTGTTCACTGCTGCAGTAGACTCATTGGGTTGGATCCAGATTTAGTCATAGTAAGAGCAGACCCATTGGAATCAATGGGACTTGTTAAGTCCTATTGATTTGGATGGCTTTAAAAGGGGGTTAGACAAATTCCTGGAGAAGGCTATCAATGGCTACTAGTCTTGATGGCTATGTGCTACCTCCAGTACCAGAGGCAGTGAGCCTGTGGACACCAGTTGCTGGGGAACATGGGCGGGAGGGTGGTGCTGCACTGATGTCCTGCTTGTGGGTTCCTGGTAGACAGCTGGTTGGCCACTGTGTGAACAGAATGCTGGACTAGATGAACTCTTGGTCTGATCCAGCAGGGCTCTTGGTATGTTCTTATGATTTCAGTGAGTGTAAGTATGATTAAATTGGGGCCCAACCCATTGACATCAATAGGACTTAAATTAGGCATGACTAATGAGTCTGCTCTGACTAAATCTGGAGCCAGCCCATATCATCTACTACCACCATCATAACCTTGGCTAGTCATCTGTGTGCTTTGTAAAGCCCTTGGACATTCTCCACATCCTGTATCCTACGAGGGGCTTTCAGGGAGGCTGATTTAGTCTGAAATTCATCTTGGCCAACAATACCTCATAGGCTCCATGTTACATTTGGCCTGAGAACTACTGTTTCCATTAATGGTTCCTCAAGAGGCCTGTGTGTGAGGTCTCCCCCAGCCCCAACCATTCCCTCTCCCTAAAAGGCACTTCCAAATGTGTTTTTAGTAGAATCCACATTGCCCCATGGGCCACCCACTACCTCCCCCTCCCCCATGTTCTCCGACATATACTGGCTTCCAATCCAGCTACATCACTCCAATGCAGCCCCTCCTGGGATGGGGAATGCTTTCTAAACCTGCTAACAATTTACACATAGTATCAACATCTCCCTCATCTTCCAGGGAGTAACAGGAAAAAAATGATTGCACACAGTCTACTCTTTCTTACTGTTGTACTCTTCATTCCTGACAAGATACCAGAATGGTTCACGACGGCCCATAAAGATAAATGGATTGGTTCAGGTTTACAGTAGACTGACTGATATCAGCAGGACTTCTGCTAGACAGGAGCTCAGCCCCGTTTATTTCATTGGGTTTGCTCTAATTATGACTCAATCTGGAACTAGGGATGTCACCAGGATATCTGAGCCTTTGGGGGCTCACCAGAGTTCCACAGCATGCCCAGCAAAACTTGCATTTGGGTTTTCCCCTTTTTTAAAAAATTGCGGAAATAGATATTTGCACAAATTGCGGGCAAAATTTGCACAAATTATGCAAATTGCAACCACAATATGCGCAAATGTCTACTTCCGCCAGTAAAATAAAAACATGGAAAATCCGTTAGCTGTGCTGACTTGCTGCAGACTGAGGCAGGACAGCTAGCAGAAGACGAGCAAAAGTCCGGGGTTGGGGGGAGCTGATGAAAGCTCTTTGAGCTCCACCCCTTGGCCAGATCACTCTGACATCCCTATCTGGAACCAACCTCATGCATGTAGATGGAGAAAGTCCCAATCTCAACCAGGCAAGGTCTCCTATGCTGTAATTTTAAGGCTGCAATCCTCTCTGCTGGGGGTATCATGGGTATCATAGGAAGCTGCCTTATACTGGGTCAGACCCTGGGTCCATCTCGCCCAGTACTGTCGACACTGACTGGCAGAGGCTCTCGAGGGTTTCAGGCAGGATTTCTTCCTAGCGCTACCTGGAGAAGCTGGGGATCAAACCTGGAACCTTCTGCATGTAAAGCATGTGCTCTATCACCCTGAGCTATGGCCCCTGCAGAACCTCAGGCTTGGGGGCCAAGTTCAGCCCACCTGGGGTCCCAGTCCAGATGGTCCTCAGATGGCCACACACCCTTCCCCCAACCACCAATTGTTTGGCGGTTTCCCCACTTTTGCACAGATTTCTCCTGCAGATTTAAAAACTTGAAATGCCTCTCCTATGGCGTAATTGCAGTAAGAGCTTTAAGCTAAAACAGGCTGGTATTTTTGGCATTTCGGAGCTGCCCGTTTTGCCTACAACCCTGTTCACCACTGGGATGTGGCCCCTGAGAGGCTTCTCTGGAATGGAATTTGGCCCTTGGGTGGAAAGAAGTTCAACACCCCAGTTCTGTGCCAGCAGATGTGGGGAATCTCTGGCCTATGGGCCAAATATGGACCTTCTGGGCCTCTCAACCTGGGCGGCCAGGCTCTCCCTAAGCCACCCACCCCCCTCGTGTGCCCTGCCCCAGCTTTTTGTTACTTCTTGCTCCATCCCACCCTGTCCCCCAACTACAGAGCTGATGGAGGGAAACTTGCACAAGCAGGGGAAGGAGATTGAGGTGAGAGGGAGAACGGGCCAACTTCTGGCAAAACAAGCCAACAAGCGTGTGGTGTCGGCTGCTTCTTCGTAGGGTGGTCGCACACATCGCCAAAAAAAGGACACCAATTTGCATGTGATAATTTATATGAATGGATGTAACTTTAAAAAGAATAACTAGAACTGAAAGAGAAATACCGGACATCGCCCCATAGTGGGGAGGGAGGACCGGGTGACCTGTGTGCCTACCTGGTCAGTCTGCTGTTCAGGTGCTCACTGCGGATGGGCCATTTCAGGGTCCTTTGGTTCGCTCTTCGTATGGTTCTGTATTTTTATAGCAGACATGGACTGGACAAATAAAGGATGCCTTCAGGTAGAAGATCGTCCTCTGTAATGTAGGACACCTGTCTACCCTACGAATCCTTCATGTTTCTGCTTTGAGACTTGAGGCTACAGACAAAAACCCCTCTTCCACATTAAGGTCTTGGGAACGGTCTGCAAATAGCACAGGCTAGAAAGAGGATGGTCCGACTGGCAGCTGCCTCTTCCCACTCCAAGCTCCCATTTGGAAAGCAAGGAGAAGCTCATCCTCATCTAAAATGGAGCACCACGTATAGCTTGCAGAAATGCTGCACGTTCGCTAGCCAATAATTTAGAACGAATGTTTCCTGTGCGGTATGGATGCCTCCCGGACCACAGGAGCTGAGGTTGTGTGCCTGTGTGGTCGCTAGAGCTTAATTTAAGCAAGGGCCTAGTAGCAATGAAACCTGATTCTAATGTGAGGACTCCGCCCTGGAATGTACTACTAATGTGTGTGTGTGTTTTTAAGAAACAGTATCTCTGAACACACACAGAGTGTTTTGCACAAACCCCTGAGTAATCATGATCAGACTTTACAATCTGAGATTAGAGGGAAGGGAAGGATTCAGCTCCAGAACCCATTTTCAGTGTTAGGGCTTGGCCCTGAGCATGTAATAGTAAAGACAAGAGAACCTCTGAGCATGTACAGAGGATATTTTCCTTAGTAGTGGGTAACAAAACCCAGCTCACATCATACCTCTCAGTTTGTGCAAAAGGGGCTTCCTGACAAATGTGAACCCCTGTACCTCTATTTTTTGCAGTTCCACCTGAAGAAAGAATTGCAGAGACGGTCCCTGGATATTAAAGAAAATGAACCATGGCCAGTCCAGCTCATCTATATTAAGCATCTCCCTGCTTTAAAGCTATAAGTGGGACCTGCAACAAAATGTTGCAGCGCATTGCTCCTGTTCAGGATTCCAGCCAGCCAGCCATGACCATTTCCAAGATATTCCATTCCATTCCCTCTCTCCTCTGGTTTTCTGCATGCTGCCCCCCAGAATGAAACAGGATTGAGCCCTTTGTGGAAATGTACAGGAGGGATGAAGCAACATTTCTAAGCAGAAAGCTCTTCAGTGTTTCATTCCAGTGTTCCCTCCCCACACTGAGAGTTCCCAGGCAGTAGATTTGTCCCAGAATAATTAAGTTAGCCAGGACCTCAAGCCCAGGGGGCAAATTTAGCCCTCATGGTGTCCCAATCTGGGTCTCCAGGGTCTCCAGCCTTCCCCTATCCTCACTCCCTTTCCCCTGTTGGTATGTCTGCTGTGACTTACAGCAGAGTTGCTTTATAGAGAGAAAGTGTGGCAACACAGCATTTAGTCTTGGAGGCAATAAACGCAGGTTAGAGCCAGTTTAAAAGAAGTTCAAATCAGCTTACTTTATTACTGCTTTTATACACATTGTCAGAGAAGTCTAACTCTGTTTAACTACAAGCACCCACCTAAAGGAGAGTGCATAAGTGTAAGTGAGTGAAGGCATGAGATATGGTTACTTGCTTCCTTCAGGGAGCGCATGGTGCTTGTTGCAGAGGCAAGAGGAAGAAGAAGGAAGAAAAAGGGGAGGGAGCAGGAAAAAAGAACTGATCAGACAACAAGGGGGATGAACAAGACAAGCAGCTGTTGATGCAACACATTCTCTATCGCCCCCTAGTGTCTGGAAGCATGCGGAGTTGTTCGTATTATCCAACATCCCCAACCTCTGGTCGTTTGGTATTTTCCTGGCTTTTGTGCAGTCCATCCCCCCCCCCCACACACACACACACATTCCAAAACCTTCTCCTAAGGCCTCTGTCAACTGAATTACAACCCCTTTTGGCTCAATTTTGTGGCTCTACTCTATGCTTTGAGGACACCTCCTAGTAGCACCTCACTCCCAGGACTCAGGAAGGCTTGTCCACATCATCAGGGTTTTGCACAGTAAATGAGTGCTTGGGACTCATTGTGAACATAATGAGTTTTGCAATCAGATCACAAAAATCTGATCGCAAAGCTCATTCTATTGACAACAAGCTCCAAGTGCACACTTGCTGAGGAAATTCCTGGCTAGAGGCTTGAACTTGACAAAGCAGAGTTAACAGCTCTGGGTATTCAGGGGACATGTTTCTTGGGAGCTAATTGTTAGATGATTTTCCTTAAGCCATCTGAACGGCTAGGAAATATCTGAAACGGGGAATCCCCCCCCCCATTAAAGATGATGTAATCTAGAGGGACTGAAATTCTGGGATCCGATCCAGAATCCTTTATTTCTCTTCCGCTATTGGGGAAACACTTAAGTTAATCTTGTGGAGGAGATACTTTCTGGTTTTTATTTATTCTTGTTATACTCAACCTTTCTTCCATCATGGAACTCAAGGGAGCATAACTACATGGTCTCCCATCCAAGCCCTGACCAGAGTTAAGCCAGCTTAGCCTAAGGTGGCTATATCATGTGCCCTCAAACCAAATCCCAGGACCTTTGATTTTGCCTCCAAAACCAAAACATGAGACATTCCCCCATCGTTCCTAAGCCTTGCTTGCATGCTAAAGTGAAACTAATGAACTTGGCCCACTGCGGTGTATTGTTATCGCTTCGTAATCGTTACTCAAGACAGCATCCTCTGTCCTCAGCAACACTTCCCATTTGCGTACTAGAAAACAATTTGTTGACCACAGCGAGGCCTCTTCCCTACTTGTTAACCCACAGGAAGGAATTTATAGTGACTTCTCGTGCCTGCGGCTGGAATCACAGAGGATGTGGGAAGGTTAGGCTGTGTATCAACAACGGGGAAAAAGTTTGGATCCTGTTGTCTTCTCGCAGAAATCTGTTTGAACTCACTGGCTCGGTACACACATGCACACACAGTGTTTTTCCATTGTTTAGGCCGTGCGGTTTGGAAGGAAATGTCTCGCTCTGAATTCTGCTGTAGCTTTCCAGGGAGAAGTGGAACAGGTTACAGGTTCCTCTGTCTGGATCACAAGGCTTTCCCTAAGCAAATGCACAACAGACGCAAAATGAAAAAGCAAGCGCATGCTTTGCTGGGAGGAGACATTCCCATACAGTGGTGTGATCGATGCTCCCACTGCCATTATGTGCCCAGGGTAGGGATGTCGGAGAATTCTGCCACGGATCTCGGTGAGGCCGAATGCCGGTGCATTTGGCCCCCCGAAATCCACGGAATGAAGCCCCCCGCCCCCCACCCCGCGAAAGGTGCATGAAATGGAGCACCTACCTGCTGCCGTTCACGCTGCTTTGCAAATGGCAGCCGCGTCTGCGGCCGCCATTTGCTTCTTCATTATTACCGTGATAGGCTACGTAAATACTTACGTAGCCTATCACGGCTAACGCAGGGACGCCATTTGCGCCCCCATCTTCTGCCGTGATAGGCTACGTAGGTACTTACGTAATATTTACGTAGCCTATCACGGCAAAAAAAAAAAAGGGAACGTAGATGGTGGCTGCTGTAGATGGCGGCCTTTTTTTTTTTTTTTGCTGTGATAGGCTACGTAAATATATACGTAGCCTATCACAGCAAAATACAGGGACGCAAATGGCAGCCACTATGCCATTTGCGCCCCTGTGCAGGCTGCCCAGCGGCCAGATGTCCGTCTGCGGGTGGCCCCGGCCGGCAGCTCCGCGGAGTCACTGCGGAGCGGAGCCGGCCGGGGAGAATTTCGGGGAGAGGGACAGAGCACCTCCCCCCCACCGCGAATGTCACCCTTTGAAAAAGTAAGTGACTTTCATACATCCCTAGCCCAGGGTGCAGCTTGTCAGGGTGGACACTGAGCCCATAGAATCCCAGAGTAGTTCTGATTCTGAGGAAGAGCAGTCGCTCCTGGGAGAGGAGTGTGCTCCTCTTTCCCAGGACCAACAGCTGACGGAGATTCCTCCCACCAGCATTCCTAGTTTAGTTAGCAGTCCAGGGAGTGACCAAGCACAGATAGCAGACTTAGTGGATGTGCGACGCAGACACAGAGAGCAGCGCCAGATGGAGGGTGCAGAAAGGAGGCGAAGTGCCAGGTTGGCGCGCAAAGAACGGCTGTGCCCAGAGGCTCCAAGGGAAAAGGGGAGGGACTCTCCCTAGTCCTTAAGTTCAGGGGTCTGCCAGTAATTCCCTTTCAAATGGGGACCAACTGTTCCAACTTAGGGCATAGGTACTGTGCTGCTCAGATCTAGTTGCAATCGGTATAGTTGTTAAGTTGTAAAAGAAGAATAAAGCTTTGAAAGGAATTCCTTTGTCTGTGTCTGTACTTGGCTACTGGTTTAGACTGAGAGAGACCTCCAAGGAGCCCTCGACACAGCTATAGGGTTGGATCCAGATTTACACTGGATCAGCTGCACTGGTGGAAGTGGATGTCCCTTCCCATGGCACCCCCTCCCGCCCCCTGAAAACGCTACCCCAAAAGTCAGGAGACTCTGCTGAATGGGGTGAGCAGTGGGGTGGGGTGAGTGGGGATCCCCCCCAACTCTGGCAGAATAATTTCCACAAGCAAAATCTTTTTGCAGAAGGCTCCTTCCTCTTGTGGAAGGCAAATCCTGGATCCATGGGGAGGAGTGGGGGACAATTCCTCAGAATGGAAGGCCCAGTGGTGCAACTAGGGCTGGTCCTCAGGGCTGAATCCCAGGGTCTTGCAGCCCAGGGAGACCCAAGTGACAAACCAGGGAATGGCAAGTGATGGGGATGGCAGCAAACAGAGCTGGCATGAGCACCTGGGCTGTCATGGGCATGCCAGGGGGCACCAGGGCTGACGCTGGGTGACATATCAATCAATCAAAGCTTTTATTGTTTCAACCAGAGGTTACAACAAGCGAAATAATAACAAAGATAAAACATACATAAAAGAAATCAAACAAATCATATTAATTTTTAATCTCCTGCAAGGTCATAAAATTAGCTCTATACAATTGGGCTGTGAGAGCAAAATTGGCCAATGCCAGTAAGACTGTCTTTCTTTTGGAAGTAAACAAAAAGTGTATTCTATCTAAATCGGACCAGCTGGACTTTTTTTCAAGAAAACAATGCAAATATTAAGAATGAATTTGGGAATAAATAGGGCAGTAGAATAAGTAATGAGGCAGATCTTCCACTTTGCCAGTACGGCAGGGGCAGAGTCTCGAGGCATAGGGAGTCTTGTTAAAACGCCCTTCTAAAACTGGTGTTTTCATTTGCTCCATCTTCAATCGTGTGAGAGTGGATCTAAGAGAAGGGTTTGTAATTAAAGTCAAGATAGTGTTCACATTCAAATTCAAGCTTGGTCTTTGCAAACCAAGGTGCTATCTTATTACTAGACACTGAACAGAGATCCGTTTGGATAGAAACACTGTAAACCCTCTCCTTAAAAATCTCTTTGCTATGGGCAACATTCAAAGTGGTAAAATATTTAAAGGAAAAACCATAATAATGAATGTAATAAATTAATTTCTGAAACCAGGATAATGTGTTTGATGGGTTAACTCTCATTTGTTCTAAAAGGCACAGTTTAGGAAATCTAGTTGAAGGAGAGAAAAAAATCTTGAGCCAATAATTAAAGGCCCTGATGACCATGATAGATTTAACTGGTATAACACCAGTTTCTGAACGTAAAAATGAAGCAGGAATACACCTTGTCAAACCTAGAATTGTTCTCAGCAATTTGTTTTGAAACATTTCCATATTATAGGAAGACTTCAAAGCCCATAACTCTCCTCCATATACAAACTGAGGGATAAGTTTTGATTTCAACAAAATTAACATTGGGTGGATTTGGTAACCTCCCCTTGTATGCCAAAACTTCAGTAAACCGTTTAGTTGTTGGTTTGTCTTTAATTTCAAGGATTTGAAATGAGCGTCCCAGCCTCCTGAAGCTGAGAAAAGAACACCCAGATAGCGATAAGAGGATACTTGCTCAATAGGGTGGGTGTTTATTCTCCATTTGTGCAATGGGGATGTCCAAAGACCATGACTTTGGTTTTCTCATAATTTATACATAGTAGGTTTTTATGGGAATATTCAGCCAATGCTGATAGTAATCTCCTTTAACCTATCTGAGTATATGAAATGAGAATCAGATCATCAGCATAAAGAAGAAAGGACAATTTTCTTTCTTCTAACTTTACTGGGAAATAGAAATCACCAGTCAAATCAAAAGCTGTATCATTTATGAATAGACTGAAGAGAAGAGGGGCCAGGACAGACCCCTGTTTAACTCCTCGAGATACTGCAGTATTATCTGTTATGTGTCCAGCAGTAGAAAATCTCACCTAAATGTTTAAGTTTTCATGCAACAGTTGTAATAGAATCAAGAGACGTCGATCTAAATTTAAGTCTGCCAGTTTTGCCCATAACCTGTTCCTATTAATTGAGTCAAAAGCTGCTTTGAAATCAACAAATGCCACATACAATTTTGATTTTTTTAGATTTTTGTACTTATTAAGCAGGCGGTCTAGTACAAAAACAAGGGTCCATTGTTGAATAACCCACTCGAAAACCAGCTTGTTCTTCTATAACGATGTTATTTATGAAGGCCCAATCCTCCAGTTTGTTCAGCAGGTGTCTAGCATATAATTTGGCTGCAATATCGATAAGACTAATTGGCCTATAATTTGAAGGGAGATTATGGTCTCCTTTTTTGAAGATCGGAATTACAATAGAAGTATTCCAACCCTTTGGGAATTCCCCAAGTAGGTTTATATGATCGAACAATTTGGCCAAACTAGGCAGCCACCACTTGATGTGATGTTTGATTACCTCTGCTGGGACATAGTCTTCTCCTGGGGCTTTTTTAGCTGGCGTCATATTAATTAATAACTCTATCTCTTTATGGTATATGGGAGGCCATGTAGGGATGTCATAGAATTCCGCCACGGATCTCGGTGAGGCCAAATGCCAGTGCATTCGGCCCCCCGAACTCCGTGGCGGAACGGCCTGCCACCCCCCCCCCCGCAGATCCCCCCCGGGACGAGACTTACCTGGGGCGGATGTTCCGGACGGTAGCGGCTCCAGCGGCAGCTTCGGCAGCGGTGGCAGCTGGTCTTCCGAACGGCTGCCGCCGCTGCCACCATTTGCAGTCTGTTTCCCCTCCCCCCCCCATTCGTGATAGGCTACGTAAAGACTTACATAGCCTATCACGTCCGGGTTTTAAAAAAAAAAAACGCGTATGCAAATGGCGGCGGCTATGGCTGCCGCCATTTGCGTTCCTTATTTTTGGCTGTCTTACTCTACGTAAATATTTACATAGACTAAGAGGGTGAAAATAAAGGGGAACACAAATAGCACCCGCTACACTCTTTGCGTTCCCCCTTATTTTTGCCGTCTTAGTTTACGTAAATATTTATGTAAACTAAGACGGCCAAAAATAAGGAACGTAAATGGCGGCGGCCGTAGCCACTGCCATTTGTGTACGCGTTTTTGTTTTTTCTTTAACCCAGACGTGATAGGTTACGTAAGTCTTTACGTAGCCTATCATGGCTGAATACAGGGACGCAAACGGTGGCGGCTATGGCAGCCGCCATTTGCGTCCCTGCTAGCCAGCGGCCGGATGTCCGGCTGCTGGCGGAGCCGGCCGGCGACTTCGCGGAATCCCTGTGGAGCGGAGCCGGCCGGCCAGGATTCCGGGAGGAGGCGCGGAGCGACTCCCCCCCCAGCCAGGATTCCGGGGGGAGGGACGGTGCGCTTCCCCCCCCAGTGGAACCCGGCGGAGCCAGGTAAGCGGGGTTTCATACACCCCTAGGGCCATGGATATCTGTGGATTTACATTTGATATCTGTGGATTTACATTTGATATATCACCATTTAAGCTGTTGTTTACGATCTTCCAAAAGGCTGACATATCTTTTGTCTTCAAAGCAGTATCCAAGCTATGCCAGAGATGTCTTTGAAATGGCTGGTTGACATAGACAGGGATGGACAAATCTGTCCAATTCTCTTTCTCCCGCATTTGAGGGTTTAAAAAAAAATCTCAAGTTCTTTCCATTCCATATATGAAGAAAATTGTGAATTTTGTTCATTCTTGTCAAAAATGAACCAACATTTGCACCCATCTGCACTGACCAACTTCAGTATGTACAGTTATTCCCAGCATGGAGAGGACCATGTTAAACCTGCCTGCCATGTAGCTATTAAAGATGAGGAGCCCATCCAAAAAAAGAGGTGGCAACCCTAATTCAGGACCGCAAACATGGTTGAATACATGGCTGAATAATTCAGCACCGCAAACATGGTTGCATATCTGTCAGTTTCACTCTCTCACCTATTTAAATTTTTTAAATATCAAGTTCTTTCCATCAAGTTTATGAAGAAATTTGTGGATTTGAGCAAGTTCTTCTTAAAAACAAACAAAGAAAGAAAGAAATGACATTCTCACCAGTCTCTAATGCAGCATCCTTTCTTTCTCCTTCTTCTTATTTTTTAAATTATAGTCAGGCTGGGCATGGGCATGGTTAAAGATGCCCATTTTATTTTCTTGACTTTAGAAAAGACTATCTCTTCTACAACAAAATGGTGTTTATTCAGAATCCAAAGGGGTTGTTCCCTGCTTGGTTAATTTAAAGAACAAAGACAGTTACTGCAACACAAGTTGCAGCATGGAGCTCTGCTGTTCGGGATTCCAGCTACTCCATCCCATCTCCCCTCCCGCAACAGTCAGTCCGCATTCCGCGGATAGCGGGCGAGCGCAGTCCTCACTGGCCTGTTCTGGCGGGCTTGCTCCCCCACCCCCGCCCTTTGGGTTTCTTTCTAAAAATAAAAATATTGCACTCCTGCAGTCCTTCCAGGTCCCCCATGCCTGCTGATAGCTTCCATCTTGAGCCTTGGTAGTATCGTTTTGGCTACATACGCAACGACACTCACAGCCTGAACATTGGAAATAAGGGGACTGTTGACTAAATATTTGGCGTCAGCTGTCAAATGTTGCCAGATTCTGACTGCTGCTGTTAAAATGCTAAAGCTAAATATAAAATATATTCACATATCTAGAGAATATTCACCAGCAGTTTGCAGAGGGGAATTTTGAGGTGTTGTGTGTGCGAGAGCGTGTGGAGTAAATAGGTTTCATCTCTATTCCCAGCCTTTCTGCCTCTTTCTAGGTCCTGAACGTCTCCCAGCCAAATCTCCGAATTGGCCAGCAGCTCTAAAACATCCTCATTCACAAACTTCTAGAAACTTCTGAATGGCTCACACTTCATTCTAGCCCACTTGTTCCCATTTCTCTTGCCTTTTATTCTTTGATGCTGACTTCAACACGCTCCAGCTGCTAGTCTTGGGCTTGTACACAGGTGACCCAGACTCTGAGCTTTTATTTTAATACAGAAAGTAAGTTTCTCACCCTCACAACTACAGAAAAGGGAGGAGGGGAAGTAATACTTGACCTATCGCACTAATTTAGTATAGGGTCATCATCATTCTCAAACTAAGGGACTGATTTCTAGCTGTTAACCAATAAATCTGTAAGATTCATTTGGGCCCTGTGAGTAAAGCTTCTAGGCCTCATGGAAAGCTTTAAAAAGTGAAAGGAGTGGTTGGAAGCCATGCCCTCTGAAACGCAGGTCCGTCTCCTGCCAATCCTAGATCCAGGGAAGCTGCTCATTCAACAAAGACGTTGAGGCATTCTGTGCATGTTCAGGGGTACTCTGGTGTTGCTTTGCATGAATGAAGCTGTGGCTGGAACTCCCTGTATTGAGGCTTCCTGGCACTTGTCCCAACTTCACCACAAGTCGGTCCTTGACGCTGCCTCCCACCAACCACACAGACAGATGCCTGGTTTATTTCGCAGCTGCCATGTGTTTACAGAAAAGCAGAGGCCGCACAGCTGCCAAAGTCGATGGAGAAAATGTGTCCCAAGAGCAGAGGATAATGGCAGGAATGCTAGGCAGGAAAAGCAGTGCACACTTTTACTTGGTCTTGATCAGGAAGAAAGCCAGAAGGCCAAATCTTGCACCAGAGAAGGAATAGGACGTACAGACAATTCCTGCTTTCTAAGAACTGAGACATACACACAAGTCCCAGCATCCAAATCCAGCACACTTTCTAGGCCGTGGCAACAGAGGGAGGGGGAGGTGTGGAGGTGGGGTTAGGCGTAAGGTGACAGCACCCGCTAGTTAATTCAGCAGGCACCAGCATACAACATGTGTGGGAACGGCCACCTCAGCACATGGCAGGAAGTGACAGACCATTGTCCACAAATGTGTGGTTCGTGGTGTGGCCACACAGAACATTGATCAAATGTGCATACGAAACCAGCCTCAGTGGTCAGAGAAGGCCCTCTTACAGGCCCTCTCTCTTTTCTTACTGACCTCATGTCCAGCACCGGCAGGGACAACATGTGCTGCAGTCGTAGAACCTGGCCAAATCCTGTTGTGAGGCTCAGGGGGAGGGGCAGGCTCCAGGTCTGGGCGGGCCCTTGGGCAAGACACCCTCAATGGGGCCCCTCCCTCAGTGCATCTACCTTCTCACCACCACTGTCACCCTCCAACATATGAAAGACGAAAATAGGGACATCCTTGTAATACCGCACTTCTCATAACCAACAATCACTCCCTCAGCTCTCTACTCCAGCCTTCCCCAACCTGGTGCTCTTCAGATGTGTTGGACTACAGCTCCCATCATCCCCAGGCAGCATAAGCAATGTTGGCCATGTGATGATGGGACCTGCAGTCCAACACCGCTGGAGGGCACCAGGTTGGGGAAGGCTGTTCTGTTCCATCTTCTGTATGCCCCTGCTGTATTCATTTCATTTACTCACCTGTCTTTACTCGCCTGTCTTTACTCACTTGTCTTTACTCGCTTGTCTTAGCACCAAACTATACACTATATTAAATGGCTCATATGTAAGATGTCTAGTTAAAAACAGCAAGTGAGGGGGGACGCATCTACACAGCAGTATGTCGGGAAGGGCACTTTCCTCTTTAACAAGAGAATGAAGAAAACAAAGCACAGCCTGCTTCAGCTGAACCATCCCCTCTGCTCCTGTCCACATCCCCAGTATGACCAAATGAATTAACACCAGGTGCCCTGTCAGAAGGATTCATTCTGAGTCTTGATATTGTTTGATTGTGATTTGCATTCATGTCTTTTGATTTGACTTGTAAGCTGCCTCAGAAGGCTTGCCATCCTCACAGACAGGGTATACATGAGAGAGGGCCTTTTCAGTGATGGCACCCAGACTCTGGAACTACTTTATCACTAAAAATAAAGACCCATCTAGCTCCCTTTCCCCGGCAGGTAAAAACCATTTGTATTTCAAGCGCTGGTTTTGGCCCATTTCTGCCAATTTGCTTTCACCTATCCACAGACTTGTGGGATCAAAAACTACAGGAGCAATGCAAGAGGACTGCAGACACTGTGGGACAGCGCAGAGTATGCCCATCAGATCTCATCAGAAGGAACCCAACACTCATCCTACATACAGCCGAACTGTAAATTTGCACATAGGCACAACCATAGCCAGTTTCATCATCCCAAGATATCTAGACTGATGTAAAACACTCATCTCCAAGTGGACTGTGAAGAGGTCCAGAAAATAATCTCTTCAAACTGAGTGAATGGGCAACAAAATGTTCCACATGACTAAGTGTAAAGTAAATAAATAAGGGTGCAATCTTATGCATGTTTAGACAGAAAAAAGTCCTGCAACTCCCTGTTGGATAATAAAAACAACTCTGCATGCTTCCAAACACTAGGGGGAGATAGAGAATGTCCTGTAGCTTGGTCAGTTCCTATTTCCTGCTCCCTCCCTTTCCTCTTCCTTCTTCCTCTTGCCTCTGGAGCAAGCAGCGTGTGCTCTCTTGGGAAACTTACACTCATGTACTCAGCTTTAGGGGATGCTTGTAATTAGTGTTAGATATCTTCTAGGATGATGTGTATAAAAGCACTGATAAAGGAAGTTGATTTGAACTTCTTTTAAACTGGCTCTAGCCTGCATTTATTGCCTCCAATATTAAATGCTGTGTTGCCATACCTTTTCTGTATAAAGCAACTCTGCTGTAAGTCACACCAGACTTTCCAACGCTCCCAGCATTCCCCAGCCAGCCCCCCTGGCTGGGGAAATGCTGGGAGTAGAAGGAATTTCTGTCTAAACATGCAAAGGCTTGTGTCCTGAAATAAATGAATGAATGAATGCTAATTTCATATATACACTGATGGGGTCTGAACTCGCAGTGACTAAACAGGAAAGAGAACTTTGGGGTCATGGTGGATAGTTCAATGGAAATAACCTGGTGTACGGCAGCTGTGAAAAAGTCAATTCCCTCTTTGGGGCAGAGGATAAGATGGCTTGGATCATAATCCTTTTATACAGAACTATGTTGCAGCTGCATTTGGAATACTGTATACCAGCTTTCCCCAACCTGGCGCCCTCCAAGATGTGTTGGACTACAACTCCCGTCATGTTGGCTTGAGGTGATGGGAGTTATAGTTCAACACATCTAGAGGGCCCCAAGTTTGGAAAGTCCGGGCTAAGGCTCTGGGGACTTTTTCTTGGGGGGGGGGGAGCAACCAAAATGGGGGACCCAGTAAAGAGATTTGTAAAATTATCCACCATGTGGAGAGGTAGTTTTTTCCCACTCTTGTAACTCTCAGAGGGGAAAAAAATGAAATGAACTGGCGGTTAGATTTAGAAGAGACAAAAGAAAGTACTTCTTTGCACAATGCCTAATAGATTTATGGAATTCGTGGCTGAAAGATGTCACGGCAGCCACCAGCGATTAGACAAACTCTTGGAAGACAATTCTATGCTTGTTAGACATGACAGCCATAGGAAAAGTCCAGGTTCAGAGGTAATAATATCACTTTTTCATATCAATTGATGGGGAATCATCATGTGTGGGGGGGTGCTATTCATGCTCTGTTTGTGAACTTCCCTGGGCCTGGGGCATCTGGCCGGCCATTGCGGAACGCAGGCAGCCTAGTCCAGCAGGGCCCTTCTTGCATTCTTACGTTCACTTTCCTGGCCCCCAAATCCCTTCCCCCCAAACACACACCTCGCCAGAGCAGAAGTAAGAGGAGAGGAAGCCAACCTTAAGTCCCTACAAATAGCTTCACCCCTCAAAATGAGGGTGTAATTATCTCAAATTGGAGACTTATTTCAGGCTTAAGGAGGTTAGAGAAAAAAATAAACCACGAAAGCCCAGGCTTTTTTCTGCATGCCTGGATTATTACACGCGAGAGTGGAATGGATTCTGTGTGTGTGTTTTATAGCAGAGGGGAGGAAGGAAGCCGAGAAGCGGAAGGAAGGGAAGGAGGAAGAATGAGATTAGATACAAATAGTCTTGCAGGAGCCAGGCTGTCCCAAGGCCGTTCCCGCAGGGAAAGTGTTCTGCACAGAAAGAGTCCCGAACGAAGGATGACCTCATTGTGTATTTGTCTGGCCAGGCGTGTGAGCTGTTTTCTTAAGCCATGGAAATAACCTCACTCCTCGAGCACTGCAAAAATTGGCAGAGCGATAAAGGTACACACTGTTTAACTTGGGGGTTCGATAACCCACCATGTAAACAAAACTGGCTGGCCCCTGCTTGTCGGGAGATGGTTGGAAAGGACATGGGTGGACTGATTTAGCTGGGAAATGCTTCGAGAGAGAGAGGGAGAGACATGGCTGCTTATGCCAGCAGCTTGCATGAGAGAGCCCTGAGACGGGAGGGGGTGTCCTATATGTCTCCCCACCAGCAAGGCAGGCGTCAAGGGTAGGCATGGTTGGGCGCTTGCTGAGGCCAAATCCCACCAGGGGTCCACGGAGAAGGATCCACCCTGCTGCATTAAGAGAACAGTTGAGATACCAGCACCTGCGTGTGGAAACTGCATTCAGTGGTGAGGGTGACCACTTGCGCATTGCCAAAAGAGAGTGTGCCCCCCAGTAAACCATTTGGAAATCCAGGATTTTCGTCTTGCTGGTTCTGTGGTTGTCTGTGTCTACTCAAGAACAAAAGGTGGCGGCAAAGACAGATCCATTCATGATTGTTCTAACTCAGATCTTATTTCATACCCCCCAAAAGTGATCCCCCCTCCGAGTTTGCAAACATTAGAAAAATTACCATTCCAATGCCAGTGCTGATAAAATCCATTATAATTATACCCATATTGTGGGGGTGGGTGGGGGTGGCTGTGGTTCAAAGAGTGTAGGTTATGCCAGCCCTGCAAAGTAGTTCAATGTTGTTATACTCATTTTGCTGGAGGAGGGGCCAGGAGAAGTTAGAGTAGTATACAACAACCCTGCAGTGAGGTCCAGTGTTGTTATCCAGTCTCCTGGTGTATTGGGGTGGGGGTGGGGGAATGGATGGAAAGCAGTGTGTGTGAGGGGGGGGAGCGTTATGAAGTTTGTGTTGCTGGTTGTATGGTCGTCTGTGTCTACCCAAGAACAAACGGTGGCAGCAAAGACAGACCCGTTCTAACTGGTCTTATTTCATACCTCCCCAATAGCAGCAGCAGTGCAATTAATTAAGAGCTGGAGGGGTGAAGAGAGCCAGAGAAAGAACTGAGGGTGGCAACATGTCATCTCAGCACCAGCTCTGCCTGCTGATGGACAGCAGATCTATTCACTGAGAAACAATGGAGGGTTAGTAATGGTATACAAATTTCTCAGAGGCCAGGTCTACCTGCCCAGTAGACCTAATGCCCAGGTCTGTCTGCTGCTGTCACCAGATCTACCAGAAACAGCAGACCTATTTTTTCACACTAGTTATGCATATATATACTCCCCCCACCCTCCCCTGCAACCTGGACTCCCATGTGGACTCCCATAATATGCATAGCCTGAGCTGGACCATTTCTTGCTATGGATTCAGGTGGATCTTAATCCACTAACTGGACGGGGGGAAATCAGAGCTTGCCTTCTGCTTAGATGAAATAACATTTTATATAGCACTTTACAATGCGATCCTATGCATGTTTATAAGAAATAAATCCCATTGAGTTGAGTGGGGCTTAATATCAGGTAAGTAAGTGTCCAAAGGACTGCAACCTTGGAGAGTTCCTAGTGCTACATATACATTATCTTGTTGTAACCTATACAAGAACCCTGTAAAGTAGGTCAGTATTATCATTCCTGCTATAGTGGATGGGCAGCTGGAAAAAAAAATGGCTTATTTTGATTACGCTACCTTGTGAGGTGAAATTTAAAACAAGGACTTCATGATTAACTTAGTCATTTCACTACATGTTATCTCACTAGGAAGCACAATCCTATGCATGTTCAGAAAGGAAAAAAAGGCCTACAACTCCCAGCATGCCCCAGCAAGCATGGCTGCCTGGGGGATGCTGGGAGCTGAAGGACTTTTGTCTGTCTAAACATGCATAGGATTGCGCCCTAAACAAGTTAGCCATGATTCAAGACCCATTAATTTAAATGAGGCTGAACAGCTTAATCCTATGCCTACTCTTAAGAAACCCCCACTGATTTCGATGGGACTTACTTTCAGGTAAGTGTATATAGGATTTGTTGGGATTTGGGCCTGCTCCGTTTACCTTTATCCTGCTCCTTTTTGCCTTCAACTCCACCCACCGCTGCAGTCTGGCCCCTGAAAGCTTCTCCAAAATTGAATTTGGCCCTGAAAGAGGTTCAACACTCATGCCCTAAGGCTCCTGCTCTCTGAAAAGACTCTGCTCATTCTCTCTTGCTGCACCTTGTGACTGGAGAGCCCATTTATGCATCACCAGGAAGGAAGGAAGGAAGGAAGGAAAGGAAGGAAGGAAGGAAGGAAGGAAGGAAGGAAGGAAGGGGACAAAAGTGGATATAGATTTGCACAACATTTCCATGTACTGATTTATATTTATAGAAGGAAATGTAGAAATAATGGCTATAATATAATGGCTATAATATGTTTAATTAATTAGTATTACTATTATTATTAATAATTAATAATTATTATAATATAATAATGGCTATAATATACTGGCTACATCTCACCATAATGGGGAAGATGGTGAGCTGTGTGCCTGCTCAATGCTGCTAAGTATTGATGGGGTACCTTCAAGGGCTCTGTAGCTCTCCCTTTCTATGCTACTTAATGGGGCTGTTCACACAACACACTAACCCACACTCAGTGCTTGAGTGTGGGTTGTTGTTTAACTACAAGTTGTTTGTTAAACTGTGGGTTAGTGTGCTGTCTGAACCCAGGACATTTCCCTCAGGGTAGCTTGTTAACCATGTAGGATGTCTTATTTTTCTCAAACAAGCCACCTTGAGAACCCATGGTTTGTTGTTGGGTTGTTCAGGGTGGATAACAAGCCACCCTGCAGGAAATGTCCTGGGTTCAGACAACTCACTAACCCACAGTTTAACAAACAAGCCACATTCAACCACTGAGTATGGGTTAGCATGTTGTGCACACCTTTAAGATGGACTAGGATGGAACTAGTGCTGTGCCGAAAATTTCTCCCACATTTTTTCAACCATTCTCATTCAATTTGATAGAAAATAAATTGCTTTCGTAAAGGAATTCAAAAGAGGAGAAATTTCAGAGAAATTCTCATGGGTTGGGTTTGGGGTTCTTGTGCTTACCTTACTTATGAGGTGACTGAGGAGTGTGCATGAGTGTCCTGTCAGCCATTGTACAATAATCTCTGGCAGCCTGTAGCCTCCTTGGCTTCCTGCACTTCAGTTAAAGCTGTCCTGAGGAAGCCATCATGAGGCAATTCCTCCCATGGGGCTTTTTCAGTTCAGGAAGTGCAGGTGGCCTGGGAGGCTGCAGAGTGATGGAAGGATGTGTAACAGAGACAGAAAACACACATAGCACCCTCGCCCATCTCGCGGTTATTAGGTAAGCTCAAAAATGCCACCAAAAGAAATTCAAAATTCTGCCTCAGAAAAGTGGAAGACTCAACATAGTTGATGCTGTCACCACCTACAGAAGCAGTGCAATAAACCAAAAAATGCTTAGGGAAAAAAAGAAGAAGCTCTGTCTCTAGTGAGCCCTATCTGTGAGAAACTGCTGGAGAATTTCTCCTCCCCCAGGAGAAATTTGGTGGAATTAACCCCCCAATTTCTCTGCCCACAAATAGGCTGGAGAATATTGAGCGGCCATTTGTGCACAGCTCTAGATGGGGCAGTCCTTCGAAGAGAGCAAGGATGGAGAATGTGTTGGACCACAACTCCCATCAGCCCTAGGCAGCACAGCCAATGATGAGGGATGATGGGATTTGCAGTCTAACAACATCTGGAGGAGAGGCATTGCTAGGCATGGACCCACGGGACCCTGGCCTCAAATCTATTTTGCACGCCCCGGATCCATTCCACAGAGCCTTGAGTGTCCATTGGTGCCAATAAAATATTTTTTTCTCAGCTTAATTGCCATGCAGGGGGCACTTTTCCAGGGGGATTGCAGCCAGGAAGGAAAGGGTTAATTCTCCCCTTCCCACATGCTGCAACACCCCCCAAGCATCTTTCCCTGCATGGCAATTTAGCTTAGAAAAAAATCAATTGGTTTGTGATGCCTCCTGTGAAATTTAAATAAATCCTCATAATCATGCCTAAAGTTGCATATATAGATATAAATTACATATGCAGATTTTTGTCCTATGAGTCTGGGTCCCGAACCTTTTAAGTGCCTAGCAACACCCCTGATCTGGAGGGCCATATGTCCCCCATCCCTGAAATAGAGCATGCCTTCAAATAGAGGGCCATCCTCTGATAGCCCTTCATATAGAGGATTTCCCTCTGCAAAAGTGGACACATGGCCATCCTGTGCCTGGAATTCTGCTGTGATGCCACCTCTCTCTCTCTCTCTCTCCCCCCCCCCTTCAGATTCCTTCTCAAATCCTTTTCCTTAACCCTTGCCTCCCCTCCCCTTGATCTCCATTCCTGGCAGAAATGAAACCAAAGCCCATGTGTTCTGCCTTGCCTGCATTCATCCCTTGTTACTTTGATTTCTTCCACCTCCCTTCCCTCTGTTCTCTGCCCACCATTAAACATTAGATTGTAAGACCCTCAGGGGCAGAGACCTATCATTGATTTGCTTGTGCTGCAAAGCACTAAGTAGACTGATGGTTCTGTATAAGATGATGGTGACTGAGCACAATCCATCCAAATGGCAACCCTGCATGTGTCTTCTCAGAAGTAAGCCACATGGAGTTCCATGGGATTTGCTCCCAGGCAAGTGTGTATAGGGGAATTACAGAGTTCCAACGGACCCTGGAGATCCAGCGCCCTGCTCAGTGCAGGAATCATGCAACTGCTGCATCTTTAGCAGATGGCCATCCAGCCTCTGACAAAGGGGAGCACACCACCTCCCAGGTCAGTCTGTTCCACTGTGGAACAGCTCTTACTGTTATGGAATTTCTCCTAATGTTTAGCTGAAATCTGCTTCCTTGCAATTTCCACCCATTACTTCTAGTTCTGTCCTCTGGCATAAGAGAACAAGGTTGCAGTGTATCTGTGGGTGAGCTCAAGCCAAGGTTCATAGGGACCGGGTCCTTCTTGCTGCCACATGGCAACTTAAGAGTCATGTACAGATTGCTAAATCATACAGTTATAGAGTTCCAGGGGACCTTGGAGCTCATCTAGTCCAGCCCTCTGCTCTGTCCAGGAGTCTTGAAAGCACAGCATCCTTGACAGGTGGCTGTCCAGCCTCCATTTCAATTCCACCAGCAAAGGAGAGCCCATCACATCCTGAGGCAGCCTGTTCCACAGTTGAACATCTCTTACCATTAGGATGTTTCTCTCAGTATTAAGTCCAAATCTGCTTCCCTGCAATTCCCAGCCCTAAAGTCCCACTGATTTCAATGGGAGAGTTAATCACATGCTTTAAGGTGCAATCCTATATGCATCTACTCAGAAGTAAGTCCCACAGAATTCAATGGGGCTTACTCCAAGTTAAGTATATATTTTAGGACTGTCGCCTGCATCTTTCCTCCTGAAATCAACAGGACCAAAAAGTGCTTAATTTTGGCTGGATGATGCCACTGGTGTTAAGGAAAATGTTTTTTCCTGGCTTGGTTTGACTGCTGACAGTGCTGGGTTCGCAGTCACCGTGGCTTAAATGAGCCACATTGCCTTGTGTAAGCTGTGGTATGTGCTGGCATGTACTGAGCACCATTTGGCTAACTGGACGAGGCTTGTTGTGTCATCCGAACCCAGGCAGAATGGCTTGTCTGAGGGGGAAGGAACCCTCAAATAACCCAACAGCAGGCCATGGGTTATTTGAGAGCTGTTTCCCCCTCCAACGAGTCATGCTGCCTGGCTTCAGATGACATGACAACCCGCTTTGTTGTTCAGTCGTGTCCGACTCTTCGTGACCCCATGGACCACAGCACGCCAGGCCTTCCTGTCCTGCGCTCTCTCCCGGAGTGTGTTCAAGTCCATATTCATTGCATCGGTGACGCTATCTAGCCATCTCATCCTCTGCTGTCCCCTTCTCCTTTTGCCTTCACTCTTTCCCAGCATCAGGGTCTTTTCCAGAGAGTTTTCTCTTCGCATTAGGTGGCCAAAATATTTGAGCTTCAGCTTCAGTATCTGTCCTTCCAATGAGCACTCAGGGTTGATTTCCTTTAGGATGGACTGATTTGACCTCCTTGCAGTCCAGGGGACTCGGAAGAGTCTTCTCCAGCACCACAGTTCGAAAGCATCAATTCTTCGGCGCTCAGCCTTCCTTAGAGTCCAGCTCTCACAGCCATACATTACTACTGGGAAAACCATAGCTTTGATTATACCAATCTTTATTGGCAAGGTGATGTCTCTGCTTCTTACTATGCTGTCTAGGTGTGCCATAGCTTTCCTCCCCAGGAGCAAGTGCCTTTTAACTTCATGGCTACAGTAACCGTCTGCGGTGATCTTGGAGCCCAAGAAAGTAAAATCTGTCACTGCTTCCATTTCTTCCCCTTCTATAGGCTAGGAAGTGATGGGGCCAGATGCCATGATCTTAGTTTTTTTAATGTTGAGTTTCAAACCAGCTTTTGCACTCTCCACTTTCACCCTCAACAAGAGGCTCTTTAGATCCTCTTTGCTTTCTGCCATTAGGGGAGTATCGTCTGCATATCTGAGGTTGTTGATAATTCTCCCGGCAATCTTAATTCCGACCTGTGATTCATCCAACCCAGCGTTTCTCATGATGTACTCTGCATATAAGTTAAATAAGCAGGGAGACAATATGCAGCCTTGTCGTACTCCTTTCCCAATTCGGAATCAATCGGTATGACAACCCGCACCTGGGCAGTAATTGGACAAATAGTGCCCGGCCTGCACCGCAGCTTGTTTAAGCCGCAGTGATCATGTGAACAGGTGGATGTCTGTGTTTTACCTTCCCTGTGACTTGGCCCACCTGCTTGGAGCCCACTCAGGGACCACTTGGAGAGACACACTTTTTTTTGCTCCTGATCCCACCCACACTGATGGCACATGGTGATCCATGTGAGTCATGAAAGGCTGAACTGGATCCCACCCTGAAGCCATGAGGTCCGCACTGGATGATTGCCTGGTTCCTTCCAACCTTCTGATCCTGTAATGTTTGTGTTATACTTTAAAAAGAGGTGAGAGGGGGAAGCAGGGGCATTCTACCAGTCCTGCTGAAAGTCTTAATTTTTTTCCTCTTCCCTCACCATTCCTTTTTCCTTATGTGTCGTGTCTTTTTAGATTGTAAGCCTGCAGGCAGGGATGGTCTTGTATCACGGATTATACGGAAGCCTCTCCAGCTGCCCTTTTTATCTGAGGAGCAGGATAAAAATGCTTTAAATCAATAAACAAAACCAACAACAGTCATCTTTTCCGTGGACATGACTTTATTAATTTAATACCTTTAGGAATATAATCTGTATAACTCTGAAACATCAGGCTAAATATCACGGGAGCAGGACCGCCCAGTTTGCTACATTATGAAAAACAAAGAGGAACTAAACAAGTTGCATAAATACTTTTTACAGGGAAATAAATATGCCATTTAAATTCCAGTAAAGACAGCTTTTTTTCATTGCCAAGTCCACCAGGCGGAAACAAAATCCACTGAGGTTGAAGAAAAGGCTACGCATCTTATAAGATGAGCAAAGGATGAGGCAGGAGAAATCTGGAAAGGATGTACTGGGATGCTGAATGTTGTGCTGCTATAATTTGTAGTATGAGAGCATAGAGGCAACCCAGCAGCTTTCCAATCACAGCATATGCTCAAAAACACAGGTACAAAGCAGTGGAGGCTGGGGGCTCCCATGTCACTGGGGCGGTAAATCCATTCCGGGTTTCAGGCATTACCAGTCAGAACTCCAAAGGAGCTACCTAAAGGAACTGTAAAGATGCTTTGCACTTTGGATAGCTCCCTTAGAGTTCTGACTGAAACCCGGAGTGGATTCACCACCCCACCGACATCAGAGCCACCAGCCTCCACTAGTACAAAGTAAAGGAATTTTAAGAGAAGGTATCTTTCTCTATAACCTGTGGCCCCAGTTGTTGTTGTACTCCAGCTCCCATCAGCCCCAGCCAGCATTGCCAGTCGCCAGTGGGGAAGGAGGTTGTAGTCCAACAACACTGGGAGGGCTGCAGGTTCCTGCTCTAAACTTCCCAGCCTTCGCCAACCTTTCTTCAGGTTCTTTCCTGACTGTTGGACTACAACCCCCATCATCCCTAGCCAGCACAGTCCATGGGATTGTGGGAGTCATAGTCCAACACATCTCTGTTTCTGAACAAGTTTAATTTGAGTATGGGGCTTAGCCCCAGACTTTGTTTTCGATGCCAGGTTTTAGTCTTGGAACAAGAAAGGGTTCCTTTCTTGTTTCTGTCCTTTTTTAAAAGACAGAGCCAACAGGCAAGTGCAGAGTGCCTTGGCAGGGTATGTCTACCCATCTCCTGAGAGGGCAAGGCCATTAGGTAAGAGGGCACAACTTCCCAGGCAGCGAAGCCCAGCATCTTTCCACTGACTGTGATTTTTAAGCCGGATTGAGCTTTGCGTAAAAGAGCTTGATAGATGAAAAACAGCAACAACAACCAAAAGTTTGTCTTTGTCCAAGCTTTGTCAAGCTGAGAAGGTGATGGTAGGGGTGTGTGCACTGGGGCATAATAGGAGGCAGCCCCATATAAGGCAAGGGTGAGCTGGAGGGAGATGTCCAGATGTTTTGGACTTCAACTCCCAGAAGTTGGCCAGCATGGCCAATGGTCAGGGATGCTGGGATTTGACATCAAAAACATCTGGAGATCTACTCCCCCCCCGATGTAAGGGAACCCCATACCAAGTGCCTCTACAACTCCCATCACCCCTGACCATTGGCCATGGCTGGGGCAAATGGGAGTTGGAGTTCAACAACATCAGGATGGCCACTGGCCACCCACCCCTTATCTAGACCCATGCACTGTGCACATTTCTCACAACTGAGTAACTCTGCACATCTGGAATTAGGGAAAGGGTGTCCAGTAGATAAGGCAGAGCTGTTGAACCTCTTTCAGCCCGAGGGCCAAATTCAGTTGCTCCCAGGGGCTGGATTCCAGTGGGCAGCAGGGCCAAAAACACCAGCCTACTTTATCTTGAAGCTCCTCCTGCCAGTAACGAAGCCATAGGAGAGGCATTTCCATCTTTTAAAATGGGGAAAGTGTGCCAAAGCTGGGAAGCTACCAAATAATCAACAGGCTGGGGAAGGGGGTGAGGATGCCTAAGGAACTCCAGAGGGCTGGACTGCAAGCCTGGGCGGACTAGATTTGACCTGCAGGACAGAGGTTGAACACCCCTGACAGAGGGCATGACCTCCAATGAGGCTTGAATCCTGGCACTGCTCATTTCAGAAACTCAGGATGAGGGGATCTCATCGTCCCATCTTCTCTTGACCTTAACTCAACTTTTAGTGACTGAAGAACTTCCAGCATGTTCAAAACTCCCTAGGTGAGCTCTAGGGCATCTAGAAGTAAGTCTCCAGTGGACAGCCAGCCTTCCAGAATCAGGTGCCCTCCAGATGTTTTGGATAACAGCTCCCATCATCCCGACCATTGGCCATGCTGCCTGGGGCTGATGGTATTTGCAGTCTAAATATCTGGAGCGCACCATGTTAGGAAGGATGGGATGGCATATTGGTCTTTGTTGGGGGAGAGGTGGATTCAAATCCCACCACAGCCATGAACTTATTGGCTGCCTTTGGAGAAGTCACAGTCCCCAAGGCTGCAATCCTAAACCCATATCCATACTGGAAGCCAACCTTGTCATACTTAGAGAAGACGCACTGAAATCAACAGGATTTTAGTTAGTCACAATTAACTTAAGTGCCATTGATCTCAGTGGGTCTACTTTAACCATGATTAAGTTTGGATTCAACCCATAGAGAAGCTCCATTGAACACACTGAGATTTAGGTCTAAGTAAACATGCCCTGGCTCGCCCTGGCTCCATGCACAAAGTGGGAATATCAATGACTTCCTGCACAAAGATTTTAGAAGGACAAACAAGAGGACAGCACTCCACAACACTGTGAGTGCAATGTGAGAATATATTATTATTATTGTTGTTGTTGTTGTTGTAGCAATTAGACAGCATTCACAGAAAAATGGCTTCTTCCGTTTCTTAAAAGAGAGTTTATAGTTCTCATGGTTCAGGGAACAACTTAAAAAACAGAATGTGGAGGGTTGAAAACATTATAGCTCTGATCCAAACAAAAAGTTAGAAACAGGGAGGAGGAGATGAGAAACCAAAATGAACAAGCCATACTGTACTGAGGTACACCACATCAATAGCATCCTAAAAATAAAAATAAAAAACGGCAATCCTGACAACCAAGGGAGCACCAGATGACTGTATCTGTGCTGAGGCGCCTGTTGATAAACACTATACTTATGAAAGGGGTAACCCCAAGCAGTAGCCTTCTATGCAACTGCTACATCTCCTTTGTGCCCGGAGACCTGTTTTCACACATGGTCATGCCCGAAGCAAATGAATTTGGGTCCCCTTTCAATTACTTCCGTGTTCCCAAAACTTTCCCCACCACCACCAAAACAAAAAACCAAGGACTAGAAACTTGTTTTATCTTTTCCAAGAAAGAAAGAAAGAAAGAAAGAAAGAAAGAAAGAAAGAAAGAAAGAAAGAAAGAAAGAAAGAAAGAAAAGTTGGGATTCCCAGAACTCTAGTAAGAGGACACAAATACTTTTCACCTCTGAAATAACAAGAACAGGCCAGACTTCAAACACCCCCTGACTAAATTAGCTAGCAAAGGCCTTTTGGAGGAGCATCTTGTGGCTTTTTCCACCCTCCTCTGCTTTCGTGTGTGTGTGTGTGTGTGTGTGTGTGTAAAACTGTGTGTACATCCACCATTCACCCATCTTGATATTGTTCTGTTCATTTACTTTGCAACCTGCCACCTACTTTACCTCTCCTAACAGAAACAGAAACCTTTCCAAGGTTCTTCAGCCCCATTTTTTGTTTCTGGATTCAACATGCCCCTGCAAAGTTCACTGTCTATGAATATGTGCACATCATTCAGCTCTGCACAATATGAAAAGAGTTGGAAAACTTCCCACTCCCCGGCCAAAGTAGAGTGCAGTCCAATGGGCCACCAGGAAGAGGAAGCGAAAATGGACCACCTACAACGTGTGTGGACCACCTGTGGCCTTCCAGATGTTGTTGGCCAACAACTCGTATGATCCCTTGCCCTTGGCTATGCTAGCTAGGGCTGATGGGAGTTGTAGGCCAAAACATCTGGAGGGTCACAAGTTGCCCACCCTGGAACTACAGAGAACAAAGCGCACAGCTCAAGCAGCACAGCAAGGGACAATGCATTAATGCGCGACCCATGAAGAAACAAAGCAGCAACAAAGGAGTGCAGCTGAGCACGCGCCCTTAGAGAGATCACATTGTTCTAACTGGATGTGGGTTTGTATTAACAGAGAGAGAGAGAGATGCCCATCCCTTGTCAAACCAAGGAAGGCCAAGAAAGCCTGGAAGACTGTCGTGGCGTGCACAGCCCACGCCCCCCTTCAGCCTTGTCGATGGCACAACCCCCTGCTAACCTCAGAGTAACTCTTCTCTCAGGCTTCCACTCTTTTTTCCCCCCTCCCACCTCTCTCATCCAACTGCCTCAAGGAGAGAGTCTGAGAGCTCTATGGCTGCATCAGCTCTGAACCTCCGGCCGGGGCAAGCTACCGCGGTTGCCTGGCCACCTCTCTCACTCGGTCCCATTTTGATCCAGGTGGTACCATCAAAAAGGGAGGGTGGGTCAGACAGACAAAAAGAAAACCACATCTCTACGCTTCCACATAGGCCCTCGACTACTAGTAAGAGTTCTCCAGCTCCGGCTGCTTGGCCTTACTGCCCCTGGCCCTGGAGAGACGTGGCTTCTTGTTCTTCTGAGGCCGGGCAGTCTCTTTGCTGAAGTCTTTGAGCTGCGAACGATTGTGGTAGCGGGTGTACCGTTTGCATTTGCAAGCGGTGATGGTCCTGATCTTGATAGTCCGAACGTCCTCACCGGGGCAGGCGAGCTGGATGCGCTGGGAGCGGCTGTGGGCTGGGAGGCAGCGGTAATCCAAAGCATTCTGCCGCCACCATTTCCCCTTGCCGATCGAGTTGGGGAGGAGATGGGATGGGAAGCACTGGCCGGAACACACCAGCTCCCGGATGGGCTTGACGCTACGGCACAGGCCGTTGGTGACATGGCGAGTGGAATACACTTCCCGGCAGCTGAACTCCAGTGGTTCTGGAAGGAAGGAAGGGTGTGTTATTTACAGATCAGAGACGTGTGGGATCGGAGCCATCTCGTGCCACGGAAGGCGCCATCGGACTATCTGGGACTTACTTACAGAGCACGTCAACAGTGTATACAGCATCTCTCCATTCAATCAAAGACCTTCCTCACTTGGGATTTTGTTGAAGTTTGACAAGTGGCCTCCACACCACCAGCCAAACACACACACAAACTCATAGCTGAATTAGATATATTTTGTTCAGGTTCTGGTTACTGGGATCAGAACTCCTGTTCAGAGATCAAAGGGCTGGATGCGCCTGATCTTGGAAGCTAAGCAGGGTCGGCCCTGGGTAATACTTGGATGGGAGACTGCCTGGGAATCAGGCTTCCTGCATTGAGCAGGGGGTTGGACTCGATGGTCTTGGAGGCCCCTTCGCACCCTATGATTCTATGATACTCCATTCCATTTACTCATTGAGCCCACTCCTCACTGTTTATAGAGGACAGCTCTCTATTTGAAGAAGCCCTCCATTTGAAGAGCTGTCCAGTTGAAAGAGAAAGACACATCAGAAGGGAGAACAGGGGCCTTGAAGCATATGCACATTTGATGCAAATCCATGTCCCTTTTGTCCTGTTTTGGAGGGATGTGTCAGTGACCACACTGCTAACCAGTGGTGCAGTGGAGCCAAGACTCACAGCAAGGGCACTTTTTTATTGGCAGGGACACCTACGACATCTGCCTCCCCACTCAGAATCCCCTCCGAGTTTAGCTCCAATATATTGTTCCCGATTGTAATGCAAAGTTCCAGGGGGGCGGCTTGCTCTTGAAGGGGCAATGAAGACCTGCTGGCTTTCCAAAAGACCTGCTCCTGCCTCCTGGTGGAGACGAACACTGTTAAAATGGATTTGTTGATATGGCCTGCCTGAAACTTTGGCCTCTCCTGGGGTGGGGGGTGTGACTACAGGGACTGTCCTGAGGAACAGCTGCACTTCAGAATCTACCACTGTACCACAGCTTCCGATACCTGCTCCTCACTGGCAGACAGTTCCCACTCCCAGTCAGCCCTCTTTAGGCCTAGGGCCCTGGGAGCTCGCAGCCCGACCAGGACTAGAGTGCCAATATCTGGGAAGTCCATGGTAGAAAATAGGGAGGGGGCGGTAAGAAACAGTTGCTTCTGCACTAAACGATCCATACATATGCCCAAATACTCCATGAAAACAGTGATGTAGCTTAGGTTGTTCAAGTTGGGAAACAGCTTCCCCCTTTAAAAACAAAATCAGCACGGGGTGACTGGGCAGAGATGTGCAAAGGCAACTTAAAATGCTTCTTAATGATATATTTCCGATGTTCAAAGGCGAGTACTGTTGCGTATATAGCCAGGACAGTGCCAACCTCACACAAGAGGGAGGTATCACAAGAGGGAGGTGTCATCAGCAGCTCTGTTATATGTCCCAACACCAAGACAAGGCCTTTTCCGCAGCATCGCCTTGAATCTGAAACACCCTCCCCAGGGAGGTCAGGTTGGCTCCATCCCTATTGGGTTTTAGACAGGCAGTGAAAACTGTACTGTCTTGGCAGACCTTTGGCTTTTAAAATGGGTTTGGCCTGTTTAAAAGAACATTTTTGTTTGTTTATGTAACTGTACATTGCTTTGAGATCCCTGGCAGGCAGGGAAAAGGATTAATAGTTTAAGTAAATAAACATCAGCACGCTCAGGGAAACCCCAAGATTTCCCGATGTAGAACAAATCTATGGGCATAAAATGCTGACTGACTGTTGCGGGGGGGGGGGGGGGAGAGACAGAAACGGAATGTACTATCCTGGAAAAGGACATGATTGGCTGGAACATCCCACCTTGCAATGTTTTGTTGTAGGTCCAATTCATTTATTTATCAAAGGAAAATGTTTGTGATAATGGAGGAAATGGGGCAGGATTAAGGCCCAGCTGAGGAACATTGCAGATATGGGCTCAAACTCATTTCAGGAAGGTTCATACCTCTGAAATGAGGTAGCAGCTTCCCATGTGACAAAAGCAGGAAGCAGAGTGCTTATCAAAGACAGGTCATGACGGAGCACGCAGACACACTCACTCAAAGAGGGCTGCCCCTTGCGCCACAGAATGGCAGCACACTCGGCCTCAGGCCAGGAATCTTGTGGATCATGGCCCAAGGCCTTTTTGTAACAATGCCAAGAGATGTGTACTAGAAATCATCACAGGTTCTGCCCCTGCTTACCCATCCCTACACTTTCCTTCCCTTACTCTGTTTCCTTCTGTTTTAGATTGTAAGCGCCTGGGGGCAGGGACCTAGGAGACCTGTTCTTTGTAAACTGCCAGGAACATAGATGGTGCTACATATCTATTATTATGTGTTATTCTCTATTATTATGTATTCTTATGGGTTAATTGTCATTTCTCATCATTATCATCATCATTAATATAATTAACAACCACAAATATAATTAAGAGTAGCAGAAAGACAGCGATCGGGATCACTGGATGCAGGGAGGAGGCTTTAACTTTTCCTGATCCAGAGAGAGAGAGAAAAGAGAATGTAGGTGTCTTTGCCCTGCCTACCACCAGCTCCGCCAACTCCTGCAGTCCCTGAAGCGTTCTGCAGAAACCAAGCTACTCCCCCACCCCAAAAAGCTTACCAACCTGGCCCCAAAACATGTCCTGCTTAAATCAACATGAATAGTGGGTTATTGAGTATTTCCATGCGACATTTGAGGGCCAAGCTAGACATGGGGTAGGAGCCAATGCTGCTCATCTGCAGACAGCTTTCCCCTCTCCTCTGCTGCCTCCCCCTCCACTGCCAAGTCTGCTTTGAAGGGTTGGGGGATCCTCCAGGGCAGACTGGAGGTACTCATGGGGGTTGCGGGGGAGGGGAGGGTGAACAGACTTCCACTCCTGCAGGTGGCTGGATTTAATCCACTATGTTAATTGCATTGTTTGTTGTTGTTATGTCAATAGCAGCCACAGGGAAGCCTGAGCAGGCTTAAGACAGCAAGGAGCGGGGAAGGATGTGGAATTCTTCCTCTCCCTGCCGCAGTCCTGACAAAATTTGCCTCTCCAAAGCTGCTATTTGCCTTCAAGGGGAAGATTCTAGGATTTGACTTTGGACCAGCCTTCTCTAGTAGCCTGGTGCCTTCCAGATGTCTTGGACTACATGCAAGAGGCCCTAGGTTTATTCTCCAGATATTTTAGACCACATGCAATTGATGCAAGAGGTCTAGGTTTATTCTCGAGATGTTCTGGGCGACATGCAAGAGGTCTAGGTTTATTCTCCAGATATTCTGGACTACATGACTGACCATTGGCCATGCTGGCTGAGGGTGATGGGAGTTAAAGTCCAAAACATAATGCAGGGGAGGTTGCTTCAGGCCAAGCATTCAGATCTCACGTACATTCTCTCAGCCATGCTTACAACAGCCTTGTATACTTTGCCAGCGGTATTATCCCCACCAAGGACAGAGACTGAGAAATTATGGCTTATAGACACACCCACACTTTCCCTTTATGTTTATTTTTCCCTTCCAGTACTTTCAAATAAGATTAATTTAAACTGAATATAAAAGGATGACATATGTAAGTTTTTAGACAGAATGATAACGTTACTTTTCAAAGGCAATAAAACCCCTCAACAAGTGCCTCATAATGCAAACAACGTATTCCAGTAAAAACATCATATTTCCAAACTGCTTTTTTTTAAAAAAGCAAATTTGTTTAATGTAACCCAGGATTACGATCCCCAGGATTACGATCCCCACTCCTCATGCAACTAAAGGGAGACTGAGGAAGGAGTCAAATGGGCAGGATATGTCAGTACCCTGTGCAGCTTTTTGTCCATCCATCCATCCATCCATCCATCCATCCATCAATTCATTGCATTTATACATCTCACACTCTACCTACCAGGTGGCTGGGATAATGCTCAATAAAAACATGAGAATTTCACATGAAACGAAGCAACACAAAAGCAGAAAACCTACAATAAAATTGGAGTGACATTCAAATTAAAGTGGAATTATTAAAGGCAAAATATATAGTCATATGATTTATTTATTTTTTACTCTTTCGTAAGCTGCCCTGGAAATGCCAATTGGCCATTGAGGACAGGCTGCACATTTCACAATCAATCAATGGATGAAGTACTATGCTCTTTCTTCAGGACAGGGGTTGGGCGCTGCAGATGAGTGCCTTCCCTAAAGCCACTAACAGGCTCATGGTTAGGGTGACTGGGAGAACGAGGCCGCATAAATAGTTGTGTAATAGAGGAAATTTTGGTAGCTGCAACTCCTGCATGATGAAGCTGCACCTGCCGATATCCCAAGGGGATGGAGGTTAGGTATGACGCAAGAGGAAAGCGCATGCTTTGCTCCCAGGAGGTGCTAGGTTTATGCCACAGCATCAAAAGGCTCAGATCACAGGCGATGGAAAAGGAACCCCATCTGAGACCCTGAACAGCAGCTGCCGGCCAGAAGAGGCGGATGCAGGCTGGGAATTATGGGAGCCGAAGTCCAACATGTCTGGAGGGCACCAGGTTGGGGAAGGCTCCATTAGAATTTTTGCAAGGATATCCACATTTGGAGATTTTATTTTATAGAGAGAGCCGCATTTGCTTCAGCACTTTATAGCTCCACAAAGGACACACCAATCTGAGGAGATAATACCGAACGGCCCTCTATCAGTCCTTCAGTAAATCTCCCCCCCCACCTCCACAATACGCCGTGAACCACCATCATCCACATCGGTGCTCCCTTTGGATGCTCAGTGCCTTGCAGTGCAACCCAACATGTGGCTCTTTCCTGGAGGATCAGTGGGCTCCTGCAGAGTTTACAAACACCCCACCCCACACCAGCCAGCAGAGGAAATGTGGGTAGCTGCTTCTGGGGCACCCGTCCCCAGCCTGGTGCCCTCTGGATGCTTTGGGCCACAACTCCCATCATCCTTGACCACCAGCTAGTTTGATCGGGGCTGACGGGAGTTGTAGTCCAACCCCTCTGGAGGGCTCCAGATTGGGGAAGGCTGCCTTAAGAGCTCATCAGCTCTCCCACACGTATTTGATTATAGGACAAAAGAGAGAGCGAAGTGCTGCCTTTTCCCACATTACGAGCCCCCTCTTGCAAAAAACACGAAGGGAATTACTTATGACAAGGAGCATGCTGGGGTGCTTACTCGTGAGCAGATCCATCACCAGGGAAAGGTGATTTCCAGCCTTGCCCCCTAACCAGAAGCAGCTCTGTTGCACTGGTATGTGTCCTCCCTACCAGCCTGCCATTTCTAGCCCGCTTGTGGGGAGCACCTTTATTTATTTATTTATTTATTTCCCACATTTTTCCTCCTCGAGGAACCCCAGGCAGAGTACATAATCCTCCTCCTCTCCATTTTATCCTCACAACAACAACAACCCTGCGAGGTAGGCTGAGCTGAGAGTGACTGGCCCAGAGTCACCCGGTGAGCTTCCACGGCCAAGTGGGGAGTAGAACCTGGATTCCCAGTCCAGCGCTCTAGCCACTACACCACACTGGCTCTCATTAGGACGCAAACATCACACAAAGCAGGAGTGGCGAGGTAGCGCATCATCCTGCCCTATTTCAAAGCCTGGAAATGGAGCCCAGATTGAAGACACCACTCTGAAATATGGTGCAGGGTTCCCAGGACAAATACTTAGGGTGGATATATGGGGTGGGGGGAGAACTCTTTCAGCCCAAAGGCTGAATGCCGTTCCCGAGAAGCTGTCAGGGGCCGCATTCCAGGGGTGGGCAGGGCCAAAGGCAAAAAGGGGCAGGGCCAAAAACGCCAGCATATTTTAGTTTACAGCTGTTACTTCCAGTAACGAAGCCTTAGGAGAAGCATTTCAACCTTTTAGATTGGGATGGGGGGGACTGCAGAAAGGCTAGGAAACCAGCAAATGACTGCTGGGTCTGGGGGAAGGAGAAGCTAGGGAACCCTGTACGGCTGGATTGGGACCTCAGGAGAGCCAGATTTGGCCCCCGGGCCTAAGGTTCTACACCCCTGTCTATGCACATTTTCACACGAGTCCTTATTGATGTTAATATCTAATCACTGGTCATGCACAGCGGGAAGCGGAGGACAGGCATTGGTAATGCCAATGGGCATTCTGGCCAATGTAGGTTGCGTGTTTCATTTTACAAATCCGAGCCAAGTGAGAGGCGCTTGACGCCTCATGTGTGAAATTGGCTTTGGAGTGACCAAATGGCCACAACCATTGGATTGGCCCGTGGAGTGTGAAAGCTTTCATGTTAACGCAGAGCCCTTTGCCAGCCCCAGACAAGGGAGCTCTCAGCTCTGTGGAAGAAGCGAGGCAGGTTACAAGAGACAAGGCAAAGTCTGAATCCAGGTGATGCAATAACTTTGCCAAAGCAAAGCAGTCTGCACCTAGTCAGCGCCCGGCTGGGAGGCCACGAGGAACTATCCCGGTCCTAGGGCATGATCGGAGGGCAATGGTGTTGCAGCCTTGATGAAGTGGGGCAGCTGGGCTTTGACCAGCACTTGGAGGGGAGGAGACCCCCTTGCAAACACTGTGAATGCTGCTGCCTTGCATTCCATGGCAGGGCAAAGACGGGGCATCTCTGCCTTTCTTAGTCAGTTCAGCGGCCTGTTCAATTCACCCTTTAGCACCTGAAGCAGGCTGGGGCCACCGCTGGGTGACAGACGCCTACTCTGCAGGCAGAAGGTCCCAAGTTTGGTCCCTGGCACCTCTGGTTGCTGGCGATGGAAAATACCTTTACCTCCCAACAAACCCTGGAGGGCCACTGCTGTCAGAGTCCATCAGTCGCCCTAACTCCAGTGCCCCCAGAGGTGTTGGACTACTGCTCCCATCCTCCCCAGCCAACACACTGACCCTGCAGGCTGAGGATGATGGGAGCTGTAAATGCAGGTGATGGGGGAGGCTCCTTTACTCTCTAGATGCATAAGAAGATGCAGTCCAACACCTTCCGGGGGGGGTGGACTACTGCTCCCATCCTCCCCAGCCAGCACAGTGACCCTGCTGGCTGGGGATGATGGGGGCTGTAAATGCGGATGATGGGGGAGGCGCCTTTACTCTCTAGATGCATAGGAAGATGCAGTCCAACGCCTTCCGGGGGGTGGACTACTGCTCCCATCCTCCCCAGCCAGCACAGTGACCCTGCTGGCTGGGGATGATGGGGGCTGTAAATGCAGATGATGGGGGAGGCGCCTTTACTCTCTAGATGCATAGGAAGATGCAGTCCAACGCCTTCCGGGGGGTGGACTACTGCTCCCATCCTCCCCAGCCAGCAGTGACCCTGCTGGCTGGGGATGATGGGGGCTGTAAATGCAGATGATGGGGGAGGCTCCTTTACTCTCCAGATGCATAGGAAGGCGCAGTCCAACACCTTCAGGGGGGCTACAGCTCCCATCCTCTCCAACTAGCTCTCTTGGCTGGGGATGATGGGACCTGTAGTATGATGCAGGAGGCTGGCTTACTCTCCAGATGCATTGGAGGTGTAGGAGTTGGACTACACCTATCCAAGTGGGGTGTAGGACTACAGCTCCCTCTCCCCAGCCACCGCAATGGCCCTGCTAGCTGGGGATGATGGATGCCATAGTCCAACATACCTGGAAGTCACCAAGTGTGGGAAAGAGTGGAGGCCACAGTACTGGGGAAGATGGACAAAGAGGCTGCGCTGGTGTATCAGGCGGACTCTTGGCTCTCTCGTGCTGCCCAGCCAGGCGCAGCCTAGAGGAGCCCGGGCCCCACACCCGAGAGCAAGCAGGCAGGCAGGCCGGCAGGCAGGCAGGCCGCTCCTCCTCCTCTCCCTTACCCATCCTGCTCAGGGAGATCTGGGGGCGCCTCTCCCCTTGCTGCTGCGCCCGGTTGTTCATGGCGTCGGTGTCGTTCTGGACGAAGACGCGCTCCTCGGGCACCTCGGTATTCTCCGGGCAGTCCGGGACGATCTCCGTGGCATCGTTTTTAAGCACTTGCCAGCCGCGCCCGGAGGGCAGGACGACCGGGAAGAGGAAGAGGCAGAAAGAGCAAGCAGCCCGAGAGGTCCGCATGTCGGCAGCTCGGCGGGCGGGAAGGTAGCCAGGTGGCCGGGTGGCTGGCTGGCTGGCTGGCTGGCTGGCTGGCTGGGGTGCTTCGCCTGCCTCGCGGCCCTCCGCTCCTCTCTCGGGTGCTGAGCCGGGCCAAAGGGCTTTCCCCTTTTTAAATTCCTTCTTAGAATTCAGCCAGCCAATCCGGGGGAGGGGAGGGGCCAGGAGTAGTGGGGCGGGGAGATGGGGGGGCTCATTCATGCCAGGTCGTTTGCAGAGAGAGCCAAGAATTCAGGGGGGGCTGAACAACTTCAACTACACTGATCTCGTCACACAAACTTTTCTCACTTGTTTCTTGAGGGTAAGGGGGCCGAGGGAACTGGCCAGGAAAGGAAAAGGAGCCGGACAAGGAGAATTTTCTCTATAGATTTGCCAGATGTTTCTCTTTCACTTAAAACAAAACTTTTTTCTCTTTTTCTCCCCTTGACTTCCAATAATAATAATAATAATAATAATAATATAAAATAATAACATTATTATTATCATCATCATTTAAGAGCCTAGGTACAGAATGTCCTGAATGTTTAGAATCCTTGGGTTGGATCCAGATTTAATCATACTTAGAGCAGACCCAGGGAAATAAATGGGACTTGTTAGTCACACCTAACTTAAGTCACATGTCTTGTTGGTCACGCCTAACTTAAGTGCTATTGAATTCAATGGGTCTCCTCTAAGTGTGACTAAAGACACAACCCTATGCATTTTTAGAAATTTAAAAGTCCTACAACTCTCAGCATTCCCCAGCCAGCTGGGAATTGTAGGACTTTTTCTTTCTAAACATGGATTGCACCCTGTATCTGGATACAACACCCAGAATGACCTGGTTTGAGAGACCAAAAAGCCATCATTCAGGCTCCCTCCTGCCATTCAGGCAGATGCTCACAACCCCAGTCAGGGAAATGGGCACATCAGAGACCTTCAAGTAAGCTGCTGCTGTGTTCAGCATGTTAAAATGGCTTTAATTCACCTGGGCTGATCTGGCAGGTAATTATCAATGGCAAGCCCACCTTCTGACCAGAGGAAACTGATCATTTGCACTAGAAATTTCATTGGGCAGGGAGGTGAACATAAGAGGTCCCATTTCACCACTCTGACTTGGAGTCATAGCCATTAATCCTCCATTAATGTTTCTAATCCCCCTTTTAAAACCTTCTAAGCTAATGGCCTTCACTATATCTTGCAGCAAGGAGTTAACTATGTGCTGGTACAAAACTAGTACTAATTCTAGAACTCAGATAACCTTGAATTTTAGTATTATTAGTATTATGAGAGAGGAAGAAAAGCTTCTCGCTTGCTCGCTTACTCTCCATGTCCTCTATGGCATGAATCTCAATCATGTCTACCTTAGGGTCCAATCCTATGCATGTTTAGACAGAAAAATTTCCAGCATGCCCTATGGTTGGCTGGGAAATGCTGGGAGTTGTAGGACTTTCTTCCATCTGAACATGCATAGGATTGTGCACTTAATCACCTTCCTCCACCCCCAAACCAATTCTCTGCAAATATGCAAAGGAGAATCCAGACACATTTCCTTGGATTTCGCTTCATTCTGCATTTGTCCCAGTACTAACTTCATGGATTTCTTGTTTCTTGCTCCTAACATTTTGAGCTTGAAGTTTTTATGTTGTTGATGGTGTTGTTCTGAATAAACACTGAGTCTGCAAAATTGTACTCATGCACCCATACCTAACCTGATAAATATGCCCACCAAAACAGGGAGGGAGATACGCACATACACGCGCACACCTTAAAATGAGATTGTCATAAGCCAATTGTACTTTTATTTTTTTTTCTAGCAAGGTAAACACTTATTAAGATCCACTGTAAACAGATGGTCTGTTCTGGAAGCACCCCAAGAACGTTTTGGACTATAACAGCAAAACGGTTCATTTTCCAGTCACACAGAACGCTCCACCATAAAGAACTGAAAGAGAGCTATGTTGCTAGTGAAGGGAACAGCCAACAGGCTGTGGATGCATAGTTAATTTCCAGCTACTCCCCCCGCCCATTATTAAGGTATCCCTGATTCAGTTTTCACCTCAGCCATGAACTCACAAGGCAGCCTTAAGCAAGCCTCTAATCTCTCAGCCTCAACTATCACATCTGTAATATGGTAGAAATATTCACCTACTTAAGTTAAAGGGTTGTTGTAACTTATGATATAGGGCTTAGTGAGATCGTGTGTTCTCAACACGCAGGAAAAGCTCTACGTTATTATGATTGCTAGGAGGAGGAGGAGAGGAGTGTTTAAAGCAAGTTGGGGGGTATTTTTTTAATCCTGTGATCACCAGTGGTTTTGACAATAAACTTGACTTCATATTTGTGAAGTTGAAGCCAGCTTTGGACAATCTCCTAGCTCACACTTACTAGTGGAAAGATTAATTATTTATGATTAATGAACAAATTCCGGCACAAAACTCATGGATTTGCTGGAAAAAGTAGCAATTTTGCCCATTTACCCTCCAAATCAGAAATAAACAAAAGGGGGGGGGGAGGATCCTAAGGTAAACACAGGTTGTAGTCTTTGAAACCTCTATAGCTATGGGTCTTCAGACCACTGGCTTCCCTAGCCACTGGCTGAGCTGTGCTGACTGAGGTGTTACGGAATGTTTATGAACACCTCAACTGCTCAGACATTTAAACGTCAGCACAAAAGGACTGAGGTTAGATAATGCTGCATGGTGGGAAGGGATTCAGCAAGAAGGGGAATAGGCAGGCCTCTCAACAGCTTGATCAACCATTACTCTGTCCTGTTGACTTTAAATTCAGATGCTCTGATCCAGCCAGGGCACATGCATATGGATGCGAGCTCCTGCATGTGCAGCCTATTCCTAGCAGGACAAGGAATGGTGAGCATAAAAAGGTGAAGCTCATGCTGTCCGGCTGCAGGAGCTGCATGCGCACAACTGTGATAAAATTTGGCAAGAGTGCCAATCAGCTCTGGAAAGGGGAATGGAGTGGAGCTGAATTTAGCTCCCTTGCTCCCCTTTCCTTACCACAGAGTTTATTGGTGCAATTGCCAGTTGCCTGACAAGGCTACTCTGGCTGCTGCACAGTGCCCGCATTTGGCTCACATGGCTCAGATGTCAATTACTGATATCTTTCCTTACATAGCAAAAGAAACCAGGCAATGCTGACATCCCCTACCCTATCACAAAGTGGGACATGTGACTTGATAAGGAGCACTTCTGAGCATGTCCAGAGAGCTTTTGCTTTTGCTGAATAACCATAACCTGCCTTCCATATTGGGGACTATGGGAAGAGAATCAAGCTGAAAGGTTGCTTCTTGGACCCCAGCACATAGAATTCATTCATTCATTCATTCATTCATTCATTTCATTTCTATACCACCCAATAGCCAAAGCTCTCTTTAAGCAGGGTAGGATGTCTACAGGCTATGAAGCCTGTAGCTATGATGCATCCATTACACACACACACACTGCTTTATATCAGAAAGTTTTGTTTTTACTCTGCCAATGAGGACTAGAAACATGCACTTAAAAATAGAGCATCTGATATGCATCTGAACTTGATCCTTGCCAGGAGGGAGGAGGAGTGCCTTGAGGGAGTGGTTTGCAGGGGGAAAGTATTGGCCAAGGAAAAGGCATCACCCCTTTCCCTCCCTGCTGCTTCTCCATTCCTCCAAACTGACGTTGACTTTTCCCTACAAGAAGCAGCAGTTGTGGCTTTAGATCAGGGGTGGGGAAACATGTGGCCCAGCAGCACAACATCTCGAGGGCTCCATGTTCCCCATCCCTGCTTTAAATAGTAGGTGTGTTTGTATGGAATGTGTAGTATTAGTTTAACCCTCATTGGCAGCACGTTTGTTCCAGAATGTAGGCTATTCCCTCCTCCCCTCTGTCTTTTGCGACTGTCCACCAAGGGAACCTGACCTGTCCTCTGGTTTTGCATTATAGCCATGCTCTATTCCCAGCCAAGACCCTAAAAGCAAATGTTTCGTTCATCCCGTTTTCCTCATCTGTCTCCTCCGCCCGCCTTGCACCAGCCAGTTTCCCTTGTGTTTATTTAGTTGGGGTTGCTTTCCCCACCGGTGCCCCCGCTTTCCTGTTCCCTCGTGAATGGGGCTCCCTGTTTGTGTGACACTTCTCACTCAGGAAATCGTCGACTGATACGCAGCATCCCCAGTCGGCTTTACTTGGATATTTCAGCACAGCATTCCAGCACCCTCATTTCCTTCCCTGACAACAGGCGTGTTTTCTGCAAAGCTCCCACAACAAGGGCTTGACTGCAGAATTCTAGAGGGAATATGGGGTCTGAGCACTCCTCACCAGACAGAAGGTGTCTCAGTTCTCTCACGGAGACACACACCAAGGAAATGTAACATTCTTCACGGGGTCTTTATTAAGCAGTGGTTCCTTACTATAAAACTAGGGATGTACGAAAGTCACTTACCTGTGACGAAATTTGATTTGCGGTGGGGGGGAGGCGCTCCGTCCCTCCCCCCAAAGTTCTGGCCGGGGGGGGAGGCGTCCCGTCCCTCCCCCCCGAAATTCTGGCCGGGGGGGAGGCGCCCCGTCCCTCCCGCCGCGAATCCTGGCCGGCCGGGACTGCAAATGGCGGTGGCCATAGCCGCCGCCATTTGTGTCCCTGCAGTCAGCCATGATAGACTACGTAAATGTTTACGTAGCCTATCACGGCTGAGTTAAAAAAACAAAACAAAACCGCGCGTTCACAAATGGCGGCGCCCATGGGCGCCGCCATTTGCATTCCTTATTTTGGTACGTCTAGTCTACGTAAACATTTGCGTAGACTACGGCGAAAATAAGGGGAACGCAAATAGCGTAGACGCTACGCTATTTGCGTTCCCCTTATTTTCGCCATAGTCTACATAAATGTTTACGTAGACTAGACGTGCCAAAATAAGGGCGCCGCCATTTGCGTACGCGCGGTTGTTGTTGTTTTTTTAACTCAGCTGTGATAGGCTACGTAAACATTTACGTAGCCTATCACGGTATTTTTTAAAAATCTAGCTGTGATAGGCTATGTAAATCTTTACGTAGCCTATCACGTTTTTTGTTTTTTGTTTACAGGAAATGGCAGCGGTGGCGGCAGCCGCCGCCACCGCCACACCGCCACACCGCCACCGCACCGGAGCCGCCGCCGCCGCCAGGGAGATTCCCCCAAGGTAAGTCCCGTCCCGCGGGGGGTGGGCGGACAGACCGTTTCACCACCGATTTCGGGGGGCCGAATGCACTGGCATTCGGCCTCCCCGAGATTCGTGGTGAAATTCTCTGACATCCCTAAAACAAGAGGGGGGAGGGAGGGAAGCAAATGTTCTCTAAACATAAGACACTCTAGGTGCAGTCCTACAAATGTAGGTCTTTTTCCTCTCTAAATTTACATAGGATTGCACCCTTCGTTCCTCATTATTATTTCACAGGTTCCAAGATTGTTCACTGGCACTAAAAACAGGTTCCAGAAGCTGGACCTTACTTGAAATTATGCCCTGTCACTTAACGATGTAGCATGCCCAGGAAATTTCACATTCCCCAATAATTTTACAGGGCCATCACTAAAAATCCTTTGGAGAAAGTTAAGCAAAATCAGAAGCCCACCTGTCAATCATAAAAAAACCCAACAACAATGGCAGAGGGCAGTCCAATGCCCTTGAGTGCTGTTCAATTAACTCTCTTGCACTGAGAGAGCAATTTTCAATGGATGCCAAAGGGAGCAATAGTAGGTTCCTTTAAGCCAGGGGGGGTAACCTTTTTTCTGTTGAGCATCGAAGCCAGAGTGGGCAGGGCCAGAGACAAAGGTGGATGGGTCGCCCCTTCTTCTCTCACCCCATTTTCTCTCACCCCCTTTTGTCTCTCCCCTTCTTCTTTCCTTCACAGTGGGCTGCCAAGGCAGGGACAAATTGCTCTTCCCAGAAGTCTGAACTGACCACATGCAAAGGGCTTTTAAAGTAAGTTGCCGGTCACATGTGGCACAATGGCCTCAGGTTGCTCACCCCTGTTTTAAGCAAGGAAGCCACAGGGTTATCCTCTGTTGGATTAAAGTGAGCATTGCACTACTTCAGGCCAGAATGACTTGTGAGCTACCCAGCTAAATGCAACCCATTAGATGTATACAGTAGCCCACCAAGCATTCCATTAACTTCCTGTTCTCGCTGCCTGTCTGGGACTGAGAAATTCCATTGCCAAGCAATGAGCAGGGCACAATTAGGGATGTCAGAGAAATCTGCAACAGTTCCAAATAAGGTCAGATTTCTATGAACCCTACCTGCGGATTCCACAATGGAATGGCTTTTCCTGAGTAGCACAGATTCTGCAGACTTGGGAACCAGTTTGTTTTTTTTGGGGGGGGGGTGCAAATTCACACTTGCGCTAATGCACATTAGCACTAATGCGCACTTTCGCTAATGTGCATTCACACTAATTTGCACTGATGCTAATGCGCACTTGTGCTAATACGCATTAGCGCAAGTGCAAATTAGCATCATTGGAATAAAATTCTCCTACATCCCTTAAAAAAAATCTGATTCCTTCAATGAGCAGATGCTAAGGTGTTTTTCTCATTTTTCAATGAGAAAAACACCTGACAATCTGTGAAATGCAGATGGAATGGATTTAACAAAATCTGTACATCCCTAGCCATAATATGTACACAGTATAGGAGGGTGTGCTAAACATGTTGGGTCACAAGCTACGCAGGGCTGCACCATTTATTTCTGCTCTGCAAAAGGGGAGAGAAGGGAAGCACTTGTGCAGACTAGACTTTCCTGCCCCTAAGTTTTGAACCAAGGAGGTGGGAAGTTATCTAAGAATTGATGTAGATTGGTTCAAAACCAACCTTCCCCAACCTGGGTCTCTCCAGGCGTTTTGGACTTCAGCTCCCATCAGCCCCAGTCAGCAGAGCCAGCAGCCAGGAATCCTGACAGTTCTCATCCAAAACATCTGGAAGACACCAAGTTGGGAAAAGCTGGTTCAAACAGTGTTTCTCTGGTTGTTGTTGTTGTTGTTGTTCAGTCGTGTCTGACTCTTCGTGACCCCATGGACCATAGCACGCCAGGCCTTCCTGTCCTGCGCTCTCTCCCGGAGCGTGCTCAAGTTCATATTCATTGCATCCGTGATGCTATCTAGCCATCTCATCCTCTGCCGTCCCCTTCTCCTTTTGCCTTCAGTCTTTCCCAGCATCAGGGTCTTTTCCAGGGAGTTTTCTCTTCGCATTAGGTGGCCAAAATATTGGAGCTTCAGCTTCATTATCTGTCCTTCCAATGAGCACTCAGGGTTGATTTCCTTTAGGATGGACTGATTTGACCTCCTTGCAGTCCAGGGGACTCGTAAGAGTCTTCTCCAGCACCACAGTTCGAAAGCATCAATTCTTCGGCGCTCAGCCTTCCTTAGAGTCCAGCTCTCACAGCCATACATTACTACTGGGAAAACCATAGCTTTGATTAGACGGACCTTTGTTGGCAAGGTGATGTCTCTGCTTCTTACTATGTTGTCTAGGTTGGCCATAGCTTTCCTCCCAAGGAGCAAGCGTCTTTTAATTTCATGGCTACAGTCACCATCTGCGGTGATCTTGGAGCCCAAGAAAGTAAAATCTGTCACTGCTTCCATTTCTTCCCCTTCTATATGCCAGGAAGTGATGGGGCCAGATGCCATGATCTTCGTTTTTTTAATGTTGAGTTTCAAACCAGCTTTTGCACTCTCCTCTTTCACCCTCAACAAGAGGCTCTTTAGATCCTCTTCGCTTTCTGCCATTAGGGTGGTATCGTCTGCATATCGGAGGTTGTTGATAATTCTCCCAGCAATCTTAATTCCGACCTCTGATTCATCCAACCCGGCATTTCTCATGATGTACTCTGCATATAAGTTAAATAAGCAGGGTGACAATATGCAGCCTTGTCGTACTCCTTTCCCAATTTTGAACCAATCGGTTGTTCCATGTCTGGTTCTTACTGTTGCTTCTTGACCCTCGTACAGGTTTCTCAGGAGACAGGTAAGGTGGTCTGGTACTCCCATCACTTTAAGAATTTGCCACAGTTTGTTGTGATCCACACAATCAAAGGCTTTCGCATAGTCAATGAAGCAGAAATAGACGTTTTTCTGGAATTCTCTTGCTTTCTCCATGATGCAGCGAATGTTGGCGATTTGATCTCTAGTTCCTCTGCCTCTTCGAAACCCAGCTTGTACTTCCGGTAGTTCTCGGTTCGCATACTGCTGAAGCCTAGCTTGTAGGATTTTGAGCATCACCTTGCTGGCATGTGAAATGAGCGCAATTGTGCGGTAGTTTGAACACTCTTTGGCGTTGCCCTTCTTTGGAATTGGAATGTAAACTGACCTTTTCCAGTCTTGTGGCCACTGTTGAGTGTTCCAGATTTGTTGGCATATTGAATGCAGCACTTTAACAGCATCATCTTTTAGGATTTTAAATAGCTCGGCTGGAATACTGTCATCTCCGCTAGCTTTGTTGTTACTAATGCTTCCTAAGGCCCACTTGACTTCACTCTCTAGGATGTCCGGCTCAAGTTCAGTGACCGCACTATCATGGCTATCAGGGACATTCAGATCTTTCCTGTATAGTTCTTCTGTGTATTCTTGCCACCTCTTCTTAATTTCATCTGCTTCTGTTAGGTCCCTGCCTTCTTTGTCCTTTATCATGCCCGTCTTTGCACAAAACGTTCCCTTGAGATCTCCGATTTTCTTGAAGAGATCTCTAGTCTTTCCCATTCTGTTGTTTTCCTCGATTTCTTTGCATTGTTCACTTAAGAAGGCCTTCTTGTCTCTCCTTGCTATTCTCTGGAACTCTGCATTCAGTTGGGTATATCTTCCCCTTTCTCCCTTGCTTTTCGCTTCCCTTCTTTCGTGAGCTACTTGTAAAGCCTCATCAGACAGCCACTTTGCTTTCTTGCATTTCTTTTTCTTTGGGATGGATTTCGTTGCTGCCTCCTGAACAATGTTACGGACCTCCGTCCATAGTTCCTCAGGCACTCTGTCTATCAGGTCTAATCCCTGAAATCTATTCCTCACCTCCACTGTATATTCATCAGGGATATGATTTAGGTCATACCTGAACGGTTTAGTGGTTTTCCCGACGTTCTTCAATTTAAGCTGAAATTTTGCAAGAAGCAGCTCATGATCTGAGCCACAGTCAGCTCCAGGTCTTGTTTTTACTGACTGTATGGAGCTTCTCCATCTTTGGCTGCAAAGGACATAATCAATCTGATTTCGATATTGACCATCTGGTGATGTCCATGTGTAGAGTCGCCTCTTGTGCTGTTGGAAAAGAGTGTTTGCTATGATCAGCATGTTCTCTTGGCAAAACTCTATTAGCTTTTGTCCTGCTTCATTTTGTACACCAAGGCCATGCCTGCCTGTTATCCCGGTGATTTCTTGACTTCCTACTTTAGCATTCCAATCCCCTATGATGAAGAGGACGTCTTTTTTTGGTGTTAGTTCTAGAAGGTGTTGTAGGTCTTCATAGAACCGATCAACCTCAGCTTCTTCGGCCTCAGTGGTTGGGGCATAGACTTGAATTACTGTGATGTTGAATGGTTTGCCTTGGATTCGTACTGAGATCATTCTATCATTTTTAAGATTGTACCCCAGTACTGCTTTTCCCACCCTTTTGTTGACTATGAGTGCTACTCCATTTCTTCTAAGGGATTCTTGCGCACAATAGTAGATATGATGGTCACCTGAATTAAATTCGCCCATGCCTGTCCATTTTAGTTCGCTGATTCCCAAGATGTCGATGTTCAATCTTGCCATCTCATGTTTGACCACCTCCAGCTTACCTTGATTCATTGATCTGACATTCCAGGTTCCTAAACAATATTGTTCTTTACAGCATCGGATTTTCTTTTCACCACCAGACACATCCACAGCTGAGTGTCCTTTCGGCTTTGGCCCAGCCGCTTCACTCTTTCTGGCGCTACTTGGAAATACCCTCTGCTCTTCCCCAGTAGCATATTGGACACCTTCCGACCTGAGGGGCTCATCTTCCGGTGTCATATCTTTTAGCCTTGTGATACGTTCCATGGGGTTTTCTTGGCAAGAATACTGGAGTGGGTTGCCATTTCCTTCTCCAGTGGACCACATTTTGTCAGAACTCTCCACCATGACCTGTCCGTCTTGGGTGGCCCTGCACGGCATAGCTTATGGCTTCACTGAGTTACGCAAGCCCCTTCGCCACAACAAGGCAGTGATCCATGAAGGGGTTTCTCTGGTTACAGTTTATTTATTAATTTATTTCATTTTTATACCGCCCAATAGCCGAAGCTCACAAAATCAAAACCAAGAAAATACAAGATAGAATATAATGGATTTTCACGGGCGCTTGCATACCAATGCAGAGAGTGGCTTCAGGGGAGCATGTTTTATCAGGGCTTCGGCAGGGGAGGGTTAAAATGATTGGACTCCTCCTCCCCCAGCCGCTGCTATTTGCATTACAAAGAAAAATAATGTTACATGCAAAGAGGCATGTCCCTTCACCTCTGGTTTGGCTTTTAGCTCTTAAAAACACAAAGATGGGCCAAACAGGAGGCCTTGGGTGCTGCCTTATAACAGGTCACCATCAGTCTGTTGCTCCATCTAGCCCAGTATTACCTGCTCTGGCTGGAAGAGGTGGCCTTCCCATCCCTGGCTGCCTTTTCAGTGGAGGTGCCACAGGGTGCACCCGGGACCTTCTACAAAACAGGAGCTTTATCACGGAACGGTGGCGCTTCGAGCCTCTGCTTCCCTCCACACCCTATGGTGGAGTCTAGGCGTCACTCACAGGAGCAAATCAGCTGCAGCCAGGAGTGGCCAAATGTCAGGCTTATAGGCTGTCAGAGTTAGTGGACCCCCGGGTTCTAGAACCCCAGGTCCCCCAACCGGAGTGTGGTACAAAATAGAGGCTCAGGTATGTATACATAAGCTAAGCATTAAAGAACAGGGTGCCTCTGAGCATGTGCTCTGGCTCAGGAATTTGTGATCAGTACCAGAACCAAATTCACTGGTCTTTTCACACAAAAATCCACTCCTGGTTTTCCTCCAAGCCTGTTTTCTTTTCAGCAACGTATGGGGTGGTGGTGGTGGTGGTGGTGGAATATTTTTAGTTGTTGCTATTGTTACACAATTGGGATTCAGGAACCCTGGCAGATTGACTGTAAATCCCCCTAGAGATCTACCAGGTGATGCAGATCTACATTTTGCCCACCCCTGCTCTAAGTCTCTCCCCTCCACATGCACACACACACACACCCATTTGTAAGCCACCCCTTACAAATGCTCTGCAGTAGAGCTCCTGAACCCGATGTGAGCCTGGCTGGCGGGACAGGGGACAGACTTGGCTGTGTGCAAAACAGACCTGGTTGGGGAGTTACAGATGAGAATCAGCAAGAAGGGGAGAGGTAAAGCACCCCCCCCACCTCCCAGACTAATCCTCCTCTGCCAGTGCCCCAGCATCATGGATGTTGTTATAGAATAGCACACCAGGGTGTGTGCCCTGAATTTTCTGCACTGTGCCTCGAATCTTTTGAACTGTCCCTGACATAATCTGACATAATACAGGCCTGCCTCTTCCCTCTGAGCTCAGCAATGCAGTAACTAGGAGATTTTAGGACTCACTCCCTTAGCAGACCAATAGGGGGTGTAGCATGAAGGCAGCAGCCTTTAAACTTTACGAGACACTACCACCTCTCCTTCCAACAGCCAGATCATTGCTTTCTCTCTTGCAACCTTTCTACTCCTATATGCTCACTGCTGGGCGCTTGGTTGAAATGAAAGCTTGAAGAAGGAGGGACAAAGGCAGGAAGAGCTCCTTGTGAAATACCGTTATTTCACACGGCCCCTGCCTTGCTATCTTAGCAAATGTGCATTTGCCAAGACAGCACTTTGTTTCACCCCTACATTTTATGGAGAGCTATTGGTGTTCATGTAAAGTAGGGGGGTGCCTTTGTGGAACCTACTGGGGCCCTTGAAGACCCCAGAGGAGCCGTTTCACGGGGCTTGGAGATTTGTGGTATTTTCCATGGAACAGAAATGCTTTGATATTGGGGACATTAACTAACAGCAACTAGATGCCTGGGCTATATGTACAGTTGGATTCTACAAGCACAACCACATAAGCAAAGGATTTCAAGTGCTAAGCAAATAAAACCATATCAGGCACAGAATGTATCATCCTGTAAATAATATTAACCTTCCATTTATGTGGTGTTTTAAAGAAATAAAGCAAGTTTCTTGACCTTAAGCTGAACACATATGTTGAAATGATGTAGGCAATGCCACACGGTGAGATCTAAGAAGCCATGGCAGGGCTGAGCATGATATTTATTTAATTAAGAACATTTATGTCCCCACCCCTCTTTCTTCCAAACTCAAGGCAGTATAGATGGAGCTCCTAAGTGGTCTCCCATCCAGGGACTTACCAGACCCAGACCTAGCTTAGCTTCAGTAAAGCAGTTGCTTCATATACCCCTAGAGTATGGTATAAGGTTTAGAGTGAGCAAAAAGGCAAGAGTTCAAAACCTTTTCTAGTCCTTTGCCTTTTCCCATGACTAGCAGATAGTAGTTACTATGCTAGCTAAACATGTTGTATTGCCCCGGCCGTAGGCTTTGAACTCTTAATTTAGAGATGCCAAGATAGTGATAAATCAGACCCAGGTTTACTTACAAGGAGTACTTTATTGAGTACAATCAGCACACAGGCGTACCCAATGGTTGGATCAGACAGCTTCTCTGAACCAAGAGCCATGGGGTACAATGGGTTTTATACCATACATGTTAGCAGTGAGGCAGCATGACAGTAGCAAGCACCATCTAGCGTTCATTCCCAGCATAAACTAGCCGGGCTTGGTTCTCAGCACAGCCACCTGCAGCTCAGGATAAACACATAGCTTCACTTCTCAGGCACAGCCTGATAAGGCCTTCTAGCTCATTAGTATGGAATGTGCTGAGAAGGCTATTATCGGCCTGTGACTCATCTCACATGCTCAGAGGCTCACTAGCAAGGAAATTGCACCCATAATGAACTTAAGCAAGGCATTATGGATCTCTAGGCCCCTCTAACACTACAGGTGACTTGGTTACACTTCTGGGGCTGATATACACGTCTAAGCAAATATGCTTAATTTGCATAATATATGCAAGTTGAAGAATTCTGTTCTTCTTGGCACAAAAATTCAGGCAGCCAATGTGCAGAATCCAGGTGGGTCCTGATCACTGCAAAAGGCTGAGGATGAACGGATGGGAGTCAGTCTAGGCTGGAGACACTATAGCTGCATCACATCTCCTTTTCATTGGTAGACTGCATTTAAAGGACCATTAAAATCTCTGGATTGCAACCTTAGGCAGATCCCAATGGCCTTAGATAGTTCTCCCATTATGGGGATGTTGCTTCTTCTTTTTCCAGCACAGAAAAAAGTGCAATATTTTGTTCCTGGGGACACTGAATCCCCACCCCACCCCTGATCCATCACTGCATCGATTGCTGTAGGGTGTCTCTCTCACAGATACACTACAAACACAAGCCAGCCAGCCACAGACACAGTGCCCATGCATGGAGGAATCCCACAGGTTCATTAGACCCCCATTTCTGCCACCCATGGGCACACTGAGGCTGGCAGCATAATGGGACCTTCGGGCAAATGGGATGTCTGTTGCACCTCACATATGCCTATCCAGTCCCCACCGCTCACCTCAATACAAGTTACAAGTGCTTTGGAACAGGAGCAGTTTGTACCGAGGTTGCTTGGTTCTAACTATACTATCAACTGTAATTATGTAGTTGTCAAGACATGGCCCTTCTGCCCATCCGTAAACTAGATGATCCTTGCACCTTTCCTAGCATGGGCTAAATGGCTTCGGACAGCCCCTCCTGGTCCATGTTTTGCTCAGGGTTTTAGACTACGACCCTGTCATCCCTGGCTGCTGTCCATGCTGGCTGGGACAGGTGGGCATTGTAGTCCAGATTCATTTGGGAAGGGATCCAGACTCAGGCATGTGCATCCAAGCTGGTGGAAGCGGACTTCCCTGCCCCACCCCTGCCTCCCACAGCAGCCCCCTGAAAATGCCACCCTGAGGGTCATAGTCCCTGTTGAGTGGGGTGAGCTGTGGTGCAGGGGGATCCCCAAAAATGGAATGGAGGCACCATCCTTGAGCTGCAGGCAGGTCTTGGGTTCAACCCTTGGGAAGGCACCAGATTAGGGAAGGCAGTCCTAGGAGGGCCAGGTTATCTGAAATAGCTTTTGTGCCCATATCAACCTACCCAAGCCCTAGGATTGGCGTTACAGGCCTTGCTCTTTGGCCGTTGTTAGCAAATAACAGATTGACAGGTGCCAAGGACAGAGCCTTCCTGTTGGTGGCTCCATGGTTGTGGAATTCTCTTCCCAAATCCCAGGCAGCTGTATCAAGCAAGCCATTCTTCTTCGGAAGGACTTTGACAACTTTTAAGGAACATTCTGCACAGCCTTTTACAAGCAATTCTGCACCGTATCTTAAACATTTTATACTGATGTCTTCTGCTGCTGCTTCTATTCTGTAAGATGCCTTGGGAGGAAAACATTTTTTGAAGGTGGGATATAAATGCTTTAAAGTGTAGCAATAATCATAATCATAAAGCATCACTTTATGCCCTCACTAGGTTTGGGGAGTGAGATGTTGCATGAGAGCAGGAATGTGCAGAACAGTGACATCTAGAGAAAAAAATGTGTTGGGGGGGGTTGCAAAGAAATATAGAGACAGATATATAAAATGTTTCCTTTGACCAGATGGAAGCAGTCAGGGGGCTGGCACAAGATTGTTTACCAGCACAGCAGACTGCACACCTGCAGAGAAGCCTGCCAGTAGCATGAGAGCCAGTGTGGTGTAGTGGTTAGAGTGTTGGATTGAGACTCAGGAGATCTGGTTTCTATTCCCCACTCAGCCATGAAGCCCACTGGGTGACCTTGGGCCAGTCACTGCCTCTCAGCCTAACCTATTTCACAGGGTTGTTGCGAAGATAAAACAGGGAGAAAGTGAGGAACCGCATTTTCCACCCTGAGCTTCTTGGAGGAAAGGTGGGCTATGGATGTAATAAAGCAAGGATTTGAAAGCTGCACTCCAGCATCCCCTGTGACATGGTTGTCTTGTTGGTCTAGGGCAGTGGTAGGCAAGCTGGTATCCTCTGAATGTTTTGAACTACAGCTCCCATCAGTCCCAGCCAGCATAAGATATGATCAGGGGTTATGGGAATTGTAGTACAAAGCATCTGGAGGGCATTGAGATGCCTGCCCCCTGGCCCAGGGGGTCTGAATCTCACTCAGGGTGCAAGTGGCCCATGGTCCAGTCCCAGCCAAGCTCTTCTTGCTGTGTTGGGGAAGACCTGTCTCTCCAGGGTGGCTTCTCATGGAGAGGGTACCAGACTTCATCCCAGTGGAGGCTCATGGCTCCAGTGTCAGTGGGGCAGTGAATCCGCTCTGATTTTCAGTCAGAACTCTAAATGAGCTCTCCAAAGTGCTGAACCCTAGGATAGCTCCCTTAGAGCTCTGACTGGTTCTGACTGAAACCCAGAGCGCATGCACTGCCCCCCTGACACAGGAGCCACCAACCTCCACTGCTCCATCCCAAGCATTTCCTGTTCAAGGGTCAGAAAGTGTTGCATGGCTGAGAGAATCCTCTGCCTACAGCCTTGCCAAGCCAGCACATTCAGAGTAGACCACCCCCTGCACTGGGCCCTGCAGATGTTTTGGTTTACAACTCCCATTGGCAACCAGCCAGAACGGCCATGGCCAGAGAGAATGGGAGTTGTTATCCTGAACACCTGGAGGGCCCCAGATTGGGGAAAGGCTGTGCTAGATGGGACAATGATCTGACACCCAGCAATGTAGCTCTATGTGTGCAAATTCAAGGGGCCTCTCAGACTGAGCTGATTCCTCAGCACATCTTTTATATTCAGAACCTATGGGGTGGGGTGGGGGCACTGGAAACAGGGAGATCAGAAGGAAATGCAGAAAGCACTGACAGTGACAATCACATTATTAACATTAAATGCAGAAAGTACTGACAGTGACAATCACATTATTAATAGTGGTCATTCATAGTGCAATTGTTGCTGATAACACACTATTTACAATTCTCCCCGCCCCACCACTCATCTGATGAAGAGGGCATCCACAAAAGCTTATGCCAGAATAAATGTGTTAGTCTTTAAGGGCACACTCCTATTCACGTTTAGACAGAAAAAGGGTCTACAACTCCCAGCATGTTGCTGTCTAAACTTGCATAGGATTGCGCCTGAAGACTCTTTGTTGTTTTTGCTGCAATAGACTAATGTGACTACACTCTGGGAATTGTGTTTAGTGGGTGAACCTAGCAATGGGGTACTGCTAGTGTTAACTGCATGTTACCACATCGATATATACATGGGGCTGTGCACAACCCTGAATACCAGAGCCTCTTCAGCATGGGAGCAGCAGCTTTTGAATAGATGGTAGCCTGCTTCGGAGTCTGCAGTCAGATGGAAAAACTAGACCACACGATGAAGAGATGAAGATCAGCTAGCAGCTGAAGATGGAAATGCATGCTCTGGCTGGCCAACAAAAAGAGTTATGGCACCACCTGTCGTCAAAAAATGGCAACTTCATGTAGCAAGGGGATGGTGGAAGCCAGAGAAAGCAAATGAAAAACAGGAAACTAACACATTTCAATCCTGTCACAGGGGTAATGTTTTTAAATCAGCCTTCCCCAATCTAATGCCCTACAGATGGATTGAACTGCAATGCCCATCATCCTCAGCCAGCATTTTGGGGGATGATAGGAGTCATAATCCAGCCTACCTAGGGGGGCCTGGTTGGAGGAGGCTGCTTAAAATTATGTGGCAAGTGAATTCATTCTACCACACAGAGCATTGACAACTGGCATTGTGGTGGATTCACCAGCACGTTTGAGCCAGTCACCATGTTGAGCGCATCTCTTGTTCTCTGTGCCTGGGGGGAAATGGCAAACAGGCTTTAAAACAGGATGGGGAACCCCTGAGATTCCCCATCTGGCACACAAGCTTCTGCTGCTGTTATCTCTGAACACTGACGGGGGATAAGAGGGTATTTAAAGGCAATTAACCTTTGAATACCCTGCAAAGAATGGAGCTGTTTCAAAGGTTTTGAGCCGTGCATTTGGCAGGCAGATAGATCTGTTGCACGGATGTGCGTTTTGCAGGTATGCTACCTGCTCACTTGCGAGCAGACCTGCAGAGGCTTGGAAATTGGGGATGAGTCTTCAATAATACCAAGCCAGCCTGCTGCCCATGCCTTTCCTTGCATGTGGGCTGAAATTTAGGGATGTACGAAAGTCACTTACCTTTTCGAAGGGTGACATTCACGGTGGGGGGGAGGCACTCCATCCCTCCCCTGAAATTCTCCCCGGCCGGCTCCGCTCCACGGTGACTCCGCAGAGCCACCGGACATCCGGCTGCTGGGCAGCCTGCACAGGGATGCAAATGGCAGCCGCCGTAGCCACCGCCATATGCATCCCTGTATTTTGCTGTGATAGGCTACATATATATTTACACAGCCTATCACGGCAAAAAAAAAAAAAAGGAACGCAAATGGCGGCGGCTGTGGCGGCCGCCATTTGCGTTCCTTTTTGCCGTGATAGGCTAAGTAAATATTTACGTAGCCTATTACGGCAAAAGACAGGGGCGCAAATGGCGTAGTGGCCATTTGCGCCCCTGTCTTTTGCCATAATAGAGGCCGTGATAGGCTACGTAAGTATTTACGTAGCCTATCACGGCAAAAAAAATGGGAACGCAATGGCGGCCGCCGTAGCCTCACCAAGATCTGTGGCAGAATTCTCTGACATCCCTACTGAAAATCCTTGTGCACGTTTGAGAAATGCTGCCACCCCATGGACTGTTTGGAACTGGCATCAATGAGACGAATGAGATCCTTCTTAGGATTCAGTTGGAAGAGAAGTACATTGGGGTTCAGGACTTGTGCTGTTCGGCTGACAGCAGCATCAGCCAGCAGGATGGATCCCTCCCTTTCTTCTGTCCCATCAGCCTTTCACAGGAAACCAGGAGTGACAGTTCAGCTCTGGAGCAGCCATCCCCAACTAGGGGCCCTCCAGATGTGTTAGACTACAGTTCCCATCACCCCCAACCATTGGCCACTGGCTAGGGTTGATGCGGTTTGAGATCCAGCACATCTGGGGCACTACATTAGGGAAGATTGCTTTAGAGCAAGAGTAGGCTGAAGGTAGATCTCAGGATGTATTGGACTTCAAGTCCAAGGAGCCCTGCCAGTGCAGCCAATGGATGGGAATGCTGGGTGCTGACGTCCAAAACATCTGGAGACCTACTTTCTGTCCAGCCCTGTTCTCGAAGAACCATTGGTTTAGGCTCTGTGCTAGGAAAAGTAATTTTAAAAGTGAACAAGACTTAACTGAGCCAAAAGCAAAACACATAACTGAAATAGCACATTGTTTTAAAAAGTGGAACATTCCCACCCACCCCCATTGGCTTAAGCCTGGCCCCCTCAGCACAGCCCCACAGAGAACAGAACGCTTCAAAATGCTTGCAAAGGACTTGCTTTTTCGCTTTTGCAAAATGCTTGCCAAATGCTCCCTAGGGGCTAGGAAGGGAGCCACAGCTGAGGGTGCCTCTCCACGCACAGGTGATGTTCTGACTTGGCATCCTTCGCTGGAAGAATGAGGAGACACAGGGGATTTCTACACCAGCCTAAAATCCTGCATTCAAAATGGGGCTTTCCGCTTCCATTTTAAATGCAGGATCACAACTGATTCCCTTTACACGCGCCTCCTTCTCTGTAGATGGCCGTTCCCATCGTGTTGTTTCCGTGAAGAGGCATTACACGCGCTCCAGGTTCAGCGATACTTGCTCTTGGGCTCCAGTCCTGCCCCTTTCCCTCTCCTTGCACATTACTGGTGGATGGGGACTGACATGCAGACAGACACACACCCCCGATCTCCCCAGGCCCCACCTCCCTCTTCCATGCTTTTGGCCACTCCCTGCCGCTCAGCCCCTCTGCTGCTCCTCTGCTCTGCCACCCCCCCCCCCACCGCCGCCGCTCTGTTTTGAACAGGCAGGCTGAAAACGGCAAGGAGCCAAAATGGTGCAGGAGCAGGAAGGCTGAACACCCCTCAGACCGCCACCACCTTCGACATCATAACCACGCCCCCAACAACCACATTTAGCGTTTCATTCCCGTTAGGGGAGAAATACATGGGGAGGACATGGCACTTTTTTCCCTTTGAGGAAAACACGGGATAGGTGGGAGGAAACAGTGGAATAATGGCTGGACAATAAGGACATCATGTAATCTACCTGCACAATTCAGTGAGTGAGCAAGCATGAATGCGCAATAAATTTGAGGTGTGGAGATCCCCACACGGGCGAAGGAAGCCTCCAACACCCCACTCCTAAACCTGCTTTCATGAACTGACTGGAACTTGTGAAGTTCCAAATAAAGTTGCTTAGGAAGAGAGCACAAAAGTCCTTTACTTGGATCAAGACCCAGCTTCTGCTGGGAAAATAACTGAGTCAGTTCAGATGATGGTACACCTTTGCAATCTCTCTCTCTCTCTCTCTCTCTCTCTCTCTCTCTCTCTCTCTCTCTCTCACACACACACACACACACACACACACACACACCATGTCTTCTGCCTGTAAAAGGAGGCTGCTGGGTTCCGCGCTGAAGTGCCGGTCTTAAGGACAGCCTCCCAGAAAGCACGTTACATTGTCTGGAGAGCAGTGGTGCCATAAGGACAGGCCTGCGCTGAAGTGCCGGTCTTAAGGACAGCCTCCCAGAAAGCACGTTACATTGTCTGGAGAGCAGTGGTGCCATAAGGACAGGCCTTTGGGGCAGAGGCCCAGGGTCATTCAGCAGAATGCGCAGGAGGGGTCCCTGACGGCAGTGGGCTCACTCTTCACTTTTTGAAGTGGAATCACAACATTACCATCTAAAGGGGGAGGAGGGGGTATAAAAGCATTTAAGTCCAGAGTCTAAAATTACCCAGCTGAACTCCTGCTGCAGAGAGCCTAGGGTAAGGCCAGCTGTGTCCATCTCTCCCCCCCCCCATCGCAGCTCCTCCTAGAAGTCTGCAAAGACCACACATCACAGTCAGTGCAACGCCACACAGAGTAAGACTTTACTGAACATTTGTGGATCGTTTCCCTTCCACAAATGATTAAAAAATCACATTAAACTTAAAGGGGAAGAACACAGATCCTTCTGGTGAGTTATCCCCACCCATCCCCTTTCATCATTAAACGTGGATACTATTGGCGGTTCCCCCGCCCCCCAACATGCACAGACTCCGAGCTGCTCATTCATCCATCCAATTAAGAGAATGCAAAGACTTCCAACATCCAACCGGCTGTAGCAAATATTTGGGGCCCTGGTGGAAGGCAACATGTTGCCTCATTGCCAAAACCTCGCCCACCACACTCCAAGCTATACTTCTTCAAAGTAAGCCCCACTGATTTCAGTGGAACTGACTTGCGCATAAAACAGTTAGGACTGCTGTGATGTAGTTTGATCCCGCACATTACTCAGAAGAAAGCCGCACACTATCGGGCTTACTCCTGAAATACCAGGGGTCTGTGTACCAGGACCTGGGGCCCCAACGCTGATGTTGGACTATAGCTCCCATCATGCCTGATAATTGGCCATGCTGGCTGAGGCTGATGGGAGTTGGATGCCAACAACATCTGGAAAGCCAAACATTCCCCACCGTGGGGGTATAGGATGGCAAGCCTTCATTTCTCACTTCAGGAGAGAGGTTCATAGCAGGGATGGGGGAGCCCTCCAGATGTTTAGTTTTATTAATTTTTTATTACTCAGATTTATATGCCGCTTGCTACAGAGGCATCAAAGTTGTGAACATAAAATGCAATGGCATCAGAACAATGAGATAGAACAGTAAAGCAATGATCAACAGTGAAACCGCACATTCTACCGTGCGCTACGATCCATAGCTGGCTGGGTCACACTTCAGGGAAAGCCTGTGTGAAGAGAGGGGTTTTAAGAAGACGTCTGAAGGTCAGAACTGTGGGAGGGAGGGTCTAATGTCAATCGGCAAGGCATTCTGGAGAGTGGGTGCTCTACTGCAAGTGCTCCTGAGTTCTGAAGATGTCATTAGACTGCAACCCCCATCAGCCCTAGCCAGCATAGCCCATGGTCAGGCATGATTGGAATTAGAGTCCAACATCACGCCAAGGGCCACGAGTTGCCCACCCCTGTTCTGAAGCAATACTCCCCTTGGGAACGCACCCAGTCAGCCCATTGATCCATCTAACCCAGTGCTGTTTACTCTGGCAATGGCTCTCTGTGGTCTCTGCCGTCCATGATGCTTTGTCGCTGGGGCTGGAATCGAAGCCCGTGCCTCTGCACGCAAAACATGCACTCTTATCACCACTGCTCTTGGGTGGGAGGGGGCCTTGACTCCGTGGGGAAGAGGCTGGCAAGAAGAAAGGCAGTGGATGTGGGCAAGTGGTTGGCAGTGGTTAATTCCTTTCTCATTTTTAAACATTTGCCAGTGCTCAAGACTGAACAGAAACTGCGCTTGCTCTGATGTCTAGTCACATGGCCCAAAAGGCAGGTATCAAGAGGTGGAAATACACTCAGTACATGCTCGGAGGCTCCTCACACATTCCAGGCCTCCAATTAAACCTTGCAGGGTTTGGCTAGGGTTTTAAAAAATAATTATGTGGAGTTTGCTATTATTAGAACACTTTCCCCCCTGGATCCATGACAGGAACATTAAATCCCTATTTCAGACTACAACTACACTAATAGGGTTATAAGGCTGTAGTCACCAATGTGCCCATGGATCTTTCTCTTGGCGTCCACTGAGGCTATAGGGATGTCAGAGACATCTGCAATGGAATCAAATGAGTTGGGATTTCTATGAATCCCACCCACGGATTCCGCAGCAGACCGGCTTTTCCCGAGTCACACGGATTCCAGACTTGCAGACCGTTTTTTTGTTTAAAAACTTTCTGGAATTTTACATACATTTAGTTGTAGAAAAATATATACAATAAAAAGCACTGGCCAAAAATGCACTTTTCTCCCATAAGCCAAAGCATGAAATTTGCATTTGGGCAAAAGGGGGGGGGGATCTGCATATTATTACAAGTGCAAATTTGTGCAAATTTGGGAGATTGGGAAAAAATCTGATTCCACCAATGAGCAGCTGATGGAACGAAAGGCACCTGACAATCCATGAACCGCAAACAGAATGGATTTTATACAGTCCATACATCCCTACCGGAGTCCCTGCCCCCTCCTAATTTTTATTTCTTTTTAAAAAATAATAAACCAACTGGGAGGCTGGCTAACTGCAAAGCAAAGTGCCGCCCTCCGGTGCCATCTTTATGTGGGTTCCAAAGGCGTGGCTTTGCATTTTAGAGCTCACACCCCTCCTCTGCCTTGTACTTAGGTTCTTGGGCAAGTTACTTTTCTTTTAGGCTCACCAATTTGGCTTCTGGGACATTACCGTTCTGTGACTGGCCATGCCCACCATGGAGGCAATTTTATGAATGGCCAAGCTGCCCCATGACAGCCCTTTTGTGAGAACATGCATGACACACTCTCACAATTCCAAATGTGCCCACTGACCAGAAAAGTTGGGGACCTCTGTACGGTAAGTGAAGTTTGGGTGCCAATACAAATCTGCACAACTGCACTGCAGCAGCGGAGGAAGCTACACAGGAGGAAAAGGCAGGGGTGTTCTGAGTAGTGAACATTTATTTCTATAATAAGCTCAACTTCCCATACAAATCCAGCTCTCACAGAAGGCTGTGCATACTTCACCACCCCCCACCCCCCAATCGTGTGTTAGCAGAATAAATTATGCCAATTGGACATATGTACCTATCAGCTTATTTTGCCTACTTTGCTTTACTTCCAAAACCCAGGATTTCAGAATTATTATTCACAAATCCGTATTAGTATAATACCTTTAACTGGCCAACCAAAATATTACCAAATATATGCAAACTTTTGAGCTCTCCAGATCTCTTCATCAGGTAAGATGTTACAAAAAGTAGTGCGGCCGGTGGAAGTGGGGGAGGAAGAAAAGAAAGGCTGATTTGTTGAAGTCATGGTGTCTGCATGATCATAGTCTTGAGATGGAGGAGAGGAAGAAGGGTCTGCTGTAGGGATGTACAGATCGTGTAAAATCATTCCATCTGTGTTTTGTGGATTGTCTGGCACCATTCATCCAGCCATCTACCCACTGACAGAATTGTTTTTTTTGTTTGCTTCTGAATTTGTGCAAATAAGCATTTGAACAAATGCACACATGCAAAAATGTACAAGTTACCCCAAAATGTGCATTTTTCACATTTTAGCCTATGGGGGAAATGCACATTTTTGGCCAGGTTTTTTTTTATTTTACATATGTTTCTATGATGAAATTTGCACAAAATTTGGGAAAGTTAGAAAAACTGGTCCACAAGTCCACGGACTCTGCCCAACAAGGGAAAAGCTGGCCCACCGGAGAATCCACGAGTCGGATTCATGAGAATCTGAACTCATTTGGTCCCATTGCGGATTTCTCTGACAGCCCTCGTCTACAGACGTTCAAATAAGGCTGTAGCAGGTGCTATGATGGTTTCATGTTACACCTCAGTTTTTGATCCTCTGTATTTGATTCCCCCTCCCCACCCTATGGAAATCTCAAAAACATGCATGTTTTTGATGATCTTTTAGTTGGACTAATAAAGGTATTACATGAATATGGATTTTGGAATTTTGCTTATGGCCAACCCGGCTACCTTTGCTTTTTAGGTGATTTGGAGAATACCAAAATTATTATTGGCAAAGACCAGCCAAGAGGAAGCAGCTTAATTTCCCTTGACGACTTTCAACAGGCAACTGGCAGCCGCCGTCCTGGATATAGCCAAGCACTGTCCAAAGCATACCAGCCACATATAGCCAGAGGCAACATCCTAGTGATTTTGTTCAATAGCCCCCAAGGCAGCAATGGCTACATGGGACTCATGTGCCACCCTAGGTGGCCATGACCATAGGACACTGGGTCTTTACCATATTGGCCTTAAAAAGAAAATAATCAATGTGCTTTTGACACCAAACTGTGAGCACAGCAATATCAACAATATATACAAAAGGTTACTTCCATTTACAGCATGTTCTCAAATGGCTTTTTCATTGCTTGTGTGAATATATATATATATTATATATTATATATATTAGTTTACTTATATATTTTATATCCATAGATTCATATGAAACACAGAGCTATACAAAAAGATTACATGGTTACAAGAGAGTGTTTCTGTGTCTTCAGGTAATATAACTTCCCCATCTCATGATGCTCCTAGGGGCCAGACATCAAGTGTGCACATGAGAGGGAGAGATGTGTGGTGGTGGATCTTAAAAGAGTGCAAGTGGAGAGTGGGCCGGCTTTCCCACCCTGCAGCTGTCCTCCCCAGTCTCACAGCCTGACTCCCACACTGGCCAACTTCCTGCTCATGACACACTTCTGGTGGCAACCTCATTCCAACGAAGGAAACACAACCAGGGAGTCCATCGTATCACCACTACGAGGAGAAAATTACACGGAAGACATGATAATGGTCTTCAAGTATCTGAAGGGCTGTCACACAGAAGACGGAGCAGACCTGTTCTCTGTTGCTCCAGAGGACAGGCCTAGAACTCATCAGTGGAAATGGCAAGGAAGCAGATCTGGGCTAATCATTAGGACAGACATCCTAACAGTAAAGAGCTGTTTGACGGCAGAACAGGGACTGCCTGGGGAGGTGGTGGGCTCTCCTTCACTGGAGGTGTTTATGCAGAGGCTGGGCAGCCACCTGTCAGAGATGCTGCAGCTGCCGCTGCTTGTACTGAGCAGAGAGAGGGTGAGACTAGATATCCTCTGAGATCCCTTCCAGCTGTGAAATTCTATGATTCCATAAATAGCGGAACAGACTGAAGCTGAGTGGAGGAGCAGCACACCAGATGAGCCTAGCTCAACAGGCTAACACTGGTTGCTCTGAAACCCTCCCAGCTGAGGAGCTTACTCCACAGCTGGTCTGCCGAAGGCACAGAAGCCAAGACCCCCATCAGCTTGCTCACCTGAAGGCTGTTGCTTTAGAGCACCACTTCCCCAGGGCTTCTTGAGAACTAGCTCAGCTAAGAGCCCACAGGGGCACTGCTCATAGATCATACGGACTAGAACACCACTCTCTCAAGCCACTACCTTTGGCACGTATTGGTAGCCAGGATGGCAGACAGCCCTTGGCCCTTAACATGTAAACAAGAAAGCCCTCGATTCAAACCTCGAAGGGAGGAGGGGAAAGGCGATCCGCAGGGCACCCAGGATGCAGCAAATGCGGGAGAGAAGAGGACAGCTAGAACCAGCTGGGCTGGCGGGGATCAGGCAATATGAAGCATAAATGAAAAAGGCATTCACAAGTGTGGTGCAAAGGGCCTCCAAACAAGGAAAAAAACCCACACAGACACACACGTTATACTGGGCAGGCTCCAAAATAAAGACACAAGAGACAAGCCGACACCTGGCTGAAGTGGAGTGGGAGTCCACCACTGAGGGTGTTTCAATATTGCAGCAACTTTGGTACCTATTTAAGGAAGAAAAGAAGACAGGCCCATCCTCTCACGGTGGAAGAAATAGGACCATTCTCCTGCCTCCCTCACGTGGCCTGGCAGTTGGGAGTTGGCAACCGAAAGCAACTAATGGCCGTGCAGAGAGGCCGTGCAAGGCCACCGCTACGGTTTCTTCAGCTTGCCCTCCTTCACCAATCTCTCGTTGAGCTGACAGAGCTGCTTCAAGAAGCCGTCGTTGGGGCCGATCTCCCGCTTCTGCCGGACGGTGCTTACGGCAGTCTTGACATCCATGTTCTGCCGGAGCATGAGGTAAGCGATGACCAATGTCGGCGAGCGGCTGTAGCCTTCGCGGCAGTGGACAAACACCCGGCCTGGTTGGCAAAGGAGAACAAACAAACAGGATACTCAGTACAGGCAACAATTCACATCAGGGGAAAGTCGCCCTAAGCCACCATCTCAGAAATCCCATGCCGTTGCCCTTTTTCAAGGTCTGCCTTAATAACTAAGAACATAATTAGAGCCCTGCTGGATCAGACCAAGGGTCCATCTAGTCCAGCATTCTGCTCACACAGTGGCCAACCAGCTGTCAACCAGAAACCCACAAGCAGGACACGAGGGCAACAGTACCTACCCACCCATGTTCCCCTGCAACTGGTGTACATAGGCTCACTGCCTCTGGTACCGGAGGTAGCACATAGCCATCAGGACTAGTAGCCATTGATATCCTTTTCCTCCAAGAATTTGTTCAACCCCTTTTTAAAGCCATCCAAATTGGTGACCATCACTACATCCTGCAGTAGTGAGTTCCATAGTTTAACTATGTGCTGTGTGAAGTACTTCTTTTTATCTCTCCTGAATCTCCCACCAATCAGCTTCATAGGGTGACCCCATTAGAAGAGATGAAGAAAAATATTTCCCTATCCACCATGCATAATTCTGTACACCTCTATCATGTCTCCCCTTACCCTCCTTTTTTTCCAAGCTGAACAATCCCAGCTGTTGCAACCTTCTCTCATAGGAGAGATGCTCCAGCCTCTTGATCATTTTAGTTGCCCTTTTCTGCTCTTCTTCCAGCTCTACAATATCTTTTTTTAGGTGTGGTGACCAAGACCGTACACAGTATTCCAAGTGTGGTCACACCATAGATTTGTATAGGGGCACTATGATATTGGCAGTTTTATTCTCAGTTCCTTTTCTAATTATGCCTTTTTTACAGCAGCCACACATTGGGTTGACATCTTCATTGAGCTGTCCACCACAACCCCAAGATCTCTTTCCTGGTCGGTCACTGCTAGCTCAGATCCCATCAGGCTATACTCGAAGTTGGGATTTTTTGCCCCAACGTGCATCACTTTACACTGGGTCAGATCCCATCAGAGTATACTTGAACTCAAAAGTTAAAGCACCGTGAACTCCCAAAGGAGCAGGGAGAGAACTTGCTTCCACTTCACACCATCCTTCTAGCAACCAAACTCCGTCTTTGCAACAGACCCCCTCAGGGCAAGGCCCTGTAAAAAAAACTGAGCTAGCCAGGCTGGCTTAGAATGATAGGAGTTACAGTCCAACACATCTGGGAGGTTTGGGGAAGGCTGACTTAGGCAGTAGCCCCTTTCCCTGCCATGCCCTCTTCCTTTATCATCATCATCATCATCACCACAGTTTACATCCCACCTTTCCACGAAGAGCTCAGGACACTGTACATGGTTCTCTTCCCACCACCACCACCACGTCCTCACAAGAGCCCTCTGAGGTAGGCAGATTAGGCTGAGAGACAGCAATCAGCCCAAGGCCACCCAGTGAGCTTCATGGCCTGACTTTTCCCAGCCCTAGTCTGACACTTTAACCCAGCCTTCCCCAACCTGGTGCGCTCCAGTTGTCATTGGACTACAGCCCCCATCATCCCTGACCACTAGCCATTTTGGCTGGGACTGATGGGCACGGGGGGGGGTCCAAAACATCTGGAAAGCAGGAAGGGGGGGCTGCTCTAACCACTATGAGAGGGGTGGGCAGATCTCCAGGCCATGCTGGTAGGGACTTCTGGGAGCTGAAATCCAAAACATTTGGAGGGCACAAGGCTGGAGCAGGCTGGAGTATACTATACAACCAAACTTCCATATTCATTTTAAATCATAGGTGCAATAACATCATATCTAATAGTTGGGAACTATTAGTACCGGTCAACTTGGCACTGGGAGTTGGAAGTCCAAAACTTCTGGATATCTACCTTCTGCCCAACCCTGCACCTTACCAAACTGGATCCTTTACGGTAGGATGGGAAAGCAAGGTTTACTGGGCTAGCCTACTACTCAGGCACTGAATAGCCCTGGACCTGCTGAGCTTTAGCCAGGTGGATGCATCATGTACCTTGACACCAGGTGTGGGGAACCTAAGAGCCTCCAGATTTTGTTGAACACCGACTCCCATCAGCCCCAGCCAGCATGGGCAATGGTCAGGGATGGCGAGAGTTGTAGCCTGACAACAGCTGGAGGACCACAACTTCCAAATCCCTGCAGTGCACATTTAATTCAGGAGTAATCCCAGCTGTCATCATGGGACTTTCTTCTGAGTAAGCATGTAGAGGATTAGCTGCAAGGCAATGGTCCAGTGCTGCAACTCCATTTCACCCCAATTCTAATCTAAAAGACTCCAGAGGCTGTAAGGAGCTGAGGCTGAAATTCTAAGCTTGATTTCCACTGGGTTACCCCCCTTCCGCCACCCTGCCCCCAATATAAAAGCACAGAAACCACCAGCCAATTGAGAGCCACCTTTCAGCAAGCAGACAGCAAAGCAGTACTTCATGGCAAGATTAACTGGGTGTAATTTACATGTTTCTCCTATTAATCCTCCTCTGACTCCAACCCACATTTCTTGTGTCCCTTAAACTCCACCCTTTGCACTGAAAAGGCACAGAGATGCACTGTGAAGGACAACAGAATGCAGGATGGGAGGGGAAGATGGGTTGCTACCTGTAACTGTAGTTCTTCGAGTGGTCATCTGTGTGCATTCACACATATGGGCTCTGCCATTACACCAGTTTTAAAATCTTTACACTGACTGCCAATTTGTTTCTGAGCAAAATATAAAGTGCTGGTTCTTACCTTTAAAGCCTGACATGGTCTAGGTCCAAGGTACCTCAGGGAGCGCCTTCTTCCCTGTGTCCCAGGCCACCACCTAAGGTCCTCTGAGGGCTCTCTGCTGCGGCTGCCTAATGTGAGATTAGCAGCCTCACACAAGAGGACCTTTTCCTTTGCCACCCCTCAGTTGTGGAATGACCTGCCAGCTGAAATTGTCCCTTTTGCTGACTTCTGTATACTGTTTTTAAGCTGTGTTGTTTTATCGTTGGATGTTTAAAAAAATGTTTTAGTTCAAAGTTGGTTTTAGATACATGTTGTTAGTATATATTGGCCATATGGTTTTATGTAAATGGTTTTTAAACTTCGTATTTTGAAGTTTTAACTTCTGTAAAACACCCAGAGAGCGTTTTATGTAGAACAGAGTTCCTACCCATAGAAAAACAAAGGCATCCCCCATCAAACTCTGACCTTGTCCTGCTCTGGTGCAGAAATGGTGACAGATTGCAATTATGTTTTTTTCCAGTCTCCTAGCTGAGCAGAGCAGAGCAGAGCAGCTGCTCCAGCTGGTCTAGGGACTAAGCAAGCAAGCAAGCTCCCAGAGCGTGAGCGATCAGAGCAAGAACAGGGAGCACAAACAGGAGTTGGCCAGGGGAGTTCAGCAGGGGAGGTCCTTAACGTTTTTTTAGAATTTCTTTTTCTTGTACCTGTCAGGGTGGAAACTGAGCCAATAGAACCCCAGAGCAGTTCTGATTCTGAGGAGGAACAGCAATCCGTGGGAGAGGAGCCAGCTCATCCCTCACAGGCATGATTCCTCCTGCCCGCATTCCTGAGATAGATAGTGACCCTGGCAGTGAGCAAGTGCAGGAGGGGGGCTTGCTGGACGCTCGACACAGACGCCAAGAGCGACAAGTGATGGAGGGTGCAGAAAGGAGGCGTAGCGCCCGTTTGGCGTGCAAGCAACAGCCGCCTCCCGTGGACTCAAGGGAAAGAGGGAGGAACTCTCCATAAGTTCAGGGTCTTCAAGTGACTCTCCTTCAAACGGGGATCAACTGCCTTCCTCGGCGCATAGGCCACTCTGCTGTTCCTTGCTTGGGCGCTGGTGATTAGCATCTAAAAGAGTCATTAAGTTGTAAAAGGATTAAAGCCTTGAAAAGAAACCTTCTGTGCCTTGAGTTGGCTATTGGAGTCTACTGAAAGATGCCGCCAGGGCGCTCCTGACAGCAACACACACTTCCATACCAGCGGGACTCTGTTGTTAACCTCCAGTGAATAGAGAACAAAGCACAGGCTATCCCAGTACAATCAGAAAGCTAGAAACATAAAGCGAATAGAGACTATGGAAGGAAAAGACTCTCCAGTGGTGGTGACCTGCAATGTCTGTGCAATGTTTGTTTTCTTGCCTGAGATCAACATGGCCTACACATGCAACACATGCAAGTTGATCACACTGTTGGAAGAAAAAGATGACTGGAGCGGCGAGTGGTGACCCTCAAGGGAATAAGAGAACACGAAGAGTTCTTGGACAGAACGGTGAATCTACAGCACCAAAGTGAAGTACAGAAGCCAGAAGAGTAACTGCAAGCTGAGGCAGAAGAGGAAAATGCTGAGACGAGGAAAAATGAAGTAGAGGATACTCCTTGGAAAAGGGTGACAGGCGCAGAAGCCACTCTGCACCAGTGGAAGCAGTGGAGCTATGGAACCATTTCCAGGTACCTGAGGATGAGACTGGAGGACAGCCTGCAGAGGAAGAATTACAGGGGAACCTGCATGAGAGCAAGCAAGAGGCTGAAGGTCAGTCAAGCAGAGGCGATGAAACCAAGGCCTACAACAACAACAAGAGAAGAGTAGTAGTTGTGGGAGACTCCTTGCTGTGTGGGACTGAAACCCAAGTATGTCACGAAGACCCGTGGACTCGCCAGGTATGCTGTCTCCCGGGAGGACGGATTAGAGACGTGACTGAAGGATTGCCTGTACTCATAAAGCCCACTGACAGGTATCCCTTTCTTCTCATCCATGTGGGAACACATGATACCGCCAAGTGGAGCTACGAAGAAGTCACACCAGACTTTGAAGCTTTGGGAAGGAAATTCAAGAACTTTGGGGCCCAGATAATTTTCTCATCCATCCTTTCAGTAGTTAGAAGAGGAATAGAAAGGGAAAAAAAATACTCCGGGTGAATGATTGGCTTACAAAGGTGGTGCTGACACAAGAGATTTGGATTCTTGGACCACGAGCTATACTTCCTGGAAGATGGACTGTTAGCAAGGGATGCGTTGCACCTCACAAGGGCTGGGAAGAATGTGTTTGGTCACAGTATGAAGAACTTCATCAGGAGGGCTTTAAACTGAATCCTATGGGGGAGGGAGATGTAAAGTTGGGGGTAACAATGGACGAAGGCTTATGAACCACAAGAGAGAGAACAGCTCTAATAGCACCCAATAATAGTCTTCACAAACATGTAGGAAGAAAGCCAGACTAAAAAGCACATGGTCATAGATCATAGAATCATAGGGTTGGAAGGGGTTCGATGTCTATACACTAATGCCCAGAGTATGGGAAATAAACAGAACAAACTTGAACTCTAAATACGGGAGGGAAATTATTGCTTGATAGGAGTAACTGAAACTTAGTGGGATGACTCCCATGACTGGAATACAGCAATTGCAGGATATAACTTGTTCAAAAAGAACAGAAGGAACAGAAACACAGATGGAGTTGCACTATATGTTAAAAATGCATATCTCTGCACAGAAATACAGGAGGATGAGCTTGGTAGCCCCATCGAGAGCATCTCGGTTAAAATAAATGGAGCACAGAATAAAAGGAACATGGTGGTCGGAGTCTGCTACCGGCCACCCAATCAAGGAGAAGACGAGGATGAAACTTTTGAAAAGCAAATTGCCTGTGTTTCAAGGAAGCATGATGTAGTAGCAATGGGGGACTTCAATTTCCCCGATATTTGTTGAGAGACAAATTCTGCAAAACACGGTCCCTCCAAGAAATTCCTGACTTGTGTTGCTGATAACTTCCTCCTACAGAAAGTGGAGGAAGGAACTAGAGGATATCCTTGACTTGATCCTAACCAACAGAGATGACTTAGTGGATAAACTAGCAGTTACAGGAACTCTGGGGGAAAGTGACCATGTTATACTTGAGTTCTTGGTTCTAAGGGAAGCAAAAGCCAAGGGAAGCCGAACGCGTACCCTGCATTTTAGGAAAGCCAATTTTAATAAACTCAGAACAATGATCAGTAAGGTCCCATGGCAAGCGACTCTAATGAGAAAAGGAGTCCAAGATGGGTGGGAGTTTTTAAAAAAGGAAATTCTAAAGGCACAATTACAAACAGTTACAACAAGAAGAAAAGGTGGAAGACAACAGAAGAAGCCAATGTGGCTTCACAAAAAGCTTAGAGAAGACCTGAAAACAAAACAAAAACAACACATATAGGAAGTGGAAGGAAGGCCAAGCTACAAAGAAAGAGTACAGGCAGGTAGCACATAATTGCAGGGATGGCATCAGGAAGGCTAAAGCTGAGAACAAGCTGAGGTTAGCGAGGGATGCTTAAAACAACAAAAAGGCTTTCTTCAAGTACATACATAGTGAAAGGCAGAGGAAAGAAATGGTGGTTCAACTATTAAATAAGGAATACAAAATGATAACAGATGACAAACGAAGGGCAGAAGTGCTCAATTCCTACTTTGGCTCAGTCTTCTCCCGAAAGAGGGTCTATGACCCCCCCCCCCCCCGGGCAAAGTGGAAGTACAGGCCGAAGAGGCAGGATTGCAGCTTGAGATTGATAGGCATATGGTCAAGGAACACCTAATTACTTTGAATAAGTTCAGATCTCCAGGGCCAGATGAACTACATCCTAGAGTAATAAAGGAACTGGCAGAAGAACTCCCAGAACCACTATTATCTTTGAGAAATCATGGAGGACGAGGGAAGTGCCAGATGACTGGAGGAGGGCTAATGTTGTCCCTATCGTCAAAAAGGGTAAAAAGGAGGAACCTGGGAACCAGTCAGTCTGACATCAATCCCTGGGAAAATTCTAGAGCAGATTGTAAAGCAATCCATCTGTAAGCACCTTGAAAACAATGCAGTGATTACTCGAAGCCAACACAGATTTGTCAAGAACAAACCCTGCCAGACTAATCTGATCTCATTTTTTGATCAGGTAACCTCCCCTATGGCGGTGGGAATGCTGTGGACATAATATACCTCGACTGAAGCAAAGCTTTCGACAAAGTGCCCCATGATATCCTGATGAGCAAACTAGCTCAAAGTGGGCTAGATGAAACAACGATCCGGTGGATCCACAGTTGGCTACAGAATCGGACTCAAAGAGTGCTTATCAATGGCATCTTCTCAAACTGGGGAGAGGTAACAAGCGGGGTACTGCAGGGCTCAGTCCTGGGCCCAGTGCTCTTCAACATTTTGATTAATGACTTGGATGAGAAGGTGCAGGGAATGCGTATCAGATTTACAGATGACACAAAATTGGGCAGGATAGCTAATACCCTGGAAGGCAGAAACAAAATTCAAAGTGACCTTGATAGGCTGGAGTGCTAGGCAGAAAACAGAATGAAATTTAACAGGGATAAATGCCAAGTTCTGCACCTAGGAAAAAGAAACCAAATGCACAGTTACAAAATGGGGGATACTTGGCTCAACAATACTACAAGCAAGAAGGATCTTGGAAGTGTTGTCGATCACAAGCTGAATATGATCCAACAATGGGATGTGGCTGCAAAAAAGGCAAATGCTATTTTGGGCTACATTAATAGAAGTATAACTTCCAAATCACATGAAGTACTAGGTCCCCTCTACTCAGCACTGGTTAGGCCTCATCTGGACTACTGTGTCCAGTTCTGGGAGCCACACTTTAAGAAGAATGTAGACAAACTGGAGAGGGTTCAGACGAGGGCAAAGCAGCGGACTGGAAGCAAAGCCCTATGAGGAGAGACTTAAAGAACTGGGCATGTTTAGCCTTGAGAAGAGAAGACTGAGGGGAGATCGGATAGAGCTGTTCAAGTACTTGAAAGGCTGTCACAGAGAGGAAGGCCAGGATCTCTTCTTGATCATCCCAGAGTGCAGGACACGGAATAATGGGCTCAAGTTACAGGAAGCCAGATTCCGGATGAACATCAGGAAAAACTTCCTGACAGTTAGAGCAATATGACAATGGAACCAATTACCTAGAGAGATGATGGGCTCTCCCACACTGGAGGCATTCAAGAGGAGGCTGGACAGCCATCTGTCAGGGATGCTTTGACTTGGATTCCTGCATTGAGCAGGGGGTTGGACTCGATGGTCTTGTAGACCCCTTCCTGCCCTATTATTCTAAGATTCTATGAAAGAAAGCCAAGATTCTCAGGTTACATCAGTTTGTTTCCAATGCAAAACTCTTCCTTTGCACTCAACGGTAATAGGTCTATGCTACAAATAACCGCACAAGTAACTGCTCATGGATAACAATGACAGATTTGGGAATCTTTCCCCACTTCTCCGCTGTAGATTTGAAAACTAGCTGCTGCGTCCTCCAACATATAAAAAGTTGCCTCAGTTAAATGTAGAAGATGTGCTTTGCGAACTGCGTGCCTCAAGGCAGAACCACAACATCTTAAACTGGGGCCTGGTCCAGCCAGGACCCATACACTAAACAGATTCGAGGATACCAGTATGACTGAAGTCCACTTGTGTGAAATGACATAATTTATTGATGGAAAATGGATGCAGAAGCAAAGAAAGCTTACACACACCCTTAACTCTTGGTTCAGTCACTCTGGTTCCCAAGGGAGTGACAGACACTGTCCCAGGGGCTGGTTATCCGAGCAGGTGGCGCACCTTCCACCTCTCAGACGAGAACAGGTAGCAGGCCAATCTGCTCAGGATTTTATAGGGCCTGGTCTCATCATCTAGTTCTGTCAGAAAACACACCCACCCACCCCTCCCTCCACTCAGGAAAATGGTGGCCTTTCTCTCTTGGCAGCAAAATAAGTTCCTCACAGTACAGAAAGAAGCATCCCTTATCAGCTAGAAGGTACACAGTGTGAAGAGCAACTACTGTGCATTGTTTTAGCTTCTGTTAGTAGCAAAAAGTGTAGCCTTCACTGTATGTAAATACAGCTATGAGAACCAACTCTAAAATCATAAATATTACCAATAGCTCCAGCAAATCAGTATACTTATGCCATAAAATACTGCATATCTCTGGGTAAATTCACAACTGACTTCCTGCCATTCTTCTGAAACCAAATCCAATACACACAGCAAGAAGCAGACAATGGGGCCAGGAGCCGGAGAGTGTGTCCCTGATCCCACCACTGAGGCCAGGAGCCGGAGGGTTTGCCCCTGGCTATACCACTTTGTTCCAAACACTACTGGACAACAAAAAGGTGGATCTTTTAAGCAACTAAACAAGACAACCAATGCATTCATATAGTAGAGAAGCAGATCCTTTGAGTTGGGCTAGGTGCCTTACCATCTTTGTGGGCTAATGCCTTCTCGATGAAGTCAGCAGCTTCCTCAAAGTAGCGGCTGAGGTTGAACTCCTGGGTGTCATTGGCCTTAATGCCATGGTAAGTGATGCCAGTCCCTTCGTAGAACTCCGCGTTGGTGTTCACATGCATGAACGACTTGCCCTCCGCTGCATTCAGAACATGGGTGATCCCCAGGCGTTGCAACCGCATGACATTTTTGGCTATGAATCTACAAAGAGGAAAATTCCATCAAGAAAGAACGAACCCCACCCAATTGTCAGGGAAATCCAGGGAAATGTCGATTCAACCTCTGCATCTAGGAGTTCTGAAATCTGGAGGAGAGCATGTGGGACCTGCAACAAAATGTCACAGTGCAGAGTTCTCCTGTTCAGAATGCCCCATTCCATTCCCCGCTCCATCCCGTTTTTTTATTCTGGACCTATCAAGAGCATCTTGCCCAAGCGTCCACCAAAACCTCCAGCTGGTGCTGGCCAGCAGTGACCTTTCGACTGAGAATCCGCAGCCTTCCTAGGAATGCACTCCGAAAAGCAAGGCTGTTCCCAAATGAGCATCCTTTATTATGCAATGCAAAAATTTTGCCCTTGGAGCAATTTCAACTTCAGTTCGCCCACTTGCTCTTTAATTTGTTTTTCCTCTATAATTATGTATATGTTGTATTTTTAGCCTACCTTCAGGCTCTGTAGCCGGGTTTAAAAAATAATTCCTATTAGCTTTTTATACTGTCATCAAGGCTGGACATCAGAGGATGTTGCGGAAAGAAGCATTTTTGCTAGCCATGCTGCGTTTATGAGCTCCATCTCTCCTCCTGGAGGCCAGCCAGCAGTCCTGCCCCTACCAGATTGTATTTTGGAAACAAATCTTCGAGTGAGTGTGGGGGTGCCATCCCTACCACTAGGCACAGTGAGGCAGTTGCCTCAAATGACAGATGCTGGGCGGGGGGGTGGCAGTGGTGGAGGCCTTCTGAGCTCCCTGGCTATTCCCCTGTGTTGGAAGACAGCTTTGTAGGCCACACAACGTGTCCTGGGCTCCCTGAACTAGCCTGCTGTCTGAGCAGTGGAGGAGGACACTATCCCTTTGCCAGTGTTGCAGTATGTCTCAGCTGCCAGTCCAGTTGGTTTCCATATATAGAAAGGGAAGAGGGCGTCATTTTGTCCTTCGCTGCAGGCGGCAAAACGTCTTGAGCCACCCACGTGTGGGAGAATAGTTTTACGGCACCGTGGAGAGATGTTGTTCAGAGTCTGACCCACTGCTCCATCTGGGGGCAAGATTTTCCCACCACAGACAATAGTACTAGTACTCTCCCCCCACCACTCTCACTCACACACTCACGCATACCAGTTGTGTGTAGTTTGCTTTCATTTACTCTCCATTTTGAGCCATCTGCTTCACAAACACCTTCCTGCAAGGCGATTTCTGTCCAATTGTGGCATACTGGGAGCAACTGGGGGTGGGAGAGGGGAGAAAAAGAGATGCCCTGCCTGGATTCCCAGGGTTAGACTAGATGGCCTTTTGACCCCTTCATACACTAGGACAGGACAGAGATGGGAAGAAGATTAATTGAGATCTACTGATAGATCTCTGGGTGGTTAGCAGTAGATCTGCAAGGGGTTCCAATTCCTGATAGCAACAACAAAAAGGCTTCCCTGCCCCACTTCTAAATTAACCCGCTGAAATGGAAGAAAGCTTGTGGATACGTGGAAGGGGGAACCAGAAGCAGATTTTGCAGTGACCAGACTGGGAGCTCAGTTCTGGTGTTGAAAGCATATTCCTAGGCTGAGCATTTGTTCAGAGACACTCTATTCTTTAATTCTATGTTGTTCCCGTCCCACCATTTTGTACGTGGCTCGTTTTGGTAGACCTCAGAAGAATTCTAGTTAAAAAAAAAATAGATCTCACAAGCCTGAAATATGCCCACCTCTGCTCTGGGATCATACCTCTCTGCCGTAAACCTATCAAATCCCTTGCCTGTAACTTTCCACAGCAATGCCAGGGGTCAAAGTGTCAGTGCTAAGGCAGAGAGCAAAGCTTGAAACATGGCACCAGTCACCATTAAAAAAAGAAAAAAGAACCACCCACAAAGCTATAACGATTACATAGCACATCAAATGTCATGTCTTCTTGCACTCGAAATTGCTGTATTGACAAGAGCTATTTGCCGTCAAAGTGATGAGACAGCCTTTTAGGTCAGGAGCAACTTGTATATCTGGGGGGAACGGAAGGAAAATAGAAGAAGGTGACGATCAGAACAGCCTGGCAGGCATACAGAAATCTAATCTTATTTTATTTTTTATTTGTGGTACTTCTACGCTGCCCCATAACTAGGGTTCTCTGAGTGGTGTATATCATTTTGGGGGAAAAACAATACAAAATAATAAAAAATACAATTACAGTATAACAGACACCACAGCAATGATAAATGCAATAAAAAAAAAACACCAAGCAGTACTAAAAACTCACACAGCACAGGCAGATCTTTAAAAACTTCAAAACACCAGAACCTTAGAAAGCCTTTAAAAGCCTCTACAAGGCCCCTTTAAAAAGACTGGAAGAATAAAAAAGGCATTTGCTTGGTGCCGAAAAGAAGACATAGAAGGCACAAGGTGAGTGCAGGGGGCATTGCCCAACTAGGGTGCTACCACTAAAAAGACCCTCTCATTCCCTCTAGCCACCAGCAGGCTCTCACTAGGCAGGGGCACCCGGAAAATAGCCCCCAATTATGAACTCAAAGTCCAGGTAAGTATACATGGAAGGAGGTAATCCTTAAGGTAACCTCTAACCCTGACCCTGCGCACACATTCTCCAGAAAATGCAGTCTGCACACAGAAACAGGGGAGCAGTCAAAGTAGCACCTATGTATATATGACAGAACTCGATTTGGAGAGATTCCCTTTGCATGCCTATGGCTTGTAGCCCTACCTACAGCACTAATCACAAGAACTAAAATAAAACATGAGCAAAAAGACACACCCTATCATCTAAACAGGCATCCAAAGTAATGGACCAGTTCAGATGGGGACCCCAAAAAACTCTTTTTTAATTGGCTCAAACTCAGTTTTTCAGACATCACATCAAACCATGGTTCACTCGAACCACAGCTTAGAACCCAAACCATGGCTTGAGTTTCCAGAAATATAGGCAAACCATACTTTACAGAGCTCTAAGTTCAATGGGCCTTCTTCCCTAGCAAAACACAAGTTTAGGATTGCAGCCTTACAACTGCTTGTTTAAAATATTTAATAACCTACTCTTCAGTTTCACAACCTCCTTGACGCTCACAACCAATGTTTTAAGACAAAAATAAAAACAGTACAAAAATAGCATTAAAACAGCAGAGCACCAGAACAAAATCAGCAGGATAAAAACCAGTCTAACTCCACAATTCTTTCTGCATTTCTACTCAATACTCCCCACTGAATTCAATGAAACCTACCATGTAAAAGTATGCAGAGAATCATGGCCTAAAAATGCAACCAACAGTGCTATCCTATGCATGCTTACCTGAGAGTATGTACATTGAATACAGTGGGCCTTCCAAGTACACACACCTAGGATTGCACTGTATACAAGACCTGGGTGAATAAAGGCTCTTTGTCTAGTGCTGAAAAAGATGAGCAATTCAGTGCCTGGCAAGCCACTCTAGAAAGAGGATTCCAGAGATGGGGTGCTACAACTAAGAAGGCCCTTTCTTCAGTCACCACCTGCCTTGACCTCTGAAGGAAGGGGCACCCAACCTTAGCATAAGGGCAGGTTCATGGGGGAGCAGACTGTCCTTTAAATATCCAAATTACAAGCTGCATTTCACATCTGCTCAGCACTTCTTTCTCTATAGGCACAGGAGCCTCTAGAAACAGAGCAATGGCAATCAACTATGGCTCGTCAATTCTAACAAGTGTCACCAAACCACGGCCAAACTTCCTTTACCATGCATGGTTTGGCAGGATGTCTGAACTGAGCCACTGCCCTAGACTAAGTCTTGACCGATAAACCTGTAAAAACAGCATTCCCCAACCTGGTGCCCTCCAGTTGTTTTAGACTACAACTCCCAGAATTCCTGACCATTAGCCATGCTGACAGAAGCTGAAGTCCAAAACATCTGGAGGGCACCAGGTTGGGGAAGGCTGCCATAACAGTAATGCACACCCTTAAGTAGAGATTCTGTGAAAACTAACAGCTCCGGGAGAAGGGAAAGGAGAGATGGACCTTTGCTGCCATCACACCCAGAGAGTCATGGACTTTCACCTGCTCTAAATATGGAACTCGCCCCAGCAAGCCTTGTAATGTTACTCCAGCTACCGGATCAATGTTACCCTCTGTGGAATACTACACTGAGAGACTGGCTGTCACCAGTTAAGAGAAATTGCAGCAACCTCTTTGGTATGACTGGCTGGAGGCAGAAGATTTGCCTCAGAGGATAAATTAACCAAGTTCATTCCTTCAGGGGAACAGACCTTATTTTTATTCATTTAAAGTGATGTTTCGGCCACCTTTTATAGGGAGTACCCTCTCAAGGCAGCATACAAGATAAAAACAACACATAAACATGCCAAAAACAAATAGAAAAGCAATAAATATATATTCAATAAAATACTATAAAAACAAATACCAATAATACAAACTGATTTATTGACTGATCAAAATACATTAATTATTGCATCAACCAGAAGGGGAGAAAAAAGGGAAGGTGTGGGGGGGAGACACACAAGAGAAAAGAGAAGACGTACATACAAGTTAATAAGACTGAAATAGAACATTCTAAAGCACAGGTGATCTCCAGATGTTGTTGGACTACACTTCCCATCATCACTGACCATCAGCCAGTCCAGCAGGGGCTGATGGAAGTGGCAAGTTCAACAGCACCTGGAAGGCCACAGGTTCCCCATCCCTGCTCTAAAGTAAACTGGCAGATAAACAGCTCAGATCCATCTCCATCTGTTCTCTTTCCCCAAGCACAGCAAGCTGAAAGGTTGGTGCCAAAATCCCTCAAAGGACCTTGGATTCTGGCACTTGATCTCTTGCATTTTTATCTTGCTCTTCCTCGAAGCATCTCAGACCAGCGTACACAGTTCTCTCCCCCCACACACCCATTTTATCTTCACAATAACCCCTGCAAGATTAGACAAGGTAGGACAGGCCGAGAGATAGTGACTTGGCCCAAGGCGATATTCCCAGGCAAGAAAGGATTTGAACCTGGCTCTCACTTGTAGGCTTCCAAGCTCCGTGCTTGGAAGCGACATCAACCCCAGTGCTTATACACTTCCCAGGGCACAGTCTGAAGGCCCATGATGCAGGAACCTTACTGCAGCTAAGCAAGCCTGGGTCTGGTCAATGCCTGGATGGGAGACCACACAGAAACAGTAAATAAACTGCCTTTGAGTTCTCTCATGGGGGGACTACAACTCCCATGACCCCAGCTAGTATGGCCATTCTGGCCATGGATGGTGGGAGTTGCAGTCCAAAACATTTGGAGGGCACCAGGTTAGGGAAGGCTATGCTACAGATTGGAACTGCCTCAAGCCTGGAATATATTCTGCAGGGATTGATTTTCCCTCAGAGCAAATACTTCAAAGGGATTTTCCTTAGCACCCCAACAGGGGCTAAATTCCACATCCATGCCCGTTCCCAATTCCCTGACTTATCAGAAGAAGCTATTTGCATTTGGTAAAACCTGCAAGTTTAAAGGCAGAGAGGCATTTAACCTCCAGGTCTTCTTTGGCCCTCAAGAAACCACCATGGGGGACATCTCCGTAATAAGCCCTGGATCAATTTTTGCACCTTGGCCTCCCACTTCTGCTTCCCAATATTTGTCCTATCTTCTAGATTCAACTAAAAAATTCCCACAGCCTGCAGGAAAGGAACAGCCCCTTGGGAGCTTAACATGGAAACATGTTGTCATGGTGATAGTTCTGGGCACACACAGACACACACACGTGCGCGCAGGCCTATAGCTTCTGTGCTGTGCGGAAGGAAATTTCCTCTGGCCTATTATCATCATCAAGCAGGAAATTTCCTCTGGCCTATTATTATTATCATCATCATCAAGCAGGAAGTTTCCTCTGGCCTATTATTATTGTTGTTGTTGTTATCATTATTATCATCCTCATCCTCATCCCCACCTGCAGACTGTTATCCAACAGTCAGAGGTGATCCTAATATGCCTGAAGAGACTAGTTGTGGGCTGACGCATTTGGCCCGGAGTTTTCCCTCTGATTTAAGGAGGTGGGATGTATTAATCGGGGGGGGGGGGGATTTTAAGAATTTTCATCTTACCTTTAAATACCAGGTGGCCAAACATTTCTCTCTCACACTCTCATTTACTATGAAAAAGCATTGCTGCCTTCAGCAGCTCAGCCATGTACCTGTAAAGAATACAATGCTAGGTAGCATCACTCCCAGGGGCATTCAGGGGGAGAGAAAGGCTGCTACCATCGTGGTCAGTGGGGGCAGCCATCTTGTCCCCTCCACCACCAAGCAAATACTGCTGGCAATATGTTAAGAGGTAGCACTGGTCCTGGGGCATTTGGTCCTAAAAATGCAGCCAGGTTGCTAAGAGCAGCCAAGAGACTTTTGTTGTTCATTTAAAAAAAAAATTAATAGTAATGTATATATCCTTAATACCAAAGTATATATACATTACATAAAAATATAAACAGGTATAACAGAAGGCATAAATACAGACATTAAAACAAGACTAGGCAACCTGGTGTTTTGGACCCCAGCCAGCAACCCCAGCCAGCATGGCCAATTATGAGAGTCATAGTCCAAAACATCTGGAGGGCATCAAAGGGCCTACATCTGTATTAAAACATACAAATAACGTATTCTTTAATAATATAATCAATAAGCTTATACCTACCAATGGTCTTAATCAAATCTATTAAATACACTTAAGTCATAAAGCTAATATCCCCGTCATTTAAACCTATTACATGGTAATATACTAAATCATCAGTTCCCACCTACTAGCCCTTCATGTTTTTAAAATCTGTATTCTGCAGAGCCGTTAATTTAACCATCTCAAGTTGATCCCAAATTTTAATTCTATTCTACTGGGGGGGGGGGTATTACACTTCTGCAAACAACATTCTTGCTGTTTTTAAGTACATATAAAGTCAGCTCCTGCTTATCTTATGGAGCTACTGCTTTTACATAATTCAACCGATGTAGCAGTGGCTCAGATTCAAGCTGCAATAGGAAAATCTCATCTTAATCACCATCTGCCAGAATAAATGTTGCTTTCTTACACTTCCACCATCTATGGGGGAAAAATATATTTTTTTTCTTTAATAAAAAAAAGCCACAACACCCAAGATGAAAAAATTTGAAATTTGCTGCCCTCTCACAACTCAAAAGTCACCAAATATCCCCCTGCATGTTAATGGGGGGGGGGGAGTGGGAGGGTATTTCACCCAGCTTTGGAAGAGACAAAGCATGGAGCACCACTGGGTTTGTGGGCTTTAGAAGGGGATTCATGGAGGAAAGATTAAACTCTCATTGGTAATGACCATCAATAAATGGGACCTTGGCATTCAGAAGCAGTACGCCCTACATGTGTTTGGATGCAACACTAAACAATAAAAAGGTAAAGGTGTCCCCAGCCAGTCGTGTCCGACTCTAGGGTGTGGTGCTCATCTCCATTTCTAAGCCGAAGAGCCAGCGCTGTCCGAAGACGCTTCCGTGGTCATGTGGCCGGCATGACTGAACACCGAGGTGCACGGAACGCTGTTACCTTTCCCGCCGAAGCGGTACCTATTTATCTACTTGCAATTTCTTGCTTTCGAACTGCTAGGTTGGCAGAAGCTGGGACTGAAGACGGGAGCTCACTCTGTCACGCAGCACTCGGGTCTCGAACTGCTGTCGCCGACCTTCCAGTCTGCAGTTCAGCGTCTTAACCACTAAGCCACCCCGGCCCCAACACTAAACCATGGTTTTGTGTTATATGAACAAGCCCTGGCTTCATGCATTATCCCCACTCCTCTTCAGGGACAGCTGCAAGGAAGAAATTGGAAGATTTCCTTCTGTCTTCAAGTAACCACGGTTTGTCGTCAAACCAGGGCAAACTACAGCTAATTTTAACTATGGCTTATTCAAACAGTCCACAGTCTGAAGTTGGCTTGCTCAGACAAACTACAGTTAAAACCAGCTACATCTTGTCCTGATTCAAACCAAGATTAATAGAAAACAGGAAGAAAATGCTTCTGACCTCTTGTTTGGCGCCACAGCAGAGGAGAGGGGAGAGAGCAAGCTCATGCATGAAACGGTAAACTATGGCTTAGCGCTATGTCTGAATGAGGTCTTCAAATACTAGTTCCTGGGGAGCAGACAATAGGGGAGACCTGTTGCCTACATACCCAGTTTGTGGGCTTTCCAGAAACATCCTGTATGCTTCAACTGACTCTCTTTTTCCCCAGAGACAGTCTCCCCCTGCCTGTGGAAAATCAATGGCAGAGATGGGATTTCAAAGCCCAAGTCTCCCATGTTCATGTTTGGCCCACACTAGTGCAACCACGGACTACTCAAGTAATCCTCATACCATAAAAAGCTGTAAGGGCCTTCCAGATACCCACATGCACACTTTCCTTAATACTACAGACGTGATGGTGCACATCCAGCATCAAGAACATGATGTCCTGTGCTCACATAACGGAAGAGAGCAGTCTGGCAACAAGAAAAAACCTGGGGAATGGACACAGATTTTATAGAATCATTTGTTGTTTTTTTTAAAAAAACAATTACAAAAGAGAAGGGTATAGCCTGCAGGAGCCTTGCTTGCAAGAGTTCTCCCACACAAGAATGCCCAAACCTTTTAAATAGTTCACAAAATGGCATGCGGGGGGGGGGGGTGACATGAGTGATATCTCAGATCCATGAGACACTTGCATCCAGATTCTACATGGTGCTCACAATAGCAATGGATGCAGTAGCAGGGGGTGGGGGAAAGGACAGAATTATATTTTGCCAGTGTGCTGGGAAACTGCAATATCCCTGCTACAGAAAGGAATCTGGGCCCATCATAACAAGTGAACAATAGCAGTTCACTTATTGCACACACACTAAATGGCCCGAAAAAAACCTTTGGAGTTGGGATGTATACAGGGAAAGAGGATGTCTCTTGGGAACAATTGCAGGAGCAAAAGTATCTCCTAGACTATACTTTGATCTAACCTTTGGATTTTAATTTTGTTTTAACAACTCTTGACCCTGTCCTGCCTGGGTTGTTTGCTTTTTTTTTTTTTTTTTTTGCAGATGCTGCAATTCTCCATCCTGTATTTCTAGTTCAGATAAGTTTGTCCTTTCATTTTGAGTGCATTAAAATGCATAGAATTCATTGATGCCCTTGGTTAGCGATCCTGTATCAATGACCTTGTCAGCATTTGTACCAACCATTGTCTTCGTCAAACATGATCTTCAATGACTTTTTAAAAATATATACGTTCTTTCTGAATTAAAAAAAATAGAAGTGAAGTCAGAGACAGAGGATTTTGGGTGCTATACTATTGAGATTCACAAATGTTTTATCCAATATCTACTTCTCTAACTGAGAGCTAGTATAGTCCATCACTCAGCTGAAAACCTGGGTTCAAGCTCCCTCCTCCAACAAGGACTCACTGTGTGATCTTAATGTAATCACCATGGCAGCCTCAAATAGAGCTGATCTACCTCACAAGCTAAATTCAGACATCATGCCATAATACGGCTGAAGAAGCTTAACCATGGCTTGATGTGATGTCTGAACTGACAAACCATGGTTCGCAGTGAGCCAGCCAGCCAGACTTAGAAACGATGGTTTGAAGCATGTTGTCTGAACTGACAAACTTAATGGCTGTTGCTCTGCCTGAAGAGGTCACTGCATCTAGAAACTTGAGTGCAGAGCAAGCCAAACATGAAAACAGGCAAGAAGCTCAGTCTAAACCATTGTTTGCCTGTACCTTTGGATGCTCAATCTAGGAACTGAGTTCTAAACATGGTTAGCACAAATCATGGTTTGGCATGATGTCTGAATTGAGCCACAATGCTGTTGTGAGGACAAACCATTGTAAAATACTTTGCAAATTAGGAGTGCTACATAAACTGGTGCATACTAAGTTGAGATTCTCTCCCAAGTGTACCAAGGTTTACGAATATATGAGCTTCCTTCCTACATTAGACAAATGGTCTACCTATAGCTTCCAAAATTACATGCTATATGAGGTCTGGTGTTGTGCAAGTTTCAACCATTGTTCTATATTCTTAGAATTCCCAACATGAATTAGAATCCTCAAATCGCGAACAAGCATGCAGTGCAACAGACAAGAATCCCTTCTTTGACTACCAAGACTGCAATTATATCAGGGTAGGATCTTGATGGATAAGCAATCCCTACTGGAGTATAAGCCCTGAAGATGTCAAGCTGTGCCGAAGGGAATTTGCCAAATAGGGCACTGGGTGCTTCCAGACGAGGCTTTTATCGTGCAATCATCCTGCCTCATTGTAGCCCTCCTGTGTTTTCCCACCACTTCTATCTTTTTTCTTACCATGGAAAATCCATTAAGAAAGAAAAGATGGGATAGCTGCACAATGCTTTCTGATAGCACAAGGATCTCTCCGTCTGGAAGCACCAATAGTCACTGTACCTATTCCCCCTTAGGCACTAAATAAGATTGAGTTCTCAGGGTTAGGTGGACCAAAGTCCATCAATTTCAATGGACATAGGCATCCCTAACTATGCATAGGATTGGGGCACAGGAGGTATACAATCTAAAAATAGTGGCAGGTCTTTCTTCTGGCTAATCATGGCTATGCTTCCTGGAGTTAACCATTTGTGGCAGTGGCCAACACAATATCATGCAGCAATGAGTTACATGGGTTAACCTGCTTCCTCTATTAGTCAGAAAATTAATTAATTAATTAATGGTTTATATAAAAACAACAGTTTAATACCTATGTTTATACTTCAGCCATATAATAAAGAATACTTATGTTTTCTTTTCTTTTATACTGACCCTGGCCTCCATGCCTTAAACAGCAACCTGACATATAGAAATATATCAGGTATAGATATCCCACCACTTATTACCATGCCAGGAAAATACGTTTCTGTGATGTCAGGTTGCTGTTAAAGACAAAGGGCAGGGCTGATTAAAAATGGTGACAACCTGACAAATATCTACAGCTATTCCTTCCATTTCAAACAGGCTAAAGCTGCAGTCTTTTACAGACTAGCCTGGAAGTAAGCCCTACTGAACTGGGGGGGGGGGGGGGGTGTTACATCCAAGTAAGCATACAGAAACCCGCACTGTAAACAGGGACAAACATCCATGCTTATCTTGACGAACCAAACAGTCTGTCTATCTTTTTAGATAGCCTGCTTTAATGTTAAAGATAAGAAGTGCAGATATCATATGGTTTAAAATGAACTGAAGCAAATATGTACATAATAAACACCTTTGTTTGTATACTCTAATATTTCTGCATATCAGATCTAGGGCTAGGTTAGAACAGCGCAATGGGGATTGGTTAAACCTGTTGCCTACCTGTTTCAGTGACCGACTCCAAAATATTTGCACATATTTTATACCCCTATATACTACTAGTGATCTGATGCTCCAACCGTGGATCCTTGCATAGTAAAAACAGCACCATCCACATATACGGGGGAGGTATGTGCAGGCTCAAGGGAACCCCATGGCTGGCTGGGAGATGCTGGGAGTTGTAGTCCAACACATCTGGACGGCACCAGTTTAGGGAAGGCTGGATTAAACACTGCCCTTTCACAAAGCCCCTCAGAGCAACGTTCATGGGAAACCCCAGTCAGTAGTAAACAGGCCTCAATTCAGGCCTGGCCTAGTCCTGCAGAAAAATAAGTTGGGAAAATTCTGAGATGGCATCAGGCCATACCACTTCAGATTAGAGGGGCATAGCCCATTCCATTAAACAACCCCCCATGTAGTGGCATGGCCCACCCCATTAATCCCCCTCTCCATGTAGTGGCTTGGCCCACCCCATTAAATACTCCCTCCTCAATGTAAAAAGCTCTCTGTCAGAGAGAGGGGGGCAGAGTAACCACCATGGGGGCAGGGGAAAGATCTTAGCCAGATCTCTATCTACACGTTTTCTACTTGCAGGAATTTGAGGTTGTTGTTGTTGTTAAATACACAGGAAAGTGTTCAAAAGCGATATTCCCCTCCTCTAGGCTGAGGTGGTGCATTCCGTTCGACCACCTCAGAATTCTCATTCTGCTGCGCGCATAGATCCAGCCTTAATGGCTGGGGTGGAAAGACATCCGGTGCTTTTTGAAGATTCCCCAGTGCTGTAGCCTAAAAAAATTTAAAAGGTTAGGTGCAGATTTAGTCATACGTGGAGTGGACCCACTGAAATCAATGGGGCTTGAACTAGTCATGTTTTCAGTGGGTCTACTCTGAGTATGACTAAAACTGGATCCAACCCAAAACAATAAATGCCACAATGCTTTCTGTCCTGTCACTATAAGTGGGGGGGGGGGAGAAGTGGGCACATAGCTCAGTGGTAGAGCACACACTCTCTATGCAACAGGTCCCAGGTTCAATTCCAAGCATCTCCAGTTCAAAATCCCAGGTAAGACACCCCTCTCTTCCTGAAGCCTGGGAGAGCCGCTACCAGTCAGAGAAGACACTACCGGCCTAGACGACCTAATGGTATGGTTCCATATAAGGCAGCTTTACAGAAATTCATACAACTCTTTTCCAAAAGTGTAATAAGATACTCCTAAACCTTTCTTGCCTACCAGGGGGGGAAAAAACAGCCCATCGGGGAAAGAAAACGAAGGCAGGAGTGGATTAGGGAGGTGTTCCTTTAGGGCAGAGGTGAGCAAGTTGCAGTCCTCCAGATGTGTTCGCCTACAATCCCCATCAGACCTAGGCAGCATGGTGAGGGATGATGGGAGGTGTAGGCCAAAACATCTGGAGGGCCACCAGCTGCTCACCTCTGATTTAGGGCAAAGGTATCCCACAGTGCTTGGCTTGAAAAAAAAAAGGCGAGGCAATGTGGACTCTTCTGCAATCCAAGCCTTTATGCCAGCCTTCCCCAACATGATGGTCTCCAGATGTTTTGGACTGCAACTCCCATCAGCCTCAGCCAGCATGGCCAATGACCAGGAATGCTCAGAGCTGAAGTCCAAACCATCTGGAGGCCACCAGGTTGGGGAAGGCTACTTTAGCCAATTTCAAAGGTTCCTATCCCAAAATGTGAAGAGAAGGACCAGGGCCTATTCCCACCCTATTTTTTCAATGCCTATTTTAAAGCGTTCTCATAAATGGCACCCAGAATTCCTATCATTCTTCTATAGCCTTGTAAAATGTTAATGCAGGACAGAAAGCCCTAACTCAAGCCAATGTTACATTCCAGCCAACAAAGCTTTCTCATAAGCGAGGCATACAAAACTCAAGTTTTTTTAAGCGGCCCTTGTAGAAACAGACCGATGCTCAGTCCTAAACTCACAAGGACATGAGCTTCAGAGCATCAGGCAGGACTGAACTTCCTAGAAAGCGTGTTTAGCATCAGGATGTGAAACAATTAGCCACCAGGCCCAAGGCCAGTCAAAACCATCCCTGCATTTTAGCTGACTGACACCTATCCTGATCTACAGATTTCTCTCTCGTCATGAAACACAAATAAACCTGTTTGTTTTTGTTGGGTAGATACAGAGGGCTTTGGTCCTCTCTGCCTAGGCAGCCTACACACACACCCGCAACAGAACATGTGGAGGCACATACTGAAAGCATCTCCCCCAGCATAGCATGACCACAGTTCGGGGGCTGAGCCCACGCTTTGGATGCAGAAGGCCCCAGGTTCAATCCCCAGCTTCTCCAGTTAAAAACATGATCAGGCAAGCAGGGGATGGAAAAGACCTCTCTCTCTCTCTCTCTCCACCCCCGGAGAACCACAACCAATCAGAATACACAACACTGGGGTAGATGGCGCAACCATCTGACTCGGTATGACAGGGCTGGGCAACCTGTGGTCCTCCAGCTGTTGTTGGACTCCAATCTCCACCAGCTCCATCCATCACAGCCAATGGTTAAGGACGCTGGGAGTTGTAGTTCAACAGCATCAGGAGGGCCACAGGCTCCCTGCTGTGTAAGACAGGTCCACATATTCTCACTCCTGTCTTACGGGGAGCAAGCTTCCAGGTCAGAAGCCCTGGCCTCCGAACAAGCTTCATCTCCGACGCCCAGAATCCCTGGCACCAGCCACCTGCAGCCGTCCTACCATGGGACGCGCGGACAATCAGACTCAGCACTTGGCCTCGGTTCCCCAAGCCATAAAATGGGAACAGCCACCCAGCCCAGTGGGCAAATAAGGCAAGGAATGTGTTACATGCGCTGACAGCCGCAAAAAGCGCTAGAAATCCGATTCGTTAGAATGGAGATCAATTCGAATAGGCGCCTCGGGGAGGGGCAAGATCCCTGTTCTCCATGGGGGGGGGGTCCTTCTAGCTCGACCCCTGGGCCAGCTTACGGCGAGGGGGGGGGGCTCATCCTCCCTGCAACGTATCTTCTCGCCCCCACCTCGAGCAACGCCCTGCACCCTTTCTAGCGCCTTTCTGCTCATGCGCCTGCGTAAGCAGACCCCCCGAGCCTCCTCTCTGGTCCATCTCTTGCGCGCCCCCAGGCCTACAGCCAGCCTAAAGCGCGCGCGGGGGGGGGTTGCCGCTGCCGCTGCCACCCCCCCCCCCAGGCCGGGTGCGGCGTTGGGGGGGGATGGAGAAACTCACGCGTTGCCCACGTGGATGCGGGGCGCCACCTCGTTGCTGTGCGCGCTGGGGAGGCTGTAACAGCCGCTGCCGTTGGCCAGGAGGTCGTTGAGCGCTTGCACCGAGATCTGGAACTCTGACATGGCTCGCTCGCCCCGCCGCTATGGGCAGGGCTGCCTCCGCGCTCCCTTCCCCGGGCCCTGCCCGATAGGAGGGGCCGCGATCAGCTGGTGCGCGGCCGGCAACTCCCCAGCAGGCCGGGAGGAGCCGGGGCCCGCCGGGAGAGCTCGGCCTCCGCAGGGAGCCCCGCCGCGGCCTTAGGCCAGCCGCGCCGCGCCGCATTATTTGCTCGGGGGTTCGCTCGTCCCGGCCGACGCCGTGGTCGCCTGGGAGGAGCGCGTTCCTCTGCGCCGCGGGGAAGGAGAGAGCAGGCGCTCCCGCGCTCGCTCCCTTCTGCTCCGGAGCCATTCGTGTTTATAGTTACGGCTTTAAAGCTGAGTCGCCTTCGCCGGGCAACCCTCGTCCCAGGTGCGTGCGGCGGAAAGGCTCCGAGCGTTGCCTCGATACTTCACCTGCCCCGGGGAGGGGGCATGTAGCGCCGGCGAGGGGAGGCTGAAAGGGGCCTGGCTCCAAACCAAACCTGGCTAGGACCTTGCCCGGCTTCGGATCCTACCCGCTCCCTCGGCTCAAACCGTTTTTACAAACACGTGTGTTGTTTTTTTTTAGCCCTCCCCTCCCGACTTCTGCCACACACGGGAGCGGTAGTTGTCAGAGCGCCGTCTGAAAGCGGAGGCGCGCTCGCTCCTCTAATGTGAGCGGGCAAACACAAGCCACAGGCTTTTGTTCACCCGCGCTGGAAAACAAAGGATCTCGGTGGCGCTTACTTCCTGTGGTAAACGTGGGTAAGCTTTTTCTCAGCCTGCTGCCCTCCAAATGCGTTGGACTACAACTCCCGTCATCCCCAGACAGCATGGGAGAAGTACTCCAACACCATTGGAGGCCACCAGGTTGGGGAAGGGCTATGCCTAAAGATTCAATCCTATGGCATGCTTACTTGGGAGTAAATCCTATTGACCTCAGTGGGATTTCTGTGGAAACATATGCTATCCTTTTTATACAGAAAGAAAAGAAGGTCGTATGCATCCTTTTGCTCCAGTTTCTGGAGTCCAGCCTCTCCCAACCTGGCACTTTCCAGATGTGTTGGATGAGAGGTCCCATCATCCCCAACCTGCAATGGCTGTGCTGGCAGGGAATGATGGAAGCTGTAGTCCAACACATCTTGGAGGGCATCCGAGTGGGTGACTTCTGGCCCCCCAGACATTTTGGCCTACAACTCTCACGAGCCCCAGCCAGCCTAGCCAAATGGTGAAGGATGATGGGACTCATAGGCCAAAGCATCTGGAGGGCCACAAGTTGCCCACCCCTGAAGTTTGGGAAGTCTGCACTTTACTTACCAGCACCTCTTTTTTTTACTACTGCTGACTTCACACATGTTCCAGACCAATCTTTGGTCACGAAAATAGGCTTGGGGGCTGAGTCCAGAGCATAAAATACAAATATCTGCCTTCAGTTATAAGAAGGTGAGTAGTGCCAGATTGTTGTTTGCTGTCTGTCTCCCCACACACATTTTGCAAGCAGAAGTGAGCTGAGGCTCAACCCCAAAGCCAGTTCAGATTTTACAGGACTTGACCTGTATCACTCTGAGCATGTGCGGAGCGCCTTTCCCTCACTACTGATGAACCAGAACCCATTTTTCAGTGTAGGAGGCAAGACTCCCAATAGCTCTTCATTTTTTAAGACACTAATCACTATCTGCAAAGCATATGCCAGGGAAGAGAGGAAACCATTTCTCTCCCCACCCTGTCCCCATCATTCCTACAAATAATCTCCCCACACTGCAGTTCTGTACCTCTCCAGAATTTAATTTGCTCCTTGCTGCTGGAGAAGGTGGTAGTGGTGACCCATATTCTTACTCCTCCTCTCCTTCCTTCCTTCCAGTGTTTCCGGCTGAGACGCTAGGCGTGGCATCCTGGTTTCTCTTCTGCCAAATTCCTCAGTGCACTGAAAATAGGGCTCGCCATGGCACAAGAGGATGCAGTGTCCCTGCCCACCTTGAAGCTACTGTTGGTTGGAGACAGCGCAGTGGGGAAATCCAGGTGCATGGGAAAGGTGGGGAGGGGTCACAGAGTGAGAGGAGGGCTGGGAATGTCTCTTCAGAGAGTGTGTGTGTGAGAGAGAGAGAGAGAGAGAGATCCCAGGTGTGTTTCCATACAGCTCACCTCTTTTCTCTCCTCCTGCAGCCTCTTGCTGAGATTCACTGAAGACCAGTTTGAGCCATACCTCAACCCGACCATTGGTGAGCGCTGCTGGCTGGCCTGCCTCTGTCCTTCAAACTCCCCTTGCATCACCCACCTTGGCATCTTGGCTCTCCGTGATTCACATTGATTTTCCCCAGGCATAGCTTACCTCGGGAGATCATGAGGGCTGATTTAACCCCAGAAGCTGTGCTCCTCTGCCCCGGAAATTGTGAAATAATGCAAGTGTCTCTGATCATTTGCAGCATGCCTGGCCTTTTCCACTAACTGGGATGATGTGGAAGTGCTCTCACTGCCAAGGGACATGATTTCCAGGCAGGCTGCTCATTCTAGAACAGGGGTGGGCAACTTGTGGCCCTCCAGATATTTTGGCCTACAGCTCCCATCAGCCCTAAGCCAGTGGTGAAAGCTGATGGGATTGTAGGCCAAAACATCTGGAGGGCCACAAGTTGCCCACCCCTGTTTAAAAGCTTATCACTTGGAAGTGCCTAATTAAAGCACCAGCAACGCCTGCCCCTTGTTTTACTTTTTACACTTCTATCCCGTTCCTTTACAAACGTAAGGCAGTTCATGTAGTTTTCCATCCAGGATCCAGTCCGATCCACTCCACTTCACTGGTGTTACAGGCCATTTAGACTGCATGCCGATGAACATTCAAACAGGAGTGTGTGTCTGTGTTTTCTGCTCTGGGTTAGGCTCTGGTGTCTCACCCCAAGCAACTGCTTGAGTTCCTTGTTTAGACAGGCTGGCTCAAATGAAGCTTTGCCTGCAAGCATTAACCGGCCTCTCCATATGGTTAATGCATCCACTGCAGCTGTTGAAATGTGGGTTGCTGATCAGACTTTAGCTAGAGATGAGGCCCTGGTCTGTTGTGCAAATTGTTTGTTTGTTGACCACTCTTCCATAGTATATTGTCCTAATCACACTTCCAATAGCAGACTTAGGGTGCAATGCTATGCACATTTAGGCAGAAAAAGTCCTACAATTCTCAGCATTCCCCAGCCAGCATGGTAACTAGCATGGCTGGCTGGGAATTGTAGGACTTTTTTCTGTCTAAACATGCATAGCATTGCATCCTTAAGTTGCCTTGTGTTGCCCAACTATTTATGTGAAATAGCTATAAACATCACCTTCTGCTGTATGATCCTGCTCATTTAATGAGGTCATTGGCCAATGCCCTATTCTGGGCATCCTTCAGCGGTCTGGTAGGTCATTCGTTAGTTACCAGGGGAAGGGCCTTCTGAGTGGTAGCATCACATTGCCCTGTGGGGAAGAAGGAGCGAGGGAGACAGGAGCAGGCAAAGGGAACATCAGGGCCTGCTCCAATTGGACTGCCCCTCCCTTGGGAGATGCGAGGGGGGAGCAGTGTCATCCCACCAGCCCTGCTGACATTCTACATAATTATTTTCCCTCTTCCCTCCCCATCACCTTTTCCTTGTGCGTCATGTCTTTCTTACATTGTAAGCCTGAGGACAGGGAATTCTTTGTTCATTGATTGTAAGCTGCTCTGGGAGCCTTTTTTGGCTGAGGAGCGGGATAAAAATACTATAAATAAATAAATGGCCTTCATAGAGACATTTGGGAGGGTGAGAAATTAAGGGCGCAGTCCTATGGGGATGGCTGTAAGCCTCCGAACCTGTAGGCTTACGGCCATCCAATGCAGACCAGGAGGAGCGGCGGCGATCTTCACCTCCACACTCTTCCAGCTCTGCATTTTTGCTAGACAGGTTTTTTTGCCCGTCTAGCTGGGGCCCTGCAGAACGAAAGGGAAGGAGGCTAGGGAAGCCGCAGGATTCTTCCTAAGCTGGCCTCCCCAGTCCCCTCCTCTCGTCACCCAGAAAACCACCCCCCTTCCCTCCTCTCTGAGGGTGCAAGGCAACCGGTGCAGTTCTCTCTGGACCAGCTGCGAGGGGGAGAGGGAAAGGGAGAGAACTCAGACTCCTGGGCCCAAGGTTGGAGCAGTGTCTCCAACCTCGGACCCAGGAATCCAAACTACCCTATACCCTCCCCCGCCCATGCTGTCCAGGGGCCATAGGATTGCTCTCTCTGTAGGTTGCTTTTGATGTTTGGATAAAGTTTTAAGGTCTTCCGTAGCTAATGTTTTGAGGTATTGTAAAACATGATGTAGATTAATTATGGATGTTTTAACAGTGTCTTGTTGAGAAATAATGAAATTGAAGAAGTTTAATTCATTTTTATTTAATGTTAGTGTTAAATAATGTCAGTTATGGAGAAATTAACTCTCCAGGTTAAATTGTATTTATAAAAGTGTAATAATGTTAAGGTTACATGAAGGTTTTTTTTCATTTATTTTTAAAGAGATATTGGAGAGGGTATCTAAAGGATGGTCTCCTCCGGAATGAACCTGCTTGCTTGCAAAGGGCATCTTCAGAGGCCCTTCTCTGGGTAGACCTGCTATCAGAGGAGAGGCAGGTGTGCAACCTACAAGCCTATCCATTCTAACCTGGGAGTATGTCCCATTGAACTCGATGGAACTTCCTTCCATGTAGGCATGTATAGGATTGTGCTAGTACCATGTTCCTTTTATTTTTCAGTCTGAATGGGATGTGTGTGTCTGCCTTGTACGCTGTACTGTGAAAAGGCAGGTATAAATATTTTAGGTAAATTCTCCATCAGGCAGTTTAGGCTGGCAGACGCCTCTCCCCACCCGCTCCTGCCATGGCTTTTGTGTTCCTTTATTCAGCTTATTGATCAGCCGAAATACAAGTAGAGCAGCATTTCCCAGCACAGAGATGAGGGATGGAAGGGCGTCTTCACCTGTTGAATTGTTATGCCTGTCTTGCAGCCCTCGCAGGCCCTGGAAGCCCTGCTGGAACATGGGTAGGCCTGCTCTGACTGCGGTGTGTTTCTCTGCCTGCCAGGTGTTGATTTTAAAGTGAAGAAGATGGTGATTGGGGACCTTCCCCTGCAGCTAGCGATATGGGTAAGCAGTGTCTATTCTACCTGTCACAAACACGGGTCTGATCCTGGAGAATAATCTCTTTCCAGGCAGCAAAAAAAGCAACAGCAGCAGACCAGTGTAGGAAAAGACAGCAGTGAGGCTGGTGGCTCCCATTTTGGTGGGGCTCTGAATCCATTCTGGGTTTCAGTGAGAACCAGCCAGAACTCTAAAGAAGCTATACAAGGTGCTCTGGCTGGTTCTGACTGAAACCCAGAATAGGTTTGCAGCCCCACCCAAATAGCAGCCATCAGCCTCTACTGAAGGACAGTGTCCTTTATTCCTGGTGTGCTGAAAGATTTTTCTCAAGTCGTCTTTGCCACTAGGGCTGACTACAGACATATCTTCAAGCGAGAGAAGCGGTATTTTTTCCTGCTTCTCCCTGCCTCTGATTTTCACAGCTTCTGCTTGAGAAAGGACGCACATGCGGGCCCCAGCTTCCACGCTGACCCTCCCAACATGCTTCTTTTGTGCTGTCCACTTTGTTTTGCTCGCCAGTGGCCGCCGTTTTGTTTTCTACAAACCCCAGGCACATTTGGGGTCTCTTTGTGCTCAAAAATGGGATGCTTCTTTAAAAAAAAACAGGGTTCGAAATGTTTAAAGAGAACCGTTTTGAGAAGGGGGAGGTAGCTGTGGGGTGACACAGAAGCTGGCCAATCGGTGCTATGCAAATTTGGGTTCTGGAAACCAGAATGGCAACTCGATCCAGAGTGGGACATTGGGACATGTGTGGCCAAAGTGCAGCACCAAAGTGCAGCAACATCTGGATATCTACTTTCTGCCCACCCCTGTCCTACATAGTTGTTGTTGTTGTTGTTCAGTCGTTCAGTCGTGTCCGACTCTTCGTGACCCCATGGACCATAGCACGCCAGGCCTTCCTGTCCTGCGCTCTCTCCCGGAGCGTGCTCAAGTTCATATTCATTGCATCCGTGATGCTATCTAGCCATCTCATCCTCTGCCGTCCCCTTCTCCTTTTGCCTTCAGTCTTTCCCAGCATCAGGGTCTTTTCCAGGGAGTTTTCTCTTCGCATTAGGTGGCCAAAATATTGGAGCTTCAGCTTCATTATCTGTCCTTCCAATGAGCACTCAGGAATATACAAATATTATACTCAGACCAGAAGCACATAAAGGCATCTATTTGTTGTAAAATACCTTATGTTAATCTACAGGTGGGGCCTGCTGAGGGGAGGAATATATTTTAAGTAGGTTACAAACCATGTATAATTGTTGTACAATAGCTCACAAGCCAAACTTACCTTGATTCCCTCTTCTTCCCATATGCCACCTGCTACCACATAATTTTGTTTATGTTGTTGCGCCTGGAAAACTTTTCAATAAAACTGTAGTTTTTGTATTATAGAATTCCTCTAGGGCACACATTTGCTGATCATCTGGGTTGTGACATTATTTTACGTCTAGGGCAGAAGTGCAGAGCCTCAGGCCTGGGGTCCCAATCCAGCCCACTGGGGTTGCCGCTCCCCTTTCCCCCAGCCACCATTTGGTGGCTTCTTGGCTTGTGTGCAGTTTCTCTCCGCCCTCCCCACCCATTATGAAAGGTAGAAATGCCTCTCCTAAGGCTCAGTTACTGGCGATGACAGCTTTAAGCTACGATATGCTGGCATTTTGGTCCCACCCCTTTTTGCTTTTGGCCCCACCCACCCCTGGAATGCAGCCTCACAGAGCTTCTCCACAATGAAATGCAGCCCTCTGGCTGAAGGAGATTTAGCAGCAGCCCTGCTCTGCCCACCCCCGGCCCTTGAAAACATACACTGTGCCGGGACGCGGAAGGCAATCAGGTCCTCATAAACATTAATTTATTTTTAAAAAACATGCTTGTGCCAGGGAGTTTTAAATGACCTTTTTGTTCAAAATCGCTTTGTTTCCTTTTCACAGGACACAGCAGGGCAGGAGCGATTTCGAACGCTGACTCCTAGCTATTACCGAGGTGCTCAAGGTGTAATTTTAGGTAGGTGGCAGACAGAACAGGACTGTAATTAGCACAACTCTGAAGTCAAACGCATTAAGGCGGAGGCAAATGGAAGTGTACGGTGTTCTCTTCTAAGGGTAGCTGGCACAGGCAGACTTCGAACAACAATTAATGGTGTTGCGCTCCCACGCCGCTCAGTTGATGGTTGGCGGGTGTTGTTCCCTTGGCAGAGAGTCAGGGACTTCTTGAAAATAATGCTTCAAATGTAAAAGCGGAAGGCCCCTTAGCTTGGCTGCTCTAAGACGTTTCCATCTGATGTTGGGTTAGGGCTAATGTAAATAGCCTTTCAAGATTCAAGGCCTTTTTCCAAATCAAACTGAGCCCCCAACTGCATTTTGACATTCCGGCAATATTCCCTTCTGCGAGTTCCATTCTAAGAAAAGAAAAGTGTTTTTTATAAGTTCCAAAAAGCAATTCACTCATGCAAGGGTAAAGTTCTATGGCTGGACGCTAATTACAAGCAATAGGTGTGCCCATGACATTCATAAAACCACATTCTACACAGCAGTTACAATTGCGCCGGATGCGCCTGTGGGTGGGAGCATGTTGCCCCAGGTACAAAACGTTGGCCTTTGAGTGCTCAGAAAACTGCATCGTGCTCACAGCGGAAGTGCAACTTAGAAGACAGACAGACTCTGCATGAGAAGTAAGCAACAGGCCCCGGGGAAAGGTCCTGAGACACCCCAGGTAGTGTCCTGCTTCTGGAAGAATTTGAAAACGGATCTGCCTGATTTAAAGAGCAATGATTCACAAAGGTCCCGTATTCTCCAGTTCCACCTGGGGTCGAAAAACTGGTTCCAGTTAGGCAGAGTGCAGCATCTGGTGACCACAGAGTGAGGTTTTGACACCTGGGAGCATTGTTATTCTTCAGGTCTGTGCTGCAGCAATCTACAATCTTGTTATACTTTTCTTAAAAAGCAATGCACAAACAAGTTTCTAGTCCTATTGGTCAGGGGTGGCCCAAGAATTTTTGCTGCCTGAGGCAGAGCAGCAAATGGTGCATCTACCCCCTGCCCCCCAAGGTTCATAGTATCCAAAACCAGCCAAGGTATTTTGGTATGAAAGGCAGAACGTCCCATAAGCACCTCTCCCCATCCTTGGCAGTAGGGTAGTAAAGTAAATAACTAACACTTTGCTGCCCTTTTATGACATCCAAAATCTGCTGCCTGAGACAACTGCCTCACTCTGCCTACTGGTAGGGCCGGCCCTGCTGTTGCTTGTAGAAGCTTGAGAAGGTTCCAGCTTGTGAAAAAAACTGATGGAGAAAGGGAATGCGGGAAGGTTGGGAGTCTATCAAGTGAGGATCTGGGGGACCCAGGTGGGGGAAGGCTGCACTAGATCTTTCCCAGCCAGACCTCACCCCCTCTCATAGAGGTCACACACGGCCAGTGATGGGATCCCCCAGCCCAGCTACATCAGGTCTTCTGGCCTGAAGTGTGGGGAACCTCTTCTACCTCCCAGTCCTCCTGCAATACTCTTCTATGTGAACACAAATTCATCTTGGGGAAGAAGGGTTTGTCTGTTGGTTTTGTCCCTCCCGTCCAGTTTACGACGTCACCAGGAGAGAGACTTTCCTGGCCCTGGAGAGCTGGCTGCAGGAGCTGGAGATGTATACAAAGAAAAATGTGGTGAAGATGCTGGTGGGCAACAAAATCGATGAGGTGAGTCAGGGGGCTGGAGCCCAACGCAAGCCAATGGGCCAAGCGGGATTTGTGTCCTTCATTTCTTAGGCAGTGGTGGTGGTCATGTGTAAGACTGCGTAAGGCTGCCACATGGCATCTCAGCAGGGGCCTCATTCACCCGACCTTCTGTTCTTTTTCCCCCACTGCAAAGTCCCACTGCCGCAGAACACCCTGATGAGCCCCGAGAGTTACACTTGGTCTTGTAACATTCACATTTAGTTCAGATCTCGTGGTGGTGTGAATGCTAAGCAGATAATGAGTGTAAAACAGGTGCAGAACATCAGGCCCGGGGGCCATATCTGGCCCTCTTAAGTCCCAGTCTGGCCCTCCGGGGTTCCCCAGATGGCCACAGCCCCTTCTTTTGCCCCCACCCATTTTCCCTGGGTGGCTGATGGTTTGACAGTTTCCCAGCTTTTGTGCAGTTTCTTCCCCATTCTAAAAGTTTGAAATGCCTCCCCCAAGGCTTACTGACTGGCAGGAAGAGCTTCAAGCTACAAGAGGCCAGCATTTCTTTTCATTTTGGCCCTGCCTTGTTGTCATCCCCCCCCCCCCCGAATGCAGCCCCCAAGAGCTTCTCTGGGATGGAATTTGGCTGTAGGACTGAAAGAGGTTCAACATCCCTGGTATAAGGAATAAGAGTGAGTTTTCCCCCTGGCTCTTGCTTAAAAAGTGTCTTGCTGTTTTATTTGTCACATATAAAGGCAGGGCTTGGAGCAAACTAACAAGGGGTGGAATGCAAGATCCTCCTGGGCATTTTCCCTGCTCTCCCTTTGCCTGTCTTGGCATGTCCTGCTGGGGGAGGCTGAGCTCTGGTCCTGGGACTTTTCTTCTCGCAGCTCTCCCGGAGGAGATGGAGGGGGAGAGCTTAGAGACGGAGATGCAGAGATCGCTGTGGTAGAGAAATGAGTGCAGAGAGATCTGTGGGAGTACAAGGAGGAAAAACATGGGAGTCTTTCACTGCAAAAAGACTTGTGGCGGGTGGGTGGGAGAGCTGATAGCAGTTGTGCAGGGAGTTAAGAGAGAGAGAATGCTGTGGAGTGGAGAGAGAAAGGGAAGGAGGGTGAAATGCTTTAATGGTGGGTGTTCTGCATTTTAAATGTTTATGTTGTCAGTTGCGTCGAGATGTCTTTTTAGATATAGTCAAGCACTCTATAAATAGTTTAAATAAAAATAAAATAAATAAACAGAGAGGAGTTGAGAGAGAGAGAGAGAGAAAGAAAAGAAAAGAAAAGAAAAAAGAAAAGAAAAGAGAGTGGTATGGGGTGCAGGGAGAATATATTTTATTTCATTTAGTATTACATTTATCTCCTGCTTTTTTTCCACTTGCAAGGAGCCCAAGGCGGCCCACATGGTCCTCCTTCCCTCCATTTTAGCCTCACAACAACAACCCTGAAGTAGGTTAGGCTGAGAGACAGTGACTGGCCCAGAGTCACCCAGTAAGCTTCATGGCCGAGTGGGGACTAGAACCCGCATCTCCCGAGTCCCAGCCCAACACTCTAACTGCTACACCACACTGGCTGTCGTGCTAATGGCATGCCTGTATGGGGTTAATAAAGAATGGATGACATGCAGTCGATTACACTGAAGTGAGCTCAGACTGGAAGAGCACTGCTTTCCAGTGGTTAATGCGATGTGGCCCAGAAGTGGCCCTCCGAGTCTTTTGGGCTGTGCACCCCTGATCAAGATGTCGCCCACATTTGATGTCTGCTGATGGTTAATGCAGACCGCATGGAGCCTCTAGGGCAGCCGAAGTGCAGGCCACATAAATTGCAAAAGCAGAAAGGGCTCCAAAGCCTGACTGTAATTACCTCCGCTCCCTCACTCTGTATCATTGGGGAGTCTCGTCCCAGCCTGTAGGGGCCTGCTGGTTCTTTGCTCCTGTTGATGCCTGCCTCCCACGCTTTGCCTGAGGCCCCCTGCCGCCTCCCTAGCTCAGCTTCCTGGGTCAGATCTCTCCATCTTCCTCCCACCCTTGTTTAATCTGCCTCGGAAGCCAGCAAGGCTTTTGTTTTCTGCTGTTGCTGCTTTTGTGAATTGCTGTGGCTCCAGGGCTCCCCATCTCAAGAAGAAAAGAAGCAGCCCACAGAGCAAATAGAAGGCCGAATGCATCGCCACTCGTCTGGCACCCTGCTGCCTTTCTGCTGCCTTTTCCTTGTTCCGCATCTGTCTTTAGAAAACCTCCTCCTTACTGCAAAGTCAGAGCCAAGATTGGTTCTTGATGCACAGGTGGAAAAAGCAGAGAGTTGCCTCTCGGAGTTGTTACCAGGGCAGAGGAAAGCAAAACACACCACCTAAATCCCCTGGTGGCATTCATCCAACCTGCAGTATGGGTGCATAAGAGACATAATTCGTATTGGGCACCGCCTTTTGGGCACACACACACTTTTGCCCCGGGATCAAACTCAGGGGGGAAACTGTTCTTCCAGTTCTCAGCAGACACTGGATTTGCACGGCACTGATCGACACAAGGGCCGGCCAGTCAGGAAGCCACTTCTCCCCTTATACCTGGCACTGATTGGCTTGCCTTTTTATCAGTCTGGAAGCCCCTCTCCCAATTCTCAAAGCAATTCTTAAAGTGCAAAAAAGCAGAGTGGGGGAGGAGCCGCACACATTTACTCCAGCTAACATTTTGTCTCGAGGCAATTGGTTAGACCTGCAGTTCAGAACAAGCTTTATTCCAAACATTCATGTGTGCCGGTTTCCAGGACTTTTCAGTGCAGAGAATCAGAGATGCCCCGAATAGGTTCCAGCTGGCAGGACGCAGCGAGGGAACACAAGAAGCCTTTTGTCCATCCTTTGTGAGCCCCGTGGAAGCTTGATACAATGAAGACCCAGAGGTGTCTCTGGCTAACAGACCCTGGTGCAGACAAACAAGGCATTCCGGGCTGTTGCTGGCGCTCTTGTCTCTGTGTGTTTGTGGCGGCAGCAGCATGAGAGGTAACAGCCCTGCTGTTGTTTCACGCAGGGACACAAGAGAGGTGCGTCAGGAGCCCTTGGCCTTGCTGCGGGTTTGTCAACCCTCAGTCCCTTTGCATCTCCAGCAGAACAGAGCGAGAAGTGAGGTGCATCCAGGAATCCGAGTGATCCTCAGCAGGATCAAGCCGATGTGACATCTTTACGTGTCTCTAATCCGTGTCTGCTCCAGGTTTGGGGCACCCCTTGGCCAAGATGCCCACCCCCTTGTGGTCATCTCAGCTGCCCGTCCACTTGCCCAGCCCCTCTGGGCCAAAGCCACGCTCCTGGCCAGAGAAGCAGCCACTGTGCCTCCTCCTCCATCTCGCTGCTCACCAGCTGGAAGACACCAGATCAAGAGGCAGTAAGAGCGACGAGGAGGAGGATCGGCCACAGGGCTCCAGCGAAAGGGAAGTGTGTGGGGTGTGCCCCCCACCCCCCAACCTTAATACCCTGCAATCTGTACTGCAGTCATCTTTATGGCAGCCCTGCAAAGTAGCTTGCTATTTTCCCATTTTACACACAGGGAGCAGAGGTTGAAAGAGGGTGGCTTGGCCAAGGCCACAGGGTGAGTCATGGCAGAGAAAGGTTTAACCTCATGTGCCCCTATAGATATGAGTCCCAGCCTGGTCCATAGTGCCTCTTTACAGAGTTAACGGTCCGAGGCCAACTCTTATCCTGGGGAGATTCAGCAAATGCGATAAATCCTAAACGTTCTTTAAAAAAAACCAAAACTTTTTTTTATTTCTGCCTTTTGAGAAAACACTTAAATCAAGTAACAACAAAGCATCCCTGCTATACTTACACAGGGCTTTGGTTTTGCAGGATGTTGGCCAATTCAGAAGGAATCAAGCAGCTTTCCCAAAGCTGGTGGCCTCCAGATGCTTTAGACTAGAACCCCAATCATCCTTGACCATTGGCCATTCTGCTTGGGGCTGATGGGAGCTGTAGTCCAAGGTGTCTGGAGGGCACCAGCTTGGGGACAGTGGGATAAAGTATCCTGATATATATATGGTCAACCACTCATGCCCAGTACCTAATAGTGTTCTCTCCCTGTCTATAGCCCGATCGCGAGGTAGACAGAAGGGAAGGCTTGCAGTTTGCTCGGAAACACTCCATGCTCTTCGTAGGTATGTGAGGAATACCCAGAAAGGGGCCAGCTGGTATGCCAGAGTGAAATAGTGGGAAAGAACAGTTTGCAGAGGAATCAGTCACCTTTTCTTTCCTTTTTACTGGCCCTGCCGATGTGCCTTGAACAGCAACTTAGGATGAAGAAACTGAGCAGGTGAAGGCTTTTTCATCTCCAACCTAGGAAAAGCGTCACCTGTCAGCTTCTGCGTGGCAGTCAGTTTTTGCATGTCGGCATGCAGCTTGCCAGTTTCTGCGTGTCAGCCAGTTTCTGTGAGTTCGCATGCAGCATGTCAGACAGTTCAAGATCAAAGCAGCAGAGAGATTTTTTTTTTAAGTGGCAACCCTAAGAAAAGAGCAAGGACATTGGCAGGAGTTTTCCAACTGATTTCCCAATATTCGTAGTTCCCACAAAGGAGCTTCCGCCCAGACTCCCAGTGCCTCCCATAAAACCCTTAGAGCAGGGCGGCCCTCCAGACATAGTTAGACTGCAACTCCCATCATCCCTCACCATTGGCACTGCTGGTTAGGGCTGACAGGAGTTCAGTCCAACAACATCTGGAGGGCCACACAGCGCCCACCCCCACCATGTCAGAGCGGCAGATCATTAGAAAATTCCTTAGAAAAAGAATCTGTAAACTCCCGGTTCATCTTTCCAAGAGCTTCGTTTCCACTATTGGTGTGTATACCAGCCTTCCCCAACCTGGTCCCCTCCAGATGTGTTAGATTACAACTCCCATCTTCCCCAGCCAGCATGGCCCATGCTGGTTGGGGTGATGGGAGTTGCAGTCCAAGACTTCAAGGCACCACACTGAGGAAGGCTGGTGTAGGCAATGATATATTTCAGGGTGAACTCACAAAAGAAGAAAAGATCAAATGAATGCAACACCTGCTCTAATTTACAGTAAAATGTTCAGGTTATTTACATAAGTATTTATTATCAGAGAACTGACACTTATGCCTCAAGAAGAGATAACCACCATTCCACATTTTTTGCAGACTATAACTTCCCATTCCTTCACTACTTCATCCTTCCCATATGGCAGAGCTGTGAGCCTCAGGTCCACAGGCTAAATCCGGCCTGCCTGGGGTCCCTGTCCAGCCCTCCCCAGATGGCCATGCCCCCTTCCCTGGTCTCACCCCATTTCCTCTGACCATCAATCATTTGATGGTTTCCCAGCTTTTGTGCACCCCCCCCCCCCAATTCTAAAAAGCCGAAATGCCTTTCCTAAGGCTCAGTTACTGGGCAGGAAGAGCTTCAAGCTACAATATGTGGGTTTTTTGGCCGCAGTCCAGTTTGCCTTTGTTCCTGCCCACCGCTGCAATGTGGCCCCTGGGAGCGTCTCTAAAATTGAATTTGGCCTCAGGCTGAAAAGCTGCAATAGCGCTGGCTTAGAGGGAGGAGATAGAGATCTGCTGTGGGCTCTTCAGGCCTGCAAGCTGAGGCCTAGTTCTCGAGGAGGTGGTAAACCTGTGTCTGGCTGCAGGTGAGGACTCACTTGATAGAATGCTCAATATAGACACACAAAATCCCTCTTTAGCCTTCTCCCTGACATGCTAGCTTTCTGTGCACAGAGTGTTTTCTTGTTGTTTGTTTTTTGGATGGAGGAGCATTCTATGATGTGAGCCTCCAGCTGAAGTCCAAAGTGGTACAACCCAGACCAGGGGTAGAACAAGACCTGAGTGACCTGAGAAAACAGAAGTCTGGTGGTCCAGCCACAACCACAGCTTTTCCTTCCCAATCAAGGCAGTCCCAGTCCTCTGCTCACTGCTTCCCACAGCCTGCAGGTCTGGAGTCTATCCCCAGTGTCTCTTCCCGCTGCTCGATTTCTGCCTGCTGCATCCACTTCCGACTTAGTTTTTTACACAAACATGGAGTAGCCAGGTGACTCTTTGCCCCAGCTGTTGCCAACTCCCTTAAGGCAGCCTTCATCAACCTGGTGCCCTCCAGATGTTTTGAACTATAACTCCCATCACCCAACCATTGGCCTGCTGGCTGGGGCTGATGGGAGTTGTAGTCCAAACCCTTTGGAATGCACTGGTTTGGGGAAGGCTGGCTTTTAGAGCACCACATCTTATGCCACAGGAAGACAGCTCCTCGCTGTTTTGTTTCTGCCCAGAGGCCAGTGCGAAAATGAAGGACGGCGTGCAAAATGCCTTCGAGGAAGTCGTCCTGAGGATCCTGCAGACACCAGAGGTTTGGAATGTCAGAAGGGAGGGAGTGAAGTTGGCGGAGAGCCGAGCCCTTCGAGAACCTGACGCCTGCAACGCATATTGTTCCGTTGCTTAGAACCCACCATCTTCAAATAAAAATGGCTCCACTCCAAGATCCTGAGGAGACTGGCTCCTCCTTCATGCGCCATTGTGTGGCATGTGCCCTGGTTCAGAGAGTCTCTCAAACTACATTATCAGTATGTTGGCAACCACTGATCACCTGTCTGCTGTGTATACAGTCAGATTTTTCTTACAACCAGATACCATCTAGAGCCAGTTCAGTACTTCACTCTGATATGGGTAACACAGAATACTAGTTCTTAAACACTCTCTCAGACAAGATTTGTCTTTTACTACAAAGTATTAGCATAACAGTACTAAATACAAGAGCTTATGCTTGCAAAAATTCAAACACACAAAACATTTAACATCATTCTTAAACAAGGCTTCGAAGCAGAGTCAAGTACATTTACCAGTTCTCAGTGATAATGTCAAGCTTACCAGGTTGATTCTTCAGGCAACACATTGGGGAAAGCTGATCCCAAAGGATAGCTTCTTCCACTGCGTCTCCTTTATATACTTTTTGGATGCTATAAAGTATGTCCAAACTATTTTACCATAGTTTATATTTCTTATCCAAGAATTCCAACGATAACCTTTCTACTCTATAATCTTCATATGTCTAAATAAGAGTATTGAATTTTGAAGTTTCTTATCGAGATTAATGTGCATACCAACATACTTATCTAAACATTTTAGCTTTCTTTGACGTGTTACAGGTATGTTTTTGACACGAACATATTTACATGTCTTGTGAGATCACTTTTCTTACGTATTTACAAGGCCTCTTGGTGACTTATATGATGGCCCATCTGACCTAATCACCTTAGGTGACTCTACTAAGGGAAAGTTGTAAACCTAAATTTAATATTGACACCTCCTTATCTGGATTCCTTTCTCAACAGTAAAAAGAGCTAATGATCTATTTCTAATTGCCTCGTACAATTGTCTCTCATCCGGAAAACCTCAGAGCTGAGACATTTTAATTATGCTTGGGTCAGAAGCCCATACTGGGTGATATTAGGCATTGGAATCCCATTTTTAATTCCAGAATCCTCTTGGAGGCATTTGATTACAGAATTTCCTAATGGAGCAGCAGGGGTAAGATTATGCAAATATGAAAGATTTGCTTGATTTGCCACAATTGCAATTCCTGTGTTCTGTCAAGGAAGTGGCCGCCATGTTGGCACACTGTTGTGTGATCCCTGCCCCCCCACAAGTGGAGAGCAGTGCCAGGGGCAGCACTACTGGGTTTAGGGTGCAATCCGATGCGTGTTTAGAGAGAGAAAAAGTCCTACAACTCCCAACATTCCCCAGCCAGCCATGTAGGGATGGTGGAGAATTCCACCACGGATCTCGGCGGAAGATCCGAGGGGGGCTTCCATCCCGTGGTGGAACGAGGCCCCCCGCCCCCCCACCCTTCGAAAGGCGCGCGAAACGGAGCACTCACCTGCTGCCATTCACTTCACCATTTTAGCTGTGATAGGCTACGTAAATACGTAGCCCATCACAGCTAACGCAGGGTCGCCTTTTGGGTCCCTGCGGAGCCAGTGATAGGCTACGTAAATATTTACATAGCCTATCATGGCAAAAAGAAAAGGGAACGCAATTTGCATTCCCTTTTTTTTTTTGCCGTGATAGGCTACGTAAATATTTACGTAGCCTATCACGGCTAAAAAAGGGAACACAAATGGCGGCCGCTGTAGCCGCCGCCATTTGCGTTCCCTTTTTTTTTTTTTGCCATGATAGGCTACGTAAATATTTACATAGCCTATCATGGCAAAAAAGGGACACAAATGGCGGTGGCTATGGTGGCCGCCATTTGCGTTCCCTTTTTTTTTTTTTGCCGTGATAGGCTACGTAAATATTTACGTAGCCTATCACGGCTAAAAAAGGGAATGCAAATGGCAGCCGCTGTAGCCGCCGCCATTTGCGTTCCTTTTTTTTTTGCCGTGATAGGCTACGTAAATATTTACGTAGCCTATCATGGCAAAAAAGGGACGCAAATGGCGGCAGCTATGGTAGCTGCCATTTGTGTCCCTGCGCAGCCCAGCAGCGGCCGGATGTCACTGCGGGCTGCCCCAGCTGGTGGCTCCGCGGAGTCGCTGCGGAGCCAGCCGGCGAGGATTTCAGGGAGAGGGACGGAGTGCCTCCCCCCCACCGCTGATGTACGAAACAAAACAGGTAAGTCATTTTATACATCCCTACAGCCATGTAAGGTGATACCCATTGGGGCAAAAAATCCCACCTGACTGAGCTAACGGCGGTGACAGACCAAGAAAGAGATCTGGGGGTTGTGGTGGACAGCTCAATGAAAACGTCGACCCAGTGTGCGGCCACTATAAAAAAGGAAAACGCCATGTTAGGCATAATTAGAAAAGGAATTGAGAATAAAACTACCCATATCATACTGCCCCTGTACAAATCTATGGTGCAGCCACACTTGGAATACTGTGTGAAGTTCTGGTCACCACACCTAAAAAAAAGCTATTGTACAGCTGGAAAAAAAGTGTAGAAAAGGGCAACTAAAATGATCAAGGGGCTGGAGCATCTCCCCTATGAGAGAAGGTTACAACAGCTGGAATTGTTTAGCGTGGAAAAAGGAGGGTAAGGGGAGACATGATAGCAGTCTACAAAACTATTCATGGTGTTGAGAATGTGGATAGGGAGACATTTTTCTCCCTCTCTCAAAATACTAGAACCTGGGGTCATCCTATGAAGCTGATTGGTGGGAGATTCAGGACAGATAAAAAAGGACTTCTTCACACAGTGCAATTAGCTACCACAGAACGTAGTGATGGCTACCAATTTGGATGGCTCTAAAAGGGGGTTGGACAAATTCCTGGAGGTTATCAATGGCTACTTGTGCTGATGCTCTATGCTACCTCCAGTCAGTGAGCCTATGTGCACCAGTTGCTGGGGAACATGGGTGGGAGGGTGCAGTTGCACTCATGTCCTGCTTGCGGGTTTCCCAAGGGCACCACAGAATGCTGGACAAGATGGACCCTTGGTCTGATCCAGCAGGGCTATTCTTATGAATGCTGGGAGTTGTAGGACTTTTTTCTGTCTAAATATGCATTGGATTGTGCCTTTATCTCCCTTTGGAGGAGAGAGCACTGGTGTTTTACTGGGTCCTTGTGATATCTGTTTGCAAATATGCAGGCAGAGGAGTTTGGGAAAGGGCTCCTGAAGGAAGCAGGACAACTGCTGACATCAGATGCACCACGAAAGATCCTGCCCCCAAAGGAGCATTCACCTTCAGCCAAGTCACTGCCTCTTGTCTTCAAAGCGGCCAATGACTGGTTCACACAACATATGCCTCTGCTGCTCCCTCTTCCCAGCACGATGGGTGTCACCTTCTCCAAGCCATGATACAAATCGCATTGAAAACCACGGAGATTCCCCACCTTCCAGGTGACCATCTCCTACCCTCTGGCTCCCAGTGATGAAACATCAACCGGGCATTCTGGACTTGTAACTAAGGATGGCAGAGAAATTCGCCACCGACTCCAATGAGGCCGGATTCTTTAGAATCCAGCCCCCCGGAGTCAGTGGCGGAATGGACTGCTCCCCACCACCCCGCGAAGCCCGGTCGGGATGGACCCTACCTGGCGCCGGCTGGTCCGGGTCCATCCTCGTTCCGCAGCTGGCCGCTACCGGGCTGCAGACGCAAATGGCATCCGGCATAGCAGACGCCATTTGCATCCCTGCCCTTTGCCGTCATTGGCTACGTAACTATTTATGTAGCCAATTACAAAAAGAGCAGGGACACAAATGGCATCCGCTACGCCATTTGCATCCCTGCTCTTTGCCGTGATAGGCTACATAAATATCCCCTATGCCGGACGCCATTTGCGGCCGCAGCCCGGCAGCAGACGGAAGTCCGGCTGCAGGCGGCCCCAGCCAGCGGCTCCGTGGACTCACCGCGGAGTGGAACCAGCCAGGAAGGATTCCGGGGGGAAGGACGGATCACCTCCCGCCGCAGCGGACCCCAGAGCGGAACGGTAAGTGGGGTTCGTACACCCCTACTTGTAACCAGCAACATAGGAACAGAGGAAGCTACCTTAATACAGAGTCAGATCCTTGGTCCATCTAGCTCAGTATTACCTATACCAGACGGTAGGCAACATGGGGCTCTCCAGGTGTTTTGGACTGTAACTCCCATCAGCCCCAGGCAGCATGACCAATGGACAGGGAGTTGTGGGTGTTGTAGTCCATAACATCCAGAGGGCATCATATTGCCTAACCCTGATCTATACCAACCTTCCCCAAGTTGGGGCCCTCCAGATGTGTTGGACTACAGCTCCCATCATCCCCTGCCAATGCTTGGGAAAGGCTGATCTACACTTGCTGGCAGCAGTTTTCCAAGGTTTCAGATAAGAGCCAGGAGATAACTAGCGATTGAACCTGGGACCTTCTCTGTGCAATGCATGTGCTCTTCTCACAGAGCCTTGCTTCTTCCCAATCTGCCTAACAAAGGAAAGTTAGTAACAATGGTATCCATGCATCATGTTTACAAAGCGAGGGCAAAGAGACACCATGAGGACTAATCCCCTGGAATGTTCACCTGTCTCAAATCCCCTGGAATGTTCACCTATTCACCCACTAACAGCCACCCAGCACTCTGTAAAAAAAAAGCTTTTTCTTCCAAAGACTTTTTGGGGTGGGGTGGATGGTTAGTTCTGATGGTTATTTTTTTCCCTCTCTACTGCTGTTGGTTTATTTTATGATTATGATTATTTATTGCATTGATTTTTACAGATATTTTAATTTCTCTCTTCCCCCCGCCCCCTGCAGGTTTTAGCCCCTGTGGATATCCTATTTTGAACAGAAAACTGGCATATGTGTGTTATAACATAAATAAAACATTTATTTATTTCTATGATTTATATCCAATGCCATCTGGCATTTCCAGGGTGGCTAACAAAAGCATAAGAATACAATAGTAATACAACACAGTAAATTTGTGAAGGAAAAGGATCCCGCTGGGACCAGCCCCATCCTCCCTGCGAGGGAGGACCACCCAGGACCCAATCCTGGGACCCCCTTCCCAAAAACAGGACTGGCCAACCTGGCCTTTCAGTCCCCCCAAATACCCAGTAGCCACCCTCTTAAGCCAAGAGGGACTGAAATTAGCACTGAGGTTATGCAGAGAGATCACACCAACTAAAGGCTGGATAAAGGTTTATTAAGATCAACATAAAGGGGTAGAGGGAAAAGGAAAAACGGAAGTAACAAGTTACACAAGAGGGTACAAAGCCAAATCACTTCACTATAAACAGAGAGCTTCATGAACGCACACCCAAGCAAAATAATAAATCTACCTGGCCTATCCTTACATACCTAAGTATGGATCTCCCTGGATAGCAACCAGCCGTCTGCAGATCTAGGACCACCAGGATAAAGGGAGACCCCATGCCTCAGCCCACTTTTAAAGCCCAGCCCTGGCATCCCAGGGCAGATTTTGCTTCAGCTAGTCACTGGCTCAGTCCCTGGGTGGGCCGCCTGTTGGGAGGTTGCCCCTGCTGCCTTCTGAAATCCTCCGGTAGCCAGAATCAACACACAGACAATAGGGCTCTTTTCTAAGTCTTTATTTCCATTCAACCTAATGACACTTACAGATGCTAATTGCTTGATTCCAGGAGTGAGACTTAAGAGAGCTGCCTACTCGGGGGTTCTAACCTTAGGAATCAGTTGATCTCTGTTTGGAGGGGAAGGCGGGAAACCTCTGTACTTATGGACTAGGAGGAGAGAGTCCACCTTTTTCCCATGGGGCATCGGGGCGCCGCCGTTACCGTCGCACCAAGCGGGCTGAGCACCTCCTCTCAGCACCCGCCATCTCCCTCTTGACACTGCGCCAGCGCCTAGCATCCAGAAACTGCTATTGCACCTCCCTCTCCCTGCCAGGGTCACTATCACTCTCAGGAATGTGTAACAGGAGGGGCTCTCCCACTGACTGCACCTCTGAACAGCACGTGGGTTCCTCTCCCGCGGTTTCTATCTCTTCCTCAGAATCAGAACTGCTTTGGGGCTCTCTGGGCTCCAATCCAACCCTGACACGGCCCTGGCCTCTGAGAGGCTGGAACTCCCCACCAACTCCAGCTGTTGGCCCTTTCTCATTAGCAGGGACCCTCTGGCCTTGGGCAAAGGGCCCAGGAGCCTCTAGATTACAATCAATTCCAGGTGGCTACATCCGATGTGACAGCCTGACCCAATTTTATGGCAGAAAGCAGGCCGTTATCCTTGACAAAAAAATAATAAAACAATGGCACATTATAAAACTCCAGTCAAAGAGAGATTCACAATAGCTTAAAAGGTCTATTTTCCAAGGCTACTTCTGCCTTGGAACTGTGCACATTTTTATGGGCTGGAAACTTTAAAAAGACAACATGAGATTCATCTCAGCATTCTTTCACATTACAAGGCTTGCCAAAGAGCAAAGAACCCCCAAGAGAGAACACAATTCTCTGCTTCTTGCCAACTGTTGAAAGTTCCAGACCCTTCTCAACCTGAGTTGGACAGGACGTGCATTTCCCTGGCTTCTTCTAAAAGAGGGTGGGTGGGTGATGTTTTATCCCAGAAATGTTACCCCAGTCGAGAGGTGAGCAATCTGATAGCAAGCTAAATGAGGAGCATTTTGGTGTATAAAAGGCAGCAGATGGGCTCCGTAAACAAATTATCCAGTAACGAAATCTGAGAAACCAGAACTTTTGTTTCATGCGTGTCTTAAACATTTTGCATCGCCTGTTCCTTTGTTTGCAGGATGCTTCCCATCCTGATCTCATTGCATTGTAGATCTTGATATCTGGTACTTTTAAGACCTCTTAGCCCCAAATTTGGCAGAGTGTAAGAAAGTTGTATCTCCAGCTTTGGATATCTACTTTCTGCCTGCCCGTGAAAGAGGAAATCTATTTGTAAACGTGGGCATTCAGGTTCAGGTGCTGAAGGCACAAAAGGGGAAGGGCCTAGAAAGTATAAGGGAGGGTCTTTACACTTGCAGGAAAATGACGGGAGCCAAAATGATCCCTAGCCTCCTTCCAAAACCCTGCTGTATCCCTGGCAGAGGGTTGCATGTGAGTACTAGTCCTTGAACTGCTGGGACATAGAGTTGGGTTTGGAGAAAGCACCCTCTCTGGCATGCTTTCTCTGAGGGCTTCTCCACATGGGACTTTTATCCTGCTACTGAGGTTGGTCACTGACGGAACTTTGCAGGTCCTTTACATGACATCGTCAACCTCCAGCACCTCTCTGTGCTTTCTGACCATTTCCGTGGCTTTATTTGAAATGGAAATACAGTAATGATGTATTAAAAAATGCGAATTGAATTTGTCTGTGTAAAGAGGGAGTTGCGCAAAAACAGCAGCACCATCTAGTGGCTGTATAATGAACCATATGGAACTTGCAGATAAAGGCAACCCCCCAAAAAAAGAGGAAATGTGTGTAAAGGAGCCAATCTTAATCCCACAAAGAATCCGGAAGCAGATGCTCTGGTAAAATTGGGGGATAAAAAGCCCGTGTGGAGAAGCTCTGGGTCTAGTTGCTTCCTCTTCTGCTGAGCTTTTCTCAGGGCTGGAGGGGAGTGGGGGACTCAGCCTCCCTCCATCCCAGATATAGAGGGAGCAGCTGTAGCTCAGTGGAAGAGCCCCCACTTTGCATGCAGAAGGTCCCGGGTTCAATCCCCGGCATCACCAGGTTGGGCTAGGAAAGAATCCTGCTTGAAACCCTGGAGAGCTGTTGCTGCCTTTCAGTGTTGACAGTGCTGGGCTAGATGGACCAGGGCAGCTTCCTATGTTCCTAAGCCATGGAGGAGGAGAGGAAACTGGGCACAGAAGAAGCATGTCTTCTGGGCCCTGCTGAACTCCAGGAAGAGGTGGGCCAGTCAGATCCACTATAAAACTCCTCCGCCTCTGGCTGTTAGTTGTTGGTCCAACAGCTCAACGAGGAAGTGCCTGACCTAGCTCGGCTAACACCCGGCTCTGGATTTTGCTAGACAGCTCTCCTGCTGCACCAGGCTTCCTGTCAAAGGCCTAGCTCCTGCCACCGCTGGACAGCTCCCCAGAGGGTTCCAGTTCAGTCCTTACTCGGATCTCTGGAGTTCTCCCACCCACTCAGCATCAACAGAAGCAGACATTGTCCCAGGATATAGGTCCACATGCACTACAAACAGAAGAAGAGCCCTGTTGGATCAGAACAAAGTCCAGCATTCTGTTCACAGTGGCCAACCAGATACCTTTGAGAAGTTCGGACATGGGGACAATAGCACCCTGCTGTACGTGTTCCCCAGCAGCTGGTACCCAGCGCTAGACTGCCTCGGATACTGGGGGTAATAAATAGCCACCATGGGCTGGATCGAGATTTAAGCTCGTGTTCCTTTTGGAGGAAGGGGGTGGTATAAGTGTTCTAAATAAATAAATACACTTCCCTGCCCCTTCCTTCCCAGAGCAGCCCCTTCAGCTCCCTGAAAATGCTACAGAGAGAATGGGACCCTGCTGAATGGGGACAGCAAGCGACCTGAATGAGGTGAGGTGTGCGTGGGGGGGGGTCCCCCAAAATCAGGCAGAGAAAACTTCCACAAGCAGAGCCTTGCCTTTTGCAGATGCTGGATCCAACCCCATGACCAATGTTGTTGTTGTTCAGTCGTTCAGTTGTGTCCGACTCTTCGTGACCCCATGGACCATAGCACGCCAGGCCTTCCTGTCCTGCACTCTCTCCCGGAGCGTGCTCAAGTTCATATTCATTGCATCCGTGATGCTATCTAGCCATCTCATCCTCTGCCGTCCCCTTCTCCTTTTGCCTTCAGTCTTTCCCAGCATCAGGGTCTTTTCCAGGGAGTTTTCTCTTCGCATTAGGTGGCCAAAATATTGGAGCATCAGCTTCATTATCTGTCCTTCCAATGAGCACTCAGGGTTGATTTCCTTTAGGATGGACTGATTTGACCTCCTTGCAGTCCAGGGGACTCGTAAGAGTCTTCTCCAGCACCACAGTTCGAAAGCATCAATTCTTCGGCGCTCAGCCTTCCTTATAGTCCAGCTCTCACAGCCATACGTTACTACTGGGAAAACCATAGCTTTGATTAGACGGACCTTTGTCGGCAAGGTGATGTCTCTGCTTCTTACTATGCTGTCTAGGTTTGCCGTAGCTTTCCTCCCAAGGAGCAAGCGTCTTTTAATTTCATGGCTACAGTCATCGTCTGCGGTGATCTTGGAGCCCAAGAAAGTAAAATCTGTCACTGCTTCCATTTCTTCCCCTTCTATATGCCAGGAAGTGATGGGGCCAGATGCCATGATCTTCGTTTTTTTAATGTTGAGTTTCAAACCAGCTTTTAAACTCTCCTCTTTCACCCTCAACAAGAGGCTCTTGAGATCCTCTTCGCTTTCTGCCATTAGGGTGGTATCGTCTGCATATCGGAGGTTATTGATAATTCTCCCAGCAATCTTAATTCCGACCTGTGATTCATCCAACCCGGCATTTCTCATGATGTACTCTGCATATAAGTTAAATAAGCAGGGTGACAATATGCAGCCTTGTCGTACCCCTTTCCCAATTTTGAACCAATCGGTTGTTCCATGTCTGGTTCTGACTGTTGCTTCTTGACCCTCGTACAGGTTTCTCAGGAGACAGGTAAGGTGGTCTGGTACTCCCATCACTTTAAGAATTTGCCAGAGTTTGTTGTGATCCACACAATCAAAGGCTTTAGCGTAGTCAATGAAGCAGAAATAGACGTTTTTCTGGAATTCTCTTGCTTTCTCCATGATGCAGCGAATGTTGGCGATTTGATCTCTAGTTCCTCTGCCTCTTCTAAACCCAGCTTGTACTTCTGGTAGTTCTCGGTTCGCATACTGCTGAAGCCTAGCTTGTAGGATTTTGAGCATCACCTTGCTGGCATGTGAAATGAGCGCAATTGTGCGGTAGTTTGAACACTCTTTGGCGTTGCCCTTCTTTGGAATTGGAATGTAAACTGACCTTTTCCAGTCTTGTGGCCACTGTTGAGTGTTCCAGATTTGTTGGCATATTGAATGCAGCACTTTAACAGCATCATCTTTTAGGATTTTAAATAGCTCGGCTGGAATACTGTCATCTCCGCTAGCTTTGTTGTTACTAATGCTTCCTAAGGCCCACTTGACTTCACTCTCGAGGATGTCCGGCTCAAGTTCAGTGACCGCACTATCATGGCTATCAGGGACATTCAGATCTTTCCTGTATAGTTCTTCTGTGTATTCTTGCCACCTCTTCTTAATCTCATCTGCTTCTGTTAGGTCCCTGCCTTCTTTGTCCTTTATCATGCCCGTCTTTGCACAAAACGTTCCCTTGAGATCTCCAATTTTCTTGAAGAGATCTCTAGTCTTTCCCATTCTGTTGTTTTCCTCGATTTCTTTGCATTGTTCATTTAAGAAGGCCTTCTTGTCTCTCCTTGCTATTCTCTGGAACTCTGCATTCAGTTGGGTATATCTTCCCCTTTCTCCCTTGCTTTTCGCTTCCCTTCTTTCGTGAGCTACTTGTAAAGCCTCCTCAGACAGCCACTTTGCTTTCTTGCATTTCTTTTTCTTTGGGATGGATTTCGTTGCTGCCTCCTGAACAATGTTACGGACCTCCGTCCATAGTTCCTCAGGCACTCTGTCTATCAGGTCTAATCCCTGAAATCTATTCCTCACCTCCACTGTATATTCATAAGGGATATGATTTAGGTCATACCTGAACGGTTTAGTGGTTTTCCCGACGTTCTTCAATTTAAGCCGAAATTTTGCAAGAAGCAGCTCATGATCTGAGCCACAGTCAGCTCCAGGTCTTGTTTTTACTGACTGTATGGAGCTTCTCCATCTTTGGCTGCAAAGGACATAATCAATCTGATTTCGATATTGACCATCTAGTGACGTCCATGTGTAGAGTCGCCTTTTGTGCTGTTGGAAAAGAGTGTTTGCTATGATCAGCATGTTCTCTTGGCAAAACTCTATTAGCTTTTGTCCTGCTCCATTTTGTACACCAAGGCCATGCCTGCCTGTTATCCCGGTGATTTCTTGACTTCCTACTTTAGCATTCCAATCCCCTATGATGAAGAGGACATCTTTTTTTGGTGTTAGTTCTAGAAGGTGTTGTAGGTCTTCATAGAACCAATCAACCTCAGCTTCTTCGGCCTCAGCGGTTGGGGCATAGACTTGAATTACTGTGATGTTGAATGGTTTGCCTTGGATTCGTACTGAGATCATTCTATCATTTTTAAGATTGTACCCCAGTACTGCTTTTCCCACCCTTTTGTTGACTATGAGTGCTACTCCATTTCTTCTAAGGGATTCTTGCCCACAATAGTAGATATGATGGTCACCTGAATTAAATTCGCCCATGCCTGTCCATTTTAGTTCGCTGATTCCCAAGATGTCGATGTTCAATCTTGCCATCTCATGTTTGACCACCTCCAGCTTACCTTGATTCATTGATCTGACATTCCAGGTTCCTAAACAATATTGTTCTTTACAGCATCGGATTTTCTTTTCACCACCAGATACATCCACAGCTGAGTGTCCTTTCGGGTTTGGCCCAGCCGCTTCACTCTTTCTGGCGCTACTTGGAAATACCCTCTGCTCTTCCCCAGTAGCATATTGGACACCTTCCGACCTGAGGGGCTCATCTTCCGGCGTCATATCTTTTAGCCTTGTGATACGTTCCATGGGGTTTTCTTGGCAAGAATACTGGAGTGGGTTGCCATTTCCTTCTCCAGTGGACCACATTTTGTCAGAACTCTCTGCCATGACCTGTCCGTCTTGGGTGGCCCTGCACGGCATAGCTTATGGCTTCACTGAGTTACGCAAGCCCCTTCGCCACAACAAGGCAGTGATCCATTAATATTTATTTGTTTGTTTGTTTGCAGGATTTATGTACCACTCTACAAACAATAACAGTCACAAGCAATGAACAATATAAAGGAAGAAGTAAGGAATCAAAATGCAAAGTTCAAATCTTCAGATTCAAATTATGCTAATAAAACCATGGCTGCTTAGTCAGGGAATGCTGGTTTAAATTCGACAGTCTTCAGCAGGCACCAAAAACTAAACAGTGTCAGTGCCTCCCTGACATCAGCAGGCAGGGAGTGCCATAGAATATAGCCACCATTAACTAGTAGCAAGTCACCATCATCAAAGTGAACACTAAATACCAGGAATGTTTATGGAAATGTGACAGTAAGGGCGCAATCCTACCCAGATACCCATCAGCCTCTGAACTCGGAGGCTGAAGGGGCATCCTATCCAGGGCATGAGCAGGAGGAGTATGGATGCGATTGTCGCCTCTGCACTTTTCCCACTCAGCAGTTTTGCTAGACAGCCATTTTTGCCCATCTAGCTAGGGCTCTGCGAAGGGGGAGAGAAGGAGGCTGGGGAGGGCTGGGGATAGCTCGTATCCCTGCTTCCCCAGTCCCCTCCCGTTCCCACCCACAGAATCGCCCCCTTTCCCTCCTCTCCAAGGTCACTTTTGCGAGCTCAGAGAGGCAGCCAGCGCAGTTCTCTCCACGCTAGCTGCGGGGGGGATGGGACGGGACAGGGAGCTCAGATTCCTGGCTCCGAGGTCAGAGAGATGTCTCTGATCTTGGATCCAGGAATCCAAACTATCCCATGCCCCGCCCCAGACACTGTCTAGGGGGCTATAGGATTGCTGTCGCTGAGTGGGTGGGTATCAGTCAAACCTTCCCTTCCCACCTGGCTTTACCCCCCTTGGACACCTTTCTTTCCCTCGGCCGTGGCTTCCTCCCTCTTTCACCCCCTGCAGCTCTCTGCACAACCCCCCTTCTTCCTTTCAGGCCTTTCTGTCTTTCGCCCTTTCCTGTGCCTCTGTTCTTCAACAAGGAGAGCAGCACCTTTGCGACATCATCAGCCAGCACGCCAATCCTCACTCCGATCTCAGACATTTCTGCCCTTTTCCTTAGGTCTCTTGGTTCCCAGGCGTAGAAGCAAAGCTGGAGCCAATGTCACAAAGGAACTGTTTGCTCCCCAAACGGGAGGGAAGACCACGATTGCTCCCCTTAACATGTTTTAATTGGCCACCGTATTCATGCATTGTTGGCTGTTTTGAGTCTTGATTGGTCTGATCTGCTCTCCTTTCTTTTTTAAGATTATCATTATAGATTTTTAAATTGTTTTTATGGGTGGCACCCAAAGGTTCCCTTCCTCCAACAAAAAAGAGTTTCCTCCAGAGGAAGGGAACCTCTGGATGCATCCCCTAGTATTTTCTGATAGGATTATTTAGTAATGGTGCCTCCTGTTTAGGGATGTTGGAGAAATCTGCTGCAGACTCAAATACAGTTGGATTCCAAAGAATCTGACCTCCGGAATCCGCAGTGGACCGGCCACACTCACCACTGGGTCTGGAGGAGTTCCCGCAAGGCAGGTCTCTGGCTTCCTATAAAACACGATTTGCTAATGGTGGCTGCCAATAGCTTATCGCAGGAAAGTTACAGCCATAAATGGTGTATTGTACGTCATTTGCAGCCATAAAGTACTTACTTTTACCTAAATGCAGCTGTAAAAGCTGCAATTTAGGTAAAGGCAGTTGCCATTAGCATATCATGTTTTATAGGAAGCTGGAGAGCCACTCCACCAAGTACGGTGGACACGGCAGGGTTCCGGAGGACTCCACAGGGCCCCAAGCGGCCTGAATTGCCCCGCAACAGAACCCCCACCCCCCTGGACTGGACAGTAGGGGATTCATACATCCCTACTCCCTGTTAGAAAAGACAATTAGCAGAGAGAGAAAAACAAAAGGCAAAACAGAATAAGCAATTACCAGTCCTACATGCACACCAGCTACTTTAGGATTACAAAAGGAGACTACACCTTACTTCAGTGAAAGAAAGAAAAACAGTTCTATTCACAAATATTCTTGCATATACAATGCAGGTACAGCACAGAGTTTCAAAAGAGTTTGTTCAGTCCATTTTGTGTTCCATTACACCGGCAGGAGCAAGACAGCAAACACATGTGTTCCCAGCCATGGTGGAAGTGAGAGAGAGAGAGAGAGAGAGAGAGGAGGGGGGAGGAGCAAAAGGAGCAAAAGGAGGAAATCACAGGAAGCCACACTGTAGGCTATAGAGATCCTAAGGCTAGCTGTGGTCAAAATGCCCATGAACTAACTAACTGCAACACTGCCCCCTTCCAGTAACTTGCAGATGAGGTTGCAATATTCCCAGCATTTTCATGGATCCAGAATCGTGCCAGTCACAAGAGGAAGGGACCTTCCATGAGAGGAAGGGCTCCACTCAGAGAAGGTCCCTCTGCCCAGTTTTGGGGGATTCCCCCTGCCCCTGCCTGCACCACAGTCTCCTCACTCTCTGACTGGGTTTGTAGGAGCATAGAGGGAAAATAATCCAAGGTGGCTTATTTTCTCTCCCTGCACACGCCGGTCATGAGCTACCTAATTAGCACAATTGCCCTCACCAAGTGCAGGTTGTCATGACATCCAAACCCAGCAAAGGTGGTTGGTTGGGGTGGTTTACAAGCCCTCCCCCCCTCCCAGCAACCCTAGAACAAGCCATGGGTTTCAGGGTGGTTTGTAAACCACCCCAGCAATCCACTTTCTCCAGGTTCAGACTTCAGGACAACCTGTGCCTGACTAGGGTAATTACTCTAACTAGGTAGCTTGCAACTGGTGTCCATGGAGAGGGGGGGAAAGCCTCCATACCTTAGTTTTCCTCTGTGATTGCGCAAACCCACCCACTGTGTAGCATTTTCAAGGGGCTCGACGGTCTGCCATGGAAAGGAGGAGGGGGCAGGGAAGTCCACTTCCAACATCGCTGTTGATCCAGAGTAAATCTGGATCCAATCCATTAGCAATTCAGCGTCTCCAAAGTTAGCTGAAGGCAAAAAGAAACAAGACAGCTAGTGTGGTGTAGTGGTTAGAGTGTTGGATTGGGACTCAGGAGATGCGGGTTCTAGTCCCCACTTGGCTGTGAAGCTCACTGGGTGACTCTGGGCCAGACACTGACTCCTCAGCCTAGCCTACCTGACAGCGTCGTTGTGAGGATATTATTGTGTGTGTGGGGGGGGGACCATGTAAGCCGCCTTGGGTTCCTTGCAAGAGGAAAAAGGCAGGATACAAATGCAATAAATAATAATAATAAAAATTATTCCCAACACACAACTAACCTGGAGGGCCCATGGCTGCAGGACACTGCAATAGCCACCAGTGTAGGCAGCTTCAGACAATGTTTAGAGAAAGATACCATTTTGGGACTCTAACCACGTTTTCCTGAACGCCTGTAGATTATGCAGCTGTCCTGCCAACACAACCCCTTCCCGATAGATCAGGGGTGGGCAACTTGTGGTCCTCCAGATGTCTGGGCCTACAACTCCCATCATCCCTTATGATTGGTTATGCTGACTAGAGTTGATGGAAGTTGTAGGCCAAAACCTCTGGAGGAGGCCACGAGTTCCTCAACCCTGCGATAAATGCATAACAGGCAACGTCAATGATGAATGAATAAATAAAACTCTGTGGTCATTAGTAACTGCAACAGCAACTTTTCAGGTTCCCTGGATGCTTCCATCGGGGTGGGGGGACACTAAGGGGCAAATGCATCCCAAAGTGCCATGGAGAAGAGATGTGTCTTTTCAAATTTGCCCAGTATGTTTCAAGAATTGCTCTCTGTGGAGGGTGCATTTCCATTCCTTTTCTTCATCCTCTGCCTGTTTTCTGCCCTTTGACAGCCTTCCTCTTCATTAGACAGAATGCTGAGCAAGGCAGGCCATTTTTCATTACCCTGTGTGGCAATTCTTAAAAGCTCATCTTCCCAGGTGGGGGGTCACCTGGGCAGCATCAAAGCTGGGAAGAGACTACCTGATTGCATCCCACCGTGGAGAATTTGTGCCACACGGGGGAAGGAAACCTCTTTCACCCTGAGGTCGTGCATTCCAGTGGTGAGTGGTGGCGAAGAAAGGTGACAGAGAGGAAGGCAAAAGGGATGTGGCCCAAAATACACACACACAAAACCCAGCATATTTTAGCTTACAGTTCTGGCTGCCAGTACTGAAGCCTTAAGAGAGGCATTTCAGCCTTTTAGAACGGGCTTTAGAAAGCCAGGAAACTACCAAACGATTAGTGGTTGAGGGAAAGGGTGGGGACATGGAAAGGGGGTGGAGCCCTGTAGGGAACCTGAGAGGGCCGGATTGGGACCCCAGGATGGCTGGATTTGGCCCCGGGATGGAGGTTCCACACCCCTGTGTTAGACAATGCTGCCTTCTTATGGCGTTTCATAGCTAGTGATGTCACAGCCAGGGCGGCTATGGCAACCGGCAGGCAGGGGAGGGGTTGCTGAGCCCCCAGCTTTGCCTTTTTTTCTTGGGGCCTGACGTCGGATGGCAGTGCAGAGATGAGCAGCTTTGAAATCGTCACCTTCCCTGTGGTGGTTGCCGATTCTCGGCTGAGACTCGCCTCTGGAAAAAAGCAGCCCCGCACAGGCGAATTCTCTCGCCGCGGCAAAACAGAACAGGGTAGGCGTCTCACATTCCTAAATCTGCTTAGGAATGATCCTATGCATGTTTACTTAGAAGTAAGTCCTAATATGTTCAATTTGGGATTCCTACCAGGTAAGCGCAACACATGAAGCCCACAATCTTGGAATAAAATCTATTTTAGAACTCCTTTCAGCCTGAGGGCCAAATTCCATTTCAGAGGAGCCCTTGGGGGCCGCATTCCAGTGGCAGGTGGGGCCAAAGCAAAATGGGGGCAGGGCCAAAGACAAAAAGGGCAGAACCAATATACCCGCATATTTTAGCTTAAAGCTCTTCCTGCCAGTAGCTAAGCCTTAGGAGAGGCAGTTCAACCTTTTAGAAATTGGGGGGGGGGGAGATGCAAAAGACTGGTAGTCAGGGGAAAGGGGGCATGGCCAGGAGAAAGGGCTGTTGCCATCTGGAAACCCCAGAGGGCCAAATTGGGACCTCAGGATTTGGCTCCCAAGCCTGAGATAGATGCAAAGGCTAGTTATTCATCGATCCCCCTGCAGAAAGTCAAGAGCATCATCACGTCAGCCCTCATCAGCTCAGCCTGCACAACCCAGATGTCATAGTGTGTCACAAGTGAAGAGCAGGTGTCTCTCTCCTTCCCTCCAGTGGTATCTCCCCTTTTCAGCCGCTTCTTTCCCCTATCATTATGATACGATGCATCATAAGAAGAACATAAGAGTCCTGCTGGATCAGACCAAGGGTCCATCTAGTCCAGCATTCTGTTCACACAGTGGCCAACCAGCTGCCCACAGGACACCCACAAGCAGGGCATGAGCGCAACAGCACCCTCCCACCCATGTTCTCCAGCAACTGGTGTCCATATGCTCACTGCCTCTGGTACTGGAAGTAGCACGTAGCCATCAAGACTAGTAGCCATTGATAGCCTTGTCCTCCTGGAATTTTGCCCAACCCCCTTTTAAAGCCATTCAAATTGGTGGACATCACTACATCCTGTGGTAGCGAATTCCATAGTTTAACTCTGTGCTGTGTGAAGAAGTCCTTCCTTTTATCTGTCCTGAATCTCCCACCAATCAGCTTCATGGGATGACCCCAGGTTCTAGTATTTTGAGAGAGGGAGAAAAATGTCTCCCTATCCACATTCTCCACACCATGCATAATTTTGTGAACCTCTATCATGTCTCTCCTTACCCTCCTTTTTTCCAAGCTGAACAATCTCAGCTGTTAACCTTCTCATAGGGGAGATGCCCCAGCCCCTTGATCATTTTAGTTGCCCTTTCCTGAACTTTTTCAGCTCTCTTCCGGATGACTGTTTGCAAGAGTGGGATTCAAGCATCCCTGACTTATGCCAAAGTACATTGGTTAGTCTTTAAAGTGACTCAGCAAAGACTCCTGAGCAAACCTTACCATCAGAGAATAAGAGGAGAGTTCCTCCTATGGATCAGTAACTGGTTAAAAAATGGAAAGCAGAGAGGAGCAATGAATGGTAAATTCTCCCAACGGAGGGATGTAAACAGTGGGGTCCCACAGGGATCTGTATTGGGACCAATGCTTTTCAACTTGTTCATAAATGATCTGGAATTAGGAGTGAGCAGTGAGGTGGCCGAGTTTGCTAATGGCACCAAATTATTTTGGGTGCTTAAAACAAAAAGGGATTGTGAAGAGCTCCAAAAGGATCTCTCCAACCTGAGACAATGGGTATCGAGAAATGCAGTTCAATGTAAGTGTAAAGTGATGCACACTGGGGCAACAAATCCCAACTTCACATATACTCTGATGGGATCTGAGCTGGCTATCTAGGGATGTGTGAACTCACCCCCACCCAGTTCTCCGGATGCCTGCCCAGCCCCTGCACCTGCTGGCCAGTCCCCGGACTGCACTTGAGCCCCTCCCACACTCAGCAAGCAGCCTGCACTCACTCCAGCAGCCTCGTTAAGCTCCGTGATCACCATTTTTTGGAAAAATAAAATGGCAATCGCAAAAATGCATGTTTATGTATGTGTGAAAATGCACATTTTTGCAAATGCACATATTTGTGCAGGCGTGAGATGCACATATTTGAAAAATGTGCATTTCGTGCATATGCAAATATGTGCATTTGCAAAAATGTGCATTTTCATATGTGCGAATATGTGCATCTGCAAAAAAGTACATTTTTGCATGTGAGCAAATACGCGCGTTTTTGCAATCGCCATTTTATTTCTCAAAAATTGGCGAGTGCGAAGCTCGACGTGGCCGCCAGGGTGAGTGCAGGCCATTTGCCAAGCGCAGGCAGAGGGTGAGGAGGGGCAGGGGCTCGGCGAGTGAGGCTAGGGGCTGCGGGCAGGGGTAGTTCCGCCAGATTCCTGGGCTGAATCGGGCATCTGCGCCATCCCTAGCTGTGCTTGTGACTGACCAAGAAAGAGATCTTGGGGTTGTGGTGGACAGCTCAATGAAAATGTTAACCCGGTGTGTGGCTGCTGTGAAAAAGACAAATTCCATGTTAAGCACAATTGGCAAAATCAAAAATAAAACTGCCAATATCATACTCCCCTTATACAAATCTATGGTACAACCACACTTGGAATTCAGTTATGTTCACCACACCTAAAAAAAGGATATTGTAGAGTTGGAAAAAGGGCAGAAAAGGCAGCTAAAATGATCAAGAGGTTGGAGCAATACCCCTTAGAAGAAAGGTTACAACATCTGGGATTGTGTGGCTTAGAAAAATGGCTAGTAAGGGGAGGCAGAATAGAGGTGTACAGAGTTATGCATCGTGTGAAGAAAGTGGATAGGGAGACGTTTTTCTCCTCTCCTAATACTAGAACCCGGGGTCATCCCATGAAGTTGATGGGTGGGAGATTCAGGACAGATAAAAGGAAGGACTTCTTCACACAGAACATAGTTAAACTATGGAATTCACTTCCACAAGATGTAATGATGGCCACCAATTTGGATGGCTTGAAAAGGGGATTGGGCAAATTCCTGGAGGAAAAGGCTATCAATGGCTACTAGTTCTGATGGCTCTGTGCTATCTCCAATATCAGAGGAATATGCCTATGTATAGCAGTTGCTGGGGAACATGGGTGGGAGGGTGCAGTTGCACTCATGTCCTGCTTGTGGGTTTCCCATGGGCAGCTGGTTGGCCACTGTGTGAACAGAATGCTGGAAGAGATGGACCCTGGGTCTGATCCAGCAGGGCTCTTCTCATGTTCTCATGTTATTAACTCCCATCAGCCCCAGTCACCTTGGCCAATGGTCAAGAATTCTGGGAGATGTAGTCCAAAACATCTGGAGGGCACCGGGTTAAGGAAGGCTGCCATGGTTGTTGTTCAGTCGTTAAGTCGTGTCCGACTCTTCGTGACCACATGGACCATAGCACGCCAGGCCTTCCTGTCCTCCGCTGTCTCCCGGAGCGTGCTCAAGTTCATATTCATCGCACCGGTGATGCTATCTAGCCATCTCATCCTCTGCCGTCCCCTTCTCCTTTTGCCTTCAATCTTTCCCAGCATCAGGGTCTTTTCCAGGGAGTTTTCTCTTCGCATTAGGTGGCCAAAATATTGGAGCATCAGCTTCATTATCTGTCCTTCCAATGACCACTCAGGGTTGATTTCCTTTAGGGTTGACTGATTTGACCTCCTTGCAGTCCAGGGGACTCGTAAGAGTCTTCTCCAGCACCACAGTTCGAAAGCATCAATTCTTCGGCGCTCAGCCTTCCTTATAGTCCAGCTCTCACAGCCATACGTTACTACTGGGAAAACCATAGCTTTGATTATGCGGACCTTTGTCGGCAAGGTGATGTCTCTGCTTCTTACTATGCTGTCTAGGTTTGCCATAGCTTTCCTCCCAAGGAGCAAGCGTCTTTTAATTTCATGGCTACAGTCACCGTCTGCGGTGATCTTGGAGCCCAAGAAAATAAACTCTGTCACTGCTTCCATTTCTTCCCCTTCTATATGCCAGGAAGTGATGGGGCCAGATGCCATGATCTTAGTTTTTGTAATGTTGAGTTTCAAACCAGCTTTTGCACTCTCCTCTTTCACCCTCAACAAGAGGCTCTTTAGATCCTCTTTGCTTTTTGCCATACAATTTGTGATTGTCCAGTTACCAGGGCCATTGGTAACTACCTCATTCTGCCCTTTCACTGGGCAGAATGAGGTGGTTGCCTCAGGGGGCAGTGAGGCGCTGGAAGAGAGAGCTGTGTGCTATGTGGCCTTCCCTGCATACCCTAAGGCAGCTGCTGCCCTCAGCTGCAGTGAAGGATACAGTCCCATTGCCAGTGCTGAAGAAAGATGCCAGTCCCATTGGCTTGTGTTCATTGAATGGTAGGGGTGCCATCTTGTTCTTCACCTCAGGCTAAAATGCCTTGGGCTGGCCCTGCCTATTTCCTAACAGGTGTTGCTTTCAAGTCAATACGTGGAACAGGTGCTTCTGGAAGGGCCAGACGAAGCATTCAGGATTTAAAAAGTGCCACAGGCTTTAAGCCATTGGTCAAGAGCCCATGTCAAGAACCCTTTGGTTCTTGCCCTTTAAGCCACACCTCAGCCACACCTTAGTTTCTGCAACAGGAGGGGACAGCAACCTCAGTTTTGATCTACCAGCCACATCCTTCTCTCACCTCAGCCCTTCCCTCATGGATGCTGCTTGAGGTCGTCCTCAAAGACTCGGCACCAAAGGCTTCCATAAGGCCAGTCCACTTCCCCACTTTTTTTTCTACCTCAGCATTTTCACCAGCTCGCTCCCACCAGCTTCTACACACACACACCCTTCACTGCCTCATAGTGGCAGTTCAGGTGTATTGCAGAGGGAGTAGTTGTGGTAGTCCGTGAGGATCTGGAAAAAGGGGAGACAACAATACATGCAGAGAGGTAGGGGCCAGAAAGGAGACATGAGATAAGACAGCCTTCCCCAACCTGGTGCCTTCAAGATGTGTTGGACCACAACTCCCATAGTTCCCAGCCAGCTGAGAGAAGATAGCATCCTGCATACTGTCAGCAGTCAGGCCTAAACACAGCAAGGTTCTTTGCACCTACAACCATGAACAACGTGGAACCATTCCAGCATTTATCACCTCTGGTCGTTTGTAATCTCCTAATTTCCAACCTGATTTTTGTTAACCTCCAATGGGCAGCCATGGGGGGCGGGGTGGGATTAGGAGAAGCAGCGTGAGGGCAGGAGAGGGTAAGCGTGATCTTGAAGTGGTGAGGAGGGGGGAACTTTGGCAGGATGAAGTGAACATCATCCTGACATCTAACTCTGTCCTTTCACACAAATGTTTTATCTTCTTCCAGCAAGATGTCGAGTGGATAATAAGCCTCCACGAGCCCAGACCCACCAGTACTTCAAGGTCACCAAGATACAGGTACGCGAGCTTCTTCTCCCTTGCATTTGGTGCTAAGACTTAGAGCACAAGGTCGACATTACATGCAAACAAACTCAACTAAACCCTGGTGCCCCCTCTGTCCCCCCATCCCACTTTTTTTTTTCCTTTTTAAGAAAAAGGCACTATGGGAGAGGGAGTTCTGGAGCACCAGGGTGCTTAAGCCTTTCTCTGCCCTCCATTTTCCTACTTTGAAATCATGCGCCATGTGCAAATGCATGCGTGCGTGTGTGCGCGCATGCACACACGCACACGCACACACACACACTGCTTTTCCTCCCACCAAATAAATCCAAACATGTCTTTGGCCTCACAAACACAAATTTAAATCCCCACAGGGGAGAAAGTGGCTTGGGGGCAATTTGGCAATTTGCTTGGGGGCAGTGGGGAAAGGGTTAATTTCCACCCTACCATACCCCTCCTGAAGCTGCTTTTATTTTTTAAAAGAAAAACATGGGGGGAGGCTGCTGTGGGGAGAGTTCATGCACTTACTTGTAAGGTCTTTTTATTATTAAGCTTCTTATTAAGGTCTAGTTTGGTCATTTATCTGCTATTTACCTTAGCTCTTAGGGGTTTTGGTCAAGGGAATGAAGGAGATTTTAGATTTGCTTAGGCATCTATGGGCAGGGCTGTTTGTGTTCTGTAACTCCGCACAAAAAGAATTTTGTTCTGGGAGGAGCCATAGCCAGTGGCTCCGATGTCAGTGGGGTGGTGAATCCGCTGTGGGTTTCAGTCTGAACCAATCAGAACTCTAAAGGTGCTGAACCTATTTTGGATAGCTCCTTTAGAGTTCTCACTGGTTCTGAATGAAGCCAAGAGTGGATTCACTACCCCATGACATCGGAGCCACCAGCCTCACAGAATCATAGAACAGTAGGGTTGGAAGGGGCCTACAAGACCATCGAGTCCAACCCCTGCTCAATGCAGGAATCCAAGTCAGAGCATCCCCGACAGATGGCTGTCCAGCCTTGTCTTGAAAGCCTCCAGTGTGGGAGAGCCCACCACCTCCCTAGGTATTTGCCTCCACTGGCCATAGCTCAGTGGTATAGCACAGGCTTGGTATGCAGAGAACCTCAGGTTCGATTTCCACCATCTGCACCGGATGTATCCCATAAAGCAGAGCTATACCCTAGAGAGCTTCAGAAAGTCAAGAGTAGGTGATCCTAAATTAGATGGCCAGAGTTCAACATTGCACAGCCCAGTCTGAAGCATGTTTACTCAGTAAGAAGTAAGTCATACATCCATAGTAGCACAATATGGAAGACGTGTAAAACGTCTATCTGCATTCCCCAACCTGGCGCCCTCTGGGTGTTTAGGACAAAAACTCCCATCAGCCCCAGCCACCATAGCCAACAGTCAGGTGTGATGGGAGTTGTAGTGCAACACTTCTGGAGGGGAAAGCTGGTCTCTATGGCCACATTCAGATGAAACAACAAGCCCAAATTGCAGAGAAAATACAAAGAAATCTGCCATTTAGTAAGCAACACTTTGAAAAAGGGGACAAACCAGATACGACATTAGTGTGCCACCTGAATAAAAAAGGTTTCTAAAAAGATGATACCATGGGTTAAAAAGCAAAAGGAAGGGTTTGTTTTAAATGAGCAAGACCTAGTTTAAAATGTATTATTAAATTCATTATTTAGACCTTTTTGTCTTCTGATAAAGATAATCAAGTCTCCATACTCTCTTTTCTTCAGAAGTTAATACTTCCCAAGATTGTGGAGCGCGATAGCACGGAGAAGACAAATGTACCTGTGAAACTAGACAATGTAATTAATCATGCTAAATTATTATTTTTTTAAATCTCCAGGTTTAGATGATTTCCCCTCTTGGGTTTTACAAAACATTCTTCCCGTTGTTAATGGAACCACTGACCAAAGTTATGAGTGACAATTATGGGAGATAGGGGGGGTGGAAGGGGGGGGGGATTTCCTAACTCTATGGTTAGAGCCCTTCCAACTTTATGATTCTATGGAAGTACTGTATTTTGCAGTGGAGGCTGGTGGCTCCTAAGTCAGTGGAGTAGTGAATCTGTTCTGGGTTTCAGTCAGAACCAGTCAGAACTCTATAGGAGTTCTGAACCTATTGGGTTCGGCAACATGGATAGATCTGTCAGGGATAGCCATCTGTCAGGGATGCTCCGACTTGGATTCCTGTATTGAGCAGGGGGTTGGACTCGATGGTCTTATAGGCCCCTTCCAACCCTACTATTCTATGATTCTAGATCTTTTAGAGTTCTGGCTAGTTCTGACTGAAACCCAGAGCCACCAGCCTCCACTGGCATTTTGTATTGGGTTGGTCCCTCAACTCTATATGTAGCACTTTCAGGGCTGCCATAGGGAGGAAGGGGGCAGGGAAATCCACTTCCACCAGCTCAACTGCACACAACTACATTTGGATTCAACCCATTGTATACTTGCTTCATAGCTAATATTTTTTAAAACCTTATATTAAATGGAGTTTACTCCTGAGAAAGTGTGAATATGCAACCTTAATAGCACTTAAAATAGATAAATAGATAAAGTCGCTCAGATTCGTCATGAATTGGACACCACGATTAATGCAGTTCCATTGGTAGAGGCGTTCAGAGCACCGTCTGGTCCAGTTTTATTGGATGAGTTTCAGTTACTGAGGCCTGAGGATGCGGACGAGGTGCTTGGCCAAGTCCGATCGACCACTTGTGTGCTTGACCCTTGCCCTTCATGGCTTATTAAATCAAACAAGGAGGGGATGTCTGGCTGGGTCCAGGAGGTTGTAAATTCCTCCTTGAGAGAGGGAGTGGTGCCTGCCGCTTTAAAGGAGGCGGTAATTAGACCACTCCTGAAAAAGCCTAACCTGGACCCAGAGGATGTTAACAATTATAGGCCAGTGGCCAACATCCCCTTCCTGGGCAAGGTGCTTGAGCGGGTGGTTGTAGGACAGCTCCAGGCACTGTTGAATGAAACGGATTATCTAGATCCATTTCAATCGGGCTTCAGGCCTGGTTTTGGAATGGAAACTGCCTTGGTCGCCCTGTGGGATGACCTCTGCCGGGAGAGGGACAGGGGGAGTGCGACCCTGTTGATTCTTCTGGATCTCTCAGCGGCTTTCGATACCATCGACCATGGTATCCTTCTGGATAGGTTGTCTGGGTTGGGAGTTGGAGGCACCGCACTGCAGTAGTTCCGCTCCTACTTGGTTGGCCGACTCCAGAAGGTGGTGCTGGGGGATTATTGCTTTGTGCCACGGCAATTGTGCCATGGGGTTCCACAGGGCTCTATTTTATCCCCTATGCTGTTTAACATCTACATGAAACCGCTGGGGGAGGTTATCCAGAGGTGTGGGCTGAGGTGCCATCAATATGCAGATGACACCCAGCTCTACCTCTCTTTCTCATCAAACCCAGGTGAGGCAGTGGCTGTTCTGAATCAGTGCCTGGGCACAGTAATGGACTGGATGAGGGCGAATAAACTGAAACTCACTCCAGACAAGACGGAGGTACTGTTAGTGGGTGGTTCGTCTGCCCAGCTAGGTGATATTCAACCTGTTCTGGAGGGGGTTGCACTCCCCCTCAAGGATCACGTTCGTAGTTTGGGGGTGCTCTTGGATCCAGAACTGTCACTTGAGGCACAGGTGAACTCAGTGGCATGGAGCACTTTTTATCAGCTTAGGCTGGTATACCAACTACGCCCTTATCTGGACAGAGATAGCCTAGCTACAGTTATCCATGCTCTGATAACTTCTCGTCTGGATTACTGCAATGCGTTATACGTGGGGCTGCCTTTGAAAACGGTCTGGAAACTTCAGCTGGTCCACAATAGGGCAGCAAGATTGTTAACAGGGACTGGCCTGCGAGCTCATATTACGCCAGTACTTTTCCAGCTGCACTGGCTGCCAGTCCATCTCCGGGCCCGATTCAAAGTGCTGGTGTTAACATTTAAAGCCCTTAACGGCTTGGGGCCAGGTTATCTGAAGGATCGCCTCCTCCCATATGTGCCTGCCCGGACCTTAAGATCATCGTCAGCGGCCCTTCTCCGTGAGCCCCTGCCAAAGGAAGTGAGGCGGGTGGCTACTAGGAGGAGGGCTTTTTCTGCTGTGGCACCCCGGCTCTGGAATGAGCTCCCTGGTGAGGTTCGCCTGGCACCTACATTGTATTCCTTTCGGCGCCAGGTGAAGACCTTTTTATTTTCCCAGGCATTTTAGCATTTTAGCTTTCTAAACTTTTAGCTTTGCTGTTTTAAATCTGTATTTTAAACTCCTGCACTGCTGCTAGGTTTTATTGTGGTTGTATTGTTATATTGTGGTTCTAATGTTCTATATATTTTAAATTGTTTTATTGTGTGCTGTTTGGTTTTAATTTTTGTGAACCGCCCCGAGAGCTTCAGCTATTGGACAGTATAGAAATGAAATAAATAAATAAATAAATAAATACATACATACATACATACATACATACATACGTACATACCAGTGGAGGCTGGTGGCACCAATGTCAGTGTAGTGTTGAATCCGCTCCACGTTTCAGTCAGAACCAGTCAGGTGCAGAGCACCTTGGATGGCTCCTTTAGTGTTCTGGCTGGTTCTGACTGAAACCTGGAGCAGATTCACCGCCCCGTTAACATCAGAGCCACCAGCTTCCACTGCTTAAAAATATCATTTTATTGTTAGTTTTGGTTTAATTTTGTAAACTGCTGTGACATTTTTATGAATAATCATATAGAAATATTTTAATTAAATAATAAAACGTTAGTTTAATGTCTTCAGTGCTAATAACAGATGCTGGGGAGTGGGTGGGTGGGAAGGGATTGAGACTGTGGGTGCTTCCAGATGAAGCTTTTGTTGTGTGGCCTTCTGGGGAACCCCAGAGAACCAGATTGGGACAACAGGAGGGGTAGATTTGGCCTCTGGACCTGAGATTGCCCACCCTACTGCCACATCTGTCGAATTTTACAAGGGGTCCAGATGTCGTCATCTCCCATTTGTGACCCACCCTGTTTTCCCACCACTTCTTCTGCCTTTTTTCTTCCCAGAAAAAAACCATTAAAGAGGAAAAGGCAGAATAGCTGCACGATGCCTTTGTATTGTTAGCCCTAGGACCCCTCCATCTGGAACTACCATAAGGCCCTGGAGGAAAGGAGATATAACTCTTTCTCTCTGTGCTATTTTTCCAATTAAAATTATGCCTCCCCTCCCTATTATCTGGAGCTGCTATTTCCCCTGCATTGGAAATGTACAAACACCATATGTGTACCTGTCTATATCTCCCTGCATTGCGAAAAGCAGCTTTGGAGAGCGGGCAATTCTCATCAGGAAAATAGCATAGGGCAGCTTTCTCCGACCTGGTGCCTTCCAGATGACTATGTTGGACTACATCTCCCAGCATGCCCCAGGTTGGGGAAGACCAGCATGGCGGGGTGGAGGGTGGAAAGCAGCGGCTATTTCGCTTTCAAAAAACAGCAGGAGGTTCAGTCATGGATCTCTCAATCTCACACCTAGTTGTTCCTTCCACTTTTAGAGTTTTGTGTTGGAATCCCTGATCTGTAGTAACTCAGATGAAGGTTTGTATTTATAAATTCACTGAATGGCTGAAGGGGTGCATTAGGGAATTAACTGCACCGCATTCTCCCCGTCCCCACCGACACACACACACACACACACACACACACACACTATTTTGCACCTGGTTCTGATTAGTGGTCCTTCAGGTTCTACTAAAAATCAAAGTAGCCCCCACAAACCTGAAGTCTGCCCATCCCTGGCTTACATCCCTGGGGACAGAGGAGGCGCATATGCAATAACATTAAAACACACACACACACACACACACACACACACACTCATGAACTCACGCAATCCGTATCTCTTTCCACAGGAGGCCCAGAAGAAAATCGGGCTGATTGAAAGAGAGAACAAGACCCTCTCTACACGTCTAGCTAATATATATCGCGGATCAGGCATGGTGGATTGCTGGAATGAGTACCAAAAGAAGAGGTAGGTGCTGGTGAGGCATCAGTGCCTCCAAAACACATCTGCTTTTGTGTCCCCTCTTTGAAGCAGGTAACAGGCCTCTGCCAGGCCTGACCCAGAGACCGGGGCAGGCTGCAGATGGGGGTGGCAGTTCTGTTAGGATCCACAGGGCCAAAGACAGTTGATATGTTTGGAGAAAGGTTGGTGTTCAGATTCCCAAGGCGAGGCAGTCTGTGTGGCTACTTCGTGAGACAAGCCGCTCAGACCGAGGGGCTGGCCTGGAGGTGAGGGGTTTTAAAAGCCTGGTGTGTCCCTTGGTGCTTCCAGACTGACGGTTCCTGGCACCACCCATCAAAAGGCATCACGCAGCTCTTCCATCTTTCCCTTTTCTGTGGTAAGAAAAAAGACAGAAGCTGTGGGAAGACACGGGATGTTTACAAAGGGACGATGACAAAGACTGGATGAGGCGGAGCAACAGCATGATAAAAGCCTCATCTTGAACAGGGCTGGCCTTCTCGTGAGGTGGGCTGAATCTCCTGCCACAGGCGGCAGAGCAGGAGGGATGGAAAATCATGCCCTCCCAGGAGGGCCCCCACCATTGGTCCAGAGAACCCAGCCAGCCCTTCTCTGGCTGTGGCAAATGCCACAGGAAGGACGTGACCAGCACAGTTAACCAGAGCAGCTGCCTGCCAGATGCCTTGCTCTGAGGACCCCTCAGAGCGAGGCATCCGGTGGGTATGGGCAGGCTGTCTGGATCCCCTTCCCTTGGGCTCCAAATGCATGTTTACTCTTCTACATATATATTTTGAACCCTCTAGGGAAAACTTTGGGAGGAATGTTTGGAAAAGAGAAATGGTGAGCTGGGAAAGGGTTGAATACTCCCTCCTCTCAGCCATTACTCTCTTTCATATTGCCATCTCCTGAAGCAGCTTTTTTATATGTAAGAAAAAAATGAAGGGTTTTTTAAACGATTTTGTGAGTGACATTTCGCCCTGGAGTGAATATGGAGAGCAAAGGAAAAAGTGTACAAACAAGCCAAGATTTCATGGCTGGTCAAGAGGAGGATGGTGATGCTGTCGATGGATGCTCATGTCCATTACAAATATCTCCCCTTCTGTTTTTCTTCCAGTTAATGATGATTAGGTATTCACATAAATGGCTTAAAGGCAATTTAAGTCTCCCTGTGTGTGTGTGGAGGAGGGAACATGCACGTCCTCATTGGCTCATTGGCTGGCTATTCAGTATTAGAGGACTGACGGAAGATGCTACCCATAGAGGAAAGTTTGTTTGTTTGTTTGTTTATTGATTGATTGATTGATTGATTGCATTTATATCCCACCTTTTTTTCCTCTTGCAAGGAACCCAAGGCGGCTTACATTATCCTCCTCCTCTCCATTTTATCCTCACAACAGCAGCCCTGTGAGCTCAGTTGGGCTGAGAGTTGGCCTAAAGTCACCCAGTGAGCTTCCATGGCCGAGTGGGGACTAGAACCCAGATCTCCCGAGTCCCAGTCCAACACTCTCACCACTACACCATGCAGGAGGCAGAGACAAACTTACTGGAACTTTTCTGGTAGCAGCCTGAGAAGAAATACCAGATAAAAACTACATTGGGGAACCAAAGAAGGTGAAAAAGATTATGATGGGACAAGTTTTCCTTGAATAAGAGAACTTTTCCAGGCAGCACCTACCTCTTCATGAGCGGTGTGCTTAAACTAGGGGTGGGCAACTTGTGGCCTCCAGATATTATTTGATTGCAACTCCCATCAGCCCTAGCCAGCATAGTCAACTGTGAGGGATGATGGGAGCAGCAGTCCAACAACATCTGGACGGCCACAAATTGCCCACCCGTGGCTTGAACGCATCCTGGTCCCCAGCCTCTTTGCCTGTGAAGTTCTTTCTCCACCTGCTTGGACTGCCCAGCCAAAGCCAACGTCCTTGCTCCACTTTCCCAGGACATCCTGCTTATGTGTTTGCCCAGACTCTAAGTATCACCTGTTTGGGTTTTGCAGTTCATTCCGACAGAAGCAGAACTTAGAACTTGTGAGGATCACCTTGGAGAACCAGGGGATCCTTAAGAGAATCAAAGAACGAAAGCCAACTTATGACAGGAAGCAGTCCGAGTTGGAGTGGCAGGCAAGTGCATCCTTCAGCATCTTAATGAGCAACCCAGCCGTCGTTTCCCTAGTTGTAGCAGTTCAGAGCTTTTAAGGACCACTTCATATTTGCCATGATGCTATGAGCTTTTCTACACGAAGCATTGATTGTGCACTCATCATTCCTTACTCATGGTTTTTTACGGGTTCTTTAGACAATGTCATGACCCTCCAGTTTCACTTTTGAATAGAAATTTCCTGGGGCGGGGAGGTTAGAGCGGGGGAAATGGAGTATTATTGGTGAAAGCAAAGGGAAGTGTATTTTTCTACATGTGTCATTGCATTATTCTGCAATAGCACAGCACCAGCTAGAGGTTATGTAGCAGAAAAGCAGGAAAGGAAAAGCTCTTTGTGTAGAGCGAAGATCTCAGTTCAGCAATGAAACCGAAGATTAGCAGTAGAAAACCTCTATATATCAGGCATGAGCAGACTTTTCAGGCTTATAAGATCTGCTTCATTTTTCCCAAGGTCCAGCCAGAAAGCCAGATGCAAAACAGTGAAATGGGGAGATGGAGCCAGATGCAAAATGGTGCCTCAGAGGAGGGAACCAATTAACCTCGGCCCTACCATTAGGCAGAGTGAGGCAACTGCCTCTGGCAGTAAGTGCTGGGGGGTGGGGGAGGGCAGCAGCGGCAACCACCTGGCTGTTCCACCTGCCATTCCCCTCTTCTGCACCCTCTGAGGGGTCCTGCTGCCTTTGGGTGTGATGGGGGCACGATCTCATTGCCAGTGTGGAAGTCAGAGTCAACTGCCATCCCACTTGACTTCTGAACATGGAATGGAGCAGGACACCACCTTGCCTTTGCCTCTGGCCGCAAATTGTTTTGGGCTGGCCCTGAATTCTCTCCCGTGCCCTGGGAGACTTATGCTGGGGTAATTTGCACAAACAAGTCCAACTCTTACATCTTGAGTGAGCACAGATTCGAACTGCTAATTTAGGGGCCGGTGAGCTTTTTGTTCTTGCTGCTTTTAATTGGGAGCCAGAAACACATGTTGATCCTCTGCAGATCTTCCAGTGGTTTACTGTTTGATCCCTATCTATCATCTGGCCACCCCTATATACCTATTGGCGGTGGCCTAGCGGTGGAGGAGACAGAATGCGTGATCAACATAGAGTAGCGTCCGTATGTGGAAAAATACCAATGTGAGCATACAGCAAGCCCCGGGAGGCTGAAAGGAACCTGAAGACACAGTTAAGTATGATTTCCATGCAGTCATTAAGCATCCGACGCTCAGGCTGCAGCCCTAAACACATTTACTAGGGAGCAGAGGCAGTTGTGTAAAATGAGCAGCAAAATCCTAAATCACATTCAAATCACATACGACGCTGAGGCTGCAATCCTCAACACATTTAAATCCTAAATCACAACCCTAAATCGCATCTAAATCACATACCACACTAAGGCTGCGATTCTAAACCCATTTACTAGGGAGCAGTGGCGGTTGTGTGATGTGAGCAGCAAAATCCTAAACCGCATTTAAATCACATACCACGCTAAGGCTGCAGTCCTAAACACATTTAAATCCTAAATCACAATCCTAAATCACATACCTAAAAGCTACGGCTGCAATCCTCAACACATTTAAATCCTAAATCACAATCCTAAATCACATACCTAAATGCTACGGCTGCAATCCTCAACACATTTAAATCCTAAATCACATACCATGCTATGGCTGCAATCCTCAACACATTTAAATCCTAAATCACAATCCTAAATCACATACCATGGTAAGGCTGCAATCCTAAACACATTTACTAGGGAGCAGAGGTGGTTGTGTATTATGAGCAGCAAATCCTAAATCACATCTCTATGCATGATTTCCATGCAGTCCTTAAGCATACCACACTAAGGCTGCGATCCTAAACACATTTACTAGGGAGCAGAGGCGATTGTGTAATGTGGGTAGGGGGACAGTGAACCCTTTCCTTTTCCCAGTCTTTAAAAGACCCCCCTCTCCAGCAGGTTAGTTTACTGAAAAGTGTGTCGCACCCACTGCCATGCTTGCTTTCGTATTGATGGCCTCCTCCTGTCCTTCCTGGCTGGGCTACTGAGCATGCGTGGTGGCTGCACGTACTCAGAACATTCCCCCAGCTCAGCAGCTCCATTGCTGTACTTGTAGGCAGCAGGAATAAGCTCTGTTGAACACAGAGGGACTTGCTCCTACTCATACATAGTCCTGCACACACTTACTTGGGAGTAAGTCCTATCGAAATCAGCAGGATTTTCTTTTGCACAAGATTATGCTGCCAGGCTGCAACCGTATATGCGCGTACCTTTGAGTAAGGCCCATCAGACATAAGTGGGACTTTACATCTGAGTAAACATGCATGCATAGGATCAGGCTGCAAGCACACCACTCTGCCACATAATTCAACATCCTTCACATATTGGCTTAAAAAACACAAACAAAATCACTAGTTTCAAAAGCAGAGAGACAGGGCAGTAATGCAGCCAGGCCAAAGATTTTATTTCTTTGGGGCGCTTTTTGTTTCTGTTCCATTTGCAATTAATAATCTTCTGAGAACTGATTCTGTCATTACTTCACCCTTAAAAAAAGAAGTAGTACAAGAGGCACATCCATTTGCTATGCAAATACTGAAGCCTAAGAGTGTTTCTCCCTCAGCACTTGCAGAATGTGATCATCTCAGGGAGGGGGAAATAGTGAGGGGCAATTTTGGGAGCTCAGTCGTGGGAGGTGAGCGTCCTAACCCTGTTATTAGCAACAGGGAGGTGCTGGGTTTGTATCCCACGTTTGCACCCCACGTTTGCACCCCATGCGTTGTTTTCTCCCCTCCTCCCCGGTCCCATTATTGTAAAAAGCCTGCCAGCCCTAATTTCTTTGTCAGTGGAATTAAAATCTCTCCCCAAAGTTAAGCGGCATCTCCTTGATGTCAGCAAGCCTCCCACAGACAGAGGAGAAAGCAGATGGCACAGCTGCAACCTTTGTCTTAGCACAAAAGTTGCTGCCTTTTTGTTCCTTGTGGGAAAGTGGAGACTGTATGGAGATGCTTTATTCAATAAAAGTTTATTGTCACAGATTTGGAAGAGACTCCAGTGTTAGTCAGCCTCCTAGCCTTATCACAGGCTGTACCTTGGCCATTCACTTCTTCCATTCAATCCATGCCTTGCTTTCTGTCCTTTTGTTTTCTTTTACTTTGATTCATCCAGAAAACTCAGGCCAAATAATAGCCATACAAAGACATTTAATGCCGACGAAATTGCTGCAGCATAACAAATGGTAATCCATAAATTCATGCCACAGAGACACGCTTCTTTGCCCGTTCTCAAAGGATAGCTCAGGTTATGTGTGCATGTTACGGTGGCCACCTAGAAATCATCACAAGAAGGAAATGCATCACCAAAAAAGTACACACATATGCATATGCTGATTTATATGTATATATGCAAATTTAGAAATGATAATTTAAATAGAAATACAGTACATCTCACCATGGTGTGGAATAGCGTGACCAAGTGACCTGTGTGCCTTTCTCAGTCTGCCATCCAGGTGCTGTTGAGGGGCAACTTCAGGACCCAGCTCTTCCTTCTGATGATTCTTTCTCTTTAAAACAGACTTGGACTGGAAGGAAAGGAAAGGAAAGATTCCTCCTGTGCAAGCACCGAGTCATTGCTGACTTCTAGAGGGACACCGCTTTTGCTGGCGTTTGCATGGCAGACTGTAGCAGTGTGGTTTGCCATTGTCTTCCCCAGTCATGACTACCTTTCCCCCAGCAAGCTGGGTACTCATTTTACCGACCTCGGAAGGATGGAGGGCTGAGTCGACCTGAGCCGGCTACCTGGGGCCCAGCTTCCGCTGGGATCAAACTCAGGTTGTGGGGAGAGTTTCGGTTGCAATACTGCCGCCTACCACTCTGCGCCACACGAGGCTCGACTTGGACAGGACTGCTCTGTAAATAGAGGACACCTGCCAATAGGGATGTATGGATTGTGCAAAATCCATTGCATCTGTGTTTCGCAGGTTGTCAGGCACCTTTCGTTCCGTTGTCTGGCCATCGACACAATTGGATTTTTTAAACTTCCGAATTTGCACAAATTCACACATGCAAAAATGCGCAAATCCCCCCAGAATGTGCATTTTCACGCTTTAGCCTTTGGGGAAAATGTGCATTTTCAGCAAGTTTTTTTTAAAAATTGTGTGCTTTTCTATGATGAAATGTATGCAAAATTCTTGAAGGTAAGAAAAACGGTCTGCAAGTCTGCAGAATCCACCCAACGGGGGGAAAGCCAGTCCACTGCAGAATTTGCAGGTCGGATTCATAAAAATCTGAACTCATTTGGCTCCATTGAAGAATTCTCTGACATCCCTACCTTCCAGTAGAGGATTGTCCTCTGTAAAGGAGGACATACAGCCACATGTGTGTGTGTTTGTGTGCTTAGGTCTTACCACACTTCCTGTGAGTCTACAAAAGAAAGCAAGTCTTCTGCTGTGGGGAAGTCACCTAGAAACTCTTTATGGATGCTTCCAGATGGAGGGCTCCTAGTGCTAACACTCAAAATATATTGGGTTAGATCCAAGACCTGCCTTCTGCAAGAGAAGGGCTCCATTCATGGAAGGTCCCTCCACCTGATTTTGGGGGATCACCACAGCTCACCCCATTTAGCAGGGTCTTCTGTCTCTCCATGTAGCCTTTCCAAGGGGCTAGAGGAGCTGCCGTGGGAATGAGGGGGTGGGGAAGTCCACTTACGTCAGCACAGTTGAATCAGCGTAAATCTGGATCCAACCCATTGTGTAGCTATTCTGGCCTTTCTTCCTTGTTGTTGGAAAGTGTGGTGTGACTTACAGGGGAATTGCCTTATATAGAGAAAGCATGGCAACACAGCATTTAGTAGTGGAGGCAATAAACGCAGGCTAGAGCCAGTTTAGAAGACGTTCAAATCAACTTACTTTATTTGTGCTTTTCTACACATTATCACCCCTTCATGGATCACTGCCTTGTTGTGGCGAAGGGGCTTGCGTAACTCAGTGAAGCCATAAGCTATGCCGTGCAGGGCCACCCAAGACGGACAGGTCATGGCGGAGAGTTCTGACAAAATGTGGTCCACTGGAGAAGGAAATGGCAACCCACTCCAGTATTCTTGCCAAGAAAACCCCATGGAATGTATCACAAGGCTAAAAGATATGACGCCGGAAGATGAGCCCCTCAGGTCAGAAGGTGCCCAATTTACTACTGGGAAAGAGCAGAGGGAATTTCCAAGTAGCGCCAGAAAGAGTGAAGCGGCTGGGCCAAAGCCGAAAGGACACTCAGCTGTGGATGTGTCTGGCGGTGAAAAGAAAATCCGATGCTGTAAAGAACAATATTGTTTAGGAACCTGGAATGTAAGATCAGTGAATCAAGGTAAGCTGGAGGTGGTCAAACATGAGATGGCAAGATTGAACATCGACATCTTGGGAATCAGTGAACTAAAATGGACAAGCATGGGCGAATTTAATTCAGGTGACCATTATATCTACTACTGTGGGCAAGAATCCCTTAGAAGAAATGGAGTAGCACTCATAGTCAATAAAAGGGTGGGAAAAGCAGTACTGGGGTACAATCTCAAAAATGATAGAATGATCTCAGTACGAATTCAACATCACAGTAATTCAAGTCTATGCCCCAACCACTGAGGCTGAAGAAGCTGAGGTTGATCGGTTCTATGAAGACCTACAACACCTTCTAGAACTAACACCAAAAAAATACGTCCTTTTCATCATAGGGGATTGGAATGCCAAAGCAGGAAGTCAAGAAATAACTGGGATAACAGGCAAGCGTGGCCTTGGTGTACAAAATGAAGCAGGACAAAAGCTAATAGAGTTTTGCCAAGAGAACACGCTGATCATAGCAAACACGCTTTTCCAACAGCACAAGAGGCGACTCTACACATGGACATCACCAGATGGTCAATATCGAAATCAAATTGATTATGTCCTTTGCAGCCAAAGATGGAGAAGCTCTATACAGTCAGTACAAACAAGACCTGGAGCTGACTGTGGCTCTCAGTTCATGAGCTTCTTGTTGCAAAATTTCGGCTTAAATTGAAGAACGTAGGGAAAACCACTAAACTATTCAGGTATGACCTAAATCATATCCCTTATGAATATACAGTGGAGGTGAGGAATAGACCTGATAGACAGAGTGCCTGAGGAACTATGGACAGAAGTCTGTAACATTGTTCAGGAGGCAGCAACTAAATCCATCCCAAAGAAAAAGAAATGCAAGAAAGCCAAGTGGCTGTCTGATGAGGCTTTACAAGTAGCTGAGGAGAGAAGGGAAGCGAAAAACAAGGGAGAAAGGGGAAGATATATCCAACTGAATGCAGAGTTCCAGAGAATAGCAAGGAGAGACAAGAAGGCCTTCTTAAATGAACAATGCAAAGAAATCGAGGAAAACAACAGAATGGGAAAGACTAGAGATCTCTTCAAGAAAATCGGAGATCTCAAGGGAACGTTTTGTGCAAAGACGGGCATGATAAAGGACAAAGAAGGCAGGGACCTAACAGAAACAGATGAGATTAAGAAGAGGTGGAAAGAATACACAGAAGAACTATACAGGAAAGATCTTAATGTCCCTGATAGCCATGATAGTGCGGTCACTGAACTTGAGCCGGACATCCTCGAGAGTGAAGTCAAGTGGGCCTTAGGAAGCATTAGTAACAACAAAGCTAGCGGAGATGACAGTATTCCAGCGGAGCTATTTAAAATCCTAAAAGATGATGCTGTTAAAGTGCTGCACTCAATATGCCAACAAATTTGGAACACTCAACAGTGGCCACAAGACTGGAAAAGGTCAGTTTACATTCCAATTCCAAAGAAGGGCAATGCCAAAGAGTGTTCAGATTACCGTACAATTGCGCTCATTTCACATGCCAGCAAGGTTATGCTCAAAATCCTACAAGCTAGGCTTCAGCAGTATGCGAACCGAGAATTACCGGAAGTACAAGCGGGGTTTCGAAGAGGCAGAGGAACTAGAGATCAAATCACCAACATTCGCTGGATCATGGAGAAAGCAAGAGAATTCCAGAAAAACATCTATTTCTGCTTCATTGACTACGCTAAAGCCTTTGATTATGTGGATCACAACAAACTGTGGCAAATTCTTAAAGAGATGGGAATACCAGACCACCTTACCTATCTCCTGAGAAACCTGTACCAGGGTCAAGAAGCAACAGTAAGAACCGGACATGGAACAACTGATTGGTTCCAAATTGGGAAAGGAGTACAACAAGGCTGCATATTGTCGCCCTGCTTATTTAACTTACATGCAGAGTACATCATGAGAAACGCCGGTTTGGATGAATCACAGGTTGGAATTAAGATTGCTGGGGGAATTATCAACAACCTCAGATACGCAGACGATACCACCCTAATGGCAGAAAGCGAAGAGGATCTAAAGAGCCTCTTGTTGAGGGTGAAAGAGGAGGGTGCAAATGCTGGTTTGAAACTCAACATTAAAAAAAACTAAGATCATGGCATCTGGCCCCATCACTTCCTGGCATATAGAAGGGGAAGAAATGGAAGCAGTGACCGATTTTATTTTCTTGGGCTCCAAGATCACCGCAGACGGTGACTGTAGCCATGAAATTAAAAGGCGCTTGCTCCTTGGGAGGAAAGCTATGGCAAACCTAGACAGCATAGTAAGAAGCAGAGACATCACCTTGCCGACAAAGGTCCGTCTAATCAAAGCTATGGTTTTCCCAGTAGTAATGTATGGCTGTGAGAGCTGGACTATAAGGAAGGCTGAGCGCCGAAGAATTGATGCTTTCGAACTGTGGTGCTGGAGAAGACCCTTACGAGTCCCCTGGACTGTAAGGAGGTCAAATCAGGCAATCCTAAAGGAAATCAACCTTGACTGCTCATTGGAAGGACAGATACTGAAACTGAAGCTCAAATATTTTGGCCAGCAAATGCGAAGAGAAAACTCCCTGGAAAAGACCCTGATGCTGGGAAAGACTGAAGGCAAAAGGAGAAGGGGATGGCAGAGGATGAGATGGCTAGATAGCATCACGGATGCAATGAATATGAACTTGAGCACGCTCCGGGAGAGAGCGGAGGACAGGAAGGCCTGGCGTGCTATGGTCCATGGGGTCACGAAGAGTCGGACTCGACTTAATGACTGAACAACAACAACAACACATTGTCAAAGAAGGCTATCCAACACTGTTTAACTACAAGCATTCCCTAAAGCTGAGTGTGTGAGTGTAAGGAAGTGAAGGCATGAGATATGATTACTTGCTTCCTTCAGGGAGAGAGCCACATGGCGCTTGTTGCAGAGGCAGAGGAAGACGGAAGAGGAAAGGGAGGGAGCAGGAAAAAGGAACTGACAAGACAAGGGGGATGAACAAGACAAGTGACTCTTGATGGAACACACTCTGTCGCCCCCTAGTGTCTGGAAGCATGCGGAGTTGTTCCTATTATCCTACACTTACCGGGTTTGTTGTGGACAGAAAGAGTTGGAAGACATGGGAGGGTTACAAGGGATGCTTCCAGGCAGCTAGACCTGGATCCCGAGGCCAAAGTCCAGAGCTCCCCAACTCAGGGGCCCCGCAAATCACCACCCAGAGAGTGGCAGTTGCTCAGGGCAGCAGAAGCAAACTCCAAGGTATTCCTGGAGTCAGGATGGTGCTATGATTTGAGAGATTAAAATGCAAAGCTACGGAAGCTCAGTATTTTTCCAATCAGGATTGGCAAATGGGCTTGTTGTTATTTTGACTTATCAGGAATGCAGGAGCAGTTATAAAGGATGGTGTGGGGCGAGGGGACAAAGAAATGGGACAAAGAGACAAAGGCTGGATCTACACTTACCGCCTTTTTTAGCTTCCAATGAGGTTTCACTGCCCACCTTTCACACTACGCAGTAGCCGCCTCGAATTGGAACCGGAATTTCCCACTTCCGTGCTCCCACTTTCAATAACCTAATATCCCAGTATTTCCCCTTAATGTGCTCTGATTTTCCGCCTTCACTACGATATCCAGTCGTAGTCCCCTCCCCCACCTGTCCATATGCGGCGGTATTTGTATTTCCCTCCTGTCCAATCACAGCTCCCGACGGCCCCATGTCTTCTTCCGGCTACCGATCGCATAGCTTCCTCAGCAGCCCCCATTTCCTCAGCAACAAGCAAAGGGCTAGATGTGTGCGTGCTTGTCTGATCTCGGAAGCTAAGCGGGGTCGGCCCCAGTCAGTAGTTGGATGGGCCACTGCCTGGGAATCAGGCTTCCTGCACTGAGCAGGGGGTTATTCTATCCCTTCAAATGAGTTTAAGTTTTACCCCCTCCTATCCCCCGCTCCGGATGTTTTTTTAAAAAAATTAAGGCGTTATCCTCGCAGAATTGGGGCTTCTCCGCAATGGTTTTTTTTTCTAAAAAAACCCTGATTCTGTGAGGATAACGCCTTAATTTTAAAAAAAAACAACAACATCTGGAGTGGGGGGATACGAGGGGGTAAAACAGTCTCATTTGAAGGGATAGAACAACGCCCTGCTCAATGCAGGAAGCCTGATTCCCAGGCGGTCGCCCATCCAACTACTGACCGGGGCCGACCCCGCTTAGCATCCGAGATCAGACAAGCGCGCGCAGGAAAACAGCAGGAAAACAGCACAGTGCTCGAGTGTGAACTGAGCATGAGCATTCGATGAAGCACTGCAACGGGGAAAATGGGTGAGTGTGAATAATCACGTTTTAATGCGAGAGCGTTTAACCCGACGGGACACCGAATTCATTGCGATGGCGAGCGAAATGTAGATCGGCCCAAAGAGGCAACAAAGCAGTTATAACAGATGGAGGGGACAAAGAGAAATGTTACTTGTGTGCTTCACCACTGAAATAATACACATGGCTGTCTAAAGCCCCCTGCCCCCCATGACCATTAGGTCCAGGGACTAAAATTACCTACCTGCACACTGGCTGGACCCTCTGTTAAATTCCATGAAATCAACAGGGTGATTGCATGGTAAAAGCTTTGTCCGCAAACACCCCCAACCTAAGGGGGCATTCTTGGTCAGTCAGGAGCAAGGGGTCACAGGGAAGGGTGCAGTCTATTAGGCATGTCAGTGTAATGTGGCTCTGGTTCCCCAGCAGCAGGAGTTTCACTACGTTTTTGTACCAGCTGGTGTTTCTGGATAGGCATTGTGTGTAGAAGGCATTTTGGCTGTTGAGCCTGAAGATCGGGAAGATCCCATAGGAGTTACCATCATGGCTAAATAGCATCACTGACTAACGTTTGGCCTTGGTCCTCTTCACCCCTGCAGAATTCGAGGAAGTATCTGAGGAACAGCACCTGTTTCCTAATCTCAAACCGCGAGTAAGTACAAAGCACCAGGCAGACCAAGTCATGGGGCGGGGGGTGCATTTGTGTATACAGATGTATGGGCAGGGGAGGGAGAGAAACCCTGTAGGACAGGGCTGTTAAACCTCTTCCAAATTCCATTTTGGAAAAGCTCTCAGGAGCCACATTCCATTGGTGAGTTGGGCAAACGGGACAGCCAAATTACCAAAAATACCAGCCTATTGTAGCTTAAGGGCGCAATCCTATGCATGTTTAGACAAAAAAAAAGTCCTACAACTCCCAACATCCCTCAGGCTGGAGGATGCTGGGAGTTGTAGAACTTTTCTCTCTCTAAGCATGCATAGGATTGTGGTATTGAAAAGGTATTTCAACCTTTTAGAATGGAGGGGAAGCTGCACAAAAGCCAGTTCATAGTCGTGGGAATGGGAGTGTGGCCAGAGAAAGGGACATCTGGGGAAACCTCAAGGGTTGGATTGGGGCCCCAGACAAGCTCAATTTGGCCCCCAGACCTGAGGTTCTGACGTCTGCTCTAGGAAAACCTTGCCATGTGCACCCACCCATATGAACCCTTTCATTTATTGACACTCGCAAAATTGGAGAGAGATAAATAAAAAGGTCAGCAATGAGTTTTCTCTCAAATGTTTAGCACCAGAAATGGCTGATCTTTCAGATATTTGTGGAGCGAACGCCTTCCACAGCGCAGAGAGACAGGTATGTGTGTATGCAGATCTCCTGGCCAAGGGCACAAAAGCCTATTGCGCGGAGGGCGGGGACAGATGCGAAACCATCCCCTGAAATGGGATAATGAATGCAGAACTGCCAAGTGCCCAGAGGCAACTAGCATTAGTTAAGGACAGGAAATGTCTTACTAGCACTTCCTGGAAGGCATTAGTGACTGCTTTAAGTTTCTATCTTTAGGTTCCTTTGATGTCCAATTCTAATTTCAGACACTGCTTTTTGATGGGGCAAAAATGCATTTTTTAATTGTATAAGTTTCAATGAGTAATCATACTGGGAGGGATCCAAATTTAAGCACACTGAGTGGCAGTTAGTCCTTAAGTTAGCCCCATTGATTTCAATGGGTGTGCTCGAAGTATGACTCAATCTGGATCCAACTCATCGTTCGACTGCCCCTCTATAGCAGGGCTGGGCAGCTTGTGGCCCTCCAAACTCCTAGGATCCCTCACCACTGGCTGTGCTGATGGAAGTTATAGGCCAAAATGTCTGGTGGGCCTCAGGTCGCCCACCCCTGCGCTATAGGCAGAGAGCTGTTATTATTTACCATGCCAGAGTGAACCACTGAAGAGGAATGCCCAGTTCTTCAGACACAGTCCCAGTGTCGGGGGAGAACGGAGTGTAAACATTTCCATTCCCCTTTCAGGTCTACAGCACCGTAGTCCGTGTCACAGCCCTCCGCATGAATCTGTGAGGTCAGAGTGGGGGATTCCCCTGTGAGCCCCTCCCGCTCCCAGTGAGGAACTCCTGAGGGAGCTCCATGCACAGAGAATGTTGAACTGGGGTGGGACAAAGAGGTCAGTGGCTGTGGCAGTGGAGGCTGGTGGCGCTGATTCCGGTGGGGCTGTGATTCCATTCTGGGTTTCAGTCAGAACCAGGAACTATCCAAGGTGCTGAACCCTATCCCTGAAATAGGTTCAGCACCTTGGATATCTCCTTTAGAGATCTGGCTGGTTCTGACTGAAACCCAGATGGAATCACTGCCCCAGCAAAATCGGAGCCACCAGCCTCCACTGGTGTCACGATTCCTTTAGCCCTCACTTCACTTCAAATGCCCAAACATACACAGATGAGAGGCTTCAGTCTGCAGCTTTTAATCTATTACTTCACAGGGTTATACAGATGCAAATTTTCAGAGAAACTCTCCATCTACAAGGAATGCCTTTGGGGATCCAAATGGAATTTACGAGAGTTGCCCACCTTTTGAAGAGGGAGGCGGTTTCACTAGCCTAACTTAAGGGGGGGAGGTCACCTTCTTCTCATGAGGTCTTTAAGTGCAGTTTCTCACGCAAGGCCAATCGGGTAGACCGTCTAAGTTCCGCCCCTGTCTTCTCTCTCTTTGCTCTGCACCTGTGCCTGGCATCTATTAGGTCTATCTCCTGTTCGCTGCCTCTCACGGGGGTAGGAGGTGAGGAGGCACCCTCAAGCTCAACCATCTGTACATTTGTAACCTGAGAAGCCGGCCTACTCATATCTGGACTAGCCTGGGAAAACAACTCCCCCATGTCTGATGGTTCTCCTTCAGAATCTGAACTGCTATCCCATTCCCTGTGCTCAGAAACACCCGACAACTGGGCTGTGCCCATGCCCACCAATGTCATCCAGCCCGCTGAGTGCCGGGGGGTGGGGGGCGGGAACCAGGCCTCTACCATGAAAGTGTTCTGTATCCCTGTTTTACTGGAAGGCTCTGAAGCACAGTGGGAAAGGTGAGCATGACCTGCTCTGAGGCATCAAGGCGTAGAACTGGGAGAACTGCTACTGGGAGAAGCAGCAGGTTGACCCCTGCTGCTACAGGAGTCATCCCATGAAGCTGATTGGTGGGAGATTCAGGACAGATAAAAGGAAGGACTTCTTCACACAGCGCATATTCAAACTATAGAATTCGCTACCACAGGATGTAGTGATGACCACCTATTTGGATGGCTTTAAAAATTCCTAGAGGACAAATTCCTGGAGGAGGAGACTATCAATGGCTACTGGTCCTGATAGCTGTGTGCTACCTCCAGTACCAGAGGTGGTGGGCCTGTGTACACCAGTTGCTGGGAAACATGGTTGGGAGGGTGCTGTTGTGCTCATGCCCTGCTTGACAGCTGGTTGGCCACTCTGTGAACAGAATGCTAGACTGGATGGACCCTTGGTCTGATCCAGCTGGGTTCTTCATATGTTCTTACATTCTAAGCTTCCAGGCAGTGCTCAGCCTCAGATGGGCAAAGGAGACCCCCAGTCAGACCTTCAACGGTGCCGGCTCTCTCCAGCATGAGCCTTGCTTTGAGCTCATACGCCTGCAGCTTGTAGACCAATGGCTCTGACTCAAGGACTAGTTTTTGTTTTGTTCTTTAACACTTCAGGCTGGCCTCCAAGCCCCACTGCCGCTTGGCCCGAGCACTTGTTGGCCCTCAGAGCTTTTATCCTTAATTCTGTCAAGAAATGGGCCAAATGCCATAGAGCCATCTTTGCTTCGACTACGAAGAACGCATGGCGCATAGCAAAGTGTGGCTCACTGGTTTAGATAGTTTACTCTCGCTGCATTTGTCACTCCGGTGTTTCTGGTTCAAATCCTGTGTCTCCCCCTCCCAGCTGAGGGAAGAATCAGGGCCTATATCTCTGGATGTTTGGGGGGCTCGATTGGCTCAATGATAGCTCAGTCAGTGGTATCGCTCTATGGCAGAGTGCTTGCTTTGCAGGCAGAGGTCGGGGCCAAAGGCAAAAAGGGCAGGGTCAAAAATACCACCCTACTGTAGCTTAAAGCTCCTCCTCCCAGTAACTAAACCTTAGAAGAGGCATTTCCGCCTTTTAAACTGGAGGGAGACAAAAGCTAGGAAACCAACAAATGGTTGGCAGTATGGGGAATGGGGTTGGAGCCAGGCGAAGGCTACATCGTCATCTGGGGAACCCTGGATGGCCAAACGGGGACCCCCAAGAGGGCTGGATGTTGCCCATGGGTCTAAGGTTCTGCACCCCTGAACTAAGGGATCTTAGGGAGTGCAATCGAGGGGATATTCTGCCTGAGCTTGGAGAACTGCTGCCAGAGTTCACTGGACTGGACGGACCAACGGACTGACCCAACGTAAGGCAGGTTTTTCTTGTGTTGGCATAATCCTTCACTTGAGGCTGCACTCATGTGGATACAGGCTCAAGTCAAATCTGCTGGTGTGACACAGGGCTTCTTCACAGGGAGCTTTTATCCCTCTGTTCAGATTGGTTACTCACAGACGTTTGCAGGTCCTTTAGATGGTGTCGTCAACCTCTCACACTAAATGGCCTTTATTCCATTGTTTAAAAGATCAGAGATAATGAGATATCAAATTACAGTGTTTGAGTTCCGCTTGAGTTCCCTCATGAAAAAGGAAAAGCCACAGTAAGAGGAGCTACACCACAGCGCCATCTAGCAGCTGTATAATGAAATGTATGGAAGTCTCAGATAAGGGAGAAAAGGATGAGGAAAAGGGGGGGAAGCATGTGTAAAGGGAGTCTGTCGTAACCCTGCATTTAAAATAGAAGCAGAAAGCCCCGTTTTAAATGCACGATTTTAGGGTGGTGTGGAGATGCTCACAGTGGCAGTCAGGGTACTCGCTTTAGAGGGGACAAAGGCTTGTACAGATGTGGCATGTTTTAAATCAACATTTCCCATCCTGGTGCCCTCCAGATGTTTTGTACTTCAACTCCCATCAGACCCAGCCAGCATGGCTAATGGTCAGGAATTCTGGGAGTTGTACTTCAAAATATCAAGAGGGCATTAGGTTGGAAAAGGCTGTTTTAAATGACACAAGGGCCTGTTTCTTCCCACACAACAGGCCTATGGAGGCTCAAACAAGCCTGCCTGGAAGTCTCGGCTATAAGCTGGGAATACTCTTCCAGCTCCTTCATCATGTCAGTTACATGGGGACTAGTTGTGGATGTGGGAAATCCGCTTCCTTTTGTTTGACGTAAACCTGCCTCTAAAGACAGGCTCTAGGACTAGGCGCTGGTGAGGGGAGCCATGGCCCAACATAAGCCCAACAAAGCAAAATGAGGGGTCCATGTTTCCCTGGCAACGCCACTAGGCCTTCCTTTCTAACATTGCCCCTTCTCCTTTCTTGCAGGAAGCTAGGCTGTGCGAGGAATAACAAGTCATTTGGGGCTGCTCAAAACATTAGAGTCAGTTGACGGCGCCGTCAACAACTGGCTGATATCTTCTGTTAGGATTTTCAAATAAAACATGAGGTGTTGAAATGATGGCTCTTTCTTGCTTCCCTCATGAAAAGTTCACAAGCACTAAGTCATGCTCAATGCATACATACTTTCCTTAGGATTGTGTTCAAATTCAGGAACAGAATGTTCAGTTTGTGTCACAGTCTTCCTCTCCACGAGAAGGCAAAAGCTTTGCAACAGTCAACAAAACACCTGCTGCCAAATATCTTTCCCATATGTTGTGGTTATGAGATATTATACTTCCTTTTTCTAAAAACTGAAGTTTGATAGTACATAAACCAGCCTTCCTCAACTTGTGGCCCTCCAGATGTTTTGGTCTAAAACTCCTATCAATCTTCACCATTGGCCATGCTGGCTGGGAGTGATGGGAGTTGCAGTCCAGCACATCTGGAGGGCACCACCAGATTGGAAAAGGCTGAAGTAAGACTGCCTATTGTCTCTCTTTCTGCATGAGCTTGGGCCAGGTCTGGAGATACATCTCCCCCAATCCAGCCCATCATGTGCAATTGCACCTGTCCTCCTCATCCACCATACTATCCCCTGCACATCCACATGGGGATGGAACTTCTGCTCAACTCCATAGCATCTTTGCCTTGGGGTGCTGCAAGGTTCCATCTTGTCCCCCATGAGGTCTCACATCTACATGAAACCACTAAGTGAGGTCATTTGGGAGTTTGGAGTGCATTGTCATCAGTACACAGATGACACACAGATCTGTTTCTCCTTCTCTTCAGAACCAGGGGGCCATCTACACGGCACCGCTTTCAGTGTTCACCTTGTCGTAACTGCACGGCATTGTAGCTGCGAATTAGCTTCTGCTGAGGTACATGCACGATTTTACTGTGGACTTCTCCAGCGGAAAAATCCACTGTGCCATTAAAGCAAAGTAAACTGCAGCAGTCATGCTGCGTTTTTAGCCATTATATTTAAATGTGCAGCTGCACAGCCATGTGAGGATGAGGGTGCGACGCTTCAGATTTAAGCGGCTGTTTTGTATTTTAGGGGTTCTTTTGTGTCTGTCCGTTCCTCTTTGGTAAGATGTGGGTAGTCTGCTCCTTTGTTACCATGCCAACTGTTTGTACACAATCACAGCGGCAGTCCTCCAGCCCCACACTCTTGTGATGGTTAGCACATGTGAAGGGGCATGCCCACATGAGAGGTGCGTGCCTACCCATCATGCCAAAATGGATCCCTCTGAGTTTCAGGTGCAGCTCTGTTACTGCGCAACTGCAAAGGAACAGGGAGGAATGGGGAGGAGTGAAAAAGCATCACACAGTGACACAATCACTAAGCACGCCTACTCCATGCCCACCGTAAACTGCGAAGTCAGTTCGAGGAAGGGACAGACAGCTCAGCAACCACAGTAAAGCCGCAGCAAGCTAAAAAATCGCAGCAAGACTAGGGATGTTCGAAGTGGAGCGGAGGCAGCGGATGCAATGACTCAGCGGACGGACTCGGCCGGCGCCAACTAGGGTCCATCCAGGACGAAGTTCGCAGGGTGGCGGGGGGGATGGTCCGTTCCACCATGGACTCTGGGGGGCCGGATTCCAAAGAATCTGGCCTCATTGGAGCCCATGGCAGAATTCTCCGCCACCCCTAAGCAAGATGCCTCCACGGAAATCCACATTTCCCATGTGAAAACCCCGATTTGGCTGCGAAGTGGCGACTGCATCGTATGTCCTGAAGGTCCTTGGACCACAGCAGCCCCAAAGTAAATGGCTCACGTAGATCCCAGGTCCCAGGTGAGACTGTGGGGGGGATGGGCTGTAGCTTGGCCACAGTAATGGACTGGATGAGGGCTAAGAAACTGAAGTTCAGTCCAGATGAGACAGAGGCACTGCTAATGGCTGGTTCCTTGACTGGATGAGTGGGATTCAACGTGTTCTAGAAGGGGTTGCACTCCCCCTGAAAGTTCAGGTGCATAGTTTGGAGGTACTCCTGGATCCAGCACTGTCATTCAAGGCTCAAGTGGTCTCTGTGGTTCGGAGCACCTTTTACGAGCTTCAACTGGTATCCCAACTATGACCCTATGAAGAGGTGGAGAGCTTAGCAATTCATGCCCTGGTAACCTCCCATTTGGATTACTGTAATCTGTTGTATGTGGGGCTGCCTTTGAAGACAGTCTGGAAACTTCAGCTAATGCAAAATATGGCTGTGAGAATTCTAACTGGGACCCGGTGCTATGGTCATATTTAACTGGTCATCTCTCGTCTGCACTGGCTCCCAATTAATTTCCAGGCCTAACTGGAAGTGCTGGTTTTGACTTATAAAGCAATACATAGCTTGGGACCCCACTACCTGATGGAATGCCTCCTCCCATATGTACCTGCCCATATTTTAGGGTCATCCACAGAAGTCCTCTTTCAAATGCCCCCTCATTCTGAGGCTCAAGAGGGTGGGAACAAAAGAAGACTTTTTCGGTGGTGGCCTCCCAGATCTGGAATGCTCTCCCAAAAGAACCTCACCTGGCATCCACACTGCTCTTTTTGGCTCCAAGCTAAGACTTTCCTGTTCTCCCAGACTTTTAAAATCTTTGATGCTGTTTAGGCTGCAATCCTATGCGCACTTTCCTGGATTTAAGCCCCACTGAACACAATGGGGCTTACTTCTGAGTAGACATGCATAGGATTACACCGTTCAATGTTTTACAACATTTTTTTCGTATTTTTGTGTTATTATCCTAGTTCCTGCAATCTGGATTTACCTCGTATACCTGATATTGTATTTTTTGCTGTGTTCGTTTTATATTGTTGATTTTATCTGTAGTATTAATATTATTGTAAAATACCTAGGGACATTTATTTTTATGCGGCATTTAATAAATCTGAAAATGGCCTGTGAGCATAACAGTCACACAGGCCAAAGTCATGTGGTCAATCCTCTGCAAAAAAAAAATCCAGAAACTGACCATGCGATATTGGGGAATGCATGTTCAATTTTATGTGCAGAGCACACCCTGCATGCATGTGCTAGGAAGACAGAGATGTGGGGCAGGCGTGCCAGGGTAGGTGACTAAAGTGTAAGAGGCAAAAGACTCATGCGGAGTCTGACCAAACATGACCTAGAGCCTTTTTGATGCCATGGCATTGGTGGTAGTGAACCCTGTTTTTCTTCTCCAGCATTGTATCCAAATATCATCAAGCCCAGGAGTAGGCAACTAGTGGCCCTCCAGATATTTGGGCCTACAACTGCCATCAGCCCTAGCCAGCATAGCCAATGGTGAGGGATGATGAGAGTTGTAGGCCAAAACATCTGGACACCATAAGTTGCCCACCCCTGATATAGCTGAATTATTTTAAGTTATTGGAGAGCTTCTGCAAGGTTCTGCTCAACTTGGGATGAGAATTCTGCAGTTTGCTGTCGTGCATTTGCCAGATTCTTTGCATAAAATTATTCCTATCCAGCCTGAATTGGATGCCACAGCTGCAATGGTCTAGGTCAGAAATGGCCTTCCCACCCTCTTAACCAGCCTTCCCCAATGTGGTGTCTTCCAGATGTGCTAGACTGCAACTCCTATCAACGCCAGACAGCATAAACTTACTGAAATATGGAACAAGGATGGAAGAAGGATGTCATTTCACTGTACAGAGTGTGGGTGGGTGGGGTGGGGAAGAGGATGATATTAAAGTGAAGCAAGCCAAGATGGCTCAAGCAAAATGAGCTTTACTGGTGGTATTTCAGAGAAGAAAAAAACATGCACACAAGCTCATTGCTAGCAGCCAGCAAAATTGCCTTAGGATGCAATCTTATACACACTTATCTGAGAGGAAGCTCATTGAATTCAGTGGGACTTGCTGCCAAGTAGACACATACAGGGTTACACTGCACTTATTAAAGCAGTTCAGCACAGCAACTGGAAAGTATAAGGTTTGTTCCTTGCTCTCCACAGACTGCATTAGGGCAGTGTGAACTGTGGACATGTTCATGTTCCACTTAAGGCCCAGACCCTAGTTTTCTCACAGAAAATGTGCCAATTCTCCTTTCCATTACATTGCACCATGGGTAAGAACTGAAAGCACAGAACTTTACACAAATGTTTATATGACCATCTGTCTGCATACCGGGTAGCTCAATAATCATTTGTGTTTTAAGCATATATGGCTGAATATGGCACATTCCCCATGTTGGAATAGTCCTTTTTCACTGTTAAATCCTTCACAGGTTGTTCTGCCTTCTTCTCCAGTGGCAGCCCTCTTTGCCTAAAGCATGCACAGTCTGGTCTCGGAGAACACTCCTACTACGGAGAAATAAAGAGTGAGTGTTTTCACAGAAGGCAGCCAATGTGCACGAGGAAGCGAATACTGAAAGAGCTCCCACTATATAGCAGCACCTACCAAGCGATGGAACACAAGCAGGTCAACAAACACCAACCAAAGGAATGGGGGAAGCATTCATGGGTACTAAACCAGAGAGAAACAGGAACTGAAATATGGAGCAACAGTTGGGAAAGGATTGTCAGAAAGGACGCATAAATATAGCTCTGCAGCTCTCATCCAGATAGTCTGCCACAGAAAAACAACCATATACATTGAGAGCATAAACTCAAATAGACGCTATGTATTGCTCCATTTATATCACAAAGCAAATCATTCACGAAAGGAATACAGCAGTGATTTAATTTTCCAGCTTTCTGCCTTCAAAGAGCCTTTTCTGGATCAATTTGTCTATTGAGTAACACCTTGAGCCCCTGCTGTAAAATCCCTATGTGCTTCCAAGGACCTTTGGACACATTCTAAGGGCCAAACTACACATTCACTTGATATGCAGCATGCAGTTACATATCTTGTTTTCCCTCAATGAATTACAACAGGGGTTTGGGGTGAATTTTACTTGCAATACAGCACAAGGCGAAGGGAGACTTATCTCTTCCCTCCCTGGCCCAATCAAAATGACACCCACCCACCCACCCCCTGCACGTGGCTAGAATGCGTAGATCAGCCTTCCCCAAAATGGAGCCCTTCAGATGTTTTGGATGACAATTTCCATCAGGCCCAGCCAGCAGGGCTGATGCTCAGTAATAATGGGAGTTGTAGCTCAAAACATCTGGTGGGCACCAGGTTGGAGAAGACTAGCTCACATTAGAAAGTCATCATTGGTGCCAATGGGGACTTTTTATCTAAGTCAGGCGTGGGCAACTTGTTGCCCTCCAGATGTTGCTGAACTGCACCTCCCATCAGTCACAGCCAGTCAGTCAAATTTATTTGCTAAAAAACACTGGTCATCACAATCATACAACATAATCAAATTGAAAGATACATTTTAAGACAGAGGAGTCCCACCATATCGAACCCCATTTTGTATAATGAATTTGAATCTAATCTGTTGGGTTGCAAAGACAGAGACCTCAGACGTAATAATTTATCCCTGTCACCCAAGAAAGAACAAATCTTCTCCCTACTGTTTAAAAAAGGAATTCTCACAAGAATCCCCTTCAGAAACCTATTCCTAGGGGAATTATACTGATCAGAATACAATACATAATGGACATTGTCTGTCACCTCTTTCTGGCCACAAATACATGCACAGCAGCTTAGCTGGCACAGCCAGTACTGAGGGATGATGGGAGTTGCAATCCAACAACATCTGGAGAGCCACACGTTGCCCACCCTTGATCTAAGCAGTGGGAGAGTTCACTCCAATCAAGCAGGGTAAAGAAGTCTTCCCCCATCATGTGCCTGTAATTAATGCAGGGAAAACAAGATACATTGTTTGTATGTAGCTACAACGTAGCTACAAGCTACATTATCAAGCGACTAACTAATTTGGCCCTAAGACACACCCTCAATTTATGCAGGGTTCTGGCCAGGCCTGTCAGGCTTCACCATCTGCCCCCATCAAGAGAGAGCATATCCTACAACACAGCCCAATCTCCCCTGCTGAAGATTGGCAAAGGTGGGCTTTCAGGAAGGCTTGTCTGCTATTATCGACCTTCTCACTGAGGAGCCCCTGATAAACTTCAAGTGGAGCCCAGAGTTCCCCCAAACACAATTTTAAAACCACTGGACTAAATAACAAGAACACGAAGAGCTCCAGTTTTAAAATGGCAGGGTTGCGATCTAGGCTTTGGCTGAGACACCTAACAGCCCCAGGAAGACTTGGTGTAAAGTCTTCCTCAGTGGGAATTATTTTTAAAGAGAAATACACACAGAAAAATATTAACATTGGAACATAAAATTAGTGTGGATTTTCTAGGAGGAAAACAACCACAAACAGGGTACGTGCAGGGCTGCGTGTCCTCACATGACCCACACTCCCAGCAACCACCACCCCCAACCATCCCCAAAGCAACTTTGACCAGGTTCACACAACCCAACAACACAGAGTACGGGCCGAGTATGGGTTGTCACTGAATTGTGGCTTGTTGTTGAATTGTGGCTTGTTGTTATTGTGTGAAGCCAACCATCCTAACAACCCAAGACTTGTTAAACATGAACAACCCAGCATTCACTACCTAACAATAAACCATGGGTTCTCTTCTGTGCCAACCCCTCCCCAACCCCACATTCTGCAATGACAATTAGGCAAATCCAGATAATTCGCTTGTATATGTTTATGTTACATACATTAGTTTGCTTCTAGGATCCTTTTTTTTTTTTAAAAAAAAGTGGAATTACAATGATGCTGGTTACTAGTTCCCAGGTTCCTTATTTGCGTGAAACTCTCCTGAATCTCTGTGTCTGTACGATTTAGGGTGGCCCAAAACTCAGTTTGTGGTGCACAGGACCAGGTCCTGCTTTTTTTTCTACTTGTTTTGGCTATTATTGGCACGGTGTGCCATGCATGACAGTATCCTGCACATACAGAAAGCTTTGGGCTGGACTGAATTCAACACCATATTGTATAGGACATTCTGCTGGACATGTGGGTGTATGATTTGGGGTGGCTTAAAGCTTAATTTGGGGTGCAAAGGACCTTATTTGTCATCGTCACCTGAGGTCAACACACATTAATGTGTTTTGCATAAAAATGACTGGTTTGATTTGAGAGAATTGTTGTTTATCTTCAAGGGGAAAATCCTCCGGTCATGGAGATACAGGATATGAAAGAGCCCTAAGCTTATTTTGGGGTGCAAGAACATTGACATTTTAGGTCCTTATTCAGTTTACTGATTGAGCTTTCTTTCAAAGTTTTGCACAATTTAAAAGCTGGAAACTAGTAACCAAGTTCAGCGTCATGGAATTACATGGCAAACACTGGAGATATAGAAAGACTGGGAAGAGTATGGAGATTGGTAATAGGTTGATTGTAGAGCTCAGGGGCTGTGGGATTTCAGATGCACCCTCTCCTCAATCTCTAGAATAGCCATGTGCACTTTTAACTTGATCTACCCAGGCCAGGGGTAGGCAGCTAGTGGCCCACCAGATGTTTTGGCCTACAGCTCCCATCAGCCCTAGCCAGCATCGCCAGTGGTGAGGGATGATGAGGGTTGTAGGCCAAACCATCTGGAGGGCCACTAGCTGCCCACCCTTGACCCATTCCAACCCAAAAGTCCCAAATATTTTCTATAACCCTAAGAACTAGAAACTTGTTTGTATTTTCGTTTTTTAAATTAAAGGCTATGAATTTCCAGATCCTGAACTCTGTACCTAATTCTACGTTGCATAGTAAATTCATGGATGTGCCAGATGGCCAAAGGCCTGGATGCTGGATTTGTGCTCCCTACTGCCAAGAGATCTTTTCTGCAAAACCCACAGCTAATGCAGTCACACTTGAGCTGGGTTTTCTTGTCAATTCCCTCTCAGTATCCCTCATGTCAAGTCCCCCTAACCACTTCTAAAAATTCAGACCAATTACCTAAACAGAAATCGACCTGGAGTGGGTAATTGTCCTTCACAAACATCTCAAATGTTTTGGCCTTGTTCAAATCTTGTGCAAACAAAATAGAAAGAGCAGAGAATTGTAACAGATGCCTCCTGACCAGTGGAGGCTGGTGGCTCTGATTTTGGTGGGGCTGTGAATCTATTCTGGGTTTCAGTCAGAACCAGCCAGAACTCTAAAGGAGCTAAGGTGCTAAACTCATTTTGGGGATAGGGTTCAGCACTCTGGATGTTCCTTTGGAGTTCTGGCTGGTTTTGACTGAAACCCAAAATGGATTCATAGGCCCACCAAAATCAGAGCTACTAGCCTTCACTGCTCCTGGCCATTTGCTTATTTGACATTTGTGGCTTGGGGGGGTAGAATGAGGGAAAGTTTCCAATGCCTTGAGCACATGATTCAGCACATTATTTAGGGCAGCTTTCCCCAACCAGGCACCATCCAGATGTGTTGGACTACAACATCCCACCACCCATACTGGTTGGGGATAATGGGAGTTGAAGTGCAACACTTCTGGAGGGCACCAGGTTGGGGAAGGCAGATTTAGGGCAACTTGCAGATACAATAGGGCGGAAATTCCCGAAAGATCTTTGAAGACTCAAAATGTAGTTTGCTATATTTGTGGCTACACTGTGATTAACGTTCAGACGGAAAGTTAAAAGTCTTGCTGATTTGCCCCGAAAAGCTTCCCTTTTGCAAAAGTATGAACTATCACCATCTATATAAGGCTTCCCCTGATTCTGTCTGACCAACTAGTTAAAAAAAAAGAGTTTATTTTTCAACTTGGAAGTATAACTATGTACGTAACTAAATTTATCTTTCATTTATTGTTGATCGCTGGAATCTTGGAATTAGCGCATTTTGGTTATGCCATAAAGTTTGTGACATTTCCCCAAGTGCCTAGTCTTTGTCTGGATCATCACATTTTGAGCCTAAATTGCAAATTTCAAAAAAAGCTAAAGGCTTCCATCCAGATACCTGAATTCTGACATAAAACTATCGTCCAACGGCACATATGCCTCTGGATTGTATCCTGCATTGATTTTTCATTCCGCTGCAATGCTTTTCACTCCTGAGGAGGGAAATGGTTACATCAGAACATGTTCCCAGATGGAAAAACATTCTCTTTTCTGCTTTCCAAGCAACCTGGCTATTTCAGTGGAAATTTGTTCCCTTTTAACCGTCCATTCTATTTACAGCATATTATCAAACAGGTATACCCTCTCTCTCTCTTTGGCACAGCATAGCTGACTACAACCTGACCCAAGAGACTGGCACCCAAAAGGAGTCTGTATTCAGTTTCTCCAGTATGGTTCTCAACTGGTTGCAGGCACTATGGAGATCTCCCTTCACCAGCACAGTGTCAATCAGGTGGCCATATTCTTCTTCAATGAAGGCAGCGGAGTTAACCATTTCTTGCTGCTCCTCATCCTGCAAGAAAAAAGAGAGAGTGAAGGCAACACTCTGGGCCTGACTGTGCTCTTCTTAACAAAAAGGAGTTCCATTGGGGTGCAGTACCACTTGGCACTGGCCAAGAAAGAAAACCCCCCGGTTGGGGATTTCATTACTTATATGGTAAACCTGCAGATGACTCCAAATAAGGGAGCTGTGGTCATATCAACTACTCAAGTCACCTTTCCTGCCAATATATTTGTTTGCCAGTCACCTTAGAGTTCACCCTTCTTTACCAGTCACCTAAGAGTGCACAGCATGGGCTGGATCCCAGACCCAGTCATGCTTAGAAGAGACCCACTGAAATCAATGAGACATGTAAGACATGACCAACTCAAGTCCCATTGGTTTCAGTGGGTCTACTCAATGCATGCTTACACCTGGATCCAACCTCATGTGTTGGGGGTGATGGGAGCTGTAGTCCAAAACCATCTGGAGTGCACCGGGTTGCCTCCCTCTACATAGTGCAACAGGATTTTTTTTGTAGTTTGAAGGTTAAACTACAGAGTCACCTATTGCATTATGGCAGATGGAGGCAACCTGGTTTTGGACTACAACTCCCATCAGCCCCAGCCAGCATAGCCAATGGTCTGGGATTATGGGAGTTGTCATCCAAAACATCTAGGGAGCACCATGCCTCCTGTCCCTACCTATGGTTTAAATAACCTTGCGGAAAACAGCAATGTCGGATACTACAAGAACAAGGGTCTAAACAGACGATCCAAGGCAAAGGCAGCAGAAGCAATATCAGCCTGTCACAGCCCCATCCGCTGGGCCAATTGCCATTAATTTCATTAACAGAGCTTGAATCCGGGCAATCTTAGTCATGACTAACTTAAGCCCGATTCATTTCAATTGGACGAAAGCATGATTACCTTAGCCTGGATCCATCCCAATGGACTCTTGCATAGAGATGGCATAGAGCTTGTGACTGTGTCAGGGGTTTTATTGTATTTTATTATATATTTCTGAATTTAGTCTTGATTTTAACATGGCTTATATGTGTCATATAGTTTGTTAACAGTCCTGGGCTCTTTGTGCGAGTCCCGTTAGGGTGAGTCTCCCTTGTGTGAACCAGTGTTTAATGTGAAATACTTACAAGCGGGAGAAAGATGTCTTCTGTCAATAGAGATGCCGGAGCATTCTTTTTCTTTTCTAAGACGAGAGGCTTCACAAACACAACGAATGGCTTGAACTCCGCCGTCCTCAAGTGCTTCACGGCCTGCATATAGAAATTATAAAACGAGAAGCCTATTCACCAAGCTGTAACATGACACAGAGAGACATCTCATCAAAAAGTAGAGCCGGTATTGTTTCTCCCCATTTTGGCATTCACGTGATTTGGGGGTGGGGAGCGGAACTTTGAGTGAATGCCGAAATAGGGAGAACGGGGCAGCACAAATCACTTTGCATGTTTTGGGGAGGGAACTTAAAATGGTGGTTTACTACCCTTTTCATTTTCTTAAAAAAAAAACTTATAGTCCAGCTCTGCCAATGGATTTAGCAGCAGCACAGCTATGGGTTCCTCCACCACCTTCCTTCCCAGAAGCACTCTGGAAGGGAAGGATGGCAGGAGCGGCCAGAACTGCACTGCTACTATTGCACCACTACGCCAAAGCCTCTGGTAGAGCTGGTGGCTTTTAGATAGGGATTTGCAAACTCACCCCCGTCCAGGTTCTCTGTACGCCTGCCCAGCCCCTGCTTGCCGGTCCCTGGACTTCACTTGAACTCCTTCCACACTCAGTGAGCAGCCCGCACTCACCCCAGCGGCCTCGTCGAGCTCTGTGGTCACCAATTTTTTTGAAAAATAAAATGGCGATCACAAAAATGTGCATGTCTTTGAATGCGCAAAAATGTGCATTTTGTGAATGTTTATATTCTCATGTGTGAAATGCGCATTTTTGTGAAGGTGCATATTTGTGTCTGTGCAAAAATGCTCATTTTTTGAAAAAATGTGCTTTTTCGCACATCCGCAAATATCCGCATTTGCAAAAATGTGAGTGCAGGCCATTTGCCGAGTGCAGGCAAGGGGCGAGCAGGCGGGGCTCGGAGATGCGGGCAGGGATGGTTCCACTGGATTCCTGGACTGAATTGGGCGCCCGCACCATCCCTACTTTTAGAAGTTTTTTTTAAACAGGAAGAGAAAAGGATCAGAAGCCCCTCCACCATTGTAAGCCCCCTCCCTCATGAAACCATTTCAGAGATCAAATTCTTATGTTCTTTTGTGCCCATCCTGCTGGATCCATCTAGTCCAGCATTTTGTTCACACAGCAGCCAACCAGCTGCTCACAGGAAACCCACAAGCAGGACATGAGTGCAACAGCACCCTCCTGCCCATGTTCCCCAGCAACTGGTGTACATAGGCGTACTGCTTCTGATACTGGAGGTAGCACATAGTCATCAGGACTAGTAGCCACCAATAGCCTTATCCTCCATGAATTTGTCGAATCCCCTTTTAAAGCCATCCAAATTGGTGGCCATCACTATGTCTTGTGGTAGTGATGCCACAGTTTAACTATGTGCTGTGTGAAGAAGTACAGCCTCCCCCATCTTGCCACCTGCAAGTGGGGTGGCAAATTGGAGGCGGCCGTTGCAATCCACCCCTAAAAACTGAGCTGTCACCTGATCAAAGAAAGCTTAGCTGATTCATCATAGGAGTTTTAGTTGATTATTTATCAATTCACTGATCAAATTTTCATATTAGCAAAAACCACAGTACTGAAGCAAAATTTTAAAAAGCAAATCGCCTTGGCTTTTGGACAATGTCAGAGCAAAGCTCCATTGTAGAACAAACCCTCCCTTCTGTATGAAAGAGAAAGGGGGGGGGGATGCCACCTCTTAGATGATGCTTGCAGCTTTTTAAATATGTCCTTGTCTTAAAAATAACAATCTTATTAATTGCCAGTGATTAAAATTGGGGACTTTTTTATATATCAGAAGTGGTTTTTTAATTGATTAATCTAACCAACGGATTGATTAAACATTGCGGCTTGGATCCAGTCTGGTGCGAGAAGAAAAGCACCTTCTCTGGCACAAGGCAGGCCTGCCAAATTCCTCCGATTTCCCCATCCTGCTGCCATCTTGGTGTGCCTCACCCCATGCCATTCCAGAAGGCCCCGTGATGCTTTGGCTTGGGGGAGGGTCTGCAGGGGGCTGCAGTAGCAGGGGGTGTGGAGGAGCCAGGAAAGCCTTGCAGCGCGAGAGGGTAGGGGTGGGCAACTGGCAATGTTCGACCTCGTCAAGGTACTCCGAACATCAGCATGCTGCTTGTCTCTCCTTGATTTGCACTTGCTGATCGTTTTGCATAAATGGAAACACAGTGGAAATGAACAGCTATCAAACGTGAAGTTGTGCAAACAATTCCCCAATTGGCGCATATTTCCAGAATTGCGCAAATTTCCTCCATAGACCTAAGCGTGAATGATTTAAAATGTGTGCATTTTGAGATGTTATACATTTTGAGAACATTGCAAATTTTGAGAAAGTTGCAAATTTTGAAGAACACATTTTGCAAACATTAAGGCAATTTTCGGAATCTGCAAACATTTTAGAAGAAAATGCACTCCTGCTTGTGTCTGGGATTGCAAACAGGGCATTTCCGAGTGATTTGTGAACTGAAACGAAATTCTCATATATCCCTACAAGTAGCATTCCACTTGATTTTCTCAGGATCCAACCTGCATTCCTAATCAAATCCAAAAATTGTTAAAAGTGAAATAAGATCAACAGGGAAAGGGAGACAGAATTCAACCATGCCAGCTGAGCCTAGAAGAGAGTAACTCTTTATTATGGGCTTCTGAACATGTGTAGAGTGCAACTCAATATGCCACAGTTGTTATATTCATTATGTATATGATTCCAAGGCATATCAAGGAGTGGCATAACTTGTTTGAAAATGTATGTCTCTGCTGTCGCTGTAGTGTTGCTTTGTTTTGCACTGATAATTTCTTCCTAAATGGCCATGCATTGCCTTGAGTATTTTTAATAGAAAAAGAAATTAATATATTTTAAGATAAGTAAGAACTATGAACAATCAGAAGGTAAAAACTGATTAATAACATTGTGGAACAGCCCATCTGAAGTACAAGTAGGGATGGACAAGAAGATATCCAAGGAAGAGGAAAATAAAGACAACTTTATCTTCAACCCTATGTGTGTATATGTGGGAGAAGCAAACTGATGGGGAATTTAATTTGGACTGTGAATAGAGAGTTCCTTATGTTAGAAGAAAGGTGCAGTACTGGGTAGGCAATGTTGTATACTTTTTAGGAACAGCACAGCAGGCATCTTTTCTCCTTTTTTTGCACAACTCCTGATTTATTGCTAAACCGTGTTCAATGTGTTCTCTGCAGAAACAGCGCCCAAAGCGATGTACACAGCCATAAAACCCATCCATAAAACCATCGTAAAACAAACAAAACAGCAATCCTTTTAAAATGAAATCTGACCATCAATAAAATGCTAAAGCAAAAATTCAACAGCAAAATCCATTAGAAAATCACCATCCCAGTAGCAGCAGGGGCAAAGTTCAATAATGCAGCAGCCCACAAAATGGACTTCCTTAATACAAGATCTAGACAGAAAAGCAGAGATGTGGTCAGGCAGGGTTACCTAGAGCAGCCTTCCCCAATGTGGCACCCTTCAGATGTGTTGGACTACAACTCCTATAATCCCTAGCCAGCTCAGCTGATGGTGGGAGTTGTAGTCCAACGTGTCTGGAGGGTGCCAGGTTAGTGAAGGCTGCCCTTACAAAGCATGCAACCATTAGTCATGACTAACTTAAGTCCCACTAATTTCAATGGGTCCACTCTAAACATGACTAAGCCTGGATCCAAGCCACTGATTTCAAAGTGTAGGTACCGCTACAAAAAAGGCCCTGCCCAATGCCCTTAGTAGATCATCACCAAACAATCCAGAGCAGGGCCACTCCCTCTGAATAAAGTGACTGGGGAAGCACGTATTCTGAGAGATATGCAGGAGCCAGCCCATTTAGGGCAAGCGCAGGGCTGGGGAACCTTTTTCAGTACAAGAGCCGAATTCCAATCTGGGATATGTCCTGGGTGGGGGGAGGGACATTCCACATGTGGGTGTGGCCAAAGGCTAGGAAGGTGGGGCCAAATGGTGATTCTTACTGATTTTAAGCCTGTGCAGGACAAGCCTCACAAGTAAGCAGGGCTGAATCACTCAGCAGTTTCTTCCCCCAGTACCACCTCTCTCCTGTGCATGGAAAAGTTCTTATCTCTGATCAGTAGCTGATCAGATATAAGTGCAGCTCCCTGTTGAGCTCTGCTGGGAAAAGCTTCCCGCAGCCACATAAATAAAACCAGCAAAAACACTGGGCAAAATGGTTGTGGGGGAGGGAAGGACAGAAGGGCGCAGCTTTTTTTAAAGGAGGCATGCATATGCCCCGGCCATGGGCTGCTAAGGTTTGGAGGTGCCGAGACAGGGTTAAGCCAGATCCAGGTTTGCTTACAAGGAGACTTTACTGAGCACTTACAGTGCACAGGCGTACCCAATGGTTGGATCAAGCAGCTTCTCTGAACACAGAGCCAAGGGGTACAATGGGTCTTATACCATACATGTTAGCAGGGAGGCAGCATGACAGCAGCAAGCATTAATTAGCATTCATCTGCAACTTTCTCAACATTGGCTAACAGCCCCACATCAGAGGGGAGACAATCAGAACTTTCCCAGCACAGACACCTGTAAACACAGCATAAACAGAGCCTCACTTCTCAGGCACATCCTAGGCTCTGATAAGATAAACGGTAGCTCATTAGCATGGAATGTGCTGAGGTGGCGATATCAACCTTTGACTCATCTCACAAGCTCAAAGGCCCACTAGCAAGGAAATTGCACTTAATAATGAACCGAAGCAAAGCATTATGGATCTCTAGGCCCCTCTAAAACTACAGGCGAGTTGGTTACAGGCGTGGGGCCATTACAGCATGTCCACTGGCAAAGGTTTTAAGGGTCAAACTACCACCACACAGACACACAAATTACCAATGAAGAGGCCCAATCTAGCTTGAGGCCCTAGCATGGGGAGACAGGGGGACTCTATCCTTTTGCCCCCATTGCAGGCCTGATTTGGATTGGGGGCGGCGGAGAGAACATGACTTGCTTGTAATTTGCACTGCAAAAAAAAGAGACCCCATTCATTTAAAAGGGACCTTTTTTTACAATGGAAATTGTAGGTGCTGGCCCCCTGAACAGCAAATCTAGAAGAGAGATTTTTTTCTTCTTCAAAGAAATAAAAACTTGACAATTTACCTCAGGCACGACATCCACAAGGCAAATTTTATTTTTGGACATGACAGACTGTATTGCCTCCAGGCTTGTCCCGTAGAGATTCTCCTTGTACTCCCCATGTTCTACAAACCTGAAAACATTAAGGGAATTAACTGAAGAAGAAAAAAACAGCCACCTCATAACAGATAGCAGAAATGCACCAAATGCTTATTACAGTATACTACTGTTTCCATTTTTTTTTTTAAAGGTTGGCTACAAACAACATGATTAAAAGGGAGTACATTTTGGAAACCAGAGGAGAATAAAATGTTAGAAATTTGAACCCCTTCCAGAAAGAGACCCTGTTTGCACATCACAGTTGTTAATTAACCTACAATTTGCCAGGTCATGTGATGCACACGAGCTGCTACCGCTTTCCATAAGCAACCTCTGATCGGCCTGATCAGAAGTTGCTGTTTCACATGCAAACCCAGATGCTAAGGGTTATTCATAGGTTAAAGAACCCAAAGTTAACCTAAGAACTAACTGTAGGTTAACTTTGGGTTCTTTAACCCATGAATAACCCATCACGCCCAGGTTTGTATGTCATGCAACAACCTCCAATCAGGCCAATGGGAGATTGATTAAGGAAAGTAGCAGCGGCTCACACACAGCACACAACCCAGCAAATCATACGTTAATTAACCCACAATTTGCTGGCATGACATGCGAATGGGTCAAAGACATCAACCCAGCCTCAGAAAAGGACAGACACTTATTTTTGAGGTGGTAAAGTCACCATGGTGGCAAAGTTTCATGAAAACTTGAAATAAAGAAATCCTACCATGTCAGCAAGAACCCTTTAATATTCTCTCTCTCATGGTAAAGATTTGTCTTTCATGTGACCACTGTTTTACAGAAATGGGAGTATGTTAGGACCAGTTGTGAGGAAAAACATACAACCACGGTTCTGTATATGTGGGCGACGTAATAGAAAAAGCAGACGTTTACGCATTGCAACATATTGGATACAAGATAGTAAAAAGAGATAATTTGGTGAAAGCTATCTATAACAAGACATGCTGCTGAAATTGACAAAAGAAAAAGAATTAAGGGTCAAATATTACAATTGGAATAAATCTCATTGTTCAGCAAATCTGACGGCCATACAAAATCTGCCGTGCCTTCAGCAAATTCTTTCCATGTTCATCTTGAACTGGGCATATTTCACTGTTTCATGTTTATATCACATGCAATATTAAGTATTCTCAAAATAACTACATTCTTGGGTTGTTGATGTTAATTTCTATTAACAATGACAAATAAACAACAAATCAAATTTAAATCTAAGTGTTGACAGAGGGTAATACATTTAATGTTTCCCCCGTTTACTTTACAGACAAGAATAGATGCGGAATCCATTGGCTGCTTGGAGGTTTTCATTATGGTTCATAATAAAAATATATATTTAGGGCGCAATCCTATCGAGATAGACATCAGCCTTCAAACTCTGAGGCTGACGCCTATCCAATGCAGATCAGGTAAAGCACGGAGGGGATCCTCTCCTCTGCGCTCTATTGGCCCTGCATTCTTGGTTAGATGCACGTTTTTGTGTGTCAAGCTGCGGCTCTGGAGAGGGAAAGGGACCTGGAGACCTGATAGGAAGCTGTCTAAAGCAGCTTCCACGGTCTCCTCCCCTCCCTGCCCCCAGGACCACCTCCTTCTCACCCTCTCCATGCTCCATTTATGAGCACGGAGACGGTGGTGGAGCAGAAAGAACCACAACAGCTACGAGGGGGAAGGGGAGGGGTGCGGTTTCTGGAAACCAAGGTGGGACGACCTCGGTTTCCAGAAACCAAAACATCCTATGGCCATCCAGACAATGTCTAGTGGCCACAGGATTGTTGTCCTCATCTCTTTTCTATAATCTGAGGAAAGGCTTTGACTAATATTGCTGTGTATGTGATACAATAAAATCATGCCCTATTTTATAAAAATCAGATCCTTTGACTTTGCCTTTAGCTAATTTCAGTTGGTAAATCATTCTTCTCCCATGAAACAGGCATGCCACGGCTCCATGTACCAAGCTTTTAGCTATTAGCCTGCAAACTGCCATCAGCATGAACAAAATTAGTTCCTTAGATGTCCCTTTTGAATTTTGTTCTTCCTATATAGTTAATAGAGTGTATGCTGATGTAAGGAATATAGATTGATGTGTGATATTTGCCATTTCTGAGAATATCATGTTCCGAAACTGTCACACGACAGAACATGACCACCGCATGTGAAAATATAAACCTTGCTGGTTACAATTTTTCCAGTATTTCGTATTGTTTATGTTTGCCATTCTTGCCTGACACACTAGAGTAATACACCATCAGTGTAAAAATTTTAATGAATTCTCCTTAAGGATTATTGATACAGTTTTCTATGATTAAGTCATCCATAATTTATCCCACAGATTTTGCTCCATTTTTATCCCAATATCATCTTCCCATGTTATTTTCAATCCTTCTGACATATTTGTGTCTATTTCAATAAGAGGTTAATAAATTTTAGAGACTAATCCTGTTGTATTGACCATATGTTCCAATAATATCCCTTCAAATTTTGTCATACTTCTATTACTACTTTGTCTTACTAGAAGATTCATAATAAGATAATATATTTGCATTCCCTGAACCTTTTCTTCTAATTTTGCTGCAGTGAGAGGGGTTTTGTTTTCATAAAAAGCACTCAGTCTATAAAACTTTTGTTTCCACTTGGCATATTGCTCTTTTTTATCAACATGAGCAAAATCTGGATGTAACAAGGGATATTTCCGGGATTAATTTATTTTTCCATTTCTTCCACATTTTTTATGTGGTCTATAAAAAGGGATTATTTACCCATTTAAAATCTCGTATTTCCCCCCTTCCAAATAAATTTGTTCAGTTAGTAGTGAATCTTTCGCTATCGCTTCCATACCTACCCACAGCTTCTATGATGCTCCCTCCAAATATTCTGCTACTGATCTTAATTGATTTGCTTTGTAACATTTATTGATGCTTGGCTCTCCCAAGCCCACTTGATCCAATCACTTTTGCCTCAAGTTTTTTGCAAGCCTTGGTCTTTTCGCTTGATGAATAAAATGTACAAATACTCTTTGCCACTGGGCCAGATCTTTCAAATCAATTATTATGGGACGTTTTGGGGGGAAATAACTTAATTTTGGCAGTGCTACCATTTGTATAACACTAATCCTACCCATAATTGTTAAATGAACCTGACACCATCTTTTAATATCCTTTTTTATTTGCCTGATTACTGGATGTAGATTTAACTTCTGGAGTTTATTCAGACTTTTTGAAATAATTGCTCCTACGTCAGCCTTCCCCAACCTGGTGCCTTCCAGATGTTTTGGACTTCAACAGGAAGTCAAAGGGAAGCCCAAGCGTGCATAGATAATGATCAGGAATTCTGGGAATTGTAGTCCAAAAGATGTCCAACAAGTGCAACATGTGCTAATAGTTAACTTACCAATTGCTGCCAGAATTATTCTGGCCAGAGAATAGAAGAAAGAACACGTACCTTCCATTGATGATTGGATCAACAAATATGGCTTATGGTGGAAATGAATACAATGAACATCTATAAATCATTGCATAAACAATAAAAGAAATGTTCATGCTGCATGGATTTCATGTATCACTTACAGGAATAATATTTGGGATGTATACTCTGCATCCAACACACAGAGATGCAAGAATTCTGCTGCTGTTGTCCCCAAAGGTGCAGATATCTAGCCAGAATCCAGTGCCCTCAATGGGAAGCCAAACCACAGGGATGGGAACAATAGGTATAACTCAGCCTTCCCCAAACTGGTGTGCTCCAAATGTTTTGGACTATAATTCCCACCAAGGCTGTTATAACAGCTGGAATTGCAGAAATGGCTCAAACTATTAACAGAGCCTTCTCCAGGCTGGTGCCTTCCAGATGTGCTAGACTACAACTTCCATCATCCCCATGGGAGTTGTAGCCAACACATCTGGGCAGCACCAAGCTAGGGAAGCCTGCATGAACATCACCAGCTTGTAGCGGTGCTCAGACTAGACCACAGGTGTTAGACTCATAGAATAGTAGGGTTGGAGGGGGCCTACAAGGCCATCGAGTCCAACCCCCTGCTCAATGCAGGAATCCAAGTCAGAGCATCCCTGACAGATGGCTGTCCAGCCTCATCTTGAACGCCCCCAGTGTAGGAGAGCCAACAACCTCCCTAGGTAATTGGTTCCATTGTCGTATTGCTGATTTTCCTGATGTTTTTCCTGATGTTCAGCCGGAATCTGGCTTCCTGTAACTTGAGCCCATGATTCCATGTCCTGCACTCAGGGATGATCAAGAAGAGATCTCCTTCCTCTCTGTGACAACCTTTCAAGTCCTTGAAGAGCGCTATCATATCTCCCCTCAGTCTTCTCTTCTCAAGGCTAAACATGCCCAGTTCTTTCAGTCTCTCTTCACAGGGCTTTGTTTCCAGTCCCCTGATCATCTCTGTTGCCCTCCTCTGAACCTCTCTAGTTTGTCTGCATCCTTCATAAAATGTGGTGCCCAGAACTGGACACAGTACTCCAGATGAGGCCTAAACAGTGCTGAGTAGAGGGGAACTAGTACTTCCTAGGATTTAGAAGCTATGCTTCTATTAATGCAGCCCAAAATAGCATTTGCCTTTTTTGCAGCTACATCACATTGTTGGCTCATATTCAGCTTGTGATCTACAACAATTCCAAGAACCTTCCCGCTTGTAGTGCTGTTGAGCCACGTATCCACCATCTTGTAACTGTGCATTTGGTTTCTTTTTCCTAGGTGCAGAACTTGGCATTTATCCCTATTAAATTTCATTCTGTTGTTTTCTGCCCAGTGCGCCAGTCTATCAAGATCACTTTGAATTTTGTTTCTGTCTTCCAAAGCATTAGCTATCCCACCCAGGGAAAGAGGTCGAACCTCTTTCAGCCCAGGGCCAAATTCAATTTTGGAGAAGCTCTCAGGGGTCACATTCCAGTGGCGGGAGGGGCCCAAGGCCAAACAAGGTGGGGTCAAGATATCAAAAATATCCACATATTGCCTGTAACTAAGGCTTAGATGGGGCATTTCAACTTTTTAGAATGGAGGAAAAGCCATGCAAAAGTCAGGAAATGACCAAATGATTGGGGAAAGGGTGTGTGGCCATTTGGGGAACCCCAGAGGATCAGACAGGGACCCAGTAAGGCCAGATTTAGCCCACAGGCCTGAGGTTCCACGCCCCTGCTCTAAACCCAGGTCTAGCAGGGGCCACCTTTGGCTCCATCTTGAGATCTGAATGTCAGGAAAACAAACCTTTAGAGACACAGGTTTCCCTCTCAGCACAGCTCCATAGCAAGGAAGTATGCACCTGTCCATTTTGGGGGGGCCATTTGTTAACAGCACAGAAAAAAACCCATCAGCAAAGGATACAGCAGTTCTTCGGGAAGGACTAAAATGAGCTCAGATTTCTAAGAATCCGACCTAAGGAATCCACTGCAGAGCGAGCCCCTCAGGCCACGCTGAGTCCAGGGGCTTTTGGATTTTTTTTTTTTACTTCCGTGGAATTTATGCATATTTCTTTGTAGGAAAATACGCAAGTTTCAGCTGAGGAAAAGTGGAATGGGATGGGGGACAATACACTAAATGTTACATACAAAGGTAAGTTATGTAAATTTTTATGAAACCTCTTACATAATTATTTGCACATTTTCCTGCAAGACAAAAAAAAAATCGAATCCGTCTGTGAGTAGTCGACAGAACAAAAGGCACCTGACAATCCACAAAACACAGACGGGGTGAATTTTACACAGTCCATCCATCCCTAAAGGCATGTGACACGGTTCAGGCCTTTTCACCAGAAGAGACCTGACTTTCATTTCCTGCCACACACACCAAAGCAAACCCTACTTGTTATGCTGCACATCGGTCTCGAACGACTGCTTTGAAACGAAGTTGTACTCTACGCCCTCCTTTTCGTGGCTCTTCTTGGACCGTGTGGTATCTAGAGAAGGGACAGTAAGCTGAGATCAGACAACGCTCAACATACCACATATGGCGGCCTTCCCCAACCTGGCACCCTCCAGATGGTTTGGACTGCAACCCCCATCTGCCCCAGCCAGTATGGGAGTTGTTATCCAAAACATCTGGAAGGGTCCCAGGTTGAGGAAAGCTGAAATAAGGCCCCACTCTTTGCAAAGGAGCATTTGCTTTGGACGGCAGAGGAAGGAGCAGTCAGGGCCAGTTGCAGCACAGCTGAGAGAAAGGGGTGAATCGGAGCAGCGGCTCTGAAAGGATGAGGTCAGCCTCTCATGAAGAATATGGGTAGTTGTCAGACAGGTTTCTCCAGTCCTGCCCAATGTGTGTCTTGCCTGAGATGTGCCTCCCCTCAAGTAGCTACACAGCAATGGTGGGAGTTACAGTGTGTACCTTGGCAGAGGATGCTCAATTACAATGTGTACAGACACACACAAAAACAGGGCCCAGCAAGGGGGGGGGGGTGGCCCTACAGGATGAGCCCAGGTTCCCTATGCCTTTGCTATTTAAATGGACATATATATCTGCCTCCACGGTGATTACCAATTCCCTCATCAGTTTTGCTCTCCCCCAATCTCTCGACTGGCAGGCTATCTGCTTTGGTTGGTTGGTTGGTTGAAAGCACCATTTGTACACTTACACATTTAAAACAATCAACTGATTCTGGATAATTATTATTTTTTAAACCCAGCCCTCTGTTTTCAAGCTGAAAAACTGCTCCGGAGAGAAAGGGAAAGGTGTTCTGTGATGTCACAGAAGCTCAGCTAATCAGAGCTCCGCATGGGTGCTTCTGCTTCAAACTGGCCAAACCTGTTCCTTCCGGCGCTTGATCCTCTAAAGAAGAATGTACATGTGTAAACAATATAGAAAGGGTTTCCATGGCACAGCAGCTCCTGCATGTGCTTGTGTACACCAAGGCTCCTTTAGGTATAGCCATGTCACAATGATTGTCATGTTTCGATTAATTTACTGTGCTTCAATTGAGTTTGTGAGCTGCTTTGGGGACCTTTGGGCCAAAAAGCAGCATACAAATGCCAAAAGAAATAACTGCTGACCTCTGTGTGTCCTCCCAAAACCGCTGATTGGTGCCAGTGTAATTTTCTAACAAGGGGGGGGGGGTGCGTGTCCAGCAGCTAGATCAAAACTTTATAATGAAAACAAAATACTCAAAATCAACAACGCAACATCCATTGAAAATCAGACTTAACTCAGCCCACCGGCAGCACTTCAGAGGCTATAAGAGGCCTTTTCCGTGGTGGCGCCCCCATCTGTAAAATTCGCTCCCATGAGAGGTTCACCTGGTGCCTATGTTATGGTATTTTTGGCCCAAGGAAAATACCTTTTCATTCTCCTAGACATTTCAAGAACTTTTCAGTTCTTTTTGATCTTTGCAATGTTTTATTTTGCTGCTGGCTTTCCTTTGGTTTTACATGTTGCATTGTCTTTATCCTTATGGTGGTTTCATTATATGTTGTTTTTATCATGTTTTATATGTTATTTACTGTTGTGTAAGAAATAAGTTAAAAAAATTTACAATTTGCCAGTAAAAGACAGACAAGGATGGAGCACATACATTGCTCAGAATATCACATTATATTTAACTTCAGGAAGGGAAACTTCACAAGAATGAGTAAAGTTGATGGAAAATTGAAGGGGATGTTCAGGAGGGTTAAATCTCTTCATGAAGGTTGAAGATTACTTGAAGCCACCGTTAAAGAGCATTTAGTTTGAATGACTGGATTCTCATAAAATACTTGGTTGAACTATAAAATAAACATCAGTGATTTGGAGGGAGGATTAACTTGTGTTTTTTCTTCAAAACATTGAAACAACAATTAAACTGAAGGTCTAATTCAAAAATATCATTTGAAAAGAAAGGATCTTCTGACAAATGAAGGTATATGCTGGACACAAATTAAATTGACTGTGTATTGTAATAATATAGAGAATAGCTTGAAACACTCAAAAAGAGATGAAAGCAGATTAAAACCATTACATGGATGAAAGGAGCCTAGAAAAGAAAATAAGGACAGGAAAAACTATTGTATTATTTTAAAAAAGTATAGCACACTGGAAGTACAAAGAAATAGAATATAAATATAAATATGAAAGAGGGCCAGCCCAAGATATTTTGCTGCCTGAGGCGAGGGACGAGATGGTGCCTCCCTTTTCCACATACAGAAATCAACTGGACTGGCAGCTGACTTTTACTTTTACACGTTCCACTGCACCTGAGGGCAACTGACTAGCTAAGGGGGCACAGGGCAGGTTATGTGGCAGCCACCGCTCTGTTCTCCAACACCTCCCCACCACTTTGTTGTAAAAAGGGGCAATATATATTTTACAAATAACAATAAAATGAACATCGGTAACCCAGCATGCCCGGCCAGCCGCCCTCTGATAATAAAATATTTTTAAAGTTAAGTGATATTTTGTCGACCAGCATCAGCCCAGGTGCTGACACCAGGCTTGTTTGCTCATCGCCTGCTGCTCTCCAGGGGGTCATTTGGAGGGCCCCTGGGCTGCATGGCCCTGAACTTCAGTCCTGAAGTCCAGCCTGTAGCTGCACCATGGCTGGGAACAGATGACAGGAGAAGGCTGTTGCCTTCCCGGGCTTCTTGTTGCTTCTCAGATGCACTTGGCTGGCCTTGGAAACAGGATGCTAGGCTTAATGGACCTTGCTCTTCTCCAACAATGTAATGATTCTGTTCTAAAGCTATAACTCAGGGACAGAGAACTTTGTAGCTCTCCAAATGTGGTTGGGGTACAACTCCCATCACCCCAGACCACTGGCCATGCTGGATGGAGCTGATGGGAGTCAGCAACACCCGAAAGGCCACGGGTTCACCACTCCTGCTATAATAAACCCATACCTCCCAACCTTTGAATGACTGTAGGCTCTTTCCGCAGATCAAGTCTTCAGCACCCTTAGCCCTGCAACTTCACCCATAATAAAAGCAAAGACAACCACATATAATAAATGGTTGCATTAATCCAGTATGTAGTCCTAAATGTATTGGGGGGGGGGGGGAGACATTTAAGATGCTTCTTACTGCCAGGCTCCAAAGCTGCGTTTTTATCGCTCAGATTTAGTTACCTTAATTAACTTGCAAATGAGGTGCAAAGAGGAGTTGAGCTGGGTGACAACCACTTTGCTTCCATCTAGCAAGCTCAGCTGAACTTCTGGGGCAGAACTGACAAGAACATCGCTTAGGAAACTGCAAGGAAGGTGCAAGTACTAGAAGAACACAGCCAAAGTTAGGAAATCAATTTTCAAAGCAGGAGGGAGGGAAGCAGGTCAGCCTGAAAAACTGGCCGTCTCCAGCCCAAAGTGAGAAAATTGGCGGGTCAGTGACTTGTTCATTGGAACTCTGCCCAGAGGACACAGAGTTAATGAAGGGCGTGTGCTCGCCCCACCCTCCCATCCCCAACTCTCAGAGTCACTGAAATCCTTCAAACGTTGCATGTGAAGAGAACTCGGTCTTCAGAATCAAAGCCTACTCCATTTCGGACCACTAAACTTTCCTAATGCTACACTAATGGCTACCCTCATTCTCTGAGCACTGATCCAAAACCGCACCATCCATGCACAAGAGGGAGGTATTGGAAGGCTTGGGGAAACCCCAAAGATTGCAAAGGACACACACACACACACACACACACACACAAATCCCTAAGGAAAAAAGACACCCTAGAGAGTGGGACAAAGGAGCCCAATAATGACTGAGCAAGTTAAGCAGCCACAGACTGTGGAATGTCTGTTGTGGCAGATGAAATGGAGTATTCTGCCAAAGGGCACAAGTGGCTGGCTGGTACCCTGGACAGGAGCAATCGACGCTGCAACAATTTGTTGTAGGCCCTATTTGTTCTTCCTCTGTTTACCCTCGCTTCCATCTTCCTCCCATCCCTCTGTTGTTTCCCCATATCAACTTCCAGGTTGTCAGCTTCCTGGGGCAGAGGACTGCTACTGCTTTTATTGTTGTTGTTACTCTGTAACAAGTATGGTGTTTGCTACATAAACAACAAACCCGCAGCAGCAATGTCATGAGTTCCTTGTCTCTCTCCTGGTTTTGTCCTGCCTTTGTTCTTGTGCTACACTTTTGCAGAGCAGACGTGCAAAAATTGCAGAAGGACAGGAGAGAGACACACAGAGGGACCGATATAATGTAACTGACCAAGTGTTCCTGCTACGTTCTGGGGCAGCCTCTCCCAACCCGGTGCCCTTCAGATGTGTTGGACTACAACTCCCACTATCCCCAGCCAGAAGTGGTGGGGCTTCCTTCGCAGGAAGTATTTAACTGGGCAGTCATCTATCAGGGATGCTGAAGTTGCATCCTGCATCGTAGATCCTGAATTGAGCAGAACGCTGGATAAGCTCCAAAATATGACTCTACAACCCTGCAATTCTGCAACTCCTGCCTTGCTTGCCTAAGGCAGAACATATTCCTTCTGGCTGGGGAGAACATTATTTTGGCGCACTGCAGAGGAGGCTGGTGGCTCCAATGTCAATGGGGCAGTGAATCCGCTCTGGGTTTCAGTCAGAACCAGTCACAACTTTTTAGAGTTCCACTGGTGTGCTGTACAGCATCTGACACACTGATGGCACTGAATGACCATTAAATCTGTTCTGTAGTAACAAAAACTCTGTGAAAATATATGCACAACATTTTGACCCACTTCCCCCTGATGCTGACCTCTCTGAGGATGGCCTCAAGTCAGGGTCATTTGCTGACGGGTGGGAAGGTGTTTCACACACTCCAAATCTACCGAATGCAGGTTTGACACCAAAGATCACACTGTTGCATTCACATGTGGGGAGGAAGGGAGAAATCTGACTTCCCCCATTGTCCAGCCCGCCATCAAAAGGTGTTCTGGAGCCAGTTTTGGGAGGGACACAGAAGTGGTACATCTGTGAACACAAACACCCACACCCACAACTGAAAGTGCCTTCTGTCCGTGCACCTGACCTTTGGATCTAAGGCTCAGAACTGGTGTGTGGGGAGCTGCTTCCCAGAGGGTCGCTTCAGCACTGTAGTGGTAAATTCTGAAGAGCAGGCGCTCGTCATGACAGTCCCCACAGACACACCCCCAAGGAGAGTCCAAACAATCAGGCAGCGGTGTTGATCCATATCAATAAAACCAGTTCCATGGTTTTTCACCTCCACCGGGAGCAGGGCTTTGGTAGAGCTAGTGGGTCTTAATTGCCCATGCAAGACCAAGGCACCCCAAAATACTTGGCATTGCAACAGGGATCGCTCAGCACAATATACTGTTGTTGAAAAAAGAATCTATTTCCCAACCAGCTACTGCGAGGATTGCAGCAAAGCTCAGAGGGTACAGGGGAACGTCCAAGGAGGTTGGCAGATGCCATCATTGTCCCTGCTAATCATAAAGTCCTGGTGCATCGACCCCATGAGCCCTGGTTCCGCTACCCCACTGAGTTTCGGTGTTAGCACAAATGCGCAATAGATCCGGGGTACAGCATCAGACCTTGCTTGTGGCCTTTTGTCAGGTCAATTCCAGCTGCCCCTGGAAGCTGCCCCATGTCCTGCAGTGCCCTTGCCCCAATCAGCTCCATTAGCTATTTCTTGCTGATGCCATGTGTCACCATTTGCTTTCTGCTCCAGGTCAGTTGCCCCAGACCATGCCCAGAAATCCATGGATTCCCTCCTGGAATGGGACATAATCACGGCCTTTAGCCTTCCGTTGGCTGAGTATATCACGTCTTGCTGCAGAATTTCGATTTTCATTGGACAGTATACACACAGCTCTTTCCTCCCCCCATCATCCCCGAAACGCTTAACTCATTTAAGGCTATAATCTATGTTCTGGCCTTCAGCAACCATGTGTGTGTGTTCCCCCCTGCACCCTTTACTGATGCCAAAATGATATCCTACATCTGGCTCGACACCACAAGCATTTATATAATCTCCTCCTTAGCTCCCCAAACCAGTTTTCCCTTTCTGTAGACAAAGCTCCGCATTTTACAAAGGTTTCCATTATTCAATGGCAACAGTTTCTTCGCGCATTCTTGGTCTTTCTTATTCAATGCCAGCAATTCAAAAATTGTATTATGGAGTTCACATTGCCACCACCCTTATTCTCAGACCACTGCTGAAAACCAGATTTCGGTCCCCCTCCCCTCCTAATGCATTTAGGATCAAATCAAGCCATTCCACTCCACACACTCTGAGAAACTGTTTTGTTGATTTCATTTTTACTCCACCATCTCCCCAGCATTTTCTTTTTTCCGATCCTTTCTAAAGGTGGGGCTGATATAAAATGAAGAAAAACTTCCAAAGAGCAGATGCCCGGAAGGCAATAGATGGTGGGAAGGGGAAAAGTAATGGGGAAGAAGCAAAAATTAACAAGGGGAAGAACAGCTCCTCTCCCAGTCTCCAAACTCTTCTGCAGGCCAAGCTAGACACAACGTTAAATATGGGATGCATTTAATGTAGGAGGGGAGCAATTAGGTTCAGGACCACACACATACACACCTCTGTTTAAACCTCCCCTCCCTCTCCTCAGAGATCTAGAGATCAGTGGGGGTTGGGAGAGGCTTTCGCCCCCCATCTCCCAGTGATCTCCACCGAGATAGTTGTTTCTCTGCCACTTCTAGCAATGGGAAAACAGCAGATCTTAGACGCAGGATTGCTGAGGCTTAGGAAAGAAGCGGCAGTGGCAGAAGAGGGGTCATGGCTCCCATGGGGTCACGTGCAGCCTGTGGGCTGTGCACCCCTGGTTTAACTGTTTCCTTCCATGCCACAGTCCCAGAAAAAGAAAGAAAAATATCGTCACTACGCCAGCTGCTATGTGACAGTAGCAGGGTGGAGGAAGCTGCCATTGGCAAAGCAAACAGCAGCTTTGGGAGCAAAAGCAGGAGAGGGCAACTGCCCTTGTCTCCTGCTTGTGGGCTTCCCACTGGGGCAAGTGGCTTGCCGCTGTGGGAAACAGGATACTGGGCTAGATAAGCCTTGGGCCCGATCCAGCAGGGATGTTCTTATACTCAGCAGGACGACAGGGTGAAGCAAACACCTCCACCACCATGCCTGCCCATGGTCCTGATCCTGATCAGGGGGGTCTGCAATGGTTATTTCAGATAGTTTTAGAAGGCATATTAAATATATTTATGCATTTATATCATGCAGCCTTCCAGACACAATCCCCTCCTGTTCCCAATGCCTGCCCCATCTTCCCTCCCGCTCTGGAACACACCTGGACTCCTGCTCATTACAGCAATTAGGAGAGGAGAGCAGACATGTGTGGGTGGGCAGGGGAGGGGGGAGTGAACAAGTAGATTTCACACACAGATATATACACACACATAGGGTCTGACTTGCTAGGCTCTTAAAAGATTTGGGGCTAAGGCTCATAGGACACCAATCTGTATACGCTAATTTATATCTATATGTAAATTTAAAGTTTCTAAATTTAGAAACAATTACTTGGATTGATTTAAATTTCACGGAAGGCAAAGCCAGCCAATTAATTTCCCATCCAAATCACACCAAATAAAATAAATATTTTAATTTGCACCCCAATCCCAGATCACCCTAAATGAATCATTCCTCTTCGATTGAAATTAATTTACAGTGGCTGTAAAACATGCACGAAAAAGAGTGGCTAGTACGTTTTTTCATGAGCCCACAGACACACACACAATCATGCAACTGAGCTTAGGAAAAACACTTGCATTGGCATCAATGGACACTCAGAGCTCTGGGGAAAAGATTCGGGGCCCAGCTTAGCAATGCCCCTACTGTCTGATCCTCATGTCTGGAGGGAATTCTCCCCTAAACCACACTGGCTAGGACCCCTGGAGCTGCCATTCCTAGCACGGCTCACTTGCTTGAGTCTTTCAGATCTATTTTGCTCTGCCCTCGGCACTGTGCCTGGCAACAATCAGGGTGATGGAAAGTGATCTGTAGCCTACTTGTGAGTAGGGGAATCTGACTCTAAGAGCAGGGACAGAGCTAGATGGCCTTCTGCTAACTTTCAACTCCAATGGTCCCGATGGGAAAAGCAAGGCCCGCTGAGACAGCTGCCTGCCAACACTACCTTGTTTAAAAAGCCCTGGGGACCAGGGGAACTCTGATAAGTATGCCAAGAGCCATAGCAAACAGGCCAAATAGAATCCCATGGGCAGGCCTTTCCCGCACACTCTGCACACACAGACACACACTTGGCACAGGAGGTCCACTCAGCTCAGGTGTGTCAACAAGGTAGATGGCAGTATCTGCATGGATCATCCCGAAGGAGGAAAGGCCCATCTGCGGAGATCTCAAATCATCAGAAATGGACAGGGGACCGCGCTGGGAGACACATGGCTGCACACACAGCAGTTATCGAAGGCGCGCTGGGGCAATTATTTCTGCCGCATGCCACGGATGGGCAGCTTGTGAAGTCATCCATCATCCAAAGGCAGCAGCTCCTCTGGAGCGGTTTCAGGCTCCTGTCTCACAACCTGTGCAGCGAGTGGCCTGCAAACGCAATCAGCACAGCAGCAACAGAGGCTTCAAACTATCCATTTTTGCATCTGAAGAGCTTGTCGCTTGCTGCTTTCCCCAAATCTTGCCGCTTTTACAGTCCCACACCTCTCCTTAATGACTGGCTGTGGCTGTGCGGATAATCCATCCTCCTATTCTTTCAGAAACACACGAAGAGCTATCCAGCGGTGTAGCAGAGCCAGGCCTTGCGGGGACGCGGCGCTGACACTTTCTCATTAGCAGGGACTCTAATGTCATCTGCCAGCCCCCTCAGACTTCCCTGTTCCCTCTGAGCTTAGCTGCAGTCCTCAGAGTCGCTGGGCAGAAATGAATTTTCCCAGCAACACCATATTGTTCCCTGTTGCAATGCAGAGTGTTTTACTGTGGCTTCAGGCATCTCTACACCAGCCTAAAATCCTGCATTTAAAACGGGGCCTTCTGCTTCCATTTTAAATGCAGGATCACAATGCAGGATCACAAAGCACGTTTTCACGTGCTTCCTTTTCCCCCTCCCCTTTCCCCCTCCTTCTCCCCATACCTGAGTCTTCCATTATCTTTCACGGATCTCGCTCCTTGCCGCTTTTCCTCTTTTCACAGAGGAAACTGAAGCGGAACACAACAAGGTACTTTGATAGCTCATTATCTGCGATCTATTTAAAAATGGAACAAAGGGCATTTAGTGCAGGAGACGCCTTGGAGGGTCACGGCATCATGTAAAGAGCCCGCAAACTTCCGTGAAGGAGCCATCTCAACTGCAGGATAAAAGCTCAGTGTGAAGGAGGCCTTTCTCTTGAATGGGCAACTAAGGCCCATTCTCTTGACAAAAGACCTGCTCCTGATGGAGTTGACAACTGCTAGCAGGGGTTTGTTGATAAGGGTCAACACCACTGTCTGCATTTTTGGACTCTGTTTGGGGGTGTGACTATGGGAACTATCATGGAGAGCACCTGTACTTCAAAACGTAGCGTTACACTACTGGAGCTAACTGGAACATTTGTCCAGTTTCATACACTTTATTTTTTTTTAAGTAAAGCGGGAGGTATTTACAGGGCTTCATTGAGTCAGGGCTCAGACGCAACACTTGCTTTCAACACCAGAGCTGGGTTTGGGAATTTTGTAATTATACAGCAGCGGCAGCAAAGACAAGCAGTGACGGGGATACTGACTCTTACCAGCATGTCTTCCCACTAGGAAACACTTCCTCAGACATATTCAGTTGGGTATGAGCTGTGTGTGTGTGTGTGTGTGTGTGTGTGCACGTACATGCGCAACTTGAACCCACTGTTCCACTCAAAGGCTTTGGGAAGCAACAATTTGAGAACTGTTCTGAGTACCAGAACTGAAGGGAGTTCACAGTCCTTCCGTGCAAAAATCCTCACTCCTGGTTACCCCAAGCTTCCTTTATTTCAGCAGTATAATTTCTATTGTTATATTTTATGGTTTTATTATTTTTCTTAATCACTTTGATAGTTCACTGAAAAGCAGTATATATGTAACAAACAAACGAATAATAAATTTAGAGCTGGGGGGGTGTCATTTTGTTGTTGCTATTGTTAAACAATTGGGAGTTCGAAATCTTTGCTGATCTTCTACAAATCACCTAGAGATGTATCAGTAGATCTGGAATATTCTCCAAGAGTAGATCCTCATGTATCCAAATGAGCAGTATTCACACATAAGAGGACGGTTTACGGTATTAGCAGGCTTGGGGGAATCCCAAGTTTGCAGAAGTACAAAAAATATTTAGGCAAAGAAAACTTAAGAGGGACAGACCCAAAACTTCGCAATGAAAACTTCGCATGCTCAGTGGGCACAGAATGCTGACTGACTGGGGGGGGGGGGGGGATGAAAACCAGTAGGGATGGGGATTGAAATGGAGTATCCTGGGAAAGAGCATGGCTGGTTGGCTGGCACCTCAAATAGGGGCACTCCACACTGCAACATTTTGTTACAGATCCCACTTTTGTTACATATGATTATTATTTATTATCATTTAAGATGTTTTATGGTCTTTTTAAAAAAACCTCTCAATGCAGTTTAAAAAAATAACAAAAACATAGATAGATAGACAGACAGACAGACAGACACACACACACACACACACACACACACACACACACATTTATAAACTTCAGCCGTGGACCTTTAAACCCACAAAGGGCCATCTCTCCCCATATAAGCCCACTTGCCAGCTGAGATCTAGTCAACAGACATTACTGCCCACGCCACCTTTGCAGCAGGTTCAGTTCAGGACTGAAAAAATTCAGGACTGTACAGCAATTGCCCCATTATTTGTGAAACCTCCTTTCTAATGAGGTGAGAAAAGCCACCTCTGTTGATTGTTTTTTGGGAAGCGTTCAAAATATGGTTTTCTGTGGCTGTTGCTATGTTATTATAATGTTGGCTTTAAATGTATTTAAGACATAATCCTATGGCTGCTAGACAGTGGCTAGATGACCATAGAATCTTTTGGTTCATGGAAACCAACCCCAGAGCCAGCACTCTGAGGTCGGTTCTCAGAAAAGTGCTTCCCTGCCCCCACCACCTCGTAAGAGGTGCGGTTCGTCCCTGGCTCCACGCTCGTAAGAACAGCATGGAATTGGGGGAAAGGGGGCATTCCTGGGGTCGGGGAGGGGCAGGGGTGGCTGAAGTGTCATTATGACGCTTTCTAAGCGCCATCCGGCCTCCCCGCCACTGCTCTGCCCTGCCCCAGCTAGACAGCCAAAGTCGGCCATCTACCTGCTTATGCAGGGCGGCTGGGGTGCGGAGGAGAAGATCCCTCCACACTCGACCCGCCCTGCATTGGATAGTCGGTCACCTCTGACTTTGGAGGCAGCCGACTATCCCCATTGGATTGCGGCCTCCCTTATTTCATTTAAATCCTGCCTTTCCTCTAAGGCTTGTGCGCAGAACCTCTTTCAGCCTGAGGGCCAAATTCAATTTTGGAGCTCTTGGGGGCTGCATTCCAGTGATGGGTGGGGCCAAAGGCAAAACGGGAAGAGTCAAACTACAAACAACCCCAGCATATTTTAGCTTAACACTCTTACTACCCACAAGCGCCTCTCCCCAGTCGGTGGAAATGAAAATACCATGACAACAAATAAAATAACCTACTAGGATGACTGGGTACATTTTGTCCTTTCGCCCTAAAATAATGCTATTAGAGCTCTTTGAATCTCAGATCTCAAAAATTCACCAACCAATGAGATCTGCTTTGCTAACGGCAGTAAAAATAATTATTGCTACAAAGTGGAAAAATACAAAATCAATTACAGGTTCACTAAAATTTGGCAGTTACTGAAAATCAGTGAGGCGGTTAGACTGAGAGATGGTAGATATTAGGATCCAAAATTTATGGAGGAATAGAAATCCTATATTGAATATCGAAGAAATAATTATGGTATATACATTATTTATTTATTTATTTATATTCATATACCACGTATTTCTGCTTCACTATTTCCTAAATTATTGGTGTAAAGGCAAGTATTATTTTATGCTTTGTGCTATTTTGTACTTAATTAAATGATACATTTATAGATGTAGAGTTACGTTGATCCTCTTTTTGTTGTTGTATAGCTCCTATGGCTTATACAGTTTGTTATGAGAGATTGATAGTAATTTACTGTCTATCTCATTTGTAGATAATGTTTCACCTATATGATATGGATTGAATAAATACACGGAAAAAAAGTAAATAGCATTTTTCTGCTCTTTCATGACATCCAAAATGTGGCGCCTGAAGCATAGGAACGTAGGAAGCTGTCTTATACCGAGTCAGACCCTGGGTCCATCTAGCGCTGTATTGTCAACACTGACTGGCAGCAGCTTTCCAGGGTTTCAGGCAGGATTCTCTCCCAGCCCTTCCTGAAAAAGCCAGGGATCGAACCTGGGGCTTTCTGCATGCATAGCTGGTGCTCCACCACACTGAGCCACAGCCCCTTGACTAAAGTGAGCCACCTCCCTCTGCCAAAGGGTAGACGGATGGCGTGAGGTGAGAACTTGTTTTGCTCAAATGTTACTTACGTGGCACGGCGACCCCATACTCCTGTGGGTTCTCTGCCACCACCTTCTGCTTAAGTTCATTTAACCGGGACCCCAAAGAACCTGAGAGGTCAGAGGAAGAAGGTGTGTGAGCAGGCAGAACACAAGGCAGGTAGCTGCCCTAAGAAGAAACTTCAACAAAACAAAACAAGAAAGGGGGGGGGGGAACAGCCCAAGAATAGGTCTGTCCCAGCAGATCGCCTTGTTATACTCCAACCAGCCTTCTCCAACCCATTACCCTCCAGCTGTGTTGGACTACAATTACCAGCATGGCCAAGCCAGCATGGCTGTGTTGGACTACAATTACCAGCATGGCCAAGCCAGCGTGGCTGTGTTGGACTACAACTCCCAGCATGCTGGCTGGGGCATGCTGGGAGTTGTAGTCCAACACAACTGGAGGGCACCAGGTTGGGGAAGGAGCAAACTAGACAAGGTGCCATTCAACGCATTAGTGATTGTGTCAATGGCTTTTTAAAAGGAAAGTGCAGGCGCAAGCCCCCCACCCCCCGATCTGGATCAGGACCTTGTTGCAAGAGGGCAGTTCAGAGGACTTTAGCCCTTTGCCCCCTGCTGGGGTCCAGATCCAGGTGGGGGGGGCACTATTTGCATTGCGGGGGAAGGCTCCCACTCACACCAGTGGGAGTATGTTTCTCACTGCAAGCAAGAGGCACAGGGAGCCCGACGGGGCCACAGCATAGAGCAAAGGGTTTTAAAAAGCCCTTACAGCCTCCCCATGCCATGGTTGTGATCCAGATCCCACCATCACCACCACCACCACCACCACCACCTGTAATTTTCTTTTTAAAAAGCCACTGGCACTACATTTACTTGCAGGGGGTTAGGCAATCACATGCCCAAGGTGGAAAGACAGCCCCCTTGCAGGGCCAATCCAGCAAACCCCATGCCTCCCCTCTGGGCAACAAGAAGGTGCCAAATGCAGGAAAGGAAGGGTTGGGGGGCTTCAGATGCACAGAATTATGCTTACTGAGCCCCATGCATTCTGAATATATTGCATTTTTAAAAATCTATTTGTTACATTTGTATCTCACCTTTCCTCAAAGGAGTTCATGGCCCCTCTCCCCTTCATTTTATCCTCACAACAACCCTACAAGGTAGGAAACGCTGGCAGTTGGTGACAGGCCCAAAGTTACCCAAGGCACTTAATGGCTGAGCATGGACTGGAACCTGTGCCTCCCCAGCAGCAGTCCAATACTCTAACCACTACATCACACCAGCTGTCACATATTTGGAATATAAACTCTTCTTCAGGCAAAACTAGAGTCTTTGGTCTCAACCCCTGCTGCAAACACATCCGCTCTTCTGTGCATCAGGAAGTTTCCTCCCTTCCAAAGCCGGCATGCTCTCGAACACTGCTTCCTGCAGGGAAGGGTGGCAGGGGGATTCCTCCAGTGCCCCTCGGCAGGGGAACGGCAGGGGCAGAAACTTGGGGTAATATCCAATGTTAGTAGACCCACTGAAATGAATGGGACTTAACTTAGTTGCAATGGGTCTACTCTATGTAGGACTAACATTGGCTACTACCCTTGCAGACCACCGGTTTTGGCTACCAAAAACTGTGGACCTCTGGACATGACAGAAATGCATGCTGGGGGGAACAAGGAGCACACGGATGAACATAAGAACAGCCACGCTGGATCAGACCAAGGGTCCATCTCGTCCAGCGTTCTGTTCACACAGCGGCCACCCAGATGCTCCAATGAGAAAGCCACAAGTAGGACCTGAGGGCAGCAGCACCCTCTCCCGCCCATGTTCCCCAGCTACCGGTGTACACAGGCACACTGCCTCTGATGCTGGAGGAAGGAGGCCCCTTCTTCCTGTCTCTTCTCATGTCTCTCCTGGGGGTGGGGAGAGATGTGAATCTCACCATGCAAAGAGCATGTGCCCCTCTGCTCAGTTCTGTTTGGGAGTGGCAGAGGATCTCGAAGATAGGAAGCACGCATGGGTGCTCGTGTTTCTTAGGCTTCCTGCTCCTCCAGCACGGCATGCAAAGCCGCGTAGAGGTTTCAAGTCCAAGAGCATGGTGATATTACACTATTAATCATTTCTAAACCAGGTGTGCTGGTCTGCAAAGCAATGTAATTGCCAACGTAGATCATAGACCATAGAATCACAGGGTTGGAGAGGCCTACAAGACCATCGAGTCCAACCCCCTGCTCAATGCAGGAAGCCTGATTCCCAGGCGCTCTTCCGTCCAAGTACGAACCAGGGCTGACCCTGCTTAGCTTCCAAGATCAGACAAGATCGGGTGCATCCAGCCCTTTGCTCGACCTCATAGAATCACAGGGTTGGAGGGGCCTACAAGACCATCGAGTCCAACCCCCTGCTCAATGCAGGAAGCCTGATTCCCAGGCGCTCTTCCGTCCAAGTACGAACCAGGGCTGACCCTGCTTAGCTTCCAAGATCAGACAAGATCGGGTGCATCCAGCCCTTTGCTCGACCTCATAGAATCACAGGGTTGGAGAGGCCTACAAGACCATCGAGTCCAACCCCCTGCTCAATGCAGGAAGCCTGATTCCCAGGCAGCCTCCCGTCCAAGTACGAACCAGGGCTGGCCCTTAACAATACCACAGAGAAGTCTTGTCAGCAGAGTCAGGGGAGCAAAGCCATCACAGAAGAGTAGCCTTTCCCAACCTGATGCCCTCCAGGTGGGTTGGACTACAATCCCCATCATCCCATGGCTATGGGGATGATGGGAATTCCAGTCCAACCCATCTGGAGGGTGCCCAGTTGGGGAAGGCTGGCCTACAGGAACAAGAAAATGTTTCTCCAGGCCAGGCTAAAAGTCTCATATAAAACCTCAGTCCCAGTGAGGTGCTAGAGCTGAAAAAAAGGCCCCCATGGCTTTCAACTCGTGAAACTACGGAATTCAATTCCATGGGATGTGGCGGCAGCCACCAACTTGGATGGCTTTAAAAGGGGATAGACAAATTGATGATGGACAACTCTGTCAAGGGCTACTAGCCATGATGGCTCTATATGACCGCCAGTATCAGGCGCAGCAGTATGTCTCTGGTTGCCAGTTGCTTGGGAACACGAGCAGGAGGGTGTGATTGCCCTCATGTCCTTCTTGTGGGCTTCCCACGGGATTCTGGTTGGTTACTGTGGGAAACAGGACTAGAGAGGCCTAGAGAGGCCTTTGGTCTGATCCAGCAGGGCCTGTCTTGTGTTCTGGACTACAGAGGCCTTTGGACTAGAGAGGCCTGGACTAGAGAGGCCTTTGGACTAGGGAGGCCTGCCCTAGAGAGGCCTTTGGACCTGGACTAGAGAGGCCTTTGGTCTGATCCAGCAGGGCCCTTCTTGTGTTCTTAAAGTGTGGGCCTGGACCATGCTCCAACGGGACACCACATAGAACTCCATTTATACTTCTCCAAATGTCTTCACACAAGCGCAAAATGCAAACCCTATAAAATACACTGCTAACTGTGGAGAATGAAGGCTGAGAGAAAAATTACTAGCTCATAATCATCCAGCCTAAATACGACAGTCTGACACACACAATCCTCACCCAACACTTCAGCCACTGTTTCTCTGTCCAGTAGAAAACACGCTTGTTTGAAACAACCTGGACTCCAACGAAGGCTGATCCAAAATTCAGCCATCTTTGCACGCACTTCTCGAGACCGATCACAAAACCAGGCTTGTTTTGAGTGAATCTCCCACTATAATGCAACCTTCCCTGGTCTGGTGCCCTCCAGATGTTTTGAACAACTCCCAGCATTCCTGACACAGGCCATGCTGCCTGGGGCTGATAGGAGTTGAAGTCCAAAACAGCTTGAGAGCACCACATCGGAGAAGGCTGCTGTGGCACCTCACGCCTTGACAAGAAGTCAAGAAACCTGGGCATTTATCCTGTACTTCACAGAGGTTTGGAAAGGGTCGAGCTTGAGCTCCAGCGCCTCTTATGACAGAAATTGGCCCCTGGCAAAGCCACTGGGCCCTTTTTGCATGGAACAACTCACCAATTAGAACTACCAGCCTCTTTCTCTCTCCTGGATGCTGCTGGTATTTGGTGACTTCTTCATATGTGAGGAGTTCCAAGCTGTGGGTTTGTTCAACTGGCTTGGCTTCATTCTGGCCGTTCTGCTTCTCTTTTCGGCTGAGCCGGAAGCTCCGTCTCAAGCCGGCTACAAGGTCAAACACACAACATTATCGTGACCCAAGGAATAGGTCAGGAGGACAGATCCTTTTTCTGGTGGGAAGCTGGATTGCCACTGCCCCCTCCCCCCCCCCAGCCATGGGCTAGATGACCAATGGCCCATTTGCTCCCCAGTCAAGCAAGAAAATGGTAGCAGGTATGAGAAAGAGGGCAAGGAGCAACAGCAGCGGGGGGCAATGGCAGTGAGAATCATAGAATCACAGGGTTGGAAGGGACCTACAAGACCATCGAGTCCAACCCCCTGCTCAGTGCAGAAAGCCTGATTCCTAGGCGGTCTCCCACCCAAGTACTAACCAGGGCTGACCCTGCTTAGCTTCCAAGATCAGACGAGATCAGGCGGATCCAGCCCTCATCCTTGGTGGACTCACTGAGGGAGGGGCCCATTACCCGACAACTCCCCAAAATCTGTGCACCCAACTCCATACACACAACCCCACAAGGCTCTTGTACACACTTGCTCCCCGCCCCAATCTCTTCTTACCCATCCTAACAGAGCTGTCTGCTTCCAGGGCTTGTGAGCCCATTTTATGTCTTTTCAATGATCCACCTGGGGTTAAGCTCCAGGGTCACACTTATGATTCCATCGGGGTTGTAACCTACACTTGGAAGGCTTGAAGAAGGTAAAATGGGACAGCCGTTTGCCACGGGGCATGTTATTGCAGTGGGCAAAGAACCATGTTTGGAGGTGGTTGGTCACCAGACTGTAGTATCTGTCCATCTGATGGGAAGTTTTACCACACATCAGAACCCAATTAGAAATTTGAGGAAGCAGGAAAGTAACAACATGCATTTTTAAAAAACTCTGCTCTTCCTCTAAGGAAGGTGCATGGTCAATCCCCCCTTCTAGCCTCACAACAATCCTATGAGGTGAGTTAGGGTGAGGGATAGAGACTGGTCCGAGGTCACCCAGTGAGCTTCCTGCTTAGCAGGGTCTTGAAACTAGGCCACCCGACTAGCAGCAGGGAAACTGCGATCTGGATCAGGATCACTGGAGGAGGGGAAGATGTTTTACTCTCTCCCCCTGCCCCATGATCCTGCTTGCAGGGCTTACTGGGAGGGGGCAAGTTTAAAGCCTCTTTCCCCACCAATGACACTGAACAGGATCCGGGGGGGAGAACAGGCTTTAACTAACCTCATCCCAGCAATCATGATTGTTGCTTCCCTGCTGCCAGACAGTGATTTGCTCCCCATAGCCCAGCTGATGGCTGCAAGAAATAGGGGGCGGGGCTTTGCGAGCAGCAAAGGCTGCAAGTGGCCCATGGACCGGCCACATGTGCATTATTTTATTTCTCCATTCATTCCATTTCTGTACCGTTCAACAGTCGAAGCTCTGTGGGCAGCTCACAACAATTAAATTAGAATTATAGCGATCTGCAAATTCCCGACATGTGTGATTTACATGGGTTGCAGAATTCAGCTTTGCCAGGGTGGAATCTTGGAGTGATTTTTGAAGATCAGAATATGTACCTCCCCATTCCTATGTAAGCAGCAGATATTTAAGGGCAATACCCACAACCAAGACCGGAGTGGGTTCAAACGCACCAGTCTCTCACCTATATACTGTCCATTGAAGTACCCCTCGCAGTCACAGTCTTCTGTTTAAAAAGAAAAGAGAGCGGGGGTGGAAGGTAGTTTAGAAGGCAGGAGTTGTGTGACATATATATTGAAGGAGAAAGAGTTTCATACAGCATCTCTGGTACTTTAACATGAAACGGGGGTGGGGAGAGAACAACAACAAAAAGCAGGTACCCATGTGTTGCATGTAGTTGCAACAAGGGCATGAAAGAGGTTGGGAAGCACTGAAGCTGTCGTGTAGCACTAGGGATGTACGAAAGTCACTTACCTTTTCGCAGGGGTGATCTGCAGTGGGGGGGAGGCGCTTCGCTTCTCCCCCCGAAGTTCAGGCGAGGGGGGGGAGGCGTCCCGCCTCGCCCGGCCGAAATTCAGGCCGGGGGGGGAGGCGCCCCGCCTCGCCCGGCTGAAATTCAGGCCGGGGAGAAGCACCCCGTCTCCCCGGCTGCAAAAGAAAAAGTAAAAAAAACACAAAAACCCGTGATAGGCTACGTAACGATTAACGTAGCCTATCACGGCTAGATTTCCAAAGTGAGCCGTGATAGGCTACGTAAATCGTCACGTAGCCTATCACGGGTGACTTGGGGGGGGGAAAGCGCTTACGCAAATGGCAGCGCCCATGGGCCGCCACCATTTGCGTATGCGCTTTTTTTTTTCAAAAGTCACCCGTGATAGGCTATGTGACAATTTACGTAGCCTATCACGGCTGACTTTGGGAATCTAGCCGTGATAGGCTACGTTAATCGTCACATAGCCTATCACGGGTGTGTGTTTTTGGTTTTTTTTTTACTTTTTTATTTTGTAATGGTGGTGGCAGCCGGTCGGGAGACTGGCCGCCGCCCCCGCCCCCACCGGAACGCTGCCGGGACCCGCCGCCGAGAGGGACATTCGCTGAAGGTAAGTCCCACCCCGGGGGGGGGCAGGGAGCCGGCGGAGAATTTCCCCAACACTTTCAGGGGGCTGAATGCCTCGGCGCTCGGCCTCCCGAAGATTCGTGGAGAAATTCTCTGCCATCCCTATGTAGCACGCATGTCTTGCCTGCAGAAAGTCCCAGTTTCAATCCCTGGCATATCCAGGCAAAACTGGGAAAGACTACCGTCTGAAACCCCGGAGAGCTGCTGTGAGCAGACCAGGCGTGTTGAAACTCAGGCCCACAGGCCAAATCTGGCCCTCCACGCCTCCCTCTCCTGGGGCCACCCCTTTCCCCCAGCCACTGATTGTTCAGTGGTCTCCTAGCTTTTGTGCAGTTCCCCTCCCCCCCCACAAATCGAAAAGGTTATTTTGCCTTCAGCCCCACCCAGCCCTGGATGCGGCCCCCCCAACAGCTTCTCCAAAATGGAATTTGGTGGAAAGAGGTTCAGTACCCCTGGCGTAGAGTACTGAGCTCCATAGACCAAGAGCCTGACTTGTTATAAAGCAGTTTCCTTGTGTCTTCAAAATAACGAACAGTGATGAAAGACTGAACTGAGAGAAATGATGGTCTCCCGTTCAACATAACTCCTGGAATTGACTGGCAGAAAACACAGGGCAAACAAACAGAAAGTCTTTCTACACGTAAAGGATAATTAACTGACGGAATTTAGGGCCGGAAGATGTGGTGACAGCCATTAGCCAACAGGCAATTATTCAAAGCAGCAGAAACAGCACGCAGAGCAGTCCTTCGTGAGAGCCATATGACTGCTTGAATGCTACCCCAAGTTTAAAAAAAAACAACCCAAAATAAATTTGCAGCATATCGAAATCCGGTATTTCAAGGGAAAGGATTTTATTGAAGCCTTCACACATGAGGGTATGTTTTACTCAGGGAGCATTCCAAGATGTAAACTGCAACTAGGGATTTAGGAATCAGCAAAACTTCAGCTCTCTGAAGTTCTCTGAATTCCATCCCAAAACTTGTTCTGACTCAAGTCAGTATCAGCTTGTGCGTTTTTTCTTTTTGAATGAAAATTCATCCATATTTTCATGCATATTTTCCAAATGTATGCATCAACTGTGCACATCTTTGAAATGTATGCATTCTTCTCCCATTGATTAAGATGTATTTGTGCACATTTTTCGAAAGTATGTATTTTTCATGCACATTTCTACGTATGCTGCTGAATGCATTTTTCCTGGTCCATGAATCACATTGCAAGCTCAGAAATCAACAGACTTCAACTGCAGATTGTGTTGGACTCTGTGTTTGGGCCAAAAGGTATGAACTGGGTAAACCCTGATCAAAAATGACTGAAACTAATTTCTCATACATCCCTAACTCCAACCTCCAATCTGAGGGCAGAATGATACATTAGAAAGAAAACAATGCAGAATCCCAAACCCCATATTTGGATTGTAAAACAAATGCAGGAGATGCTAGAGGGGGAGGGGAGACTTACAGGTATGAATCAGGATGGGAATGTGGATACTTAACTCTTTCCTTGTCAATTCTGCCCCTTCAAACTGTTTCCCCCTCTTCCCCATACTCTTATTTTACATCATTTTTCCCCACAGGGGTACAAACTCAGGAGCCCTACAGGAGGGTTGGCTTGGGGCAGGGGGGGGGGGGCAAGTATCCTTCCCTCCTCTGCATCCACTTGATCTCAGCAAACATTGGTTGAAGCAGGGGACGCGTTTCCTGAGATAACATGGGCTTCTGTCCTGAGATGGTACAGGCCAGGAAGCACTGTGCCATGTGCTACTTCTGCAAATGTTAGTCAGCCAGCCAGAAGCTTTCAAAAGGGCCAAATGTACAGGAAGCAGGTCAGCCACTTTTTGTTATACCTTACTTAAAATGAAGCCTCTTTATCACAAGACAGTATACCTTGGATTGCCAAGAGAGTACAAACAACAGAGTGGAGTAACTTCCATTGGGCTTTACTTGCGTACCTCCCAGAGGCTTCTAACACTGCTGGAGACTGAGTGCTGGACTATGTGGAATTTCTGTCTTCTCCATCAAGGCAGTTCTGATATTTTCAGGGATGCTGTGCAATATTCTTCCAGGGAATATCAGGGGGTTAGAACAGATGGCAAGCAGCTTGCAGGGATCACATATGCTACACCTGAGGCATCTCAGAAAGCAAACCATCCCCAAACTCCAATTTTCGCCACAACCCCCCATCTTGCAAATGCTCAAATTTAGGACTGGACTGTGGGCTATGCAGTACCTTTCCAGGTGAAGGCAGCAGAGGGACGGCCAAAGGAGTGGAGACAGCCTGCCCCATTCTGTTGAGGGAGATTATACAGGACAGAAGCATGGAGCTAGCTGAGATGCAACACCTCCTGTTCAAACTGATCATCTTTCTACTCATCCCTGTCTCTGTCTCATTCACCCGTCTGAAAGTTTTATTTATTTATTTAAAGTTTTTTTCCCCATCTTTTAGCATTTAAATAAAACTCCCAGAGCAGCTTACATTCAATCAGTAAAAGAAGGGCATTCCAGTCCGCAGGCTTACCACGTAAAAAAGACGCAACACACACGGAAAAAGTGAAGGGGAGGGAAGAGGGGGAAAAATTAAGAGGCCTTTCAGCAGGGCTGCCTCCCCGCTCGTCTCCTTCTGTGGAATGGCTGCTGGTGAAGTTATCCCTAGGAGCATAGGAAATTGCCTTACACCGAGTCAGACCATTGATACATCGAACTCAGTGTTGTCTACATCAGAATAGGGACTGCAACCCCCATCATCCCTAGCCAAAATAACCAATGGCGATGGATGATGGGAGCTGGAGTACAACGACATCTGGAGGACCACATTTTCCCCACCCCTGATCTACATTGACTGACAGCAGCTCTCTGGGATTTCAGGGAGGGGCCTTTCCCAGTCCGACTGGAGATGCTGGGGATTGAACCTGGGACCTTCTGAATGCAAAGGATCTCCTTACCACTTGTTGAGCTGCTGTGATGTCACAGAATGTTAATGGATGTTACTGCTAGAAAACAAAAACAAAGAGTCTTGTGGCGCCTTGAAGACGATCAAATCTATTACAGCAGAAGCTTTCGTAGACTCATGTCCACTTCATCAGATGCATGAAGTGTAATCCTGAGCTGCAGGTGCGTGTGTGCAGATACACACACACATACATATTGTGTACACACATGTTGTGGAGGGAGGAGTAAACTGCCAGGTCAGAGGAAAATGAAATCCAGAAAGTCTAAGAAGTGACACTTACATCATTAAGGGTGGCCATTCGCAACACAATTGTTGCTGATAACAACATCCTGGCATTGCTAAGCTAATTAACATATGGGAGTGGGGATTAAAAAAATCCTTGATCCTGATTTAAGCTGCAGGAGATAGAATTTAGCCTCTTGGTGAGCAGTAAATCGAAAGTTCCTTGTTCTAATCTTCCTCTGAAGTTCCTTTGCACACGACTGGCCACTTTAGGGTCAGTAACAGAGTGTCCTGGGCAGCTAAAATGTTTCCCCACTGTTTTTTTAATGTTGCTATTTCCGCTGTCAGTTTTATGTCCATTTATTCTTTTGTGTAGAGACTGGCCTGCTTGTCCTATGCAGAAGGGCACTCCTGGCCAATAATGGCATATATCACATTGGAAGATGAGCAGGAGAATGATCTCACTAGCAACAATGGCCACATAACAACGAAGATACAAACATAGGAACCAGACCCGGCAACAAACCCAGATGCCAACTCTGTACCCATATTGACTCTGGAAACACTATTACAGGACCTGATGATGTCATCCAGAACTCCGGGGCTTCATCACCTACTCTTCTTCCAATGCACGATACGATATCAGATTGGAAGATGAGCGAGTGAATCACCTAACCGGGATTTCTACCCAGATCTTCCTGCCCCAGTCCAGCACTACACCTCTGGACCTCACACTGGAGAAATGTGCAGAGCCAAGCCCATTTAAGTTGATTTGGAAAGTGCAGTGTTTACTGCTGCAATCAAAGCTATTTCCTTCCCCCTCTCCCGACTGGAGTCGAGCTTTCTTCCTTAATGAGAGCCATGCCGGTAGCCACATGGAGACAGAAAGCAAGCTACACCATGAGCTAAACCCATGGAAATAAAATTTAACCTCCGAGCTCATAATAAAGTTATTGTTATTAATAACTTTATTATTATCATCAACAACAAAAATAATGGAATGCATTTATAAATCACCCCAAATGCTCAATGCTGTACAGTCGTTTTGTTAAAAAATAAAACACCCTGCCCTGTAGGCTGATAATCTAAAGGATTTTCTTGAAGGAGCAAGCCCAAATCAGAAAGTGGGGGAAGCAACACACTGTGGTTCAACAGGAAGTTACCTGCTGCGTTAACAAAAGCTTCAAGGAGCAGCACAATTGCTTTTAAGAAACAGCAGGTGCTTAATCCATGTGATTAGCACACAAAAAATTACATGGTAAAAAACCCAGAGCAAATTAATAGCTAAGGAAAATTAAACAAGATTGACGCACGAGGCCCCGAGGGTAAGAGAAAATGCAAAAATTCTCCCCTCTCATAGTGCTGTACAGGGGCAGATGGTGCTGCAGACGGAGGAAACCCAGTTCAGTGTAACGACTGCAAGTGAGTTGGATGGAGATACAAACGCATCCAGACATAGGCTGGAGCAGGTAAACAAAGTGAATGAGATTTAGGAGCAAATCGAACGAATCATTTAGCATGCTAGAGACATTATTCCCAAGATACGTTCCGAATCCAGCCCCTGTAGATAGGCTGTGTGCAGTTAGATTAGAATTTGCAGAGTCCCCACACCAAGCACAGACCTTGAACTTGCCTCTCTGTCACCCTCTCTCCTCTCCTCCAACTTGCTATTCTAGATCCAGTTCCTCTGCAGGCCCTCTCTTGCTTCTCTTCTCCCACACCTCCATTTCAGCTTGACTGAACTCAACCCCATCCATGTTAAGCGCCCAGCAATCCATCCTGCTCATCTACTCTACAATGGTGCTCTCCAGGTATTTTGGCCTACAACTCCTACAAGCCCCAGCCAGCATGGCCAATGGAGAAGAATTGTGGGAACTGTAGCTCTGACCCCTCCACATTGCATCTATGTGTTCTGTTTGCACTTTCAGCACTTAGAGGGTAAAAATAGAAGCAGTAACATCTGGAAGTGTGAGCATCTCAAGCGTACTCATTTGCGCATATTCTTTTTCCAACACAGAAACTTAAGTATGCACAGAATGCCTTACCTGGAAGCAAGCCCCACTTAATACCATGGAGCTTACCACTGAGTAGGTTTGTGTGGGATTAAACTGCAAAGCACCATATGAAACAAAGTAACATGTGAAGAAGCCCTTGGTTGTTTTCCTTTTATTAAAAAAAAAGTTGCTAGTCCTCATGGTTGCAACAGAACTCTGAAACATCTCCTGGCCCATCCTTTCCATAGCTGTCACCTCCTTCCTTTTCAAAATGTGACTAAGTTATGTGAAAAACCGGGATCATGGAAGCAAAATCAATTATAGAGAACTATGCAAATAAATGCACTGTATATTATTCTGATTCCTGACTTAAGAATCTGGATTTGCTTCACTTTGGTTTTGAACCAAGGGAACACATTTTATTTGGCAAGCTGCTTATGCACTGGGAAAAGACACTGCTTGTTCACTCCAGAATCAATGGAGAACCTACCTTTCTCAGAAGACTGATCATCTGCGGTTAGCATAAAAAGACAGAGGCAACATTGTTAAAAGGAGGCCAAGAAAACTGTGCCAAGGGGTTGGGGGCATCTGCTCAGATTCTGGCTCTCAATCTACAAGGATGGCATCCCCAATTATTTAGCAACTCGGATGGTTGCAAGGGGCAGTATAAGCCATTTTCTGAGCCTGCCCCCCCCCCCATTCTCTCCTGCCTTAGCCCTAATGGGTGAGAAGTTATGTACATGCAAAGACCAACATGGGCTGAATATAGCAAGAATATAGCTGGGGGGGGCACAGATTTGTTTGTTTTAAATTAATATCCCACCTTTCCACCAAAATGGTGCTCAAGATGGCCAGCTACTGTAAAACATGAAGTAAAATATGAAACAATAATGTTTCCTGAATTCAAAAATCAATAATTAAAATATGAAAATAATTGGCTGCTCAAATTAATCGGAGGTACTTTTTCTTTTACTTGATCAAAAGGTTTTAAGTATCTATTCGCCTAATCAATTAATAGATTAAAACAGCCTTCCTCAATCTGGTGCCCTCCAGATGTATTGCTGGCTGGGGTTGATGAGAGTTGTAGTCTGACACACTGGGCTGGAGAGGCCTGGACTGTAACACCGCAACCCTAACTGTAATGTTTATTTCCTTATGTGTGGTCTGCCATGCACCTGAGGTTAGGAATTAATTTACTGCTTATGTCAACCTTCCTCAACCTGATGCCCTCCAGATGTTTTGGAATACAATTCCCATCACCCATGACCACTGGCCATGCTGGATTGGACTGATGGGAGTTGTAGTCCAATACATCTGGAAGGTGCCATATTGGGGAAAGCTGGTTTACATGCTTAGCGGCCATTTCGAGGCCTTCCTTCCCGGGTTCCTCTCTCGCTATCCCTGGTTGCATGACCAATAACCAGTTTTATTACCTTACATTTGTACTCAGGCTGGACACAAAATGATTTCTTCACTGCAGAGCTACCATGCCTGAATTACTCCCACCTTCCCAGAATGTTATAAGGGCCTTGACGACCTGCTGTCAACTCCGAATGGCAGGACGCAGCAAACTGGCTGCAGGGTTTTTGTGGCCTTAGGATTACATCCCTCAAGGGGACACGTTAAAAACGACACACATGAAGCTGATGGAGAACCAGATGCAGTGAAAATGCAAGTGCCTCGGAAGAAATGAGACAAAGAGTTGCGGTGACTCACACAGTGGTTTTGTGACACTTCTGGAGTTGTGCAGAGCGCCAATTGTCCTTCTGTACATCAAGCGCCTAGATGCAAAAACAAGAGTTATAGTTGAGAAGCGGGGAAGGGGGAGAGGTAAGGAGAAACTGAGAGCCTTCAAACAAAAGACAATGGATTGGATCAAGATTAGGTGTTGAAGTCATATACTGTATTTATGCAGTGGAGGCTGGTGGCTCCGAGTCAGTGGGATGGTGCATCTGCTCTGGGTTTCAGTCAGAGCCAGCCAGAACTCCACAGGAGCTATCCAAGCTGCTGATGCACCTTGGATGGCTCCTTTAGGGTTCTGGCTGGTTCTGACTGAAACCCAGAGCGGATTCACCACCCCACTGACATCGGAGCCACCTATGATCACCTCCACCACCACCACCACCACCACAGTTTTTATTCCACCCTTCCTCCAAGGAGATCAGGATGGGATACATGGTTTCTCATGTCCCATGTCATCCTCACAACAACCCTGTGAGTTACGTCATGCTGAGAAGCACAGATAGTGACTGGCCCAAGGTCACCCAGTGAGCTTCATGGCTAACTGGGGATTTAAACCTGCATCTCCCTAGTCATAGGGGAGACACCACACGGACTCAGTTATCTTTACCTTTTGTTTCCTTCTTCTAGTTTTGTTTCCTTCCCTCCCTCCATAGAGCCAACCCTCAAGTCCAACTCCCACCATCTGTTGAAACGAGGCCCTTTGACCAGCCTCCCTTCTTCCCCCTGCCTTTTTTTCCCCTTAAGCAACTAGAGGAAGTTTGATTTGAGTCTTCTGTTTGCTGTTTTCCCTGGAAGATGCCCCTGTGTACCTTTGCAAGTGATGGTCACATAAGAAAAGTAGCATGCTGGCCAAGTAATCAATAGCTTTGATTCTCATTCCAATAAAATCATCTCGATGGTCATTGAAATGATGTTGTTCTAATCCTGCTCACAAAGAGTCCAGTAGCTCATTTATAAAAGGGGGTAACATAAATCTGGCATCCAGCTATATACTTCTTCGCAGAGAGAATATAAAGAGCAGTGGTCAAGCCTGCAGGGTCTCGTTTGTTTTTTTACGAGAACCTTGAGATGTACCAACCAGAGCCTGGTTCAGAAGACAGAATGAAAGAATTCTGAGCCCAGCAATTTGTTCTGAGAGTTTCCCTGAGTGGGCAGAGGTAAAACCCCTGATCTGCCTGCAGCCAATTTAAACCCTCAGCGGGCTCCAGGCATTTGCCAGAGCAACATCAAAGCCAGAAGCTGCCCTTGCATGCCTGTATCTAGCCCAAGAACCTGCTCAGCCCGGTTTGCAGCTGTCCATGGTCCTGATTTCCTCCCTGAACTCTTGCCTGCCTTCCCGGTCTTCCTTAAGGACTCCATCGTGAACATGAGCCGGTCCAGAAATTTAGATATGAGATCCAAATGGGCTGGAATTGAGTCATGAACACCCTGAGCATTCATGGGTCTGCAAGTCAGAGTTAAGGCAAGGGTTCTTCTTTGGAAGAAGACTTCCCACAGCCTCATCCAGAAGGAGATGGGGAAAGAATGTGTGGCTTCCTTTTCCTCTCCTCGTTTTTGCTACACCCCTCTGTATAGCATGCACAAAACAGAAGAAATTTCAAAGCCCTCTGCAGCACTGCAAAATGCTTTGCTCCTGGCTCTCCAGAGTTTTATTACTCCTATGTTGCTACAGGCCGAGGGAAGGAGGAGCTGTCCAAAGACAAATATTCAAAGGAAATGCCGTGATTAAAGGCGAAAGGCAGCCAGTTTACAACATGCATAACGTTTGTTTCTATTACCATCGATTTGTTCCCTCCTTTATTCTAAAAATCAATTATTAAGGAAAGAAAAATTCACAGTGGCAAGTTGCCTCTTGCCTTTTGCAGGAGATGAATTCTGTTGTCGGTGCGGTTGCAAAGGATTAAAACAGGGAAAAAATAATTGGTCCCAATGATAAAGAGTGTTAAGTTTGCCAGGGGCAGTGAGAAGATCACGCTCATCTGAGGTGGCTTCAACAGACCACATAAACCTATTTGCTTATATACAGGCACGGGATTTAGCACTTTGACTTACTTCCTTACAAGAAATTAAAACAAGGGTATTGGACTGCCCTTCATGGATCACTGCCTTGTTGTGGTGAAGGGGCTTGCGTAACTCAGTGAAGCCATAAGCTATGCCGTGCAGGGCCACCCAAGACGGACAGGTCATGGCAGAGAGTTCTGACAAAATGTGGTCCACTGGAGAAGGAAAGGGCAACCCACTCCAGTATTCTTGCCAAGAAAACCCCATGGAACGTATCACAAGGCTAAAAGAGATGACGCCGGAAGATGAGCCCCTCAGGTCGGAAGGTGTCCAATATACTACCGGGGAAGAGCAGAGGGTATTTCCAAGTAGCGCCAGAAAGAGTGAAGCGGCTGGGCCAAAGCCGAAAGGACACTCAGCTGTGGATGTGTCTGGCGGTGAAAAGAAAATCCGATGCTGTAAAGAACAATATTGTTTAGGAACCTGGAATGTCAGATCAATGAATCAAGGGAAGCTGGAGGTGGTCAAACATGAGATGGCAAGATTGAACATCGACATCTTGGGAATCAGCGAACTAAAATGGACAGGCATGGGCGAATTTAATTTAGGTGACCATCATATCTACTACTGTGGGCAAGAATCCCTTAGAAGAAATGGAGTAGCACTCATAGTCAACAAAAGGGTGGGAAAAGCAGTACTGGGGTACAATCTTAAAAACGATAGAATGATCTCAGTACAAATCCAAGGCAAACCATTCAACATCACAGTAATTCAAGTCTATGCCCCAACCACTGATGCCGAAGAAGCTGAGGTTGATCGGTTCTATGAAGACCTACAACACCTTCTAGAATTAACACCAAAAAAAGATGTCCTCTTCATCATAGGGGATTGGAATGCTAAAGTAAGAAGTCAAGAAATCACCGGGATAACAGGCAGGCATGGCCTTGGTGTACAAAATGAAGCAGGACAAAAGCTAATAGAGTTTTGCCAAGAGAACACGCTGATCATAGCAAACACGCTTTTCCAAAAGCACAAGAGGCGACTCTACACGCGGACATCACCAGATGGTCAATATCGAAATCAGATTGATTATGTACTTTGCAGCCAAAGATGGAGAAGCTCTATACAGTCAGTAAAAACAAGACCTGGAGCTGAGGAAGTGGAAATAGATTTCTATTCCTCACAGGAAGACCTGTGAGGAATAGAAATCTATTCCTCACAATGGAGGTGAGGAATAGATTTCAGGGATTAGACCTGATAGACAGAGTGCCTGAGGAACTATGGACGGAGGTCCGTAACACTGTTCAGGAGGCAGCAACTCAATCCATCCCAAAGAAAAAGAAATGCAAGAAAGCCAAGTGGCTGTCTGATGAGGCTTTACAAGTAGCTCACGAAAGAAGGGAAGCAAAAAGCAAGGGAGAAAGGGGAAGATATATCCAACTGAATGCAGAGTTCCAGAGAACAGCAAGGAGAGACAAGAAGGCCTTCTTAAATGAACAATGCAAAGAAATTGAGGAAAACAACAGAATGGGAAAGACTAGAGATCTTTTCAAGAAAATCGGAGATCTCAAGGGAACATTTTGTGCAAAGACGGGCATGATAAAGGACAAAGAAGACAAGGACCTAACAGAAGCAGATGAGATTAAGAAGAGGTGGAAAGAATACACAGAAGAACTATACAGGAAAGATCTGAACGTCCCTGATAGCCATGATAGCGCGGTCACTGAACCTGAGCTGGACATCCTCGAGAGTGAAGTCAAGTGGGCCTTAGGAAGCATTAGTAACAACAAAGCTAGCGGAGATGACAGTATTCCAGCTGAGCTATTTAAAATCCTAAAAGATGATGCTGTTAAAGTGCTGCATTCAATATGCCAACAAATCTGGAACACTCAACAGTGGCCACAAGACCGGAAAAGGTCAGTTTACATTCCAATTCCAAAGAAGGGCAACGCCAAAGAGTGTTCAAACTACTGCACAATTGTGCTCATTTCACATGCCAGCAAGGTGATGCTCAAAATCCTACAAGCTAGGCTTCAGCAGTATGCGAACTGAGAATTACCGGAAGTACAAGCTGGGTTTCAAAGAGGCAGAGGAACTAGAGATCAAATCGCCAACGTTCGCTGGATCATGGAGAAAGCAAGAGAATTCCAGAAAAACGTCTATTTCTGTTTCATTGACTATGCTAAAGCCTTTGATTGTGTGGATCACAACAAACTCTGGCAAATTCTGAAAGAGATGGGAGTACCAGACCACTTACCTGTCTCCTGAGAAACCTGTACCAGGGTCAAGAAGCAACAGTAAGAACCAGACATGGAACAACCGAGTGGTTCAAAACTGGGAAAGGAGTACGACAAGGCTGCATATTGTCACCCTGCTTATTTAACTTATATGCAGAGGATAACGCTGGGTTGGATGAATCACAGGTTGGAATTATGATTGCCGGGAGAATTATCAACAACCTCAGATATGCAGATGATACCACCCTAATGGCAGAAAGCGAAGAGGATCTAAAGAGCCTCTTGTTGAGGGTGAAAGAGGAGAGTGCAAAAGCTGGTTTGAAACTCAACATTAAAAAAACTAAGATCATGGCATCTGGCCCCATCACTTCCTGGCATATAGAAGGGGAAGAAATGGAAGCAGTGACAGATTTTATTTTCTTGGGCTCCAAGATCACCGCAGACGGTGACTGTAGCCATGAAATTAAAAGACGCTTGCTCCTTGGGAGGAAAGCTATGGCACACCTAGACAGCATCATAAGAAGCAGAGACATCACCTTGCCGACAAAGGTCCGTCTAATCAAAGCTATGGTTTTCCCAGTAGTAATGTATGGCTGTGAGAGCTGGACTATAAGGAAGGCTGAGCGCCGAAGAATTGATGCTTTCAAACTGTGGTGCTGGAGAAGACTCTTACGAGTCCCCTGGACTGCAAGGAGGTCAAATCAGTCCATCCTAAAGGAAATCAACCCTGAGTGCTCATTGGAAGGACAGATACTGAAGCTCAAATATTTTGGCCACCTAATGCGAAGAGAAAACTCTCTGGAAAAGACCCTGATGCTGGGAAAGACTGAAGGCAAACGGAGAAGGGGATGGCAGAGGATGAGATGGCTAGATAGCATCACCGATACAATGAATATGAACTTGAGCGCACTCCGGGAGAGAGTGCAGGACAGGAAGGCCTGGCGTGCTATGGTCCATGGGGTCACGAAGAGTCGGACACGACTGAACAATTGGACTGCCACAATATGAAAGAGCAGTACATAAGCAGTCAGTGGAATTAAAACAAACACAACGCAACATAGAAGCAATGTACAGAGGATTAAAAAGGTCTGGGGAAAATTTAAAAAACCCTTTACCTGGTGCCAAAATGACACCAAGGTAGGTTCCAGGTGAACCGCCCTGGAGAGAGCATTCCAGTGTCATGGTGCCACTACAACCAAGTAGGCCCTTTTTCAGATAGCCACCTGCCACACATCACATGGCAGGTGAGCCCAAAACAGGGCTCTGTTGAAGATCTCAGAGTGGGGGAAGCAACCTGGTGCCCTCCAGATGTTTTAGACTATGGGTCCCATCATCCCCGACTACAGGTCATGCTGGCTGGGGCTTATGGGGGTTGTGAGCCGCAAACATCTGGAGGGTACCAAGTGTCCTATCCCTGTCTTGGAGCAGGAGTGGGGAGATGGTAGATCTACTGGTAAATCAGTCTCTGGGTGATACGCCATAGATCAGCAAGGATTTCTGATTACCAGTTGTTTAGCAACAGTAGCAACAAAATGAATCCCCTCCCATCCTCAATTATACTCCTGAAATGAAGAAAGCTTGGGGTAGCTGGGGGAGGGGGGGAGTTGTATGCTATGACTGTGAGCTCTCTTCTGTTCTGCTCTCAAAACAAATTTCTGGGCTCAGAATTCTGAAACCCGTGTGAATTTTGCACCAGTCTTCAGTGAGATCTTGGGGTTCTAGTAAAAAAGAAAGCAGATCCCACAGGCCTCAAAACTGCCCACCTCTGTCTTAGAGCAGGTTCATGTAAAGATAAATGTTTCCAAGCCATGAAAGGCTTTTAATCAGGGGTGGGCAACATGTAGCCCCTGCAGCCTCACAGTGTGGCCCCCACCACCCCTGAGATTCAGGGGTACCCCCAAAACCCCTTTAAAAACAGGGTTTTGCAAACAAATGGCATCCGTAGCTGCTACAGATGGCCAAAAGCGTCAAAATTAGCTTTTTTGCAAGCTAATTTTGAGCCTCTTGGGGTTCTGTAGTAACTTTGGATGCCGTTTTGGTGCTATTTTTTTTCAATTCCCCTGCCACGTTTTCAGCACCCGGTGCCAAGGGAGTGAAAATAGCCCCCGGACCCCCCAAAGTTGCCCACCCCTGCTGTAAATAGCCAAAATCAGCACCTTGAATTGAGCCTGGAAATGAACGTGAAGGCAGCGTGGTTGGCGCAGCCAGTGGCAGCTGGTGACTACAGTTCTGAAGGGGCTGTGGTTCCATCCAGGATTTTAGTTATCACCAGCCAAAGCTCTAACAGTGCTACCCAAAGGTGCTGAAAGGCGCTAGCGAAGGCGCTCCAGAACTGAAGGTGCTCCAGAACTTTTAATACGTTAATGCAACTAGTTATAGATCTTAACTATGTTAAAGCAATTCAGGTAACATGGATATACTCCTATTAAGAGAAAATATTGTTGGCTAAATTACTGCCCATATAAAACATGCTGCAGACTGCAGTACAATTCATAAAATGCCAAGTATAACTTGTGACTAAAGTTGCTTAAAGGACCAGAGGGGTAAAAGTCTTGCCAGTCTTGCCCTTGTGCCTTTAGCAGCAGCCTGAAGTACAGAAGTCGGCAGGTGAAATGTTTCATAGCATGAAGGCAAGCATTATCAATTGATAATGTCTGTGGATGAAGTGGCTGTGAAAGGTATAGCTACAGAGGCTACTTTAAAAGTAGTACCCCACTCAAAGCACTGAAATTCCACTCTCAAAAATAGTCCCCTGGTGCTTTAGTAGTCTTTTCTATGGTAACATCCTGGCATTGCCCTAGCGGTCAGTTCTTCTCCAGTCCCAGACCAGTCAGTTGCAACACATCCTTGGTTGTGAAACCCAGAAGTGAGTTTAAGAGGGAAGCAAAGTGAATGCGAATTCTGAGAGTACTTATTTATGAATGGCCTCATCAAATACTATAGGAAGTGCTTGTTCTAAGTAATTTCAGGATCAAAGATTTCATAGAAGGCCACAGGGAAACATGGATTAAAATTAAATTAAATTTAGTTTCAGAAGTTTTGCTGATATTTGGTCCCAGGAAATAAGAGAGGTTCTGGGTGCACCTACTGGGTGCCACTCGAGCATAAAGAGGTGACCATCGCACTTGCTGGCCTTTGAAGGGTGTTTGGAAACTTCAGCTGGTTCAGCAAACTGCAGCCAGACTGTTGAAATTATAAAGAATATGTGTCTCCTCTTCTGCAGCAACTTCACTAGCTGCCGCTTTGTTTCTGGGCACAATTCAAAGCGCTGGTAATGATCTATAAAACTGTCAAGACCAAAGGACCCAGGTGCCTGAAGGCCCACATTCTGCCATACGAACCTGCCTCTCAGAGAGGCCCTTCACTCAATCCTGCCAGTAGGGAAAGTCAAGCTTAATCCAGAGCAAGTGTCAGCACATGTGGGCCCTTGGCAGCTGCTCAAAAATGCCACACAGGGGGAGCAGATTAGACATTTCCATTTCTAGGATGTGGCAAACCATCACTTGCAGCTTTATCCCAATGTGACAAGGCATAGTTTGTCCTCAAACCAGGGTCCCGAATCCTGGTTTGAGGACAAACTAAGGTGTGTGCAAACCATAGTTTACCACATTTGGAAGAAACAGCCAACTATGGCTTGCCACAAACTAGAAGAAGGAGCTTCTACACTCCTGCCCTCTCAGTTGAGCGGAAAGAAGTACAGGAGCCTGAGGCTCACTACCACTTGTTCTCATAACAGGTAGCCACAGTTTGATGTTGCATTGGAACTGAGCCACAGCCTTGTTCACATTCCTAGCCCAGGCCCGAGTACGACACCACTGCTCTCTCCCCAACTAACCTTTCTTGGAATTGCTTAGAAGGAATCAGCCCTGCCCGAAGGTTCGTGTCTCCCACTCGTTTGGCCTGCCACCATGTTGGGTCATCCTGGCTCACCACCTCCAAGACGTGCCTTCTCTGAAACGGCAGCCCAGCCTCCTGGCATGGGATAGCTTTATCCTCTTTCGGGTTGTAGGAGAAGAGGGCCCTCATGAACACCTGCAGTTGGGAAAGGAAGACAATTATGGCCCATGTGGTGGGTTTCCCGTGATTACATGCAAGTGCAGAAAGGTCATAGAATGCTATACAGACCACATTCTGAATTTCACAATAGCCTGAGCTTTACCTTAGGGATATGAATAAGCAAATGAAATAAAGTCAACAGCTGTCAAAATGGCAGGACAGTGTGTGTGTGTGTGTGTGTGTGAGTGTGTGTGGGAGAGAGAGAGAGAGAGAGAGAGGCCTGTGTCAGACACAGTTACGCCTGCTAACTGTACTTTGGTTTAGGCTTTATTTTTCATCCCTGCCACTCAAGGCACTTCTACCGAAGAGCTGGAGAATGGACTGCTGAGCAACACTAATGTGGCGGAGACCTCTTGGTAGAGTCCATATACATGAATGAAAAAATTAAAAAATTAAAAAAGACACACGCCTAGGACAAAACCCCCACATGCAAAGTCACCACCCTCACACACGCACAGTGAATCTGAGGGGCCATTTCAATTATTTTGAGCGGTGAGGGCTGAAACAGAGTGGTTTTAGCGAGACAGGGCCCTTACCAAGGCTGATGATGGAGGCTAACTCTTTTTTCTTTTCACATTAAAAAACAACAACACAGCAGTCATTAAGTTTTTAAAATAATTTAAATGCTGCCACATATAATTACTAACTAACATACTGCTGCCGTCATTTCAGGTGCATTGTTGGGGGGGGCATGGCAGCTGGAGCTCTGCTGACATTTATATGCAGTTAAAAAAAAAAGATGCCACCCACCAGCAGCAGCATTGTTTTAAACTGTAAAAGGAAAGGAAAAAAAAACAGCAGAAGAAACCCTCACCACCACCATGGTAATCACCTTCTTCCGACCCTCACCCCCCAAACCATTCAAACCATTTTGGCCTGTGCACTGCCTGAAACGGTGCCCCTGTTTTGAGAGAGACTAAATGCCCTCCCAATTGAACAAACCATCCATTTCAGGGTGGGGGTGGGGTGTCACAGCAGCCCTATTGCAAACACGGACACCCACACACCATGGTTTATATACCTACCCATCCCTGCAAAGACTGAAATACAACTGGAACAAGCTTTTACTGAATCTTTGAATAAGCCCTTGGCAAAGACGGTGGTATTACAAGGAACCCTTGTCTAATTCTAATTATCGGATTTGTATGATTTCCCTTAGGAAAGGGCAGACGCACTTTGCAACTGCAGCGGAAAAATGCATTTTCTGGGCAGGAACAAGAGCACGCCCCATCACCCCTGCCCACATTCAGTGAATGTGTGAGAGGGATAATGAGTGAACAGGGCTTCTGCTTTGACATAAATTAAGTCAACCACCTCGTCCTCCAGCTCCCTCCTCCTCTCTCCTCTCCATCATCAAAATCTACCATCATCAAAAATCAAACACATTTGTGCTTGAAATGAAAACTGGGTGCGGACCAGCCCAACTGACATGGCTTCCTCCTGGAAACTCCAGTTCTCTGAGGTGGACTAAGGATTTAAAAACAAAACAAAACCATAATTCTCAGTCCCCGCACAAAGCTCCAGATTTTAGATTTCCTTGAAAGAACGCCATAACAGTTAAAACTATCTGAGATCAGTTAATACTTATAGTGTAAATGGAGCCCTGAATGGAGAGCCAAGGGTATTCTCCACAGAGCCAACGGGCATATCGCAGTATTTTTACCAAGCCTGAAGCACTATCCAAACTTTTTTCTAAACATGCATCACCGGCTCACCCCCCACCCCCATGTAGGGATGCTGGAGAAATCTGCCACAGACTCAAATGAGGCTGGATTCCAAAGAATCTGATCTCCAGAGTCCACAGTGGACCGGCCACATTTACCTCCAGCTCCAGAGGAGTTCCCACAGGGCGGCTCTCTAGCTTCCTTAAAAATGCAATATGCTAATGGCGGCTGCAATTAGCTCATCGTAGGAAAGTTACAGCTGTAAACGGCATAGTGTACGTCATTTGTGGCTGTAAAGCACTTGTTGTTCAGTCGTTCAGTCGTGTCCGACTCTTCATGACCCCATGGACCATAGCACGCCAGGCCTTCCTGTCCTCCGCTGTCTCCCGGAGTGTGCTCAAGTTCATATTCATTGCATCGGTGATGCTATCTAGCCATCTCATCCTCTGTCGTCCCCTTCTCCTTTTGCCTTCAGTCTTTCCCAGCATCAGGGTCTTTTCCAGAGATTTTCTCTTCACATTAGGTGGCCAAAATATTTGAGCTTCAGCTTCAGTATCTGTCATTCCAATGAGCAGTCACGGTTGATTTCCTTTAGGATGGACTGATTTGACCTCCTTGCAGTCCAGGGGACTCGTAAGAGTCTTCTCCAGCACCACAGTTCGAAAGCATCAATTCTTCGGCGCTCAGCCTTCCTTATAGTCCAGCTCTCACAGCCATACATTACTACTGGGAAAACCATAGCTTTGATTAGACGGACCTTTGTCGGCAAGGTGATGTCTCTGCTTCTTACGATGCTGTCTAGGTTTGCCATAGCTTTCCTCCCAAGGAGCAAGCGTCTTTTAATTTCATGGCTACAGTCACCGTCTGCGGTGATCTTGGAGCCCAAGAAAGTAAAATCTGTCACTGCTTCCATTTCTTCCCCTTCTATATGCCAGGAAGTGATGGGGCCAGATGCCATGATCTTAGTTTTTTTAATGTTGAGTTTCAAACCAGCTTTTGCACTCTCCTCTTTCACCCTCAACAAGAGGCTCTTTAGATTCTCTTCGCTTTCTGCCATTAGGGTGGTATCGTCTGCATATCGGAGGTTGTTGATAATTCTCCCGGCAATCTTAATTCCGACCTGTGATTCATCCAACCCAGCGTTTCTCATGATGTACTCTGCATATAAGTTAAATAAGCAGGGTGACAATATGCAGCCTTGTCGTACTCCTTTCCCAATTTTGAACCACTCGGTTGTTCCATGCCCGGTTCTTACTGTTGCTTCTTGACCCTGGTGCAGGTTTCTCAGGAGACAGGTAAGGTGCTCTGGTACTCCCATCTCTTTCAGAATTTGCCAGAGTTTGTTGTGATCCACACAATCAAAGGCTTTAGCGTAGTCAATGAAGCAGAAATAGACGTTTTTCTGGAATTCTCTTGCTTTCTCCATGATCCAGCGAACATTGGCGATTTGATCTCTAGTTCCTCTGCCTCTTCGAAACCCAGCTTGTACTTCTGGTAGTTCTCGGTTTGCATACTGCTGAAGCCTAGCTTGTAGGATTTTGAGCATTACCTCGCTGGCATGTGAAATGAGCGCAATTGTGCGGTAGTTTGAACACTCTTTGGCGTTGCCCTTACTTTTACCTAAATACAGCCGTAAACAGCTGCAATTAATGTAAAAGTAAGTGCTTTACGACCACAAAAGGCGTAAAATACATCATCTACAGCTGTAACTTTCCCGTAATAGGCTAATGGCAGTTGCCATTAGCGTATCACATTTTTTGGAATGCTGGAGAGCCGCTCCACCAGCTCCAGCAGACGCGGCAGGGCTCTGAAGGACTTTGTGGGGCCCTAAGCAGCCCAAATTGCCCCACAGTGGGCCCTTCCTGGACCAAGTAGTGGGGTTCGTACATCTCTACCCCCATGTGCATTTGGCAGAAGGTCTGCAAGAGCCTCCACACGTACAACCCATCCACAGAACTGTGGATCTGGCCTGTTCGAGGGTCTGCAATTGCACTGACTGAATAGTTTGCATGTGCAGAGGCTCTTTCAGAACCTCCATCAAATATGCATGCAAGGGGTGGGGCCAGCAGCCACAATCCCACTCCCCCTTGCACACACATTCAGAACATAAGAAGAGCCCTGTGGGGTCAGACCCAAGGCCAATCTAGTCCACTATTCTGTTTCCACAGCTGCCAATCAGATGCTTCTGAGAAGCCCACGAGCAGGACAAGAGGTCGCTCTCGCTCGTGTTCCCCAGCAACTGGCGTACATGGGCATACTGCCTCCAATACTGGAGGGAGCATATAGCCATCAGCACTAGTCGCCATTGATAGCCTGCTCCTCCAGGAATTTCTCTAACCCTCTTTTCAAGCCATCCAAAATGGTGGCCGTAATGTAAGCCTATGATATTAATGTTTGTGTTTGCATTGTTAAATTTGACACGGGTAACATAGGGTTAATAGAGTTAGGGGTTAGAATCATAGAACAGTAGGGTTGGAAGGGGCCTACAAGACTATGAGGTCCAACCCCCTGCTCAATGCAGGAATCCAAGTCAGAGCATCCCTGACAGGTGGCTGTCTAGCTTTGTCTTGAATGCCTCCAGCATGGGAGAGCCCACCACCTCCCAAGGTAATTGGCTCCATTGTCATATTGCTCTAACAATCAGGAAGTTTTTCCTGATGTCCAGCCGGAATCTGGCTTCCTGTAACTTCAGCCCATTATTCCATATCCTGCACTCTGGGATGAGCGAGAAGAGATCCTAGCCTTCCTCTCTGTGACAACCTTTCAAGTACTTGAAGAGCGCTATCCTATCTCCCCTCAGTCTTCTCTTCTCAAGGCGAAACATGCCCAGTTCTTTCAGTCTTTCCTCATAGGGCTTTGTTTCCAGCCCCCTGATCATCTTTGTTGTGGTTGAGTGAAAGGTGGGAGGGGCTTGTATATGTGCGAGGATTCTGGAGTTATAAAAGGAATGAACTGACAGAAGTCAGACAGGGCCTTAGGGATTGAGGAAGCAACATCTAGTTAGTAAGGGAGGTTGTGTATCAGATTTTAGAAGGGGTAACGTGGGTAGGGAAGTTAGGACCAAGCATTAATGAACAAAGCATCTAACTTTTCTTGTGTTAAATAATTTGTTTTTAAATACAGACTTCCATGCGTTGATTGAATTGTTACACTACCATTATTAAATCTATTTCCTTATTTAAAAAGGTAAAGGTGTCCCCAACCAGTCGTGTCCGACTCTAGGGTGTGGTGCTCATCTCCATTTCTAAGCCGAAGAGCCAGAGCTGTCCGAAGACGCTTCCGTGGTTATGTGGCCGGCATGACTGAACACTGAGGTGCACAGAACGCTGTTACCTTTCCCGCCGAAGCGGTACCTATTTATCTACTTGCAATTTCTTGCTTTCGAACTGCTAGGTTGGCAGGAGCTGGGACTGAAGACGGGAGCTCACTCCGTCACACGGCACTCGGGTCTCGAACTGCTGTCCTGCCGACCTTCCGGTCTGCAGTTCAGCGTCTTAACCACTAAGCCACCACGGCCCCATATTTCCTTATTACTTCTCTCATAATGGGTTGAGAGAACCAATGGAGCATACTGAGTTTCTCTGGAACCCAGACAGAGTAAAAGGGCTGAAGCTTGGGTGTCAGTGGGAACAACTGATCCAGGTGAAAGCGGGCATTTCTGAGGGGTTTGTTTCTCAGTTTCAGAGGGAGAAGCTGGGGAAAAAGTGGAACCCAGGCAGGAACGTCACAGTGGCCATCACCACTTCGTATAGTAGCAAATTCCATGGCTTAACTATGTGCTGTGTGAAGAAGTCCTTCCTGTTATCTGTCCTGAATCTCCCACCACTCATCTTCAGTGTCTGAAGAGAGCCAGAACATTTGCATAAGCCAGCATGGTCTCTTACCTTGCTGTCCTTCAGGCGATCTTCTTCTTTGACGGCTGGAATTATTTTCAGCATTATCGATCCCTGGGACTGAGCCTAGGAGAAAAGAACTTTGTGTTGTTCTTTTTATGGGAAACCAGCCTGCATCCACAAAAACCATTTAGGTCAGTTTGACTCTCAATAGCGACATAGGAAGCTGCCTTATACCAAATCAGTATTTACTGCACCAGGATGAGGAATGTGTAGCCCTCTGGATGTTGTTGGACTGCAAGTCCCATCAGCCCTATCAACCTTAGCCAACGTCTACAGTGACTGGCAGAGAAGTTCAAGAGAGGGGCCCATTTTCCCAATCCTATGTGGAGATGCTGGGGATTGAACCTGGGACATTCTGAATGCAAAGCAAGTGCTCTACCATGGAGCCATAGCCCTCCCTGCAGGAAGCATTATATTCTTGCATTTCTAGATCTCATATGGTTGTGCTCAGTGGAGTGAAGAAAACAGAAGATGAGTCAGAGGCATACCTCTCTCCAGGAATCTTTAGTAAAAGCCAAAAGATTTGTGTAAGAGCTGATTACTCTGGGTACCAAGTATAGCCATCATTTTTAAGCTGGGGGCAAGACAAAATTATTATTTTTTACACACATAGTGAGTAGCATGCTGGAAATGGACGAGAGAATCCTGGGTTCAAATTCCTCGCTCAGCCACAAAGCTAATAATGGGCCAGTCACTCCCAAGCCAGCTAGCTGTCTTAGGGCTGTCAAAGGGATAGATCCATGATATGACACCTTGAGCTCCCTTGGAGGAAAAGTGGGGTACTAAATCTGATCAATAATTTACATAACATTTGTCCAGCCTTCCGCAACCTGGTGCCCTCCAAATGTTTTGGACTTCAGCTCCCATCAGCTCCAGACAGCATAGCCAATGGTCAGGAAAGCCAGGAATTGTAGTCCAAAACATCCGGAGTGCAATAGGTTGCATTTGTCTCAACATTCCACAGCTGAAAAAGGTGGAGCTTTGGTCTTGGAATTGCAACAACAGGTTTTCTAACCACTCAGTAATGTCCTCCGATTTGATTTCAATTGATTCTTTCCCTCGCATGCTTTCAAAGTCAATCTCCACCTTTGCCAGTATGATGATTATGAATACATTTGGGCTTTGGGGGGAGGGGGTCATCCGCCGCTTAATGTGAGATTCAAATGCTACTCTGTGTGTTACCCTGCAATTTGATTCTGCATTTTGTATTCTGAATTTTTCCTCTTTGGGGGAAGGCCATAGCTTCGCACACCGTTTGCATGCAAAAGGTCCCTCGTTCAATCTCTGACATCTCCAGCAAGAGTCCTGGGAAAAGACCCCCGTCTGACTCCCTGAAGAGCCACTGCCAGTCTGTGCAGAACAGCCCTCTCCAACCAGGTGCCCTCCAGACATTTTGGACTTCAGCTCCCATCAACCCCAGCCAGGATGGCCACCAGTCAGGGATTATGGGAGTTGTAGCCCAAAACATCTGCTCCAGGTTGGGGAAAGCTGGTGTAGTAGAGAATACTTAGCTAGATGGACCAATGATGTGCAGAATTAGGAAGCTGTCACAAACTCAGAATTTGGAACTGGGTGCAGAAAATAGCACCTTAAGAATCCCAGCTTTACATTTTTGTTTGCTTAAGACTGCAGTCCTATGCACACTCACCTGGGAATAAATTCCACTGAAGAGAGTGGGACCTACATCTGAGTAAACACATGCACAAGACTGCCGTACGCAGCACACTTCAAGGTCTTCATTTGACTTCAAAACATGTGCTGGTGTAACTGTGGACAGGGGCAGGGAGACTAAACAGAACATTTCAAGTGAGCAGAGCTCACTCACTGAGCCTCCTTATCACTAGCAAATGCAAGGGGGGATACACAAAATAATCCAACGTATGTTGTTTTCCTTAATTTGCATCCTGCATGCGGGATGCAGAAACCAGCTCTTCTGTGCGCAGAAGTTGGTGTTTTAAGCTCAGATACACATCCGTGGTCCTCCTTCGCGGGAGGTATTTAAGCAGAGGCTGGATGGCCATCTGTCAGGGATGCTATAGTTGCATCCTGTACTACTGATGCTGCATTGAGCAGGGGGTTGGACTACATGACCTCTAAGGTCCCCTCCAACTAAGAGTCTAAATGGCATTGGTGTTTTCAGACTTGTCTCACTTGCGGTTGTTCCACTCCAAAAGGGAACCACTATTTTGGGGGGGGGGGTCACTGCTCTCGTCCCTGGAGGGGCTTTTTCCTGTTCAGTCTTAAAAGTATTCAAGTACAAATTGCATCTTGCGTGCACCATACTGCCAGAGAGCCTACTAAACTATTTCAGTGTGCTACCAGCATTAAAGTCGAGAACCACAGAAGGGCCTCTTTGTAACCTGACTTCTCCACACCGATACTTAAATTATTTTTCAAGTGCCTAGATGGGAATCCTGACAGCTCTGGGTTCTTTTGTTGTGGAAGCTGCCATGACTAGTGGAAGAAAAAAGACACCCTCCTGCCCTTGCTCTGAACAAGGGTTCGGAATAATGGGGAACTTATGCCTTCAACACTTTAAACATTAATTGACCCATTCAAAGGGATTACTCCCCTTGCTTTCTTGTTCCCAAGCTAGGCAGTGAAAGATGAAAGGATGTTCCCCTCCCAATGAGGCACTTAGCTCATTTTCACTATTCACTAAGTGATGAACATTCAGAGGACCTATTTATGGCACTTTGCAAAGCATCAGATACATTATTGATGCAATATGAATAAATAACACATATAGATTTAGAGCATGCCACATTACAGAGTAATAACAATAATAATGAATGAGGGGTGCAACACTGAAGTGATCGATCACTTAATAATTTAAACAAAAAACCTTTTACACTGCAATCCTATACTCAGAAGTAAGCGCCACTGAATTTAATGGAACTTCCTCCCAGATAACTGTGTATAGCAAGAGTTGGGAGCATTTTTTTTTATGTTGGGGGCTACACTATCTCGGGGGTAATCAAGTCACAAGTGAATGGGGCCAAAGCCAGGTGTCGATGGGGCTACCTCTTCCTTTCTTTCTTTCTTTCTTTCTTTCTTTCTTTCTTTCTCTCTTTCTCTCTCTCTCTCTCTCTCTCTTTCTTTCTTTCTGCCAGCCCCTTTTCTTCCACCCCCTCACCTCCCTTCTCTTTCTCCCCTTCTCCCTCACTCATTGCTCTGAGCAAACCATTCGCCTTTACTGCAACAGCTGCTAAATCATGGGCCGGCAACCTCCGGCCTACAGAGGCTGCCTATGCAGCACCTGGAGGCTTGGGTTCCCTCCGCTGGGCCCCACTTGCTACCGTCCCCACTCCCCACTCCCCCGGCTCACAAGGCTACCAGGGTCTTTGGGGAAAGACAAAGAGTAAAATCCCCTTGTTATCTCCAATTACAGGTCCTTTGGGAGCAGGAGCACCATGCCAGGGAATGCCCTTGTTATCTCCAAACACAGATCAGAGATAACAAAGGGTTTCCCCTGGGGGAGTGGAAGTTGCACACTCGTCCAGTGGTGGCTGTGCACTCATCCCCTGGGGCGCGGTGGCTGCACACTCAGGCAAACGTGCCCTTGCCTTTCGCTAGTGGGGAAGGTGAACAACCAGTGAAGCCAGGCGACGCACTCATCAAGCACTTGTAGGAACTCCTGAAAGTGCCGGATGTCTGGATGTCACTTGTCCTAAAATCCATTCCTTCTGTTTTGTGGATTGTCATGCACCTTTCATTCTGCATTCTGCCCATCGCCAGAATCAGATTTTGTTTAGTTCCCAAATTTGGGCAAATGCACATTTGCACGAATTCACGCTTGCAAAAATGCACGAAGTCCCCCAAAATGTGCATTTTCATGCTTTAGCCTATGGGGAAATGTGCATTTTTGGCCATTTTGGCGTATTTTTCAATGACGAAATTCATGCAAAATCGGGAAAGTTAGAAAAACATTCCTCAGGTAAGCAGAACCCGCCGAACAGGAGAAAAGCCAGTCTGCTGAGGAATCCACCAGTCGCATTCATCAAAATCCAAACTCATTTGGTTTCGTTGTGGATTTCTCTGACATCCTTACACACAGGGAAGGCAAAAGACAAGCAAAGCTGGGCTGAGCAGCTTCACCTGCCCCATGTCCGCTCCCCAGTGGGAGAAGGCTTGGGGCAGGCAAAGTGGCTTCACCAAGCGCAGGGCTTCTCAAATGGGATGAGCTCCACATCCTGGAAGGCTGGTTCCTGGCAGACGCGCCGGGTGGAACACCTGCCTGATGCACCTGCTGGAGACCAAATGACGTCAGGGGTGAGGCCATGCCCCTTGAGTGTCACTGGGCTTGTGGAGAGCTGGATGGGGGTCATCTGGCCCCCCACCCGATCCTACTTGCCCACCCCCGTGGACCTTTCCCTTTCCAAATGGACCTTTCTGTGTTTTTTTTGACATTGTTGTCATTTCCCCTCCCCTTCATTTAAAAGGCACAGAAAACACTACAGAATATCCCAAGGACACCTTTGAAACTTATTTGTTGGACAGGAACAGGAAAATGAAAAGGCATGCCTTGGTTTTCCAGCTGTGTAGAACTGCAGCCTTAATAGACAGACAGCACACTCCTATACATGTCCACACGAAGTAAGGGCCACTATATTCAATGGGACTTATGCCAGCTAAGTATGTATAGGATTGCAGCCTCATGGTACATCTTATTCTTGTCTGTTCAGAAGTAAGTTCCATTGTTTTCAGTGCAGATGATTCCCAATTAGGGATGCTCAAGAATTTTGTTTGGTCCAATGTTTGAAGCAAACCAGCTTGATCACGCCTCCCAAACTAATGTCCTGATCGGACTCATTTATCCTTCTGATTTTGTACTACTCCAGATTTTGCAATACAGTGTTCAGCTTTAAAATGTTGCATTAAACATGTTTAAAATGTTTTATAAAATAATTATACAAATGTGTATCTTACACTAAAATGCATATAACATGTGTGTGCATTTCTGTGCAGATTTTTTCCAAAATAAACACAGATTATTGTGGACATGGGACCGAACAGATTTCTGAATAAACACATACAAAACTGACACATCCCTACTCCCAAATGCATACATATATATATAGGACTGCAGCCTTAAAAGGTACCCCCAATTAATTGGGCAACAGATTCTTCTAAGAAATATTTTAAGAACAAAAATGAAAACCTGTATAAAAACAAAGCATGCCTCTTGTTCCAGAAGTATAATTTTTATCCACATGCAAATTTAATTGATTCCATTAATCCATGGACTAAAACCCGTACAACTAATCAACTAAGGACACAATTCTATGCATGTTTAGACAGAAAAAAAGTCCTAGTTTTTCCATGCTAGGTGGGAAAAGCTGGAAGCTGTAGGACATTTTTCTGTCTAAACATGCATAGGATTGCACCCTAAGATTTCTTTAAATTAAGTAACAACCCTAATTTAATATGTTATTTCTTAAATCCTATGGCAAGCTATCAGTTCAGTATTTTCTATTTAGAACATCATTTTAGTTCCAATTATTAAATGATTTCTCTTACGTCACTGTTTGCCTCCATTGACCTTGTCCATTACACTTCTTTTATCAGTCAATCAGTAAATCCAACAGTGAATGGGAGGCTGGGAGAAGGAGGAGTTCAACCTATCTTGCAGCATGTGGCTTGGCTTCTTTGCTCAAATCGTGCAGAACCACTTGCTCCAAAGACTCCTCTCTGAAGTGCACCTCACCTCTGGCATTTATAGCTCGATTTGCTGGCTCAGAGGGTCAGTATTTCAACCTTTTAGAATGGGGGAAAAACTGCACAAATGCCAGGAAACTACCGAAAGAGGAGGGAGAAGGGGGTGGAGGAACCCCAGAAGCCAGATTGGGATCCCAGGTGGGAGAAGGGGGTGGGAGCCGGGGGGAGGAACCCCAGAGACCAGATTGGGATCCCAGGTGGGCCTGAGATTCTGCACACCTGCCTTAAAGCCTTACCTGGCTGGTCAGCGATGGCAGCAGCAGTAGCAGTGTGCACAAAGAGAGGGAGGACTCTCAGCATCCTGGAAATCCCCCAACTCAGCATCCTCGAAATCTGGGGCATGCCGATACACAATGCAGCCAGGACAGGCTGTGATCCACAGGAGATGGAGATCTCACAGGAACATAGGAAGCTGCCTTATACTGAGTCAGACCGTGGGCCCATCTAGCCCAGTACTGTTGACACTGACTAGCAGCAGCTCTCCAGGGTTTCAGGCAGGAATTCTTCCTAGCCCTAGCTGGAGAAGCTGGGGACTGAACTGGGGACTTCTGCATGCAAAACAGATGCTCTACCGTTAAGCCTCTCGAGGGCAATGACAATTGCTGCTTCTGTTGGCACCCAGCCAGGTTTAAGCCTTAAGGGGAAGGGGAGGAGGGTACTTTGGTGACTGGGAAGAGAAGTCAAGAATTCTCCTCTAGCTCAGATTTTAATCTGAAATATGGGGGGGGGGGTGTTCAAAGCTTTGGGGCTTTCAAAGCTTTGTGGTGTGCTTTGAAGAGCTCCCGAAATTCATTTCCAAGCCCAGCTCAGGAGAACATTGCTGGCGTCTTTATTCTTAGCCTCTACCGTGAAGCTGCCTGATACTGAATCAAGCCACCTTGCCCAGTGCTGTCTATCCTGACTGGCCATGGCTCTCAGGCAGAGGTCGTTCCCAGCCCTCTGACTGGAAAACGTGGAGGTTTCAATCAGTTTTCACTGGGGATGCCAGTACTAAAGCTGGAGCCTTCTGCAGGCAAAGCCTCTACCGTGAAGCTAATGGTCCTCCCTTCATTCTTCCCACAGATTATGGGCTCCTTCACATGGAGCTTTTATCGGGCAATTGAGATTGCTCACTCATAGAAGTTTATGGGCCTTTTAGATGACATCATGAACCTCCAGGGGGTCTCCTGCACTATGACCTTTATTCGCTTTTTAAATAGATCAGAGATAATGAGCTATCAAATTACTCTGCCTGTGTTCCACTTGAACTCCCTCTGTGAAAAAGGAAAAGTCGCAAGAAGAGGATCTAGATCAAGGAAACATATGGAAGACTCAGATAAGGGGGAGAAGGAGAGAGGGAAAAGGAAGCAAGTGTAAAGGGAGTCTGTTGCGATCCTGCATTTAAAATGGAAGAAGAAAGCCCTGTTTTAAATGTGGGATTTTAGGCTGGTGTAGAAATGCCCTATGACACAGTAGTGTCCTGGCCCCAACCTGCACGCACGCACACACACACCCATTCATTGAGAAGCACTGGCCAAAGGAATAAATCCCATTATGATGCTCCCTAGAACATCCTGCTTTGGGGGAAAGAGGGGTTGGTGGTTACTGGTATTTCCTTCTTCCCTGCCCCCCCCGCCCATTTCTTTTAAAAGAAATGAAGACATTACTGATGATTCAGGTGTCCTTGGCTACTGTGCCATCTTGCTAGGCCAACTTGGGAAGCGCCAGCTTAGTTCTGAAGAGACATCTGCGAATTCAGTGGTAATTACAGCAGTGTCGAGTATCACGTTCAGGATGAGGGTTGCTCCCCCCACATGCATGCACACACGTCCTCATTCCCCTGCGTGGGAGTTGCCAGCACGTCCTCTCCTCTTTGATGCGGAAGAGGGGCTCCTCGTGGCTCTATAATTAAACACTGTGCCAAAGTTGGCATGTTAAGTGGGTCTCTGCATCACTAGCAATGACAGGAGAGTCACGTTCCCAACTAAAAGACTCTTTTGGGAGACCAGGAGAAGCTTCTTTTAAATAACAATGTTTGGCAGGACAGGGACAGATGATGGGCCCTTTGGAAGTTTGCCCTTCATCCTACGGCTGGCCTTACCATCTGTGTAACACAGAAGGTAATAAGCGGGACGCTGTACTGACCACAGCAGCGCCAACAGTCCAGCCTTTCCCCAACCTTAGACCCCCATATGTTGCGTGACTCTGGCTCCCATCATCCCCAGCCAAAGATGAGGGATGACGAGAGTTGTAGTCTGATAACATCTGGGGACCCAAACAACATGGTGTGGACTACATGGTTTGGACTCAACAGCCACCCCTCAGGGAGAGGGAACTGATCAATTAATTGTGTTGTGGGCGAAGATTTCGGTGGCAATGGAGGAGGGAGGAACAGCCACCCCTCAGAGAGAGGGAACTGATCAATTAATCATGTTGTGGGCGAAGATTTCGGTGGCAATGGAAGAGGGAGGAACAGAACAGGGGTGTCTTAAACTAGGTCTAACTAACTGTCCACCTAGCCCAGTATTTTCTACTCTGACTAGCAGCAGCTCTCTGGGGACTCAGTCAAATAAAGTTCTTCCCCATCACCTACTACCTGAGATCTTTTTAGCTAGCGATGAGAGCAGGGATTGAACCTGGAGCCTTCTGGATGCAAGGCAGGTGCTCCGCCACTGAGCTACGGGCCCTACCTAATGGAAGAAATCACCCACGCCCATCCAAGCAGTTGCTTGCTTCTGACCCAAGAAAAAGGAATTGCGATAGCTAATCATGGATCTGCCACGGCATGTCTACTTTGGCCCACTCACAGAGTGGTCTGGAATATATTAGAGCAAGGGTGCCGAACCTCTTTCAGCCGGAGGGCCAAATTCAATTTCAGAGAAGCTCTCGGGGGCCGCATTCCAGTGGTGGGAGGGAACAAAGGCAAAAGGGCAGGGCTATAGGCAAAAGGCGTGGGTCAAAATACCAGCTTAAAGGCCTTGTTCAAAGTAACTAAGCCTGAGGGGAGGCATTTCCACCTTTTAGAATGGGGGAAAAACTGCACAAATGCCAACAACCACCCAATGATTAATGGTTGGCGGTGGGGCCAGGGGAAAGAGGCATAGCCTTCTGGGGCACCCCGGAGGGCTGGATTTGGCCCCTGGGCCTGAGGTTCAACATTCCTGTGTTAGACTGGTGCTGGGGAGGACACCACACCTGAAGGACCCATCCTACTTTTGAGGAAGGAAATTAGTCCAGCCCTGTAATTTACCAGGAATAAGTCAGAACAAGGACAGAAACCCTGCCAGGTTATTCCTGCATTCAGAAAGCACATCTGAATGCTCTTTTAGTACCATCTGAAAGAAAATTAAACCTCTCCCTCTTTTTTGTGTGTGGTAATCCTGACAGTAAATAGTAAGACTGCAACTTGATTAAAGAAATGCTAATCGATGAATCGTACGAGTTTTTAGCCAACTAATCTACCGATTAAATTCGCATGTGGTTTAAAAACAACATTTCTGAAGGAAGAAGCACAGTTCCTGTGTTTTAGATGATTCATATGTGTCCTTGCAGCAGGCATCGTCTTAGAGGAAGCATTCTCTCCTAAGAGAGAGACAGAAAAAGGGAACGGGTGCCTTTTTTAAGATGGATCTTGTCCGTTGTAACTTTTTTAAGATGGATCTTGTCCATTGTAACTTTTATAAGCATTGGTATGAAAAAATACAAAACCTGCCCTAGTTTGCAATCCAATGGCCATTTACGTGGGAGCAAACACCATTGAACTCAATGGGGCTTACTTCTGACTAAACAAGCAAAGGAGCGCACTGTAAATACTGCAACCCCAAAACTTGGTACCAAAGTGTGGAAAATGCAAAACAAACCAAAATCTGGCTAATTTCCTCTGGCCGTTTGTGAAGCACAGCAACCCCATTGACTTCCCGCAGTTCATCTCCCACATGGACAAGACCTAGGAAGAAGAGGGAGGAAAATATTAACAGGTAACTCTACCTTTTTTAGACTGGAAAGCCTTCACACATTGCCTGTAAAACACCGAACGGCTCAAAGCCGGGAACAAAGTGGGCCCCGAGCAGGTCAACGCATGAATGCCACCAATTCCTATTACTGAGCCTATGACCAGAATGAGCAGAAAACTAAAACGAAATCTTCCACATTCTCACAAATTCAACTGGAAGTACAACTTTAGGTGTCCCCACTCAGCCGTAAGGCTCAATGGACAAAGCCGGGTCAGCTTGCTTTTTGTTTTGTTTTTCAGGGAAACTGGAAATCCTGAGCGAGTTCAAGCAAGGCCCTCTCTCATTTGAATGCAGAAAAGAAACTCTGTTTTTTGAAGAAACCTACCGCTACGGTCAGCTGCCCCTCCTCTCATGATGCGTGCCACAATCACAGCGCCTGTGTGCTCATCCCGCCTGATTGTCGCCCCCTAGAATGGAAAGCAGATGCCCATCAACGCCCAGCTTTTGCCTGATACCTGAGACCAGATTAAACCTCATGAAGACCACCTAATGCAGCCCGTGGTTTCACACAGTGGCCAAAGCGCATGGTTCTCGGAATCCCATAGGCAAGGCATGAAAACAACTCGCCCCTTTGCACATGCACACCCTGTAACTAGTATTCAGTGATGTTCTGCCTCTGCAAGCACCATTTAGCTATCATAGCCACTGATGGACATATCTTCTATTAATACATCTGATCCCCCTGAAGCCAGCAGCCATCGCCATATGTTGTATCCAATCTTAGTCATACTTAGAGTAGACCCACTGAAATGAATGGGACTTAAGTTAGACTAACACTGAATATCTTCCATTTTTTGTAGAACTCAATTCCATGAATGATGTGTAGCATGAAAAAAGTGCTTTGTTGGGTCTGTCCTGCTGAATCTATTGCCAATCCAGCTGACCCTGAATAGCAACAGCAGTTTGTTATTATTTAATCGTTGTGAGCTACCCAGAGACCTCTGGCTACTAGGCAGTATAGAAATGTTATAAATAAAGAAATACAATATACTTTAAAATACCAACTAAATAATCAAACTATAAACACTACCAAAAAATCCAGTATATTCCACAGCCTTCCCCAACCTGGTGCCCTCCAAATGTGTGGGGCTACAACTCCCATCAGCCCCCAGTCAGCATTGCCCTTAGCAGCTTGGGACCAGATTATCTGAAAGACTCCCTTCATGCTGGCTGGAGATGATGGGAATTGTTGCCCAACACATCTAGAGGGTGTCTAACTGAGGAAGGCTGAATTAGACAAACTCAAGGAGTTTGGGTCTACTAATGACTCTTAGCCATGGTGGCTAAATAGAACCTCCATGTTCAGAAGCAGTATGGCTGCAGGTATCCAGTTGCTGGGAGACAACGGCCAGGGAGAGCTATTGGCATCATGCCATGTCTGTGGGCTTCCCAGAGGTGTCTACTTGGCCACTGTGAGAAGCAAGATGATGGCCAAGATCAACCATTTTGTCAGGTCAAGAACAGCGCTTCTTATGTTCTTCCAAGTCCTCACCCTTTCGCTGTAGGCAACACAGTCTGCACGTTCCACATACATACCAAAGGTTCTTTATTCTTCACCAGACGAACTATTTTCACCGATTCCTCATCAAAATCGTCATCGATATTGTCTGGCAAAGGAGGGAGGACGGGATCAAAATTCTTCTGGGCGACAGTGTCATGTACAACTAGCATTGCCTTGAGGTCATGGGGGAAGAGAGAGAGAGAGAGAGAGAGAAACACAGCAAGTGAAAATGGGAACGGATTAGGGCAGCCTTCCCAAACCTGATGCCTTCCAGGTGTGTTGGATTGCAGCTCACATCATCCACCAGCTGATGGGGATTGTAGTCCAGCCCAACTGAAGGGTACCAGGTTGAGGAATGCTGTAGTAGGGCTTCCTTTACTGCCAATGCCCGAGCAAGGTGACTCAGTTAACCAAAGCCTGAGACAAAACCCACATGGCTACTCTCTCTGCTTGAAAAGCTTCTCCCATCCTTGACCCCACTTCTAGCAACTAGAGGGCAAAACAGGAGCTTTATTTCAATTTCACAGAATCATAGAATAGTAGGGCTGGAAGGGGCCTACAAGGCCATCGAGTCCAACTCCCTGCTCAATGCAGGTATCCAAGTCAAAGCATCCCTGACAGATGGCTGTCCAGCCTCATCTTGAATGCCTCCAGCGTGGGAGAGCCCATCACCTCCCTAGGTAATGGGTTCCATTGTCGTATTGCGCTAACAGTCAGGAAGTTTTTCCTGATGTTCAGCCGGAATCTGGCTTCCTGTAACTTGAGCCCATGATTCCGTGTCCTGCACTCTGGGATCATCGAGAAAAGATTAGTTTGTTTTATGTTTTCAAAATTTTCTCTACCATAACTTGTGGCCAAGCAGGCCTACCATGCTGCTATCACAATAAAACCACGAAAACCCAACTGAAAACAATCCAACCTCATAATCAAACTACAAAACAGCAGCAGCAAAGAGGAAAATTATTTCAAACATCCAAGCAGCTGCACTAACGTCAAACAATTCAAAGAAACGTGTCATCCTGTCATCCCCTTTCGAAACACAATTTAAAAAAAAAAAAATCTGCTTCAATTGCAAAACCTAAATGCTAATTTATAACTAAAAGGGAAAAGAAAGCAAACTTATAACCTAGAGGAAAAATATAGAAGTTTGGATCTTATCCTGGAATTTATCATTCCAGAGAATGAGTTTATTTTTCTATGAAAATCTGTTTTCTAAAATAACTCCTGGGCAAGTCGGTTAACTTGGCCATCAACCCAATATTCCAAAATTGTTAAATCCAATTGTAAACTGGCAGTACTGAAGATGGTTCCAAAATGCTGCTCCAGGAATTTTTACTATGGGTTATAGATTAATGACCCTATATCCAAATTCCGATTCATGTGCCACTGCTTATATAGGCAAAACTGCACCACCAATGCATAAGAGGGAGGTATCCCCTTGGGGTAACCCCAAGGTTTGCAGAAGCACAGAAAAAAAATCTTTAAGGAAAAAAAAACACTTTGAGGGAGATGCAATGTGTGAAGTAGCCCTTCAGCAAGCCTCTCTCGCTCTCTCTAAATTGTGGATCCTGATCCAGAATAGCACTAGAGCTGCAAAAGGCTGCCCAGACATAATGTGAAACCATAGCTTCCAGGCATTCAACAAGCAAACCACGGTTTAGAGCTGCTTGTCTGCATTTGGGCATCTCTACACAAGCCTAAAATCCTGAATTTAAAAAGGGGCTTTCTGCTTCCGTTTTAAATGCAGGATCACGACTCCCTTTTTCACCCGCTTCCTTTCCCCCAGCTCCTTCCCCCCTCCTTCTCCCCATATCTGAGTCTTCCATTATCTTTCATTGATCTCACTCCTCTTCTCGCTGCTTTTCCTCTTTTCATGGAGGGAACTCAAGCAGAACACAACAGGGTAATTTGATAGCTCATTATCTGTGATCTATTTAAAAACGAAACAAAGGGCATTTAGTGCAGGAGACGCCCTGGAGGTTCATGGCGTCATGTAAAGAGCCTGCCAATCCATCTCAATCACAGGATAAAAGCTTTGTGTGAAGAAAGCCTTTGTTTCATCATCTGTAAATACATCAGTTCACTCCTGTCTCCAGGCTGCAGCAGCCTCTTCAGACAGAGCAATGGCCGTAACCGCAGTTTGACAACAGTCTGTGAATTCAGATGTAAGGGCAAACTAGTAAGCCCAAGATGACCAGCTTCAAACCATGATTTCAGATCCTGCTTAGTCAGTCCCACACAAACCACAGTTTGTGGGTGTTCTCACATTCAGACATAACACAAAAACATAGTTTGTTTAGCTACTGATTTCTACTGAATTTGTTTAGCTTTTGCTTGAATTTGTTTTGCTGCGTTGTATAAACTGTTATTTATCTGTGTTACTATTCTCCCCATTTGTTTAATTATTTGTTTTTTGTTGATGATGAATGGTTTTATTGTGTTTTATTGGCTACACCCAATTTCAGGATTATTTTATAATCCAAAACAGGCAATACATTTCATAAATAAATAAAATAAATCAACCATGGTTTTTTGTTACGTGAACTCAGCATGCCTACAGATAAAAGAGTATTTTTAATTTTAATTTGTTGATTTTTACTTTTTTAAGCTTTAATTTTTGTGACCTGACCAGAAAGCTACTGGGCAGTATAGAAATGCAATTAATTAATTAATTCTGCATTGCAAGTGTCCAGGTGGGTGATCCAAGAGGGTACATATGCCTCATCCCATTTCTGAATGCAATCCATCGTCCTTGTCACATAAGGATTTACCACACTTGATTCAGCAGAATCACACATGGAAATCTGCTTCCATGTAGAGATTGTAGAACCCAAGGCAATCTCTAGTCCAAACCCACTAACTCCCTGTAAACATCAGCAACAGAAGACAACACATATTTTTGTGATCATATGTGCAACCACATCTTGGAGGGCTCATCTTCCTGGTGCACATGAAGCATGCGCACGTGTGTGTGAGAGAGACAGAGACAGAGCACAACTGTGAGAGAGAAAACTTATTTGGACTCCAATTCTCTCTTCATTTCCCCTTAAAATGGTCTTTCCCTGCTGTACTTGCATGTTTTATTAGGTTGGAGATAAATCTAAAAAGAACACAATCCCTGCGCTTGCCTCGTATCATTAAATATTTCATACAATGGATCTGAGCTGGCAGCAAGCCACAAAGCTGCAGCAGAGTCTATAGAGGAAGTATTTTTCCACAGTTCAGGGAAGAAGCTGACTTCTGAACAAAGTAAATTTACACTGATTGGTGGTGGCGGGGGAGAAATGGCTAGGCAACAGCAATGCAGATGTATGTGCACACAATTTTTTAAAATCCTCAAATGTAGGTATTAGAAGTCAATCATAAACAAAATCTTTGCCAAGAGCTTGACGCTCAGGCATCAAAGATCAATGCCCTTTTAGGTGCTATTAACAGAAAGAGAGACTCAAAGCCTGAGCGACCAGATACAGCACTACAAAGACCCTTTTAGAGACCTGTGATCAATTCAGCTCTTAACAATTATTTACAATGTGCCATCAACATACAGAGAAAGCAGAAGAGACAGGTCCCCACCCCAAAGACCTTACAACCTACATTTCAACAGTGCTGGGGGATGATGGAGCATTGTGAACCGCCCAGAGTGCTTCAGCTATTGGGCAGTATAGAAATGAAATGAAATAAATAAGCAAGCAAGCAAGCTGCCTTATACTGAGCCAGACCAATGGTCCATCTAGCCCAGTATTGTCGACACTGACTGGCAGCAGCGGCTCTCCAGGGTTTCAGGCAGGATTCTTTTCTAGCCCTATCTGAAGATGCTGTGGATTGAACTTGGGAACTTCTGCTTACAAAGCAGGTGCAGTTCCGCTGAGCTGTGACCCCCTCCCCGAACGGAAAGCCATGGGCAACGATGACAACTAGGAATGGCTTGTGAGCAAATAGACTACACAGACACAGGCCAGCCTTCCCCAACCTGGGGCCCTCGAGACGTTTTGGAATGCAATTCCATAACCCACAACCATCAGCCATGCTGGCTGGGGCTGATGGGAGTTAGAGTTCAAAAAATCTGGAGGGCACCAGGTTGGGGAAGGCCAATACCAGTGTTGCTTTACACCACGCTCAGCTGCATGCAGCAGTAGCTCACTGGCCATTTGAGAACAGGAAAACTCACTTCCAGGGGAGGTGATACCGAGTGCAGATGAAGGAAGGGGAGGGTGCATAACTGCTTCCCACTACTCTGTTTCTCCATTCCAAACTGCACCTCCCCAAGCAGCTCTCTCCCCGGAAATCAATGTGTGCTTGTGAAGGTAAAAGCACGCACACGATATATTTCAGACATTATATGAATGTTATACAAACACACACTTATTATACTTTAGATATAAAAATAGATTATATCATTACATACACTTATAGGCACACACACTTTCATCCACTCCCCCATCCCTCCCACTCCCGGCCAGATGGAGAAGACCTCATTGCCTTTATTAGGTATAATCTATCTTAATTTCTATTTCTATTGCAAATGATCTTGTCTTTGAACCAGTCGATAAAAACAACTTAGTTCTCTGCACTACCTGAATTCCTGCCTTATTCTGAATCTATTATAGACCTCTGCAATTTGAGCTCATTTGAAAATCATTGTCTTCCTATCTTACAGCACTCAGTAAAAGTTATTAAAACCCAGTGCTGAAAAACCCTGTTTATTATCCGCCTATTCAAACCTAAAAGGAAGGAGAGCAAAGAGTTCCCTCCCAGTGTGGGAGAATAAAGGTCTCATGCTAACAAGGGGGAGAAACACTTTATATCATGCACTGAGTGAGAAAGGAAAAGAAGCAATGGATTTAAATGATCAGGTAGGTTTGGTTAAACATCGCAGCTCAGCAAGGGACTAAGCTAAAGCTTGGCTGGATTCAACGCCTTATGCCGCCAACACCAAATAAAAACAATGAGATGTCCTCTGAATATGTGCAGAGTGCTTCTCATGCTTACCCAATACCCACAACCATCCTCCCACATTCACATGCAGAATTAGGGATAAATCATTAAAAACCTATCTATCCCACATTTCTACCATACAAGATACTCAAAGCACTTAATAAAACCGAAGAAAAACCCACAGTAAAACAGATATCGCTGAACACATCCTAAAATTACCAATAAACCTCAAGCGTCAAAAGCATACAGAGAAAACCAGCAAAATGTTTTTTAAAAAAACAACAACTGCAAGTCAGAGCAGATTGACTGTATATGCAGCAGTAGCAGCAAGAAACAGGCAGCCTGGGTAACATATTTCCATATGCTTTTTGGAATAGTCTTGCCCTCTACTCCAGGGGTGGGGAAAAGGTAGATCTCCACTTGCTTCGGACTTCAACCCCCAGAAGCTCCTGCCAGCATGGTCAGTGGTCAGGAATGCTGAGAATTGAAGTCTAAAACATCTGGAATCTATTTTCTGCCCACTCCTACTCTACTCCACTGGAAAATCAGCAGGGAGGAAGACAAACGGGCTTGCTGGGGGAGAGGATCCCAGGGCCTGGGAGCAGCTGCTGACAAGGCATTCAACTGCATTGCCACCTACCCCATCTCAGAGGTGCAGGGGGACATGGTCCAGCCCCTCCAGGGATGATCTGACTGATCAAGAATGCTCATATCATAGGAGACAAGCGACTGGGAGAGTGCCTTCTCACTTGCAATGCCACACCTCTTGAACACCCTTCCCAGGGAGGTTTGCTTAGGAACCAACTCTGAGGTCTTTCTTGTGCCAGGCAATGACCGTTTTATTTTCCCAGCACAGGCCTTCTGTTGTCTCATAACCCCTGTGAAGTTTCTCCCCAACCCCTCCTAGTCCCTTTTGTTCTTAAGTATGTGCCCTCACACTTTTCCTCAGGAAATTTCCTCACATATTTTAAGCACCAACAGAACTGAGGGGGGGAAGCCATTTTGAAGCCGGGTAACAGTGGTTAAGCATCCCCTCCACCCCACCTCTCTGTTCCCAACTGCACCTACCAGAAGCAATCTTTCCAGTACAGAATAGGCCTCTGGCTTACCTCACAAACACACACCTGTCCACAGAGCATGCAGTGACCCAGTTCACCAATAATGGCAGCAAATCATGGAATAGTTAACCCACAATTTGCCAAAACACACATGCTGTTGACATTTTGAATATGCAACCTTCAATCAGATTTATTCATGGGAGACAGAGCCTACTCTGAATTTAAATCATCTCAAATTTAAATCAACTCAATTGAATATCAATTTAAATAATCTCAAATACAGTAAGTTCTTCAATTAATTTGCGCCCTGACCCAGATAGAAATAGGGTTTTTTTCTAAGCTAAATTGCCATGCAGGCAGAGGTTGGGCGGGGGGCGCGTGCTGCAGTATGTGGGAACAGGAGAGTTATCGCTTCTCTCCCCAGCTACAATCCCCCCTGAAAATTACCCCCTGCATAGCAATTAAGCTAAGAAAAAAAACTGGACATCCAGTGCTCTGCGGAATAGATCCAGGGGCCTGGGAAATAAGATTCAAGTCCCGGAACCCAGGCCTAGCAATGCCCTTGATCCCAGCCAAACTGTTAACTTCTCTTAGGCTGCAATCTTATGCAAGTTTAGACAAAAAAAGTTCTACAACTCCCAGCATTCCCCAGCCGGCACCTTTAGGGCACAATCCTATGCATGTTTAGACAGAAAAAAGTCCTACAACTCCCTGTATTCCCCGGCCAGGCTGGCTGGCCAGGGAATGCTGGGAACTGTAGGACTTTTTCTGTCTAAACATGCATAGGATTGCATCCTTTGAGAGGCCGTGATTTGTAAACATTCTGCTACTTACACATTCACACCGAACAGGTATGGCAGTTCCATGCCCTACCACAAGGCCTCAGCAAGTAGAGGGGAAGGAGTGCTCTTGTAGACATGCAACACGAAGAGGTTTGAGGCTATTACATGTGCTTAAGCAATAGCAAAAGACAAGCTGACAAGGGAATTACTAAGAGCATGGTTCCCACCCGCTCCACCCAGAGGATCACAATGCTGCACCACCACCCCTTTCTCGAGCTACAGAAGAGAGAGTCTTTTACCCTGAGATGAGGAGTTGAAAGCAACTGGAGCAGCTCTTTTTCATCACTATTCATTGGGGCAGTCTGCAATTCTTCCATCACCTTAAAGAAACAGAGAGAAATCTATCCATGCGCAAGACAGGTGAGACAGCATATCATTTCCTAGTCACCGACTGGCTAATCTTGGTATCACACTCCAGAGAGACAGTTCAAAGGCAGCCTCTCAGAGCAGAGGAGCACTCTGCAAGGGACACGGGACTGGAAAGTAGCTTAGGAAGCTGCCTCATGTGGAGACAAACCACTGGTCTGGTCCCTTTAGCTCAGTACTGACTACTGCATTGACTGACGGTGGCTCTCCAGGGTCCCAGGCAGGAGCCTTTCCCAGTCCTTCCTGGCAATGCCAGGAGCTGAACCTGGGACCTTCTGCAAGCAAAGCACTCTAGTGCAGAGATGCAGAACCTCAGACCCAGGGCAGGGGCCAGATCCAGCCCTCTGGGGTTCTCCACATGTCTACACCCTCTCCCATCCACCAACCGGTTGGATAATAGGAACAACTCCACATGCTTCCAAACACTAGAGGGCACTACAGAATGTCCTGTAGCTTGATCAGTTCCTATTTCCTGCTCCCTCCCCTTCCTCTTCCTTCTTCCTCTGCCTCTGCAGCAAGCGCCATGTGCTCTGGGATGATGTGTATAAAAGCAGTAATAAAGTAAGCTGACTTGAACTTCTTTTAAACTAGCTCTAGCCTCCGTTTATTGCCTCCAATACTAAATGCTGTCTTGCCACACTTTCTCTCTATAAAGCAACTCTGCTCTAAGTCACCCCAAACTTTTCCAACACAACCAATCATTGGATGGTTTCCCGGCTTTTGTGCAGTTTTCTCCCATTCTAAAAGCTTGAAATACCTCTCCTAAGGCTTAGCTACTAGCAGTAAAAAAAAAAATTAAGCTAAAATATGCTTGTATTTTTGGTATTTGTCCAGAATCTTTGGCCCTTGGCTCCACCTACTGCTGGAATGTGGCCCCTGAGAGCTACTCCAAAATAGAATTCAGCCCTCGTGCTGTAGGAGATTCAACACTCCTGCTCTATCAGTCAGCTCTGTTCCCTCCCTGAAGGGACAGCCAAGGGTTAAGAGAAAGGCAAAGTAAACAACTGAGTTCATCCTGTGAGCAAATGCAGGTACATCAGCATCAGCATAAACACATGTGATGGCCCACTGGCCATTTTAGAACTGGAAAACCCACTTTCAGTGGAGACAATCGGGAGCAGAGAAGAAACAGGAATGGATCTTCTCTGCTTCAAATTGCCCCCCAGAAACTTTCTTCCCCCCTCCCCACCAAAAAAGAATCAAGGAGAAGGGCTCATGCCTAGACCCTTCTCCCCAACACTTTATTTTGGATGTGCAGAGAATTCATGCAGGATTTCATCCTGTGAGCCCCCCACCCCCACCCCTGCACTTGCACTCTGAAGTGGTACAATCCAGAAACAGGTTTATAACCCCAGTGACAACTAGACCTATGCATGTGCGCGCGCATGTATGTTTGAGTTAAGGATTGACAATAAACATGGACATGAGGGAGAGATGGGAGGGGAGAGAAAGAAATATATATAAGGGAAATTAACACATAATAAAGACATTTAAAAGAGGGACAAGGCATATGGGTGTTTTATATGCACGTGCTAGAAGCCTCAAAGCCAAGATGGGTAAATTACAATGTGTGATATTAAACGAGAATATAGACTACCGGGGGGGGGGGGGGCGGTATTAGAAGCTGGGTGGAACAATGATAATAAATGGAATTCAGTTTCCTCTGGATATAAAATCTATAGAAAGAAAAGAGTAGGCCGTACTGGGGGTGGTGTTGCTCTGTTATGCCAAAGACAGCAGAGAGTCCAATAAATTAGAAATCACAAAAGAAGCAAACTTATCCTCACAATCTGTCGGGATAGAAATATATACCAGAAGTAAAAAGAAAAAAACGAAAAAAAAAAACAGCAGAGCTTTATCTACAGTACCAACAAATCGCAGGAAAAAGGGGTGCAAGTCAGACGAAAGGTTTGGCTTTGTGGGTGGTGACAGATTTCAATGCAGTTGGAAAGAGTCACGCGTTTAAAAGGAAATGTGTCCTATTATCACAAGATCCGTAACAAGAACATAACTTTTAGATCTAGAAATAAAAGCAGAAACCATTCGTAACTCCCTACTTATGTGCTTCATCGCGATTCTAACAGACATTTTCCTTAGCATAGATTACTTGCACTCTAGAGGTCCTTAGCCATTTCATGAGCTACAGAAGCAGGGGTGCAGAACCGCTTTCAGCCTGAGGGCCGATTAGCAGTTAGGAGAAGCTGGGGGGGGGGCTGCATTCAGGGGGGGGGGTACGGTCAAAGGCAAAGGGGTGGGGCCAAAAAGCCAAACGTGCCAGCCTCTTGTAGCTTAAAGCTCTTCCGGCCAGTTACTAAGCCTTGGGAGAGGCATTCCAACCTTTTAGAATGAGGAAGAAACTGCCAGGAAATCACCAAATGACGGGTAGTTGAGGGAAAGAGGGTGAGGCCAAGGGAATGGGCATGGCTTGCTGGAGAACCACAGAGAGCCAGATCGGGACCCCCAGAGGGCCAGATTTGGCTCCCGGGCCTGAGATTCTGCACCCCTGCACTAAGGGATTACTGAAAGATACTATACAGCAGGAGTGGGAAACCTTTTATTGCCAAGAGCCACATTCCCTCAACAAAAATCTGGTGGGGGCCACACTCTGAACAGATCTAGAGTGGGCAGTGCCAGAGCAAGCAATGGGCAGGGCCAGTCCTCCGTGCATCTGTGCACACATAGCCCACCCCTCATGGACCTGTTCACACATAGCAGCACGGACACACATATCCCTTTACATCGTTGTTGTTGTTCAGTCGTTAAGTCGTGTCCGACTCTTCGTGACCCCATGGACCATAGCACGCCAGGCCTTCCTGTCCTGCGCTCTCTCCCAGAGTGTGCTCAAGTCCATATTCATTGCATCGGTGATGCTATCTAGCCATCTCATCCTGTGCCGTCCTCTTCTCCTTTTGCCTTCAATCTTTCCCAGCATCAGGGTCTTTTCCAGGGACTTTTCTCTTCGCATTAGGTGGCCAAAATATTTGAGCTTCAGCTTCAGGATCTGTCCTTCCAATGAGCACTCAGGGTTGATTTCCTTTAAGATGGACTGATTTGACCTCCTTGCAGTCCAGGGGACTCGTAACAGTCTTCTCCAGCACCACAGTTCGAAAGCATCAATTCTTCGGCGCTCAGCCTTCCTTATAGTCCAGCTCTCACAGCCATACGTTGCTACTGGGAAAGCCATAGCTTTGATTATAGGAACCTTTGTCGGCAAGGTGATGTCTCTGCTTCTTACTATGCTGTCTAGGTGTGCCATAGCTTTCCTCCCAAGGAGCAAGCGCCTTTTAATTTCATGGCTACAGTCACAGTCTGCGGTGATCTTGGAGCCCAAGAAAGTAAAATCTGTCACCAGCTTTTGCACTCCCCACTTTCACCCTCAACAAGAGGCTCTTTAGATCCTCTTCACTTTCTGCCATTAGGGTGGTATCGTCTGCGTATCTGAGGTTGTTGATAATTCTCTCGGCAATCTTAATTCCGACCTGTGATTCATCCAACCCGGCGTTTCTCATTATGTACTCTGCATATAAGTTAAATAAGCAGGGCGACAATATGCAGCCTTGTCATACTCCTTTCCCAGTTTTGAACCAATTGGTTGTTCCATGTCTGGTTCTTACGGTTGCTTCTTGACCCTCGTACAGGTTTCTCAGGAGACAGGTAAGGTGCTCTGGTACTCCCATCTCTTTCAGAATTTGCCAGAGTTTGTTGTGATCCACACAATCAAAGGCTTTAGCGTAGTCAATGAAGCAGAAATAGACGTTTTTCTGGAATTCTCTTGCTTTCTCCATGATCCAGAGAATGTTGGTGATTTGATCTCCAGTTCCTCTGCCTCTTACACCTATTTGTTCATTCTCTCCGCCACAACATTCAGTCAGCACTCTGTGCCCAATGAGCATGCTCAGTCTACACTGGACCATTTTTGGAATCTCCCCTTAGGCTATTTCTTCCTAAATATTGTTTTGTCCTTTTGCAGACCTTGGGATTGCTCCAAGCCTGCATGATACCTCCTTCTCCTGCGTGGGTGGTGCTGTTTTGATTACATAAGGATCCTCATGCAGAAAATGTGTTCGCTCATAGCATATATAGGATTACTGGCATATTACTAGCAAAATACCATTCTCCGGGAAGTGGAGGAATTGAAGACAGAATTAAGATGGATACATTGCACCCTCTCCATAGAACCTCAGGAATTCACTATCTCATTCTGCGGCATGCATAGATTAGGCTTCAATCATACCAGAGCAGGGCTGTTGAACCTCTTTCAGCCAGAGGTCCAAATTCAATTTCAGAGAAGCTCATGGGGGCTGCATTGCAGTGGTGGGCAGGAACAAAGGCAAAAGGGGCAGGACTAACAATACAAAAAATACCAGCACATTTTAGCTTAAAAAGCTTTTTGCTGGTAACTAAGACTTAGGAGAGGCATTTCAACCTTTAGAATGGGGGGAAAATACGGGTGCAAAAGGCAGGAAACTACCAAATGATTGGCGGTCAGAGGAAAGGGTGGGGCCTGGGGAACCCCAAAAGGCCAGACTGGGAACCCAGATGGGTTAGGTTTGGTCCACAGGCCTGAGATTCAACACCGCTGTACTAGAGTACCTAAACTGTGTCCCATTCCTAGTGATTGAAAATCAAGCTTGCTCTTTTTGGCCTCTTCATCTGCCTAGCCTCACTCTGGATTCCATTTCTTGGTCACATTGGCGCACACCAGAACACGACGATGAGGAAGCGGTTTTTCAAGCTTATATATACAGCTTAATATAGCACTCCCAGTACATCTTCAGAAATGGACTGATCATGCTGAAGCCTTTGCCAATTTTACAGGAGAAAGGATTACAAAAGTTTAATGCAATCAGGTTGGGGGGGGGGGAGCCCTTAGGTAAGACGCTGTCAGTGGGCTCATCTCCTTGAGTGAGCCTACCTCCTCCTCTCCACTGTTGCTGGTGCTGTCCCATTTGCTTACATCTCTGGCCCATCTCCCAGAGACAGAGAGGACAAGGCATGTATACGTTACTGGTCCTTTTTCTTCCTCTCATAGCTTGCTTACTCGGAGAGGGCAAGAGAACAAGCAGCAATAGCAAGGAAGAGAAGCAGCAGGCCCAAGAGGGGTGTGGACCTCGGGAGGTGCCTGGCAATCCCAACCCCTGGCACCAACACACTGTACACACATGTTCATAAGACGGTACTACTGGCACTTACATCTTCAGCTAGAGCTGAGGCACTGTGCAGGACTGGGACCGGGCTCTGCCGTTCATAATGGCACAGCTTTTCATGAATCTGAAACAGAAGACAAGACACACACACAAAATAAAATGTCCAAAGACTGGAGCAATCTTGACATGTCGCTCCTTCCTACTGCTGACATAAGGAAGGAGCCACAGGCAAATTTGTTCATTTCTCTCATGAATGTACAGCATTTTGCGATCTGGAAAAGAAAGTCTTGCTTCATTTTAATTTATTTATATTAGGGTTAAACTGAAAATGATTCCCAAATTTGCTACCCCATTCTCAGGCACTGTAAAATGGGAGACATTTTATTTTATTATTTATTTCATTTATATCCCGCCTTTTTTCCTCCTTAAGGAACCCCAGGTGGTGTACACAATCCTCCTCATTTTATCCTCACAACAACAACCCTGTGAGGTGGGTTGGGCTGAGAGTCTGTGACTGGCCCAAAGTCACCCAGTGAGCTTCCATGGCCGAGTGGGGACTAGAACCCGGATCTCCCAGCTCCCAGTCCAACACTCTAGCCACTACACCGCACTGGCTCTCGATTTTGGCTACTGAAAAGAGGGAGCTCACCTCTGAAGCAGCAGCAACACATTTCTTTATGTGGCAGCAGCAGAGATTCTCTCGCCAGCTGTCTAATTACTGCCACCATTTTCCCCCCAGAACGCCCTGGACACAGAGTCATTGCAGGGCATTCAAGGGAGAGGGGAAAATGGTGGCTGGCACAAAAAATGGCCGTTGCTACTTTCCCCTAAAACGTTCCAGAACAATACATCAGGGACATTCGTGGAGGGGGGTGGCAGACGCCAGGAAGCAACCAGCAAGAGGACCTATGCTAATGCTGCCACCTGATCTTAAAAAGAAAAAGTGCCACTGCTGCCGCTAAGAGAAACCCACCTCTAAAAAAGTTTTTTCAAAGACCTACCCCTTTCTCGCAAAAAATAAATAAATCACCATTTAAAATGCCACAGTTCCCAGCTTTTAAATCAATATCTAACCTTACTTCAGTGTAGAGTAGTGAGAACATAGGACCATTTGGCCAAACATTTTGGTAGTGGCACCCTCCTCCTCCACCTTTCTTCAGACATACATTTACTACCCACCTCTCTCTCTCTAACTACATATATTACGTGCTAATGTATACAACAGAGCTTTAGTGCAGTTTTTAAAAGAACTAAGCAGTTTCTCAGCTCCAAATACATACACAGGCATGTGCAAAACCAGGCCCTGTTTATCTATGAACAGAAAGAAGAGTTTCCCAGGCTAATACAAAGCATTCCAAGTTGACTTGAGCCTGTCTACGTTTTTCATACATCAAAGCTGCCCACAGGTCTCCGCAAACGTCCAAAATTTAGCCGTTTGAGCAATGGACAGACCCTTGTCTGTGGCAGATATGAGCACCCCTTTGGTCAAACTCACCGTGTCTTAGGAGAGGGCCTTTCCTTGCTTATAGGATTCACGCAAACACATCGTTCCCTTTAAGGCGCTACTCTGAGTCACTCTCTGAAACAGCTTCAGGCTTCTTCCTTTTAAAGCTCTCTACCTCAACTTCACCCCACATGAACCTTCCTGGACCTTTTTTCCACCACAGAAGCCTAGCCAACAGAAGGCCTATTTTACTACAACACTCAAGCTGTGGAGCAATTTCCCAGGAGAAGTATGCCTGGCCCCCTCACTCAGTGGTGCACCTAGGACTGGACCTCGGGGCTGAAATCCACACACCCACACCACAGCCCAGGCCACACACACATCCCAAATTACCACCCAGAGAGCAACAGGTGATGGGAGCAGTGGCAAACAGCACCTGGGCTGACACAAGCAAAGCCGACACTGCTCACTGAGGCATCCGGAGCAGCTGACTGGGCATATACATAGTTACAGATGCTCATTTTATTCTTGTTTCTTTAAAAAATATACTGTCCTGTTCTACAACAAAATTATGCTTATCCCCAAATAAATGTATTTAGGATCAGGCCAGCAGAAGCAGACCCCATTTTATTCCTGTAGCCACGATAGTGCTATGAATTAAGTGAGTTTAAAATACAAACCTGCACACGCTCAGACTATCGCTATATTTATCACGGTTGGCAAAAAAATATGTTGTTTTTTGCTCTAATATAAAGGCTGCAGAACCACTTGTGAAACACAGAATGGCGGAGAGCGGAGAAGAGAAATATTAGTTGTGTACTTCACAACTAAGGTAATACACATGGCCACCTAAAAAGTTTCCAGTCCAGGGTCTAAAATTACCTAGCAGCAGCACCACTGTCTGCTTTCAGGAAGCCAGTGAAGACAATTTTATTTAGGCGGGCTTTTGGGGGCTCCTGATTTATTGTCTGCTGCTGTTTTTAACTGCTGCTTTAATTGCTGCTGTTCTATATCTTCTCTTTTAGGGTGCTTCCAGAAGAGGTCTCCTACCGCTACCAGTTAGAAAGCATCATACAGTTATTCCATCTTTTTCTCTTTACAGGACTTACTGCGGTAAGAAAAAAGACAAAAGAAACAAGTGGAAGATAGCATCATCTGGACTCCCGCCCTCAATTCCATGAATGAGGCAAGGTGATGGCCCCATAAGAGACTCATCTGGAAGCAACGCTTAGGCTGCTCTTTAGTGTATTTTGTGTTATTTTTATTTCATGTAAGCAGCCTTGTGAAGGCTGTTAAAAAAAGGTGGGATATAAATAAATAATATTGACAGATTATTAAGATTTATACCCCACCCTTCAAGCACATGATCAGGGCTGTTTACAAGAAGATAATTAACACACTATAAAATAGCTGATCTATTAAAAAAAATAAGCTAAAAGAAACCAGCCAATCTATAAAAGCAGCATAAACAACTAATCGCAGAATACAACAGATGGACAAAAGCTAAAAAGCCTGGGAAAATAAAAAGGTCCTCACCTGGCGCCGGAAAGATATTGGAGGGAGCATCAGGCAAGGCTCTCTGAGGACAGTGTTCCAAAGCTGGGGCGCCACCACTGAAAAGGCCCTCTCCCTTGTAGCCATCTGCCACACCTCAGACAACAAAGGAACCCAGAGAAGGGCCTCTGATGATGATCTCAAAGTACGTCCAGACACAGGTGGAGACAGGCCCATAATCATTATAATCTCCCTCTTTCCTTGTACCCCTTCTCAATCCTCTGATCTGCATTAGCTCATCTGCCAGTGGTCCCTCTGTCCCTCTTCCCCTTCTGCCATGCCACTCTGCATGGCTCAACACCCTCTCCTTTTCTGCTTATGAAGCCAACTTTTCGGGCTTCTTCACATGGAGCTTTTATCCTGGTATTGAGATTGCTCTCTCATGGAAGTTTGCGGGCTCTTTACATGACGCGGTGAACCTCCAGGACATTTCCTGCACTAAATGCCCTTTGTTCCGTTTTTAAATAGATCGCAGATAATGAGCTATCAAATTACCCTGTTGTGTTCCGCTTGAGTTCCCTCCGTGAAAAGAGGAAAAGCGGCAAGAAGAGGAGAAGAGGAACAAGATCAATGAAAGGTAATGGAAGACTCAGGTACAGGGGAAGGAGGGGGAAAGGGGAGGGTGAAAAGGAAGTGCGTGAAAAAGGGATTTGTTGTGATCATGCATTTAAAACAGAAGCAGAAAGCCCTGTTTTAAATGCAGGATTTTAAGTTGGTGTAGAGATGCCCTTCATCTTCCCCTTTTTCAATAAACTCTTTTCTGAACCGATTCACTTGTATCTCCTCTCTTGTCCAGTTCTCCCCTCTTATCCTTCCCACAATACTCAAAGTCAATCTCTCTCCCACACATAAATACAGACACAACGCGAGCACTTTATCCACCTCATGTCAGGGCCAAAACAGACATTATATTAAATGTGTGTCTAGTAGCTATGTGTGGGTTGTTGTTGTTTTCATTTTTACTCTACAGTAGGTCCAGAGGGCCCAACCCAGATCTTAAAAGCCTCCCCTACTCCCCACACTAGGGTCCCAATATGGATCAGGGCCCCTGAACCTATTCTGGAGTAAGGGGGCAGGGAGACACAGCTGCTAGACACACATTTAAAGTAATGTCTGTTTTGGACCTCAGTTAAAAGGTTCTTGGGCAGGGGCTGTGTCACTTCTGTACAGCTCCGAGAACACTGTTGGCGTTCTATAAACAGCACTGTGGGGATGGATGCCACACAAAAGTTAGCAGCTGCTACTAGTTCTAGCAGAATTCGTTCCATCTCAATCAATGCCTACTTTTTTGTTAACATGTAGAACTTTTAAAAGGCAGGGCAAACATTTCTTTCAAACTGTCAGTTCCTTCCAAAAGTAGTTTTGTTAATTGTTTTGGTATTAAGTGAAGACAGGGTTTATCAGCTCTGTAAACAGCTCTGCAGACCGTACTAGCAAAAATAGCAATAATAGTGCTATTAAAATTCATCAGTGCAAATGTATGCATATTCAACTGTTTCTGCTTCCTTGGAAGATCTGAGCCAAGAACCTTGTAAGGTTCTGCACAGGCATGACTATTAAGTTTATTTCAAGAGGGTAGTTTTGTATTCATTGTATTCATTGCTCCATGCCCCAAATTGCATTTTTAATCATTCCCCCGCCGTGGATTCAATGTGTAGTATCCATTGTTAGTTCTACTTAGAGTAGACCCATTGAAATGAATGGGACTTCAGTCTGTTGTGACTAACTTAAGTCTCATTCATTTCAGTCGGTTTACTCTATGTAGGCCTAACATTGGATACTACCCAATTCTAACACCCAGTTTTAGGGCCTAAACAATGCTTTCTGGTCTCAGAAGTGCTGTCTCTCCAAATCCAGATTGTGGGACCTGGCTGTGGTTATTTAGCCCCAGTGCATACATTTGCCAAGAGCTGGCATAGGAACATAGGAAGCTGCCTTATACTAATCCAGACCCCTGGTCCATCTAGTCCAGTATTGTCAACACTGACTGGCAGCAGCTCTCCAGGGTTTCAGGCAGGGTTTTTTCCAAGCTCTACCTGGAGATGCCGGGGATTGAACCTGGGACTTTCTGAATGCAAGACGGATGTTCTACCACTGAGCTACAGCCCCTCCCCTAAAACATGGTGGTGAAGCACTGTAATAGCATGACAGAAGAGCAGCAAAATCTCCTCCTCTCCATTTCCTGCGTCAACGAGATCTCCTAGTGAATGTGTACTCACAAGGAAGCTCCCTTGACATGACATCTCAACCTTCCCTTTAATTTGAAGGGGATCGATTACACAAAAGAGTTTCCACACAACCAAAAGTATGGGGAGTGCAAGAAAAGTTTCTTTTCTCCATTCTTTAAAAATGTTCATTCGTTCGAACTGCATTTGTTTTGTTTTTCATTCATTTGTAGTTCATTTGTTTTCAAGATACCAAGTTCCACTGATTTCAACTGGAGACTGAACTAACCTTCTACTGCCTGTAACTTCAGTGTCTTCCATCCAAGCGGCATGATGTTTTCAGCCGTTCCACCACATGCACATGCATACACATACATTCCACCATGACCAGGTATTTATTTATTTTATTACATTTTTAAACTACCCAATTGAAGTTCTCTAGGAGGTGTACAAATTAGAAACATAAAATACAAAGTAACAATAAACATAAAATTCAAAGTAACAACAAAACAAGTCAGATAAAAACAGGATACAAACAGCAGCAACACATAATAAAATCAAAAGTAAAAGTAGCAGCAGGGATAAAACAAGATCTAAAAGTGCTAAAAACTATTCCTAAAAAATCGGGAAAAATACAAAGGCAAAGAAGGCCATAATGTAGTCGCCAGGCAAGCCTCCCTGGCAAAGACAATCCACAGACAGGACACCACCACTGAAAAGACTCTGACCGGGTTAGCGCAATCACAGAGGGGGAAATAATCCCCTGTGGCACGCTGCACGTGCCAGTCACATCCAGGTGAATTTGCATAACTCCTCTCACCAGTGCAGCTTGCTGTGTCATGGGAACCCAAGGAGGGTGGCTTGTTGCTGTGGTTAACAAGCCACCCAGAACCCATGGGCTGTTGTAGGGTCCTCTCTTATAGCCACCCGCCTCGCCTCATTTGGCAGGGGAACCTGGAGAAGGGCCTCCAATGATAATATCAAGTTCCAGGTAGGTATATATCGGAGGAGGAGCCAGTCCTTCAGGGAAGCTGGCCCTAGGCCATTTGGGGCTTAAAAGGTCAATACCAGCACTTTGAATTGGGCCCAGAAATGGACTGGAAGCCTGTGAAGATGACAAAGTACCGACATAAGGTGATCATATCAGCCAGTCCCCATGAACAATCTAGGCCCTTTGTTTCAGACTAGCAGAAGTTTAAAGACCATTTTCCAAAGCATGTCTTTGACAAATTTCAAACAAAGTGGACAAAGGATCCTCCTTTCATAAAAAAAATTAAAAGGCGCAGAGACAGCTAAACCAAACAGATCTTTCCAATCTATTGATTTCTCTGCTCTCTCTCTCTCTCTTCCCCCATTCCTGTAAGCTTTCTGTGACCTGTACAGGTAGTTCCAGAGCCTTTCTATTTCTCATTAGAATTTTTTTCCATTTGCTTTAATTCCCATTCATTTTCATCATAAAAACGAATGAAACAAATGGGTCTCATTCACTTCATTTCCCAGTCATTACTAAAATAAATTCACATACCCCTAATCAGGTGCTCACATAGAGGCCCCAGCTCAGACAGGAAATGATATGTGATGGACGGGAGGGCTTCCCCCTCCTCTGCCACTGTATTCCAGCCCCGGGTCATGAAGAATGTTTAAGCCCGGGCTATGGCGGGACAGAACAGCCACAAAAACGGTTAGATGGAACCTGATATAGTTACATCTCCACAGCTAAGCAGGCCTGGCTGGCCCAGTGCCTGGGTGAAACCTCCACATACGCCAACTGAAGTGCCTTGCAGGAAGTGTGGAATGCAAATTAGGGAGCAATCCTATGTCCCCTAGACAGCATCTGGGGGACCTAGGATTTTGGGTTTCTGGGCTCCGAGGTCAGAACCAGGGCTCTGACTGTGGCACTCAGAAACCACGCTCCCTGCCCCTCCCCCTCATAGTCAGTGCGGTTCTCTCCATGCTGGCTATGTCTCCATGCTCGGAAATGGAGCGCGGAGATGGGGAAAGGGGGGCAGTCCCAAGGTCAGGGAGGAGACTGCGGAAGCTGCATTACACAGCTTCCTACGTGCCGTGCCGCCTCCCCCCCCCCCCCCGCTGCTCCAAAGCTCCCCAGCTAGACAGGCAAAATTGCCTATCTAGCCAAAAATACAGGGCAGCCGAAGCACAGAGGCAAGGATCACCTCCATACTCTGGCCGCCCTGCATTGGATCCGAGTTCAGAGGCTGATGACTATCTCCATAGGATTGCACCCTTAAGAACTCTGCATGTTTTTAAAAGCACTCCATTTTACTTGCACATCACAATGTCCAGTCTTACATTCTGCGATCAAAAAGAGGTTCCTGGGCTGAGTGCTAGGCAAAGAGGAAAACCATAAGGATAGAAGCCAGGAAGAGTTTTCTCAAAACAAATGTATTTACCTTCATTAAATAGCTGAGACTTCTCTCACTGAAGATGTCTCTCAGGAACACCATTTCCTCCTTGTGATTTGAGTCAGGTCTCAGCTGTGATGTCAAGAGTGCAAGGGTCTCGTGCAAACCTACAGGAGAAATACGGAAGAGACTCACTGGAATCCGATTATAAACAGTACTACAAAAGCTTTAGGCCAAATCCCAGTGCCAGCTTTCATCACAGCTGCAGCACAAAACCAGAGCAGAGGAGGAGAGATACTTCAAAGAAAGTGTACTAACTACATGAGGGATTTGAGCTACGATGCCTACTTTTGAACTTTGTCCCCAGTGCTGATCAGCACAGTCCCCGTATGACGTGCCCATATTGGGGTACACCAAATCAGTGTGTGTGAGCTTTCTTCTGGAAATATCCTTTGAATTTGTGATCCCACTTTTCACTGCTATTGGGGGCTCTTTTCTCCATCCATATGTGAAATCAGGTAAGAACACCCTGCCAAGAGACAGGGTGTTCTTGTGGTGGCACCATGACTGTATAACTCCTGATGGCGATTCGCCAGACTCCTTCTCTTCCCGTCAAAACATTAATTAAAAGCTAGTCTAAATAACAATGCCAGGGCCCAGTGTCAGCAGTACTGTGGGCCTGAAAGGTTATAGCCAGATGTGATTAGAAGTAGCCTGGAAGGGCTTGGGCATGAGCTTATCTCTGTCAGTGTTCTCAGAGCAGAGCCAGGGGGAGTCACCCAACTCCCTGTCCGCCTGCTGGTCTGGCCTTGGCAGGCAGGGAGGCTGGACAGGGAGTCGGGTGACTCCCCCTGGCTCTGCTCTGAGAACACTGACAGAGATAAGCGCACACAGACTCTGACATTCCAGAGGCTGAATAGGCCCAAGCCCTTTCAGGCTACTTCTAATCAAATCTTAGCTATAACCGACAAGGCATGCCGCAGTGGTGAAGCTGGGCCCTGACCAATAATCTGCTGTTTTACGATGCTCTCAATAAAGGTTTAGGACTGCTGCCTTTTGATGCATTACCACTGATGTCTTATATACTTCTCGTTTAATGATGCATTCTTTTATTGATGCACAAAACCCAAAGGTAGCCTTTTTGGATTTCAAAATATGTATTAGGGCAATACGTTTATTAGGCCAAACCAAAGGTCGCAAAATAGTGTGCAAGCTTTCGGGTTCCCCAGAACTCTTCATCAGGCTATGTATTAAACACAGCAAAAAGGTTGGTGAAGAGGAAGGGAAAAAAGCAGGTTGATGGTGAAGCGATGGGGAAGTATGCATTTAGTCACAGTCTTAAGAGGGAATGTGGGAGGAGGTTGCAGACATTCAAATTAGGCTCTACCAAGTGCTGTGATAGCTTCAGCTTGCACCTTGGACTCTTGGGATGTATTAACAAATGGTTGATCCCCCATTTTTGAAAATATAATATCCAGCTGTTGCCCAAGTCTCTCTCCATCCTTTGATGAAACACACAACCCTACTGCAAGAAGATCAAACCAGTCCATCCTCCAGGAAATAAAGCCAGACTGTCCACTTGAGGGAATGATATTAAAGGCAAAACTGAAGTACTTTGGCCACATAATGAGAAGACAGGATACCCTGGAGAAGATGCTGATGCTAAGGAAAGTGGAAGGCAAAAGGAAGAGGGGCTGGCCAAGGGCAAAGTGGATGGATGATATTCTGGAGGTGACGGGCTCGACCTTGGGGGAGCTGGGGGTGGCGACGGCTGACAGAAAGCTCTGGCATGGGCTGGTCCAGGAAGTCACGAAGAGTTGGAAGCGACTGACCGAATAAACAACAGCAACAAATACTGGTCTATCTTAGCTGTGGTAAGTGATCTTAGCTGGATCACTTAGCTGTGATCACTGAGACAACTTGCTTTGAACACTCATAAGCCCCACACAAATATTCAAGTCCTGTTATTCAAAATGTGATCTGGCCAAAAGCGTTTTGAAGGCCTGATCACGAGCAGCAACACTGCCGATTTAACATTATTCTCTAAAGTGCCCTCCATTGTTCTTCTGGAGAGAATTTCAGCACCGAATAATAGCATTTCATAATAAGATGCTTTGTGCCCCCTCATCTCCGCTTTTATTTTTAAATGATTTTTATTTTTTAAATGGAACCCAGGGTTTCTAGACACACACACATGCATATACATATTTCTGGGGTTGTTTTTCTCTAAGCCCTCACATTTCTAGCCAGAAAAGAAAAAAGGCCTTGATCAAGGAAAGGAAAGGAAAGGAAAGGAAAGGAAAGGAAAGGAAAGGAAAGGAAAGGAAAGGAAAGGAAAGATTCCTCCTGTGCAAGCACCGAGTCATTGCTGACTCCTAGAGGAATGCCGCTTGCGCTGGCGTTTTCATGGCAGACTAGCCACCATCTTGGCTATTGGTGAACCTTATTTGACAAGGTATGATCATACATAGATGCTTCTCTTCTACTGGGAGCAGCCACATTCTTCTCAGCATACAACCAGAATCATAGCAAGTGCCTTGGGGGAAGACAGCATCTGTCTTGATCAGCAGATTCCTGAAGTACGTCCAGACAGAAGTGGTTGTGGGGAACATAAGCGTAAACAGTGGAACATGGGACTCTACTCCCAGTATTTAGAGCAGGGCTACACAACCTCTCTCCCCCTCCCCATATCGCAGCTCCCATGAGTGCTCCAATCCCTGCCACCGCCACTGAATTCTGATAAAGATCGCTCTTTCCTCACTGGTAGCAGCAGCTATATCAGAATCCTTAGGGGAGGGGATGGAAAGGCTTTCCTCCCCAACCCACAGAGTTTCTGATACAGATTGCTCTTTTCCCACTCCTGCCAGAAGTAGGGAAAAAGGAAAGGTTCCTCCTGTGCAAGCACCGGGTCATTACTGACCCCTAGAGGGATGCTGCTTTCGCTGGAGTTTTCATGGCAGCTGGAGTTTTCATGGCGGGGTGGTTTGCCATTGCCTTCCCCAGTCGTGACTACCTTTCCTCCAGCAAGCTGGGTACTCATTTTACTGACCTCGGAAGGATGGAAGGCTGAGTTGACCTGAGCTGGCTACCCGAGACCCGGCTTCCACTGGGATCGAACTCAGGTCGTGGGGAGAGTTTCGGTTGCAATACTGCCGCCTACCACTCTGTGCCACACGAGGCAAATTCTGGTCGGTGTTAACCTATTACAACTCTCTCTCTTGCGCGCGCGCACACCCACACACAGTCGTATGGTCCCTTTAAGATGAACAGATTTATTGGGGCATAAAATGTCACGGACTACAGCCACTTCATTGGATACGTAAAGCGTAATCCTCATCTGGCAGACCTATAGAGAAAAAACCATGGTAAACAGAGAAGTGTCTGCCAACTGAGGATAACCATACATCTGATGAAGTGGGCCCCAGTCCACAAAATCAAAGAGACCACCTTTCACAACCCAAGCCTTCCTGATCCTTCTGTTTCCCTGCTCTCCCCCCTGTCATCTAAAGTTAAGCAGGTGGGGCCTGGAGAGAGGGCTTTCTCAATCATGATGCCTCACCTGTGCAATGCCCTCCCCAGGGAGGCCTGCTTGGGACCAACTGCAATGTCATTTTGGTTCCAGGGAAATTGGGGGGGGGGGCGCAATTGTGTGTGTTTATTTAAATCATAGTGAAAGCCGCCTGTGGGTTTTGTTTCATGTCACCCATTCTGAATTGTACAGTTGCTGTTTTTTGACCGCCCCTCTCTGCCTTTTTATCTACCTGGTTATCGTCATTTTATATCAATCCCTCTAACAGCAAACTCAGTGCCCTTGGGCCGACAGGACTGGAGACAAAATGGGAGCCACTGAGAACAGGGAGGCATCAGCATGCTCCAGTGAATGCTGATGTATGCAGAGGTTAAAAAAAAAACACACACCAAAGGGAGCAACGCACCCACCCACCCCCTGCAAAAACAAAAACAAAAAGCCCAATGGGGGCTGAGCATGCTCAGTGACCTCCAGGTGCCATGGCAACCCCAGAAAAACAGGTTGGCCAGAAAAGAGTAGAATGGCCTGCTTTTGTTGCAAGTCCCATTATTTATTGTCATTGGGTCTCTTGGTTTCTTAAAAAATAGTATATGATTTTATCCTACTGGCAAACAGACCTGGCATTGCACGGGTGAGAACTGCCCTTCGTTTGACACAGCAAAGCCTTCAAGCAAACTTACCCAGCTGTCGGAGTTGGCCACATTATGGCCACCCCGTCTGAGTGAAGCCATGCCCGTTGGCACCCTAGGCACGGGCCCTGCCATGATGCACCCCTATGGCCCCCTGAGGGAGGGGTCTGTGCACTCCACTGTCCTGAGGGAAGCTGCCCACAGTGGGGGGCGGGCATGTAACTTTGTCCCTCAGCCTACTAATCTCCGCTGGCTTCTAATTGTATGGGATGCAAACCTATGTGCTGGTTATGGAAGTCTGCCCCTACTGGCTGAAGATGCTCCTGCATGCTTGCACCATGTATTTTAAAAACAAAATAATCCTGAGGTGCACAATCCCAGGGTCCCTTTAGCATGTATGCCAAGTTTCAGGTGTCTAGGTTTCACGCTCTTGGCACCATGCTCTGATGGCCAGACAGACAAACATTCTCTTTTATTATTATAGATTGTAAGCAGCCTGTGGGATATCTACTGGAGAACAGGATTAAAATATTTTAAATAAATAAATAATCTCATGTCACTATAAAACAGGGGTGGGCAACTTGTGGTGCTCCAGATGTTTTGGCCTACAACTCCCATGAGCCCTTACTATTGGCAATGCTGGTTGACACTTAACATGCCATGGTACCTGGAGATCACTGAGCATGCTCAGTCCTCATCAGGCTGTTTTTGGGAGGTGGAATTGTTTCCTTTGGTTATTTTTTCTTTAGACTTCTGCATACATCAGGATTCACCTGAGCATGCGGATGCCTCCCTGATGTTTCTCAGTGGCCCCATTTTGTTTCCAAACCTATCGGCCCGGGGGCGCTGAGTTTGCTATTAGAGGGACTGATATAAAATGACAATAATCAGGTAGATAAAACAGCAAAGAGAAGCAGCTAAAAAACAACTGTACAATAGTAAGCTGCCGGTGGGATATCTGGTGGGGAACAGCATTAAAATATTTGAAATCAATAATCTCATGTCACTATAAAACATGGGTGGGCAACTTGTGGCCCTCCAGATGTTTTGGCCTACAATTCCCATCAGCCCTAGCCAGCATAGCCAATGGTAAGGGTTGATGGGAGTCATAGGCCAAAACATCTGGAGAGCCACAGGTTGCTCTTTGGTGATTCTGAGCCTGGTTTTTGATCAAACACGGCCCTAATATAGTAGCCAACTTTTAAAAACACAGACATTATTCAGGAACACGCTAAGGCAGCAGAAAGTTCCATACCTGAATCTTCAGAAAGGACAGGCATGGCTTGTTCCTCCCTCACTTCTTAAAGATGAGAATGAGCTTTCAGCCAAATGACTGATCCACCTAGGAGGGCTGGGGCTTCCCCGCGAGCAGAATGCCTGGGGTCAGAAAAATAACTAGATGAGAATTGATTTTACATACCTTTAAAAAAATAAAGAATAAGTGAACAAAGGACGGAGTTGTGCCTTGCATAAATATTGCTGCACATCTTTCTTTCCCAACCATGCCAGCTGCGCCATTTGGAAAAAAAGATCTGTTGCTTGAGCGGAGTGGGGCAAACTGATAAATCCAGGAAGAGAGGATAGGAATCAGCAGAAAGTCCTCAAGTCAAACTTTGCCGGGAGATTTGTACAGAAGACTCCTTCCAGCAATCCAGGGAGGAACGTGAATGTAATGTTTGTGTGGCAACCAAAAACCAGGGGTTCACTGCCCAATTTGCCCCAAATATAGAGCCGCCTCTGCCCGCAAGGGAGGGCATCCTCCAGCCCACAGGCCTAATCTGGCCGGCAGAGGTTACCCATCCAATCCGCCGCCTTCCGGGATTCCTCCAGGGGGAGAGCTCTGATGTCATGCGGCCCACGGAGGACTGGATGTGGGGGTTATGCAGCACCACTTTTGACTGCTCTCCCCTGATGAAGGGGGGGGTAGGATGATCTGAGAGGAGGAGGAGGAGGAGATGGAGAGGATGGGAGAAAGCACAGCAGGGGGTTGGGAGGGAGAGATGGAGGAAGAGAGTGAGGGTGGCAATAGATGGAGTGGGGCAGAACAAGGTGGAGAACATGGAGGGCAAGAGGTAAAGGATGGCAGGGGGTGGAAGAGGGAGATAAATGAGGAAGCACGATGACATTCTAAATGGCTTCTTCGAATGCACACTCCTCCCTAAATGCGCTGCGTGTTCATGTCAGTCCACGCACGTGCACACAAACATGTCCCTCTCTGAGGGGGAAGGGACACCTCAGGCCACAACTGCACTGTCGGTAGTTCATGCATGTGAGAAAGGAGCATGGGGGAGAGGAAATGGCAAAGAGAAGAAAATCTCCTTTTTCTTTCTGCTCCAGCCAGTTGCCCTCAACTTCTCAGGTGGGTCTCTGCTTGGTTCAGCATTTTCAACAGTGGGGAGGAGGGAAACTGTGAAACAAGCACCATGCATGTCCAGGGCTTACTTTCGAGCCTCAAAACCTGTCAAGGCACTTCCCGAGAACACTCTGGGCATCTACAGAGTGCCTTCCCCTCCTTGGTGAACAACCACAACCAAACCCACACGGAGCGTGCAGCCTACAGGCAAGGCCTGAGACCGACCACCTTTCACCTTCGAACTTAAGCGCTGCTTTTAGGATTTGAACGCACGCACGCTGCGGCCGAGGCCCGAAGGCGGGACGCTGATCCGAGCTTGGGGCCCGCCGCCGTTCGGCCTGGGCACGGGCGGCCCAGCGAGAGGGGCGCGCCCGGTCGGGGCGCCATCGCGCAAAGAAACGCGTCGTGAGAAAGCATCGCCGGGGCGCTCTTCCGCCACGCCGAGGGCGAGGAATGGGGAGCCCGACGCGGCCCCTCCTCGCCCCTCAGCTCCCGGAATGAAACTCTGCCGGGGGAGAGAGGGAGGGTCGAAGAGGCGACTCTCTGGGGGCCGGGGAGGGGACCGGGGGACAGCAGGGGCTTGGGAGCCTCCGTGGGTGCCGCAGGAGGGAGCCCGAGGGAGGAGGAGGGTCCGCGGGAGCTCAGGCAGGAGCTCAGGCAGGTGCGCACGCGCCCCCGCACCAACCCAGGCTGGGCTTGGCCTGCTCCGGCCTCCCCATCGCTTCTATCGCCGCCGCGCCCGGCCGCCTGCCCGCACGTCCCTCTCCCGCACCGATCTTCCGCGCCAGCGTTACCCGCGGCAGCGGGAGCGGCGATCCTCGCCCGCTCGGACCTCGGTCCCTTCCTTCGCGCCGCGCCCGTCGCTGGCGTCCGGCAGCTGCGCGCGCGCGCTCTGCTCGCAGGGCGCGCCTCGCTCATGCGCTTCGGGACCGGCGGGGAGCGGAGCGGAGCCGAGCCCGCCCTCGCCCGCTCAGCCCCGGCGCACCTTTCCTCTCGCCTTCGTGCGGCGCCGGGAAGAGAGCGCCGGCGACGCTTCCCCGGATGGCGCCGCCCCTCCCCGGGAGCTGCGCCTCCGTGGCGCAAAGCGAGCCGCCGCCGGCGCCCCGCGCCAGCCCGAGCGCCTCCCGCCGGCGAGGCTGGCTGGGACTGTGCTTCGGCTGCAACCCCACGCGCGCTTACCCGGGAGTGAACTGCACTGACCGCAGGGGGATTGACTTCGGAGTAAACGTGCCTAGGCTTTGCGCTGCAAGGGGCCGGGCTTGTTCCGCGATAGGTCGGTTGCCTTCGGCTTTCCTGCTGCTTTGTTCCCTCCTTCGTCCCGTTCGGTTATTATTACTACTGAACCGGTTCCGGTCGCTCGCTCGTGTGTTTTTATTCCCACCCTGCAAGGCTGGCGGATGGCCCGGGACAAGGAGCGGGGCGCGCGGGGCCTCCCCACTGGGTCTCCCGTACCCAACAGGGAGGGGGCGGGAAAGGGCCAGGCTGCCAGTCAACTGGGGGATTCCCGCGCAGCAACCCCCTCGTGCGTCAGAAGTGGAGCCGTGGGGGATCGGCTCCACCCACCGCTCCGCCCTCCCTGGCTCAAAGCCGGCGAACGTTTACATCAGCCTTTCCCCCATCCAGGCGCCCCCCAGATGTGCCGGACTACAGCGCCCATCATCCCCAGCCAGTGTGGGATGATGGGTGCTGTAGTCCGGCACATCTGGGGGACGCCTGGATGGGGGAAAGGCTTGTTTAAATAAATGACCGAGGTTGTGCTTCCCATCTTTCCGTTTTTATTATGTTGATTTTAATTCTGACGTTTGATTGGGTTGTGTGTGGCGCGCATTTTTTTTTTTGCTTTCAGCTTTTCCCCTTTATTGCTTCGTTTTTTTTTTCTACCCCCGCCTTTTTATCTTTAGGTGTTTACTGCCGAGTGGCCTTTACCGTTTCCTCCCTTCTGCTAGTAACAGTAGTCACAATCCATAGAGAGCCTTTAGGGCGCACAAGAGCTGCATCGGAAAATCCGGCGTCAAGCAGCAGCGCTCTCTGGGCTGCTGGGAGAAGTAATACTCTGGAGGTTCCAAAGAGACACCAACCAGCAAAGTGGGATCTGTATCTGGTGAGTGGTTGTGACAACCACACAACATGCTAAGTCCTCTGATTTTGTTCTAGCTACTCTTTATTGTGCTTGGCTTGTGGCGGTGAAGCCTCTGGCACCAATTGGCTGAGTTGGTTGTGATGTCACAGAACGTTGCCACAAAGCTGTCGGAATGTTTGCAGTCCAGATCCTCTGAGGAAAGGGAAGCACAGCGGCTGGGCTTAAAACCTAATGAAAGCTGCACAGAAGGGGAATCCTGCCTGTTGTAGCTTCTACTCTTGCTGCAGCTTTGAGATCTGGAGATCCTAAGGAAGAAAACAAGAGCTAAGAAGCAGGGAGGCTTGGGATGGATTTTATACATTGATGCGAGTTAGCCAGCCATTTATTTGACTGCAGGCTTCTAGTTAATATTTATCTTGCCTTTCGGCTCTCTAGGACTCCACACAGACATGTGGAATAGGCCTGATTAAAAATATAGCTTGCACCTGCTGATTCCCTTATAGACCTGCATGCATACATCGTCCCCCTATTGCTCTGGAGAGGGGGGTATAATCAAGGGATCCCCCTCCCACTAATCATGTGTTTGGTGTGGAGGGAGGGATCAGGGCAAAATATATGTGTGCGCCCTCCCAAGTGACTTTATTTGACCCTTGGCATCCTTACCAAATTTTAATCTAAGTGTAGTGTAGAGGTTTTTTAAAAAAATAATGCCTGCAGCTTCACTCATAAAGGAAGGGAAACATTTTCAAGTTGTAAAGAACACAGACATTCCACATACACACTTCAGTGTTAATTTCTCTTTTTGATATTGTTTGATGCACAGACATACATGCATGTCATGCTATGCCAGAGCTCATGTGCTCCATGCTTATAAGCTATGTGCTCCTCAGAGAAGCTGGACTGCAGACATTCTGACAGCTTTGTTCCATGAGCTGTTGGAATATTCATGAACGTTCTGTGGCATCATGACCAACTCAGCCAATAACAGGATGTAGTGATAGCCACCAATTTGGATGGCTTTAAAAGGGGGTTGGACAAATTCATGGAGGAGAAGGCTATCAGTGGCTACTAGTCCTGATGGCTATGTGCTACCTCCAGTATCAGAGGAGGCAAGCCTATATACACCAGTTGCTGGGGAACATGGGTGGGAAGGTGCTGTTGTGCTAATGCCCTCCTTGTGGGTTCCCAGTTGACAGCTGGTTGGCCACTGTGTGAACAGAATGCTGGACTAGATGGACCTTTGGAATGATCCAGCATGGCTCTTCTTATGTTTTTAACCATCAAGCCTTTACTGTAGGTGCCCACTTTATTATGGAGTTTGACTACTTCTGGCCCCCAAATCGCTGCATAGAGAACAGAGAAGCTTGTGAGAGCAGAGAATTTGAACATCCCTGATGTGGGTGGGATGTCCTATCTCAACATATATGTGCCAGTTCACAAAATTCAATCACATTCTTGCATGACCAATGATAGAATCTTTCTCCTTATAAGGAAATGTTTGCTATTCATTTCTATGGGGAAAGGAAAGCATTGCATTAAATGGTCACAAAAAATCCCCCATCCCTGACATTTGGTGGCCCAACCTTATCTGAACCCCTCATGCTGGTGTGTGTGTGTGGGAAAGAAATGTGTCTCTCTGCAGAGAACACATGCTTTGACCCCCTGAGGAGACCTTACAGTATACAACCCTTCCCTCCATGTGCACTCTGCCAGGGATAAAATGGGCATTGTTTGCTAGTTGAGAAAGCCAGTGTGTGACATAGTGGTTAGAGCAGCCTTCCCCATCCTGGCATCCTCTTGACATGCCAGACTACAATTCCCACCACCCACCACTGGCTGGGTGAGGATGATGGGAGTTGTAGTCCAACACATCGGGGAGGGCGGGTTGGTTAGTGAGCATCATTCTTAGACCAGGGAGATCCATCTTGAAATCCCCACACAAGAGCTCTAAACCTAACTGGACGACCTTAGGCCTAGCTTACCTACCTCACAAGGCAGTTGTTGTGAGGGTAATGAGGTATACCACTTTCAGCTCCTGGGAGAAAGATCCGGATTTTTTTTTTAAATGTCAGTAATAATTCATATTAATTTTTGCATTCCTAAGCTTCTGGCATAAAGGGTGCTTTACCGTATTTACCTTATCTTCTCCCCCCCCCCACATCCCTACCATTGGTTTTTTCCAGCTGGCTGGTGGGCTAAGAGCGCTGGGAGTAAATATGCCACCAGCAGCTGCCCTCCCTCCATCCCTGACAACCTTAGAATACGTTGTGCAAAGCTTCTTCCTGGATGTATGAACTTTCCCAGCTTGTTATGTAACCAGTTCTTGCTCCCCCACCCCCACCAATGCTAATGAAGTCGCATCAAGATGTGATCCTCTTTGGGATGGGAGAGTAGAATAAAAAATTTTAAATCTTTATTTTTATTTTTTTGCCATATGTCTCTGTGTGTTTGTGTGTGTGTTGTGCAGCAGAAGGAAGGAAGGAAGATTCTACAGCAAGAAAATCCAAATTATAATCTGTTTTGTACAATGTATTCTGCTTCCAAGCTGACGGTTGTTTTTTAAATGTGGAATTAGGCATCAAATGCCGGTACATGGTCAGCATTGTGCAAGTCGCATGAAGACCACAATTTATGGTGATTTAATGGCCTTCTTCAGAGCTTCTTAATTTTGCGGCAACATGGTTAATTTCTCAAAGAGAGCAAAAGCATCCATCGAGAAACCGGGGAATGACATTGCAGCAGCAACAGCACGCATCCTTGTGTGCATGTGTGTGTGTCCATCTTTCTGTCCAGCGTGCAAAGGAATGCATTGTGGATGCTTTCTGGGAGGAGGGGGTTGCTGCTGCAGAGGGGTGGGTGGGATTCACTGTTTCCTTTCTTACACTACATTCTTTAAATACCTAAAAAGATTATTTACTGGAGAGCTGCAAATCCAAGCCACACACACATAGCTAGCAGGAAATGGGCAGTGAGTTGCCCCCTATTTTGAAGGGGGGTCTTTGGGAACTGAAGCATCTCTGCTTACCTTTCCTGGCAACTGAAGGAAAGGGAAAATAACAAAATAAGGGTTGTGTGGTGTCATCAAACCCCTTCAAGGGTTTCCTGTCCTTTTAATGCTTGCAGTTGTTAAAGCCTAAACACCCTTATCAATGTTAAGGGAAGGTAAACCACTCTCTCAAGAACAAATGCACAGCCTGGGCATTCTTGTTAGATCAGTCTTCCCCAACCTGGTGCCTCCAGATGTGTCCAGTAGTGCAGCTCGGTAATTTTAGACCCTAGACTTTATGGTCTTGTTGGGGGGCCCTTTAGACAACCACATATATTATTTCACTTGTGAAGCACACAATTTCTCTCTTCCCCCATCCCACCCCCACCATTCCATGCTTTACAACTGATTTTCCATTTCTGATACGTTAGAACAACATCACACAAAGCTGTTTGCCAGCCCTGCTTTAAAAAGCATAAATACTCTCAAGTATGTGCAGTTTTGCATTTTAAACTCATTTAAATCATAGCACCATCATGACTACAGGAATAAAATGGGATTCGCTTCTGAGGCCCCCATTATCAGCCACTCTCTGGGTGGGGTGGGGAGGCTGGTGCCAAGGGTCAGCATCAGCAGGCACCTGCCCAGGGCCCACACCTCATCAGGGGGCCCACTGACAAGAGCCCCCTTGACCTGCTCCTCTTCAGCATTGCAGCCTGCTTGTTCGCCCACCTTTCACTCTGGCAAGATGGACTAGTGGTAACTACCACTGCCTGCTTGCTCACTGGCTGTCTGCTTGGCAAGCAAGGGGAAATGAGGAGGACGAACAGCAGCAACTAGAGACCCTGCCTATGAGGGAGTATGCTGACTGAGGGGGGCCTGTTGGGGCTGCCTTGCCCAAGGGCCCCCCAAAACCTGAAGCCAGCAGTGCCAGGTGGTCATTGTGGGGAGGGGGCCCTCTGGGCTACACTTCCCTGGACTTTGACCCCAAGCTCCAACCCTAGGTGCACCACTGAGTTCAACACCACTTGAGCGCACCAGGTTGGGGAAGGCTGCTTTATATAGCTATCGACCAGGTGATATTGGGCTTATTATCCATGCTGAGGAGCTCATCTGGATTGGTCTGGAATTACCTGGCCCTTGTGAGTTCATCATAGCCCAGAACATCCTCCATCCCTGCCTTTCCACCTTGCTGTGTGTGTGCGCGCGCACGCATGCGTGCACGCACACCTCTGAACAGATAAGACCAGAAAATGCCTCTTGGTCTTTTTATTTGAATGTCAAACTTGATCCTCCCAGTGTCTGTGATCAAACTTGGTCTCCCAGCTGCTTCCTAAAGAATTGGTGAGATTTGACTCTTGATGTCTGAAAGAAGCAGAGGCTAAGGCCAATACTACACATGAGTGGCCACTCATGTCCTGTCTGTGAACACCCAGCCTTCGTAGAATGGTAGGGTTGGAAGGGGCCTATCCGACCATTGAGTCCAACACCAGCCTTTGCTCCTCCACTGCAAAGGAGCATTGGGAAAGGATCTTAATTTTCAAGCTCCCCCAACCCTGGCAGTATTCAGTTACTAAACTGATGAGAAAGGAAGTCAGGCCTTGATGATTTATGGGGATTTTCCACTTTCCTCCCATAGACCCTGATCTGCTTGAAATGGGAGGAACTCAACAGGGAAAGATCAGAAAGCCACAGATTGGGGGGTCTTCAGCTTCTCTGGTAATGCAAACACTGGCCACTTTATGTGGTACGTCACATCTAGACAAACCAGCCAACCCACCTAAACATAGCGATGAAGCAGGTTTGTCAGACTTAAAAGAGCAGAGCAAAGGCCTTGATTTTTCAAGAGGGCCAAGTGATGAAAACACCTTGATTGAAAAGCACCTCTGTTCTTGGGAAAGGATAGTTTGCGGGAAAAAGTAGGAGGAAGGGGTGTTCATCCTTCCCCTGCCCACCATTTTCCCCCTGTAACTCCCTCCCCCAGCTGTTCCCCCCACCCCACCCCAGCCAGGGTACCAGACCCATACTTGTGATGTAACATGACGCACCAGGCCTCCCACCAGGGCCAACATCAAGGGCAGGCATGACTGGTCAGTCACCTGCCCAGGGCCCACACCCCAGCAGGGGCCCATTGACAAGAGCCCCCTGAAGTTCCTTCTTGTCATCTTTGCAACCTGCTTGTTCTTGTGCCTCTCAGTCTGGCCCAGACAATAGTGGTGGTGAAGAGGAGGCACAGCAGATGCCACAGCCTCCTTGCTCCCTGGCTCTCTGCCTGCCCAGCAAGCAAGCGGTGGCAATGATGAGAAAGAGGATGAGGAGCAATAGCGGCTGGTGACAGTGGTGGTGAGAAGGTAGATGCAATGAGGGAGGGGGCCCATTGAGGGTGTCTTGCCCAAGGGCCCTCCAAAACCTGGAGCTGGCACTGCCCCCCAACCCATCCCCTGCTGCATGGGCATGTAAGTTCCACTTTAACTGGAAACCAGTGCCTGCATCACAGTATAACCCATCTCGCTTAGAGCATTAACAGGGCCGGCCCTACCTTTAGGCAGAGTGAGGTGGCTGTTACAGGCAGCAGCTGCTGGCCACTGGGGCAAAGGTGGCAGTCAACATACTACCACCGCCGCCACCACCATGCCCACTGAGGCCCCGAAAAGACCCTGCCTTGTGCCCCCTAAGTTAGTATGTTGCCCTCAAACGTGATAGACAATGCTCTCTTATCACCAGGGTGCCACCTTATCTTTTGCCTCAGGCAGCAAAGTGTCTTGGACCAGCCCTGGGTGTTACAGATTATAGCTGTCATGACCCCGACCCAGAGAAGCAGCCAGCATCTGACACAGAAGGGGGAGGAATCAGCAAGGTCAGGAAGACCAGAGGGGTAAGCCACAGAGGGGCTGAATCCAGACACAGGCCATGGCATCAAGACGGAAGCAGTCAGCCAGGAGCCCCTGGAGACCTCCAAACTGGGATTCCCTCAACCAGATTCCCCTTGACCCCAAGGGAGTAATGATCCCCAGCACCTGCAAGGCTGATCACGGAGTTCTGAGCTCTGAGCTGGAGGCCTACGCCTTTAAGGAACTCTAGGGAAAGGGCGGAGCCTTGTTGGCCCAGGAGATAAAAGGCCTCAGCCCAGAACCTTGAGCTGGTTGGAGCAAGTTTTCAGCTTGGAGCTATCCAAGGTGCTGCAACTCCAGCCTGACTTCTCTACTACCTGATTGATTAAAAGTGAAGGTAGTTGTGTTGGCAGAAGAAAAATTAAAATCCATATTGGAGTAATACCTTCATTAGGCCAACTCATAGGTCACAAAACATTGTGCAAGCTTTCAAGTTATCCAGGACTCTTCAGCACACAAGATGGTTTCAGGTTGGACCTGGGACTCTCCCAAGGGCTACTGGGAAGAGGAAACAACCTGAAACCATTTGAATACCTGGTAGATCCTAAGTTGAATCTCAGTCTGCTCCCATTCTCTGCCTTAAGATTGCAACCAGCAACCAAATGCAGATAGGGCCACTTTTGCTTTCCTGCCCCTTCCCCCTTGCTTGATCTTCATCTTGCCTGATGAAGAGTTCTGGAGAGCTGGAGAGCTTGCACAGTTTGTTGTTGTTGTTGTTGTTGTTGTTGTTGTTGTTTTTGAGTTGCCCTAACAAAGATATTACTGTAATACTGATTGACTAAGGGTGCAGTCCTATGTATGTTTAGTCAGAAAGACATCCTACACCTCCCAGCATGCCCCAGCCAGCAGTGCTGACTGGGGCATGCTGGGAGTTGTAGGGCTTTTTTTTCTGTCTAAACATGCATAGGATTGTCCTTTGTCACTTTTAGGCTTCAGTCATATGAGTGAGCCTCCATCATGGTCAGGACATTACTTTGTGTGATATTCTGAGCCACCTTGTGGGCTCTATGAGGGTCTAAAAGGCAGGATGTAAGTCAATGAAATGAAGCTGTGTTGTGCACATTTGCCTAGAGGGAGGTGCTTTTCAATCAAGGTGTTCTAATCACTTGGCCCTCTTGAAAAATCAAGGCCTTTGCTCTGCTCTGTTAAGTCTGACAAACCTGCTTCATCGCTATGTTTAGGTGGGTTGGCTGGTTTGTCTAGATGTGACATACCACATAAAGAGGGCAGTGTTTGCATTACCAGAGAAGCTGAAGACCCCTCAGTCTGTGGCTTTCTGATCTTTCCCTGTTGAGTTTCTCCCATTTCAAGCAGATCAGGGTCTATGAGAGGAAAGTGGAAAATCCCCATAAATCATCAAGGCCTGACTTCCTTTCTCATGAGTTTAGTAACTGAATACTGCCAGGTGTCAATACAGAGTTAATATTCAATCACTATTAGATCCCTGACAGCTTCCCGGTAGAATGCCTGATGCACATTTCTAGTGCATTCTTCAGAAAGCACCGATGAATCCCTCCCTCTCAAAGCAACTGAGAAACAAGAAGGAGGCATCTGGGAAAACCCAACTTTGCAGACATAGAGAAAATTATGGGGGAAAGCCTAGCTGGGAACAGACAAAAGAGAAAGAGCCCAAAACACCGCAATGGGAACTGAGGATGCTCAGTGGGTGGACAATGTTGAGAGTCTGTTGTGGGGAGCAGAAAACCAGGGGGGATGGAGTTATGTATCCTTGAAGTGATATACATGGCTGGCTGGAACTCTGAACTTATAAATTTTACTCTGCTCATAAATACGACTACCTTGGCTGGTGATGGGTTGATGTGCCAGGCCTGGTTCTGCAGACTTCCTCCATCTCCCACTCCAAGGCTGTTCCATGTGGGCTCATGTTTTTAATGACAAAAGCATATTTTTAATGCTCATGTTTTTAATGACAATTTCAGCATATTTTAATGCACATTTTAAACATTATATGCATTTTTATACACATTGACTAAAGCATGTTTGAGTTCCTTGTTGAAAGTATGCTTTCTTTTTTTCTTTTCTTTTTTGCACACATTTCAAATCTGCGCTTTTCATCGGATTGGGGTTTTCTGTTCTGCGGAATGCATCACAAATGCAGAAATGTATGGATTTCCAAACATAATATGCATCTGGTCCACATATATTTCTGAGAGATACAAATTGGAGAAATCCTTTTTAAAAAATGCAATGGAGCAGATTTCTCAGACGTCCATAGTCCTGGCTACTTTCATTCATGATGTGGTGAGCTCCAGATGGGAGTGCTGTAATGTGTCCTGCATAGGGCTGCCCTTGGAAACACTCAGTTAGAACAGCATGCCACTGCCTCTTTGTTAACAGGTGTGAGCTGGCGAGAACATATTACACCAGTTCCGAAATGTCAGCACTGGACTGGTTTGTTTGCTTCTTGACTGAGTTCGAGGCACTGCTTTTGACCCTTAACATCCACATCACCTGGGGCCTCTCGGTCTTGGGAAATGCCTTCTCCTACATGAGCCCCCACCCCCATGGTTTTAACACCCAGCAACAATGTTCTACCCCAAGCACCATTGTCCAGGGAGCTGAGATTACCATCTGCCACTAGCAGAGCCTTTTTGGTTGCCACTCCACAGCTCTGGAATACATCCCTCATGAGGTCCATCTAATGTTATTTCTTGATCTGGATTTAGAGACAAGTGAAAACCCCTTTTGATTTTGTAAAATGTATTTATTTACTAAATTTGTATAGCCACCTGCTAACACAGGTTCTCGAGCAGCTTGCAAAACAAATGCATCAATTAAAACACAGTATTATTGTGAATAATATGCCATTTTGTTTTATTTCACCAAGCATTAGGGATATAACTGAAAGTGCACTTTTTATTGCTTTAAAGTTAAAAAAATATTTTGATATGTATTTAAAATTGTTTTTATGTGATGTACATTGCCTTTGGGACATTTTATGTTCAAAGCCAGTACAGAAATGGGGTCAATAAATGAATGCATTTATTTTTGGTTTTTGACTGAGACAGGTTGTTTCCAGATAGGAGGGGAAGAAATTGTGTCCAAACAAAGGGACTCTTCCTGGACCAGAAAGCTGCTAGTACTAAGGAGCACTAGAGACTGAAGTGGTGGAAGGTATTGGCTTTGTAAAGAAATGGACAGCTTCTGTTTAAACTTTGATGGAGCAGACTTATTCTCTGTTGCTGCAGCGAGCAGGACTAGAACCAATGGGTGGAGAAGGCAGGGAAGGAGATTTCAGTTAAACATTAGGAGAAATTTCCTGATGGTAAGACTTGTTTGCCAGCTCGAGAACAGACAGCCTCGGGAGGTGGTGGGCTCTCCGTCACTGGGTTATTTTAACAGAGACTGGATGGTCATCTGTTAAGGAAGCTGTAGTTCAGACCAGTGGAGGGTGGTGGCTCTGATTTTGGTGCGGCTCTGCATCCATTCTGGGTTTCAGTCAGAACCAGCCAGAACTCTGAAGGAACTATCCAAGGTGCTGAATGTATTTGGGGGTAGGGTTCAGCACCTTGGATTGCTGCTTTAGAGTTCTGGCTGGTTCTGGATGAAACCCAAAATGGATTCACAGACCCACTGAAATTGGAGCCACCAGCCTCCACTGGTTTAGACTACTCCAGTATGACAAGTGGCCATGCTGGCTGGGGATGATGGGAGTTGTACATCAAAACATCTGGAGGACACCAGGTTGGGGAAGGCTGCTGTAACTGGTTCTTCCATTGTGGAAGGGGCTGAACTATATGACCTCCAAGGTCCCTTCCAACTTTGTTGTAACCCTAAGGTAGGAGAGAGAGATGAACTGCCCATGAAGACTGAAACAGAGCGCCAGTGTGCTAGAGTGTTGGACTGGGACTCTGGAGAACCCAGTTCTAGTCCCCACTAGGCCATGAAGCTCACTGTGTGATTTTGGGCCAGTCACTGACTCTCAGCCTAACCTACCTCACAGCGTTGTTGTGAGGATAAAATGGAGAGGAGAAAGACCATGTAAGCTGCCTTGGTTTTTTCCTTGCAAGAGGGAAAAATGGCAGGATATAAATGTAATAATAAATATCCCATATTGCAAGGCTAGAGAGACTGCAGTCCTCCAGATTTTATTGGACTATACCTCCCATCATCCCTGACCATTGGCCATGCTGATGCTGATGGGAGTTGGACTTCAGTTACATCTGGAGGGCCATCCCTGCCATATCAGCTTCTGTATATTCCCCAGTTTTAATCTGATACTGCCTGTGTTCACCCGCCTGCACCATCTGCATCTTAATTCACTTTCTTGAGACATCTGGAATGTTATTTATGACATCAATATCCTACCTTTCTCCTATGATACTCAAGGGAGCATGCACAGGGTTCCCCAGGCGGTGTCCCATCGAAATACAGACCAGATCCGGATTGGCTTTGTTTCACTGTTTCCCCCCGAAATTGAAACTGTGGATTGCGGGGAGGTGGTTAAATTTTCAGAGGGGAGAGAGCTGATGGGTGAGACCCTTTGTCCTCAGTGAATGTGGAGGTTTGGGCTTTATGGCCCTATAATAAACAATGAAAAATGGTTTACAGTCATGAACATTTCATTAGGTTTAACTGAAGTTTTAATTAAAGTTAGCTATATTTCCATCCCTCTCATCATCTCCTTGTAATGTCATGCAGCTCTGTTAATGAATTTCTCAAATGCAGTGTGTTCATTTTCAGGCACTTCTTATGCATCCCGTTGCCCCAGTCCTTCAGTTGACATACTTATCCATTCATTCCTGTGATCAGGCAGAAGGCGACGTCTTTCAGAATATAAAACTCCATTGTGTTTGCGCTTGCTAAACTGTAGTTGTGCTTGGAAGTAGCTAGAGATTAATTTCTGCTTCATACATTCCAGAAAACATCACACAAAGATTGGGTCAACATGACATTATTTAAAGAGCCCTGCTGGATCAGACCACGGGTCCATCTAGGCCAACATTCTGTTTGCACAGCGGCCAACCAGCTGCCCATGGGAAACCCATAAGCAGGACACGAGTGCATCAGCACCCTCCTGCCCATGTTCCCCAGCAGCTATGAAATGACAACACTAAATATGGCAAGTTGATTTGTGTGTGTGCGGGGAGGGGGGGAGTGTTCAAACAATTCAAAGGGGATGCAAGGAATTCCCTGATGTGAATTGTGTAGATGGAGCCTGCTAGCTCTTTGCGCAGGAATCTGGACTAGATGGCCTCTTGGTCCCTTTCATCTCAAATATCCTACAATTCTTGAGATCAGACATGACCACTGCAATATTCAAACACCAGTAGCAGAATCCATCAGCTTCCCAGGACATGCTATTACCGACCATTGTGGAGCAAAGGAACTTCTGAGGGAGACTAGCATGAGGGACTAGGAAGTTAAATTCATGAACAGGTTTAATTCCATTGCCAGAGGCTTGAATCGGGATAAGGGATTTTTTATCACACTACATGTGTTAGTTCACTTACCTGGTGCCAGGATGGCTGCATTATCCGCAACAACTGCACTGTGGATGTCCACAGTTAATAATGCGATTGTCACAGTACTTCCTGAACTGAATTTCCTTCTGACTTCACTGTTTACAATGCTTCCCACCATCACCAAGACCACATGTACTGTAAATAAACCTGAAAAAGGTAAAGGTAAAGGTGTCCCCAACCAGTCGTGTCCGACTCTAGGGTGTGGTGCTCATCTCCATTTCTAAGCCGAAGTGCCAGCGCTGTCCGAAGACGCTTCCGTGGTCATGTGGCCGGCATGACTGAACACCGAGGTGCATGGAACGCTGTCACATTTCCCGTCGAAGTGGGACCTATTTATCTACTTGCAATTTCTTGCTTTCGAACTGCTAGGTTGGCAGGAGCTGGGACTGAAGACGGGAGCTCACTCCATCACGCGGCAGTCGGGTCTCGAACTGCTGTCCTGCCGACCTTCCAGTCTGCAGTTCAGCGTCTTACCCACTAAGCCACTGCAGCCCTTTTAAAAATAAACCTGAACCCCTCCATAAAACTCCATGCATCTGATGAAGTGGGCAATAGTCCACAAAAGCTTATGCCAGAATAAGGGTGCAAACCAATGCATGTTTAGACAGAGAAAAGGCTTACAACTCCCAGCATTCCCCAGCCAGCCTTGCTGGCTGGGGAATGCTGGAAGTTGTAGGCCTTTTCTCTTGTCTAAACATGCATCGGATTGCGCTCTAAATGTGTTAGTCTTTAAGGCACCACAAGTCTCTTTGCTGGGTTTGGTGCAATAGCCTGATATGGCTACCCTCAAGAAATTGCTCAGTTTATAGTTTTGGGGGCTGTAAATTCCACATGGAGAAAGTTCTCCAACCGTGTTCCACCCCCCTCCTTCATCATCATTCATTCTGATTTAGATGGGCAGCACGTTCACTTGGAGAGAAGGGGAACATTTTCTGTTCAGCAGCTCGGGGCTTGACAAGCGACAGTTCAGAGATAAAGCGAGCGGAGCCCTGCCAACCCTCAGCCATGAGATTCTGTTGCTGCATGCTAACCACTGGCTCCTAGACCAAACCCCACTCCTGTGCCCAGTGCTCAAGGCTTCCTTACAAAATCAGAGGTTGCTGACTTGTTTGTTTTCCTGATGTGAACTTGCATGCCAGAGATAACAGCCAAGTTACCGATTACATGAAGGGATGGAGAATGTTCTGAAGTGGAATGGAGTATCAACAGCTCAAATCCCCGACTGGGGGAAATAGCCAAGCCGGGGGGGGGGGGGATCACAGAAGGACTTCAAAGCAACTGTTTCAGATTGTACCAAATTCCCCTTGCAGTCTACCACTTGGACTTTCATGTTCTCTCCAGACACCATCCATATACATAACACAGGGCTGGGAAGCCTCTTGCAGCACAATTCTATTTTGGAGAAGCTCTCCGGGGCCACATTCCAGTGGTCGTCAGGCCCAAGGGCAAAGGGAGGCGGATATTGGCAAAAGGGGTGGTGTCAAAACAAGAAAACATATCCCAAATGTCAGCATATTGTAACCTAAAGCTCTAACTGCCAGTAACCAAGCCTTAGGAGAGGCATTTCAACCTTTTAGAACGGGGAGCGGGAGAGAGAACTGGACAAAAAGCAAGGAAACCACCAAATGATTTATGCTTGGGAGAAAGGGGTGTGGAAAGGGGCATGGCCTCCTGGAGAGCCCCAGAGGATTGATTGGAACCACAGGGGGTGGATTTGGCCACCCAGCCAGATGTTCCCCACCCTTGATATAACAGATGTAAAGCAGACACATGGTGCCAAAGTCTGGACATATGGGAACCCTCACCAGCATGGAGGGATCATCTGCAAAGGGCCCTCTGGTGGGGCCCCTCCTACCTCAGTGGGCCTCCTGATGGCAGTGGCAGCACCCTGGTCAGTGCTGAGCAGCAAACCATTTAAATTTCTCACGAGGCAGCCCTCTGCAGCATTGCCCTGAGACACTGTAAGAAATTAAAATGGTGGCTCCCAAAGCCAGCCAGCCCCTGCTAGGGGCTGCCATTTTAATTACCCACAATGCCCCAGAGTACATCACATGATGCCATTCATCACAGAACCTGGGGAAGGGGTCAGCTGCCTAAGAACACTGTCTGCTGGCACCAGGCCTGCACACATCACCAGTTTTAGAACAACTACATTGCTCCATTTCCCACTGTATTTCCAATCCAGGGCTGGTTCAAGGTGCTGGTTGTTAACGCTGATGCCCCAAGTGGCTTGGGAACAGACTGTGTCAGGGCCACTTCCTCCCACATAGGAAACTGCCTTGAATCAGACCTGTGGCCCATCTAGCCCAGTATTGTCGACACTCACTGGCAGCAACTCGCCAGGGTTCCAGGCAGGAATTTTTTCAACCCTGCCTGGAGATGCCGGGGATCAAACCTGGGACCTGCACTAGACACAGGCCTGGTTGGCAAGTAACAACCCAGAGTATAGGTTGGGGATGGGTTGTCATTGAATTGTGGGTTGTTCCTGAATCATGGGTTGTCATTACATGCCAGCCCTGCACTATGGTTTAACTATGGGTTGTTAACCATGAACAACCCAGAGTTCACAACCCCACAACAAACCATGTGTTCCCTTCCACGTTTCCAACACAGTGATTCCAATGTGCTCTCTTGATGCCTGCCAAACTTCCTGCCCCTATTTATTTAATTTTTAAAAAAAATATTTTAAGTGCAAGGCTGGCGTGCTGCCAAGTGAAGTGCCATCTTGATTTGGGTTGAAAAGACTAGCTTCGTGCTTTGGTGCTCAGGCCCTCTCCTTTATACTTAAGATTTTGGACAAGTAGCTTTACCTTTAGTCCCACTGTCTGGAAAATGAGTGCTGTAACTGGCCATGCCCACCATGGCGGCCATTTTATGAATGGGCAAGCCCGCCTCCATGGCAGTCATTCCCACCAACTCCAAAAGGTTGAGGACCCCTGGGCAGAAGAAAGTTTGCGGGTCAGCAGTTTTCTAGAAACTACAGTGCGAAAATACTGATGCAAACCAGAACAGAAATTCAAAGGGGCAGATAAGCAATAGGTGATGGTGGGGAAGGAAAATACTACCTTCAGAGTAAGAAGGTAGTAGTGGGGAAATGGGGGTGGAGGTGAGGAACAAGCCTTTGCGCATGCTGCCAGCACCTAACCCATTATTTTTGTTGAAGTGGAAACCGACAGACTTTGGGGCAAGGTAATTGAGCACACAGAACACAAAGGACCTTGTAGGTGGGACCCATAGTGCAATTTTCTTCCAACGCTATGTGCATCTCCTTTGTCTGACTTCTGTACCGCACAGATTCCGCTGGCACTCCAGTTCGAATTAAGCACTCTACAAAGGTACGTGAGCCCCAGAACAGCAAGGCAGTTTCAGACAGCTGACAGGAGAAAGCCTTGGATCTCGGCATGCGCAAGTTGGCAACACTCATCTGATCCTTTGCTGTTCACGTTTCCTCTAGAGGAAGTTGCTTGATTTGCAAAATTAGATTGAAAACAAGTCATTGGGAATCTTGGCTCATTCTACACTCTAGGGACCCCCCTGCTGGCAAGCAAGAAAATAATACATTTTGGAGGAAAGTAGAAATGGGGGGGTGTATTGAATGTTATTAATTCAGATGAGATTTTACAGGTTTGGATGGAGAAATTGCCTTTTTTCAGAGAAATAACTAAAGACACAGCAAAGCAGAGTTTTGAAACGATCGCTCAATTTTGAGCAGAGGTATTTCACATGCTTGGTGGCTGTAGCTGTGGAGGTCACAGACACCATTTATAGCCTCCCCCCCCCCCCGTGTGTGTGTGCGTGCACGTGCGCACACACACACACAATGTAGGGTTCAGTAGTTAATGGCACAAAAACTTGTCCACACTGGCTGTGGCATAAGGGACATTGATGGGGTAATAAAAGCAGACATGGCAGAGTGCACCTATTGTTCAGTTAGCCATAACATTTGTGAGCCGCTCTTCCGCTTACAACACTCAAAGCAACTTACATTCACCGGATCAAGGTGAATGAGTGAAAGTAGAAGTAGAATGAGCTCCCAACACTGATCTTTCGCAGTAATTCATGCTAACAGTTCACTCTCCTTTCTCCTTTATCAAGCCCATCAATGGGGTGCTTAACCCCTCTCCTCTCTGCTGATAATCCCCTGCAAATGCTTAATCCACCCCATCCCTGTTGATTTCCCCCAGGAAATGCCTAGCCCGTTCACAATGGTTTCCCCTGCAAATGCTTGACTGCTTCTGTCCCTCTTGATAATCCCCTGCAAACGCTGAACCCTACTGATTGTCTTAACCACTGTTCCCAATTGTTCTCCTCTACAAATGCTTGCAAATGCTCACATGCCTACTGATTCTTCCCTGCAAATGCCTGCCTAGGCATTTTAATCATTTTCCCCAGACAGGATCCTAAACTGGAAGGTCAGCTGAAAGGAATTGGCTGGTGGGGGGGGGGGCATTGGCAGGGGAGAATCAGTGGGTGTTTGAAGGTTTAAGAATCCCCTGCTGTCAGCTAATTCCCCCCTGCAAATGGCCTCTCCATTCCTACATTATCTTGGAGAGTTTGGGAAAACGCATTTGCAGAGATCAAGTGTTGTTCTACTTGTAGACGTTCCATACATACAACAGCCTCTCTGTGACGGGGCAGGGTCACTTCTGCATGTATTTCATAAAGAATTTAGCTCACTCTTATGAGGGATGATCAGTGAGTTGGGAAAGCCACTCTGCTCATGCTCAGAGGTCTTTTTGCCACCTGAAGATACATTGTGAGCTTGAGCCTTTAGGTCAGACTAAAATGATTGAATATTGAAGGGCAGCTAAAGCAAAAAAAAAACCCCACACCTACTGCTTATTTTTTTTTAAAAAAAGAGACAATTAACATATACAGCTGTTATGTTGTAACCATCTATAAAGGCTCAGTGGGATGGATAAAGTCTGAGTAAATAATGGAACTCTAACATTTCTTCCAAGCTATCAACAATCTTCATAAGGATCAGGTAGTTACTGCCATATGCCCCTTTATTGGGATACTGGGGAAAATAAATACTTTAAAGAAGGAAACTGTCTTATCAATGCCATAATCTCTCTCCCTTCTTGTTATAGAAAGACGTACCAGAATTCAAAGCCACCCTGAAACCCCTGCCCTGCATGGGTTTACTTACAAAAGGAAGTACTTCTTCATGCAACACATCATTAATTTGCGGAACTCACTGCTTCAGGATGTGATGATGGCCCAAGGGCTTAGCCAGCTTTACAATTGGTGGCGGCAGAGGGAGGTTGTTAGACAATTAATGGAAGAGAAATCTATCAGCAGCTGCTACTAGCCCTGATGGATAAATGGAACCTTCATGCTCAGTAGCAATATCTCTAAATACAAATTGGCAGAGCACAAACAACAAGGGAGAGCCCTCTGCCCTCTTCAAGCAGCTTCCAGGAGACCACTGATGGGGAACAGGAAGTTGGGCTATTATTTCACTAATTTCTGCACACTTATCTGGGCTTTCTTCAATCAGGGAGCTCCACAGGTCACAGGAACTGACCAGATGCGAGCCTGCTTAGCGCTGGGGGTCCTGTGCCCTTTAACCCTTTAAACAGCAGGGCTCTTCCGATGCGCTGATCGGCAAGAGGGGAAAGCCACTCTGCTCATGCTCAGAGGTGTTTTTGCCGTGGAGGCCGGTGGCTCCCATGTCAGTGGGGATGTAGATCCGCTCTGGGTTCCCGTCAGAACTTTAAAGGAGTTCCGAACCTATCAGGTTCAGCACCTCGGATAGCTCCTTTAGAGTTCTGGCCGGTTCTGACGGAACCCCAGAGCGGATTCACTGCCCCCACTGACATCGGAGCCGCGCGTCTCTGCTCAGCGCGAGCTTGAGCCCTCGGCTCGGATTCAGACGAGCCGTCTCCCTCCGCCTCCGCCACCAACCATCATCTCCACGCTTCCCACTTCCAGTGAATCCTCCCCCGCCCACAACACACACCCAGCCCCCGCTGGAAACCGCTGGAGAGGGCGGCGCACTCGCCGAGAAGGAGGAGGAGGAGGCGGGCGAGGGTGGGCGACGCTGCCCGCGAGGGGCAGACGACCGCGGCGCGGAGAAGCCCCGAAGCGCAGGGCAGGGGCCGCGGTGCGTGGAGAGGGAGGCGGCGGCCGCCAGGCGGCGCTGCGAGGCCCTGTCGGTCGACTCCACTTCGCTTTGGTGCCCGCGCGACCGGATCCTGGGACTTCCTCGGCTGCCGCCTCCGAACTGCTAGCCTGCCTTGTCGCCGGGACCGCTGTCTTCCCTAGAAAGGGCCGAAGAGGTTAAGTTTTCTGAGCCGGCTAATCCCAGCGCGCTGGGAAAGGGATTGGAGGGGAGGGGAGGGGAGGGGAAGCGAAAGGGGGGGAGGTTTCGCCCGGAGCTCCTCTTTCTCCAGCTCTCCTCCTCCTCCTTCCCTGCGCTGCCAGGGGAGCGCGAATCCGCGGAACCCGGGCAGGCGGCGCAGGGCTGCGCGCCCACCCGCGCACGAAAGACAGCGGCACCGCTCCCGCGGTGTCCTCGCCCAGAGAGCGCCGTCTAGGGCGGGTGGGACGCGCCGCACCGCGGCACATCCGACGCCCCTCTCGCCCCCTCGGAGCTCTTGGGCACCCCGCGCCTTTTCCAGGGGGCAGCGTCGAAGAAGGGGACGCCGCCCAGCGCTGCTCCTTGGACGCCGCCGGCGGGGATCCGAGTTTGCACCGTGCGTCCCCAAGCCGGCTCAGAGACACGGCTGGCGAGACGCTCCAGTCGTGCCTGTGCGGCTCGGCGGCGGCTCTCCGGTCCATCCGTCTCTCTCCAGCCTCAGTCGAGGGTCTGCGGAAGAGAACATCGGTGCCTCCTAGCCAGCACACTGGGTGCCCATCCAAGGGACGGCAGGAAATCGGTCTGTGCCCTACAAATACCAGTCCTTGGCATTCAGAAGGAACCCAGCCAGCCCACCCTGGAAGCCAGCCATCACCCAGGGCATGGAATAGGGCTCCCAGCCCCGGTAAGCTGGGCATCTGTACTGCCTGGGCATCCCAGCAGCACCAGCCATCGCCAGCATACAAAAGGGGCCGCCCAGCCAACCCAACTGAGCCCGTTCCTTGTGGACTTGGCCTGAAGAAAGGAAGAAAAGAACAACATCTGACCATCTGGGTCCAGTTTGTGCCATCTGGCACTAGCTTCATGCACAGGAAAGGCAAGCCACAGGTCCAGGTTATGGAAGCCATGGCCCAAACCAGCTCACGGTAAGTGGGTTCAGTATTACACCCTGACGACATCGTATCAGGCCATGGTCAGCCAGTGAGGCACGGCCAGCCAATCTCACCCCCTAACAGTGATTCGCGATGAATTAGCAAGCCCCCCCCAGCCGTTCAGACAAGACAGCCAAGTCTGGTGTATGTGTGTGAACACAAAAGGGATCCTGTCCAGTCTGGTTCTTGTTCCAGCACCCACGGCATAGGAACCCATCTCGGGAAGCTCTTCCTCCTTGCCAGGATGTCGGTGGTGCGAAGGAAGTTTGGCGAGGACTACCAGGCCGTGGTCGGCGGCCCAGCAGCCCGGCGGAAGCGCCAGCGCTTTGTGGACAAGAATGGGCGTTGCAACGTCCAGCACGGCAACCTGGGCAGCGAGAACAGCCGCTACATTTCAGACCTCTTCACCACCCTGGTGGACCTCAAGTGGCGCTGGAATCTGCTCATCTTCTTGTTGACCTACACCGTTGCATGGCTGGTCATGGCTTCCATGTGGTGGGGCATTGCTTACCTCCGCGGTGACCTAGAGATGCACCACAGCCCCAATCCGGGCCACAGCCCCTGTGTGGCCAACGTCTACAACTTCCCGTCAGCGTTCCTCTTCTTCATCGAGACAGAGGCGACCATCGGCTACGGGCACCGCTACATCACCGAGCGCTGCCCGGAGGGCATTGTGCTCTTCCTGTTCCAGTCGCTGCTGGGCTCCGTGGTGGATGCCTTCCTGATCGGATGCATGTTCATCAAGATGTCCCAGCCCAAGAAGCGTGCCGAGACCCTCATGTTCAGCCGTGCCGCCGTCATCTCACAGCGGGACAGGAAGCTCTGCCTCATGTTCCGGGTGGGCAACCTGCGAAACAGCCACATGGTCTCAGCTCAGATCCGTTGCAAACTCATTAAGGTGAGTGCAAGGGTTCAAGGGACTCGGTTGCACAGTGATGGGGATTCTTGCAGCACACAAGCTGCATTTGAATGTGGGAGAGGCCTGGGTTCAAGTTTCAAGCCCAACCTCTGACCCGGGCCCATGTCCTGTGTGGTCTTGCGGAAGTCTCTCGGTCTCACTTCCCCCATCTATAAAATGAGAAAATGAAGAACTGCATCATGAGGTTATTGTGAGGGCAGGCTCAATCAAGATAAAGTCCTTTACAAATGAAAGCAGCTATATAAATGGTACATATTCATAGGCTCTGAGCAGAGCAAACACAGGTTCCAAGGATAATGGGTGGACAGGATTGAGAGTTTGTGGCGCAGGCTCCAAGGCTGATGATCAAGTGATTTTTCACTGCTACTGAGATGTACAGCCTCTGCTGTATGTTAGAATTCTTGCACAAATGTTCAGGTTTTGCTTTTGAGGCTTGATTTTGTTGAATACATACATTTATCAAAATATATACATACAAAGACAATAGATACACATACATCTGGCATGTACTCACTTTACAATCCTTACTCACATTTACTTTGGAGTAACCCCCTCTTCCAGCAGGATTTTATCCCAAGTAATCATGCATAGGATCAGGTTGTAAATCTTATTGCATTCAGTATTTTTACACCATCCTTCCCTTAAAATTAAAAACACACGCATCACAAAATCAAGTTAACACTCAGAATAAAGGAAGTTGGGGAAATCAAATCAGAACATCTACAGCTTGAACTTTTGCAAGCATATGTGCGTTATTTTAAGTTGCCCATAGAACTTTGTTTCTGGGTGGCAAATAAATATTGTTAATAAGCAAATAAATGAATATGAGTACTCATTTGAGAATTAAACACACTCCCATATCACATGATGCATATAAGTTTGTGCCACTTCATTTGAGTGAGGGCTCAGTCCAAAACATTTTCAGTGTCAGCCCTGGAACATAGAAAATCATACTAAATACAAGGTCTTTAAAGGCATGTGAAGTGCCTTTCCTTAACCACTAAGCAACCTCAGATGGCACATACACGTGCATTCTGCACTGTAACGCACAGCTGAATAAACGCTCTGCACTATTAGCTTTGACTTCACCAGTTACCTGTTGGAGAAAGGGGATTGACTGCAGTCCTTTCCTCCTCTCCATCAGGTGATCGGTGCTGACCATCTGTTTGGCATGAATGAACCTCACATGAACCAGCTTGCACCCAGCCCATTGTTCTCTGGGTCAGAGTAACAGTGAAGTAGCAGGAGCAAACAGTGGACAAGACCGGGGAGGAAACAGAGCTTTGGGGAGGGGGGAAATCACAAGTGATGCCTGGAACTCTTCCTTCCAAGTCCATAGGAACAGGCTGCAATTACTTGGCAGCGAGAGCTCAAAAGCGCACTTGTCTAGGGTGGAGTCCTGGCATGAAAAAACAGATTCCAGGGCTGAGCCCTTCTATGCCCTGTGTAAAGTTAAGCCCTGGAGCCGTGGTGTCTCAGATGTACCAAGGCTGGCTTACCCTATTTTGAAATAACTGAAGTAATACACATTACCATCTAAAGGGAAGGGGGTGGGTACGTAAGACCATTTGAAATGAAGGAATTGATACATGTTGCCCTCTAAAGAAGGGGAGCCCTCAAAAAACCATTAAGCCACAGAGTCTTAAATTATCTAAGTGCACCACTGCCCCGGAGAGGAGGCAAAGGCGGCTTATAGCAGATGCACCTGTACAGCACAGAGAAAGAGAGCAAGAAGGGGCATAGTGCAAAATGAGGAAAGACAAGAGGCAGAAACACAGGGTCGGGGGAGCTGGAAAAGTAAGATCCTTAGCAATATCCCTTGTTTTTCCTCTCCGCCATGCGATAAATAATGAACGCATGAAATTCACGGACACAGGAATTTGGAATGGTTCAGCCTTCCCCAATCCGGCCCCCTCCAGTTGTATGGGACTGTAACTCCCATTATCCCTAGCCAGCACAGCCACTCACTATGGACAATGGGGGTTGTAGTCCAACACCTCTGGAGGGCACCAGGTTGGAGAAGGCTGCAATAGCCACTACTGCTGATGGGCATCAGAATGAATACATAAAGGTCTATCTGTGACTATTAGCCAGCCAGGCTTGAAGCCTTTCTGTTCATAGACAGGTTGTCCCCAGTTACCAGATACCGCTGGGGACAAATGATAGGTGATTTCTGTCTCCATTTTGCCTGGATTTATTGATGGTGTTTTGTCTCACCCAGAATAAGAGTTCCCAAGCTCTTATGTTTCACCTCTCTCTTCCAACTTGCAAAGGCAAAAGGGTGGACCTTTGAAGGACCATTTTATATAAGTACTAAATAGATGCAAGGGGGCAATAAGTTATTGTAGGTTTGCTTTGAGTATGCAATCTCTTTCAGTACAGAAACTGATGCTCTTGTTCTCACAGTAATCCAAATATTCTTTCCACATCCACCATATCTATCCTGGTCCATGTTCCTTGCAGAAGAAAATTAAGCAGATGCCATTTTAAAATGAAAGCAACTGCAGAAACTCTGGTCTTTCTTAATTTAACATAATTTGTTATCTTTACAGCTACAATATCCCAAAAGTCTCAGCAATCTGGTCCTTACCTTGGGGATTTTCATAGCTTCCTAGAGTCTTGCCAATCATATGTTAGCTGCAAACAATAAATATTGAATTGTGCCTTGAATTTCCTCCTTTACATAAACCTGAATATTCTCTAATAACAGAAGCTTTGAAGTATCTGGGTGATTATAACTCATAATGATATGAATAATCCATAAGATCTCTCTCTGCCCAAGACATTCTAATACATGGACATCTCCACCATTATGAATTTACCTTCCTTTTCCTCCACAACTTTTTCATCATATTCCTTATCCCTGTAATCTCTATAACATCTTTGGGCTATAACGCCACTCAGAAATTACTTGGCAGTAGAATTCATTCAGTGACAAACAGATATAAAAGAACAGCCTATTATTCCAAAGATAATGGCAAAGATCCTCATCTATATATGCCACATTGCATCCTGACTAAGGCTGCAATCCAATATCCACTTACCTATGGGGCTTACTTCTGAGTAGACATGTATGGGATTGTACTGCAAGATTATTGCACTTCATCCATTCCCACTGAAATCAGTGAGATTTAAGTCATGATTAACTAGTCCCATTGCTTTCAGCAGGATCTATGTGCAACTAACTTAGTCTGGATCCAACCTATCAAGTTGCTTTTTCTATAATTTTATACAACGTATTTTAAGATTTCTGTTGTACAATTCTTATAGATCCTAAAGATCATTTCCTTCTGACCTGGTCCTCACAAGTTATTGGTGACCTCCTAAAATCCCTGTAATTTATTTTCTCCAAAACAAAACGGGTTGGATCCAGACCTATGCTGGGTTCCAGATCCTATACACATTTCACTGGGAATAAGTCCTATTGAACTAAATAGGGCTTATTTCTAAGTTGACATGCATATGATTGCATTCTAAGTTAAGCCATGACCAGATAGTCATGACTTAAGTCCCACTGATTTCAGTGGGAATGAAGTACAATTAACTTAGTATGGATCCAATCCCACTGATTTATTTGTAAGAACTAATACAGTCAGCTGCCTCTGTCCACACTCAATCCTTATCAAATCCTTTAATTTTGTAGGTGCCACTCCTTCCCATTTTGTAAAGTCCCCCATAGACCCATTTGAAATTTCTCATATATAGCATAAGCAGCAACAAAAACAAAAGTGAGTTAGTTGAACTCTTAAATTTATGCCGGGTCCTTAAAGGGCTACACTAAGAACATTGAGTTGGATCCAGACTTAGTCATGCTTAGAGTAAACCCATTGAAATCAGTGGGACAAGTCATGACTTAAGCCATCTCACACTTCAGTTTGGGATTCTGAATGTGCAGACTTCAAGTCAGGGTTTTTCCTCCTCTATCCCCTGCCCCCAAAACTGCTTTTTAAAAAGAAATTTAATAACATCTTGCCTGATGAAACAACCTAAAGGTCTTGAAAGCGTGGACATTTTTGTGATTGTTTGGCCTTATTTAGGGTATTACACTAATATGGATTTTGAAATCAAGACCCATTGCTCCCAAGCATGACTCTTTTCTCAGTTTACCATAGAACAAGAGTGCAGAACCTCAGGCCCAGGGGCCAAATCTGGCCCTCTGAGGGTCCCAATCCGGCCCTTCAGGGTTCCCCAGATTGCCACACCCCCTTCCCTTGGCCTCCCCCCTCTCCCCCCCCCCAAGATAGTTTGGTGGTTTTCCCAGCTTTTGTGCACTTTTTCCCCCATTCTAAAGGATTGAAATGCCTCTCCTAAGACTGCTACTGGAATTAAGAGCTTTAAGGTACGATTTGCTGGTATTTTTTTGGACTTTGTTGCTTTTTGGCCCCTACCCCCTTTTGCCTTCCACCCCCCCCCACCACCTGAATGCACGCGCGCGTGCGCACACACACACACCCCCTGAGCTTCTCCAAAATGGAATCTGGCAAAGACCTTCTGCACCTCTGACATAAAAGGTTCTCCAAGGCAAGGAGGCCCCCAAAATATGATGTTGATCTAATTCTCTCTATTTGAACAAGGAACTGCACTTGGCAATTATAACAGTATCCTAGTTTGGCCTAGCTCTCCTTCACCGCCAGCTTCATCAACACGAACTTAGCTTTTCTGTCATGTTCAGCCCCACGAAATTCAGAACTAGTTTTGAGGTCCATCCCTGCCAGGGGTTGGCATTTGGGGGAAATCTGGGGCTAGCCAGCCCTTCTTCCTCTTGGCAAGAACTCTTCCCCTGCTGCTGTAGCCCAGCCACAAGAGTAGGAAGCGCCTCAAGCTGTCATTTGCATTTTTGCTGCTGTCTTCGCAAGTTCCTGCATCCGTGGAACAAGCCGTTCTCCGACATGGCCCAAATCCAAACCCAAGCGCTTTGACTATCAAAGGCAATCCTGGCTGGACCGTCAAGCACTAGAAACTTTTGACAGATCATGGCAGCAGAAGGGCATGCGGTGGCATCTAGCAAGCACTTCATGGGGCTTGATTCCAACAGCTGAGCTTGAAGGTCAAAAGCAGGGCTGTGTGCATTTTGTCTCTACCCATCCACAGAACTGCTGCTGTCTGTTGCAAAACAAAGCACCATCAAAATTCCAGCTTTCACTTTATTTTTAAGAAGTCAAGTTTCTAGTCCTTACTGTTACAGAGAAAACTTGAAAATCTGTACTCTGTCTTGTATATATTCTCAGAAGAGCCTAAGGAAGATTACAGAGGGCCCAGGGCTTAATTTAAATCAGGGCCCTGTCAAGGGTGGCCATGTGTCCTCTTTAACAGTCCTCTATTTGAAGGGGTCTGGGGCTTAATTTAAATCAGGGCCCAGCCAAGGGTGGCCATGTGTCCTCTTAGCAGTCCTCTATTTGAAGGGGTCTGGGGCTTAATTTAAATCAGGGCCCAGCCAAGGGTGGCCATGTGGGGCTTAATTTAAATCAGGGCCCAGCCAAGGGTGGCCATGTGCCCTCTTAGCAGTCCTCTATTTGAAGGGGTCTGGGGCTTAATTTAAATCAGGGCCCAGCCAAGGGTGGCCATGTGTCCTCTTTAACAGCCCTCTCTTTGAAGGGGTCTGGGGCTTAATTTAAATCAGGGCCCAGCCAAGGGTGGCCATGTGTCCTCTTTAACAGTCCTCTCTTTGAAGGGCTTTCCTGTCCAATTCTCATTTGAAGACAAAGAACCGTAAGAACTGTTGCCCATCAATAGATAGCACCTGGACAGCAGACCGAAGTGGCAGGCGGACAGGTCACCTGATCACAGTCTTCCCTACAATGGTGAGATGTATTATATATCTATTTAAGTTATAAGAATTATTTCTCAATTTGCATCTCTACATATAAATTAGCACATCCAAATTTTATACAAATCACTGTCCTCTTTTGTTCCTTTTTTGGAGATGCATTTCCTCTTTTTTGTTAGGTCATATGGGGCCATCCTAGCCCAACCTCAGATTCTGATAGCGATATGGCATATGTAAAGAGGGTGTGTCTGAACATGTGTAGACTGCTATTCCATCACATCTGAGTAACCATAGCCAACCCCCATCTGGAATTAGCAAGTAAGCAGTACTTAATTTCTAAAAAAAACCCCAGAGGTGCTGGGTCTTTTGCAAGACACACCAACACCATTCTCTCTAAACTTCAAGGTGTGAGACTTCTATAGCAGGAAATCGATTTTGCACATGCTCAGAGGCACTGCCCAGAGAGTTTGGAGAATGTGGACAGAGAGGGTTTTTTCCTCCCCCTCTTATTCCTAGAACTTGGTATCACACAATGAAATTGATGGATGGTAGATTCAGGACATAACAAAAGGAAGCATCCCTTGGCACAAAGCATCACGAAATGGATGGAATTCACTTCCACAAGGAGATAAGATAAATCCATGAAGGATAAGTCTGTGAACAGTTACATTAGCCATGATAGCTACAGTGGTGCTGTTAGGTAATTTTAGACTCTGGAATTAATAGTTCTGCAGCGGGGAGGGAGGGCTCAGAGATTAAGTGTTACCACCCACCCACCCTTTACTTTCTTCAAGATGTGTTAAGCCAGTCTGCCACATTTGGGGGGCCCTCCTTCTCGTTCTGCTGAGCGGGGCCCTGGCCTTCTTCCCCAAAGCCCTACCCTGACAGCACCATTGCACAGCTAAGTGGAACCCCCCAAGAGCCAGTGTGGTGTAGTGGCTAGAGTGCTGGACTGGGAGTCGGGAAATCTGGGTTCTAGCCCCCACCCAGCCATGGAGGCCCACTGCGTGACTTTGGGCCAGTCACAAACTCTCAGCCCAACCTACCTCACAGGGCTGTTGTTGTGAGGATAACATGGAGAGGAGGAGGATTGTGTATGCCGCCTTGGGTTCCTTAAGGAGGAAAAAGGCCAGGATATAAATGTAATAATTAATAAATAAATAATAAAAATAATTCATGTATTTATAAACATCTAGAAAGTAAATAAATAAAATGATTGGAGGCAGTTTGCTACCAAACCCCGGTCAGTGAGGAGCAACAGCAGAAGGTTACATTGACTTCTTCATGCCCCATTTACGGCGTTCGCAGAAGCATCTGATCAAGCTTTGTAGGAAACAGGAGGCTGGACTGCACAGGCCTTTGATGTGTTCCAGCAGAGTGCTCTCCAGTGTTGGCTCTTAGGGCACTGGAGAGCGCTAACTCACTTAGGGACCTCAGGGGACATGGTGGTGGTGGTGGTAGTATGGCGACTGCCGTCTCTGCTCCACTGGCCAGCAGCTGCTGCCTGAAGCAGCCACCTCACTCTGCCTAATGGTAGAGCCGGCCCTGCTCATGTTCTAAGTGAGACGGATAAACTGAGTGCAAGCACTGATTCCCAGTCGCAATGGATCTTACGGGTCCATCTAGCAGGGGGTGGGTTGGGTGGCAGTGCCGGCTCCGGGTTTTTGAGGGCCCTTGGGCAAGATACCCTCCCTGGACTCCCTCCCTCAGTGAGTCTCCCTTCTTACCACCATTATCACCAGCTGCTATTGCTCCTCACCCTCCTTCTCATAACAGTTACCGCTTGCTTGCTTGCTTGCCTGCCAGGCAGACGGTCAGTGAGCAAGTGGGCGGTGGCGTCTCCCGCTCCCCACCACTGTTGTCTGGGCCAGAGCGAGAGGCACGGGAATACGCAGGCAGCTGTGGTGAAGAGGAAGAGCAACTCCAGGGGGCCCCTGCTGGGCTGTGGGCCCTGGGCAGCTGCCCAACCACGCCTACCCTTGATGCCTGCTCTGGCTTTCTCTGTTATTTCGTTCGGGGATGGGCTGCTTGTGACCCTCCATATATTTCGGCCTGCAACTGCTACCCGCTCACACCATTGGCTATGCTGGCTAGGGCTGATGGGAGCTGCCCGCCCCAGCTTTAGGCCGCAATCCTGTGCATGTGTAGACAGAAAAGAAGTCCTACAACTCCCAGCATGCCCCAGCCAGCATAGCTGGCTGGGGCATGCTGGGAGTTGTAGGACTTCTTTTCTGTCTACACATGCACAGGATTGCGCCCTTGGTTATCGTTGCAGGCGACTTCTCTCCCCGCCTCCAGTGCTCTGGGGAGGGGAGTCCCGGGCACGCCTCGGGGCCCCGGCGCCCCTTCAGCCGCAGGCGAGAGCGTGCCGGCTTCCGCTCAGCGGCGACTCCGCCGTCTTTCCCCGCGCGCGGGGAGGCCGCGTGGCTGCGCGCCCCGGGCGGCCCGACCTCCGCGGCTCAGCCGCCAGCCGGCGACGACGCCTCCGCGCCCCCGATTAGCGGAGCGCCGCGGCGTTCTCCGCTGCCGAGCGAGCCGGGCGCAGAGATGAGCCTTATCGCGCCGCCGGCCTCAGGCTCCTGTCCGTCTTTTTTCCTCGCCGAGAGGGGCCGGGCGTCCCAGCCGGCTTGCCCCGCGCCTGAGCCCCCCTGCGCTCCGGCTTCCCGGGGAGACGGTATCCTTACCAGCTAGCCTCGGCCACGCATGCCAGCGCGCGGGCTTTTGGGGCGGCGCAGCCCAGGCCACAACGACGTCAGAAGGGTTTTGTGCACGGCAGAGTTTGCGCGTCAGCACCTGCGCAACACCTTTGAGAGGCCCGTAAGGGGCCGGGGGGCTTTACAGAGGAGAAAACTACTGCCTGGCGATGACTCATACAGATGAGCCGAGCTGCTGCTGGAGCTGGCCAGAAAACAGTAATTCTCATCATAATCATCGTCCGACCCTCAATTCTTATTAAAACGAGAAACAAGTTTCTAGTCCTTAAGGCTGCGGGGTGGGGGTGGGGTTATAGTTAGGGTTGTCAACCAATGCATTTTTAACCAAGCATGACAGGTTGGCCATTACGGGGGAGAGGGGGCGGGGTGAATCCCAGAAGGAACAGTAAGGTAGTACCCGCATTAGGACCCAAAAGTGACCAAACGTTTGAGTTTATCAAAAACTTTTCATTGGTGTAGAAGATTTTAAAAGAAAAACATATGTCTCAGTCCCTGCAGTTTTTGGTCTGGCTGGAAACGGTTTGCGCTAAGCATGGCCATGGCCTTACTCTAATTAAGCACGCAATCCTATGCATATTTAGACAGAAAAAAGTCCCAACTCCCAGCATTCCCCAGCCAGCCATGCATCCTAAAGCTGCAGTTGCACCCTAAAGCGGCAATCCTATCCATATCCATTGAACATAGGGCTAATTTTAAATATGTATAGCAGTGGTGGGGACTGCAACTCCCATCAGGCCTAGCCAATGTAGCCAGTGATGGGAATTACAGTCGATCAACCTCAAGAGGGCCACTTGTTTCCCTTCCATGATAGACAGGATTGGCTACATGTGGGCATAACACCATCTCCATTCCATTTTCAGCCTATTACAATCTGCCAACTAGAGCTTTTTCTTCTTGTTCAGCAACATCCCCTTCTCCCCCTCTATTTTGCTTAGCATCCACACTGATTAACAGTTTAAATGAACTCGAAAACTTGTTCACTTCTCTGTGGCCTTTAAGTTGGTCCTAATAAGGTGTGACCCTACCTTAACCTTTTGAGCAATTAATGGAGTGATTAAAAGATTGAACAAATGATGTTAAAGAAAATGTCTCAGTCTGGACTCCTGTTCAGTGATCCACCCTGTCTGCCTTCTATTCCATTCCACTTCCATGCCCAGGTTTTCCAGGCCCCTCTTCCTTCCAACAGACACTCAGCACTCTGGCGGCTAAGTATGCTCAATCCATATTGAGGGGGAGGGCTTTAGGTGTTTTCCCCTAAAAATATAAACCTTGGGGATTCCCTGAATGTTATTATTTTTCTCTCTTGCTTTTTAGTAGCCTCATTTTGGCCAAGAAGCCTTCATAACTCAGCACTTATTAGGAGATCTATAGTATAAATGATTTTTAAAAAAACATTTCACTAGTTCTTGGATACTGGTCCCTTTTTGAGATATTAAGGGTGCAATCCTATGCATGTTTAGACAGAAACAAGTCCTACTACCTCCAGCATGTCCCAGCCAGTGTGTTGCAGGACTTTTTTCTGTCTAAACATGCAAAGGTTTGTGTCCTAAATGAAGTATGATATCTTGCTTCTGCAGGTTTCTGCAGTTCTCACAGTACTCTGTATTCGAGAGACCTGAGCTGCTTTATATGAGACTGTGTTTGTGCATGTTAATTTCCTGCTCCTTATGTCTGGAAGTACAGCTTCTTCGTGCCTCCTGTCTCTCTTTCTTCAAATCCTTCCTTTAAACTCACCTTTTCCCTGAAGATTTTGCCTTAACCATTTAGTTCTCATCTCAAACCAAAATAAATCCTGTGTTGGGTAACTGTGTTTGCTGACATTCACCTATTGTTATCTGTGCCTTTTCCACTCTCCCCCCACCCCAGTTCGCGGCCAAAATTCATATTGTAAGCTCCTTGGGGCAAGGAACTCTCTTATCATACTTATGGTACACCAGGGTCAGTTCTAGGTTTGAGGGGGCTTTGGCAAAGTGACCTCTGATAGGTCCCTCTTAAGTGGGTGGGCCTTTTCAAGGTAGGGCCTTGTAGCACAACAAAACCAGTGGGCTTTTCTTGTTTCCTTTTTAACTGCTGTAAGGAGTGTCGAAGCTCCTCCAGCCAGCAGCATTCTGGTGTCCACCATTTTGTTTTTCCCACAATGCCCCAGATATTCCATTAGTCTACGACATTGTGAGAAAAACAAAATAGCAACTGTCACTAAAACATGGCAGCCCCCACAGATGACTGCCATTTTCTTTTTCCTCCTGCAATGTCCCAGTGTACTGCAACATCAAGGACACTGGGAAAAACAAAATGACAGCCGCCGGTCAAATTGAGGCTGACACGCCCGAATCCCGTCTGAGGGTAGGCAGGCGTCAGTCCAGTAGGCCAGCCTAATGATAACTTGCTGTAAGGTGCTTGTAAGGAGTTGGTAAGCTGATAATCTATAATGTCCTAGGGAGCAGTGAGAGGACGTTTATCACTCCCTTCTTTTCTCAGTGATTTGATTGGCTGTGAATGTGTGGTAAAATTCTCCTTGTCACTTGGAAGGCAATCCCAGACAACCAGCTTACCATGTGCTTGCATGGCACACCATAAGTTACCACTTGGCAAATAGCTGTCAGTATCCATGTAGTGTTCTGATGTTATCATTTTGGTGTGCTACCAAGAGCTTCACATTTTGTTTCCAGGCCCAGTTCAAGATGCTGGTGCTTACCTTCAAAGCCCTAAACCAGGGCTGGGCAACTTGTGGCATACCAGATGTGTTGGCCTACAACTCCAATCAGCCCTAGCCAGCATAACTAATGGTGAGGAATCATGGGAATTGTAGGCCAAAATATCTGGAAGGCCACAAGTTGACCATCGCTGGCCCTAAACCACCTTTTCCCAACCTCCAGATGTGTTGGAATACAACCTCCCATCATCCCCATCCAGCATGGGGAAGGCTTCCCTAAACAACGTGGGACCTAAATATCTGGAAAAGTGCGTCGCCAGATAGTGGCCTGAAGGTCTTATGATCTTCAGAGGATGCTCTTATCCATGTACCCTTGTTAGCTGAAATTTGTTACATGGAGAGCTAATAGCAAACGCTGGCGGTGAGTGCTGACAGAAATGAAGCCAAAATGAGGCTGCTGAGAAGGTAGAGGGAGGTATCAGCAGACTTGGGGGGGGGGGGAACCTTGAGATTTGCAAAAATACAAAAAAATAAAAATCTTTAACACAAAAATCCTAAGGGGCGAGGGGGAACCCAGTCCAATGAAGACTTGAGTATGCTTGCTAGCCACAGAATGTTGAGAGACAGTTGGAAAAGAAAAATAGTGAATTGGGGGCAGGTCTGGCACAAGTTCTCCCACTGCCAGAGGCGTAAGAGCACACGTGCTGCTGCCACCTCATACCCCCTTCCCTCGTCTCACACATACACCTACGCCTTCCCTTTCTCTCATCTTGCACGCCTCCACCCCTTCCCTCATCATACGCACCCCATCTTTCGCCTTACCTCGACACACCCTTCCCCTGACTGTTACTACCACTGCTGCCACGCTGGCACTCTGGAAAGCTGCAAGTTCGGAAGAAGTGGTCAGTGTGGCTCTTGCAAGAGTCCACCCGGCCATCACCTGGCTCTCACTGGAAGGATTCTCAGTGTGAGCCAGAGGGTGGATGACTGAGAGCAGCCGCCCATCTTGTGTTTCTCTTGGAGAACACCCTCAGAGTGAAACAGAGTAGGCGGCTGCTCCAGAGAGTCCTGACAGTCGCTTTCTCACTGCCACATTTGCCACAGCAAGAGAGTGGGACTGGCAGGGCTCTCCAGAGCACCAGGGAAACCACACTATTCCCTGCTCCTACTCCACTGCCTGAGGTAGGGCCTTCAGCCTGCCTCATGGGAGGGCCAGCCCTGACTGAGGGAAGGAGGGACTGGAATACCCTGCTAGAGCATCTTCCAGCTTATTAGTTTTATTTGTTTGTTTTGATTTGAGAGCCAGTGTGGTGTAGTGGCTAGAGTGTTTGGACTGGGAGTCGGGAGAACTGGGTTCTAGTCCCCACTAGGCCATGGAAGCTCACTGGCTGACTTTGGGCCAATCACAGACTCTCAGCCCAATCTACCTCACAGGGTGGTTGTTGTGAGGATAAAATGGAGGAGGAGGAAGATTATGTATGCCGCCTTGGGTTCCTTAAGGAGGAAAAAAGGTGGGATATAAATGAAATGAATGAATGACTTTATTAGCCACCCATCTGGCCGGCTACCCAGCCACTCTAGGTGGTGTACAATACTAATAACAAATTTACATAATCATATTCCTGGAGAAGGCCCTAGCTGGCTAGCACTCTGGATAGGGACATTGCTGCTAGGAAGTGAGGATAGACTGCAACATTTTATTTCAGTTCGGACTCATGCACTAATAACATTAAAATCTCTAATCATTTCTACCTGAACGTACAGCCCAGCCCATGTCAGATAATGCAGTAGGGGTGATCAGCTGTTTTCAGGGGGGAGGAGAATGTGGGAGGGTGGAATAGTCCCCCACCAAATAGGTGACTGGTGCTTTTGCTGCTTTCCTGACGGGGGTTGTATCCATGCAATCTCTGGAACTGGATCGAGGAAGAAACCTCATGCGTCACATGTTTTTGCACATGGGCTCCTCATCCAGCCCAAGGGTATGTGCGCAGAATCCTTGCCGAATTTCTATTCATGGAAATAAGAAAATGTGCCCGTGCACCCACTAAATCATCTGAATTAAAGAGCTGCTTTTCTAGGGAATGCCTTTTTGAACTTGACACATGGCTGTCGCATGCTGCATTAATCCTGTTCACAAGCTCCAAAAAATTGTTAAGAGGGAGGGAAGGCATTTTATTTATTCCGTTAGCATAACATTTTCTTTGCCACTTTCCCCCTCCGATGGAGTTGCTCAAAGCAGTTAAGAAAGCTTTTTTTTTAAAGCACAAAAAGAAAACGTGTGAAAGCACAAAAAGAAAATGTGTGAAGGGTGGCAGAATGAATACTGAAAATGACTGTCTTACTGCAGCAGTGTTTTGGATAGTAAATTTAAATGCACACAAACTTCCCCTCCTCCTCCTGGCTACCTAATCAGTCGAATGTGAAAGAATTTCTCTCTCCCTTTTGTTGTATGTACACACATGCACATACACACACACACCTCTGAGGACTCTCTGTTCTGTCCTCGATCTTCTTCTTTCCCCACTTTTCCCGTGTATGCCACCTGCCTCTCACAGGTGTGCCACAAGAGAGGCTTGCAGACCAATCATTTGCATGCTTACTCAGAAATAATTCCTTCTAAGTGAGACTTGGAGCATCTCTACACCTGCCTAAAATTCCGCATTTAAAACAGGGCTTTCTGCTTCCATTTTAAATGCAGGATCACAACGGACTCCCTTTACACCCACTTCCTTCCCCCCTCCTTTTCCCCCTCCTTTTCCTCCCATCTGAGTCTTCCATATGGTTCATTATACAGCTGCTAGATGGCGCTGTGGTCTAGCTGCCCTTATTACAGCTTTTTCTTTTTTACTGAGGGAACTCAAGCGCAGTAATTTGATAGCTCATTATCTCCGATCTTTTAAAAAATGGAATAAAGGTCATTTAGTGTGGGAGACGCCCTAGAGACTGATAACATCTAAAGGACCCGCAGACTTCCATGAGTAACCAAGCCCAATAGTAAGATAAAAGCTCCGTGTGAAGAAGCCCTTGTTCCCATGGATCTGTGTACATATAGAACAAGGGTTGGCAGCCTGTGACCTTGCAGATGCTGGACTGCAAGCCCCATAATCCCTCAGCATTGGCTATGCTCGCTAGGGCTGATGGAGGTTGTAGTCTAGCAACATCCGAAGAGCCAGAAGTTGCCCACCCCAGATATAGAATCACAGCATTACTTGTTTATCTTCATCATCCCTTCACACTCTGTCCAGGAGGCAAAAGGAGAAAAAACCATCACCATGCCCTTCCCACCACTGCCTGGGCTGGTCCATAGCAATGGTGGCTATCTCTGCAAAGAAGCCATTTGTTCCGACAGCAGGCCCTTTGAGAAAAACTGCTGCTCAAGCTAACAATAACCTTGGGAAAGATAGCTGCAGCCTCTCAGGATCAGTACTGTAGTGGCAAATTCAGAAGTGTGGGGTCCCTTCGTGATAGTCACAGCCAAACGCCCTCACAGCCACACACCCTTCTAAGATTATACAGCCTTGTAAGATATACAGCTTTCAACTGGGATCCAAAAACAGTGCAGCTGAGAGCAAGGCAGGGGTATTTCAATTGGATGTCTGAGAAAAAATGCAGGGTGTTAAAATCTTTTTCACCCACTCACTCACTCAAACATGAACATTTTAGGTTTTCAAAATATGATACTCTATGGAAGCTTCACCCTCTCAACTCAGCCCTCATGTACATATTCCTTCTCATTTAAACAGCCCCCTTGCACACTCCCTTAGTGCCTCAACATTACCCATTAACCTTCCCTAAGCTCCTTCATTATATCTCCCCCCTCCCCTTCCAACAGAAACGTCCACACACCCAGCTGGATTAAACTACACACACACACACACACACACACACAGTGGTGTAGTGGTAAATGTGGAAATGCAGGAGCTCATTGTGGCAGTCGCCAAGGGCAGTCCAAACATTTCAGGCAGCTGTGTTGATCCATATCAACAAACCAGTTCTAGGAGTTTTCATCTCCACCAGGAGCACGTCTTTGGTAAAGCAAATAGGTCTTAATTGCCCATTCCAGACCAAGTCATTCCAAAGACTTCGCATTCCAACATGGAACAATATATTGTTGCTTGGAAAATTCATTCCCCCCACAGCTACAGTGAGGATCGCAGCTAAGCTCAGAGGGAACAGGGAATTCTGAGGGGGGTGGCAGATGACATCAGAGTCCCTGCTAATGAAAAAGTGCTGGGGCTGCATCCCTGCAAGCCCTGCCTCCATTACACCACTGCTCTCAGGACTGGACAGGGCCAGGGTGCAGTGACAGCTTCTCCTTTCCCTCCTGGCAAAGGTGCAGATGGTTATATGAGGGATGAGCCCCAGTGAAGTCAGAAGGACTTCCTGCCAAGTAAGCATATATAGCAGAGGTGTCAAATCTCTTTCAGCCAGAGGACTGAATTCCATTTCCGATGCTATTGAGGGACCGCATTCCCATGGTGGGTGGGGCTAAAGGCAAAAGCGATGGGATCAACATAACATATTTTAGCTGAAAGCTTTTACTGCCCATAACTAGGCCTTAGCAGGGGCATTTCATCCAGAGGAGTCTGGCAGCTCCGATGTCAGTGGGATGGTGAATCCGCTCTAGGTTTCAGTCAGAACTCTAAAGGAGCTATCCAAGGTTCACTGGTTTTGGCATTGCATCAAGATGCGATACTATGAAGCCATCTATAGAAATAACTTTACTCAGTTCTCATCCCCATTTCCAGCTCCTGTTGCAGGATCCACCAGTTCCTCTCTTCATTCTTTCTGCAGCTTGTAAGATGAAAGGGTTTCTGCTGCTGTCAATCATGAGCCTTAAATGAAACATGTTTGCTGGGAACATTTTGAAAAGACTTTGACCGCCATCCTTGGCTGTTCTCATCAGCCACTGGGAAGCCAGTCTATTTGAGGAAAATAATAATAATAAAGCATCCTTGCCCATTCACACACATAACATCACATTTGGTTAGCAGATGAATTGCACACTGATTTGAGAAAGAGCTTGGACTGACATCTTAGTTAATAAAGATGACATATCCCAACAGTGACCAAAGCGGGGGAACACATGTCTGATTAATACAAATTGGCAAGGCGTGCTGGTGCTTTTGTGGCCAAGAAAGGAAAATGGAGATGTTCAGAAGTAGCTCATAGTGTTTGGATATGCCCATACCAGCCCATTTCAAGCACCACATTATTTGGCCAAGCGTCTTGTCACGGCACTCACATATCCCAGCAATTGTTCCACTCCTCCATATTCATTAGATTATACACACACACACACTTTTTTAATTTTTTGAAGCCAAATCAAGTGCCCATATCTACTGTAAACACCTCGTTCATTTTCCCCCTGCTAATTATCAGAGCAGCGCTTTCAGAGAATTGCTAGTAGACCTATTGACATTACTGGGGGCTGTTGGGAGGGATTATGAGGAGGGGGTACAGGAAGCATCCAGTTTGCATGGGTATCCTGGCCCAGCATTTAAGTGATTCAGGGATCGCTCACACAAAGTTCCAGTTAGAAGAGTCCTTCCCAGGGATTTCCCAGGGCCACAGCACTGAATGGGAGACAGTGAACTATCTGGCCAAAGTCAGGAGTTGCTTTCCAAAAAAGAGTGAACCCCAGAATTGTACATTCCTTGCAGTGGAAGACAAACATTGCATGCAAGGATACATCAGCACAGCCGGGTGCCTTTCCCTACAATTTACAAATAAGTTTAGCTGTAGAGATTTTAGAAATGGAGGGACAGCTCAGTACATGGTTACGGCCAGAATTAAGTTTTGCAATCCATAGCTTTGTTTCAGCTATCAGAAGGCAGGCTTGGGGCCAGCAGGCTGCAACCTCAGGTGTCTGGGAGCTGCCCACCATTTTAATGTCCCACATTGTCTCCCCCTGCCCCACTCCCCCATCCAGGGGAGGCTGGTGGCTCTGATGCAGAGCACCTTGGATAGCTCCTTTAGAGTTCTGACTGAAACTCAGAGTGGATTCACCGCCCCAGCCTCCACTGCCCCCATCCCTGCTCAATATTTTTTAATTAATTTATTTATTTAAAGTATTTTATCCCTCTTCTCAGCCAAAGAGGCTCCTGGAGTGGTTTACATACAATCAGTTACACATGACAGTTCCTGCCCGCAGGCTTACAGCCTAAAAAGACACAACACACATAGAAAAGGGGGTGGGAAGAGGAAACAAATGAAGTAGTCTGTCAGCAGGGCTGGTGGAATGGCTTTGCTTCTCCTCTCATCTAACTCTGTACAGCCAGTTTCTGTACAGACAGCACATTACTGGACCCCCTCAAAGCTCCTCCCCTAGAGCTGGTCCTGAACAGAGTTTACACTGCCATTGCTCACCTCAAACTTGGATGGTACTGTAGCTACAGGACAGGGCTGGCCCCAAGACATTTTGCCACCTGAGGCAAAGGACAAGATGGCGCACTCTTCCCTTTCCATATGCAGAAGCCAATTGGGCTGGCAGTTGAAACGTACTTCAGTACTGGCAATGAGACAGTGTACTCCACCACACCTGAGGCAGCAGGCTAGTTTAGTGGGCCCAGGTCAGGTTGTGAGGCCTACACAGCCCAGTCCTCCAACAGAGGGAAACAGAAGAGTAAGGGCAGTTGGAGCAGCCAGGAAGTTGCCATGGCTTCCCCCCAATATCTGCTGCCTGAGGTAATTGCCTCACTCTGCCTAATGGTAGGTCTGGCCCAGCAACAGGTGTGAAAGGTACTAAATAGGTACTTGGATGGGGGTGTCTTGCACAGTGCTTGAGTTGGTTGCTTCTTCCGAAATTACACTTTTGTTAATCTGTGAAAGGCACTGAAAGACTCTGAACCATCTCTTGAGGGGACAAAGAGGATCCTAGAATTCCATTTAAGTGCCCGATTCCACAGAGGTCCACTTCACATGATTTCCCCACCCCACCCCTTTTGAAGGGAGAGGCATGTGAATCCATCTACCTGAACCTGATCCACTTTGCCCAAGGCTTCACAATGAGCTACCCCCAGAACTCACATCCAAATCCCCCAGACCAGAATCCAGCCCACCACTGAGCCCCACCCTGAAATTGCTCTGTATTTTAATTCATTTCGAGCACCAGCAGTTTGGATGTCCTCTGTATGACACCCTGGGGGAAAATTCCCATTGCTTTGCGGATGTGAGATTTGTTCGTCACTCGCCAGGACTTCTCTCTCTCTCTCTCTCTCTCTCCCTCTCTTTGTCTTTAGTCACGACAGACGCCAGAAGGTGAATTCCTGCCACTAGACCAATGTGAGCTCGATGTTGGATTTGGAACTGGGGCCGACCAACTGTTCCTCGTTTCTCCTCTCACCATCTGCCATGAAATCAACGACAAAAGCCCCTTTTTTGCCCTCTCGCAAAGATCACTAAGGAATGAGCAGTTTGAAATTGTTGTCATCCTAGAAGGGATTGTGGAAACAACAGGTAAGAGACTGAATCCAGAATGCAGGACACAGAATAATGGGCTCAAGTTACAGGAAGCCAGGTTCCAGCTGAACATCAGGAGAAACGTCCTGACTGTTAGAGCAATATGGCAATGGAACCAACTACCTAGGGAAGTGGTGGGCTCTCCCACGCTGGAGGCATTCAAGATGAGGCCAGACAGCCATCTGTCAGGGATGCTTTGACTTAGATTCCTGCACTTAGCAGGGGGTTGGACTTGATGGTCTTATAGGCCCCTTCCAACCCTACTGTTCTATGATACTATGATTCTATTAATTTGGTGTGTAATCATATGAATGACATTTGTATATCGCTGTGGTCTCCCTATCTGCAGTATGGGGGATCATAATACCTACCTTACAGAGTTGTGGTAACGATTACACTAGATAAAGCATGTGAATCACTTTGAACACTTGAAAGCACTATCAAGGGTCCCTAACTTCTTTGGATCAGTGGGCAGATTTGGAATGTTGACAAATTGTTGTGGGTACTCTCACAATAGGGCTGCCATGGGGCTTGCCCATTCATAAAATAGCTGTCATGGTAGGCATGCACAGTCACAAAACACTCATTTCCCAGGAGGCAAACTGGTGAGACTAAAAGAAAAGTAACTTGTCCAAGAACCTAAGTATAAGGCAAAGGTGGGGTCTGAACTCCAAAACACAAAACCACTCTTTTGAACCCAAATAAAGATGATGCTGGATGGCAGCACTCGCAGTATGGAAGTTAAAAAATTATAATTTTTTAAATCTTGAGAAATAAAATTTAAAATCAGAAGGGGCAGGGAGCCTGGTGGGCGCTATGAGAGGTGTCTGCAGGCACCACATCGGAGACCCAGGCCTAACACAAGGGGAATCAGTGAGACTTAAGTCTCATTTGGTTTTAAATCCCACTTGTAGGGAGGTCACGTTATTTATTTTCAACCAAATACTAGTAATAAAGCCTATACAACCTTTAAAAATGTATGACAGGTGTTCAACCAGGCTGAACAATCAACCACAAATCCTGAATTGTTCACAGCGAAGAGTCATAGAATCATAGAATAGCAGGGTTGGAAGGGGCCTATAAGACCATCGAGTCCAACCCCCTGCTCAATGCAGGAACTAGACGGAGTCACTAGGCTGTAAGCAGGATCGGACCACATGGCAGTGGGGGGGGGGGCTGAGTTGGTGGTAGGCAGGGGCGGGGCCTGGACTCCCCTCCCACCCCTGTTTCTCAGACATACAAGCAAGCACACATGTCCTTCCACCCCCTGACACAAGAATCACACCAGCGCCTCCACCGCATGAGCCACCAAAAACATACATCCAGCCAGCTCTCCTGGAAATCTCTTCCTTCTGACCTACCTACCAACCAGGTGTTTTTAAATATCACAAGTTGGCTGTCCCCCTACTCCCGAGCAGAGATCGCCTCGGCCTTTTTTCCACCTACATATAGACAACAAGTTGTAGGACTGTAAGTTGTATGACTGTAAGTAGAGGACTTCTGTTCTGCTCTGCACGATCTGCCTCACAGCCCAGGAATCTTGCAAATAGGAGTGTTACCAAGACATTAATTACCTGACTTCCTTCTCTGGCACTACAGGAATGAACCTTTTTATACTGTTGTGCATAAAGAACAGAGCGCTGGAGAAGGGTGGGATTTTTCCCGTAGGGTGCAATCCTATGCATGTTTAGACATAAAAAAGGTCCTATAACTCCCAGCATTCCCCAGCCAGCCATGCTGGCTGGGGAATGCTGGGAGATGTAGGACTTTTTCCTGTCTAAACATGCATAGGATTGTGCCCTTAAGCTCAATTTACCATTGTTAAAAAAGAAATTACCATGTGCTTTTGGGGGTAGGGAAGCAAGACATCCCCCCACACACTGCTTAATTTGAGCATCCTCCGCTCCAGTGTCAGTTCTACAGCCCATCCATAGGACGTGCTTTCAGGATCTGCAGCCCTATTTCAAGCCCTTTGAAGTTGCTTTGTGTAAAAGCACTAGCAGCTCTAAAATGAGGGGATGGCATGTCTCAGGAGACCCAAAATGCTCTTCCTCTGATCTTTGCGCACTCCCGGGTTGCTGCTGTTTGAATTAGGTCCAGTGAAGTTTAACTGTATCGGTAGCGTAGCTGAAGGGAGAGAGCTGATTCATGTAGTCAGTGCATATTCATCGTCTCTCCCAGCTTTCACCAAACTGGGGCCTTCCAGATGTGTTGAACTACAACACCCATCATCCCCAGCCAGCAAAGCAAGGCACCAGGTTGGAGAAGGCTGGTCTTGCCTAAGGACTATCCCATTGGGCCTTTGAGAGTTTTCCTGGCAGGTGGAGGCTGTATAACTTTAGTGAGCACGCAGGTGAATGAGTCCTTGAGAATATGGCTGATAGGAGTAGGCTCCGTAAATCTTAAAACAGTGTTGATGTAGTAGACAAAGGGCATTTCTACACCAGCCTGAAATCCTGCATTTAAAATGGGGCTTTCTGCTTCTGTTTTAAATTCAGGATCACCACTGACTCCCTTTATATGCGCTTCCTTCCCCCCACCCCTTCTCCCCGTAATCTGAGTCTTCCATTATCTTTCACAGATCTCACTCCTCTTCTTGCCACTTTAACTCTTTTCACGGAGGAAACTGAAGCGGAACACGATGGGGTAATTTGATAGCTCATGATCTGCAATATATTTAAAAACGGGACAAAGGGCATTTAGTGCAGGAGATGCCTTGGAGGATCATGGCGTCATGTAAAGAGCCTGCAAACTTCCATGAAGGATCAATCTCAATCACAGGATAAAAGCTCCGTGTGATGAACCCCAAAGGGAAGCAGGTGCCATATCGTTATTCATTACATTTTTGTCCCTCCAGTGAGCTCAGAGCAATGCACATGAGGCTGGGTTCAGATTTAATCCTACTTAGAGTAGACCTATTGAAATAAATGGAACTGAGTAACTGAAGTCCCTTTGATTTCAGCAGGTCTCCTTGGCTAAATATGGATCCAATTCCAGGATTCTCTCTTCCTACCCACACGTTTTTTTCTCACAACAGTTTTGCAAAGCAAGCTAGGCTGAGAGTGAGCGGGTAGCCCAGGGCCACTCAGGACTGACTAGGGCAGGGATGGGAAACCTCAGGTCCAGTGGCCAAATCCAGCCCTACAGGGTTCCCCAGGTAGCCAAGACCCCTTTCCCCCATCTTCCAATCATATGGTAGTTTCCCGGCTTCTGCATCCCCCTCCCCCACAATTCTAAAAGGTTGAAACGCCTCTGTTAAGGCTTAGTTACTGACAAGAAGAGCTTTAAGCTGCAATCTGCTGGTTCTTGGGTCTTTTTGGCCCTGATCCTTTGCTTTTAGTCCTGCTCCTTTTACCTTTAGCTCCACCCACCACTGGAATGTAGCCCCAAGAACCTCGAGCTCAAAGAGGTTCAACATTCCTGGACTAGGGATTTAAACCTCAATCTGAGTTCAGCACATTAACCACTGCACCACACTGGCTCCCCGGGAGCAGTAAATATGTCAAGAAAACAGGACAAATCCAAAGGAATGGGCAATTTACTTGGCACAAAGATGTGCCTGTAATCTTCACCGAGTCCTGAGAAACATGATCAGTGGTTGAACGTTAAAGCCACGAGAAGCACAATTAAAACTTTGGCTAAATTCCAGTCAGGGCTGGAATGTCAGGGCTTCTTCTCACCAAGCTTTTATCCTGCTATTGGGATTGGTTATTCATGGAAGTTTGCGGGTCCTTTAGATGACGTCGTGAACCCCCAGGGCATCTCCCACATTAAATTACCTTTATTCCATTTTTTTAAAGATCGGAGATAATGAGCTATCATATTACTGCGCTTCAGTTCTGCTTGAGTTGAGTTCCCTCATGAAAATGGAAAAGTCATAATAAGAGGAGCAAGACCACAGCGCCATCTAGCAGCTGTATAATGAAACATGTGGAAGACTCAGATAAGGGGGAGGGGGAGAAAAGGGAGGGGGGAAGGAAGCACGTGTAAAGGGAGTCTGTTGTGATCCTGCATTTAAAACATAAGCAGAAAGCCCCGTTTAAAATGCAGGATTTTAGGCTGGTGTAGAGATGGTCTCAGAACTGTAAATAGAACGTTATATGATAATATAAGTATATTCTGAGTGCTTTAAGTTGTTTTTAAATGTAGCTAATCTAAGAACAGAGGACAGTGTTAGTGCTTAAATCTTGTGTGGAAAGGAAGAACCCTTGGGCCCAAAATCAGCCTTCTCCAACCTGATGCCCTCCAGATGTGTGGGACTACAACTCCCACAATCCTCAGCTAGCATGACCACGGAGTTGGAGTTCAACACATCTGGAAGGCACCAGATTAGATGGGGAGGGCTCTGCCTACTTTTTAAAAAAAAAACATTGTAAAGAGTTTTTAAAAAATTAAAAGGTGTAGCTTCTAGTCACACATTTAAAGTAATGTCTGTTTTGGACCCTAGATGCTATTCAAGGCAGGTTCTGGGACTGCAGCCTGGCTGAGTAAAAGCCCTGAGTATCCAGGGAAGTGGAAACATTTCCCCACCCATTTCTGTGTCCATTTGTGAGGATTCTCTGTTTAATCTTGCAACATTCAGAATCTCCCAGCAGCTGAATGGGTCTGTTTAAAAGGGTTAATGAAACGTGCCTAAGCAAATCTAGCTAAGTCAATAAAGACTGCTTGGAGACGGATGGTCACCAGATGGAGCAACAGGTCATGCCTTACCTCTACAGAAAGCAGAACTGATGGATAAGCTGTGCAAATTTAGCATATGGATACAGAGGAGGTTAGTCATGCTTTAGTCCCACTAAAATCAATGGGATTAAAGAGTGACTAACTTCTTCTAGCATCCAGCCCCATAGTTCTTATCAAGGCTTGCTTCCGTTTCAGGCAACTGCTTACTTAGGGCAGCATGTTGTGATTATGCTGCAGTGGCACTTAGAACAGACTCAGGGTCTGTATGTGTGGCAATTCTGCAGAAGCACAGAATGTAATCTGGGGCTCAGAATTTGGCTCCCTGAGAATCCCAGTTTCATTATTTTTAAAGCAAGTTTCTAGTCCTTAAGGCAGGGGTTTGGAACCTGTGACCCTCCAGATGTTTTTGGACCACAGTGCCTATCATCCCTGACCATTGCCCATGCTGGCTGGGGCTGATGGGAGTTGGAGTCCAGCAACATTTGGAGGGCCACCGGTTCCTCCTCCCTGCATTAAGGACCAGAAACTTGCTTTAAAGTATAATGAAGCAGGGGTCCTCAGGTAGCATCTTTAAGGCGATGATGTACTTGAAAGTGTGTGGGTAATTCCCTGTTGGAATCTAAGAAGCCAAAGAGGTGGCTGAACATGATCTCCAGCGGTTGGGGACGGGGCTTCATTACTCTGCATAGCTCCTTGCCCTCCTTATCCACAACTGGCAAAACCAGAATAATTATGCAATATAGTAAAACACATACACACTCTCTCTCACACACTCACCTTTATACATTATGCATGATGCACAATAAAAGGACACATTATGCAAAATGAAATGGCTATACTATACATTATGCAAAATAAAGGTACTCGTTATGCCAAATAAGAGAGGAGATTGGAACATGTTTAATTTGCATAATTTGTACAGGTCGCCGAATTCGACTTTTATTGCCTGTGTGCAAAATGTATATTTATTTAGTGACTTTAATTTTGGGAATAGGCAAAGTTTAGAATGGGACTCTAATTTTCCTAATAGGAATGGCCTTTGGGCAATTGCGCACATGATGCTAAGGATGTGTTTTCCCCTTCAGTCCAGAGAATCACAAGCGAGTCAGAAATCTCTTTGCACCCTGCTGTGCCCATGGACAGTGCCAAGAGCATAAACCAGGGTGTTTTGGGTCACAACCCCAGCTAGTCCAGCATTCTGTTCATACAGTGGCCAACCAGATGCCTCTGGGAAGTCCACAAGCAGGACATGAGCGCAATTGCAGCACCCTCTTGCTCATGCTCCCCAGCAGCTGGTATTTGTCGGGGGCAATACAAAACCATCGTGATCCATAGCCGTTGAGAGCCCCATCGTCCATTCGTTTGTCTAAACTCCCTTTAAAGCCATCCGAGTTGGTGGCCACCACTACACCTCGTGGGAGCGGATTCCATAGTGGAACTATGCGCTTTGTGAAGAAGTGTTTCCTTCTGCCTGCCCTGACTCTCCCATCAATATACTCCATTGGAGGAAACAATCTATTGCAGCTCCTCCAGAGATCTACCAACAGATCCTGATGTATCTTCTGGCCACCCCAGCCCTAATGTGTATATATTTATGTTATTTATTTTAATGCTGTAAATACAGTTATTCCAGTATGTGACTCTTAAATAGCTTTTATTTCCAGAGCTAATCTCTCAAAATAGGGCTGTTCCATTCAAGTGGCATTGGCACATCTGCTTCCCTCTTCCCGAGAGTTCAAGCTGTCTTAACAGCACAGATCATCAGACACTCAGCATCATTGGTTGCTGTAGTAATTATAATATCCAGATTCCAGTTCTTCTGGGCGTGGCTTCATTTGGCACTTGAAAATCACCTTAATGATGTCTTCTCTAATAAAATACAGGAAGAATGTGTGTTTGACCACATGGATCTGTGTAATGTCTTTGCACAGATGCAGGAAAGAGCTGCTTTGATCATTTTTTTAAGAGCAAGGAGGGATACTGATGCCCTAAACAAACAAACATATAAACAAAGATGGCTGTATTTGGGGGGGGGAATGGGGCAGCAGTCCCCCACCTACTTTCCACCTGCTTGTGGCAGAGAGATCTCCCCATAACAGGTACATTTGTTCCAGTGCATGGTGTGCAACTCCTGAGCGTCACATATGAACTTGTCCTGTCCTCTCCCAGCTATCTAAGTAGAATATTGATCATCTGCCCTGTCCTTTCACCCCACCAGCCCCAATGGGCATCAACCTCTACTGCGATACCTAAACTGACTGCATTCATGAAAGGATTAGGATTCAAAGGAAAGGAAAGGAAAGGAAAGGAAAGGAAAGGAAAGGAAAGGAAAGGAAAGGAAAGGAAAGGAAACGAAGATTAGATTAGATTAGATTAGATTAGATTAGATTAGATTAGGCAATGGATCACAAGAGCAATTGGAGATGGCAAGCAAGGTCTGAGAACAAATTGTGGAAGGGTTGGTGGATGTAAGCAGTAGCAACTTGTAAGGATTCAGGAACAAGGATTCAAAGGAAAGTGTGAGCTTTGCTACCTAGGGAGACATGGGCTGGGCCCACTCCAGAGGTTTGAGAGGCCGAGCCTTTGCTAGGGTGACCCAGATCAGCAGAGGGCCCCCAGCTCCAACCATGCTTCCCACTTCCACTTTGCACACAGTGTATCCAAGAAGGTCAGATGTCATTAAGAGAATTCTCAGTTTGCATGTCCCAACTCTTCCAGGTTAGGGGGCCCCACTGAGAGTGCCATGCTTCAGCTCCCCACCCCCCCAAATCCTGGAGCCAGCCTTGGAGATGGGGATCAAGAAGACCCTTTGGAGGCTGAGGTGGGTTGCATGAGAGGGGCTGTCAAACAGAGAGCAAGGGGAAATAAGCAGTATTATTCACCTCTGGCAGCATAATGTGCAAACACAGCCCTGATTCTACCATCCATTTGTTCTCTTAGGAATGACGTGCCAAGCCAGGACCTCCTACACAGAAGATGAAGTCCTCTGGGGCCACCGGTTCCTCCCAGTGATGTCGCTGGAAGATGGCTTTTTCCGTGTGGATTATTCTCAGTTTCATGGGACGTTTGAGGTTCCGACTCCCCCTTACAGCGTGAAGGAACAGGAGAACCTGGCTCTCCCATCACCTTGGAACACTCCGACTGGGAGCAACAGGAGCAGAAGGGAAAAGATCTCCTCCCTTGACTGCCTTGATCTTTTTGAAGAGAAAAGTGGCCGGCTTCCCAGCAAACTCCAGAAAATTTGCTCCGGGAAGGGGGATCTCCACAGAGGGGTCCTCAGCCTCTGCTCCAGCAATGTCGAGAAAGCATGTAGCACCGGCGACCTCTTGAAGATCCAACAGATCAGTTCGGTCTGCAGCAGAGAGGACAGGGGCGAAAAGAGTCAATCCACGGCCTTCAAAACCAAATCAGAGTTACTGGCTCGCTCAACCGGCAATCTGGAACTCCAACAGAGGTTTTCCCCAACCCCATGCACCTTGGGGGTGAGATTAGATGATAATTTGCCTGCCAAACTACGGAAAATGAACTCCGGGCTCTTCTCCTAAACAGCAGCCAGCCACACAACCAGACACGATTGCATTTTAAACTTCTAGATTTCTCGGGTTACTACTGTGAAGAACAAGAGTGGGGAACCTGTGTGTGCTGCCCCCAGCCCCCAGATGGTATTGGACTACAACTCCTGTCATCCCAGACCACTGGCCATACTGGCTGAGGCTGATGTTGGTATCCACCAACATTTTGAGGACCACAGGTTCCCCACATCTGGTGAAGTCGATCCCGGACTGCATCATGCACTACCAATGTCAACATAATTTAAACTAGAATAAAAACCATAGCTTGTTTCATCCTGCAATAAATTGTAGTTCTGTAAGTGTGGGGCGGGGGAAGCAGGGAAGGTTACACGGTGGGGTGGGGTGGGGTGGGGGAATCTCTTACAGGTACTGTTGGTCTTTGGTTGTCTTTTAGCTCCACCCCTCTTCCTTTTTAAGCATACCCATTTAGTGAAATTCCCTCTGGGGCTCCTAGGGTGACCGGTTGTACATTTCCAAAACAGAGGAAATGCATCACCAAAACAGAGGACGAAAGGGAACACCCATTTACATAAATCGGCATATGGTAATATAGATGCAAACTCAGAAATAATTATTATAATTTAAAGAGAAAAACAGTACCTCTCACCAGAGTGCAGGGGACCTGGGGGCCTGCCTGTTTAGCCTGCTGTTCAGGTGCTAACTCTTGATGGGCAACAGTTCTTATCGTTCTTTAGCTTTAAACTGCACTTGGACAGGGCAGCCCTTCAAACAGAGGATGGCTTCCAATAGAGCATGGGGCAGAAAGTAGATCTCCAGATGTTTTGGACTTCAACTCCCAACATTCCTGACCATTGGGCATGCTGGTAGCGGATTCTGGGAGTTGAAGTGCCAAACATCTGGAGATCTACCTTCTGCCCTCCCCTGAAATAGATCACAGTCCTCTGGCAGCCCTTCAAATAGAGGACTGTCCTCTGTAAAAGAGGACACATGTCTACCCTAGGGGTTCCCTTTTGAAAGAAACTGATAGGAAGGAATTATTATATAACAAAAGTACCTCTGAGTATGTATGGATTGCTGCTCCCTCAACACAGAACAGCTGCGATTTCCCTGTACACTTAATTTTATTTTATTTATTAAATTTATTAATCGCCCATCTGGCTGGTCACCCAGATGGGCAAATAATGGAGCAAGGGCAAATAGCAGGGCTCTTATTTAGGCCCAAGGCCTGCCTTTTTAGACAATAAACACTGCCCATATCTGTCATGAGCTGCCAGTGCTAAAACCAGATAGGAACACATAGAGCTGTGTGAGCTGTTGCCCTCTGTGGGGCACCACCACTGAAAAGGCCCTCTCTCTGGTAGCCACCCGATGATACATGCACACAGTAAACACACAAACATTAAAGGAGTCCCAACCTCTTTGGGTTGGTGGGCATATTTGGAATTTTGGGCACTCCCACCAAATGGCTGTCATAGGGGGGCTTGCCCATTCAAAAATGGTTACCATGATGGGCATGGCCAGCCACAGAACACTCATTTGCAGCATGCTAGCCTCCCATTAATTAAAAATAATTAATTTTAAAAATCTTAAGAAATAAAACTCAAGAGGGGCAGGGAGCCTGGTGGCCGCCACGTTGGAGACCGCGTGAACACAACCCATAAATGCTCACTGCTTATGTATGTTAGAGCACACAGCACCATAGAAAAAGAAAAGGAAAGTTAAAAAAGGAGGAGGAAAAGTGAGTTGAAAATCACCTTGTTCAAAGCAAAAATACACCACCATATCTAGAATACGTGCCATTCCTCTTCAAATCGACAGGGCTAATCGGGATAAGTCGCTGGAGATCTGTGATCAGATTTCCAGTCTATTTAAAAATAAAAAAATTAAACAGCCATGGACTGGGGGTGTGGGAAGAAATTGGATTTTAACCCTTTATCTGGAGAGGTGAATTTATCGCTTTCTCCCCTGTGCTATATTCCTGATGTAAATCCCTTCCCAAGTGACTATTGCCCTGACTGGGAAAATGTACTCATACCAATACATTTTCTCTAACAAGGCAAATAGCATCTTGGAGGTCAGGTTGATGTTACATCAGCAATACAAAAAAAAGGGGGAATGGTTAAAAAAAACACCCATACCCATGCCACCAATACTGGGAGCTCTGCAGCTGCTCTTAATATCAACGTACAGAGGCAGGAGATTTAGGGCTTCCTCACACAGAGTTTTTATCCTGCTATTGAGATTGCTCACTCTCGGAAGTTTGCGGGTCCTTTTCATGATGTCGTCAACCCCCAGGGCACATCCAGAGGTATTTCCTGGTTATTCCATCCCCAAAAGATCCAAAAATAATGAACTATCTATTTAAGTCGGATTGTTATGCTATTAAAACAGCCAATAGGTGGCGCTGTTTCATTGATCTCTGGAACCTTGAAAATTAAAAACTTCCCCTCTCAGCAGTCACGTGGTCATCATCTGGTCGCCCGCTGTAAATGCAGAAAGGCTCCACAATGGGAGGACTGAAGGTTTTTATTTAGTGTAAAGGCAGCCTTAGCCATGGCATCTGGCCCATGAGCTAAAAGAGGTTCTCCCATACCCCTTCCCCAACCTGGTGCCTTCCAGATGTGTTGGAATGGAACAATCCTCAGCCAGTATGTCTGAAAGGCATCAGCCTCGAGAAGCCTGGTCTTCATTGGTCCTCAACTGTGCTTTTGCTGTTGGCAACCCAAAGGAAGGAAATGCCCCTTCAGACCTAGCATTCCGTTTGAAGCATTTGCTCCACTAATTTCAGTGCCATGAAGGGTTCCATTTGCAACTGTTCCATGTGCTGTCCTCCAAAACCTGACCATGTAAACCCAAGAGAGTCTGGGGGCACCTTAAAAGGCTCACCCATTTTATTATGGTCTAAGCTTTTATGGACTAAAAAGCCCACATCATCAGATGTGTGGAGCGTGATCCTCAGTTGTCAGGTGCATATATGTAGACACGGGCATAAAGAGGGGAAAAATGTAAACACTGGGATGTAAAAATGTGGTTTTTTTAGTGGCAACAGAATGCAAGAAGTACAGTCTGTGACAATTCAGAGCTTAAATGTATGCAAAATGACCTTTCACAGCAGCAGTAATTGGTACTGAAGCTGTAATTGAATTGTCACAGACTGTACTTGGGGCAATCTATTGTCATTTAACTACAACCTTTACATTCCCTCCCCCTTTACATGTGTGTGTGTGTGTGTGTGTGTGTGTGTATAGATGATAGATAGATAGATCATACTTCATACATCTAATCAAATTGGCTCTAGTCCCACAAAAGCGTATGCCATAATCACATTTGTTAGTTTTTAAGGTGCCACTCTTGCATTTGTGTGGTCAGTTTCTGAGGATAGAGCATGGAAGGCTCACAGAGGGCCTGTTCGCAAGTCAAGAAAAGCCATCATAGGTTAATTAACCTGCAAACCCAGGAGCCGTGGGTTATGTGCAGGTTGTTTAAGCCAGGTTCACATGACACAACAAGCCTGTGCACCTGCTGTGGCTTGGATATTTAAAATGGTGGCCGGCACATATCGTGAATTAACCGATGGTGGGTTAGTGTGACATGCAAACCAGGTCAGCGTGTCTGAAGATCTTCCTGTTTACAAATAGCTAAGCAGGTAACGTAGGGATGCCCAAGCAAACAACTGAAGCTCACTCACTTGGTTACGGTATATATATTCGGCCCTTTTGCCAGTGCACTGAAGGCGTCCTTATAATCTAAAGTATTAAAACAAAAAGGCAAAACCAACAATTCACTCAGGCTGTTTTTTGGTCCAGCTTTCTGCTCTTTCTCCTTTCAGGATATGCAGGACTTTAAGGATGGGTCTGTTTCAACTGAATTCTCTCCCCTAGCGGTCTCTTCAAGAGCTAGGGTGGCCAGGCATCCTACTTTACAGAGAGAGTGCTCTACTTTGGAGAGATTGCAGAGGACAGTCCTCTATTTGAAGGTGCACTGTTTTTGATGGGCAGCCCAGTTCAACTCTGGTTTGAAGATAATGATCCCTAAAAAGGAAGAGGAGGGGCCTTGAAATTGCCCATCAACACTTAACACCTGGACAGCAGACTGAGTTGTCCCCTGGTCAGTCTCTCCAATATGGTAAGGTGTGTTTTATTTCTATTTAAATAACAGTTATTATTTCTAAATGTGCCCCTATACATATACATTTGAATGTACAAAAGTAATGTAAATTGGTGCCCTCTTTTGTCGAGCGTTTCTACACCAGGCTAAAATCCCACATCCTTACCTGGGCTTCTGCTTCTGGATTCCTTGCGGGATTAAGGTCGGCTCCTGTTCACATGGTTTCATCCATTTAGTTTTCTTTCTGGGCAAGTTCTATATGTTTCATTATACAGCCACTAGGTGGCGCTGCAATATAGCACAACTCTAAAATTTCACCAAAAAGTTATTGCGCTTTGAAGTCCCTTATCGCATTTTCCCCATAGAGAATTAAGCCACTATAATCGTCAGAAGGGACAGGAGGGGCCCTGGAGGTTGACGACATCATGTAAAGGGCCTGTGAGTGACCAATCACGAGTGCACAATAAAAGTCTCATGTAGAAATGCTCGTATTCTTGCATTGTAAGTACTCATCCAATCAGGAGCTGATGGTGTATGTGGCCTGGCCATTTCCTCTTCTGCCTTCCCTTCAGGACAGAGAGGCCTTCAAATAGCTCCTTGGAAGGGGCCACTTCATTGGACTCCCCCTCGGCCATTCCTCCAGTCCAACCAGTCACATCTGTCATTATAAACTTGAAAAATGTGAGATTGCTGTAAGCTGGGGGGGGGACATGTAGCCCACCAGATATTGGTGTACTGCAACTCCCATCAGCCCTAGCCAGCATAGCCAGTGGTGAAGGATGATGGGAGTTGCAGTCCATCAACATCAGGAGGGCCACATGTTCCCCACCTCTGCTGCAAGCCAAGGGGTTAGGTACAGATTTATGCTGGATCAACTGCACTGGCAGAATTGGGCGTCCCTGCCCCTCCCCATAGCACCCCTCCAGCCCCCTGAAAATGCTACAAGAGATTCAGGAGACTTTGCTGAATGGTGTGAATTGTGTGTGTGGGGGGACGTGGGATCCCCAAAACTCGGAGGAACTTTCCGTGAGTAGGGCCCTTCTTCCCGAGGAAGGCAGATCCTGGATCCAACCCATCATTAGCAGCATCTTCCCTCACACCCAAGGGAGAAGGTGGCTCCCTGGCACTCCACAGGCGGGGCCGTCCTTTTTATTAGGCAGCGTGAGGCAGCTGCCCCAGGTGGCAGATGCTGGGGGGTGGGCGCAGCTGTGAGGCGTTGGGAGGCCAGGGTTGTGCAAGTCATGTGGCCTGGCCTGCACCTTCACAAGCTAGCCTCTTGCCCTCCAGTGCTGTGGGGGCTGCTGTCCCGTTGCCAGTGTTGAAGTAAAATTCAACTGCCAATCTCGTTTTATCTTCTGTACATGGAATGGTGGTGGGACACCATCTTATCATCTCAGGCAGTCAAATGTCTCAGGCCAGCCCAGCCCTGTCCACAGGACAGAAAACAATGGCTGCCACAATATATGATAGGGATGGAACTAAGCCGCCCCTCACTGGATGAAAGGAAAATTGGGATAGCCTTGTATCCAGTTCTTGGCAGCGGCACATACAGTCAAGCTGCCAGTGCGAGATATCCTACTTGCTCTACGACTCTCGTTGTGACAAATTCCAGAGGGGTGGCTGTGTGTTCGTCTGCTGCAGCAAAAATAATAAAAGACTCCTGTGGCATCTTAAAAAAAACAACAGATTTATTGTGGCTTATGTCATCAAGACTTATGTCATAATAAATCTGTTAGTTGCTGAGGGACCGCAAGATTTTTTGGTATCTTTTTTGTGGGCCTCAGCAGCTAAACACCTCCTGTTGATCAGACCTTCCTTTTCTTGAGAGAAGTTTTCCAACCCATTACAAGACATCTTATGCTGGAGAGGGCCAACGAAGGAAAGATGGAGGGAAAGAGCCGCTACGCACATGTGGGATGGTCTCATCAAAGCAGAACCTCCCATTGGTTGCAACCAAAAAGGATGTTGGAGAAGGAAGGAATGATGAGGCGCGCCCTCTGGTGATCGACAACTGCCACTGCAGGAAGGCAACTGTTGCTGCACTCCAGGCAACAGACAGAATAAACGGAAACTGTCAGGGTGTTTCTACATTAAGCAACACACACACACCCCCGCAAAAAAAACAGCCTTTCCTGAGCTTCCTGCATTCGGTTTCTTTGCAGGATTAGGAAGGGCCCCTTTACACAGCAGACACATAGTTTGAACTGAGGGAATGCCTCCCTCCCTCCCCGGCATGTGTGTAAAGGGGGGGGGTCTTGTTTGCGTAGCTTAACTTCTGCTGTACTGTTTTCTTGTAGTCCCCAGGAAACCTCTGACTCGCTTCTGAGTGGACATAAAATGTTAGATTGGGCTGTAAGTCTGCAGCCCTTGGCACACTTAGGTGGGAGTAAACCCCATTGAACTCGATGGGACTTATCTCTGAGTAGACATAAGATTGCCCTGTAAGTCTTCAACCCTCGGCACACTTACTTGGGAGTACGCCCCACTGAACTTAATGGAGTGCTCTGAATCAACAGAGGATGTTGCTTCTGAGCTTGGTGGGGTGGGGGATCAGATGTGTCTCCCTTCGTGCAGGGAAGCATTTCAGATTCCAGCTGAACATCAGGAAAAACTTCCTGACTGTTAGAGCAATACGACAATGGAACCAATGACCTAGGGAGGTGGTGGGCTCTCCCACACTGGAGGCATTCAAGACGAGGCTGGACAGCCATCTGTCAGGGATGCTCCGACTTGGATTCCTGCACTGAGCAGGGGGTTGGACTCGATGGTCTTGTAGGCCCCTTCCAACCCTACTGTTCTATGATTCTACCCTCTTCTCCCTCCAACTGAGAAATGTGCTTGAGCATTTACATGGCGGACACCTGGGAATCGAGGAAAGTCCTTCCTCAGCAAGACTTGAGTGGAGGCAGGAGTTGCAATCAACAGGCGATTCTTGTCCTCACACCTATCAAATCTGCTCCTGCACGCCCCGCTCCCATTCTCAGTGCCTTCGTCATCCTAACCGTGCCCCCAAGCAACTGAAAACAAATGCCCACAGCAGGTGGACAGAGCAGTTTCTCCCACTATTGGAGAATTTCATGGGGAGGCCATGGTGCTCCTGTTCCATGGGCTGGAAAAAATACCACATGTTTTGCGTTTGGGGAAAACATGGGATAGACTGGGGGAAATTGCAGGAGATGCCCTGGAGGGTAACAGCATCTTCTAAAGAGCCTGCAAACTTCTGTGGCAGAGCCACCTCAATAGCAGGATAAAAGCTCCATGTGGTTAGTCCCTCAGAACTTACAGAAATGCCAAGCAATATGATGTTCCTTTCCTCTGTGCATTTTTTTAAAAAGGAAATTTAAACTGGAAATGGAAATATTACGGTACTTGCTCCAGGAAATTCATTACTTTGCCCCAGTTGTTGTTTAGCCATATTTTACACAGTAGTTCTTTAAAAAAAAACAAAACTGGTCGGTACTATAAAAAATATCATCTGGTAGAGGTATTAGGAGTCTAAGATGAGAGATCATAGTAGCGGAGTACAGGGATCTTAGAAGGGGAGGGAGGTAGAGCCCTCCCAGCAAAGATTGTCCAGGAGGAGTCTGCCCTCCCTTCCGATGGTCAGGCGAAAAAGAAGTCTGCTTTGTGCTCAAGATAAAGAAGAGGGAGAAGTACAGCCTGTTTTCTAGGACCCAACAACGTAACTGCATCTTGCTTACTGTGCCTTCAGAGTAGAGCTTTGCTGTGGAGGGAGACCTAATGCCTGTAGAGATGGCGGGGGGGAGGTTGAGAGGGGAGAGGCTGAACCGTGAGCAGTACCCATCTAGCTTTTGTACCATCAGTCCTTCTAATAGCGAAGTCAGCTGCTGAGTGCCAACAGAACAAAGCCGCTAAAAAATAAGCGGGAAGTTCTCAGCATGTTTCAAAAAGGAAATTTAAACTGGAAATGGAAATATTACGATAGTTGCTCCAGGAAATGCATTACCTCGCTCCAGTTGTTGTTTAGACATATTTTACACAGCAGCTAAAAAAAAACACCTGGTTGGTGCTATAAAAATATCATCTCGTACAGGCATGTTCAGGGGAACCCCAAGGTTTGCAGGATGTATACAAAAATATTTAGTGGATGAGGGAATTAAGGGGGCCCAAACACCCCAAAGAGGACTGAGCATGTTCAGTTGCCACAGAATGCTGAGTGCCTGTTTGGGGGTGGGAGAGAATGGAGGGGGGGGATTGGAATGGAGTACCCTGAGGAGAGCATGGCTAGCCAGCTGGGACGCTGAGTGCTCTATGCTGCAACATTTTGTTGCAGGACGCGCATCTTCTATAATACTCATGACCTGTGTATCTTTTCAGTACAGTTGAGATCTCTTTTGAGTTTAATTTTAAATTTTATATTGGGCTGCCTTGAGCCCCTCCACCGCTACCTTAAAAAATTAATACATTTCAGGGTCCCTGACTGAGTGGTCAAGCACATGCTTTGTATAAAAGAAGTAACTGGTTCAATTCAATCTGGCTTGGGTAGCAGAGCTAGGAAGGACCTCCACTTGGAGATCTTGAGAGAGATGCAAGCAGCATTGACAGTTCTGGGCTAGATGGATCAGTGTTCTGGTTCAGTATGAGGCGACTTCTACCATGGCCTTACATTGCAAGTAAACCTTCTCTTCCTAATTTTCCTGTCAAATAACCCCAGATATTTGGAATTCTCCCTGATCATCAACTTTGGTGTGTGAAAACAAGGCGATGTTTTTAAAGGAGTTGGGCAACAACCAGACCAAACTTAAGAGGGACACCCATGATCGTAGAATGCTGCATCCATCTTAGGACAGGTTTTGTTCTCAGTTTACTGTTACCAACAATGGCTGGGTGAAGGGGAATTTCTCCTGCCAACTGCAGACACAGTTCTCTGCATTGTTACACAATGAAGCTGATTTATTGAAAAGGGTTATAAAGAATACATAATACAAAGTGCAACAGGTGGCGTTTCCCAGGCAAAAAGACTCTCCAGTGGCATTCTTGACTCTTGTAGCATTTTTTCAAAACATTGCGCAAATACAAAGTTCTCCTAGCGTCACTCCATATTTTTATGCTCTTCTTGAAGAGGGGGCCGCTAGTCCTCAAGCTGATTCTCTGCCCAAGCAATGACAGCTAACTGATCGCATTCCCCAGAAAGTTTTCGTAACGTGTTTTCAACTGAGGCAGGCTTGCAACTTCTATGTTATGAGAAGAACATTGCAGGGTCAGCCTTCCCCAACCTGGGCCCCTCCAGATGTGCTCGACTATAACCCCCATCATCCTTAACCAATGGTCTGGCTGGGGATAGTGGGAGTTGTAGTCCAAACTAGAGGGCAGGCACCAGGTTGGGGAAGGCTATTCTAGTCCCTGCTTGTGAAACTCTGTTCCACCTGTTGTCTATCTGGCCCCATCATAACAGGCTTTCAAGCGGGCCCTAAAGACTTCCCTGTTTACCTTGGATTGTAACTCAGGACTTTACTGGGGCTGCTGTGTATATGGTGCAATCTGGTTTTCTCTGTTCATTTTGATATCATGATTCTTATTATTCTTTTATTGTGCGTTATGGTTATAAGTTTGTTGTACATCACTTGGAAGAGTTTTTACCCTAAAGAGCAGCTTATAAATCTTTTAGAGAGCAATCCTATGTCTCCTAGGCAGCGTCTGGGGGCCACAGGATAGTTTGGATTCCTGGATCTGAGGTTGGAGACAGTGCTCTGACCTTGAACCCAGGAGTCCAAGCTCCAGCTGCCTCTCCGAGCTCACAAAAGTGACCTTGGAGAGGATGTAAAGGGGGCAGTTCTGTGGGCGGGAAGGGGACTGGGGAAATGGAGATTCAAGCTGTCCCTAGCCTTCCCTGGCCTCCTTCCTTCCCCCTCTGCAGAGTGCTAGCTAAATGGGCAAAAATGCCCATCTGGCAAAAATGCAGAGCAGGAAAAGCGCACAGACAATTGCCTCCGCACTCCTCCCGCTCTGCATGAGGCTGACAAATTCAGAGGCTGACGGGCATCCAGATAGGATTGCATCCTTAAAGAAATGAAACAAATAAATTGGACTCCAGCTCCCATCATCCCCAGACAGAATGGGCATTGGGAGTTGTAGTCCAGCACCTCTGGAGATGCCAGGCTGGGGAAAGCCACTTTAGCCCACAAAAGCATATGCCCCAAGACCAGGGCCGGTCCCAGGTTTGTGGAATGCCAGGGGACGAGCCACTCTCTTTCAGCATAAGCTACAAGGGATGGAGGGGAAAACTTGGGTGCAGACCTGTAGGATCAGAATGTAATACACTGTCAAGTCAGCATCATTTGAAATACCTTCTGTGATTAATTTAACAAGACCCTAGAGATGCACCGTAGAGAAAAGAAGCTACTGAAGAGAAACATAGGCAGTTTTCAAATATTTACTGACTGTGTTAGGGAGGAATATTAATCCAAATAAATGGCTGTCACCAATATACTGAAACTGGAAAAGAAACAGTGAGTGAGTGAGGGTATGCGTATGGAAGGGGGGGTAGAAAACTTTGCCAATAGAGGAAGCATCGTGCATGGGGCGTGTTGAATAGAATGTTCTTAAATTTCACCCTATTAGGGATGCCACCTTTGGGGAGGCAGCATAGCTCAGTGGTAGAACACATGCGTTACATGCAGAATGTCCCTGGTTCGATCCCTGGGAGCTCCAGGTAGGGATGGGAAAGTCAGCCCTGTGTCTGAAACCCTGGAGAGATGTTGCCAGGCAGCAGAGTAGCCTTCCCCAACAGGGCGCACTCCAGGTGTTTCGGACTACAACTCCCAACACCCCTAGAAAGCTTGCTGGCTGGGGAAGATGAGGTCGGTAGTCCAAAACATCTGGAAGGCGCCCAGTTGGGGACAGCTGCAATAGACAATACTGAACTAGATGGACCCATGGTCTTAGTATAAGGCAGCCCAGGTAGAGGTTATTCCATAGAAAGGGCCACTCCGTAAACCCAACATCGGCTGCCCAGAGTTCCTTGGAGAGAGATCTGCATCTGTACAACAGAGACGCCCGGCACGTGTTGCCCCTGTGCACCTCTGCAGGATGCATTTGTGAAGGATCAGCTGCACTTGCGCAGGCCATCTAATCCATGCAAACCTGCCAGCTTAATGCCCCCATTCCTGACCCCTGCACACCTGCTCCCTGAATGCTTGGTCCTTACGCAGCTGCACTGCAGACAGTGCTGCTCCAGGCTGCTGAGGGCCCTTGGGCAAGGCACCCCCCTTGGGCCCCCTCCCTCCGTGAGCCCACCTTCTCCCCACCGTTGTCTCCCGCTGCTCTTGCTGCTGCTGCTCCTCCTCCTCATCACTGCTGCCCCTTGCTCGCTTGCCAGGGAGCCAGGAGGCCGTGGGATCTGCTGCTGCTCCTCCTCACCGCCTCTGTTGTTTGAGCCACGGTGAGAGGCAAGTGAAGAAGCAGGTTCCAGTGGTGAAGAGGAGGAAGGGCAACTCCAGGGGGCTCTTGTCAGTGGACCCCTGCTGGGCTGTGGGCCCTCAGCAAGTGCCCGGTCATGCTTGCCCTTGGCACCCGCCCTGTCTGCAAACCTCAGCCATGGTGAACCCGAACAGATGGCGCAGTGTACACCACCTCAAACTGCCCTCCCCTCCCAAACATAGTGTTGATGCAACATCTATATCCACACTGCATCACATCTCATCACCGCCATGGGCCAAACGACGAGCAAAAGAACAGGAACCACCCATGTGGACACATCCCTGATTCTTGAAACATTGTCCACCCGACTCCAGTGGGGACACCAGCTGAACTTTACTGCCTCCCTGCTTATCTGAGCCAGGTGGCACTTCTCCCAATATCCCTGACCATTGGCCATGCTGGCTGGGGCTGATGGGAGTTGAAATCCATCTGGACAGCACCAGGTTGGAGTCCTAGAGTCAGCCCCTCTTCATCAGGCAAGGAGAGGAGGTGGATCCGATTGTGGGATGCTTCCACACAGCTCACAAGAAACAGGCAAGTTCAGTCCCATCCAAACACCTATTCTGAAGACTTGGGAGAGGACGGACCTACTACAGCAGGCAGGGGAGAGGAGGCAAATGGGAGAAGCAGGCCAGAATCCCAACCACATGGTAAATAGGGCAGCTCTCCCCAATGTGGTACCCTCCAGATCTTTTGGACTACAGCCAGCATGGGCAATGGTCAGGGGTGATGGAAGCCATAGTCAAAAACACTTGGAAGGCACCATATTGGCGAAGACTAGAAGAGGCCTTGAAAGACACCAGAAGACCAATGCCTGTTACTTTGCCATCCCTCCCATCTCCACTTCCTCATCTCATTTCTCCTGTGAGTCAAAGGGACCTTCTGATTCATTGCAGTTCCTCTCCTGGTTCTTCTTCCTGTTCCTCTCTGCCATGACAATGGCAGCGATCACTGTCACCAGGACAGTGACTGTGATCACTAAGACAGTGGCCGTCTCGGCCACGCACAGCTGGCTGTCCACCAAAATGAGGGGGGAGCCCCCCAGCTGCCAAGGGCTGGAGCAAGTGATGTTCTCATAGTCGTCCACGTGGAGGTGTCGGACGCTCATGATCTTGCCAAAAACCCGCTGGAGGTCGCAGTCGCAGGCCCAGGGGTTGTCGGCCAGCTGGATGTGGGTGCTGATGGTCTGGATGTTCAAGAATGTCTTAAATTTGAGGTGGATGAGCTGGTTGCCAGTCAGGGTCAGAAGGTTCATGCTGTGCAACGAAGTGAACGCCTCCACCGCAATGGAGCTGATGTTGTTGCTCTGAAGCAAAAGGACCTCCAGGTTCTGGAGCATGAAGAAGAAGCCGTTGTGGATGACACTAAGCCTGTTCGACTGGAGGTAGAGGTGTCGGAGTCTGGAAAGGCCCCGGAACGTGCCTCTCTCAATCGATGCCACCCGGTTGTGGCTCAGGTCCAGCTTCTCCAAGTTCTCCAGGTACTGCAGGCTGTCAAAGCCCAAGGCCACCAAATGGTTGTGGGCCACTTTGAGGTCCTTCAGGGACGTCAAGTCATCTGAAAAGTCATGGGGCAGGTGAGCCAGGAGGTTGTGGCTGAGGTCCATCTTCTCCAGGAAGCTCAGGGACTTGAACGCATTGGGCCAGATTCTGGCAACTGAGTTGTGGGACAGGAGGAGGATCCTCATCGACCACAGAGCATCCAAGCAGCCTCCCTCGAGCCCACTCAAGTTGTTGTGCCGCAGGTCCAGCATCCAGGTGCTGTGAGGGATGCTGTGAGGGATGCGGGAGAGGTGCCGGCCGCGGCAGTCCACGAAACTGGCGGATTCATAGCAGAAGCACAGGTGGGGGCAAGTCTTGGAAGCATGAGCCACGAGAACACACAGGGCAAGGAGGATGACAAGCAGGGCAGCCATTCCCAGGAGAGCCCAGGCCAATGCAGGAGTGGCTTTTTCTGCTCCCCTGCAAAGCCCAGGGATGAACTGGTAGGGAGGGACCAGAGTTTGACGTGCAGCACTCTTCCTGATCGGTCCTTTGTCAGCTCCTGGGGTTGGTAGAAGAGAGTCAGATTTCTTCAGAGGAACCAATAACAAAGAGCTCTTTGTCAACTGATTAGCTAAGAGCTTCCTTGGACTTCAGCCTTGGAGACCAATGGGCAACTTGAGTGAACAGAAGTGGAGGAAATGGATCGGAGAGGGCTGTAACTGGAGTAGCAGTGCTTTCGGGCAAGACACGTCAATCATGTCCTTTGGTCTCCCACTCTCTGTCTATTTTCAGCTCCAGCTCTGTTTGGAGCCTTAATAGTTCAAGCCCAGCATAGAAGTTAGACTTTTTCAGTTACCTTCTGGAGACAGATGCTAATGAAAGAGGAAGCAAAGACAGCAATGCTCTGAACATTTATAGCGGAAATCGCTAAGGCCGGGGGAAGGGGGGACCCCAGAGGGCCAAATTTGACCCATGGGCCTGAAGTTCTGCACCCCACCCCACCTTAGACTGCGATAGCATTAACCACAGGGGTCTTGGTAGGCAGAAAACATCTCTCTTCTCCCCTGCACCACACATTTTCTCTATTTCATCCTCCCATTGATGCTATGCCTTGAATCAGAGTGTCCCTTGCATCAAGCAGCAGTTTCATCAACAAATGGTTAAGGAAATGGCCGCACAATGTACTTCAGTGCTCTTTTACGTTACAAATTAACTCTAATGCATGGAATAAAGCAACACAGCCTGCAGGACTCATGTGTAAGTAAATGTTCCTGGCTCTGGGATCAAGTGCCAGCTGTCTAATACTCCACTGGCCCTGGCCAGTAAAGAAATAGAAGTGCTGTTGTTGTTTTTAAGTTGTTCTTTAAATAAATCGCGTTCCCGCTTATTGCCCATGTGCCTGCCATGACAAGAGCATGTGTGCAGAGCGTGTTGTGACACAAATAGGGTAGTCCTGTGTTAAAGGGGACAGTCCTCTATTTAAATGGCAGCCAGCAGGCAGTGCTTACTTGAAAGGCTGTTCAGCCCAGTTCTGGTTTAAAGAGAAAGAGCTAGGAGAAGGAAGAACTGGCCCTTGAAGTTGCCCATCTGTAGTGCACAGCCACACGGCAGACTGGGCAGGCACACAGCTCCCCTGCTCACGGTCTTCCCCACTCTGGAGAGATGTCTTACATTCCTGCTTAAATTATAGCAGTATTTCTAAAGGTGCCACTTTACGTACAAATGAGCACATGCATGTTTTATGCAGATCTTTGTCCCGTCACCCCTGTCTGGGGGGGATGCGTAAGTGGCCTCTCCAACAACAAAGTGAGGTGAGAAGGAGACCGCAAGAAGGAAGAAGGTGGGGACAGTGATGAGGACACGACTCCATCTGCTCCTGAACATCATTCAGGGTTCCAAGGTCTGGCAGTATCGATGTCACGACAGCCATATCTCCCTGCAATTAGGCCCCAGCCCTGCTCCAAACAAGTACGTCTTGGACTTCCCTGCCGGAGCCAGGAAAGGAAGCAGCAGCAACTAGCCGTGCCAGGTCTTGGGGGGAGGGGAGGGCTTGCAGGGCTGGTCCAGGTTTGAGGGGGCCTTGCTCAAAGCTCCTGCTGGTGCCCCCTGCCCCCAGACATACCTGGTAGTAGGGACAGTAGCAGTGCTCCAAGGATGTCTAGAACTGCTGTTTTAACTTTTCACAAGGCCTCGGAGCAGCCTTCCCCAACCCAGTGCCCTCCAGATAGGCTACACGTCCCATCATACCCAGCCAGCATGTGTTGGCTGGGCATGATGGGACTTCTAGCCCACCACATCTGGAGGGCACCAGGTTGGGGAAGGCTTGCCCAGAGCATCCCACATAGTGTCACTCCAAGGCATTCTGGGAAATTTAAATGGTGGCTTACAGAGCCAGCCACCTGGCATGGGGGATCCAAGACAGGCTTTGCTGCTGCCCTGGCAGCTGCCCTAGGAAACCAGGTGCTGATGCCAGGACTGGGTCATTGGACAAGATGCCCTCAGTGGGCCCTCTTCCCTGAGGAGACCACCTTCCTTGTCACTGCTGTCACCTCTGACCGTCCTCTTGCACTCTTCTTCTGAGCCCAATCTGCAGAGCAACCTGGAGGGATAGGACAAGGTGAGTGCTGGCTACAGCGCCTTCCCATCTGCTTGCTCCTGTCACTGCTCACTTGCTCAGAGAGGGCAAGCAGGCAAACAAGTTTGAGGAGGAGGAGGAGGAAGAACAGCTGGGCAAGGGCACTACATGGGTTGGCAGTGGCCCTCCTAGTGACATGTGGACCTTGGCAAGTGCCCAAAGATGCCAACCCTATGCCAGCCTAGAGCAGCAGCTACAAATCAGGACTGCCTGGCTCTGGACACAGATCGTATGGGCCAGCGAAGGCAGACGGAGTATGGGGCCTGCCTGGGATAGGCTAGCTGGAGGGCTTTATGTCTGTGTGTGGCCACGGGATTGGCTCTGGATGCGTGTGTGTGTACATATCAAGTTTATTTATTTACAATATTTATGTACCGCTCCATATCTAGAACAGCTTTCGGAGCGGTGAACACAAGGAATAAAACAGTAAAAGATGAAAAAGATGAAAAACACCACATTAAAATTATACTTGTTTAAAAACACAATGGCAATAAAAACCATGACTGGTCAATTAAGGAATGCCTCCTAGAATACTGCTGTTTTCAGGAGGCGCTGGAAACAGCACAGTGTAGGGGTCTGCCTGACCTCCAGGGGCAGGGAATGCCAAAGAAAAGGGGCCGCCATGCTGAAGGCTCTTCTCCTGGTGGACTCCAATCAGGCCACAGGTCCATGTGGAACCACCAGGAGCAGGCCCTCCAATGACCTCAGCGACCGGCCGGGTTGGTAAGGGAAAAGGTGCTCTCTCAGGTATATGTGCTTGACAGATGCACTGGCTGGCTCATTTGTGTGCAAGCCATTGACATCTCGGCCTCCATGTTCCCCATCTGCAAAATGGGACACATCTTTTAGAAATGTCATTTCTTGCATGTGTATAAATGGGCCACTTTGCATGATCAAAACAAGCCATGGTGGTTTAAATAAACCAATGCGGCTTGTTTTAATCCCAGGCACCATTCCTCTAGTTACCCACCTGGGTGTGACTTGTCCTGTCATCTGAACCCATGCAGCATGGCTTGCTTGAAGGGGGGGAAATGCTCGGGGGATTAAAACAAGACAGGGTGGCTTATTTAAATAAATAAGCCACTGTTGCTTGTTTTGATGGTGTGAATGGGTAGGGCACTCTTTTCTTTGGGGTGGGGGGTTGTCCCGTAGGGTACACGATATTTGCAGAGGCCAGGGAACCATCCTGTTCTTTGCATCAACATTTGCCTAGGGCCAGTCCTGGCCATACCTGCAATTTGAGATAGTATCTGGATATAAAAGCAACAGCAAATGTTAACTCAATTCCCCCTTGCATTTACAATATCGCAGACTTGCATTAAGACACTAAGGTCTGCTTGAGGCCTTGTAAAAACACCACTGTTTTCTAGGCAGTAGTTTAAAAGGTGGGCAGGTCTTCTTAGCACAGACAGTATTCTCAGGACAGCTTCCAGGCCTCAGCAGGGCCCACCATTGACACCTGCCCTGGGCCCTCCAAACTCCACTGGGTGTGTGAGAAACCATTTAAATTTCCCACAATGCCTGCAATGTAGGGTTGCTCCAGGGCATTGTGGGAAATTAAAATGGCAACTCCTGCCCTCCGCTACTGGGTAACTTGACTGAGGTTGGGGGCCAGTATAGGGTGGGGCCCAGCAGAGGACATGTCGCTGAGCGCCCCCCACCCCATTCTAGAGCTGGCCCTGAAGGTAACAGATGACCATCACAAAATGGAGCTAAATTCAGCCTGTGCTTTCAGAGACAGAGGCTAGTGCCAGCTGAAAAAGAAGCAGGCTGACCTTCCTGCACCTTTCTTGCCTGCTGCTGCGGAATCTGTACATATGCAGGGATTAAGGCTGGTAGAGGCAAAAGCAAAGCAGTTGTTGACTCAAACCCTCAAGCACCGGCTTGTTCTCACATCTGGCATGTTATTAATCCCAAAGAGAACAGCAGCTGAGCAGGAGCAGGGAGCAACTCAAGGCCTTTGATAGACAACACTAATGAGGTCAGTGCTGAGCAGCGGGGGACTCTGTGTGTGTGTCTGTGTGTGTACAAAAAACTGCCTATTAATGCCCCTCAAATGTAGGGGCAGCCCCTTGGGAGGTGCAGAACATCTGGAAGGGAGGCAAAAAGTTCCAGGGAAGGACAGGATCCTGAAGTCGGGGGAGCCATCTTTCCCTTACCACCCAAGACATGGGTCAATCGAATGTTCCTTAGCAGAAGGCAAGCAGGATTTGCAACAAAATGTTGCAGTCAGAGTAACGTGCTACTGTTCTGGATTCCAACCACTCCATCCTGTTCCTTCCGCCAGTTTTCCATCCTCCCCCTCAAACGGTAAGTCAGCATTCCATGGTCACTGAGCACGCTCAGTCCTCACTGCACTGTTGTTGTTTTTGTAATGTCTTCTTGCCCCCCCCTTTCCCCCAAAGTTTTTGTATATTTCTGCAAAGCTTGGGAACCCGCAAAGCCTCTTGGTATCTCCCTCTTTCTTGTACATGGATTGTGCCATTTTGGCTACATAAACAATGGCACGTGCAGCCTGATCATCGGAAAAAGGGGGAATTCTCCTATTCGAGTCACTTTGTATTTTAATGTGCAAGGTGGATGTGGGGGTTTGTAGAGACTACTTGCTGCCTTGCCTCATCATCCCAACCTAATTTGTGTCAAACAAGCAGATTGAGTTTTGAGCAGCCCTGGTTTTTGCAGTTTTGAGAACTGCACATCATGTTTCCATATTCAAACTTTCTGCAGCACCTCCCCAATCCAACTAACAAAAAGGATCTAAATCAGAGATTTATTTATTTTATTTATTTATTAAATTTATTAATCGCCCATCTGACTGGTCACCCAGCCACTCTGGGCGATGTACAACCCACCATAAAACAATTTAAAACAATAAAATTTTACCATAATTTTTTTTTTTTAAATACCCTAACCCACCCCAAATGCCTGCCTGAACAACCACGTTTTTAATGCACGACGGAAGCTCATTAAAGAGGGGGTATGACGGAGTTCCCTAGGAAGGGAGTTCCACAGAGTGGGGGCCACCACAGAGAAGGCCCTCTCCCTCGTCCCCACCAGTCTAGCTGTCCTGGCTGATGGGACAGAGAGAAGGCCATCTGAGGCTGATCTTGTTAAGCGGCCTGTCTGGTGTTGCTGGAGGCGCTCCTTAAGATAGGCTGGGCCGGAACCATATAGGGTTTTAAAGGTCAAAACCAACACCTTGAATTTGGCCCGGAAAACAACTGGTAACCAGTGCAACTCCTTCAGCACTGGAGTGATGTGATCTCGCCGGCGGCTGCCTTTAATCAGGCGAGCCGCCGCGTTCTGTACCAGCTGCAGCTTCCGAACCGTCTTCAAGGGTAACCCCACGTAGAGCGCATTACAGTAGTATAAACGAGAGGAGACCAGGGCATGTACTACCGATGGGAGCAGATGGTCGGGAAGGAAGGGGCGCAGCCGCCGTATCAGATGGAATTGATACAGCGCTGTCCAGCTCACAGCTGACACCTGAGCCTCCATGGACAGCTGGGAGTCCAGAATGACCCCCAGGCTGTGGACCTGGTCTTTCAAGGGTAGCCGTACCCCATTCAACACCAGGTCAACATCCCCCAGCCTCCTCTTGTCTCCCACCAAAAGTACCTCGGTCTTGTCAGGGTTGAGCTTCAGCTTATTCCTCCCCATCCAGCCACTCACCGTCTCCAGACATTTGGACAGGGATTCTACGGCCAACCCTGGTGAAGATTTGAATGAGAGGTAGAGCTGCGTGTCATCCGCATATTGATGACACTGCACCCCAAACCTCCTGATGATAGCCCCCAGCGGCTTCACATAGATGTTAAATAGCATCGGGGAGAGGATGGAACCCTGTGGCACCCCACAAGTAAGTGGCCACGGGTCCGAAACCTCCTCTCCCAGTGCTACCCTCTGGTACCTGCCGGAGAGGAAGGACCGGAACCACCGCAATACAGTGTCTCCAATGCCCAACCCCTCCAGGCGGTCCAGGAGGATACCGTGGTCAACGGTATCAAAAGCCGCTGAGAGGTCGAGGAGAACAAGGAAGGAGCATTCACCCCTATCCAGAGCCCTCCTCATATCATCCACCAAGGCGACCAAGGCCGTTTCTGTCCCATGCCCAAGCCTGAAGCCTGACTGAAATGGGTCTAGATAATCAGTTTCTTCCAAGTGTGCCTTCAACTGCACCGCCACCACCCGCTCAATCACCTTGCCCAAAAATGGCAGATTTGAGACTGGGCGAAAGTTGTTCAGAACTTGAGGATCCAAGGAGGGCTTGTTTAAGAGCGGTCTTATCACTGCCTCCTTGAGGGCTGATGGCATCACTCCCTCCTCAAGGGAGGCGTTCACCACCACCTTGATCCCCTCACCCAGTCTCTCTCTGCAGCTCATAATGAGCCAAGATGGGCAAGGATCAAGCAGGTGGTCGGCCTTACAGATGAAAGCACCTTGTCCACTTCATCAGGAGGAAGAAGCTGGAACCGATCCCACAAAACCGGTTTGCCACAGGCCGCCTCTTGCTCACTAACTGTATCCACAGTGTGCAGATTGTGCAGATGGAGATTCTGTGGCCCTCTAGATGTTGTTAGGCTGCAACTCCCATCAGCCCTAGCCAATGGTGAGGGATGATGGGAGTTGCAGTCCTCCAACGACATCGGGAGGGAGACCAACCCTGGTCTAAATTCAGTCTGTGCTGAATGAGTTAGATGCAGCAGAGGTCTGGACAAGAACATCTCGGTGGTAGAGTTTGGGCTTTGCATACACAAGGTCCCAGGTTCAATCCCCAATTTCTCCACTTAATAAGGTCTGAGAAAAGCCTCTGCCTCAAACTGTGGAGAACAGCTGCCATAGAGAGCACTGGGCTCGATGGACTTATGATCTCAGAATAAAGCAGTCTCATCTGTTGTGACACCACATGGTGGCCTGGTTCACATGATCATAAGAATATCAGAAGAGCCCTGCTGGATCAGACCAAAGGTCCATCTAGTCCACCATTCTGTTCACACAGTAGCCAACCAGCTGTTGACTGGGAACCCACAAGGAGGGCATGAACACAACAGCACCCTCCCACCCATGTTCCCCAGCAGCTGGTGTCCATAGGCATACTGCCTCTGGTACTACACAGCCATCAGGACTAGTAGTCATTGATAGCCTCCTCCTCCAGGAATTTGTCCAACCCCCTTCTAAAGCCACCCAAATTGGTGGCCATCACTACATCCTGTGGTAGCAAATTCCACAGTTTGACTATGCACTGTGTGAAGAAGGACTTCCTTTTATCTGTTCGGAATCTCCCACCAGTCAGCTTCATGGGATGATCCCGGGTTCTAGTATTTTGAGAGAGGGAGAAAAATGTCTCCCTATCCACATTCTCCACACCATGCACAATTCTGTACACTTCTATCATGTTTCCCCTTACCCTCCTTTTTTCCAAGCTAAATAATCCCAACTGTTGTAACCTTCCCTCATAGGCGAGATGCTAGCCCCTTGATCATTTTAGTTGCTCTCCTCTGCACTTTTTCCAGATTTACAATATCCTTTTTTAGGTGTGGTAACCAGAACTGTAAACAGTATTCCAAGTGTGGTCGCACCATAGATTTGTATAAGGGCAGTATGATATTGGCAGTTTTATTCTCAATTACTTTCCTAATTATGCCTAACATGGAGTTTTCCTTTTTTTACAGCGGCCACACACTGGGTCGACATTTTAATCGAGCTGTCCACCACAACCCCCATATCTCTTTCTTGGTTGGTCACCGCTAGCTCAGATCCCATCAGGTTATACTTGAAGTTGGGATTTTTTTGCCCCAGCATGCATCATTTTACACTTGCTTACATTGAACCACATTTGCCATTTAGATGCCCGTGATCATGGAGGGGAAATAAACCACAGTGGCTTATTCCACCCCCCACCCCGCCGCACATAGCGTGCTTGTGCTGGTCACATGCCAAGGGACTGGCATAATTACTCTCGGCAGTGCAGTTTTTCATGTCATGCAAAGCCAGCCAGGGTGACCTGTTTCCGTGGGTAAAAAGCCAGCCAGAACCCTACAACAGCCCATGGGTTTTGGGTGGCTTGTCACCCATGGCAACAAGCCACCCTGGCCAGGTTCATACAGCACAACAAGTTGCACTGCAGAGAGGAATTATGCTAATCTCCCCAACACATGCAGAGGAGTGGGGGAATAAGCCACCGTGGCTTATTTCCCCTTTGTGATCATGCGAACCCCATCGGTGACTCCTGTATGGCAAGGTTTGACATTACGTGTGCATGATCTGTTGTATACCACGCAGCAGCAGCCTTTTCAGGACCCAGGTGAATAGTCCAACATGACTCCTCTGAATTTCTGGCCACAGGCACAAAGTTCAAGCCACATCTGGAAGGGTTATGATGGTGTGCATGATGGCAACTTGTGCTCCTGGTGAGTAGTTCAGAGGTAGCCCATTCTCCACAATCCAGGGAGGGGAGGAGGCAGCAAGACTAGCACCCACGTGAATCACTCAGTATTCGACATGTTACGTTAAACACTCCTTTTAAAAAAGGATGCTTAATTTGGCCATTTTTATTTTGAAGGAAAAGCAGCCCGCCTTTATTCTGAAGGAAAAGGAGTTTGTTTACTCCAAACACCTTTTATTTGGGGTGGGGGAGGGAAGAGGGGAAGCAAACAGCAGTGTGAGGCTGCGATCTGGATCAGGTCCCTGCATGGCTGCTTAAGTGGCCTGCTTAAGTTAAGCATGCTATTTTAGAAGCAGATTTAATGTGGCCTGTAGTTTGGGCCCCAAAGCAAACTAGCAAGGTATGTGAGATTGGACCCACAGCAGATCCGATAGGAGCATATCAGATCTCCTCCTGCCCTCAGATCTATTCTGTAAACTAAACTTTCTATTGCAAAGTTGAGAAAGAGACCTACAAGGGCACTTATCTCTCTTCCTCTTTATACCCAGAAGTAATCTGTTGAAGCCTTCCCCAACGTGGCGTCCTCCAGATGTGTTGGACTACAACTCCCAGAATCCCCCAGCCAGTTGGCTGGCTGGGGGATTCTGGGAGTTGTAGTCCAACACATCTGGAGGACGCCACGCCACGTTGGGGAAGGTTGATCTATTGGTTTTATTTATATTCAACTGTTTTAGTTTAACATCTGGTCCTTGGGATTAATTTTGAGTAGGGAAAACTAATCACAGAGGCAGCTAAAGCCATGTGTTCATTCATTCATCTATATTTAGGTCACTTAACACTTTGAATTCTAAAAATTCCTTGCCTAGCTTTGTAGCAGGGCATGAAACAGGCCAAGGACACAGCCCACCTTCCTGTAAAGGCTCAGGGTGAGGCAATACCATGTGTTTAAAAATAAAATAGTACAATTAGAGCATTCTGCAGCCAAAGTTAAAGACATTTAACTTAAATCCCATTGATTTTAATAGGAGTCACTCCCTAGAGCGGGGCTGGGGAACCTGTGGTCCTTCAGCTGTTGTTGGACTACAACTCCCATCATCCCCAACCATTGGCCATGCTGGATGGGGCTGATGGAAGCTGGTGGCCAACAGAATCTGGAGGGCTACAGGCTTCCCAGCCCTGCTCTAGGAAGTGTGCATAGGATTTCAATGTTAAGCCATGTTCAACTCTCACTGAAATCAATGGGACTTAAAAGTTCTTAACTGTGGGTGGATTATGCCTCATCATGGTAAATTACGAGGCAGTATGATGTAGTTGACAAGAGCGTTGGCTTGTATATGGAAAACCATGGTTAAAATATCAGATCAACTCCCAGCTGAAGCTCCCTATATCTCAGGTCCTGTTTACACATTACAAACAAGTGCACCTAACAAAACCGTATCATGGCCCTTTTTTCTAAATATTAGGAGAAGCCACTTTGTGGGGTAGCAGTTTGGAGCAGAGAAGCAGCGAGGTGAAGGGGTACTTATCCTTTTCCCCCACTCACCACTTCTTGAACATGTCGTTGGATTTAGCACCCTTTCAGAGCATGCCTATCGCAAGGCGTAGTTTGGCCCCGGGGCAGTTCCATGGACTGCTCGCATTGAGAGGTGTCACCAGTGGTGTAGTAGTAAATGCTGAAGGACAGGCACTCATCATAAGAGTCCCTATAGCCTCGCCCCCAAGGGGAGCCCAAATATGCAGGCTGCTGTGTTGATCCATACCAACAAACCAGTTCTAACCATTTTCATCTCCATCAGGAGCAGATGCTCCGTAAAGCTAAGTAGTCTTAATTGCACATTCAAGACCAAGCCTCCCCAAAATACTTTGCACTATAAGAGTGACAGCTCACAACTACATATCGTTGCTGGGAGAATCCATCCTCGGGCCTTGCACCAGCTATTGTGATGAGTGCAGCTAAATTCAGTGGGAACATCAGAACGTAAGAAGAGCCCTGCTGGATCAGACCAAGGGCCCATCTAGTCCAGCATTCTGTTCACACAGTGGCCAAGCAGCTGTCGACCAGGAACCCACAAGCAGGGCATGAGCGCAACAGCACCCTCCCACCCACGTTCCCCAGCAACTGGTGTACATAGACTCACTGCAGGGAAGACTGGTGGAGGGTGGGCAGATGACATAATTGTCCCTGCTAATAAAAAAGCGCCGGTGCTTCGACCCTGTGAGCCCTGCTCCACTACACCACTGGATGTAGCACGTCTCATTGCCACGCACTCTTCCCCAGCCCAGTAGGCTTTTGCACACCTGGTACTGCAGATCCAGCTCTAAAGGCTGGTTTCCACAGGCGGTCACTGAACAAGAGCAAATGAGGGGGCTGAGATGACGCAACAGCCCACCATGGCCTAATTTACCTACAAGGCTGTCATGTCATGCTGGGTGGCTGCGGGTGCCATTTTTGCATGGTGCCTGGTTTGCTGTGGCTTGTCGTGTCGTGTGAACCCAGGTGGCAGGGGTTGTTTGCAGGTTAGACAACCCTCAAATACCCCTAAAACAAGCCATTTTTTGCATAAATAACCGTAAAACAAGTCATGCGTTATTTGAGGGTTGTCCAACCCTCAAACAACCCCTGCTGCCTGGGTTCGCACGACACGATGTGCCATGGCAAGCCAGGCGCCCACAGGCACCATGCAAAAATGGCGCCCAGCATGACGCATCAGCTCCCTTGGGCAAATTAAGCAACAGTGTGCTATTGTGTTGTGTGAACGAGGTCAGTGTGTGTGGCCAAGAGCAAGCCATTATGGGAATGTGATGGAATGCACAGGGTTGTTCCAAGGGTAAACCGTGTGAAGATGATAAAGCACTTTGCACAATTTAAAACACAGAGGGTTAGATCTAGACTAAGTTAGTCACACTCACATCCCATTGAAATCAATATGAAAAGATTGTCATAACTAACTTAAGTCCATTTGATTTCAATGGGGCCTAAATGCAATTAACTCATGCACATTGTTATTTGTTACATGTGTTCTTGCCCTTCTTTCAAACCATTAAAGATCTGCATTAAAGACTAGTGACAGATAATGGAATTTTGGGGTCAGAAGGGACAGTGGAGGTCTTGTAGCCCAAGTTGCAGAAATGTGCAACTGTAGAATCCTCATAGATTTCAGAGTGGAGACAGAATTTGAACTAGAGCCTTTGGGCTAATAACCTATGGTTTTAACTGGTATGCCACATGCAACAACTCAGTCTTACACACACAAACATACCCACACACACACACACACACACATGAACTTCTCTAAACTATGGATATCAAGCAGATGAGCTAAACCACAGGCTATGAGTAGAGTAGGGTGAGGGGAATGTGAAACAACCCACAAATATCCCAAGCTGGGCTTCTCATTCTGACCTGGAGGGAACACCCTTTATCATCCCAAACATGGCACTTCTCATAGATATGGAAACAGTCCAAAGAGCACGTGCAGCCTCTCCTGTCTCTGGGCAGGCACACTCACCCGCCAGCCCCCACACAATTCCAGCCACACACTCCCTAGCACGCAGTGGTGCCATCAGCGCAAGACTTTGGGGCAAAGGACCAGGGCTCCACTCAGCAGAAATTATGAGGAGGGTTCCCCAAATGCAGCAGGTCTGGCATATCGCATTTTGCAGTGAAGTGAATAAACCTTGCCACCTAAAGGGTTTGGGGATGGGGGTGGCATATAACCATTCACTCCAGAGCCTTAAAGGAACTAACCCCACTCCTGCTGGCGCACCACAGAAAGCTGCCTGTAGGGCAACCACCATCCAAGTTGGGCAAGCTGGAAGAAGAACCATTTTCCAGGCCCAGGGTGCAGGGGTGGGGCGGAGCCTTTCCCTAATGCGGCAATCAGATTGTCTGCACAAAGCAAAACCCCATTAACCAGTGGAGGCTGGTGGTTCCGATGTCAGTGGGGCGGTGAATCCGCTCCGGGTTTCAGTCAGACTCAACCTGCAGTGAGACTGGTATGTCAGGCTTATATGATGGGATATGGTTTAATTGATGCTTGGAGAATTTCACATCCTGCTGACAGAGAGTATACTTTTATTTCACCAGTTCACCATAATTTTTTGAGATTAGACTATTTGTTTATTTCTACAATTTTAATATGTCAAATCAAAGATTGCAAGATTGATACATTGGTAGTGTCAGATCGTACCCCGGGATGTCTGGAAGTGCAATTTTTAGATACTCCTAGGGCCCCCGGTCTTTGATGTTTTAATGTTTCCCTTCTTAATGATGAGAAGTTTAAAACCCAGACGTTAGCTGAACTCACAGAGTATTTCAGTACTAATGAGGGTACAGCAGGCTCGTGCGCCATTGAATGGGAGGCTAGTAAAGCTTTTATAAGGGGCCAAATTATCTCTTATGCTTCCTATCAACTGACTGAAACCCAGAGCGGATTCACTGCCCCACTGACATCGGAGCCACAAGCCTCCACTGCCATTAACCAGGTCTTCCCAAAGGAGAGAGAGTTCCCTGAACCGTTCCAACTCGTCTTCTCGAGTGTTAGACCCCTGTAATTTGCTAATTTCTTAACCATCAATGTGCGGCCATTTGTTTGGGTAGCCACAAGGAACTGAACCAGCTCCCCACCCCTCTGCCCTCCTCCCACAAAATCATGTCACTCACTTCATCTACTTCATGGCATGATGGGAGTGGAAACCCATGCCCCCTCCATCCCTCCACCCAACCCAGTTTCCAGACATACCTTAAGCCCTCAGCGTGCTCCACCAAGAAGGCACCTCTCATTTCACGCACTGTGCTCTTTTCCACTGTCCCACCGATGTCGTCTCTTCCCAGCCAAGACCCGAAAAGCGACACGGACCGGATTGCTTTCCAGTGCTGAATAAACACAGCCAAATTCTAATCTCAGTTTGGGATTACAGTCGCTGGCTGGCCTGGTGCCACCCAAGCAAGCGAGCGAGCGAGCTGGCAGGAGAGAGAAGTGTCTTTCTCATCCCATGGATCGCACCTGGGACAGGGAGAGAGAGAAAGAGCCAAGACCAGCTGTCACCAAGATCACAAGATGCACATAGAGAGTGAAAGCATGTCTTTCATTGGGCAATCCCTGTTTAGCATGAGAGTGTGCAAGTGCTGGACAGAATCCTTCTTCGGGAAGAAGGGAAAGGTTGCAGAACCTTAGGGAAATTTCAACCCAAGGCAGAAGAGATTGTTGGTGGACACTGCAGATGAACAATCAATAATTCCACCCTTTTTTTTAATCCTCTATACCAGAGTGCGGAACCTCTTTCAGTCCGAGGGCAGAATTCCATTTTGGAGAAGCCCTCGGGGGCTGCATTCCAGTGGTGGGCAGAGCCAAAGGCAAAATGGGCAGGGCCAAAAGTACCATCCTATTTTAGCTTAAAGTTCTTACTGCCAGTAGCTAAGGCTTAGGAGAGGCATTTCAACCTTTCAGAATGGGATGGGGAGCAACACAAAATCTAGGAAACTGCCAAATAATTGGTGGTCAGGGGAAAGGGGGTGTGACCATCTGGGGAACCCCAGGGGGCTGGATTGGAAGGGAGGGATTTGGCCCCTGGACATGAGGTTCTGCACGCATTTTATAGTTTGGGGTTGTATCCTGCAGTGAGAACCATGTCAACACATCAGCAGTTATTGGGACCAGCAAGAGTGAGAAAGAAAACATCTATGGCTTGTCCAACAAAGATCAGCAGCACAGGAAGAGGAAGTTCCTGGTCATCTTTCATCCTTTTCCATATAGCAGATGTCCTCTCTTAAATTTCATCATCAGACCATCAGCTGTTTTGCTGTGCATCAAAGCCACAACTGCAAGGCCCAAATGCCGGCAGAGTTTAAATCCTAAGGAGAGATGTGCTGCAGGCTCACACTTTCCCATCTAGAAGATTGACTTGGGGTAGTCAGTTATACGAGGAAGGCACTTTGCACTTGCTCAGATGTACCCTTATTAATAGTTCATATGTTTATGGCCTGAATCCTGAAGGCAGGGCAACCCAGATCTGGAACATGCTTTGAATGCTGGGCCTTGGCCCTGGAATGTGTGAAGTAATAAACAGTGCCTCTGGGCATGGGCAGAGGGCAGATCTTTCAGCCTGATAGTAATTCAAGGGCTTTTGGGAAGGCTTGAATCCTAGCCTCCTCTTTTTACAATTGAAGATGTACCTGGGGGCACTGATGGATGGACACCCAGGTCAGAGCTTAATTAAGGCTGGTCACTAACATTTAAATGTCCCACTGAAAGACACAGTCATCACTTTCCTATCCCATTGTGAGGACAGAACCACCCTAAATTGTTACTCTGAGTAAGTTAATTTAAACTACACACAGCAGCCTTTCTCAATTAATGGCATGGAAAGTGGCTGTATTGAATTGGCAGCTCTATGCTAAAGAAAATACCATACAGAAAAGTCATTGTAACAGTTAATTGACCCCTAAGATGGCTCTGTTAATTATTTACAGTGCAAACCTATGCATCTCTCCTCAGAGGAAAATCACATAAAATTCAATAGGGCTCATTCCGAAGTAACTGTCAGCAGGATTCTAATCTTAATGTATTCCTATCTATTAGTAGCTCACCCAGCTGCAATGGTTAAGGTAGAATATCACCACCTTCTAAAACCTAAGCACCCACGCTATTTCCAATGTTCAGGCTGTGAGTGCCATTGGTATGTAGCCAAAATAGCACCATCCGTGAACAAGAGGGAGGGGTCAGCAGGCTTGGGAGACTTATGGTTTGCAGAAGTACAAGAAGTGTTTAAGAAAAAGGTTGGGGGGGGACCAAAAAAAGCCCCATGCAGACTGAGCATGCTCAGTGGGCACAAAATGCTAGGCAGGATTGGAACCGAAAACCAGGAGGGAGGGGGAAGGGAATGGAGTATCCTAAACAGTCTGCAAAATCTTGCGTCAGGCTCCCCTTGTAAATATTACAACTCCAGCCCTGATGGATATTGAGTGGGAAGACCCTGGCTGGAAATACACCCAAACCCTTCCACTCTGGTGATGTTCCACTCTCTTGCAACTTCTTCCTTGCAAAGGAAAAGGAAATGCAGAGGTACTCAATTTGCACCCATTGGGTTTTAAAAATAATTGCCCATAGAATGCATGCTGCCCCAATGTAGAGAAATTTGGAATTGACAGGAAGCCTGCACTTGATGATATACCAAGACCTAGTGAGTTTAGATGTTAAATCATTATTTAACTTAATTATTTTCTCTCCCCTCCGCCAGCCAAAAAAAAGAGAAAGCTCCACGGTCTTTTGATGCCAATTTTTTCATGTAGTGCACCAGTCAGGACAACTGTAGAAGGATTTACCAACTTGCAAAGGATTTGTGCTTTCCTTTGCTTAAGCATCACCCCTTGATTCAAATCCCGCCTCCCCTCGTTTCCACTGTTCACTTGGCCCAAGCATCTCTCCCTCTGCTTCTTGTTCACAATAGTAAGCTATACTTAAAATAAAACACCCACAAAAAGGAGAGTCAGCCATAAGCCATTTAAGCAGCCAATTCTTCTATGCAGCCATCCCGGATGTATTTCAGCAATGAAATAACCTGTCCAGTTTCATATAAACTCCTTATGGTTTATATAAGGTGAGTGGTGGTGGACAGGGATTTATATCAGGGCCGTTCTTCTAGGGCAGCCTCCCCCAACCTGTTGCCCTGCAGATGTGTGTTGGGCTACAACTCCCATCATCTCCACCCAGCACAGGGGGTGATGGCAGCTGTAATCCCAGACATATCTGCAGGGCACCAGGTTGTGGGGAGGCTGCTCCTTGATAGGGATGTTGAGCCTCTTTCATTCCGAGGGCCAAATTCCATTTCGGAGAAGGTCTCAGGGGCAGGGCCGAAAATACCACCATATTTGAGCTTCGAGCTCTTCCTGCCAGTAACTAAGCCTTAAGAAAGGCATCTCAGTCTTTCAGAAAGGGGGAAAATACCGCACAAAAGCCAGGAAAATAAACCATCAGTGGCTGTTGGAAACAAGGTTAGGCCAGGTAAAGGGATCCCAGAGAGCTGGATTTCCCCCCTGGGCCTCAGGTTCTCCACCCCTACGCTACAGGATGCAACCACATCCAGGCACCCACCTTGGAGGGTTGGCGTCAGCACTCCCCGTCTCCCATCCAGGCTCCCCGGCACTCCCCGTCTCCCATCCAGGCTCCCCGGCACTCCCCATCTAGGCTTCAACCTTGGAGGAAGCCCAAGGCTGGCATCAGCACTCTCCATCTTTTGGCAGCTGCCAAGGTACCAGCCCCTCAGCAAGGCCCATCGCCGAGGCCTGACCTGATTCTTCCTTTACATTTCTTTTTTCCTGGCCTGGTATTCCGAGGATGGCTGGGTGGCTGGGGTCTAGCTGACATTTTAATGTCCCATCATGCCATGGAGCCACACTAGATGGGGGGCATTGTGTGTGGGGGGGGGAGGGTGAGACCTGGCTAGACCTGGGCCACCAGGTGCTGCTCAGATCACTGCTGCCTGCATCCAGGAAAGCCCACCAATGGAAGAGGGAGCCCATCCAAGGGTGTTTTTCCCAGGGCCTCCTCAATCCCAGAGCCAGCCCTGCTGTCTACAGTATGCTAGAGGGCCAGTGGTTGCCATCGTTGTCAGAGTCCACACTGTAAAAGGCCTGTTATTCGGGGGGGGGGGGGGAGGCTCAAAAGGAATAAACCTGATGTAGAACAGGATTAGAGAACCAACATCCTTCAGATGATGTCGGATGTCAACAACCATCAACCGCAGCCAGTATGGCCAATGGCCAGGGGTGATGGAATTGTGGTCAACCATCATCTGGAGGTTCCCCAGAACTACAGGCTTTAACAAAACTGACATTCCAGCTCCAGTCTGACTGCCCCCAAATGAAGACTTTAAATATATTGGGGCACCTACTTTCTGCTTCACCCCAGGGTTCCACAGCGACCAGACTGTCCCTGCTATATAATTGATGAACCCACAGTTTATCGCTGCAGAGAGTCATATTTCAGACACTCAACACCTGAGTCCTCACGCCAAGCAGGTAAAATCATCCCCATGGCATCTCGTCTATTATTAACAGCCCCTTCCTGTGCCCAGCTAATCATGGCTTTGTTCAATTAAGCAAGTACAAAGGCAGGCATCCTTGAACTGACAGATCGTTTACATGCCGGGCATGTGTAGGACTCCACACCTTGTCAGAAAATCTGGAATTAGGATAGAAATCCACTTCTTGGAAACTGTGGCTTGAAACAAAACAGATGGGTCTATCAACTTTTCTACTTGGTTTGAAGGGAAACAAGTTGCTAGGACTAAATAAAATAGCTCAGCAGTAGAGCACACACTTCATCTGCAGAGGTTCACTCCCTGGCATCTCCAGGTTGGGGAAAGGCCCCTGCTTGAAACCCTGGAGAGACACCACCACTTAGTGTAGACCAGGGGGGCAGAACCAAATACGGTACTCCTGGGGTCCCAATCCAACTCCTCCAGGTAGTCATGCCCCCTTCACCTCGAACCACCAATTGGTTTCTGTTATGTATGGGGGGGGTGTATTGTGGGTTATTTATTGTTTTGAACCTTGGCAGCTCCTGTAGAGTTGGGTATAGCAGCAGTGGGTGGAGCTTCTGCTAAGTTCTTCACTTCTGTGTGTGTTGCATAAAGAACAGTTGTGTTTGAGGTGTGCTGATTATTGCAGTCATTCCTACTACCCATACCACAGTTTCCCTGCTGTTGTCCAGTTTTGTCCTCATTCTACAAGGTAGAAATGCCTTTCCCAAGGCTTAGTTACTGGCACTAAAAGTCATACACTCAAATATGCTGGTATTTAGCCCCTCCCACTACTGGAATGCGGCCCCCAACAGCTTATCCAAAATGGAATCCCCCCCACCCCGGGTTGAAAGAGGTTAAACACCCCTGGCGTGGACAATACTGAGCTAAATGGACCAATGGGCTTGTAACCCATTAGTATATTTTTCTTTAAAAATTCTGAGTGGGAATATTTGTGCACACGCTCAGTAAAGGCATGAGATAGGGAGCGGCCACCATTTTAGGCAGTTACCAAAATTGCAGTGTGGAAGAAGCTTGCTTTCTCCTCTGTAAGATCCTGAACCCTTGAGACAGGTTAGTGGGGAGTGTTCTTTTTTATTTTTATTTTTAAAGAGTCATGGTTTTTCTTGCAAACACTATGGGTTCCTTGTTGTTTATGTTCTTTGATATTATATAAAGGGCTGCTTACAAAGTTGTTCCTGTGTTGCTGGATCCTGATCCATTTTGAGAAGATTGCAGCAGAGCTGGAGTGAACTGAGTAGAGACTGTTTTATTTCTTCAGCCAGCAGAAAAATCAAGCTTCAGAGAGAAGTTTTATTTATATTTTTTGTTGTGGACTCAAGCTGAAAGACAGAACTTTGGGAGGGCTGTGCTCTGTTTTATTGTTTTGGTGATAAGTGAATCGTTATGCATGTAAAATTATCGCATGTGCATTATTACTTTTTAAAATTAAGACAGTAAAAGGATATCTATCTATTCTCCCTGTACAAGGCCTTTGCCATGAGTTTCTTTAGAGACCCCCGAAGTGTTACACTGTGACTTTGTGTAAGGCATCTTTCTGTGTTGTTTCGGGAAGGGGTGTAACACACTGGCAGAGCAAATGCTTTGCAGACAAAAGGGCCCATGTTCCATTCCCAGGATCTCCAAGTAGCGCTAGGAAAGGCCCGTCTGAAATCCTGGAGAGTCAAGGTAGACCAGCCTCCCCCACCCTGGTGGTCTCCAGATGTGTTGGACTTCAACACCCATTAGCCCCAGCCAGCCTGACCAATGGGCAGGAAAGCTGGGAGTTGTCATCCAAAACATGAGGGCACCAGAATGTCATCCAAAACATGAGGGCACCAGAATGTCATCCAAAACATGAGGGCACCAGAATGCCTACCAGTGGTCTGGACAACACAGAGGGACCAGCAGTCATGATGCAGTTTCCTGTTAGAAAAGCTGAGCAGATGCTGGAAAGTTCAATAGGGAAGAATCGCACATTCTGTGTTTCTGCGTGGGATCCTTCTTGGGGAGGGGGAGGCAGAAGGAAGAGACTATACAGTAACATGGCAAATTCAGCCAACCCCCAATGCATCTCTCTCTCTCTCTCTCACACACACACACACACACACACACACACACACACACTTCCATAACGGTGCAATGCCGAAGGGCATCCCAGGGTCTATGGATATTTGAGGATCTCCCACCGCATGGGTGGAGGTGGTCTTCTGTAAAAATCCTCATTCAGGGTGGATCCCAACCCCCCCCATTCCACTGATGTAGTCCCCCTCCCACACACGTCTTGTCGGGGGCACACCAGCTCTGGAGGGGCTACAGGTATTTCCTTTCTCATTGGAAGCAATGGATGGGAAAGTTTTAAAAAAAGGTCAGCCACAGCCAACATAAGAAAGGCAAAGAAGCCACCCAGCTACTGACCTGGCAAGCGCGACCCCGGCACAGCTTTGGTGGTTCTCCCACCGAGTGGAAGCTGGTGGCTGCGATTTCAGTGGGGCTGTGAATTCATTCCAGGTTTCAGGCAGAACCAGCCAGAACTCTAAAGAAACTATCCAGGGTGCTGACCCCCATCCCCAAAATGATTTCAGCACCTTGGATAGATCCTTTAGAGGTCTGGCTGGTTCTGCCTGAAACCTGGAAAGGATTCACAGACCCACCGAAATCGCAGCCACCAGCCTCCGCTGCTCCCACCGCAGATTCCCTCCTGCCCCATGTGTATGTAGCATGCATGATGGATCCGCAGATGTAGTATCTGTAGTACTATGTGGATGCATAGTATCCCAGATGGGGGCTCCTCTGTCTGGCAGAGAGAGATGCCCACAGAAGTCTATGGAAAAAATATTTAGTGCTCGTGTTTGTTGTAATATTGGCCATTACCCATGCTTATATTAATATGGAAAGAAATAGAGGGCCGGCCCGCTGGTCTGTGTATCAAGTGCGCTTTGCCATCAGCATCAAGTAACATTGCACTTATTTCAGGGAGCAGATGCATTATGGGAAGAAGTACTCTTTGCGAATGGAAAACTGGTAGCATTGATACGGGACAAGTTTCAACAATTGGGCATCCCATTCCAGGAGAAACATTATTGGCGAGGCCACTGAGAGGCAAAAAGGCTGCAGGCCACCACAGCTACAACAGCTGTGATAAACTTTACAAGATCCATCAGCCGTAAAGGTTTTTCCTCAGAGTAGTTGCACAAATTATTTATGGCACTGAAACGTGAGGAGACTGTAAAAAAAATGTTTTGAAATCTATTTTATATTTACTTCATTCTACCCCTATATGTACGCCAAGGGCTGAGCGGGCCGCCTTTCTCAAATCGGGGAGGCCCCTTCAGCAGTGGTGGCATCGTTGAGGGACATGCGTGCGCATACACCCCCACCACCTTGGTGGTGGCATAGCAGCCGCCACTGCCAATAAAAAAACCCAGTCGATGGGCCACAGAGGCATTGTGGGGGAATTAAAATGGTGGGCACAAGCCACAGCCAGATGGCTACTGAGAGGAATGCTGGGCCAGAAGGTTATAATCATCAGGCCATTGGCCACTGCTCAACAGTGCCAATCCCTGATACTGGCCTTCCTCCCAAAGCCATTAGTGGCAGTAATTAGCATTATTCTCTATAGGTAGAGAATAAATAACATCCAGAAGTACTCCCATTGCATAACCCGAAATTTGTTTCTCAAACTAAGTGAAAATAAACTGCTACATTTCCAATAATTTTCCATACCTTATTTATTTAAAAAAATTCTGGGCTGCCTTTCAGGGTAGAATCCCCCTGAAGGCGGCTCACAGCAATAAAATACATAAAAACAGTTCTTGAATGCTTTGTGCATGTGTGGGTTTCACAGGCCTTTCTTACCGCCATGCTATTCTGCAGGAAGTCCACTTGAGCGACGACCCATCAACCCTCACAAAGGTTCAGCCCTTCCTCTCAGGTCGTTTTCTTGGAATGTACGCCTAATTGTCCTCAAATGTTTCATAGTCCTTCGATACATCTGTGACTCCACTGAAATCGAACTGGATCCAAGCAAGTGACATGACATACGGCTCCAGGTGACGGGTGTCTAGACTCCACTGGCTTTGCTCCCATTTCCACCTTTGGGCCACCGTGCGACAGCCAGCGCAAGCTTGTATTTCACTACAAGCATTGCAGAACAACTGCAAACAGGAGTGCCACTGAGATGACAAGAAGGCTGGAACTAAACAATGGGTGGGTTCATTCAAATCTATGTGAAATGCATTCCCTTCCTGCTTTAGGGCCCTTTGGAGTCCCAGGTCACAGTGATGCAATGACAAGAAGCAACAAATGGTACAGTTCTCATCAGCGTCTACTAGAATCTAGACCAGCCTTCCCCAATGACCATATTGGCTGGAGTGACGGGAGTTGGTGTCCAATACATCTGGAAGGCACCTGGTTGGGGCAGACTAGCAATCACCTGCATTAGCCACCCCCGCTCAACCAGCCTTCCTAACATTCCTGTGCCCTCACCTTCCCCCACCCTATCAGAGATCCCTCTCCGATTTATCCCATCTGGCATCAATACCTGTCAGAAGCTGCCTCATGTCATGACTGACAGAAACTGCGGATTGGAACACCTTCCTGCCTTTGAATTTTTTTCACACTCTGGACCAGCCCTGCCAACCTGATACGGCCATTGGGTCGTCCTAGACACCAAGGGCCGTACTGCCCGAGTAACAAGGTGTTTGTGCCTCTGGTGTGGCTCTGTGTGTTCCTTGACTCCGATTCCCTGTGGAAACTGACTGTGGCTCAGCTTTGCAATTCTATACCTTTGCCTTTTGCCTCAAGCCACCTATCCTTTCTCCAAGGTTCATTTTTCTCAATCTATTCTCTGAACACTTCCGTCAGCCTCATTAACCTCCTTCTCACCAAGCTTCCCCAAAACTCAAGACCCCAGCCTGGTCCTTTGAGAAGTTTGCATGCCAGGTAAACTGACAATTGCCTCTTACCTCACAGAAGCTGGACCAAACTGTTTAGTTCCCTGACCAAGCTGACATCCCGTGCCACATCAGCATCATCCCGTGCCACCTGTACCAGAGGCCTCACCCTCCCACGCATGTCATAAATGGATACACTCAAGGGTTTTGAGGGCCCCTGAGCAAGATATTGTATGGGCCCCCACCCTCAGGACGTCTAACTTCTTGCCTGTTGTCACCAGCTGCTATTGCTCCTCTTTCTCATAATTGCTACCACCTGCTTGCCTGACAGGTAGAGAACCAATGAGCAAGTTGGCAGTGGTATCTTATCGCTCCTCCTTCGCAGAACCACCATTGCCTGGGCTAGAGCGACAGGCAGGGGAATACGGTTGTAATGAAGAGCAACTCCAGGGGGCTTTGTCAGTGGGCCTCTGCTGAGGTGTGAGCACTCGGAAGGTGCCCAACCATGCCTACCCTTGACGCCAGCCCTGCACACCCCTACCTCTTGCTACCAACATTGGCTTTATCGAACAGTATGTACCTGTAGCAATAGACTTTGGCAGCCATGACTTACATGGCGATTTTCTGATACAAACCTGCATACATTTGCTGCTAATACTTAATATTTCTGTTCAACAGACTAATGCATGAAGCAGCATCCGCTCTTAAATTTTAATTTTTAGAGTGCTTTTGTTGCCTTACAGTAACACTAGTGTCTTAAGAACGATAATGAGATATTACTGCACAGAGCAGAATTCTATAAAGGAAAAATGAGAGAAAGGAAGGCACCTTAATCAAAATTGTCGACTTTCACATCATGCCGTAGGGGCCACAGTAGATCTAAGAAAAATACCTATGAATGGCTTACCTTGGAAAAAACATAAAGGTGTAAATGTTTTCCACATTCAATTAGATTGTTCCATTACACCAAAGACTGCTGCTGTCACCCTCTGCACTCATTTTTATGTTATTTATAATACCTATTAATATTTTCTTACTTTGGGTGACTATGGGCATTGTAACAGTTAGCAATAGCTACATTTAAGCTTGATTTTTAAATTGTGAATATCCAAGGCGGAAGATCCAGGAATGAAAATATGAAATACTAGTGATCTAGAGGACTGAGAACTGGGCTTGGATTGGGAGGCTGGTTACTGCAGAGGTGGGGAACCTGTGGCCCTCTAGTTGTTGGACTACAACTCCCATCATTCCTGACCATTGGCAATGCTGGCTGGAGCCAACGGGAGATGGAGACCAACAAAATCTAAAGGGCCACTGGTTCCCCACCCCTCCCTTACAGCCTTGGGATTGGCATCATAACCCTACCTGTAAAATAGGAATAAAAGCGGCCAGGTCTCAGTGTACTCCGCAGTTAAAAAAAAAAAAAAGCCTGAACAGACATAGCTAAATATTATGTCTGTATGAATACTATCCTGTCTAAAAATGCAAGTTAGTGTTATTGTCATTTTACTGTTTCAGGGAAGGGAGAGCAGATACAAGAGTGCTGAAGACACACCATGGGACAACTGGCAGTCTTACTCAGCCACACCTGTGGCTTCTGCTATAGCCCTGGGCATTTCCTGCATATTTGAAATATGCATGACACTTTGGGACAAAGCCACAGACCACAAATATTGCAAATGAGGTGCCAGGCATTGATTAAATCATGGAATTTTTTTTCTGTTGAGGGCCCCGTTCCCTCCGGCATGATCTGTTGGGAGAGTGGTTACATGCTAACAGTAGGAGAGGCTGAAAGCAGTAGCGGGAAAGGCCAGGGCCAAAAGTGAGCAGACGTATCCCTTTTCTCTCTCTCCCCGACACCGCTTTTTCTCTCTTCTTTCCTCCCATGAAGGAAGATCATTCCTGCCTGATCTCTTACAGAGGGCTTTTGAAATTTCGCTGAGGGCTGCATGAGGCCCCATAGCAGCAGTTTGCCCATCCCTGGATTAAGTGGCAAGTGCATGCCACATTTGATACATGACATTTCTTATTCTCACAGTTGCAGAAACCTTCCAATACACAACGCTCAGAAAACATGAGCACATCTGTGGTTAGATTGTGTGGATCACAACAAACTGTGGCAAATTCTTAAAGAGATGGGAGTACCAGACCACCTTACCTGTCTCCTGAGAAACCTGTATGAGGGTCAAGAAGCAACACTAAGAACCCAACATGGAACAACCAATTGGTTCAAAATTGGGAAAGGAGTACGACAAGGCTGCATATTGTCGCCCTGCTTATTTAACTTATATGCAGAGTACATCATGAGAAACGCCGGGTTGGTTGAATCACAGGTCGGAATTAAGATTGCTGGGAGAATTATCAGCAACCTCAGATACGCAGACGATACCACCCTAATGGCAGACAGCGAAGAGGATCTAAAGGGCCTCTTGTTGAGGGTGAAAGTGGAGAGTGCAAAAGCTGGTTTGAAACTCAACATTAAAAAAAACTAAGATCATGGCATCTGGCCCCATCACTTCCTGGCATATAGAAGGGGAAGAAATGGAAGCAGTGACAAGATTTTATTTTCTTGGGCTCCAAGATCACCGCAGACGGTGGCTGTAGCCATGACATTAAAAGACACTTGCTCCTTGGGAGGAAAGCTATGGCACACCTAGACAGCATAGTAAGAAGCAGAGACATCACCTTGCCGACAAAGGTCCGTATAATCAAAGCCATGGTTTTCCCAGTAATAATGTATGGCTGTGAGGGCTGGACTGTAAGGAAGGCTGAGCGCCGAAGAATTGATGCTTTCGAACTGTGGTGCTGGAGAAGACTCTTACAAGTCCCCTGGACTGCAAGAAAGTCAAATCATTCCATCCTAAAGGAAATCAACCCTGACTGCTCATTGGAAGGACAGATACTGAAGCTCAAATATTTTGGCCATCTAATGTGAAAAGAGAACTCCCTGGAAAAGACCCTGATGCTGGGAAAGATTGAAGGCAAAAGGAGAAGGGGGTGGCAGAGGATGAAATGGCTAGATAGCATCACTAATGGAATGAAGATGAACTTGAGCACACTCTGGGAGAGAGTGGAGGACAGGAAGGCCTGGCGCGCTATGGTCCATGGGGTCACGAAGAGTCGGACACGACTTAACGACTGAACAAAATAGGACATAACACTTTGCAAGGAACTACTAGATCCCTGCTTACATTGGCCTTTTTGCACCTACTCTCAGCTTTGTCTCCCACAAAATCCCTCAAGTTCTCTGCAAGAAACGAAATTCATTTTGACTGCATGAGTGCAACATCGTGTCCTCTGGGTGGGAACAACCAGTGTCAACTACATCCTGTGCAAATTATGGTTCTCTATTGCCAAACTCACCAGTGTCGTTTGTGTGACCTCATGAAAAATGGTTATAGGCTCTGAAGCTTTCCTGCATTAGTCCACAAGCCTAATGAATCCCACACTGGCTGCCATATGGTCACTTGCAAGCCTATCAATACAGTGTTACCCAGCTCTCTCCCTGAAAAGTGTTAGGCAAGAGCTAACAGAAACAAAGGTGGGGCCCAATTTAAGTGGGATATTTGTAGCCAGGCAGTTACAATAAAAATTCCAACAGCTGCGGTTTTTTCCTCTGTGGGATGGACACACACTCCTCTGGAGGAAGAGTGGGGGAAACAGTGCATATCTTGAGTGGGAATGGCCCACTGGGTACTGTGGTCACCACCCATGGCCCCAACGCACCAGAGCTGGCACTGAAAGAGTCAAGTAACAGAGTGATGTGAGCATCTCCCCACCTTCCAATTGCCCTGTTCCAAGTTGGTTGGTTAAAACTGTTTCTAAAAAGATTGTGTACAAAATTGTAGCGTGTCTGTTGGCCAACATTCAGCATAAACATGTACAATAAAATATGTGCAAGGCCGCCATCTAAGCAGGCATTCATGTGGAAGCCCCAGCTTAGACGGGACGTTGCACACCTGGTGGGTTGTGGGAGGAGGCCTCATGCTTGTCTTCCACCATACTATGTCACCGCTTGCCTTGGAGAGTAGACCAATGAGGCCTGGTTTGCATCCTGAAACCTTTGCTTTCTGCTTCCCACCCATGTTCCAAGGGAAAAGGCTGCATAGTGTTTGTTTTCTTACCACTGAAAATGGAGATATTAACCTACTCTCACACTGAAGAAAGACACCCGGCAATGCAATCCATTTACGGAAACGTGGAACAGATGGACCCAGTGTGCAAAATGACCATACCCAGCAAATGCATACACACAAGCAAATGTATACGCACATGGATTCCAATGCAGAAGCTGGTGTATAAGCTTGCGGTGGAGGCACTGTGTATCCGCCAACATGTCTGTGTATTACCTTCAGGTTCCTGGTTCTGGGCACTGAATCCAATCCCTCCTTCCCCAAACATCCGTTGCCCTTCGCCCTTAAAAGACAGAAACCCACCAACACAAATGCTTGTTTGATGGTTAAAAAAAGTCCGGGTTTTTATTGGTTTTGCTAGACAATACTAAAAAAAAATTCCCTCCATTCTGAAAGGCAGGGCTTGAATTATTTAAAATTTGATTCATTTGTTTAAAAAAAAGGGGGGGAGGGGAAAAGAGATCATGGCAAAAAAATCCATTGTTAAGTAACCTCACATTTTGTCCAAATCAAAATCCATTTACTCCCCAAAACGTATTTCTAAGGCAAGGATATTTATGAGGACAGCAAGAGCAGTCAGCCTGGGAGATGCAAATCAAAACATGTCTGCAACTAGGACCTTTGAGAGCAAGGTGATCAGAACAGTCTAGAATGTATTATAGCAAAATGGTTGAAACCTGTACAAGTTTGGACAAGAACAGAATTCTTGGGAGAGTGGGTTGCATCCTGCAAGTAGTATCACACTACTCACAGCAGTGAGGGAGATCATTCTCCCCCCCCCCCGCCCCCAAGCATCACAGCATTATCACATTTGAATTTCCCAAACAACTGATCTCAAGTACATCCAGAGGAGCAAAAGCAGACTGCGATTTTAACAACAGCACTTGCAGTTGCTTGATACAGCTGTGTACAATGAGAAGGATTCAAATGTCTAATGACTTGCCATGAGCAAAGTTGTTTCAGGAGGAGCAACAAAAGTACACCACTTGAATCCAAAGGGATTCACTTACCATGCTGCAGAGAAGCGCGGCAAAGATCCCAGTGAGGCTCATCTATTGCCCTACCTCTTCAGATAGTTTGTTTTGGAGGAAAGAAGGCCTGTGTGGTTGGACTGGGGCTGAGCACAGCCATGTACGGACTCCGCCCAAACCTTCATGTCCCTTCTCCAACCCCAGGTCAGGTCACAAGGAGGAAAATACACATTGTTCCTCGTAAGCTCCACCCAAGCAACCATCACCTATAGACAGGGCTTTGGCTCGGCCAAACAGTACATGAAGAAGGACGCTATCAGATCTCCCAGTTTTTATGCCCTTTGAGAAGAACAAAATGACTCTAAAAGTACCACAGAGTGCTGACCAGGAGAAGTTCCACTCCAGTGCACAGGGCCAACATTTATGAAAAATAATGTACAAGCTCAGCTTGTGAAAAAATCATGAGGAAGCCTGCATCCCGTGTGTGTGTGTGTGTGCATGTGTCTGTCTATGTCCATCCGTCCCAGATAGGGCAGGGCCCACTAAAGCCATAGCTTCAACAGACATTTGATCTCCAGAGTAAAAATGCCAACTGCAGAATGCGTGATTTTAAAGCATGGAAATGTATTTTTTTCTGCCATGATCCCAGTTCAGAGTACTGCAAGAAGCAGAAAATATTTAAAGGACATTTTATATATATATTTATTATATATATATATTTCGAGATAAGAAAAATAAGGCTAATTCAAGCCTTGCCCTGTGCAAACAAAAACCAAAATGAGAGATCCCCAGTCACACAAAGGTCCCGATTACATTACCACAGTCAGCTTGTTATTTTCTGTTTTCTCTCTCTATTTTTTTTAATAGGACAAACGTGGGAGCTGAATTCTCCTATGGTTCAGGAGGAAGAGGGGTGGCATGGAATTGATTTCAGTAAAGCTAAAAAAAGATTCTGGGAGGGAGAAAAACCTCAAATACAAGACAGTTGACTGTTCTAGGGGGGAAACCTGGTGGGCCAAAAGTAAAGAGTCTGTTAGTCAAGTAATGAATGAGTTTAAATTATTCTCTTGTTTTTGAAGTCTAAAGTTCGGAAGCTGTGGGTCCCACCATTACAGGGCCGCCACAAAATAGAAGTGAAACCCCCCCTGCCCTCCCCTGACCTCTTTTGGAAGAAGTCTGTGTCATCTGCTGCTGCGTATTCGAAGGGTTCCCCCCCACCCCCACCCCCTGCAGGAGCAATCTGTCGCAACCAGGAAGGGCAGGCGGGACTCAGGACGAGAGGGCGCTTTCCTTCTGTGTTGGCTGGACTTGGGAACGCTGCATCACCTTTTGGCTTTCAACATCTCTAAAATGTTTCTCAACCTGGATGAAGGAGAAGGAGGCAAAGGAGTTAGTGCCAGTCATACTCAAGGAGGCCACCTGCATCCTCAAGGGACCTAACGGATGCATGGGCTTAGCTGGAATCTAGCCTGTGGCAAAAAGATTTGCAGGGCAGCCATTAATTACTGCAACTGATGGTCTCTGCTAAGTTACAGGAAGCAGAGTCAAAGCGTTCTTAAATGAGGGATAGGCAACACATGCGCTACAGAGAGCAAGGCTTTTGCCTCAGCCCACGTCACAGAACATACTCGCTTCCCCACCCTGCAACCATGTTGAAGAAAGTGTGCTTGGAGTAGAGCGGGTGCATGGGACACCACAAGGATGCTAGCATAATGTTCTGTATCTCAAGAGCACTTCAAATGGGGCACAGTAGAAACGGACATTTTTAGTTCTGTCATGGTAGCATTGGGAAGTTCCGTTCCATTTTTACAGACAGGACCACCAGTCAAACTATCTAGGGTTTCAGTTGCTTCCTGTTTGTTGGAAGGAAGGGCAGCTACCTTGACAAAAGAGAGCTTTAGCCAAACAAACTAGCTGGGAAGGCTAAAGGCAGATGGAGGGATGGAGAGATTGTTTTAGGGTCTGCATGACAGTCCAACTTGAGACAAGTCTCGCTTGAGTGGCTACCTTTTGAGCCACGCCTCCTCCTTTTTCCTTCCTTCCACCAGACCTCTGATCTTGGTCCACTTACTATTTTGCGTACATGACTTAGGGCACTCCCCTCTTTGCCTTTACAGTTTTCCACTTGGTATGGAGGGGCAATGACAACGTCTTCCATCACGACTATATTCTTCTCTTGCCATTTACAATCTTTAATACTGGAGGAAGAAAACACAGGGTTCATTGGTTTTACTAACAAAAAAAAGCCTCATGGAATCACTGGCTGAATAGCCAAAACCATACAGGGAAACAGGAGAGCAGAAGGAAGCATTTGCTTTCTCTCATGGCCACCATGCATCTCCCTACACCAATGGCCTCCTCTTTAGCCCAAAGACTGCCACACTTTCACATTACGTAGCAGCACCAATATGGACACTGGAGAGAAGCGGGGGCCTGAGCATGTCAGCATTTAGAATCTAAGAAATCTGGAAGCAGCAGCGGGAGACAAAGAAACTTGATAAAAAGAAGGGGTGAGGCCAGGACAAAAGCCCAGAAAAACAAGGCAACAATCATGCAAGAAAGGGCTTTGCAAATGTGGATTTTGAAGAGGGACTAACATATCATATGAGCCTCGTCCAACAGAAAGCACATAATCTCATGTAGAGTGAACTTGAATACCACTTGGGGCGAAAATAAACAGCAAGAGCACACAGAGAGGATTTTCCAGGGGCTACTTCAGTGTGGAACTGCTGCCCCATACGAAGCCGCGAAAGTCCAAATCTGAGTATATTTCAGAAGCGCACAAAGCTAGGTTTAGGAGGTTGCTGGGAGGTTCAACAACCCAGCTTGGTTCCTGCCTATTCAGGAGCCCTACTAACTTGTTACTTGCACGTACGACACTCGCACACTGAAGCATGAGCTAGGCCTTGCCCCTGCCCCCAATGTCCGCATATTGAGCTGAGAAAGATCCCCCATGCCTGAGCAACTGCTCAAGTGTTCCTTTTCAGATGTCCATGCTCAACACAGAGACATTGGGGTGGCCCAGGGATATAACACTGGAACGAGAGCCAACAGCCCAGCTCTTCCTTCAGCATAAGTGTCCTATATGTAAGCAATGCATCAATACGGCTAGGGGATGACTTCCCTGGTGAACATCAGTCCAGTCTTTTGTTCAATGTTATTAGCACTCAGTTTACTGAGGCTCCTTTTTGCCAATGGCCAAAAGTATCTACGTGAACTTCTTTCAAGTAAATAGCCATGTCCTGACTGTAGGCAAAAAGAAACTGATGACCACCACAGATGTTATTCCATGACCGAGGAATCAAAAGTGGATTTCAAGCCTAGTCTCCCATCAGCCTCTAGGGGCACACGTAGAGTAGACCCACTGAAATAGGACTTGAATTAGACATGACTAAAATTAAGTCCCATCCATTTCAGTGGGTCTACTTCAAGTATATGAAGTGTGACTCCATCCCCTAGACTGTGATGAACACACAGCAAATTAGATCAGTGAATTTAAACTGTATGATGAGCAAAGCAGGAAAAGAATGCATACTTCCTTTTCAGGTTTACAGTATCAATTAATAGAAACAAAAAATTCTAAGCCCATACTCTATGCCTGTTTTGCTGAAAATTTTACGTTCATTTAAGTAAACCACTTTTTACAACTGAATTTCAACATCTATGTATGCAAAGTATTTTATTCAAAGCTTTTACAGAGCTATAAAGAACAGCTTAAGATCAGATTCTTCAAATGAAAGAGGAAGCACGTGTCAGTATTTTAACCAGGAACCAACTATTCAAACAAGCAACTATATATACTTCACTATGAATGCATTTCAACAACAATGTTCTTGCTGCATCTTTGATATGGGATAACTTTTGAAAGTTTGGAAGCACTGCCATACCTGGGGAAAGGATTAGATATTGATGAGAAATTAGTACTTTTCAGTACAGATCTAGCATTCATCTCCATCACACATTTATATTGTGGTTAAGATGCAGTTCCAAAATAGCTCAATGGACCAGACTGACAGAATGGAAGAGGAAGCATGACATGTGAGGAGAAAGAGTACACTAGACACACACATATATTTTCACTTCTATGATAACCAACCATAGTATTAGGAATATTGATGATGCCATTCATCAGTTCAGAGGTGGTTCTTTTTAGATGAACGTGTTGCATTTGGTGTGTTTACAGATGGATACTATTGCTTAATGGAATGGCACTCTCAGGGATTCCATAAATTTTTTTAATATATTCAGCTAACTACGCTAATGTTCTTTCTTTTCAGTGAATTAGTAAACCTTGTTTGATGTGTGTTTTGGGGACACAACGTTCATAGATGCATATTTATTTAAGGTGTGTTTAATTAGAGTTTTCATAAGTATGTACTTACAGCCTTCATGGCAATTTTGTTACACACTTTTGCAATCCAAGTTATTTTTGCTATATGTTAACATTCTTTCTGCTTCTTTCTGCTTCCTGGATGACATTTTGTTGGGGAGCTTACAAGGAAGTCATGAAAAACAAGCTTGTTGACATAACAAGCTTTATTAAGTTGAAGAACTTTATGCTTTATGAAGCACAATTCACACCATCCCTGTAGCAACACAAGCTCAAGTCTCAGTTCAGTTGTTATCACCCTCCCTAGAACATTTCAGTGTCCAAAGTGTCCTCGTTCATCTCACTGCCACACTTGAGGCAAAATATACATGTCAAAAATTTTGACATGTATACTCCACACCGCAGTAATACAAGTTATTTGTCTGGAAATAAATTATCCAGCTAGGTCATGGGTGAGCAACTTGTGGCCCTCCAGATGTTTTGGCCTACAACTCATTTCATCGCTCACCACTGGCCATGCTAGCTAGTGCTGATGGGAATTATAGACAGAAAAATCTGGGGGGCCACAAGATGCCCACCCCTGACCTAGTGAATTCTACTTCAACCAACCATGGGAATTGGACAAAGAGCTACACTTGCTTGCAAGATCCAGGCTTTCAAGGAAGTAAGAATATGAAAAGAAACTTCTATCAACACCTGGTGGAATCACAGAACTTGGAGAGAGTGAAAGCAATTTCAGTACTGAGTAACTTCAGTACTCAGGTATAGCTCCCTGCACTTCCCTAATTACCTCCTGGTCCCATACTCTCTCTTCCATCCTTACTACTTACGTCTTGTGTATAGTCTGGAAAAGCTGCTGTCCTTCCAAAGAGACCCCAGCACTAATTGCATATGCCTGGCTCAGCTTTTCTTCCTTCTCCATCCGTGCTTTGTTTGCAAGCTGGAAAGGAGACATAAGAGATTCAGAGATATTAATCTTGGTTCACAAGCAACAGCAGAGACTTCAAGTCTTAAGTGGAGTTCTGTTTGCTGGAAACAAGGTTTAGATGACTGAGGATATGACATTTCACGAGCTGAAGCCCTCCAAGGTAGTTGAAGTAACCCCCAAATGATGCACTGTCACAGCAGCTCCACAGAATTATAAGATTTGAAAGTGACAAGGTATTTTTTCCCCAATGGATCTACTGTAAGTAGAACTAACACTGGATGCAGCCCCTTCTATTCTATCTAAGATGCATCAATTAAATCTGATATAGTTTTCCAGCAATTGTTTGCAAATTTAAGACTGCCAAGGACTGCTGCATTTTAACTATGTTGCACTGTAGTCAACTATCGGCCAGACAACCATCAAATGACCCAACAGGGTACAAACTGTGGCTTGAGAACTGCGCTGGTACTAACTAAAGGACCACAAAATGGCTAATAGTGTCAGGCTGATATTCACAAAGCAGCCAGCTTGATTAAACAGAGTAAGGGAGCATTTCATACTGCTAATGGTTTGTAACCACTGATGTAACAATCTCATTGGCAGGAAAACCCATCTCCACAAAGGATTCTTACCTTGTTAACATTGAGTGAAGCTAAAGGCGGGGGTGTTTCTGTACGGTCATTAATTATGTCCACTTCTGAAACGTACTGTAAATTTATAAGCAAGATATCTGCGTGGTTGGGTTTGCCACTTGAAGAAGGACATTCTGGAGAAAATCATTAAGGAAACAAATCCCCCAAAATATTATTCAAAATTTCAGAGACAGAATGAGCTATGAGTACCACTGGAAGGAAGAGCTTATAGACACGTAATGTCCAACTGTTAGGATCACCTCCCAAGAATGCATGTGATCTCTGCACTGGTTTCATAGGGGAAGCCTGATGTTAGCTACCTTATGTGTGACCACATTTTAAACATCCCATGAAAAAAACCTAGACTTTTGCAATGTGTAAACATGTTGCAGTAGGCAACACGTTATGATAAAGCAACATCTAACTAGTCAATAAAATCAGCAAGAAAGGGTTGGTTCAGTCCAAAGACCCACCCAGGCTACACTCTAGGAATGTGAAAACCCAACTAAACTTTGGAACAGGTAAAATATGAACATTTAATATACGAGCACTTTTAGCAGCCAGAGTATGTTCTGAAGGTAGCATGTAGCCATCATGGCTTGTAGCCACTGATAGCCTTATCCCCCATGAATTCATCTAATCCCTTTTTAAAGCCATCTAATAGTTTACTTATATGCCATGTGAAGAAATGTTTTCTTTTGCCTATCCTGAATCTCCAGCCAATCAGCCCAGGTTCTGAGAATTCTGAGACAGAGAGAAACCCTCCACACCATGCAGAATTTTATAAACCCAATTTCTATAAAGAGAGTGGTAACTTGCAAAGCAGTGGATTCTGGTAAATGGGATCCAACTGAAACTGAAGTACCCTTGCCATCCTGAGCCCCCCCATCTGCTCTTGGTTTATGCCCTCAGAAGTAATTTCAGGCAGAATGACACAGGGCAAGTGCAGACATAAAGGAGACTATTACTGCGTACACCTCTTCCTATTTCTGGCTCAAATTCCCTCTGACTACTTTAACCATGGGGTCAACTGATACATCAGCACTAATGTTAACTAGAGTCAACTGTGGTGGCAGTGCTAACACTTCACTAGGGCTGAAGTGGGTTTGTATCAGAGAGGAAGGAAGCGGGCAATCACTCCGTGTCTGCACAAGCCCACAAGTTCACAATTTATATAATATATATAAAGAAATAATATATAAAGAAAATACTGCTCCTGCTAGCACACCACTACCCTCCCCTTTATTGCTAAGGTGGAGAAAGAAGCCCAAGCATCTTACCCCAAACCTGGCTTTTTGCCTTTAAAAAGGTGTCCCCAACCAGTCGTGTCCAACTCTAGGGTGCGGTGCTCATCCCCGTTTCTAAGCCGAAGAGCCAGCGCTGTCCGAAGACGCTTCCGTGGTCATGCGGCCGGCATGACTGTACACCGAGGTGCACGGAACGCTGTTACCTTTCCCGCCGAGGCGGTACCTATTTATCTACTTGCAATTTCTTGCTTTCGAACTGCTAGGTTGGCAGGAGCTGGGACTGAAGACGGGAGCTCATTCCGTCACGCAGCACTCGGGTCTCGAACTGCTGACCTGCCGACCTTCCGGTCTGCAGTTCAGGTTCTTAACCACTAAGCCACCGCGGCACCACTTTTTGCCTTTAGATACCCGCAGATACCCTTTGCCCTCAGATACACATACAGAAACATTCCCCAGCAGTGAAATGCTGGATTTCCTTCTCTCCAAAGAGTCAGCTCCTCCAAATCCTTCTCTCAGTCCCAGTATGTATGCTCGCTGCTAACCATGCTCTGAGTCCACATGTTCATGCCTGCCTGAATGTGCTCAACACAAACCACAACAGGTTTGTAAGGGACAACGATCTGAAGACTCCCAGTGCACTTCTCCCCCTGCCACAAACCCCTTTTCAACACCAACCACATTCGAATTCATATCAAAATGGACAACTGATACATATCCTAAACCTGATGTTTGTCTTTCTCAAAAAGAGTTCATATATAGATGTTCATCACCTGACAGCAACATCAAATGTTTTACATAAATAAACAAACATCAAATGAAGACCTGGACATCTTAAGCACCAAGAACTTTCATATTACCTCAAATACAATACTTTTCAATGTGATCAGTTACTACATTCAGGTTACTAGTCATCAAGTATTGATTAGTCAACTGAGCCAGCCCTAAGTAAAGTTCAGATGCTTTCCCACCGTTCACATCGAGAGGCCCGTTGGGTTTAGCCTAAAGCTTCTCCTTCACCCAAACCCCATCCTGGTCTCCATTCTCTCCCCACAACACCAAAGGCAGTTTTCCTGCACCTCTCCCCAAGAAACCACATTCTCTCAAAACCTGTGTCAAATCTTGCTCCAGACTTTCCCCCACCTTGCCAGGTGGACCTGACCTCCCAAGCTTTCATTTGCACTCCCACCCACAAGCACTCCATTCATGTTTCTCTACTCTAAATATTACTCTATCCAAACCGTCCTAATCTCTCCCCCGTTCTCCAGGTTCACCTCTTGCTCCTGATCTCTTCTTCTCCGCACGTTTTCAAATTATTGTGGTCTAAAACAAGCAAGATGCCCCCCAAGATCGAAAAGCGCCCCCTCCCTGGCGCTTCGACCTAACACCCCCCCCCCAATCATCCCTCTTGCCGAAAAACCATGCTTGCGGCTTCCCTTCGTTTCTAACAGAGGTCCCGTCTCCCAAACCTCAGCCTTCCCAAGCCTCTCACAGCTCCTCAAAAGTTCTCTCCAGCTCAGGCACCGGAGCTGGATGAGGCCAAGCGAGCTCACGTGCCCCCCTTTCTCACACGCCAGATACCCCCTCGCAGGCCCCGGGATCAACCCTTGTCGCCCTTGCCCCAACGGGGCCCTGCCCTGCCCTCTCCTCTCGCGTAAGGATACTGAGCGCCAGCATCTTGCTGGGGTAGTCGAAGGCCACCACTTCGCCCTGCAGCCGCTGCTCCTGGCAAGTCCGGCACGACACCTGGCTGCCCACACTGAAGCACTCGCCCGGGGCCGCCATCTTGTTTCAGGCCCAGGCGGCGGCGGCGGCACCCTTCGCGCCCCCGCTGCTCCGCAGCAGCCGCGGCGGCCTCCGCCGAGGAAAAGGAAGAAGACGGGGAGGCCCGGGGAAGGGGCGCCGAGACCTACCCCGGCGCGCCAAGGCGGGCCCGGCGCGCTCGCTTCGTTCCTTTTAGCCGCCTGGCTGGCTCAGCCTAGGCGGAAAAAAAAAAAAAAGGACGAGGAGTGGCCAAGGCGACGGCGCCCCGCCTGTGCGTCAGCCCCTCCCGCACCCACGCACGCACGCAACGTCACCGCGCTAGGCGGGCGGGTGGTTGGTTGGTTGGCCGGCCGGCCGGCGATTCCGTCTCCGGGAGGCGGTGGGGAGGGGACCCGGCGTCTCCAACGTTCGGAACGAGGAAGACGAGAGTAGGGAGCGCGAGAGAGGGCGGGGCCCGACTGGAGGTGGGCGGGGCCCAGGTATAGGCGAAGGGGGCGGGGCTTTGTAGAGAACCTAAGCCTGTTGGGGCGCCATCCTATGTATATTGGGACAGGAAAAAAAGGCCTACAAGTCCCAGCATCCCCCAGCCAGCCATGCTGGCTGGGGGATGCTGGGACTTGTAGGCCTTTTTTCCTGTCCCAATATACATAGGATGGCGCCCTAAATCCCACGAGTAGGCATCCCGCGCAATCCTATGCATGCGTCATTCAACTGGGATGTTGCTGAAATGAGCGAGTATTTCAGCCTTGCTCCACAGTAAGAATTTCTGCCTTGCCGCATATAAGGTTGCACCAGCTTTCCCCCACCTAGTACCTTCCAGATATGTTGCCAGTGCTGGTCATTGCCTGTGTAGGCTGGGGATGATAGGAACTGTAACCCCAATACATTAAAGAGGGCCCAGGGCAAGGGTCAGTGCTGTGCAAGCCCAACCTCGCTGACACAGTGAATGACTGGACTATCCAGGTGGAATAGTACATACTAGGCAGCAGCAGAATATTGCATCCTCAAATGCATAATGCACAGAGGGGAGTTTTAAGTTGTTATTTTAAGGGGAGGATGCTAACTCCCACAGTGGAAGAGAGAGAGTGTAGGTTTCTAATGCTGCAATTCTATACCTACTTCCCTGGGAGAAAGTCCCATTGGAGGCAATGGAAGTGACTTCTGGGTAGACATATATAGGTGCAGTGTAAAAAAAAAAAGCAAATCAAAAGAAGGAAAGAAATAATCGTTCACAAAATGATAGGGCATTTCTGCAGGGGAAGGGTGAAACCATGTTGATGCTCAGAGGCATTTTTAATTGCTTTTAAGCGGGCTTCAGGAGCACTCCCATGCGCAACCCCTAAAGTAGAAATAAATAGAAATAACATTTTTTAAAAGGTCAGTCTGCAGGGAGGTGATACCCCAATAATGTCACAAGTATGCTCTCCTCTTGAGCCACTACAGTCTACGTAGCTTTCCTGGCTGTAATAGCTGTGTTGCTGGGAAGAAGCATTGTATCTCTCCAGCAACAATTTAAATATTTATTTATTTATTTATTTATTTATGAACAATAAAGCATAATAAGATGTCTACATCTATAGGTCTGCAATTATACCATCTGATACAACAAGACAAATAAGATGTAACAAATGTTATACAAGATGGATTAAACCAAAGCCCTATCTAATCCGTCATTCTATTCTCACAGGGGCCAACTGGATGTCTCTGGGATGCCCAAAACCAGGACATGAGCACAATTTAGCACCTTTGGCTCATGTTCCCCAGCAGCTGGTATTCAGAGGCATCCTGCTTCTGATACTGGAGGTAATATATAGCCATGACTGAGTCATTGATAGCTTTATCCTCTATGAATTTGTCTAGCCCCTTTTAAAGCCATCCATGCTGGCAGCCATCACCATATCTTGTGGAAGCAAATTCCATAGTTTTACTATACCCTGTGAGAAACATGTGAAGAAGTACTTTCTTCAGTCTGTCCAAATTCTCCCTTCTTCATCAGATGACCCTGGGTTCTAGTTTTATGAGAGAGAAAAAGTTTTCTGTATCCATTTTCTCCACACCATGCATGACTTTATACACCTCTATTATGACCCTCTTACTTGCTTTTTGTCTAAGCTAAACCTCCCACCCTCCAAACGTAGTTACCTTTCCTCATAGGGAAGATGCTCCAGCCCCTTGATCTTTTTGGTTGTTTTTTTCTGTAGTCTTTCCAGCTTCACAAGCTCCTTTTTGTGATGCGGTGACCAGAACTGTACACAGCGTTCCAAGTGAAGTTGCACCATAGGGTATTACGAAATTGGCAGTTTTATTTTTTTCTTCCTTTCCTAATGATCCCCAACATGGAATTTGCCTTTTTCACAGCAGCCGCACACTGGGTTGACATTTTCAGACCTAAGATCTCTTTCCTGATCAATCACTGCCAGCTCAGATCCCATCAGCATATATGTGGTGAGGATTTTTTTCCCCAATGTGCATCACTTTACCCTTGCTTACATTGACACTCGTTTGCCATTCATCAAGTTGGGGATATATTTTTGGAGTTCTTTGTAATCCCTTTTTGTTTTACCATTCTAAAAAATTTGGTGTCATCACAAAACTTGGCCACCTCAATACTCATCCTTGACTCCAAATAATTTATGAACAATCCTTTGAATCCTTTTCCAGATCAGTGTTCCCTGGATTGCTATCTAAAAGAAAGCCAGGGAGAATGTAGAGTAAAGACACTGGTCTCAGTGCAAGCCTATGCATATTTACTCAAAAGTAAATCCCACAGTTCAGTGGGACTTACTCCCAATGTGCATAGAGCTGTGTCATCTGCTTATCAGGTATGTATTTAAATTTCAAGATTGCCTCATAAATCATATAAATAATCTGAAAAGTATACAAAAATATTATGCATATCTTTAAAATTCCTTACATTAACAATATGCATTAATTGTACTTGTATGCTAATTTTAGACTTAGAAAATTTCTAAGGCGGTTTATAAAATGAATGAAACCAATATCAATAGTAAACATGAAATCTTAGGCTTGTCTACTCAGAAGTAAACTGCACTGAGTTCAGTGGAACTTACTTCCACATATATGCATATAGGACCGTACAGTGCAATCATATGTGTACTTGAAACTAAGCCCCACTGAACTGAATGGGACTTACTCTTAGGTAAGTATATATAGGATTGCAGCCTAAAAATACAGCCATATACATATTTACTTAGAAGCAAGTCCCACTTAAAATGTGTATGTTATCATGTACTGCCCTGTTAGGCGTGTTTATATATTATTGTATTATTGGCTTCCTAGGTTCCTTTTCACACTCCGGGAGAGAGGGAAGGACAGGAAGGCCTGGCATGCTATGGTCCATGGGTCACAAAGAGTCGGACATGACTTAATGACTGAACAACAAGGTTTCTTTTATCCTATTTTTAATTTTCCTGTTTTAATTGCACCATTTAGGGTGCAGTCCTATGCATGTTTAGACAGAGAAACGGCCTACAACTCCCTGGCTGGGGAATGCTGGGAGTTGCAGGCCTTTTCTCTGTCTAAACATGCATAGGATTGCGCCCTCAATGTCCTCCAGTAGCAAGGAAGTTCAGCCATTTTAAGGGCGCAATCCTAGCATGTTTAGACAAAAGAAGTTCTACAATGTCTGGCTGGGGAATGCTGGGAGCTGCAGGCCTTTTCTCTGTCTAAACATGCATAGGATTGCGCCTTCAATGTCCTCCAGTAGCAAGGAAGTTCAGCCATTTTAAGGGCGCAATCCTAGCATGTTTAGACAAAAGAAGTTCCACAATGTCTGGCTGGGGAATGCTGGGAGTTGCAGGCCTTTTCTCTGTCTAAACATGCATAGGATTGCGCCTTCAATGTCCTCCAGTAGCAAGGAAGTTCAGCCATTTTAAGGGCGCAATCCTAGCATGTTTAGACAAAAGAAGTTCTACAATGTCTGGCTGGGGAATGCTGGGAGTGGCAGGCCTTTTCTCTGTCTAAACATGCATAGGATTGCGCCTTCAATGTCCTCCAGTAGCAAGGAAGTTCAGCCATTTTAAGGGCGCGATCCTAGCATGTTTAGACAAAAGAAGTTCTACAATGTCTGGCTGGGGAATGCTGGGAGCTGCAGGCCTTTTCTCTGTCTAAACATGCATAGGATTGCGCCTTCAATGTCCTCCAGTAGCAAGGAAGTTCAGCCATTTTAAGGGCGCAATCCTAGCATGTTTAGACAAAAGAAGTTCCACAATGTCTGGCTGGGGAATGCTGGGAGTTGCAGGCCTTTTCTCTGTCTAAACATGCATAGGATTGCGCCTTCAATGTCCTCCAGTAGCAAGGAAGTTCAGCCATTTTAAGGGCGCGATCCTAGCATGTTTAGACAAAAGAAGTTCCACAATGTCTGGCTGGGGAATGCTGGGAGTGGCAGGCCTTTTCTCTGTCTAAACATGCAATAAACATAAACATGCAATAGGATTGCACCCTAAAATACATTTTTCATGTCTGATGACATGATGCGTGATTTCTGACGTATGGAGCAGTCTAGAAAAGAAAGGAAAAACTACAGCGATCCCAAATCAGATTTTAAACGCCGCAAACCCGATCGGCCTGGAGGGAGGGGCGGGGAGGGGGGTAAAGTGAGATCGCTAGAATGTCCCTTACTCCACGCGGTAATCAAGCCGGATACCGGCTGCTCCCCGTATGCCCCTAAGACTTCTGGGAAACGCACTTGCCCGATTCAATGTCCCCGGCAGGCGGGCTGCAGCCACTGCAGGTAACGGGAAGGGGGCGTGAAGGGGATGCGCGGGCCGACGGCGAAAGAGCGGCGGAGAAAAAGAACGCGCCGGGGGAAAGGGCGGAGGACGGGAAGCTGAGGGGGGCCTCGGAGGTATAGCGGGGGCAGAAGGGAGCCGGGCGAGGGCGGGGAGCCGCCAGCGCCTGGCCCGGGCCCGCGTTCCGCAACTACAATGCGTCGTTCTCCGGGCGAGCTGCGCTGCGTCCCGGGAGGCGCCGGAGGCTGCCCCCCGCCACGTCGCGCGCCTTGACTTCGGAGTCCGGCCTGGGCATCGCCCGCCAGGAAAAGGGCCGTGTTGCGAAGTCCGGCAGACGCGCTGCCGCAGCCCGCGAGGAGGGTTTGCCCGAGGGTCGCCTCTCGCTCCGCTTCCCGGGAATCCCGGGACCGGCAGCTCTGCGAGGAGGCGCGCGGGCAGGTCGCGCCCCGGTGCCGCGCGGGCCGCCTGCAGGGGCCGGCTTGCACCGAGCCCCCGGGACGGCCGGTGTAGTTCAGCGGTTAGGAGACGGAAGGAAACGGGAAGTGCCTGGCTTGAATCTAGTGGCTGTCGGCCGGTCGCTCTGCCTCCGCCCACAGGCATATGTAATATCTGAAGGGAACGGTGCTGGCCTACCTTACAGGGTTGTCGTAGGGATTGTAAGGAGATGATGGGCTGGATCCTGACAGCCATAGTTAGAGCAGGCCCACTGAAATCCATTGCTGCTGCTGGATCCAGCTACTTAGAGTAGCCCACTGAAATCCATTACTGCTGCTGGATCCAGCTACTTAGAGTAGGCCCACTGAAATCCATTACTGCTGCTGGATCCAACTACTTAGGGTTCTTGTTGTTCAGTCGTGTCCGACTCTTCGTGACCCCATGGGACATAGCACGCCAGGCCTTCCTGTTCTGCGCTCTCTCCCGGAGCGTGCTCAACTACTTAGGGTAGGTCCAATGAAATCCATTACTGCTGCTGGATCCAACTACTCAGAGTAGGCCCGTTGAAATCCATTAGTGCTGCTGGATCCATACACTTAGAGTAGCCCATTGAAATCCATTACTGCTGCTGGATCCAACTACTTAGGGTAGGTCCAATGAAATCCAGTACTGCTGCTAGATCTGACTACTTAGGGTAGGTCCATTGAAATCCATTACTGCTGCTGGATCCAACTACTCAGAGTAGGTCCATTGAAATCCATTACGGCTGCTGGATCCAACTACTTAGAGTAGGCCCATTGAAATCCATAACTGCTGCTGGATCCTACTACTGGGTTGGATCTAGATTTAGTCATACTTAGGGTAGGCCCATTGGAAATAATTACTGTTACTGGATCCTGCTGCTGGATCAGATCCAGACTTAGACGTACTTAGAGTGGCCCATTGCAATTTATGGGATTTAAGAAACTCATGACTAACTTAAGTCCCATTGGTTTCAATGGGTCTGCTCCAGGTATGACTAGTCTGAATCCAATCCAGTATTGGTGAAATATTTTGGACACTGAAAAGCACTGTATGACTTCTGTTATCAAATGGCGTGGAAAGTGAATGGTTTGGAAGGACCTGATGTTGCAGCATTGCTGAAACTAAGCAGGTGTGGAACTAATCAGTGGCTGCTAGTCCTGATGGCTATATGCTACCTCCAGTATCAGAAGCAGTTTTGCTGTTTTAGTTCTAGCTTATTTCTTTTATTGTTTTAAACTTCAGTTGTGTGTGTATGTTTTAAAAAGAAGCTTTTTTGCTGTTTTGTTGCTCTTGTTACTCACCTTGGAAACCTTTGGGTTGAAAGGAGGGATAAAAGTCTTTTAGATAAATTTATTTTTTATTTATTGCATTTATATCCCGCCTTTTTTCCTCATGCAAGGAACCCAAGGCGGCTTACATTCTCCTCCTCCTCCTCTCCATTTTATCCTCACAACAGCAACCCTGTGAGGTAGGGTGGGCTGAGAGTCCATGACTGGCCCAAAGTCACCCTGTGAGCTTCCATGGCCGAGTGGGGACTAGAACCCGGATCTCCCGGCTCCCAATCCAACATAAAATAAACATATTAATTTTTTAAAGGTATTAGTATGGTTTCCAGTCACATGTAAATAATAATAATAATAATAGCAACAACAACAACAACAACGTAACAGCCCTGTTGGATCAGACCAGTCCAACATTCTGTTTACACAGTGGCCAACCAGCTGTTGACCAGGAACCCACAAGCAGGACATGAGTGCATCAGCACCCTCCTGCCCATGTTCCCCAGCAACTGGTGTACATAGGTTCACTGCCTCTGGTACTGAAGGTAGCATATAGCCATCAGGACTAAGAGCCATTGATAAGTCTTCTCCTCCATGAATTTGTCCAATCCCCTTTGTCCAAAGCCATCCAAATGGGTGGCCATCACTTTATCTTGTGGTAAGGAATTCCCTAGTTGCTATGTGCTGTGTGAAGAAGTACTGCCTTTTATCTGTATTGAATCTCCCACCACTCAGCTTGCATTACAAAGCAGAAATTCTTTCCTGTGTTCATGTTGTTCAGTATGTTGTTGCAAAGGCAGCATCAGCTGTGCCCGTTCCTGGACAGGGATAGCTTAACCGCTGTGATACATGCATTGGTAACCTTGAGACTGGACTACTGTAATGCTCTCTATCTGGGGCTGCCCTTGAGGCTGGTTCAGAAGATGGAGCTAGTGCAGAACATAGATGAACACAGAGAGAGAGAGAAGGATGGGGAGAAAGAGAAGGGGAGAAGAGATTTAAACGACTGTGTGTGAACAATGAGAAGTATATGATGGAGTGTGTATGTCTAGACCAGCGTTTCCCAACCTGGTGCCCTCCGGATGTATTGGACAGCATATCCCATCATTCTCAGCTAGTATGGCCAATGGGCATTGCAGTCCAACACATCCAGAAGGCACCAGGTTGGGGAAAGCTGGTGTAGATGGGTGGATGTATAATGAATGCTGTGTGTGTGTGAGAGAGAGAGAGAGACTTTGGCCCTTCCCACTTTGGGCTTTGGTCCCGCCCACTGCTGGCATGTGGCCCCCTAAAGGTTACCCACAAGGCAACACAGCCCTGAGGCTGGGAAAGGTTCCCCAGCCCTCCAGTAAATAGCCCATCAGAAAATGGCAAGATATCTACCTTCTACCTAACCCTGGCTTATAGGATTGAACTTGCTTAGGTTCAGCAGCAGAGCTGCAACATAGGCCTTTCAGCCGCTCTTTTATGGTGCCAGGAGAATGGACCAATTCCTCGCTGTGCAAGAAGCGGACCTGGTTTAAAACCTCTTGACGTTTGCCCTGCGAAGGCATTGGTCCAGTAAGATTATACAGCAAGCACCTCCTCTTAACCCATCTCCACGCCCTTTTCAGCTTCACCACCATCATGGATCCTTTCTACACCAGCGGTGTCCGGTTTGCAGAGATGCTTCAGACTGGTCTGCCTGGGTCGGAGGACTTTTGGCTTTGGGTGACCTTCTTGGGTGACCCGAAATGCATCTTCATTCTTTATTTCCCCCTCGCTTATTTCCTGGTGGACCAGAAGGTTGGAGTCAAAGTGCTTTGGTTGGGTTTAATCTCCGAATGGCTCAACTTAGTCTCTAAATGGTAAGCCGGGGCAGGGGGGTGGGGTGGAGAGAAGCAACCATTATAAAGCAGTATTCCAGGATCGAGCTGGGTTTGGGGACTGTGTATGCGTAGGCCTTGGGGCCCAACCACTGCATGTCTGGTATCAGGGAACACCCTGAAGGAACAAGGACAGTGTTGTTTGGATATCCAGGTACCAGGTAGATGGGGCCGGGGGCTCTGCAGGGATTTCAGCTCAAGATCCACTTACGATCTGAGCTCTTGACACGATTTGATTCCAGACAGAAGCAGTAGCACGTTCAGCCTTGGTGGTACAGGAAGAAGGTCCACGCTTCTGGGTGCTGAGGCACAACTGAAGTACAGTTTTGCACCAAGGAATCTTTATATAGTTCCTTATCTCTGTGTGCAGAGAAGAAAGCCTTGTGCTCTGTTCATTTCATTCCCTCTATTTTTGATGTTCAGGCTGCGGCTCTGAGGGAATAAACCTGAAATTCACAGACTTTGAGGGAAGGAGGCGGGGAGTGGCAGGGAGAGCAGCGGTGTGTAGATTGCGGAGTGTAAGAATTGAGGCCAAAATAAGGCTGTCAAATTAGTCCCTGCGTCCTGTAGCTAGTTGTGAGGGTGTTGGCTGAGGGTCAGCACCAGCACGCGACACCCTTGGGCACTTGCTAGAGCACCAGCAGGGCCCACCACGGCTGCCCCTTCTGGGCAGCACTTTAAAACCACTGCTCCAATAAGTGCTGGGTGGCTGCGATTTTAATTTCCCACCATGCCCCTGATGTGGTATCATTCCAGGGTGTTGTGGGCTATTAAAAGGTGACCACCATTTAAATTTCCCACAGTACCTTGGAGTAACGTTGTGTCAGGGGCATGGTGGGAAATTAAAATGGCAGCCACCCAGCACGGATTCAAGTACTGCTGCCACCAGTCTAGACTGATTTCATTTCAGTTTCTCTGTGGCCCCAATTTTAACGAGGTCAGTATTTATGCCTCGCAAATACTTTGGCCAAAAGGGGGTGGTGAGCCAAGAGACACGTGTGTGCCTGCATTTACGCACACAGTGGACTCACACAAGTCCTATTGCTATACTCCTTCCACTCTTCTGCTTCTAGGTTGGTATCTGTGTGCCTGTGGGAAAGGGCAGCCCTCAGGGGTTATATGTTTTAAAGCAGGGGGGCAGAACCACTTTCAGCCTGAGGGATGAATTTCATTTTGGAGAAGCTCTCAGGGGCCACATTCCAGTGGTGAGTGGAGCTAAAGGTAAAAGAGGCAGGACCAAGGGGATGGGCCAGAACCAACCCACCCATCCTGTATATTTTAGCTTAAAGCTCTCACTGCCAGGAACTAAGTCTTAGCAGAGGCATTTCAGCCTTTTAGAATGGGGAAAAACTGCACAAAATCTGGAAAAACACCAAACAGTTGGTGGTTGGGAGGAAGGGGGTGGAGCCAGGGGAAGGGGTGGGGCCAGCCATAGGGCCAGATTTGGCCCCCGGGCCTGAGGTTCAACACCCCTGTTTTAAAGAATGTATATCCCACCTTAACAATAGTTGGGAAGCTCACGCTATAATTAGATATAGGACCATAGTAAAACATTCTAAAAAATGACAGCATCTAAAACACTCTAAAAATGACAGCATCTAAAACACTCTAAAAATGACAGCATCTAAAACACTAAAAAATGACAGCATCAGTGGTAAAGAGCAGCTGTCAGCAGTAAATAATAGCAAATAAATCGCAAAGAAATCTCAAGGTCCAGAAAGTCTGAAAGCCTCAAATCAGTCCTTGCCTTGTTATTGCTTACTGTTCTCCCTTCCCTTTCCCAAGGTTCTTGTTTGGTGAACGGCCTTTCTGGTGGATGTTTGAATCTGGATTTTCCAAGAAGGGAGAAGTCTTTCCCCGCCAGTTCCCTGCTAGTTGTGAAACGGGACCAGGTGGGTAACTCAGGATGGAGTTCAGCGCTTCAGTTGATTTGGGCTTGGTGGTTTAAGAACGAGAGGGGCAGCCTCGGGGCTTTGAATGCCTGAGCTGCAGCACTAAATTTGGGAGACACATCCCTGCGGTCTGTTCCACAAACTAGTGATAGCCTAGTCTTCTGACTTGTTCACATCCTTGTGGGACAAACCAAAGGCTGCAGTGAGCTGAAATAAGAGTAACCGTCTGGCACTCTTGTCTCCACCAGGCAGATGTCTCTGGAAGCTCACAAATGGGGCCAACTACCAACGCCTGGAGCCTCCTTGCAGCTGATTTTGGGTGTCATGAAAAGGAAACAAATGGCTAGTTATTTAATTCAGCGTTGATTTGATTTAAACCGAATTGATTTAAGTCATGATTTAAATTGCTTCTCTGAAGGACTCAATTTTAATTATTTAAATCACAGTTTAAATCACTAGCGAGGAAGATTCTATTTAATCATCATTTTTTAGTAGGAGGACATTATTGTTTAGTATAGCCTTAATACTTACTCAGAGACATAGGTTTCATTAGAAGGTAGGTACCTGGCGGAGGATATATGCAGCAGAAGTTTCCTCGGGAGTCGGGATGGTATGCATACGTTCCGTTCACTTTTGGTTTCACTGTCTATTCCCCTCCCCTGTCCCTTGCATTTCTATCCAGACCCTTCCTCCTCGTTCAGATCTACTCCATCTCCCCAAATTCTCTATTGATTGACCTTCTCTGTCTATGCACTTAGAGACTGGCAAGGCCGAGAGACGGATGGACAGACAGAGCGAGCGAGCGAGCGAGCGTGCATTTCTGTACACCACCTGCAGAGCAACCAACATAGGACTGATTAGGTCCATCTCCATAAACCGCTGTTAACATATTCATAGAACAGAATTAGAAGTTGATAGAATTAGTATGCATGATGATATCTCTGACCTAGGTGCCTTTTTTACGAATTGCTTGAAGAAAATTTTGAAACCTTATTTAAATTTTTAAAAATCTGATTTAAATGAAAACAATCCGATTTTTTAAACATTAAATCACTGATTTTTACCAACCCTGATTTAATTTATTAATGTTGTATTTTTAGTGCCAGGGAGGGCGAGAGGTGCTTGTGGGAGTTTCTGCATCCAGTGCCGAAATAACTCGGCTGGCCTCAGGTACTGTGCGCGTGGACTTAGGTGGGCGCCATTCGCCACTGGCCTCCAGCAGCAAAACATCTTAGGCCGGAGAGAAAGTTAGATGAATGGGCAGCAGCAGCAACAGTGGTGAGGAGGAGGCAGGCCTGCTCAAAGAAGGGGGCCCACTGAGAGTACCCCCCCAACCTGGAACCAGCGCTGATGATGGCTGTCCTGTGTCATTTGTCTTGGGCACCTGGGGATTCAAGGTAACATAGGGAGCTGCCTTATACGGAGTGAGACCATTGGTCTGTCAAGCTCAGCTTCATCTACACTGAGTGGCGGCGGCCCTCTGGCGTTTCACGTAGGGGCCTCCCTTTCCCAGCCCTACCTGGAGTTGCCAGGGATCAAACCTGGGACCTTCTGAATGCAAAGCAGGGGCGCTGCCACTGAGCCACAGGCCGTATATAGCAATGGAGGCTAGTGACTCCAGTGTCAGTGGGGTGGTGAATCCGCTCCTGGTTTCAGTCAGAACTCTAAAGGAGGTATCCAAGGTGCACCTTAGATAGCTCCTTTAGAGTTCTGACTGAAACCTGGAGCAGATTTCCCTCCCCACTGACTTTGGAGCCACCAGCCTCCACTGCTGTATAGCGGAAGTTGAGATTCCAAAATATATTTGAAGGGCTGTCACATAGATGGTGGAACAGATTTAATTTCTGTTGTTCCTGAGAGCAGGACCTGAACCAACTGGTCCAAATGACAAGAAAGGGGATTTCAGTTAGATGTTAGGAAAGACATCCTGACGGTATGAGCTGTTTGCTGGTATGAGTGGAAAAGACTGCCTCAGAAATGGTGGACTCTCCTTCGTTAGAGATTTTTAAGCAAAGGCTAGATGGCCACCTCCCAGGGATGCTGTAGGAGTGAGTTTCCTGCATTGGCAGAGGGTGAGACTAGATGACCTTTTGTGATCCCGTATAAAAAAATATTGAAGGATTCTTCTAGACTCCTCAGATTCTTCCTATTGGAGCACTCCCAATTAACTGTTAAACTGCATAGCCCTGGTTGGCTTGGAAACAGGAGTGAAATGCTGAATGATCAGAGCTCCTCTGTTTTCTTTTTACTTTCTTTTTTGCAGAAGAGTTGAGCCCCAATACTGCCAAATCACAGGTTAGAAATGAGATTTGGGAGGTTAATATGCAGTGGGTCTTACCAGACACACAGGTATTCAGATCCTCACCTTCCTTACATTATATAAAGAGAGAGTAGGGCAGTCTGCCCAATCTGGCACCCTGAAGATGTGTTGGACTACAACTCCTATCATCCCCAACCAGCAGGCCCATTCCCTGGGGATAATGGGAGTTGTAGTTCAACACATCTGGAGGGCGCCAAGTTGCAGAAGGCTGGCATAGGGCCTGCCTGCATATCCGCAAGAACTTTTGCCTGCAAAACTAATGCCGATGTGGTGTAGTGGTTAGAATGTCGTCCGTGGGAGACCTGGGTTCAAATCTCACTCAGCCACGAAGTCCACTGGGTGGGCCGCTCACTATCTCTCAGCCTAATCTATCTCACAGAGTTGCTGTGTAGATGAAATGGGGAAGGAGGGGATGGAGAAGATGCTACCCTGAGCTCTGTAGGTGACTAATGGGATAAAAATGTAAGGGTGCAACACTATGCATGTTTAGACAAAAAAAAGTCCTACAGCTCCCAGTATTCCCCGTCTCCCAAGCTGCTTCCTTAAAACATGTATGTATGTTATTATGTGTTACCCCTGTTCAGCATTTTTATGTTTTATAGTATTTGTGGCTTCCAAGTTTCTGTATATTCTACTTTTTAATTTTCTTGTTCTGTTTTAATTGCACCATTTTGTGTCCTCTAGTAGCAAGGATGATTAGCTATTTTAAGGGTGCAATCCTATGCATGTTTAGACAGAAAAAAGTCCTACAACTTCCAGTATTCCCAGCCAGCTTGGCTGGCTGGGGAATACTGGGAGTTGTAGGGCTTTTTCTGTCTAAACATGCATAGGATTGCACCTTAATAAATAAGTGAACCCCCAAAAGAGCATAAATAAATACATTGTCTAAAAAGAGTTCCTTGAGGGTAGATGCAGTCGGGTCCCATGTGAAAGAAGATTCTTATGGCCTTGTGGTGTGAGTGAAGTACAATTATTGGAATATTTTAAAAAAAATCATGCACCCCTATATAAGGAGGTTAGGCAGAAATAATCGGCGTGCACTTCTGGCAAAATGAAATACCGGCCTGTGGTAAAGAAAATTGTGCTCCACATCTGTACGGAAGTTCAATCTGTGACGTATAATGGTCCTGTCTGTGTATTTGTGTACTTGGCAGATAATCTGAGAGCTGCCTTGAAGCAAGCAAATGTTGTCCCTGTTTGTTGTCAGTTTGACGAGGCAGCACGGGTGGTGAAAAGTCAGCAAGCCGACAGTTCCAGGCTGTTTTTAAGTTTTGTAAAGGTTACTGAGCGTGTCCTGTGTTTATTTTCTTCGGTCATAATGGGCAAGAGCGCCACATGATAAATGGTTCTGAGGTTAGCCATTGGTGGACATCCTCCAAGGAGTTGTCTAAACCTTTTCTCAAGCTGTCTAGGCGAGTGTCCATCATGATGTCTTGTGGCAATTATGAGTTGTGTGTGTGAAAGTTTGACCCATACCTGCTGCTAGTCAACGCGATTAAAATGGAGGAAGGGCATGAGGAGATACGACACAGGGTGTGTGTGGAGCTTTTATAGAAGGCAATTCTGGGCTTCTGTTTTGTTAATAGTCCTTTTAAAGATGTCTACAGCATTGCACAAGAAATTAATAAAAGTGCTTCCTCGCCCACATTGGCACCATTAAAAGCATCTAAAATATGCGAGACACAGTACAGAAATAAAATTAACTGGGTTCTTGTCTTATAACCTAAAACGGCCTTCCTCAACCTGGTGTCCTCCAGATGTGTTGGGTTCCCAAATCCCATCGTCCCCAGCCAGCATGGCCAATACTGCTTTTTCCATTTGCCAAAATTGGCGGTGTCTTGAGTCTGGTTCCAAATTTGTAGTCTCACAGTATGCGTCTTTTTGTGGCGCCAGAAGAGAAAACTACTTTAGTGTTCTTCTGCCCGCCAAGACCTCTCCTGCGAGATCCTGGAGGAGTTCACCCCCACTTCCACTGTTGTTCCACATCAGTATGAATCTGTAGTCAGGAGAACTCAGATTTGTGTGGAGAAAAAGTGTGTGTGGGGGGGGGCCTTAAAGAAATCCACAATCTGCATTCTCCTGCCCCAGATTTTAGCCAAATCATGGCCCTCCTTGTAAACTTCTAAAACACAAGCTAGGATGAGGCCATTACAAAAAGCAACAGGGTCAAGCTCTCCAGGGGCCCCTGTAATGCAAGTACTGATTTGGTGTCACCAATGTGTTGATTAAAATTTGGCGGCCATTTTGGCCCCTAACATCAAAACTCACAGGTTTGGGAAGGCAAGGCCTTTATTAAGGAGTTCCCCAATGGATGTGGGCTGTTAAAACTCTTCCCCCACTGCACACACACGGCCTAACGGAGCAGGTTTTTGCCAGCTGGTAGGGCAAATCTGCCAGTGGTGGATGGTGTTTCTGGAAAGGGGATGTTTGACTTGTCCACTCAGTACTGTACAGCCAAAGTGTGATTTGAATCTAGAAGCAGGCCTGGTGTTCACTGGATCTTCAGGTGGCAGTGTTGGTAAGGAGCGCATTTGTGCAACTATGTCTGCTGCGCCTGCTCTGGCCGTTCCTAAGTCAGTCTGATCTGGCAACAGTTATCCATGCCTTGGTTACATCACGGCTAAGCTATATCGCAATGCACTTTACATGGGGCTGCCCTTGAAGAGTGTCCGGAAGCTTCCAGTGGGGCAAAATGCGGCAGCTTGGCTGCTAACTGGTGCATGGTATTGTGATCACATCACCCCGATACTGAAAGATGTGCAGTGCTTGTTTTCTGGGCTCAGTTCAAGGTATTGATTTGACCTTTAAAGCTCTACATAGCTTATGGCCTGGCTATCTGAGGGACTGTCTGTCTCAGTACGAACCTGCTTGGTTATTAAGATTGGCAGGAGAGGCCCTATGGAAAACATCCTGGCTTGCAGGGGCTGCTTGTTGGGCGAACAAAGAACAGGCTTTCTCCCAAACTTGGTTGCTCCTACGGTATGGAATGGGGTCAAGACACAACTCTTTTTAGCATAGCTGTTAAAATGATTGTTATGGCTTTTAAAGTTGTTTTGAATGTTTGACTATGTTTTTATTTGATTATGGGTTTTATTTTCTGAAATCGTTGTTAAAGCGCCTTGGTTGGCACCAAAAAGGGGGTATAGATAAACAATCATTCATTAAGAAATGAATCACAGGGCTCCAGAGTTCATTGGATCATAGAATAGTACGGTTGGAAGGGGCCTACAAGGCCATCGAGTCCAACCCCCTGCTCAATGCAGGAATCCAGGTCAAAGCATCCCTGACAGATGGCTGTCCAGCCTTGTCTTGAACGCCTCCAGTGGGGGAGAGCCTGCCACCGAGGCCGAGACCAAAAGGCCCTGTAATCTGGGCTCTCTGCTGTGAGATGGGACCTTCTTCGCCCAAGGATGCCGATAAAAGAGCACAGGGAAATCTCACCTTGTGTCCTCTTCCTTGCAGGCAGTCCTTCCGGCCACTGCATGATCACCGGTGCAGCCCTGTGGCCAGTCGTGAACACTCTGACTGCCCAGATATCCCAGCACACCAAAAGGTGCATCTCCAGGTCAAGGCATTTCATGTTCCCAGTTCTCCTTCCTCTCTGTTTTACAATTCTCTTTTGTCCCCATTTTTATTTATTACAGTTTTCCCCAACCTGGTGCCCTCCAGGGGTTTGGGACTACAACTCCCAGCATTCCTGACCATTGGCCATGCTGGGGGTGGGGTGGGGGGCCGAAATTCAAACACTGTAAGGCTGCCAGGTTATAGAAAGCTGATTCATTACATTTATATCCCACCTTTCCGCTGCGGAGCTCAAGGCGCTGTCCACGGTTCCCCACCCTCCTCACAACAGCCCTGTGAGGTAGGCTAGCAGGAGAATGACTTCTTAACTGAGTCAGGATTTCAACCTGCCCCACCCCCAGTTTTAAAAATGGCTTTTAAGTGAGGCATCCCCAGCCAGCCAAGGTGGAAGGTGTGTGTGTGGCGGGTGGTTTTTCCTTCTCCCCTGTTTTCTCACCATTGGTTCCAGGGCTGGCGGAGTCTCCCCCAGCCTAGTTCTGTAGGTATGTCTGGAGAATGAGGGGGCTTTGGAGCAGGCAGATCGAAAGCCGCCCCTGATCTGCCCCCATTTTGCGTTTCCCACCCACAGAGCACCACTGCTGGCAGAACTTTCCACCACCGATCAAGGAGCATATTTCCCTCTCTGCAAGGAAACATCCCTCTCTGCCTGCGGAGGAAGAGGCCCGCATTATCCTATGGGCCCTGGGATGACCACCCAGGGACTGCAGGACTGCACTCACAGTCTGGATCCAACTCAGTATATCCGGACCAACCCATAACATCCCTGGCTACAATTTCCCTGCTTGCGAGTCCAATCTAGGGTCTCCCCTTTTCACCACTCAAGACAACACTGGCTGTTTTACGGACTGTTTCAGCCTTGTGCTAGGGGTAGTCCTCCCCAGTCCCAATTCTGCAGAATAGCTGCATTGGTCTCTGCAGTGGAAACGTGAATTGCTCGCCCTCCCCAGTTTTATCCTTTCTCCTGCTGTGGGTGGGTTTGGTAGACATAGGGGGCAAACTTGTGTGGAGGGATCCATTACAGCAGATGTGGGTAGAAGGTTGATCGCCAGATGTTTTGGATTTCAACCCCCAGAAGCCCCTGCCAGCACGGCCAATGGTCAAGAATGCTGGGAGTTGAAGTCTAAAACTTCTAGAGATCTACTTTCTGCCCACCCCTGTGCTAGAGAGCACCCTGTTCATAATTATTACTTGTCACCTTCCAGGGATGTGTTGAATACACAGGTTCTAGGAGTGAGCCCTGGTAGGCCCGCCGGACTTGGCTGATAAGCTCTCTCTGTGGGCAGAGCAGGCCCGTTCACTCGGCCCTTCCTCCTGCTGACTGACCTCCCCGGCCATTTCTCTCCCCCCGCCTTTTGCCCTCTACAGCTGGATCGCAAAGGCAGCACCCCTGAATGCATATCTCCTGCTCCTGCTGGCTGTGGGTCTGTCGCGCATCTTCATCCTCGCTCATTTCCCCCACCAAGTCCTCGGGGGCATCGTGGCAGGTGAGCCCGTCGTGGTTTTCGGCACCTGTCTGTACTGTCTGTGTGTCTGTTCTCTGGGATCCCGTCGTCCGTTACAGGAAGGCCGTGTCTGGCGTAGGGAAATGTTCCCGTGGTATGTTCCGGGCTAGGATTAGAGATGCTGGCAATGTTCTCCTGAGCCAGGCTCAGAAATGAACTTCAGGGGCTGGTAAAAACCCATCTGAAACGAGAGGTGGGCTTTTCCAGCCCTGAACATTCTTCTCCAGCTCGGATCAAAAGGACCCCCTACGTTCCCCTCCTGTGTCCTAAAAACACCCTCCTTCTTCCCTTTAACTGGCAGTGACATGAGGACTGGAAGAAGTGAAAGGTGAGAGGGTGGGTTTTTTTCTTTCTCTCCATCTTTCTCCATTGCTCTATCGCCTTGAATCCTGGGTAACAGCACAGCCTGGGAGCCATGGGAGATGTAGTTCCACCAAGGGCTGCTCTCATTCATTCATTCAGTCAGTCAGTCAGTCAGTCATTCATTCATTATATTTCTATACTGCCCCCTAGCCGAAGCTCTCTGGGTGGTTCACAAAAATTAAAAACCATTAAAATACATTATATGAAATATAAAACCGTTCACGTAGTGACATAGAACAAATAACACACACAACAACAACACATATCTAAAACAATTTAAAACAGTCAGCCAGAGCCAATCAAGAGTCTCGCTATAGGCTGCTAGATGCCTGAGAGAAGAGGGCAGCTTTAACCTGTCGCCGAAAAGATGACAATGTCGGCGCTAGGCGGGCCTCATCGGGGAGATTATTCTGCAACTGGGGAGCCACCACCACGAAGCCCTCTCCCTTGTTGCCACCCTCCGAGCCTCCCTTGGAGGAGGTTCCCGGAGGAGGGCCTTAGATGCAGAGCATAGTGTACGGATCAGTTCATGCTGGGAGAGGCATTCCATCAGGTACTGTTCCGTCAGGTACTGCTCTAGCAGAGATCTCTGGCAATTCCAGTACAACGGAGAGTACCATAGACAAGCACAAGACAAAACCCCCCTTTCCACCTCCTATGGAGCCCCAGGTGCTGAAAGGAATGGGACAGCCAGCAGGTCCAGCCCCAACCTGAGACTCCCCCATATATCAGAACCAGCTCGCAGCGGGTCCCAGGTTTGGGGGGACTGTTGGCATCATGCCCAGGGGCCTGCCACCTTCCATCAGCAGCCGCAGCATCTCTTCCTCCTCATTTTCCCCCTCTCTTCCCCAGAGAGCTGGTGGAAAGTTTTGTTGCAGGGATGCCGCATTTCCTGTGCTCGAACTGCCAGCATGGAGACCTTGTAGCACAGACAATGAGAAGAACACCAGAGAGGTAGCGCATTGTGGGGCAGCCGCCCACCCCCCATCTCATTTTTCTCCTTTGCTGATATCTCCACTAGGGATCAGCCTGGGCTGGCTGCTGGAATCCCATGTCCCACTGGAGAGGGGACTCTGCTTCTACCTGTGGTCTTCCGTGTCCCTCTTGTTAAGCACCCTGATGACATATTGGGCATTGGTTGCACTAGGCGTAGATCTTGGTTGGTGAGTACCTTCGACGGGGAGAGGGATTGGGTGTGGAGGCATCTACATGGGTGTATTTTTCATGCAGTGATGTTACAGTGTGCATCTAAGATCAACCTCCCCCAACCTGATGCCCTCCAGATGTGTTGGACTACACCTCCCAGCATCCCCAGTCAGCTGTGCTGAGAGTCCAACACATCTGGAGGCATCGTGTTCGGGGATGCCGATTGTAGTTCTGACATCCACATTCTACACCCTTTTGGCCCAAGCCAATGTTTCGCACTTCGCATTTCCGCTCATCGCATTTATCAGGGGATGATGCTATGATGTGCAACTAAGATCAGCCTCCCCAAACACAATGCACTCTAGATGTGTTGGACTACGCCTCCCAGCATCCCCAGTCAGTTATGCTGAGAGTCCAACATATCTGGAGGGCATCATGTTGTAGAAGGCTGATCTTAGTTCTGACATCCACATTCTGAACTCTTTCGGCCCAGGCCAATCTTTCTGCTCATTGTATTTTAGGTGTGGGAGCCATGCAGGCAGACAGCCCACATACTATTAGCAATAGAAGCAAGGCTAGCAGAGTGGATTTTTTTATCATGTCACTGGTCTTCTAAATGCCCCCATACAGCTCCCTGTCGTATCTTCGAAAAATCTTCCCCCAAATGTAAGGGATATTCACAAGACAAAGACAATATTCACTCCAATGTTGACTTCTCAAAAGGAAAAATATGGGTTGGTCCAGATTCAGTCATACTTTGGGCAGAGCCATTGAAATCAATGAGACTCAGGGGCATTGCTAGGCACTTAAAAGATTTGAGGCCCAATCTTTCCATTGGCATTAATGGAAAGTTATTTTCTAAGCTTAATTGCCATGCAGAGGGGGGATTTGGGGGTCAAAGTGCACAGGGGAGGGAGGGTTTACCCAAGTGTGATTCCCCTGTGTGAAGTTTTGAGGCCTACAGAGGTGAATGGAAAAAAGGGTCATGCTTAGAGGCCTGGAGTTTTCTGTTGGGAGTGGGTAACCCTGAAAGGAGTAGTTTCATTTCTCTGGTTAAGTGTCAGTTTAATTTCTTCACTTAAGTTTCATTTCTTCAGGTTTGAAGCAGTACTTTCAGGAGGGAGGAAGGTATATAAAGAGAGCAAGAGAGCCAGTAAGAGCAGAGACAGCCAGAGCCTGAAGTGAGAGCAGAGTTGGAAGAGTGAGCAGGAAGGAGCAGCCTAGAAAAGTCTAAGGACAGCTAGGGTAAAGGAACCTGCATTTTGCAACTTTTATTTTCTTTTAATGCCTTTTGCATCACTCAGCTCTATTGTATAAATACCTTGAGTTGTGATTCCTTGCTTTAAATTTACCAGTAAACTGTTGTGGTTGAACCCTGTGTTTAGAGTGTCAGACACCCCACATCTACAACCTAAACCCCACATTACTGGGAAGGGGAAGTTTAGAAGAAGGAGGGTGGGACCCTTGAGGAGGCAAGAGATCCTTAAGGAGTTGCTCCAGGTCATAAGTGGAACCATGACACCCTGCAAATCCCTCCCCCCCCCCCATCTCCAGCACAGGAGCTAAGCTTAGGAAACGCCTCCCGTTTGCACCAATGGAAAGATTTTTTTCTAAGCTTAATTGCCCTGCAGGTTGGGGTGTGTGTGTTGCAGTATGTGGGAAGGAGGCTTAACCTTCTCTAGCCAGCTGCAATCCCCCTTGAAAATTCTCCCCTGCCATGTTAATTAAGCTGCAAGAAAAAAAACTTTCCATTGGCACCCATGGACCCTTAGGGTTCTGCGGAAGAGATCCAGGGCCCTGGGAAATAAGATTTGGGCTGGGGTACCATGGGCCGAGGCCTAGCAACACCCCAGTAGGATTTAAGCTAGTTGTGGCTGACTTGCCCCACCGATTTGGGTCTGCTCTGAGTAAATTTGCATCTAACCCAACGTGATCTCTGTCAGGATTGGGCCCAGGCTCCCTGTGGAGTCTGAAGATTCTGAATCAGAGTCAGAGGCGGAGTTAGGAGAAGAGCTGGCTCAGAGCGCGGGCAGGTGGGGAAATTCCCCAGGAGACTCCAGGAGTCAGGGGAGAATCTTCCCAAGTGCAGGATAACCAGTTGGGCCAGGCACAGATACCACTTCTCCCTTCTGTGGGAAAGCAGCAACTCGCAGAGGGGGAGGGACGAGACCTGGTGCCGTCGGTCGAAGAGGGCAGAGCTTATGAGGGAACTGGGACACTCTGCCAGATTAGCCCCTCACCGGGGTCAACAGAGGGAGGACCCTCCCTGAGGGAGGGCCTGAGGAAGCACTTTGACTTCTGTGTAGGTCGCCTAATGTTAGTTAGCAGCAACTCTCTTACTCCACTGAAGGCTTTCTCTGTTAGAGAACTCACGATGAGTTCAGTAGATTGACACAGGAGACCATCTTTTGCTGAAAAAATTCTGCAGACTTTTTTCTTTACCCCCCCGAAGAAGGTCTGAAACTAGGGAAATGGCCGGAACGCGCTGGGCTTCCCACAATAAATTCATTTTTGCATCCTGAGAACCCGTTTCTCTTCTTTGTGATCTACTTTGGATGCTCACCTCCTTCTGTTTTCTTGCTCTGCCAGATTAGCCCCTCACCGGAGTCAACGGAGGGAGGGCCTGAGGAAGCCCTTCGACTTCTGTGCGGGTCACCTAATGTTAGTTTAGCAGCAGCTCTCTCACTCCACTGAAGTCTTTCTCTGCTAGAGAACTCAGGATTAGCTAGTTAGGCCTGGGCAAATATTGAGTCTGTACTGCCTGAAAGACCAGCTGTTAGCATACTGAAGGACTATTGACGTGAAGACGGGGTCTCTGCCTGGTGCTTGCACAGCGGGAGGGCTCGCAGGTCTGACAATATCCAGGTGGCATCACCCGCTGCTCTCCTACGTTTTCTGGCCTCAGAAGTGGAAGGAGGTCTCTTAGTTCCACCTCAGTTTCTGACTCTTTCCTCACGCAAGCTGGCACTAAGGTTCCCATGCTTCTCTTTGTCGCTCCTCTCCAGGTCGATGAACCTTGCCACCAAGTGGTGCGCCAAACCCGAGTGGATCCGCATGGAGACGCGTCCCTTTTCCTCCCTGTGCCGTGACACAGCCACTGCCCTCGGGCTGGGACTGGCCTTCCGCTCCTCCTACTACTCCCAGCGCGGAGGCGAGAGGCTCGGCTGGTCTTCCAGGGCGTGGTGCACCATCCTGGCCCTCGTCATCCTGCGCCTCCTGAGCGACGTGGCGCAACCGCAGGACGTGGCTCTCTGGTATGGGCTGACCTTTGTGAAGTACTCCACGTTCCCGTGGGTGGTGGTCGCGCTGCTCCCCAAAGTGGTTTGTGCTGTGACCTCCAGGGCGCCGCCGCCCCACAAAGAGTAGCTAGCAGGAGGGACTACATGTTTTTGAGAAGCCCCATAGGCAGGGAACCCCACAGACGCCACCAGCCTTTCCACTGGGGCCTCCCCCCCCCCGCCTTTGACATGCAGTAGATTTATCCATCAGAGGACATTCTATATTTTGCCTCAAAAAGGAACGCTAGTTCCTTCAGTCAGGCTGGCGCATTTCCTCTTCGGGTCTAACCAGCTGTACCAAAAATCCACCCATCATCCTTACCACATATTTCCCCCATCCCTTGAATCCTTATTGCCCACACACACATACACACACACACACGCGCGCGCGCACACACACACACACACGCATTTCTGCTTTTTGCAGACAACTGAAACCTTGGCCTGTCTGGCGGCCACCAAACGTCTATTAATCAGCAAAACTGTGGCCATAATTGGCACCACTTAACTTCAGTTTGTGGCTAAACTACAGAGTTTTGGGGTTTCATTTTGCAGGCTTTGGGGTTTCGATTTGGCAGTAATCGTGTCACCCAGTTAAACCATTTCCAGATGGTTACAGGTGGAGCTATGTGTGGCATCAGCAGACCTCTGCCCTCAAACATGGGTTGCCACCAAGGACCTCTCAAGTGGGGGGTCCTTGGGGGGATGGACGCAACATCCCCACCTCTCTCAGATGGCAGCCAGAGGGGGCTGATGAGCTCAACGAATAGCAGCATGTTTCTCATGCATACACATGGGGGTTACGACTTGTATTCAGGTCTCAAAACTGTAACCCAAAAGATTTTGAGAAGATCTCTGTGACGGAAGGAGTGAGGGATGCTGGAACAGATTGCTTGGTGACACCGTGGAATTGCTGTCACGGGAGGGACTTGGGGGCAAGTTCAACGATCATGTGGCTTAGTTAGGTCTGATGGAGCTGATCTGTGAGGCCAGAGGAGGTGCTGGATGATCTCTTCTCCCGCCGGAGGCCTGGCTAGGCCTTTAAAACCAATCAGGGCCAAGTCTTTCCAACAGAAGGGTTTTTTCCCTAAGCTTAATTGCCATGCAGGCAGGGCGGTTGGTGGGGAGGGGGCATTGCTGGAGGCAGGGAGGAGGCTTCACCCTTCCCTCCCCAGCTGCAGTCCCCCTTCAAAATTGTCCCCCGCATGGCAATTAAGCTGAGAAAAAGCCCACCTTCCGTTGGGACCCATGGACACTTAGGACTCTGGCAAATAGATCCGGGCCCCATGGGTCCAGGGGTAGCAACACTTCTGCTTCCCACCCAACCCATAAACAGCCTACCAGAAAAAAACACTGATTCATCAAAACTCAGGGGCCATAGCTCAGTGGCAGAGCACCTGCTTTGCACGCAGAAAGTTCCCGGTTCGATCCCTGGCATCTCCAGGTGGGACTGGGAAACGCTCCTGTCTAAAACCCTGGAGAGCTGCTGCCAGTCAGTATCGACAGTACTGGACTTGATGGACTAAGGGCCTGACCTGGTATACAGCAGCTTTCTATGTCCCTACAGCGCTCTCGCTAGCTCTACTGCTGCCATCAGCTTTGGTTCAAATTCCCATTGTTCCTGTACGTACGTTGATGTGCTTGCATAAAATAGGTACTGTATTGAAAAGGCAGCCTCATTTCCTGTCTGCCCATGTTGAGCAGCGTAACTGGAAATGTCTCTGCAAGAGGCATGTCTCTGTTGCTCTTTGTCAGCCCCACATCCAAAACAGCAAGCCAAGACGTGCTGCCTGGGACTGCTCCTATACTCTTCCTCCTTGCTCCATAAATGTCCCTGGACCACATGCTCTTGCTAGCTCCCAGTTCTTCCAAAGGTGCCACTGCCACTAATTGCGTCAGCACCAGTGAGCTGGCTCCTTATTGGGAGGACCAGAGATGAGCAATCCCTCCTTGTCCCTCCTCTTGCCAGCAGTACTGTAGTGGCAAATTCAGAAGTGCGGGTCCCTTCGTGACAGTCACAGCCACGCATCCTCACAGCCATGCACCCTTCTAAGAGCATACAGCCTTGTAAGATATACAGCCTTCAACTGGGATCCAAAGACAGTGCAGCTGAGAGTAAGGCAGGCATATTTAAATTGGACATCTGAGAAAAAATGCAGGGGTGTCAAAATCTTTTTCACTCACTCACACACAAACATTTTAGGTTTTCAAAATAAAACACTCGATGGAAGCTTCACCCACTCAACTCAGCCCTCACAGACAGATCTCTTCTAATTTAAGCAGCCCCCTTGCACACTCCCTTAGCGCCTCAACATTACTCATTAGCCTTCCTTTAGCTCCTTCATTATATCTCCCCCCTCCCCCTCCAACAGAAATGTCCACACACCCAGCTGCATTGAACTGCACGCACGCGCACAGAGTGGTGTAGTGGTGAATTTGGAAATGCAGGAGCTCACTGTGACAACCCCAAGGGCAGTCCAAAAATTTCAAGCAGCTGTGTCAATCCAGATCCACAAACCATTTCTAGGACTTTTCATCTCCACCAGGAGCACGTCTTTGGTAAAGCGACTAGGTCTTCATTGCCCATTCCAGACCACGTCATCCCAAAGACTTTGCATTCCAACACGGAACGATATATTGTTGGTTGGAAAATTCATTCCCCCACACACACACACACAGCTACAGTGAGGATCGCAGCTAAGCTCAGAGGGAACAGGGGATTCTGAGCGGCGGGGTGCCAGATGACATCAGAGTCCCTGCTAATGAAAAAGTGCTGGGGCTGTGTCCCTGTGAGCCCTGCCTTTGCTACACCACTGCTTGCCAGAACGTTCTGCTACCTCCTGGAGCCAGGTTTGGCCCAAATTTCCTAACTTTTCAGTGTGAGTGGATGCCCATGCGTGTAGCTAACATGACTGCTGTACCATAGCAAGTTCTTACCTGCACAGCAGGTGCATGCAAGAATGATGCACGAGTTAAGCCCACTAGTTTAGATCATGAATCAGAGTTGGAAGGGGGCCTTGTAGGCCATCAGGTCCAATCTCCTGCTCTCTGCAGGGAATGCAGGAATAGATCTAGTCCTGTAGAGGCAGCAGAGAACAAGTGGTGGGTTCACTCTTAGGACAGGGTCTTCCCCAGGCTACTCTTCTGCCCTGCCCTATCACTGGAGCACTCCCCTGGGTGCAGAACTGCTGGCAGAGAAGGCATCCAGCTTGTGGTTTGAAGCGGCAGTCCTCCAGCCCAGGGGCTCCACACATGAGTAAGCAGCCCCCCTGCCTGAGAAGAGTCTCCCGAGGAAGAGGTTCCAAGCCCTGTTGAAGGGTGCTTGCTTCAAACGTGGAGGCGTCCAGTTTTCCCACTTTGCTGGGGACGGTTCAGATTCAAGTGGCCACCCACAAATATGCTCATGAGTAAACAGCCTGGGATGCTTGCTTAGGAGTAGATCTGTTGAAAGGGAGCTTTGCGTAGCCAACAGACCCGATAGCGGCTGTTCAATCGTGGTGTGAAGCATTCCAGAGCGGAGAGGCCATTTAAAAACAAAACATTTTTGATGGAATTGGGCATTTTGACACCACCCAATATTTGATATGGCTGTACCGGCCCTTTCTAACATGAATTCAGGGGGGAAAGATGGTGCAAACACACCCCAAAGCTGCAAGCAAATAGACATGGAAGTTTAAGTTCCACCGAAATCAGTGGGACTTCTGGTAAACGGGATGAGGAACCTTGGGCTTATGGGCCTCATCTGGCCCACAGAGGTTCCCCATCTGGCCTGCGGAGGCTTGGACTCCCTCCATAGGCCCCTCCCATGCCTTCCCAAATTCCTGCCCCTTGGAGGCTACCAGAGGCATGTGGAGGAGGCAGGGGGAGGAATCCCCGCCGTTATCTCCGATTCCCTTCACAATAGCATGCCACTTGCCCACCCTGCCCAATGGACGAAGGCACAGGACAGGCAAAACTGCCACAACCAAGGTGCTATAAACAGAATTGGGACTGGGAGATTAAACTTCCCCAAAAGTTGAAAAGTTTGTTGGGTTGTAAGGAACCTGAGGTCTAACAGTTCCAGATATTTTCACCCCCACATGCCCCTTCTTCAGAGAGCTTCACTCCTAGAGATAAAGTAGGTGCTGGCAAACATCCCAGTTTGTGGCAGCATCCTTGCTTTTGGAGGGTGCTTGAACCATCTTCCCCATGTGTGGATGTCTCCCTTCCCCAATTTTCTGATGCTACTGAAGAGGAAGAGGGCCCAGTAGTTAACAGGACACATGAAAAGTGCTGATGAGCATGAGCTGAAGGGAGTGAGCTTGAAGAGTCCCCGTCTCCATATGTACTTGACCACTTCTCCATTGTTTTACATCTACCGCTCTGTTCCTCGGGAAGTACTTTGTGCTCCAAAGCAGACTGGTACAGCCTTCTCAGGCTGGCCGCCTAAGCCTCTGCCTCCTTCTGTGCTGGTCACCATGTTTGTTAATGATCTTGAGTGTGTGTCTTAAAAAATAAAAATTACACCTGTTTGTAAATGTCCACTGTTTGTATGTGCAATAGCCCACAAACCCCATGAGCACATAGATTGGTGATTCAGTGAAGTAGATGGTTCTGGGAATGCTAACTGCATTGGTTTGCTGGATCTCTGAGGCAGGCCAGCCCCCAACCCCCAGGCAAAGTGAATGAGGAACACTGCCTGAGGGTCCCCTTTTTGCTTCTTCCAGTCTTTCCTAAACTTTTGCTTGGTAATAACTTAAATATTGTTATCAGAATAAATTGTGAAAATCAAGTTTGTGTCTGCAACATGTCGCATCATTTGTTGGTCTCAAACCAATCCCTTTCAACACATGCTTAAGACGCAGAGAGGAATAGAATTGGAGAGGCTTGTCATTTTTTTTTTTGCACACCGAGTGCAGGATCTAGATGACTTTTTTCAAGAAAAAGTTTCTCTTGTAAGGAAATTTCCCCAGCATTCTAACATTGAATTCCCCCCTACTCCTTCCCTCCTGCATTTAGTCGTGAGAATGGTGAAAAACATGATTTGTGCAAGGCTTGTGGCTAGGCAGCCAGTGACAAACCTGTACAATTTTGTGAGCTTTGTTCGTAATCTTTAGAAGCTCTTCCTCACATGCAGGCACATGCCTGTAGCCATTTTACCTATCTGATAGGGTGGCTGCCTGTGAATCACCAAAAGAGGATATGCATCACCAGAAAAGAGGAGAGAGATTTGCATAAAATGTGCATATGCTAATTTATATATATATAGATGCAAATTTAGAAATTATAATTTAAATAGAAATACAGTACATCTCACCATAGTAAGGAAAACTGAAATGTGAGCCTTTCTCAGTCTGCTGTCCAGATGCTGTTGGTGGGCAACCTCAAGGCTAAGCTCTTCTGATGAGTCTTTATCTTTAAACAGGACAGCCCTTCAAACAGAGGACACCTTCAAAATAGAGCAGTCCTCTGGCATCCCTTGAAATGGAGGACTGCCCTCTCTAAAAGAGGTCACCTGGCCACCCTACCATGTGTTCACCACAACACTCTTACATATTAAATGTGAACTGATTCTCCAAGTGTGGTTTCTTATATACCAAAACTGCCATCCACATGCAAGAGGTTGGTGTCTGCAGGACTGGAATATTCCCACGGTTTGCAGAAAAGTGTGTGTGCACGCACGCGCACACAGTGAGGACTGAGCGTACTTAGAAGACACAGAACGTTAAGAGGGGTGGGCAGAAAGCCAGGGGAAAGGAATGGGAGGATCTTGGAAGAGGGTATGGGTTGCTGTCTGGCTAGTAGCCTGATCAAGGGCACTCTACAGAGCAACATTTTGTGACTTGTCCCACTATTTTGTGAGCCTTCTGTTTTACTTGTCTCATTTTTTTTTCATGTTGTCCCCCTTTTGTGCAGTGTTTATTCAATTCTAAAAGGTCAATGTGACTTTCCTAAGGCTTAGTTACTGGCCATAAGAGCTATAAGCTAAAATATACTGGAATTTTGGGGGTTGGGCAGAGCCCCCTTATGCCTTTGCTCCTGTCCACCAATGGGATGCAGCCCTTGAGAGGTTCTCTGGGGTGGGATTTGGCTGTCAAGCTGAAAGCGGTCCAACACCCTTGGCTTAGAGCCAGCACATGACAGAGCACGTGTTTTGTGTGCAGAAGGCCCGCATATAAAATGGCATTTCCAGGTAGGCCTTGGAAAGGCACCTTCCTGAAACCCTGGGGAGTCACTGTCAGTCAATGTAGTACACAATCCCAAGCCAGATGGATCAATGGTCTACCCAGGTATAAGGCAGCCTTCAATTTCCTACATTCCTAAGGCCCTGAATTTGAGACACACCACACCCATTCCCTCCCCGGCTCCGCTAGTTTGGAAAGTGCGAGACAAGACTTACAAAGGAAAGCCAAAAGGCTCCACACATTGATTCTACCACAAAATATTGCCAGAAACAATTTTATTTACACAAGGACAAACATTGGAACATGTTACAAAATACTCAACTGAAAATTGTATCCAGAGTGAGATAAACAGAGAAAGAGAGACGGAAAGCAGGAGAAAAAAGCAGGAGGAGAAAAAACGAAACAGAAAACAAACTACAGATATTCCCCACTTATGGGGGCATCTTCCAATGTCATGGGATGGGGGCTGGTTTGGAAAAAAAAAGACAAGTCCCAATTCCCTTCCACAAGAACAGCCCCCTTGACAACTTAATACTGGTGTGGAACCCTATTAAAAGGATACCCACAGGATGGGAGCTGTAGTGCGCGCGCGCGTGCGCGCACACCGCACACACACACACACACACATTCACAATTGTTCCAAGCTGTTGTCCTGAAGACTAATGGCTTTTCGAAGTAGTTGCTACCCTTAGCCGGCTTGCACATCTCCCTCCCAACAAATAAAATCCAAGATGAGAAACGATAATGGAAGCAATGGCTACTGGACATTTTTCTTGCCTTTCTCCCCCTACCCAGCCCCCCCAAAAAACAACGCAGAGAGAGAAGGTGGAAACAGAGATGGAGGTGGGACAAACCCTAAAGCAGGGCCCATCCCTTCCTAACTGCAAGCTCTATGTAATGCACTGATAGCCATTAGATTTAGGTGGAGTCTCTCTGGCTGTAGATGAAGCCAGGGGGTTATTTCATATTATAACTGTATTGCTGATCCCTGTGAGCAAGCAGAGGGGAGGATCCATTTTTGTACCAACGCCATGGGATTGTTAGCCTGATCTGGGGAATGCAAGCGGTGTCTGTGCAGAAATGGGTGTGCGGGGCAGAAAAGTAATACATCCAGCAGCAAGGCTGGTAATGCACCCAAAACTCCATGGGTCACCCTATTCACATACTCGTGGAGGCCTGGGTGTGCTAGGCGCTGTTTAGCCATAGGGACTGAAGCAAGCACGCAGCCTTCTGCAGGTCTCTAGGTCTGCACAAGAACTTCCCACAAACAGTAGACAGCCGCAGCTGTGAAAAGATGTGCAGAGGATAGCTTGCCTTATCTGTGAATGAAAGAATCTCCTGTGTGGACAGACAGGAAGAGTTTGAAATTCTTGAGGACAGCCTCCACCTATAACAGGGATGTGAAACTTGTGGCCCTCCAGGTTTTGTTGGGACTACACCTCCCATCACTGCTGATCACTGGCCATGCTGGCTGGGGCTCATAGGAAGTGGTGTCCAACATCTGGAGGGTTACCAGAGGTGCCCCACCTTGTTCTATAACTTCGTGCACGCAAACATAGAAAAGCTTACCAGCCTGCCGAAAATGTCATCTTGCCCTGCCCTTTATTTCTGTAGAAGCAGAAGTCTCGATACTTATGTATCTTGCTTGTAAGAACTGACTCACTGGGCCGGTTTTCATGTGTCACAATAACCCAGGGTTGTTGGGGACACCAACGCGTTTATCATTTCCACCTTCAATTAACAACCTATGATCACCCCATTCACAGGTTGTTAGTGTGATTTCTGAACCCGGACGCTCTGGGTTGGTGAGGGGTTAAACAACCCAGAGTTAACCTATGGTTTGTTGTTGGGTTAATTCTGGGTAGTTTAGTCCCTGAATATCCCAGAGCATCCGGGTTAGGATGTCACAGTAACGACCTATGAACAGGTCATAGGTTGTGAACTTAAAGCAGAAGCGATGAGCTCACCAAGAGCAATGCACTCACCCGCGCTAGATTCTGGCGATCTGTGAATTAAATAACGGACAAATTGCTGTTATGTGTGAACCGGGTCAAACCAATGAGCTACCTTGAACATTCTTTAAACTTAGAAACATCATTAGGTTGGACCCAAATTAAACTTAATTGCACTGAGGCTGCACTGATTTCAGTAGAAACTAAGTCAAGTCATGGCTAATTTGTCCCACTGATTTTAATTGGACCTAAGTGCAACTCAGGCTGCAAACCTACACACACCTATCTGGGAATAAGCTCCATTTAATCCAATACGGTTTATGTCTGAGTAGGCACACATAGGATGGTGTTAGTATGGATTCCTCCTATTATGATGAATTTCATAATCAGATCATTTGAGCCTTCCCTGAGTGGAACAACCTCAGTCAGCTCCTAAAAGAGAAAGAGAAGGTGTGTGGGAAGCTTTAAGGCATGGGCAGGCAGACTTCAGGCTTGTGAGATCTTCTTCTTTTTTTTTACTGGAACCTCAAGGTCCACCAACTGGAGCAGGTGCACAAATGGTGGCTTGAAGGGCAAGGAGCAGTGGTGTAGTGCAGCCAGGGCTCACAGGGACGCAGCCCCAGTACTTTTTCATTAGCAGGGACTTTGATGTCATCTGCCACCCTGCCGCTCAGAATTCCCTGTTCCCTCCGAGCTAGCTGCAATCCTCACAGTGGCTGGGGGGAAATGAATATTGTTCCCTGTTGTAATGCAAAGTATGCTGCCGTGGCTTGCTCTTGGATGGGCCATTGAGACCCAACAGCTTTACAAAAGCCCTGCTCCTGGTGGAGATGAAAACTGCTAGAACTGGTTTGTCGATATGGATCAACACAGCTGCCAGCATTTTTGGACATTCCTTGAGGGTGTAGCTATAGGGACTGTCGTGAACAGTGCCTGCATTACACCACTGGGTGGGAAGGTCAACATACTGTTAGCATTAAAAAAAAACCAACAACAACAGGGTGTGTCTGAGCATATGCTTGGCCTAGGAAATTGTTTTCACTACCAAAACTGAGCTCATCATCCTGTTGCACAAAATCCCACTCCTGGTTTCCCCTTGCCCCTCCTGCACGAGCTCTCCTTCATCTCAGTAGCCTAATTTAGATGGGGGTTGTGAGAGCCTTTTTGTTGTTGCTGTTGGGAATCAGAAACCCTTCCTGATCTACTGCAAACCACTCAAGAGATCTACCAATAGATCCCAATCTACCCTCTGTTTAAGCTTCCCAGCTGGGCAAAAAATCCGAAACAACCCTCCAATGCTGTTTTTCAACATTGTTAATGGAAAGGCAATCTGCCACTATCAACCTGGGGTGTGTGTGTGTGTGTGTGGGGGGGGTTGTGATGGCCTCTACTGCTCTCCCCGCCCCCCAGTATGATCAAGAATACAAATTTGGGGCTAGGTTTGGGAGAAATTAGGAGCTGCCCTATGTGTGGACTAATTCTGTTCATCAGGAAATGTTGCATCATTCTTTAAGCTTTCTTCTGCCAACCTTTGAAATATCACCAAGAAAAGAGATATCCTTATTTCCCAAAAGAGTATTTCTTAGGATAGTTACAAATGGCAAAAACTGGGCCCATGCCAGAGCTGATCCTTGCATGTACACTAATCCCATCCCACCCACATTCCTCCATGGATGGCAAAATGAGCCAAAATGTGATTACTGCACAGAAAGGCACGTGCAATTATTCCAGATTGCAGGGGGAAACTATTCATAGAATCATAGGGTTGGAAGGGGCCTACAAGACCATCGAGTCCAACCCCCTGCTCAATGCAGGAAGCCTGATTCCCAGGCGGTCTCCCATCCAAGTACTACCCAGGGCTGACCATGCTTAGCTTCTGAGATTATTGTATGCTCCCATCCATCTCTCAGTAGTCATTTTCACAGAACCATAGACTGGGAGGGGTCCTTTGTAGGCTATCCAGTCCAGGAAATCTAGAGATAGACCACCCCCAGCAAATGGCTATCCAGACTCTGCTTGAAAACTTCCAGCAAGGGAGAGCCCACTACCCTTTAATTCAATTGGCTCCATTGTCAAACTGCTCTTACCGTTACAATGTTACTCCTAATGTTCAACCAAAATCTACCCTCCTGAAGCCCATTCGATCTAGCCCTGTCCTCTGGAGCAGCTGAGAACAAGTCTGTGCCCCTTCAGGTATGTGAGGCATGCTATCATGTATACGTGCTGTGAAGCTAGTGAAGATGCACAATGCAAGTGATGGTTGGGGACAGATGAGTGCCTTGGGGGGGACACCTTCACTGCATCAGGTCTCATCAAGCTACACAGTACAGATGCAAAGCCTACATGGATCCCCCTGCCTGTCCACACAGCAGAAGTAGTAGCTCAGGTGTACCATACTGGGCACAGGCTGAGCAATCTACAATAGGGAAGGTGCAAAACCACACACCACATTATACTTCACTTTCACATCTACTGAGCGCTGCACATTTTGCTAAGAATAAATGAAGGGGAGGTTGAGATGCACAGTATATGCACACTGGATGTGAGTGGATGAACTGCTGCGGAAGCACACTCACCATATCATATACAGATGTACAAATTACCTGTCTAGGATCGATTTCAGGGCAACCAGTTCTGCCAGTATGACATGAACAGTGCTGACTGGCCAGTGCTTGTGCCATTGCCAACCTTCTTCCAGCCCCAGCCCAGAGCAGTTTTGTAGCTCTTTTCAAATGGGGTTTCCCTTTAAAAACAAACTCATAAAGCATCAAACATTTAAATGAATAAATGTTCATGCTGTGCTTAATTTTTCCTTTTTATGGGTCAGCTGAAGATTGGAGGGAGGATCAGCACAAGAAACTGAAGTCTGTGTTCGAATCGCTGCGAATTACATCTGTCAAATGCATTTTGAAGGCATGGGAGGATGCCAGCCTCTTTCTGAGGGAGAAAAATAACACGTCAACTCCTGTTTAAGGGTACACACCCATAAGGTGCCAACTGGGAATGTGGGAAGCTCTCAGATGAACCTACCCTTGGGAATTGGTCCCATTACTGGGCTGATGTCAGGGCTGGCCCAGCTATGAAACCATGGAGGCGGAAGGGATAAGTGAAGGCAGGAATTGGTGTCTGAATGGTGCTGCAACACTTTCTAAAGTGTTGGTCCAAATTGGTGTTGGGGGGAAACACGCTCCATCTGGGCTTTGCTTCAGGCAGCAAAAAGTCTTGGGCTGATACCAGTTGGAGTGATTGAGGGTTGCCACTATGAAAACCAAAGCAGGTACCGGTGTCACCATGTTGCGCAAACCAGGTCAACAACAAGCCAACTCCTTTGCAATGCTCAACTCAGCATTGTAAAGGAGTGGTGTTTTTAAAGGTGTGGTCATTTGTTATCCATGTTAGTGCATCTCCTGAGCATAGTCAGAAATGTGACAATGTTATCGTGCGGCTGCATGCGCAATGCACTCACCGTCTTGCTGGTAATAAACAAAGGAGACTGCAGAGCAAGGCTGCTGGGTTACAGCGGTTATATACAGGGAGGGGAAGGCAGGGCTTAGAAAGCAACGCTAAAGTGTCCCACCTAGTTCTTAATATCACTATCACTGTTATGCCACCATTAATAACAATACTAATAATAAGGGTTTTGGTGTGTCGGATGTAGAGGGAAAGTTACCTGTCTGGTAATAATGGGACTACTCTGTAGTGTAGCTTACCCAAACCTAGCGCCCTCCAGATGTGTTAGGCTACAGCCAATGCTGTCTGGGGATGATGGGGGCTGTACTCTAACACATTTGGAGGATGCCAGGTTGGGGAAACCTGTTGTGGTAGTTAACATTAAAGGTGGCAGTTACGTCACAAGGAGGCCATCCCTTCCTGGCAAAGATACATTTCATCACTTCTCCCTCCCCCTCTGCGTATGGCTTGTTCTTCCTCACTATGAATGCAAAATCTACACTTGTGGGTATGGAGCTTAAAAATAAAACAGACATTGAAATTCAGAAATGATTGGTGGCTATGGGAAACACCACCGTTATCCCACATGGTTCAGTCACCCAAATTCATCCTTAGATACTCTTCAGTACCTAGGACACAGCATGGGATCTGTTTACTGTCCCTCCACCCCCTCCTGTGACAAAGGCTTTGCTCAGTTCCAGTGGAACAGCCACCATGAGCAGGTCCGCAGATTGCAGAGCAAAGGTTTCTCTATGTGCTCACACCCTCCTTACATCGACAGCCCACTACTGAGGTGTCCTCCTCCCCTACTCTTTTATTTTCTGAACAGATTTTTCCTCCTTGTTGGTTTTTGCAACTCCCTGGCCTCCATCCCCATCAGCAAGAAGGCTTTTACATGGCTGGTGCTGCAAGGAATTTCACACATAATGCTAATCCATGGTTTATTTAACCATGGTTTGTTGCCACAATTAGCCACAAATTGTCTTGCTGACAAGCAAAGAAATGGGGCTTGTTTTCCCTATTTTCTCTCCTGGGCCAACCTTCAGAGCGGTTTCATTTTCAGGCTACTCTTGCTGGGTGCCTCTGTTTCAGGGTAGACAGCAATGCAAACAAGCCAGGGATAAGCCACCGTTCTGGGTTCAGACATCACAACAAGCCATGGTTTGAACAAGCCAGACCCCATAACCCAATAATAAACCAGGGCTTATATTTCTGGGTTGTAGCTGGTTAACAAACCATGGTTTGTTTGCGAGGATGGATTCAGACACAACGGGCTGGTTCACACAACACAACAACCCACTGTAGGTTATTTACCGTGAAGGGCGCATGAGGCTGCCATTTTGCATATCCAACCCTCACTTGGGGGTTGTCGTGCTGTGTGAACTCAACGAGTGTAGGTTACGTGAGGGTTATACAAGACCATGGGTTACTTGAGGGTTGTTTAACCTTCACATAATCCATAATTGCCAGGTTCACATGACATGACAACCCCTGAGCAGGGGTTGGATATGTAAAGTGGCACCCGCAGGCAGCTCATGGGAGCTATGCTGTGTTGTGCAAACCAGGTCAACAACAAGCCATATTTCCACAAACCACACCATGGCTTAGTGTTATGTGTGAACCAGGCTGATAAATCAGAACAATACACTGCATAGATGCAGTGGTTTTTGTTGGCACCCGCCCCCTTGCAGTTCTATGGATCTGGTTACTAGCTATTTACCATATTCGAAGGAAGGAAGGAAAGTACTGTCTGGACATGTCCTTCCATTCACCATGGATATAAGCATGAATATCTCATAAGAAAAACTGGGAAGGAACGTCACACCTTCACCATAGGAAGTTTGGGAGGACTAAACCTGAAGCAAACCCAGGGATCCCTAAAACAGACCCTGGCAAGGTTAACAACCATAAGTGCAGCTAAAAACACATCACAGTCTTACATTCCACACAACTTCCAACCCCCGCCCCCCCAGCGCCTCCCCCACCCATCCCACGTACAGCTTAGAAATCCCATTGCCCTGAATTAGTGAAAACAATACCAAGCCCCTTCTTTTCCCTTGTTGCATTATCCCTGCTAGCAACTTTCCAAAGGAAAGGAGAATTTTGTGGTACAAGTTAAAAAAATACTATTAAATAATACATCTGTAATAAAATTATATACCTTTTTTCTTTATATCCATTTCTTTTAAAAGCTAAAATTGTTCTATTTTTTCCTTTTTTTGGCTGGTGAAGTAACAGCAAAGAATTCTCTCCTTTTTCTTTTTTTCTTTTTCTTTATGAATGGACAAAGTTTCATCGAAACAAAGTTTGTGCATGTGATACAAGAAATCAAATTATTTACAATAAGTGATGAGGAGTCTTTCAAACAATGACAAAATGAAGAAAGGGGGGTGGGGAGAGAAAAAGAATAGAGAAGAAAAGAGAGAGAACTTCAAGAAAGCATTGGTCATGGAACAGTCAACATAAGCAAAATCTTCATTACAAAAGGGAGTTTAATTACACTTGGCCTGATCCAGCTAAGGAGCTCCATGCTTGCAAATAGGCCTGCTTACCAGATTGGGAACTGCAGGCATAAACTGGCCGCACATTTCATATCTGTAACTAAATGCGCAACCGAGGACGCAGGCTATCTGCACTGCATTGCTCTGAATGCATATTGTGATGTGTGTTCAAATGTGTATCTCCATCCACATTATCCTCAAACGAGTTACATATATTAACAGGTTGTTTATGCATGACTGGAGCTGGATCAGGGCCAACGTGCACTGGTGCTGGGGATTACACGGGATTCCTTTCCATAATTATACAAGTTTATTTCCCATAGAGATGGTTAACTAAGCTGGGGTGGGTTGGGGGAAGGATGGAGGAGAAAAAGTGAACTCGCAGGGAAATTAAGGCATTAACAAAAATGACTTAAAGGCACACATTTTTCCTTTCTCCTCACCTTGGGGGCTTCTCCTAGAGTTTAATTCAGAACTATACACATTGAGGAACAGTTTACAGCTGAAATGGATCAGGGGAAAGAGAGATCGAGGCAACAAAGGTAGGATCAAATCTAAACGGGTTGGATCTAAAAACAAATATTGTTTGTGGGAGAGGTGGGGAGGGAAGAGTGAGAAACTAAGAGTAGAAATTGGGGAGGCAGGAAAGTATATTTGAACATGCATTCGGGGGTTAGCCTTCAATCCCATCTCAATGTGCAAATATCTCAGAGGAGAGAAAGGGCGTTCAGGAACAGATTCGGCAAGAAGGGACAGGGGCTGGCCCAACCCAAGAGGCAGTATAGATGACTGCCTAGGGCAGTAGAATCCCAGGGGCTCCAGGCAACATGGGAAATCTCTAAAATGGGAAAATACAATCTCCCTCCTGCCCTAGACCCTTGGAAGTTATGAGCCCACCTCCTCAGCCTTCCTGATGGCAACCCATTTCCCCTCACTCCATACAAGTGAATGGCGCAAAAGGGGCTGTTCACACAACATGCTAACCCACACTCAGTGGCTGAGTGTGGATTGTTTTGAACTGTGGGTTGTTTGTTGAACAATGGGTTACTGTGTTGTTTGAATGCAGCACATTTTCCGCAAGTTGGCTTATCATGTTGTCTGAATGCAGCCAAGGTGGCTTGTTAACTATGCAGTGTGGCTTGTTAACCACCCTGAATAACCCAACAACAAACCACGGGTTCTCAAAGTAGCTTGTTAGAGAAAATAAGCCACGCTGCATGGTTAACAAGGCGCCCTGGCTGTGTTTCAGACAGCACACTAATCCAGGGTTCAACAAAAATACAATGGTTCAAAACAACCCAAACTCAACCACTGAGTATGGGTTAGCGTGTTGTGAGAACAGCCTCAGTCTTCATCCACATGTGTGGAGTAGGGGAAAAGAGCTGAAACTGGGAAAACCTTTGAGAAGCGAACACAACTCTCTTCTTGCTCAGCTACAAGATTTTGTGTTGTGTGTGTGTGTGTTTGTGCATGCAAGAAAGAGAGAGAGAGAGAGAATGAATTACTTTTCACCTAGGGCAACAAAATGGCTTGTGCCAGGCTTGAGAAGAGGGGATGGGTTTAGTGGCCAGGGTAGGGGCGGGGGGAATGATGCCTAGGAAAGGAATAACGGAGATGCCCATGTGAAAGCCCCCCGCCCCCACCATTCCCCTCACAAATCCCAAAGAGTTAGGACAAAACAGTGATGCTGGTGAGAACAAATGCCAGGAGACTGACGCGATCACGCACACACGCACACACGCACGCACACACACACGGGCTCATTTTGTCCAGTGCAACTCTTTTTTTTTCTTTTTTCATTTTAATAGATAAAAAATTAATTTGTTGTTGTTGTTGTTGTTTTAACGAACTCACAAATGACCAATTAACCCACAGAGTGACAGCTACACAAATCGAAGTCTTGGCACTTCACAACACGGGTTCGGCCTCCATTGGCTCTTCTGCTTGTCTGTGGGGAGAAGGAAGAAAGTAAAGAATAACTAGGTAATGGCCTCCCATTGGCCCAGAAGAGCAATGAGCCATTTGTGAGGTCAATGAATGTTCAAAGTATCGTCTAACTGCTGTGGAGGGCCAGCCAATCAGAAAAAAATTAAGTCAGCGCAGCGGTAAAGAAAATGGAAGCTTTGTCCGGGATGGAGGAGCCGCCTAGAGACAGAAAGGGCTGCATGGCAACATGTTTGGGGATAGGGAGCAGTTACGCAGGGTTAGGGGCTCGGACACTGAATGGAAAGTGAGCCTAGAAGTTAGAGACACTAAGGCAGCCTTTCCCAGCTTCACGTCCCCAGAGTATGTTGGACCTCAACTTCCATCATCCCAGTATGGCCAACAGTCACAGGTGATGGGAGCTGTAGTCTAAGAACATCTCAGGGCCCAAAGTTTGAGAAAGGCTGTGCTAAGGGAAGGTACTGATGCTAAGCCCAGAAGACCTGGCGCTTGATGGATGGACAAATGAATCGGCAGGAGGCTAAAAAGGTGCCAGAGGGAAGGACAGCCAAAGAGGGCAGGAAAGGTGTGCCAAGGAGAAAGGAAAGGGGAGAGGAAAGGGCTGGCTGTGCCCGATCTCGTCTGATCTCAGAAGCTAAGCAGGGCCAGCCCTGGTTAGTACTTGATGGGAGACCGCCTGGGAATCAGGCTTCCTGCACTGAGCAGGGGGTTGGTCTCGATGGTCTTGGAGGCCCCTTCCAAACCTATGATCTATGATCTAGGGCAGGCCTGCATATTTCTCATGACCCATAACACCAAAGGTAACTGACCATCCATTCATGGTGCCCACTAGGAGCTTCGTAGATGTGCTATTCTGGGTGCTTGTTTAGGACTTTGAAAAAGATGGGGAGCATGCATGGGCCAGTCAAGCATTTGGCAGGCCACAAAATATAGTTGATGGACTGCTTTCGGCTGGGCGGGTCACAAAATGCACAGGCCTCACCTAAGGACAAGGAAGGGCTTGCGTGCTGCTGGTGGAGAAAAAGAGCAGGCAGGCTTCATAGTCAGACAGGCAATAGAGCAGGCAGCTGAGGGACAGAGAATGCTGAATGGGGCTATATTCATCTTGGGTTGTGACAAATGAACTGAGGACCAAGGTGCCATGCTAAGAGGGATGGCAATCGGTGCATTCCTTCCTGACAAGACACAGCTGGGAGGAGAGTGGGGAAAGAAGCACCACAGTCACCATCAAAAGGCATCTTACTTCCAGCACTGATTTTCATCAACATACATCTTCTGGCATATGGGTCTTAAGCTTTGTGTCAATGAGTAGATTGAGAAGACCACTTTGCTTCCAGCCATATCCATCCATGCTTTCTGGCATGCAGGCAGGGCAGATTCTGAGCCCCGGTCTCCATCCATCCTCCAAATCTGCCACTGAGCCAGGACTACCAGTATCCCCACAAGGAAGGGGGGATGGGGGAGCCCTGTGATGGCCTGTACCCCCCTGCCAAGAGAAGCACTTCCTTTCCAAGCCAAGCGCAGGGTGGTAGTTTGGCCCTTGAGTATGACAAAAGCTTTAGCAGCGGCTGACTCTCAACAGATCACAAGCTCTCTGTGCTCCCTCAAGGGGGATCAACTGCCTGAGCAGTTATGCGTAAATATCCGTCGATTCAGAAGGGACACTAACTGGGTCTTACAGGACTATTTTTCCAGAATGCACGAAAATGAAGTTTGGAAAGCAGGATCTTACATAACAAACAACAACTGTTCAGAGATTTGGCGCAAGAAAGAAAACGTACTTGGGTAACCAATTCCCTTGTTACTTTTCCTCTTGCATATATCTTTTATCATGCATTTCTTTGCATAAGCAAACCCAGGAGCACAAACTGCTACACTCAAAGTGCCCAGCAAGTGCAAGAATCGAAAACAAAACAAAAGCCACTTCTTAGGAAAATAATTGGTTGTTCAAAATGGACCCCTTGCCGGCTTAGGATGATAAAATGGTGCCCATTTCACACGAGGCTAATCCCCACAGCCATGTTTTGATGGCATAGGGTGGGGAGTCAGTAACCACAAGCCAAATGCTTTCCCCGAAAGGTTCAAGTACAGGGAAGCAGTCTTGGGAATACACCGGGACTGCAGCTCATCACGTCCTAGGTCAACACAATCAAGGCTGGTGCTGGGTGCAAGGGGCAAATGAAGTGCCCTCCAATGGGCTCTGTCCAACACCGATGGGCTCCCCACCTGGCAGGCAGCAGGCACTTGTTGCTGCTGCTTGCTGGAACTCACACTGCCTCTGCAATTGCAGCAGGCACTTCCAAGCCACCAGCCACTTTGACATTCCCACAATGCCTTGAGGCAGCTTCCCTCCAGGGCAGTGTGGGAATGTCAAAGCAGCAGTGTGGGAATGTCAAAGCAGCAGGTTCCCAAACGTCTGCTGCTGTTCAGTCAACCCAGGCCCAGGGAACATAAGAGAAGAGCCCTGCTGGATCAGACCAAGGTGTCAAGGGCTCCTTGGAGGCCTCTCTCAGTCTAATCCAGTAGCCAAGTCCAGACACAGACAAAGGAATTCCTTTCAAAGCTTTATTCTTCTTTTACAACTTAACAACTATACCGATTGCAACTAGATCTGAGCAGCACACTACCTATGCCCTAAGTTGGAACAGTTGGTCCCCATTTGAAAGGGAATTACTGGCAGACCCCTGAACTTAAGGACTAGGGAGAGTCCCTCCCCTTTTCCCTTGGAGCCTCTGGGCGCAGCCGTTGTTTGCGCGCCAACCTGGCATTACGCCTCCTTTCCGCGCCCTCCATCTGGCGCCGCTCTCTGCGTCTGCGTCGCGCATCCACCAAGTCTGCTATCTGTGCTTGGTCACTCCCTGGACTGCTAACTAAACTAGGAATGCTGGTGGGAGGAATCTCCGTCAGCTGTTGGTCCTGAGAAAGAGGAGCGCGCTCCTCTCCCAGGAGCGACTGCTCTTCCTCAGAATCAGAACTACTCTGGGATTCTATGGGCTCAGTGTCCACCCTGACACAAGGGTCCATCTAGTCCAGCACTCCGTTCAAACAGTGGCCAACCAGCTGCCCACGGGGAACTACAAGCAGGACATGAGTGCAACAGCACCCTCCCGCCCATGTTCCCCCACCATAGCAAATGGTGTATACCAATATGCTGATGACATGCAGCTCTATCTCCCTGTGACGTCTGAATCGGGAGAGGCTGTGCAAGTCCTGGATCAGTGCCTAGACTCAGTAACAGGCTGGAGGTGGGCCAATAAACTGAAGCAAGATGGAAGCACTGTTGGTGAGTGGTTCCCGAGTCCGGGAGATCAGAGCAGTGCCTGTTCTGGATGGGGTCGCACTCCCTCTGAAAGATCAGGTTCGTAGTCTGGGGGTACTCCTAGATCCATCATTGTCACTGGAGGCACAAGTGTCCGTGGTGGCTCAGAGTGCCTTTTACCAGCTTCGGCTGGTTCACCAGCTACAGCCTCTCCTGCACAGGGATAGCTTGGCCATGGTGGTACAGGCATTAGTAACCTCAAGACTAGATTACTGCAATGCGCTCTATGTGGGGCTGCCCTTGAGGCTGGTCTGGAAGCTGGAACTAGTGCAGAATGCAGCAGCTCAGCTGTTGTCAGGAGCTGCTCCTTTTCAGCATGCAACTCCTTTGCTGAGGGAACTGCACTGGCTGCCTATACGCCAGCAAGCGAGGCTGAAGGTATTTGTACTAGTGTACAAAGCCCTAAGCAACTTGGGACCAGGATACCTGAGAGAGCGCTGTCTTCTTTACCAACCTGCCTGGTCACTGAGGTCATCAGAGGGCATGTCCCTGGTGGTTCCACATGGACTCATGGTCTAGCTGGAGTCCATCAGGAAAAGAGCCTTCAGTGTGGTGGCCCCCTTCCTGTGGTGCTCTCTGCCTTTCTGGAGGCCAGACAGGCACCAACGTTGTGTTGCTTTTGGCACCTGCTGAAGACGTTGCTTCGAGAGGACTTCCCCAAGTGACCAGTTGTGGTTTATTAAGTTCAGAATCTGTTTCTCTTAAAATGTTTTAATATGGTGTTTTATTCTTTTATCTTGTTGTTCACCACTCTAAAATCTTTGATGTGGAGCAGTATATAAATATTGTAAATAAATACAATAAAAATAAATAGGCTTACTGCTTCTGATACTGGAAGCAGCATAGAGCCATCAGGACTAGTAGCCATTGATAGATAGCCTTCTCCTCCAGGAATTTGTCTAACCCCCTTTTAAAGCCATCCAAATTGGTACCCATCACTACGTTTTGTGGGAGTGAATTCCATAGTTTGTGCTGGGTGAAGAAGTCCTTCCTTTTATCTGTCCTGAATCTCCCACCAATCAGAGATGGATGAGTAGAAGGGCTGAGGCCAGGATTAATGAGCAGGTGTGAGGGCTGAGCCTGGGGCAGGTATCAGTGCCAGTGGGCCCTGCCTGGATGCTGGGACCTCAGAAGCTGCCAGCGAATGCCTGGGACTGCCCCTAATCCTGAAGCCAATTGTTGCTGGGCTTCCAAGATAAAATGAACTGCAGTATTAGTATGTTCCAAAGTATTTGCAAGATGGTTTCCCCAGGCCCACATTATGGGGTACAGGGTGGGGGTGTCACTGATGTTCACTGTCACAGGAAAAAACATTGCAAGTACTAGCTCTTGGCGTCAGCCTGCAGCACTCCCTGGATGTGTTGGGACTACAGCTACCATCATCCCCAGCCAGGGTGCCAGGTTGGGGAAGGTTGGCCTAGAGGGAACCAAGCCAGTGGATGCTCAGTACCGTTAACACACTCCTTGCAACAGCCTTACAGAGGGTGCAACCCTGGCTGGCCATGTCTTGGGAATGTGAGAGACAGAACTGAAACCCTTGCCATGTGGGGTGCCCCTGATCCCCAACAAGTGAACGTACCGGATGCCGCTGTCTGCTTTCCCCTGCTCTGTGTCTACCGACAATAACGCCATGGCGCTGACCGTCTCAGCCTCCTCGGCCTCGCCCTTCTGCGCCTCCAGCAAGGAACAGCCGACAATTGCTGCAGAGCGTTTCACTGAGCTCCAGTGCTTGCCTGTGACATAAGTGGCACTGTGTCACACAGGAACGACCGGCCCCTTTTTGAACTGTTGGAGCGGCCTTCCTGGGACGCCTCTTTTTCTTCCTTCAAAAACTTCCCCCAAACCCCACCATCACCTTTTCCGGGAAACTACTGACACAACCCTGGAGCCCTGACCCCCTGTAGTAACAATGCCTAAGTAATGGAAATAAACACGTATCATTCCTTGGCTGCACTCCCTCCATCCCTGGAAGACCACCAGGGCAAGAGGAAGGCCAGTCTGGCCCCTGTCATTGGCCACAGAATGAGCAGCTGTGGGGATTTTAATTTCATTTACGACATTTCTATACCACCCAATAGTCAAAGCTCTCTGGGTAGTTTACAAAGATTAACACCCTAAAAATACAATACATCAACATAATATAAATCAATTTGCATGCAAAAATATAAAATGATTTTGCAAAATCAACAATTAAAAAAATCACAGGACCCATTAAAAATCTGATCATATGCTGTCGAATGCGTGGGGAAAGTCTTAACTTGGCACAAGAACCCTGACAATGTTGGTGCCAGGTGGACCACACTGGGGGGAGTTTTGTAATCAGGGGGCCACCACTGAGAAGGCCGTCTCCTTTGTTGCCATCCTCCAAACTTCCCTCAGATGAAGATCCTGCTTCCCCCTTTCCTGCTCCAACCCCCAGCTGCCCTGCAACTGCATACACAAGGAGAAGGACCAAGGATCAGCAAATTTTGGCTTGCCTTGGACGCCCACCAAAATTTGTTCTCACCATGACTTTCCCCATCTCCTCCAGAGGGTGAGAACAGGTTCTTCTGAAATGACTGTGAGACCCAGCATATCTGAGGTGAGCCCATCCTCTACTCCACTGCTCAGGACAGGAGCCTGTCTCAGACACTTGGAAAGTAGCAAAGGAAAAGGTCCCACGGCTCTGCAAGTGTCTCCAGGGCGCAGCACAATGTCAAGGACAGCTCCTGCTATTCCCCACAGCCTGGCATCACAGCACTTCTCCAGGCACAGAAGAAGGCGTGGGACTCTCCTTGATCCTGTGCTCTTGCCAGAGCAATGGCTCAAAATGCAACTTCAGAAATCGTCCTCATTAACGACACAAGGCTTCTTTGCCCCCACCCCCCCAACTTACCCTGGATTTCAATTACTTTCTCCAACGTGGCCACGGCATTTGCATTGGGCTTCTGTTGCAACAGAGCTTGATCCAGCTGCTCCAGCTGCACCAGAGGAAAAAAATCGAGGGCTTTAGTTGTTACACCATAAAAGACGCAAGGATGCAAAGCTGTCTGAAAGTCATGAGGAGTGGGATGGGGGAAGGAAAGAAAGATGGGAAAGAAAAAGCAAAAAGGAATGATGAGAGAAGGTGACTGGGAAGGGACAAAAAGAAAGCCAAGAGAGACCCAACCTCACGACTTTCTGTGACACCGTTGGCACAAGCCCTTAATACTGCAACTGTATGAGACTGTTTCTGTTTAAAACACATGTTTTCTGTTGAATTCTTGCCTGCATACATGTTTGTCAACTGCCAGCCATGTAGATGACATTACATTCGCTTTCCCCAACCTAGCACCCCCCAATGGTGGGAGTTGTAGTCCAACACATCTAGAGGGCACTAGGTTGGGGAAGACTGCACTACATAAATAGTAAATAGTAATAATTTTTTTCTTCCCCACAAATTTCCTAACCTACAGCAGTAAAACAAAAAAACAAGATAGCTCCATTTTTTAAATCACAGAAACTGGGCAGCTCGCACTGATTTCCAGTTGGACCTTGTGCCAATGCCACCGGTCAGGTGGACATCCAAATGCATATTTAAACAGAAACTGACGCACATCCATGTGCCAGGACAGATACGCCTTTATTCACCTTTCCCACCCACCCCACCCCCAATCTGAATGGTGCCAGACATCTTTTCCAAAGCACAGCCAACCACCGCCCAGAATCTTTGGGCCTCATCCCAAGGCCTGAGTCCTTCATCCCTGCCTTTCCCCTGCCAGCTGTGCTCACCTCAAGACCAAGCAAGGCAGAGACGCAGGCTTCAGAGGCATCACAGATGGCTGTCAGATCGTGACCTCCCTCCAACGCTAGGACAACACGCCCACCCGCCAGTTTCATCAGCTGCTTGGTCAGGTGCCCAAAACCTACGCCGTCAGGAAGAAAACATACACTATTATCTTTTGCTTGACATATTGTACTCCTCTCCTCCTCTTCCCTCAGTTAGAGAAGGGAGGAAGCCACGGATGCCCACCTCGGAACTGAAAACAATGCCGCCTACACCTCTGAAAAGTGTACAAGCCATTCGCAGCTGAGGAAGTGGGGGCAGATGGCCAGTATGCCATTAGCCACAGTTGCCTTTGCTTCCTTTCCATGTGTTTTTAAATTATGTTTGCACTTGACACTTCAAAAGACTGGCGATGTGGGGAAAAGGACAAATCAACAATGTCGCATTAGGACCAAAGATGCTGGAGCTCCCACTTGTGTGGCGTCACCACAGAGCATGAACAGCCTGTAGCTCTGGGGCGCAGTGCACAATGCTTTGCATGAAGAAAGTCCCAGGTTCAATGCCTGGCATGAACAGATAAAAGCGTAGCAAGGCTGAGAAACGCTTGCTAGGAGAGCTCAGGCGGAGCAGGGCTGCACTTGACGTGGGTAGAGTTTCTGCACCAATCCTCCACGGCTTTAGGCAGCGTAGCCTCATCCACTTCCACCAGCAAAACTCCTCCCAGGCATCTTAATGCAACTTTCCTGATCAAATGCAGGCTGGGTAGTGATACTCCTCCTGCATGCTGCAAACGCCCCCCCCCCCCCCCGACTTACTCACTTATATTCATGGGGCCCCTAAAGCTCCACTGCCTTGAGCCAGCTTAGGAGAACCCCCACCCAGTGTTATTCTTAAAAGTAGGCAGGGCTTAGCAACTTAACCCAGCCCTAATGCATAGTCAGTCATGGTCTAAAGGTACGTGAAGTAAAAACTTTGCTGAAGCTAAGCAGGTCTGGGTCTGGTCAGTGCCGGGATGGGGGACTGCATGGGAATCAGGTTTACTGCCTTGAACTCCACAATGGCAGACTGGTGGGATATACAGGTGGGGTATGTTTAGCTTTTTATATTTGCTAAATAAATGTTATATAATATGGGCAGGGTTTCTCCCAGAAAAGGCTCTATCTATGTTGCCAGTGGTAAATACCCCAGCAGGGATGCAGTTCTGTGTCCATCTCCCACAACCTGCATGTGAGTGGCATGTACTCTATTTACACAGCGAGGAGGGGGCCTCCCTCCCACAAGCCCAACACTCACATTTGGCCGTGACAGAATATCCACCCAATGGGGACAGATGCCCCTCCACAGCATCGAAGCCAGCAGAAACGAGGACCACGTCTGGGGAGAACTCATTGGCTATTGGCATCACCACAGTCCTGGGAGGACACAAAGTAGCCCTCAGAGATCTCTTAGGAGGAGGCGGCACACCAGCACCGAAGTCTGCATCACCCCACCTGTATCACTTATGGCGTGAGCGTTCGTGGACCAGAGCTCTGCCTCCTGGAAGTTTCTCTACAGAGTCCCCTACCAAGAAGGTGCTGACTGAAAGAACTAGACTTGACAAAATTATTCTTACAGCATTTCATTTGAGCAATGTTTGACCATCTTTATCCTGTTCACCTGACAGCAATCTGCAAGGAAGTTACAAATCCCCTCTAAAGATGAGGGAAACAGAGGTCATGTCCAAGGCCACCATATGCAATTCAACTGGTTTTGTTGCGGGTAACAGTGAGGGCTGTTTAAACTAGCCTTCCCCTACTTGGTGCCCTCGAGTTCATAGAATCATAGAATAGTAGGGATGGAAGGGGCCTATAAGACCATTGAGTCCAACCCCCTGCTCAATGCAGGAATCTAAGTCAAAGGATCCCTGATAGACGGCTGTCCAGCCTCATCTTGAATGCCTCCAGTGTGAGAGAGCCCACTACCTCCCTAGGTAATTGGTTCCATTGTCGCATTGCTCTAACAGTCAGGAAGCTTTTCCTGCTTTTCAGCCGGAATCTGGCTTCCTGTCACTTGAGCCCATTATTCCGTGTCCTGCCCTCTGGGATGATGGAGAAGAGATCCTGGCCTTCCACTCTGTGGCAACCTTACAAGTACTTGAAGAGTGCTATCCTATCTCCCCTCAGTCTTCTTTTCTCAGATGTGTCAGACTACAGCTCCCAGAATCCCCAACCAGAATAGCTGGGTGGGTATGATGTGAGTTGTCATCCGACACATCTGGAGGCATCAAGTTGGGGAAGTCTCATTTAAACAGTGACCTCTGGCATGAAAATAGGGTCTTACAAGCAGTGGAGGCTGGTAGCTCCGGCTTCGGTGGGGCTGTGAATCCATTCCATGTTTCAGCCAGAACTCTAAAGGAGCTATCCAAGGTGCTGAACCTATTTTGGGGATCAGGTTCAGCACCCTGGATAGCTGCTTTAGAGCTCTGGCTGATTCTGACCGAAACCCAGAATGGATGCACAGCCCCATTGAAACCGGAGCCACCAGCCTCCACTGCTCCGCTTACAATCCTGCAAGAATTTCCCTGATTTCCAGAGTGAAATATCGGAGGCTACATTCCGCTAACGCGCTGCTGAGCGCAAGGAGTGAAGCAGACTAGCCAGCTATATAGGAGATCTCAGCTATCCAGGTCTGAGGAGGAAAGAGGCAAGAAGGCGGCAACCCACTATGTTCCACATTCCAGGAGTAATTCTGACACTGGCTGCAATGGGATAGCCTTGTCTAATCTGCAGGCTAAGCACACCAGGCGAGATGTCACCCGTCAGCGGGTGCGACTATGACAGAGACACCACACCACCTGAGTTCTCCTTCCTATACCATCGCTGGAGCGAATATGATGGTACAAGAGATCAGCCCTCACCCATGCAGGCACCCTGTCCATGGAAGCCCACTTGAGATGAATAGCAAGTGTTGGCACCCCTACCGGAAGGCGGTCAGGTACTCCACATCACCAATGGGTGGGTCCACGCCACCAGTCCAGGCAATGTTTACATTGTAGCCTACACCCATCCCGCTGCCAACCTGGAAGAGAGAAACCGCGCAGGTAAGAAAAGCAGGCCCTCCGTCACAGCTTGCGGCCAATCTATTCTAGTGTGTTTTTCAAGTACTGTAATGTCTGGCTCATGCACGGGGCACACAATACATACCCCAACCTCTTGTCCTGTTGCTCTTGCTCCCTCAATATTCCATTTCCCCCCCTCAAACTACTTCTATGACGGGTTTTTTAGTGCTTCCAGGCAAGAACCAGAGGTGAGCTGAAGGTGTTCACTCACCTCTGCAGGAGCTCCACTGCCTGGGAAGAAATTGCCATTGTCAAAGCGATGGAGGGAGACATAGAGCACATTGGGGTCACTGTAGAATGCCTGCTGGGTGCCATTGCCGTGATGGATGTCCTGCCGGTACAAAGTAGAATGTGACCAAGAGAGGGGTTAGCCAATAAGGGCACTCCGCCTTAAGCTAATCAAATCAAAGGAAAGGCCCAGTCCAGGATGGGAATGGCATTCAAGGGGGATGTTGGAAAGGATTCAGGGGAGATCCACAAGGATAAACAAAGAGCCAGAAGCCAAATCCTATGAGGACAGGCTGAACAAACTGGGCGTGCATAGGTCAGATTAGAAGGAGACCATAAGAGCTCATCATTGGCACAAGAAGCTGCCCAGAGGCCAGGACCAGGCCTAAGCTTCTTGCACCAGTCCAGTGAAACCAGACACTGTGCCAAGACAGGCAGAGAAGCCAAAACGTACATCAGCCCAAGGTCCTGGTCTGAAGGTACATGATGCAGAAACCTTGCTGAAGCTAAACAAGTCTGGGTCTGGTCAGTGCCTGGATGGGAGATCACCTGGGAACCCCATGTATGTTGCCTTGAGTTCCATCAGGGAGGAAAGGTCGGGTAGAAATATATTAAATAAATAAATCAGTGTAGGTGTGCTGAGGTCACTAGGCAGGGAGTGGGTGTGGAGGGGAAAGGAAAGTTAGAAGAAAAATACAGCAGCCATGCTGGGAATGATGGGAGTTGCAGTCCCACACATCTGGAAGACACCAAGTTGGGGAAGGCTGTCCTAGCTAAAAAGCCCATATATTTGAGTAACATTGCTTAACTGGCCTCCTAAAAGGAAGGCTGCTGCTTCCTGATTCTACAGCTCCTGAGGCCCAGTTTTCTCTCTTTTCTTTTGTACATGAGTATGCATGTGGGCCCCATCTGGTGTGAAGCCTGTATACATGTTCAATACAGGCCAAAGTAAACAAGACACCACTCACACAATTAGTAATGGTTTGTTAAGATAAATAGCTGGAGCAGGACCCCAAGCCAGATTGGGACTGCATCAGGTTGCAAAAGCATTTTAGCTTTCTAAATTTTTATCTTTGCTGTTTTAAATCTGTATTTTAAACTCCTGCACTGCTGCTAGGTTTTATTGTGGTTGTATTGTTATATTGTGGTTTTAATGTTCTATATATTTTAAATTGTTTTATTGTGTGATGTTTGGTTTTAATTTTTGTGAACCGCCCAGAGAGCTTTGGCTATTGGGCGGTATAGAAATGAAATAAATACATAAATAAATAAAAGGTTAACAGACCCCTAATAGCATTCTGCCAGGGTCCCAGTCAAGCGCCCCCCCCCCCCCCCCGTGCCTGCTATTTACTCATTTAAAATCATTCACACAACTGCTAATTGTATGAATGGAGTCACATATAATTTGGCCATTAGATGCACTTTATAAGGAGTACTTGTCAGGTTCACACGTACTTTGTACTTGGCATATGCGCATGGATACAAAACGTATTCAGAGGCTGGATTCAGACAATCAGCAGGGGATTGCCTTGGCCTTGCTGTGTAAGGGAGTGACATCTTCAGCTGCAGAGTGAGTGAAAGACCCTTACCCAATCCACAATGAGGATTTTGCTGATGCCAAGTTTTTGCTGGAGGAGTTTGGCAGCAATGGCAACAGAGTTGAAGAAGCAGAAGCCCCTGTGAAATGAAAGTCATCATCAGAACAGATCAGCTACAAGGCAAAGACCATAGGAATTGCCATGCTGGGTCACATCAAGGTTGATCAAGTGGCTAGATTCTAGGCCAACACACCCCACCACAGTAGGCAGCCGGATTTCATAGGAAAGGGCCACAGCTCCGTAGACAGTCATGCAGACGTGCATGAAGACAGTCCCAGGTCCCACCCCTGGCATTTCTTGATAGGGCTCGGAAAGACCCCTGCCAGAAACCCAGGCAAGTTGCTGCCAGTCAGTGCAAATGACCATAGTGAGGTAGATGGACCAGTGGTTTAACTCTGTGTAAAACAGTTTCCTATCTTACATTTCACCCTTTTAAAAAGCCTCTTATGCTAGTGGGCATTACAATATCCCATGGCAATGAATCCCACAACTTAATTACTTGTTGCATATCTGGTCGTTTTACTTGCTGAAACATTTTTCCAAGTGTCGTTAGGTTGCAAAATCCATTAATTCTGAAATAAGGTTGACCCAATGTTTTTGAATCGATTTTGTGCTGTAATGTGATCAGTAATTTGAGTGATGCCACCTTTGCACTCCTGAGCAATTCAAAATAAAGATGGGGGTGGGGAGTGCCATCCACTCAGTAGGTTTGCTCTTTTCTTTCTATTTCAGGTGTGCCTACAAAATATATAGACGATGCCAGCATTTTGTGGCTTCTTGCTCCAGTGCCGGACTCATCATTCATGCTCTTTCAATCAAGAGTGTATTTTGAAGCCTGACAGCCACACGCTAGCTTTGAAGTGGCTTCAGCGTGGCTCTCATTCTCCCAAATACGTGCCATTGTTTTCATGGAGTGAATCATTTTTCTGTTTCACCTATCTGCATCCTTTCACGATATAAAGTTTTTTAAAAGATGGGTGCACCCACAATCCAATCTACCCTATCCTGTCAACCACTGACATTTTAATGCTGGCACAGATGCCAGATGTGGGCTCCACCAAAAAACGTAGCCATGTGCTTTTGTGACAGCTACCATGCCCAACATCTAGAGTTGGTTTGGGCACACTGGAAGAATCTTCCAAGAAAGCTACATCACAGATGGCATCACTCATGGACTCAGGCATGGCCCCTTCACTAAAAATGAATAATTTAGATTAGTCTTTGCTGTATTTTTGACACTATGGGTTAGATCTAGGCTAAGTCAGTCAGACTTGGTTCCCACTGAAATCAACAGGACTTAAATTAGTCATGACTAATTTTTCACATTGGGTTAGATCCAGACTCTGTTAGCCACACCCTCACAAACGATGGCACAATGTCTGGACAAATGTGCATGGCCCTGCCCCTCAGAGCAAGTAAGAGGGAGTCATCCATGCTGAATATACCCTCCCTCCACAGATGGAGAATGGCATTCACACGGAGGGGAAAAAACTTACTTTAGCCCCACTCCACTTAAAAATTCCAAAAAGAAATAGGGATTTTTTTCTCATTTACAGGTAAGGATATCAATCCTATTTTTATTTCATTTGTGCTTCCCACTCACATGGCTGTGGACTCTTCTGCATGATGACCTGGAGGCCGGATGACAGCAAATCCATTCTGCGGGAAGAAAAAGACAGAAGTAATTTAGTGCCACTGTTACGGCAGAACCAAGTGAGGTGTCCAACGCCCCATCTAGCCACGTTTTGTGGGGTCAATTTCAATTAATGCGGCCTAATGGCATGTACAAGATGCTTGCAGTCATGTGACCAACAATGCACTCTCTCGATCCCTGTCCCTGATCAAGGCTAGCCAGCACGGTTTGGGTGGGCTGGTCCAGAGTGTGGTTAATGCCTTGTGTGAAGGAGTGGTGCCTGATGCTTTGAAGGAGGCAGTAGTGTGATTGACTCGGATTCCTGCACTGAGCAGGGGGTTGGACTCGATGGTCTTATAGGCCCCTCCCAACCCTACTATTCTATGATGCTATGATTCTATGCTCCTGAAGGGGCCCACACTGGATCCAAGGATTTGTGACAACTATTGCCCAGTTGCAAACACGCATTTTTAGGTAAGGTGATTGGGAGAGCTGTGGCGGGATGACGACAGGCATTCTTGGGTGAAACCAATTACCTAGACCCTTTCCAAATTGGGTTCAGGCCTGGTTTGGGGATTGAGTCAGCCTTGGTCGCCCTATTAGATGACCTTTATTGAGAGAGGGAGAGAGGCACTGCAACCTTACTCAATCTCTCTGTGGCTTTTGATACCATCAACCATGGTATCCTCTTAGATCGGCTTTGTGGGATGGGTATTGGGGGCACTGTATTTCAGTGGTCCCGTTCCTACTTACGGGGTTGGACTCAGAAAGTGGTGTTGCGGGAGTGCACCTCAGCCCACTGCCACTTGTGCTATGGGGTGCCTCAGGGCACTATTTTATCCCCAATGCTATTCAACATCTATATGAAGCCGCTGGGAGTAGTCATTTGGGGATTTGGCGCAAGGTGTCATCAGTAGGCAGAGGGCAGCCAGCTTTATTTTTGCATAACATCTGAATCAGGTGTTGCCATGCAGGCTCTGGACCAGTGTTTGGGTGCAGTGGTGGGCTGAATGAGGCCCAATAAACTGAGTTGGAATCCTGGTAAGACGGAAGCACTGTGGGGGAAGATTGAGCGCCCAAGGCCACCAAGTGAGCTTCATGGCTGAATGCGGATTTGAACCCTAGATTAAGATAAAGGGCCAGATAAAAGTCAATCAAGTCACGTGCACAAGGTTGAGTCCACCAGCCCTCACCCACAGAAGGTGGTCATGGAGTGTGGCAAAAAGGGAGCAGGTGCAAACAAGATCCACTGTATCCACACTGAGGTGCATACAGACAAAACAGCCTCCCAGGGGCATTCTGCACATGCTCAAGTACTCTGTCCTTACACTAATTTCTTTTGGAAGCTGCTTCTTGTCAGAGGTGAAAGGTACTCTGCACATGCTCAGAAACATTGGTGCTGGGTTGTTATTTTTTTAACAAAGAACCTATTAACTCTAGCAGTAATCAGAGTGTGCTTCTTATCTTCTCTGGTTGTAAGTAATAAGAGTTGGAACCAAGCAAGGCTAATGTGAGCATAATCCACACATTTCAGCAATTCTGTTTGAGAACAGGGCTTAGAGAGAGGGAGGGAAGGGGCCGCAACCTGGAGAAGCTGCACACTGGGCAGAACTTACCTTAAGCTCTCCAGACGCCACTTTAAAGGCCAGCTCCACCAAGCAGCCAACAGCCATGCGAACCGCACTGGATGAGTGCATTTCGTTCCACACTGTGTCACTGTCAACCTGCAGTGGAAGAAAACGATTAGACCGCTTGCATAAGCTCAGTTGTGCAGGTGGGGTTGGAGGGAGAAAAGCAAGAGGGAGGGAGGAAAGCAAGACCATCCTGGCAGCCTTTGTTCTAAGACCAGCACAAGGGGCTGGAGGGAGGCATGAACTTCCTATAGGCACTAGCAAGACTAAGTCCTTGCCAAGGCCTAATTAGGCTTGCGGTTCAAAGGCTGAAGTTTACTAAGGGCACATAAAATCAAGCCAGCAGGAAGAGGATGTCACCACTAGTGCTCTGTTTAACTTTGACTCTGTTTAACTTTGACAAAGGGAGACTCATCTCCCTTTGTCTCACTGTTCTTCTCAAGCTACTCTATGTGTAAAAGACCAGGATCAGAGGTTTTCCTTTTTCCTATTTTAAACACAAAGGCTGTGGCAGAGGCTTAACAGAGCCTAAGAAAGGTCCTTCCCTATGGCCATACCTAAACTTTGGAACTTCCTGCCAAGGGAGGCCCATCTGATGCTTTGGCTTAGATTGAGGCTTTGATTAAGATTCCTGCACTGAGCAGGGGGTTGGACTCGATGGTCTTATAGGCCCCTTCCAACCCTACTATTCTATGGTTCTATGATTCTATGACCTCTCCCCCTCTCTGATAGCCTTCCACTGCTTGTAAAATACATTTCTTTTGGCCTGCAAAGCTGTTAAGTTTGATCTCCCTGACATGTTAAATCCACATGTTTTACCTGTTGCTTCTTCTCCTTTTTACTGTTGATTACCTTAAGCTCCCCATAGGACTTGGATACCTGCATTGAGCAGGGGGTTGGATTTGATGGTCTTATAGGCCCCTTCCAACCCTGCTATTCTATGATTCTGTGATCATTTTGTATTTAGTTGTTTGTTTTAGCATGATGTTTAGCTTGCAAACTGCCTTGAGCATTTAAGGGAAAGGTGGAATAAAAATACTTTGAATCCATCAATTAAACAAACAAGACAAGCAAGAGATACAGCGGGATCATGGGCCTGGGATGTAAGACTGAGCAGGGTTGTTGTTTTTTTTTAAAGGAGTTGCCAGGGAGGGAGTAGATATACACACATAACAGGGCACAGAACAGGCTAACAGAAGGGATAGAATAGGGCAAGGAGAATAAGACGGAGAAAGGAAGAAAAAGGTTGATTTAACAGTATATAGCCCAGTTGGTTCACCTGCGATCTGTGGGCTGCATGCAGCCTGCTGCAGGTGTCCAGCTCCTGAATTCCCCTCCTGCAAGCCTGCTGCTCACCTATTTGAGTGTGTGGGGAGAGCACAATTATGATGAAGAGGAAGTCTGCAGGGATGAATCTCCCTACATGCCTTCCTCTCCATCTCAATCAAAGTCTGGCCAGCCTGTCAAACAGCACCTTCCTCTACATCCCAATTACGCTCTTGCCAGCCTGCTAAACAGTTGTTTGGCAGGCTGGCCAGAGCACAGTTTAGCTGGGGAGTGAATGTGGGTGAAATGTTTTCTAAGAAGAAAGTTATCAGAGATCAAGGACCCCTGAAAGTCAGGACAGACATGATAGTGACAGATCCACCTGTTTAAATGTCAGAGTAGATGTTCTTATTAGGCCCTTTGATTGAAAATAAATGTAATATTTTTCCTTTTCTTTCTCAGTGTTTCTGACAAATCTTCACCTTCTTTGGTCTCTATTGAACTTAATATTTTGTGAATCAGTTCTACCGGATGACACAGACTGATTACCTAGATGCTGGATTTAAGTTTGTATTTGTTGTTCCTATTAACATTAGTTTGTTCCTATTAATATTAGTTTATTATTTGTATTTGATTTATAACATTCTATATCAGTCGTCTTTTGCCCCCCCAAAAATCCCCAAAGCCAGCATACAAATTAAAACATATAAAACATTATCAAATAGTTTACTAAATAACTTAAAACAGGAGGGGAAAACATATTTAAAAACAGGGAGCAGAATTACATTTAAAATCACTCAAATGCCAGGTGGAACAAGAGTGCTAACATCCTGCCTAAACCTAAACAAGGAAAGAGCCAATCTAGCCTCCCTCAGAATGGAGCTCCACCATTGGGATGCTGCCACTAAGAAGGCCCTACCCCGTGTTTCCACAAACCTAACCTCTCTTGGTGGCGGGACACATAACAGGGCCTTCAAAACAGATCTTAAAATACAGGCATGTTTATACAGGACGAAGTGGTCCTTCCAATCTCCTGGCCCCAGACAATTGTTATCTGGCTGCTGAAAAACCCTATGAAGATTTTTTTTAAAGCGAGTCTCCCCTAATCATATATAAAGTGAGGGCCCGGGGTGTAAGTGTTTTAGGGCACAATCGTATTGAAATAGTCACCAGCCTCCGAAGTCGTAGGCAGGCGACTACTCTATGCAGACCGGGCGGAGCACGGAGGGGATGTTGTCTCTGCAATCCGCCCACCTGGCATTCTGGGCTAGTTGTGCAATTTCACGCATCTAGCCGGGGCTTTGGAGAGGGGGCAGGAATGGACCTAGAGACCCCTTAATGCAAAGGGGCTTCCACGTCTCCTCCCCTCCCCACCCCCAAGTATGCCCCTTTTTCGCTCTCTCTGTGCTCTGTTTTACGAGCCTGTAGAGGTAGCCACCACGGTTCTCTCTGCACAGGCTCTGATGGGGAGGGAGCTCAGTTTCCTGGCTCTGAGCTCTGACTCTGAGTTCGGAGCCAGGAAACTGAAACATCCTATGGCCCTCTAGACCAAGTTTAGTGGCCATGGGATTGCTCTCTTAAAGAGCAAACAGAGAGTGTATGTGAGTCAAGAACTTTACAGAGCGGAGGTGGGGACCGTGTGGCCCTCCAGATGTTGCTGGACCGCAAATCCCATCAGCCCCAGCCAGCACAGCCAATGGTGAGGGAAGATGGTAGTTGCAGTCCAACATGTTACCCACCCCATATATAGAACTATGAGGGAAGGTGGGGCCCATTTGATGGGGAAAAGCCAGAGTTCACAGGGATTTAGAGTAGGACTTCGTGAACCTTTGGATGCTTATTCTACGGAGCCATTCATGTTCTGAAATAAGATTTTTCCCAAACCACATGGGAAGATGTGATAAAAATCAGAGAGATGTAGGAAACAGCCTTATACCAAGTCAGGCCGCTGGTCCAATATGGCTCAAAGTTGCCTTCAGTGACTGTCAGAGGCTCTCCAGGGTTTCAGGCAGGAGTCTTTCCCAGCCCTACCTGGGGATCTTGTTGGACTGCAACTCTCATTGCCCCAGCCAGCACAACCAATAGTGAGGGAAGACTGGAGTTGTAATCTAATATGCTACCGACCCCTGATATAGAGTTATGAGGCAAGGTGGAGTCCATAATCTATCTTGTTCCTCTTTGTATGCTGTTTTTATGCTGTGTTGTTTTTATTGTTGGATATTTTTTTGTTAAATTGTTTTTAACTTTGTATGCTGCCTACAGTATTTGTATATAGGTGGGTTATAAGGCGAATAAATAAAATAATAAATAATAATAATGCCAGAGATTGAACCTGGAGCCTTCTGCATGCAAAGCAGGTGCTCCGCCACTGAGCTACAGCCCCCTTCCCAAGAAGTGTAATGAGTGACAAAGTAGAAATGAGTTTTTAACCAGGAACATGAGAAGTATAATATCATCTCCCCATGCCGTCCCCAAGCATCAGCCTCCAGTTAACCAGTTCCTTTGAGAATCATGTACTCACCCCAATCCCACCGCATGGGAGGACGGCATACATCTTCTGAGTAAGGGGACCTGCAGTCAGAGAAACAGAGAAGACAACGAACAATTACAGTAGGTAGGGAACATATGCATATACACCCTATTCACTGTGAGACCTGGAACCTGGCAGGGAGGGGGAGCATAGAAGATCTATGCCACAACCAGATCATATGCAAAAGGAAAACTTTTCCGCAACAAATGAACTACATTCACACAGTACAGATACGCGGGGATGCCTATTTACTGCCATAATCACCATGCAATATTCATTTCATTCATAACATTCATGAACAAATTTTCACAAAAAGAGCAAGTTTCTAGTCCTCATGGATAGAGAGATAAGGTTTAAAGAGGAAACTAAATGTTCTGACATTAGAAGTGATCTGATAATGTCTTCTACTGAACTTAACTAACATCTCCCCCCCCCTTTTCAAGTCCACATTTTCTGTCCTTACCTATCACCTACAAAAATGCAAATTTTACAGCAAGAAAAGCAGAATTATGTGATCAGTTAAAGATCCTACCTAGCAATTTCTTGCTGTCAAGTTTTTGCCGGTTCAGAGGACTGGTTCCATATAGTAACGTGTGGTGCTCAGAATGGACTGTCTGGATTTCGTCCAATGTCGCTTTCCGGCCTCGGATCCTCTAGCAGAAAAGAGAGAAATTGGGACAGAAGTGTAAATACAGATTTTGAAGACCCTCTGCAGAAGCTCTCTGCCATCAGTGTCACTTCCTAAGTTATTTCCTCATCAACATAGATCCTGTGCTTTAAGAGGTGTGTCAATGTTTTGCTATGATAGTATCAATTTTATGCCACTTTCAGTATAGAGATACATCAGGCTACAGCAGGGATGGGGAACGTGTGGCCCTCCAGATGTTGTTGGACTGCAACTCCCATCAGGCCAAGCCAGCCAATGGTAAGGGAAGATGGGAGTTGCAGTCCAACAAGGCCACACATTCTCCATCCCTGGCCTAGAGGATCAGCAACTTCTAGCCAAGGTGTCGAATTTGGCATAATTTCCAAACTTTCCTTCCTCCTGCCCATTCCCATGAGTGACTGCTGTATAATTTTCATTGTATCCATCCATCTTAACTGCAAGCAATGCAGCTTTGTCATTCTGCAGTTGTGATCTCTACTGTCCTTTGCTCCTCAATGTATACTGCAGAAATCATCACCTTAAAAAAAAAAGCCCCAATTGGAGCTTTCAGAAACTCCTGACACAACATGCTTATAGCGTTCGGGTCTTATATTAAAAAGGGATCCACTGTTAGCGAGGACTTCAAGAGTCTGGAGATCCATTTCCCCCAACAGGGGATATGGTGTCACTCCATGTAAATATACGAAGCTGCCTTATATTGGGCCAGATCATTTGTCCACATGGCCAAGTGCTGTTTGCTCTCACTGGCAGCAGTTCTGCAAGGTCTTCAGCCGAGGACTTTTCCAGGCTCGCTACCTGAGAAATGGGGACCTTCTGTGCGTAAAGCATGTGCTCTACCACTGAGCTACGGCCTGTGAGAAGCCAGATGTGTTTGCTTGTCCTGATTACACCTTTCTTAGCTCCCAACCTGCAGTCTGAAGTGGCATGGTCCACAAAAAGGTTTGCCTCCTCACCTTCATTTTTTAAGAACTAGGCCTAAGAGTGACAAACAGCCTGTTCACACCCTGAAAGTGGTTTGCAGAGCAAATACTTGTGCAGCACCAACAGTCCGGGAGAGCTAATGTCATGATAGACTGAGTCTTGAAAACTGCATTGATAAAGTGGCAAGCTCTGTACTGATAAAGTAGCAGCAGCTAGTGAGCTATTACCAGGCTGCAAGTTCATCTCTGTGCTACAAACTGAGGGTGCTTTCACAAGAGATGATGCACTTTCTAAAACTTCTCATTTGCCCACAGTGATTCCACACCCACCTGTATTGTGCCTGTTCAAATGTTAACATTTTCATGCTCTTAGAAATATCACACCCAGCATTTCCTGATGTGAAAGAGGTCATGTCCCCAGGCAGAGACCCTGATGCTGCTATAGTGAAAAAGTGGCAATCGATAATGCATAGCTTTAAGACCACGTTTGTCTTGTTCAAGCCAACAGGATGCACCAAATCATATGAATTTTAAAAACAGCCACATTTTCAAGGACTATCTTTCGAATCTTAAAAAATGGATATATTCACAAGTCTAAAAATGTGTGCGCGCGCGCACACACACACACGTATTCTTAGCATCACTTGTGATAGCACCCTTAAATCAGTTTCGAAATGTTTCAACTCTCAGCAGCTGCCAAATAACCTCATTTCAGTTCCTGTGGCTTTGTGCCCATGTTAGACATATTCCTGGTCTCTGATTCATCTGTGTGTGCCAACTACTCCCAAGAATCAGCGATGGTGTGCTACTAGCTCCTTGAACAGGCATTTTGGCTGGCTACATACATCTTGTCAATGGGAAGGGGCCATAGTGGTAGAGCACATGCCTTGGATGAGGAACGTTCCAGGATCAATTCCTAACATCTCCGCTCAAAAGATCAGGTTAACAGGTGATGGGAAGAACCTCTGCCTGAGACCCTGAAGAGTTGCTACCAGTTAGAGCAAACATTCCTGGGCTAGATTGACTGATAGTCTGACCTGGAATAACGCAGCTTCCTATGTTACATTAACAGTGCAATCCTATGCAAATCTGCTCGGAAGTCCCATTGAGTTCAGTGAGACTTACTCCCAGGCAAGCGTATATAGGATTGCAGTCTAATTTTTTGTTATTTATTCGAGTGTATTTGTTCTAGCCAAAGGACATTATAAAAATAATACAAATATAGCATTAAAGCACAGAATTATATTGTAAGTTTTACGCATTATCCCAGTTTGGACATCATGCTAACCTCCTCTTCCCATTTGGAAGGGAAGTTCGGAAATTTTGCCACACTGCAACTTGTGGTGTCATCCAGATTGATGCAATGTGGTTAACGTTAACTACGGTTTGTTTGAAACAAGCCAGCTTCAAACTGTGGTAGATGTTTATTTAGTCAGTAGATGAATTTAGTTAGATTGTATTTTCTTCTAAAATGAGATGAAATAGTTAAATTAAAATATCACTTCTCTTTTGAGGTACATTGTTTTTTAAAAAATGTACCTAAAGCTCAAAGCCCTATCAATGGATTGGGGTGGGGTGGAGCAGAATTAGGTTACTAATGTGCACAGGACAAAAAAGCAACCCAAAGCTATAAAATCATAGTATCTTGGGTACAAAAATACAAAGAGAGAATGACCATCAAAAGAACAAACAAACGAAAAACTAACGACACTATGGCAGAATCTAGTCTTGTAACATGTAGACTTAATTCATATATTGACATATGATGGCTGAAAACGCAACAAGACACTAATCAATTTACCTGTTTCATATTCAAACTTATTTCATGAGTATGCGTGTTGAAATCATGTATCATACCACATCCACATGTAGTGGTATATATTTTCAAGATCCAAATTTTCTGAACACGGTCTGAATCCATAAAACTATATATTAGTCTGTCCTTAGGTCTCAGTGTTTTGGTAATAACTTCAATTCAGAATCCTACCAAGAGAACTCATACAAATTGCCTTGTAATTATACCCTTCTTTTGAAATAGACTTTCTCAGTAAGCTTGATTGTATTTGGCATACAAGTTTGGTTTTCTTTCCCATTGTTGTTGTTCAGTCCTTAAGTCATGTCCAACTCTTCGTGACCCCATGAACCATAGCACACCAGGCCTTCCTGTCCTCCGCTCTCTCCCGGAGTGTGCTCAAGTTCATATTCATTGCACCGGTGATGCTATCTAGCCATCTCATCCTCTGCAGACCCCTTCTCCTTTTGCCTTCAATCTTTCCCAGCATCAGGGTCTTTTCCGGTGACTTTTCTCTTCGCATTAGGTGGCCAAAACATTTGAGCTTCAGCTTCAGTATCTGTCCTTCCAATGAGCAGTCAGGGTTGATTTCCTCTAGGATGGACTGATTTGACCTCCTTGCAGTCCAGGGGACTCGTAAGCGTCTTCTCCAGCACCACAGTTCGAAAGCATCAATTCTTCGGCACTCAGCCTTCCTTATAGTCCAGCTCTCACAGCCATGCTTCTTTCCCATGAGAGGCATTAAATTAGCACAGCAAAGCTAGGAGGATTGCATTATTGCTAAACATTGCTGTTGTGAAATAGCTTGTATTGTGCTTGTATTGTACGTATACATTTGAACTTTGCACAGAAATGTCACCGTCTCTTATTTGTTGCATTTCATGGCCTTTTATTTACTTTCCACCCTGCCTCTTCTATACCCATCTGTGCATATATCTGCTAACTGAGGATAATACTACGTGCCTCTAGTGAAGTGCGCTCTATTTGCAAAAGTGGGTCACACAATAAATCTTCTTCATCTTTGAGGTGACACAAGACTTGTGTGCGTCTGTGCGTGTGTGTGCGCACGCACATGCATGCATGCAAGCATTCTGTAAAATACCCAGACAAGGTTTTACATACTTGCCCAGCAACTTCCCCTCACTTTTGGGAACTCAAAGATCCTGTTATACAAAGATATTACTTCTTTACAACTTTTTTTTCTTACGTTTTTAAAATGTGTTAAGGAAGTAAATGAGCAAAAGACTCACCCTCAGAGCTAAATTTGAAGATGTGGCAGACATCAAGATTGCATAGATGTTTTGCATAGATGTTTTCTATAGTATAGATGTTTTCCCCAAGAAGGTTCAGTAAATAATTGATGTTCAGCCCAGGGGGAAGTCAACACTCTTATAAAGTCAATACACGTTCCTGCATGAAAAATGTAACAAAGTAACCTGCTTGAAAATTACTGGGATAGCAAAGGGGGAACATATGTACGTTTTTCATGCAGGAACATGGCTGCTCATACCGTACATGGGCTATTACAGAATCGGATATTATAGGTTTGTTCTTCACAATAAGTACCTTCAGCAGCATCCCCCAACCGTTTGCATCCCAGATGTTTTTGGACTACAACTCCCATAATTCCTGACTCTGCTGGCTGGGGCTAATGGGAGTTGGAGTCCAAAACATCTGGAGGGTGCCAGGTTGGGGAAGGCTGATCTATAGGATTATGAGCATTACTAGTACTAACTTTATTAGAGTGTTGACTTTCCTCAGTATGCATTGACATTTGGGGGGGAAAACACTGAGTCTCTACATCCTAAGACTACATGCGGTATGTGGTTACAGTGGCTTGTATTTTTTATAGTTCCTTGATGGTCATTCACTTTTGTACCTGGGATACTGGCTGTGATTTAATATCTTTAGATAGCTTTATCTTTTGGGGTCTTTTTTGATCCTCTTAATGGATCCGTTTTCAGAGGGGTAGCTGTGTTACTCTGTTGCAGCAAACACAATAAAAAGTCTTGTGGCACCTTAAAGATGAACAAATGTATTATGGAACAAGAATACATGCATTTATTGTGAATCTGATGAAGTGGATTCTAGTCCACTAAAGCTTATGCTATAATAAGTGTATTTGTCTTTAAGATGCCACAATATTCTTGTTTTTCATGGATCAGGCATTCTAGGCTAGGGGTTTCCTTCCACTTTAAAAACATTCCCTAAAAACTTTCAACCCAGCCCTTGTAGCTGCCTTACCATTTGCTGGCAGAAGGTTTCCACCCTGAGGATTCTTACCTCGCACTTGCTTAGCAACCCTGTCTCCTGTAATCTGGACCAGATACTCTGGATTCTCCCAGCATGCTCTGGGTGAATGTTAGTGTTTCCACATGTACACTGATGCTTCAGCATGAATGTGTCATAAACTACACCTGTGAGAGGGCAGGAAAGGAGAACAGTTACAGGGAAGGGGGAAGAGAGAGAAAGAGAAGGGAAACTGATGAGATCAGGGCAATGCTGGCTGGACCACCAAGTCTCCAACGGTGTTTAATTTCTGGAATGAAAGTTGCAGGAGCTTAAACATTCGTGGAAATTGCACTTTCTAAACCAAAAGCCTTTCCTCAAAACCGGAAGTATATGAGCCAGTTGTGGTTTGTGTGCATGGAAGAAAATACGCTCTGCACATACTCAATGGCATTCAATACTTCATATGATTCAATGCCAAATACAGACATGAAAAAGAAACTTGGGAGCTGGTTCAAATTAAGACCTGCTCCCCACGCTGTGAAAGATGTATGTAGGGAGTTCATCCACATCAAATGCATAATGTGTCGGGGGTCATATTTGAAGGACCATCCATCTCCGTATGTACCTACCTATCATTAAATTCTTCAGTGGAGGGACTCCTGTGTGTGCCCCTGCCATCTGAGGTGAGACAAGTGGCCACCTAAAGAGAGGGCCTTCTAAGGAGTGGCACCGCAGTTGTGTAATGCTCTCCCCAGAGAGCTTTGCCTGGTGGCTACTTTATTGCCCTTTTACCACCAAGCAAAAACCACCTTGTTTTCTCAAGCTTTTAAAATAACAAGGAGAAGAATAAAAGAACCTGAAGCAGCCCAGAATTACTGAACCAGAATGAGGCTCTTCTTTCAAGGCACCAAGTTGACCCAAAGCATAGCTAGGTTCAAGATGCAGAGCTACTGACAGAGGTGTGCCCTGCAGTAAGGGAATCATTTGAAACAGACCTCAGCTCCAGAACCCTGGAATGTGTCATGCAAAGAGTGCTCCTAAGCATGTGCAGAATGTATTTCCCTCAAACATCCAGAAGAGGAGCTTTCAGGGCAGGGGATGTGTCTGCTGAACAGGCATATATATATATATATGCCTGTTCATATATATATATATCTCCCTTTGGTGGAAATTAGCCACTGCAAAGAGAGACACGGGTTTGCATCACCTCCTACCTGTAGTGAAAAGGTGATTGGCCAAGGGTTCGGCTGTACTGCTCTTCAGACTAGTACTGGCAGGTGAAGACTGGGTGCGGCTGAGGGCTTGATGGGGTAGAGTGCTGATGCTCAGCGGAGTCTGGTAGAGCTGAAGGGGCCGCAGCTGATGTGCATCTGCAAACACCTGCCAGAATTTTGCAAGGGATAGCAGCGGGGGGGGGGGGGGAGAGAAAAAATACATTATAAACATTAAAAGGGCCCCATTGCCTTAATACTGTTTTATTGTTTTAAACTGTTTTATTATACGCTGTACATCGCCCAGAGTGGCTGGGTGACCAGCCAGATGGGCGATTAATAAATTTAATAATAATAATAATAATAATAATACTAAAACAATCTGAAACTGTTCCATCTTGACCCTAACCATGCTAGTGCTCATGGAAGGGTATGTGTGTCACACTGGTCCGTTTGTGTATAATTCTTTTATTATTTATTTATTTCATTTCATTTCATTTCATTTCTATACCACTCAATAGCCGAAGCTTGGAATTCTTCCAAGTACATACAGACAGAACTGTGTTCATTTAGCACTAAAAGCCTCAGACTGCTGTGCCAAGAGGAAACCCAAATGTTGTGTTGGATCCAGACTTAGTCATATTTAAAGTAGACCCACTGAAATTGTTGGCTAATAACTGATTTCAATAGGTCTACCCGAAGCATGACTAAGTCTGGACCCGACCCATTTTATTCTGGACAGCTGTGGCCTGTATCAATTACACATGTTACAAACACTTGCATGTGTCTGCTTGCTCTACTAACTTACTCTGTTTTGGCTAATTGTGGGGGAGAAGGAAGGAGGCAAGCAGGCAGGGCATGGAAATCTCTCTTCTTCCAGGGGATATCCTACTTGTCCTCTGCTCCCCCTTCCCCAAGTGATGCTCACACACTCCCAAAGCCCATCTCTGAGGTCAAAAACGAAAGCTGCAATTATCAGGATGTTGAATTCTGTGTTCCAAGCTTGCGCCAGCATAAAGCTGAGGACATTGTGTGGCCTGCACCTTGTCCTCCATCCTGCCCAATGTCTCTTCTATGTTTGGGTTTTAGTGCTAAAATTAAGGTCAAGCTCTACATTAGGCTAAATGCACAGCACAGATGGAGTAACAGAAAACAAAACATTCAAGCCCTGACTGCCCAACAAGGGCAAACTGCACAAAGTAACTCATGATCTAGACTCAGGGCTATAGGTCTCCAGCCTGATTTAGCCAGACTTTTGCAGAGACTTTCAAGATTTGGTCATCAGCAACCAGCTCAGATCCCATTGGAAAAAAATGGGGCACATGGTGAAGCGATCACACGACTCCTTTACTCAACCCCTTTTGCATGCTTCCATGACGGTAGTGTGAATTAGCTCTGACTGGTTTGTTATGGCACAACATTCCATAGGCCAAGGAGCAGAAGGTAGATCTCCAGATGTTTTTTACTTCAATTCCCAGAAGCCCCTGCCAGCATGGCCAATGGTCAGGAATGCTGGGAGTTGAAGTCCAAAATATCTGCAGATCTACTTTCTGCCCACCCCTGCTGTAGGCAATCAAAATGAATAGTTTCCCCAAACCTGGCTACATCCATTTTAGCAACAGCCCCCGTGTCACCTCAAACATGCATTTCTTTATTTCTAAAATGTATTAGTTGCCCAATAGCTAAAAGCTCTCACAATCAAAAAGAAGATAAAATGCCCAACTCACGTTAATAAAAACAGAAACAACACAATCAATTAAAAGCAACAGAGAGGAAAAATGTCTTCGGTGTTCTCTCTTTTCAGTCTCCCCACTCCCCTTTTCTGATTTCTTTACCAAGTCTCCTTTTTTCCCCCTTTCTTTCTGGAGAGGGAGACTTTCATCTTTCTGCCAAACACACAATCTAGCATGGAGCACCTGAAATATTTAGGGGCATAAAAGAAATGAAAGACAGATGACTCACAGTCAAGGATGATGCAGAGAAGTGGAAAGGATGCGCATAAAGTAAGGAAGGGCAGGAGAAGACGGCGAGGGTGGCTGTGGGGTGGAAGATGGAGTCCCACACCTTTTGGGAGACTCCACTATGTCACTCTCAGATGAAAGGGGTGAGGGATGGGAAACAAAAGATGCTGCCTTCTGTCTCCTTCTCCAAGCTCATGTCCTCAGCAATGCACTCTCTTGATGACTGGGAGCTTCACTTTGCCTGCTCCTACAGGGCCATATGACTGCCTCCTACCTCTATTTCCCATCCCAGACAAAATAATAGAGTTGGAAGGCTTAAAAATCCAGCCCCTGCTCGAAAGGCAAGACTGGCTACCCACCACACCATGTAAGAAGAGCCCTGCCGGGTCAGACCAATGGTCCATCTAGGGCAGCATTTTCTTTCTCACGGTAAGCCCAGAAGCTGGACATGAAGGCAACGGCCCTCTCCTGTTGTTGCTCCCCAGAAGCAGGTAGTCAGTGGTATGGTGCCTCTGAATGTGGAGGTTGCATAGAGCCATCATGTGCAGCGGTCACTGAGAGACCATAGAATCACAGAATCATAGAATAGTGGGGATGGAAGGGGCCTATGAGGGGACTGCGGTGGCTTAGTGGTTAAGACGCTGAACTGCAGACTGGAAGGTCAGCAGGTCAGCAGTTCGAGACCCGAGTGCTGCGTGACGGAGTGAGCTCCCGTCTTCAGTCCCAGCTTCTGCCAACCTAGCAGTTCGAAAGCAAGAAATTGCAAGTAGATAAATAGGTACCGCCTTGGCGGGAAAGGTAACAGCGTTCCGTGCACCTCGGTGTTCGGTCATGCCGGCCACATGACCACGGAAGCGTCTTCGGACAGCGCTGGCTCTTCGGCTTAGAAACGGGGATGAGCACCGCACCCTAGAGTCGGACATGACTGGTTGGGGACACCTTTACCTTTTAAGGGGCCTATAAGACCATCGAGTCCAACCCCCTGCTCAATGCAGGAATCCAAGTCAGAGCATCCCTGACAGATGGCTGTCTAGCCTCGTCTTGAAGGCCTCCAGTGTGGGAGAGCCCACCACCTCCCTAGGTAATTGGTTCCATTGTCGTATTGCTCTAACAGTCAGGAAGTTTTTCCTGATGTTCAGCCAGAATCTGGCTTCCTGTAACTTGAGCCCATTATTCTATGTCCTGCGCTCTGGGATGATCGAGAAGAGATCCTGGCCTTCCTCTCTGGGACAACCTTTCAACTACTTGAAGAGCGCTATCCTATCTCCCCTCAGTCTTCTCTTCTCAAGGCTAAACATGCCCAGTTCTTTCAGTCTCTCCTCATAAGGCTCTGTTTCCAGTCCCCTGATCATCTTTGTTGCCCTCCTTTGTTGCCCTCCAAAGACATCTCTTTGTGAATCTGTCTAATGCCCTTTTAAAGCCAGCTAGGCTGGTAGCTGTTACCATGGGTGCTCCCTGATGGACGGCTTCTAGCTGGCTCATCTTGCTGGCTCCTACAGGGCCACATTACTCTCTTCTACCCATATTCCCATTTTCTTCCTCAGGGCTCCCAAGGTCAGTGATTTAAAAAACCTGTGTCTCAATATGCCCCCCCCCATTACCATCTTTCTTTGGTGCCCCTCCATCTCAGCTTCTAGTTCCAACTTGCAAGCATCCACTTCACCGTTCTGCTGCTGCTGCTGCTTAACATAGGAGAGGCATCAGGAGAGGTAGCAGAGATTTTCCCAACCCAGTGCCTTGCAGATGCATTGAACTACAACTCCCAGCATTCCCCAGCCAGCCACGTCTCCTCTTGCACCTTTCCGCTTTCTCTCACAGCATCGCTTTACCACAGGGAAGTGCCAGGGAGCAGCAAGGCTGTCATGACTCTTCGCGCTTTCCCCTTCTCACCTCAGCCGGCAGTAACCCCATACAGATCCGTTGCCCTCACACCTAACCTCATTCCTAGAGGTGTGGGGTTCTGGCCTTCTCTGCTCTCTTTCCAAACCCTTGGCCTTTTGCACACCATCTCCCCACCAGGGTTGGCTGAAGAGAGAAGCAGCACATAACCCACCAAGACAAACTGGGAAATGAAAAGAGATGGAGGAAAACCCCATCCTCCCACAGTCCCTACTGTTATAAGTACTGCTCCCTGGGAACTCTATGACTAGAGTTCTACTCGCTACACCTGGAACTGCTGTTGCGATGACCAAGTCTGCGCTGTGCTGAGCAAGCTTGAATCCTCGCATACTTGCACACGAGGGGGCACACAAGGTCTCGTACATCAGATGGAGGCTCTCTAGCGTCATATATACTGTATGTGACGATTCTCGCACACCTGGCAACACTCCCACACAGGAGGCCTACAGTCGGGAATACACACCTCTCCCCTTGTATCCACCCCTGCGCACAAAGGGGGGCTTGTGTTACGCACGGGGGTGGGCCACCTGCAGCCCTCAGTCCAATTTCATGCAGCCCTCAGGCTAATTTCAAAAGCCCTCTGCATGCAACAAGTGGAGACCTCTGGCAGGCACAATCTGTCTCTCTCCTGGCAGTCCAGCAGGGGGGGAAGAAGGGGAGGGAGAGAAGGAAGGAGGTGGCAGAAAGGGAAAGAGGGTGGCCCACCCACTTTTAGCTCTGGCCCTACCCACCTCTGGCTTTGGCCCCCGACAGATTACCTACAAGGAAATGCAGTCCTCGACAGGAAAACAATTGCCCACCCCTGCATTATGGGAAGGAGTTTCAAGCAGCCCCTTCCTTTGTATGCCTCTTCCCTTCAAAAGAATGGAGACTTCTCAGTCTTAACAGACAACTGATGTTAATGCAGGCCTCACCTGCCTGTAAGTCACTCCCAGCTCCTCCACCTCCTGCCCTTCTTCCAGTCTGCTCTCCCCAGCCTCGTCCTTCACTCGGAGACAGCCCTGCTCTTCGACCACCTCCTCCTCCTCCTCCTCCTTCTGCTCCTCCTCCTCCTCTTCCTCCTCCTCCAGGTCATCCTGCGTTCCCTCGCTCTCGGTTGACCCATCCACCACAAAGGGCCCCTGGCCTAGGCCCAAGGACTCCTGCTGCTCAGTCAGCTCCTCTTCTGTCTCTTCTGGGTGTGTGGTGGGCGGCCGGGGCAGCTCACCAGTCTTGGTGATGATCTACAAAAGGAAGGAAAAAAAAACCCAAATCAAAAAGGTAAAGGGATCGTGCTTCAGTTAGCTAACCATTCTGATATCAGTGGTGAGGAAGAACTGGAGGCCCGTATGGTCCTAATCAGGCCAATGGAGAACCAGAACTCAGCCCTACTCATTTTGTGACGGAAAAGAGTCTTTGAGCCCCAGCCACCTGCCTTTCAGCTAGTTGCAAGAAAGAACCAGCACTCAGCTCTACTCATTTTGTGACGGAAAAGAGTCTTTGAGCCCCAGCCACCCGCCTTTCAGCTAGTTGCAGGAAAGAACCAGCACTCAGCTCTACTCATTTTGTGACGGAAAAGAGTCTTTGAGCCCCAGCCACCCGCCTTTCAGCTAGTTGCAGGAAAGAAAGGAAAGTGACAGAAATACAGGTGCTGCTCCTTTCTCCCGTCCTATGACAGGCAGGTGCTGGTTGGGAGGTTTCAGCCCCATCCAGCTTAGAGCATGCTGGGGGTGACAAGGAGGAAAGAAAGGACATGGCCCCTCACTCCTACATGCTGTCCTAGATCGGCCTACTCCTCAATTAGAGAGCCACTGTGGTGTAGTGGTTAGAGTGTCGGACCAAACTCAGGAGATCCGGGTTCTAGTCCCCACGCAGGCCATAAATCTCACTAGGTGACTTTGGGCCCGTCACTGACTCTCGGCCTAACCCCTACCTCACAGGGTTGTTGTGAGGATAAAATGGAGAGGAGGAGGACCATGTAAGCTGCCTTGGGTTCCTGGCAAGAGGAAGAAAGGTGGGATGTAAATGTAATTAATTAATTAATCAATCCATTAATCCAGGCCCGCAGGTATTACACAAAAGTTTCCCTGGACCTCGCCAAACAAGCCAACTCCTTCTCTACTCACCTTTCCCAGTTGGATCTGCTGCTGCTGCTTCTGTTTCTCCAGGAAATGCTGATGCTGTTGCTGTACAACCAAATGTTGCAGCGCTTGAGGGCTCTGAGGCAGTGGTGACGACTGGGTGCGGCTTAGTGGACGGTGCCGAGGCAGCTTGCTTACAGTTCGCAGGTTGGAGGGGATGCGCTCCCCTGTCACCAGAGGGGACTGGCCGTGCAGAGGAACTGCAGCAAAGGGACCAGAGGTTACTTTCTAAACCATTTCTAGGATATGGCACCCCATTTCATTTAAAACTGAAAAGCCACAAGCCAAGTTGCTAGTCCTCATTATTGCTTTTTATTTATATAGATGATTTCGGTAGCAGTTTGAATGCACAAACTGCTTTATCAGCCTAACCTTCCTTATTCCTCCCAACAAATCTGGAAGCCAGATGACTACAATTTCCATTTTGTACAGGGGGAAGTAATATTGAAAAGAAATTAGAGCAGTTCTCCTGCAGCTGCCGCTGACCCAGTGGTGGCTTGTACAGAAGAAAGAATGTAGTAGTCAGTTACTGCTGCTGGGACTTACTAACAGGGTAAAAGGGCCTTACCAATGGGGTGCTGGGTCCTGCTCAACATTCACCAGCTCTGCTCCTGTACAGTGATGCCCCAGCCGCCCCATCTCCCAGTTGTTGTCAGCTGCTGCAGGCAACAGTGGCTGAATAGTACAATGCACCCCATATAAGCTGCCACCACACTGACCCATATCTTGCTTGTGTCACCTCCCCAGCTCCCACTCACCAGCAATTAGTGTGTTCTGCTGTCGCGCCTGTTCCAAAAGCAGGACGTGCTGAAGCAAGGATGCATGCCCATGGTTGTTGGTCTCACCTTCAAGTGCCACCCCCAGAAGACAACTGGGGATAGACGACATGCTCAGGAACTTGCTCGTCAAGGCACCCCCCTGGCGCAAGGACTGGATGGCCTGGCGCTCAGCTTCTTGCTGCGTGGAAAGGTTCGGAGAGGCCTAAAGGGGGAGAAAAGGGTGTTTGCAGTTGCTGTAGAAACCGACAGAGCACCAATGGCCAAGCTGCTACCCAAATGCCTATACTCACCCCCCGCACACCGCTCCCCAGCAGCCGATGTCACTGTCCTGGTGACCCAGATCTTCCGAATCTTAATATTATCCTGATTTCTGTTACATCCAGAGTTATTTTCCTTTTAAGAAGGCAGACAGTGTTGTCTAACACTTCAGTCTCTTATCTAGCCCACATATTTTGGATTTCTTGGTTCCTGCCCCGTATATCAATTAAGGATTAGATGTGGCCTTCCTCTGAAGGCTGGGCCGATTCTGAGTTGGCCTATTTTGGCCTACACCCCCACCCCCAACTCCTCCCTGTAGTTCCCCTTCCCCAAACTGACTGACAGTGAGGGGGCTGCCATGGGGAGGGCTTGCAAGAATTGCTGGGTCTCAGCTTGAGTCCTTGGATGCTGCCACGTGTGGTCAAAACAGTGTCCAGGCCTCACTCTGAGACCCACAAATCTCTCCCTTCTCACCTTCAGTATATTTGGGAAAGTGTGATGTTGGGGAGGGCTCCCAGTGGGGGCAGGGACGCCTCCAGGCACTGTCACGCTCCTGAAGGTGGCATTGGATAGCCTTTGGAAGAAGCCCTAGTCCCAATATCCACAATAGTATCTTCTTCCCTTATTTACCTTTACCTCCATTTCTTTCCCCTTCTTCTGCTGTTTCCCTTGTGTCTTTTTAAGATGGTATGCCCTTTGAGGCAGGGACCTGTGAAACCTGTTATTTGTAAAGTAGGGGTGCAGACCCCCAGGGCCAAGGGCCAAATCCAGCTCTCGGGTTCACCAGATGGCCACGCCCCCTTCCCCCAGCCTCAACCCCTTTCCCCCAACAACCAGTTGTTTGATGGTTTCCCAGCTTTTGTGCAGTTTCCCCAATTCTAAAAGGTTGAAATGCCTCTGCTAAGGCTTAGTTACTGGCAGTGAGAGCTTTAAGCTAAAATATGCTGGTACGGGGCGGGGGGGTTGGCCCCACCCATTTTACCTTTGGCCCCACCCACCACTGGAATGCAGCCCACCACAGCTTCTCTGAAATGGAATTCAGTCCTAGAGCTGAAAGAGGTTCAACACCCCTGTTGTAAAGCACCACATACATAAATTACACCATAGCAACAGCAATGAGAGCAATAGGGCCCAGAGGCCTCGCTGATCCGGAATGGTGCCAATTTCACATTGCATTAATTACAGCATCCAAATGTCTTCCAAATTAATCTGATTTTAAAAGTACATTCCAAATCAGACAGGGGAAGGAGTCATCCATCAATATTTTGCACAGTGCTAGAAGAGCAACAACCAATGGTATTAAAACAGAACCCTCTCTTTTCTTTTTTTAAAAAGAACCAACAACATTCAAAACAGTAGACAGCCAAGTTTCAGAGCGCAGTAACCCAGCACAGCCCAACAGCCAACCATGTAGCTGGATTTGAGTTTAGGGCTGGACCAATTAATAGAAGCCAGGGGGCTCTTGCTACTTTCAGCTGGGCTTGGGTGTCTGGAGCATGCATGCACAACTCTTTGCTGGGGAGGAAAGCAAATCACAGCAAAGACCAACAGAATGCAAAGTCTGCCACTCAGCTATTTCCAACTCCTGATGCTGAAAATAGCCAAGTTGTAGACTGGGCACGAGCACCACATGCCAACCGGAGCCAAGTTTGCTGCTTGTCACCAGAGGGAGGCAATAAATAGGTTACAGCTGGGCACCAGTTGGTTGGGGGAAAACAAAACTCAGAGACTGGAGCCTTTCAAAAAGCAGAAGGAAGCAAAAGAGGAGGGGGGTTTAAATATTCATCAGGATGGGTCGCTACTTCCCTCCTCATCTCAAACAGGGGGACTCTGCAACTGGAGCAAGGCAGGGGGAGAAACCGGGGTACGACTGACGCAAGAGCTGGACAAAGGCTTTAATGTCTTGTATGAGTTGGGTGACAAGAATAAGGAAGAGCATATTCATGGTTCTTAAAATACAGTGAAACTGATGAAGCAGAGAGAAGGACTTCCTCATAAAAACTCAGTATGGAACTCATGGCCACATGTTGTTAGGCAATGGCCTTCAGCAATAAATAGGCTTTTAAACAGACTGGATAAATACACAGAAGATAAAATCTCTCTCTGTTTGCTAGCTATGCCAACCAGATATGGAAACTCCATGTTCAGAAACATAATAAAGAATTGCTTTCAATGCCCAGCAATATCAACTAGGGCGTGTGTGTCTGTGTGAGTGTATTTTAGCTCCAAACTCTGTCATTTTCTCTTCCTTCCCCTTCCAAGAGAACAGACAGCTGCTGCAAGCTGCATTGTTGCTTACAGAAACAGAGACGTCAATGTGTCTTGTATTCCCTAGAGCAGGGGTGCACAACCTTTTTCAGCCGGAGGACCAAATCCTATTTCAGACAAGCTCTCGGGGGCCACGTTCCAGTGGTGGGCTGGGCTGAAGGCAAAAGGAAACTGGGCCGATGGGAATGGGCCAAAATACCAAACATGCCAGCCTCTTGTAGCTTAAAGCTCTTCCTGCCAGTACCTAAGCCTTAGGAGACCCATTTTAACTTTTTAGAATGGGAAGAAAACTCCACAAAAGCTGAGAAACCACCGATCAATGGTTGGGGGAAAGGGGGCATGGCCAGGAGAGGGGGCGAGGCCAACTGGGGAACTGTGGAAGGCTGGATTGGGACCACAGGAGTGCTGAATTTGGCCTCCGGGCCTGAAATTCCCCACACTTGGCCTAGACAGACTGGGTGTCTGAGCCAGTGCACCCATTCTTAGATTTCCATGAGGCCTTGTGCGTGGCATGTACTCACGTTGAGGTGTGAATTTGTCACCGTGACAGTTGCCTGAAGTCCTAAGGAGATGTTGGGCAGAGATGGGGAAGTGTACAGGCTGAGCTGGCTAGCTGACCCATCCATGGTGACAGCTCGGTGTTGGGGCAGCATCTGCTATATAAAACGAAAGAAGGATTAAGGCCAGGGGGAAGGGGGAGACAGGGAATTGAGTGGGGGAGAAATACAAGAAGAGGAGACAGAAGAATAAGAAGCTGCAACAAAGTAAGGGAAAAATATGTTCTGCCAGGTCCACTAGCAATGTTTGATTCCACTAACAAGGCAAGAAAAGCTGAGACATGGACAAGAAGGATTGCTCACTTATTTTTGATATGAGAAGGGCTCTGGATAGGGGTGAATGTTCCTTCCTTGTTCTCCTCGACCACTCAGCAGCTTTTGACACCACGGTATCCTCCTGGACCGCCTGGAGGGGCTGGGCATTGGAGACACTGTATTACAGTGGTTCTGGTCCTTCCTCTCCAGCAGGTACCAGAGGGTAGCACTGAGAGAGGAGGTGTCGGACCTGTGGCCGCTCACGTGTGGGGTGCCACGGGGTTCCATCCTCTCCCCGATGCTATTTAACATCTATGTGAAGCCACTGGGGGCTATCATCAGGAGGTTTGGAGTGCGGTGTCATCAATATGCGGATGACATGCAGCTCTATCTCTAGTTCAAATCTTCACCAGGGTTGGCCGTGGAATCCCTGTCTAAATGTCTGGAGACGGTGAGTGGCTGGATGGGGAGGAATATGCTGAAGCTGAACCCTGACAAGACCGAGGTACTTTTGGTGGGAGACAAGAGTAGGTTGGGGGATGCTGACCTGGTGTTGAATGGGGTATGGCTACCCTTGAAAGACCAGGTCTGCAGCCTGGGGGTCATTTTAGACTCCCAGCTGTCCATGGAGGCTCAGGTGTCAGCCGTGAGCCAGACAGCATTGTACCAACTCCATCTGATACAGTGGCTGCGCCCCTACCTTCCCGAATCTGCTCCCATCAGTAGTACATCCCCAGGTCTCCTCTCATCTAGACTACTGTAATACACACTATGTGAGGTTACCCTTGAAGATGGTTCGGAAGCTGCCAGGCATGATCACATCATTCCAGTGCTGAAGGAGCTGCACTGGTTACCAGTTGTTTTCTGGGCTAAATTCAAGGTGTTGGTTTTGACCTTTAAAATCCTGTGCGGTTCCAGCCCAGCCTATCTCAAGGAGCGCCTCCAGCAACACGAGACAGGCCGCTTAACAAGATCAGCCTCAGATGGTCTTTTCTCTGTCCCATCAGCAGGACAGCTAGGCTGGTGAGGACTAGGGAGAGGGCCTTCTCTGTGGTGGCCCCCACTCTGTGGAACTCCCTCCCTAAGGAACTCTGCCATGCCCCCTCTTTAATGAGCTTCCGCCATGCACTGAAAACTTGATTATTCAGGCAGGCATTTGGGGTGGGTTAGGGTATTTTTAAATAATGTTCTAATGTATAATTTTACTGTTTTAAATTGTACCATTGTACATCGCCCAGAGTGGCCGGATGACTCGCCAGATGGGTGATTAAGAAATTTAATAAATAAAATAAAATTATATATATATATATTCCACCACATGTATCCAAAAGGTAGCCATTATATTCTGCTCTAGCAAAAACAACGAAGAGTCCCTTGGCACCTAAAAGACTAACAAATCTTTACACAGTGTGTCCAAGAGACCAAGGGTGCTTCCAAACAGAGGGCTCTTAACGTGAACAGTCAGAAAGCACTGTGCAGCTGTTCCATCTTTTTCTCCTGAACAGATTTTCCACAGTAAGAAAAAAGATAGAATAAGCTGTGGGAAAAAACAGGACTGTTACGAGTGGAAGATGACAACGACATCTGGACCCCCTGTAAAATTCTGTGAATCAGACAGGTTGATGGCGCAGTAAAAGCCTCATCTGGAAGTGCCCAAAGACAATACAAAAGGGACCAGCAGGTATATTCCAATCCTATGCAGAGCAGCAATGAGTTCCGAGATCAATCAAAGTAGGTATGCCTTCTCCCTCAGCCAAAAAAGGGCAGAGGGAGCCCCAAACAAAAGCTAAGTAAAGTTCTGTCTGCATAGTTGTGAGGACAGTATCAGCCAGCCTTCCCCAACCTGCCACCCTTCCGATGTGTTGGACTTATCATCATCCCCAGCCAGCATGCCCAATGTTAAGCACTAGATTGGGGAAAGCTAGTATAAGCACTTCAAGATGGACAATTCCTCTTTGTGCTAGGAAAACCATTCCCAACCGCAACTGATTCCAAGTACAATTTATTACATCGACTAGCAAATTCTAACTCAGTTCATCTTCGAATGTTTAAACAGCGCAATTTTAAGGTCGGCCATAAAATGTTCTGGGAGACTCAGATGCACCTTTATTGTTTTCTGAATGTTGCCATTTTTAGCGTCTCATCCATATCCTTTTGTTATTTTCCATTGCAAATGACCTGTCCGAACTATGTAAAAGGGCAGAAGGCTTTGTCCTTATGCAAACTGTGATATTGTTTATAGATCTGGCAAAGCGAAAATAGAGGCAGGTGTTCTCTCAAGGACACACAGTGGAACCCTAACACAAGATGAAGAAGATAGAAGGTAGATAGAAGACATTGAGCAGGGGATTGGACTCGATGGCCTTGTAGGCCCCTTCCTACCCTACTATTCTATGATTCTATTCTATGATCAAGATGCTGTCTACAGTTCAACATACTTCTAATGGGTTGGATCCAGACTACATTAGTTGCACAGTTCCCACCGAAATCTTTGGGAAGAGTCACAGCTAACTGTTAACATTGATTTCAATGGGACTTAGGCTGGATCCAGCCGAGATAATCCTTGAACGCAGAAGTCAGCAAAGCAATCATCCAAACTCAGTTTGTGCAACACAAAACTAACAACGAACATCTTAAAGGAGGAGATGTCTTGTTCTTTAATCTCTGAACAGCACTTAGTACATGTTAGGTGCTTTAACAGCAACAGCAACAAGCATGTGCACATGAGGCCCAGCCAGGACTCACTAAGACATCGCTCTTTCCTGAGCAAAGAGATTGTTCCCAGTTTGAGAATATAAGTTTTATAGTAGAAAAGTCAAGTATTCCTATTCCTAGAGAGCACTAAAGTTAGGATGCTAAAGTCAAGTCCATCATTAAATGACGGGTTCAAGTGCATAACTTCAGCCAACTGACTTTAAATACTGCTGGTGCAAGTTGTGAAGAGACCAAGAGATGCTGGAAGCAGATATTATAGATGATTAATACAATTTTAAATGTAAGACTTTGGAACATAAAACATCTGTGCTGACCTTTATTAAAGGCCAAGCCTCCAAGAAACAAGAGATGTTTATCAATCCACATGACCCAGCTTTGAGATTATTTTATAATGAAAAGCGGGTACTAAATTTCATACATAAATAAAATCATGACGGTAATGATTGAATATGCTAAGTATTGGAAGTTATAACAAGTTCCTAAGTTATATAAATGTTACATGACGTGAGATCTGGCTGTATTGGCATGGCCTGTAGATTAACTAAAGAATATGCATGGATAATAAGTATGAAGACAAATGAAACTAGTTCAGCCATTTCTAGAACGTTAAACAAAATGCGGTAACTGGCAATCCATTTCCTTTGCTGTAATCTGAGTATGTCTGGCCTTTGTATTATTTATTACTGTCAATAAAATTGTTTTTAAAAATAATAAGTTGAGCCCAGAAGGAAAGTAAATAAGTACATCAATGGGAACCATCGATACATAAAATACTAGAGAGAGTAGCCTTCCCCATCCTGGTGCCCTCCTCCAGATGTGTCAGATTACAACTCCTAGCATTCCCTGCCAGTACAGCCATTGGCCATCTGGAGGGCAACTAGGTTGGGGAAAGTTGCTGTAGGTCTTTTTACTGTCTCAGGGAAGAGAGGAAGGAACTGTGCTTCAGAGGAGATGCTGAACCATGACAATTAGATGGGAAGTTGACTGGCTGTATGGTCATTACTCCCTTCCTGATATGTTATTTAACCCTTTAATCATGGCCTCCAATAGGATATGGGGACAGAGTTGAAAGCAGGTTTTCTTGCAGGGCTTGGTTCCTGGATTTGTATCTCTCTTTGGTAGCCCATTGTTGCTAGTGAGTAGCCATTTCAGAATAACAAAGGGCAATGTTACCCAGGGCCACACAAGAAGAACACTGCTTTCTTGGATGGGTTACAGATTTTTGAGGATACATTGGAGAGATTTTAACTGGGAACTGAAGGTGACAACAAGACGTATTATGTCAATTTATCTACTAAGCCAGTCTTGCGTAGCAGATAACTCCTGGCTACCAATCTAACCTTGTCAATTTGTTTATTCACTTGACTGGGTTGGTATATCACGTTTTAAAATGCCTGCTCTTCAGGCATGAATCTCTTTCCAAGGGGTCACAGCAATCGCAGTTGCATTGCAGGGATTGTCAGTAGAGATTTGTGGTTTGCTCTAGGTGATAACTGGAAGCGTGTATAGATGCAAAATGGAGAGTGGGTTTCTGGCATTTATATATTAATTGCATGGTAACACTGTGGGGTCCAGAAAGTAGATCTGCTGTGTGGACTGTTCCAAGATAATGTTGGGGATGACGGAAGTAATTGAAGTCCTGGTGGAATTCTTCAATAGTGTCCTTCCCATGGATCCAGATGACGAAGATGTCATCAGTATATCTCGGGCAGAGGAGAGGAGCTTGGGACTAGTAGGAAGTGAAGAAATGTTGCTCCTTGGGACAGCCTAAGACAGCACTGGCCAGCAGGTGGCACTTTCCCTTCTAACAATGGGAAGCATCCTTACGACATCTGCTAAATCTATGTGACTAGAGGAAGGTAGGGAGGGTAGATCTGCCATACGGGAGGCAATACAAGCCCTTCTGGTTTGCAGCTCAGCCCTGCAGATGTCAAGATGGGAAGAATTGCACTGTGCATACTAAGAAGAGAGGGAAATGCCTAGACTCTTCCTCCACACCAAGAGGATCATGCTCAGTGAAAATCACAGGAGGATATTCCAGCATTGCCCTCTGCTTTGCTTTCCAGAGAGAAAATAATTTTTCTCTATGGCAGGTCCAAGACACTCAGGAAGGTTTGTTACCAGGCACCCTGACAATGTCCACATGAGCAAACTGTTGATGGGTAGAATATCACGTGTGGGCAGACTGGTGGTGAGTGGGGCCAGGACACACACACACTCAGGAGCAAGATCACTGGGCTATTGGCCCTACTGGCCTCGGATTATAGGGGTTGTAGTCTACCCATCTGGAGGGCACCAGGTTGGGGAAGTCTGTGCTGCTGGAATGACACCATTGGAAATAGCCCCAAGTTTCTAGCCTTCAGTGTATCAATACCACTATCACCACCCTAAATCTCTTGAAGAGCATCTCCTGGTCCAAACAGGGCACGTTCCCAGCAGCCCTCTCTTTTCTTAGCCATGCTGGGAGGGAGGTGGGCAGAACAATAAGATCTGGAGCTGGTAAGTCATCCAAAGAGGCAGCTGGATGCAAGATCTTAATGACATGAAAACTGCAAAATGCACTGAACAGCTACAGAAATGATTAGTAACAATAAAACAACTCCCCCCACTAATTGTAAGAATAGAGAACAATTGTCAGATCCTCTTTTATATTTCATTTCTCTAGCGAAGTCATAACACTATAGGATCAGAGAAGCAGATTTTGTTCCACACATCCCAGGGGACACCTAACTTCCCTCACCAGATTATGTTATTTGTGAAAGGCCCGGACTTATTCAGAGTACAACCGATCCAATTAAGCTTTCTTACATCTGTAACCCACCCTCCCTCCAAAAATCTCTGGCCAGCATACATGGCAGGTTTATTCCACTGTTACCCCCACAACCCTGTGAGGTAGTCCAGGCAGTGTATCAGAGGCAGTATGCCTATGAACACCAGCTGCTGGGGAACATGGGTGGGAGGGTGCTGTCGCACTCATGTCCTGCTTGTGGGTTTCCCGTGGGCAGCTGGTTGGCCACTGTGTGAACAGAATGCTGGATGAGATGGACCCTTGTCTGATCCAGCAGGGCTCTTCTGACATTTTCATAGCAAAAGGCCTATAGGCACCTAGTCAGCTTCATGTCTGGCCAGAGATTTGAACTCAGATCTTCCCAGCCCAAGTCCAACACTCTGGCTCAGAACAGCAAAAAGTGGGCTGAAGACATAATTGTGGGAGAAATTCTTCATTCACAGAGAACGAGAGACAACTCTCAGTTTTTGTAGAAACAATACCGGGCCAGTTCAGCACACTGGGCAAGGAGACAGGGGAAGAGGCATAGCAGCCACTCATGCAGCACCATTGTTCCACCAGCCTTACCTCGCTATGGATATTGGGCACCGAGCCCGTAAGCCCATTTTCGGTGATGGCGCTGTTGGAGCTGTTTGGGGAGCTAGGGCCAGACCCGGGGGCACTGTTGCACATTGAAGACACTGCAAAGAGGGAGGAGAAAAAGGAGATTGCCACCGTGTCAGTCCTTGTACCCAAGTGCACATACAATGTTGAATCACGATGCTGGCATGCCAGTGCAGGCTGCTGAGGATTTCACCTTTCCTTCTGAAGCAGAATCAAGTTTCAAGTCCTCATGACAGCAGAGAAACATTTGAAAATGCACGATGTCAGAATTCAATGAGAAATTCAAATTACTGGCTTGCCCATCCCTTTCATCTGACCCTCCTGTCCCCAGCCTCCCTGTTCCTATGGTCCTCAGTCCATCCCACCCACTCCTTCCACAGCTCAGTCTCTTTCCAAAAACTTTAGATTATATTAAGGCCCGAAAATGGTATCCCAAAAGCCCATGCGCGCACAAAAAAAGCAGAATTACGAAAGAACTGCACAACCTATTCATTTGATTTTTTTTTAAACTTTCTGACTTCAGTAAAACTTTCTGACTTCAGTCCACATTGACCTTTCTGCCAAGGAACCCATGCATGTTACAGAGGATTCTGGGTCATATTTTAGAGCCAGGGTGGGCAGAAAGTAGATCTTCAAATGCTTTGGATTTCAACTCCCAGCATTCTTGATCACTGGCCATGCTGATGGAGGCTTTGGGGGGTTGAAGTCCAAAATATCTGGAGATCTGCCTTCTGCACACCTCTGCTCTATAGCATACCGTTTATAGGGGCACAATCAGCACGAACACTCATCCAGCATTCCCTTGTGGCAACACACAGGGATGACCAGTAGCGGAGGGGGTGGAGAACCTGTGGCCCTCCAGATATTATTGGAGTTCAACTCCCATCAGACCCAGCCAAGCACGGCCAATGGTCAGGGATAATGGGAGCTGCCATCCAACAAAGTCTGTAGTGTACTGTATAAAATAAACCCCTGATGAAGGAATTCCAAGGAATTCCAAAGTTTCCTGGTAAACAGTTTGAAAGCAAGCCTGTGATATTTCAATTACACAATTTAGACTTCCTTGTTTCAGTATTTGGAGAACAGAGAAAGCCTGTATGCACACAAGACATAGCTCTGTCTACACAAAAGCTGGTGACAAATCCAACCAAGATTGTTCTGAAGCTCACGTTTCTGGGGGAGGCTCACATAAGGAAATTTAGAATTTGCTTCCCATCCCCCTACCCACCCCTGTTATATTTGTAATTCTGAATTGACCATTCTATACATTGGCTACAAATAAATATTAAGAAGGGGTATATATGAAGCTCTAGTTTCCAGTAAGGAACTTCATCCCATTGAAAGCTCATGTGCTTATATAATAGTGGATTGACAGCCTGCTGCTGTCCCCTTTTGCCAACTAAAATAAAAATTCCTTCAGAAGCAGCAGATGTTTCTGGATTATACACCCTGTCTTCTCTCTTCACCCTCACCCCACCCCACCCCACCCCCATAACACAAACAAAATGGACACCAAGCAGATTACAACTGTCTGGATTACTATCTAAATTTATCAGTAGCACATCTGAAGGGGGTGGGGTGGGGTGGGAAATGCCTGGCTGCATTCTTTATTTAGATATTCCTTCGCTTTCTAACCTGCTCTTGGGGGGCCCTCTCACACATCACCATGAATTTTAAAAATCTTTAAATAGATGTGACTTGTTTTGATAGTTATGTGGTTATACCAGCAGCCAAAGATTTTACTCAAAATACTATTTTGAATCAAAATATGATGCTCAGACCTCCTTTCCTCCTCTTTTACGCTGATGAGAAGATTTTAAACTAATCACAGTTCCCCATGACATCGGAACTCTAGGAATTGTGTTTTTTTTTAAACTATAGTTACTGAAAGCATGCCATGATCAAACCACGGTTTCAGAATTTGGCTTGTTTTCAAGCCATAGTTCAATAAACCACAGTTCCCTGAATTCAGACTTCACAGGGAACTGTGGTTACTTTACAACTAAAGCTTCTCCTCAAAGGCACAAAAGAGGAAGAGAGGGGAGGGAGAGTATGTGAGCCTCAAGCTTGTTCTGACAGTGGGAAATCATGGTTTCCTGTTACATGTGAACTGAGATAGTGGTCTGGTTCATTGCCCAATTGCTCCTCTTACAAGCGGCTAAACAAACTCCAGACCTTCCTTCCATGGTTTGTTTATCATTACTGGGAGCTCTGGCTTATTTCTCCCCTGACAAGCCAGAGTCATGAGCCAACAAGAAACCACGGTTTTTGACATGTCAGGGGAGGGACATGCCAGAGTTCCTGGTTTGCACGTAACGATAAAGAAACCACATATGGAAGTGAAAGCAAGCCTTTAGAATTATGGTAAACATGGCCACTGTTTCAGGTGTTTTCCCATATTCATCCTTTGACCCCATCTTCCTCACCTCCGATATCTCACCTATCCCTTTGCAGCACACAGCCCCCAGCTGTGGCTGTGTAAGGCTTTTTTTTACCCATCTCTATCCTTCCTCCTTGACTTCCTGGGCCTCCATGAAGGCTCAAGGAGCATATTGAGAGAGTAAAGTACTCCACAAAATATGACAGCCCATCGTGAGTTAATTTACCCGCAAGGAGCTGCAGCACGTGCCAGCTGCCATTATGAATATGCAAGCCCTGGCCAGGGGTTGCTGTGGCTTGTCCTGTCGTGCAAACCTGGCCTGTGGGAGCTATTTGAGGATTAAACAACACTTGCATAACTCTAAAACAGACTGTGGTTTATGCAAGAGTTGTTTAACCCTCAAATAACCCTTGCCACCCAGGTTCACATGACATGTCAGCCTCAGCAACCCCCAGGCAGGGTTTGCATATTCATAATGGTGGACAGCACACACCGTGGTACTCCAAGAATTAATGAACCCATGGTGGGCTGTCGTGTCATCCAAACCAGTTCACTGTGTCCCTCAGGCAAAAAAAGGTGTCCTTTAAGCCTCTAAGAAAGGAGGGGAAAGTGTACTAGAGGCGCACATGTCCAGAAGGTTGCACATTCTGAGGAAACACTGAGGAAACTATCTGAGAACCAAACAAGACATTAGCTCAGCAACTGTGTGGACCCAACTCCACATTTGATGATAATGATGCAGAGGCAAAGGGGGGGGGGGGCACTTAAGAAAGAAGACTGGGAAGTGGAATGTGTACTTAATCCATCCTATGCCCACTTATTCATATGTGCAACTGTCTCCTTCCAAGGCTGATTTTCCCCCAGCCAGGCTCACTTCCTCTCTCACCTGTGATTTCAATTGCTCGCTTTTTGAAGGTGCTGATGACGGTCCCATCTTTCCTCCGCAGCAGGGGGCTGCTCCGCCTCTCCGCAACTTTCTGTTTTAAACGTGAGCGCACTTTTAAGTTGGGTTCCGAGGCTGGAAGGGGAGGGGACATCGGAGAAGGAAAAGCAAGATGGTGAGGTTGCTGGCAAGGCGGAATGGCCTAGGCCAGGGGTAGGTAACCTGGTGCCTGGGCAACAATGAACCCCCAGAGACCTTTCTTGGTGCCCACCAAGGTGCCCTACCCCTCCCACATTTCCTCCCCAATTCACACATGTTCTTGCTGGCAGCTGGGATCACTGTGAAAGTGGTTTCTGTTGATGCTGAAAACTGTGTGTTCAAAGGAGCCATTTAGCGTGTTTCAGCTCAGGCCCTACCTCCACCTTGTACTCAGTCTTTCAGGTAGGCTACTTGTCCTTTGCCACACCTCCCACAGCAGCCATTTTGTGGTGGTGCCCAAGGCAGGTTCCCAAATTGCCAAATGTGCCCACAGCCCAAAATGTTGCCTACCTCTGGACTAGGCAAAGAGGCAAACTAGCAGGGCAAAAGCAAACTGTGCCTGAACTTGCTCATGTCAATCTTGTTCCCACTTGAAGGAAGAGTGGCACCTTGTAGAAACAGGAATGCGCTGCAGTGGGCTGCCTGGCAACTGACCCAGTCTGCAAGGGCAGTGGATGCTCGGTCGATAGATGGTGCCACACAGATTCTGCAGAGCTGATGCACTCCGAGCAAATCCACAAGAGCAGATTGGCAACACAAACCCAAATCGTTCAGGGACTCCAGCATGCACAAGGACCTCCTTTCATGAAGGGGTTTCCCAGTTACATCTATAATGGCCAATGTTCTGCATTTGCACAGGAACTCCCCTTTATGCAGGGATTCAGCAAGTTATGGAAGAGAATTTAGCAGCCCAGGGGTATAGGGAGATAAGTGTATATTGGGACCCCAATGGAGCTACCTCATCAAGGCCTGTATCTGCCCAACTTTGTTGGGTAATGTTCAGGAAAGCAAACCTACATTCTTTGTTCCCACCTAATCCGGAAGACAACCACCCACCCCTTCTCCTTCTCACCTAAGGAGCTCCCATCCGTTCCTCTAAAAGATAAAGCCAATCATGCAAAGCCAGGTATGTCACTGTTTTCTTTTACTTGGATCATACTACATTAGGACCACATGAGTTTGTCAATTGTCTCTGCCTCACTTTATAGCTCTTAACTCCTTCAAAATGTATCTTTCCTGTATGTAAGCAAGGAGCTCCCATCCAGTCTGATAAAACAGGTCAGTTTGCAATAAATACAGACTTCATTAATTTCCAAAAAAAAAGAGTTAAGATTTTGAAGGAAGCCAGCACAGTGGGGTCTAGCAGCTGGAATGTTGGATTCTAACCTTGGTTCAAATCCCTGCTCAGTCAGAGAGCTCACTGGGTGACCCTGGGATAGTCACCAACCTCTAGCCCAGCCTTTGTCGAGGGCTCCTTGGAGGTCTCTCTCAGTCTAAACCAGTAGCCAAGTCCAGACACAGACAAAGGAATTCCTTTCAAAGCTTTATTCTTCTTTTACAACTTAACAACTATACCGATTACAACTAGATCTGAGCAGCACACTCCCTATGCCCTAAGTTGGAACAGTTGGTCCCCGTTTGAAAGGGAATTACTGGCAGACCCCTGAACTTAAGGACTAGGGAGAGTCCCTCCCCTGTTCCCTTGGAGCCTCTGGGCGCAGCCATTGTTTGCGCGCCAACCTGGCACTTCGCCTCCTTTCCGCGCCCTCCATCTGGCGCCGCTCTCTGCGTCTGCGTCGCGCATCCACTAAGTCTGCTATCTGTGCTTGGTCACTCCCTGGACTGCTATCTAAACTAGGAATGCTGGTGGGAGGAATCTCTGTCAGCTGTTGGTCCTGGGAAAGAGGAGCGCACTCCTCTCCCAGGAGCGACTGCTCTTCCTCAGAATCAGAACTACTCTGGGATTCTATGGGCTCAGTGTCCACCCTGACAGCCTTCCCCAAACTAGTGCCCTCCAGATGCTATGCTGGTTAGGGGATTCTGGGAGTTGTAGTCCAACACATCTGGAGGGCACCAAGTTAGGGAAGCCTAAAGGACCAAGGGAGAGAGTGTAGCTCAGTAGTAGAGCACCTGCTTTGCATGCAGATGGTCCCAGGTTCATTCCCTGCCATCTCTATTTTTAAAGGCTCAGGTAGCGATGATGGGCAAGATCTCTCCCTGTCTGAGACCCTGGAGAGCTACTGCCAGTCAAAGCAGACAGCACTGAGCGACGTGGACAATTAATCTGACCTGGCATAAGGCAATTCTCTATGTTCATAAGAACGTAAGAAGAGCCATACTGGATCAGACCAAGGTCCATCTAGTCCAGCATTCTGTTCACACAGTGGCCAACCAGCGGCCCACAAGAAACCCACAAGCACGACATGAGTGCACCCTCCCACCTGTGTTCCCCAGCAACTGATGTACATAGGCATGCTGCCTCCGATGCTAGAGGTAGCACAGAGGTGTCAGGACTAGCAGCCCACTTACCAGTTTTCCGGAGCGGAAAGTCGTCTCTGCTGTCGTAAGTGCCAAGTAAAGGTAGTTTGCAAGAGGGTGGTGTTCCTGGGCTTCCTGTCTGGGGAGGGGAACTCTGGTCCAATGAGGCATGGTGAGCCCCCCTAGAGAAACAGGGAAAGGACATGATGAGATTACCAGGAAGTGGAGTCTCAGTAGGTGCGGGAAAAGGAAGGTGAGGGAGGAGCACAGTGACCGAGCAATGGCTCAGACAATCTCCCAGGGGAGGCCGGGGGGGGGGGGGGGGGCTTTAGGCCAGAAGGGCTGGCCTGGCAGGCCAAATTTGGCCTTCAGGCCAGAGGTTCCCCATTCCTGATGTAGACTGATACAGCCATATAGGTATTAGATCCAATAGGTTCTTCTAGCAATGTCCTGATCCCTGTTTCCATCCTGGACTGAAGCTGTCATTTATTATAACTTGCTATTGCTTTAAATTTAACAGAATTTAAAGGGCAAATAGAGCAGCACAGTTCTCAGTGGTGTAAGGCCACAAATGCAAATGTGTCCAGCCATTCATATCCCAGCTGAGCACATTATCACATGCGCTGCCAGCAGTGTAATTGTTTTCACTCACTTATAATCCAACTTGCTTTCTCTATGTAACCTGTCATTCTACTACTTTTCCGTACAGCTTGATGAAAGGTTCTGCGACACCTGAACACTCACACACGCCTAGAAAATGGCCCAATAAAAGACAACTCCCCTTCTACTTTGAATCTTCTATGATCTTGGAACTCCTTGCCTGTGCAGAGACAGCACTGGATTCAGGCTTAAGTCATGGTTGAAGTAGACCTATTGAAATCAGAGAGCCTCGGCTACTGGGCAGTATAACAATTAAATGAATAAATAAATAAGTATGACTAAGTCTGGATCCAACCCTTTCAAAAAATATAAGCCTGAGAATTTTGCAGAAATGCTTCTTTGGACTGGCTTTTAATAAAGGGCCTAGGAAGGTTTAGGATAGTTTTAATTTGCTATGGTACAAAGTATTTTATGTACTAATGGTATTTTATCTTGCTCAATTAACAAAGTCTCTTTTGAGGGAGCAGAGTGGAAATATAATAAATACAATTAACAAGGAGAGAGACCAGAAACGTGGATGAAAGCAGAGTTTCTCTGTCTTCCAGGTTCTGATTAAGTTGAACTGACAGCTCAGGGCTCTATTCTTGAATGTGGGTCAAATGGATTGAGGGACAATACCCAGGAGGTGATAAGTGCTAGGTAAGAATATTCTCTGTGAATGATACGGAAGAAGGAAGGTGGGGGCAGGGATAATGGCCCATCTGGGATCTGTTCTAAGCTGGCTAAATGGATTACTACTCTTAAGCATCCAACATCCAGGAAACTCAGTGGGTTATCGAGAGGGAGAAACTGTGGGTGGACAACATCAGAGGCCAAACATGGGTTAGGAGAAGAGGGCAGGAATGGGGTCAGCTTTACAGCCCGTACATTCAAGTGGGGTGGGGGGCTGAAAACAATGTGATTCTTTGCCACCAGCATCACTACCATGAATGTTATGTTGGTGAGGACTGGAGGGAAGATTAAAGAGAAAATCAAAATTATTTTTATTCTCCACCACCCACTTCCTGATAAATTGAAGGGTTTTTAGGAAGATTTTAATGGATGTTTCTTGTTTTGATTAGTTGCGTGGTTAAGCTTGAGACCTCCAGCTCAAGATTTGATTATTTTGATCAATAGATAATGCTCCTCCCTCTTCATGTTTCTACAGCTTTTCACTCCAGCAGCATACAGCCCCACCAGTCCTTACGGCTTATTTGATTAGTTTGCCTCAAACTCTCCCACATCCTTGGCTCTAAAACCAATTCAGTCATCAATGGTCCTTTCTGTAGAACAGTTACCTAAGATAGAAATTTCCATTAACAGAAATTCTTGGCAGGGGGCGGGGGGTTATAGAAAGTAAGTAAAGGCATATTTGGAGAAGCTAGGAAAGAACTAAGCTATCATTTCTACAATGACATTGCTGGTTCTCTTGAGAAATGCATATGTCCTGTTGATACACAATTTATGATGAGGATGTATTGGCGCCTTCCAGTGGGACGATGCTGTGGACAGAAAAGGAAGTATATGGTGCCTCACACTTCCTGCTCCTCTGCATCTCTGCATTGTTTGAAATGGAATATTTGCTTTTGCATAAATACACATACACACACGGAAATGCACAAGCATCCCCTGGCTTGGAGTGGGGGTGGAGATGTGAACATTCTATTTTGGGCAATATAGAGAGATGTAGAAAGACGTGGATGTGTTCAACAACACCATCACAGATGAAGTAGCTCTTGGAGTGACAACAGGAACAGTTTGCTTTGAGTTGATGTTGTTTGCCCGTGTAACTCAGGATGCATGCACAAGATTACTCCTCTAAAAAACAACAACGCACATGCCAGATTAATCAAACTGGGAGTACAAACCACACCTTGGTTCCATTCTCAGTTACTAAGGATGCACACCCAGGGTCAATACTTAATATGAATTAGTTACCTCTTAGCACAGGGGTGGGCAACTTGTGGCCCTTCAGATGTTTTGGCTTACAACTCCATCAGCCCTAGCCAGCATAGTCAATTGAGGGATGATGTGAGTTGTGGGCCAAATATCTGGAGGGCCACAAGTTGCCCATCCCTCTCTGTCCTCTTCCTTCGCAATGAACACACTCCAGAAAACAAAGCTCCAGGCTAACACTACTTTATTGGTTAAGGACTAGCTTTATTACAAATGCAAATTCTAGGAAACTCTCAGACTGCTATGAACTAGCTAATCCACACAGCTACGAATATCAACAGAGGGATACGAAGGGGAAGTTAGGAAAGTTGCCAGCCATCTGGGCAAGAACTTCATGGCCAGAATAGCTTGGCAGGGATGCCCCTCCCTTAGGGCAGCTCCCTCCTACGTTGGTTATCATGAGTGGCCAACTGGGCAGAGCATCTTAGCTCTGCCCCAAACTTTTCCCGCTTTGCTCTGTGACGGACTCTCACGTTCCTCAAGTCACACCCTTGGCCCCCCACTCCTCCTACTGAACTTGCGTTCTCATGGTGGAGAACTGCAGGAGTCGTTCAGCCTGTGCCATCTGTGTGTTAAGGTCTTGGGAAGAAAGTCTCTCCATATCTGGACTCACTGGGGAGATTGCCTCCCACTGTTCTGGCTGTTCCCATTCGGAATCTGAGCTACCAGACATCTCCACACGCTCAGATTCATTCCTGACACCCTGCCTAGCAGAATGTTGTACTCACAGTCAAGATGGCTACTGAATGGACAAAGCATAGATCTCATTCATACACACACACACACGCGCGCACGCACCCTCTTGCTAAAAGAGAAACAAACACCTACACTCTGACACGCACTGGTTGAAGCCAGCCACTGACTTCCTAATCGCAGATATGTGGAAGCTTCAGAGGGTGAAGCACAGATTCTCCACTTGTACTTTGCGATGACTACATTCATCCCAGTGCTAAAACCCCAACTCCACTGACACCTTGTCCTAGCCAGGCTTCAATGCAAACCCCAGAGACAAAGGCGAGACCTACCAGCATTTGGGGTGCTGAGGGAGGGAATGGTTCAAACCGCCTGCTACAGCTGGCTCTTTTGACTTGCTGAGAAGGAACTCCTGAAGTTTCAGCTTCACTTCAGTACTGGCAATGGCACCTGTGGAAGATTCAGGAAAATGTTGGTGGAAAGCACAAAGGCCCAGTTCAGATGCAGTGATCTCGATCCAGTATAAACCATGGTCTATTAGACCAAGAGTGAGCACTATGCCCATGTACACAACTGTGGTGTAATCTCGATCTATAAACCATCCTGGTTTCATATCTTCGTTTATAATCAAGAGATTAAGCCAGAGTTTCCCAGTACAGATGGAACAGGAAACTGTGGTTTACCAAACTTGGGAAATTTGCATTACGGCACGTGACAAAAAGCAGGAGGAAGCCCATAGGTACGCTGCTTCTTCCCGGTCCAATAAACCATGGTTTGCTGGACCAAGACCATTACATCTGAACTGGGCCACAAACTGAATCAGTGAAGGAAAGCATGGTCTTCCAGCAAAAAAGGGCTCTATCAATTCCATAAGTATCCTGTTTCCATACACTGCCCTCCCCCTTCCCCCAGAGGGCAGACCATGTATCCCTATGGCAACAACACCTTACATCACACCATTTCCCATCATTTCACCAGTGCACTGTATTCTGCGAGATCTGCCACTCTCATTCCACCATCCTGTTTCGAATCTGTTCCACCTCAATCAAGCACATGATTGAAAAGAAAGCCTCCCATCGCCATATATGGGGACGGTCTTTGCGGCTGTGTCCTTGAGGTGTCCCTCAAAGCTATATTTATGTTTAATTGTACTTATTCATATCTGCTTTATTTACCTATTAGGGGTGGAGTTGATCTCAGGGCCCAAACAGACACAATTCTTATGAACCAGCTATGTTCAAAATATTAAATTGTAATATTTAATATGTATATATTAAATATTTTAATATTACACAAATTTATTTAAAAAGCATCCTTAATACACTCAGCCACATCTACAGCACAAATTCCAACCCCTTCAAGCAAGCCTATGGTGACTGCTGCTAAATGAACTTTAGGCATTGCAGATTTCTGAAGAACCTGAGAATTCCCTTGCAGAGATTCCCAACCCTTTCATAAAACTACCATTTAAAGTGGTTTTGGAGGGAGCTGTCATGACAGCAGTGCCTAACTCTTCGCTGAATGTTTCCTAAGATATGGGGAGGTGTGGGGACTAGGACCAGAAAGTTAATGGCCTGGTTTGTACGTAACAACAACCCAGAGTATGGTTATGGGTTGTTATTTAATCGTGGTTTGTTGTTTAATCATGGTTTGTTGTTACATGTGAACTTTGCGCTATGGTTTAACTCTGGGTTGTTGACCATGAACAACCTAGGAAGAGAGCCCATGGTTTGTTGTTAGGTTTAAACTCTGGGTTGTTCGTAGTTAACAACCCAGAGTTAAACCATAGTGCAGGGTTCGCACGTAACAAGAAGCCACAATTCAACAACAACCCATGATTCAATGACAACTCATACTCTGAGTTGTCGTTATGTGCGAACCAGATCAATGAGGACTTTAGAATTGTTTACACATATGCTGGTTGGGGCTATTTTAATTGCATTTAATTTTTTTTTTATTGTTTCACTGTATACTGCTTTGGGCCTTAACTTTCAAGATGGGGAAGACCGTCGCTCTAAACCCCTCCAGTTCCATCCCCCAAGTCCTCCCAATATAGACAGGATATTAATTTAATAAATACAATGCCATAGAGATACATTACTCTCTTTGCTTTTCTCTTTGTTGCGCAAGATAAGAAGCTGCTGCTCCAGACGCTGCTTCTCCAGCTCTTCCTGCCGCTGCTGTTCTCGCTTACGCTGCTGTTCCAGTTCTTGTTGACGCTTTGCTGCCAGCATCTCCTGCTGTTGCTGCAGAGGGGAGATGGAGAGAGAGTTAACACTACTGCAGGGGACTGTGTACATGCTTGTGTGTATGTCTGTGCATGTATGTACATCACATGCAAAATCCAGACATATTTTGTCAATTCAATGTGTACAACTTTTCAGATGCAGATTTCCAGGCATGACATTTGAGGAAGTGAGTTCAGATTCCCTGCCTCCACCAGCACTATTTCTGCATGAAAGGCAGAAGTATAGCAGGGGTTTCTCCCTGGGTGTTTTAGGGGTCTGGCTGGCTCCTCTGTATGAACCTACCCACTCACATGGGTCTTCATCTGAGGCCCTGCTGCCTGTCCCCCTGCTGTCTGAGATATCGTGGGTGGTCATGTAAAATGGGGCCTTCTCAGTAGTGGCTCCTATGCTCTGGAATTTCCTTCCACAGGACAGCCATTCTCTGCTGCTTTGTTGCCTCTCGGTTGTTACAGCTTTGTTAGGTTTGCATAGGTTTTACGTTTTATTTATTTTTTGTTTATATTGTCGCTAGCTACCTTGATGGACAGAATGTCAGGATATAAATGCTACAAACAAACAAACTAATTATTATAGAATTACAAAAAGCATTCTCTCCTGGGATGAGCCAGGGAAGGTCCCACCACCCTCTTGTCCTAAGCCCCTGCTGCCCATCCTGACCAAAATTTTGTCCACGCTATAACGCTTTCATGATTATTTTATTTTTTATTAACCCACCATTGCATGTGACTGTCCCCATGCTGCAAATGCTTCATAAGGTTTGGGCACTGTATCTTGTCAACAATGCATATTTTCTTTGTATGTATGTATTTACACAGCACCTTTCCTCACATTTATATAGCACCTTTCCTTCCTCTTCCCATGGTCTGAGCTGCTCTTTCCAATCTGGATAAAGTCTGGTGTTGCTGCTGCTGCTGCTATTTTTGTTTAGTCATACTTCAGAGGCACACAACCAGACTAAATTTAGGTTTTATGCAGCACAAAATTTAAAAGCACCAGGAAAATACTATTGTAAAAGATTTGAGACCCAGACTAGATGATACGTTTACTACACCTGGGCTTTTTTTTTAGAAATAGCAGCCATGAATGGGAGAGGGAGGCAACCCAGATCAGGACTTGGGGGGGGGGAGGACTGACCTGTTCCAACTGCATCATTTTCCCAATGAAAATCTCCACAATCTGCTATTTCCCCCATAGGTGCTGTTTGCAGCACTGGCACCTTCAGGAGGAACAGCAAATTGAGCAGTCTGGAGAGGGGATGGGCTAGGGCAGGGAAATGGTATGTGGTGAAAAGGCAAAACAGAACCCTCTGAACACACTGTGGCTCTGATCAAGATCGATACACCACCACCACCTCCCTGACACTGCTGTTATTTCTAAAAATAGAAAAGAGCACGCTTGGGAGAGACAATCATGTGGTAAACCTAATGTCTCCTCTGGATCTGAGAAATAGGTGGGTGGGTATAAAACTAGAAGGAAATCAAATCAAAGCTGAAAAGGTGTTACCATTGATGAGGAATGCAGAATAAGTGGATACACACACAGATTTAAACTTTTCCTTAAGCAAAAACCAAAACCAAGACAAAATAAGTTGGGGTGAGGAGGTGTGGGACAATGGCTAGGATGGAAGCACTTGCAAAATACCAATTCCTAACAGGCACAGAGACACCACAAGGCTGGCAACACTTATATTGTGTGGTGCCCGTGTTCATGTTTGAAAAGGAATCACAGGATACAACATTAGGTGCATGATTTGCTCAGACAAAAACATAGTTTAGTGTGACGGGAATGAGGCTGAGAACCCTCAGACTTGCACGCTTCCCTCTCTCCTCATGTGGCTGCAGTCAGTTTTAACGCATTATGATCCTGACCAAGCCAGGATCATAAACCACAGTTGGAAGCTGGCTTGTTCGGAAAAAACATAGTTAAAACAAGCCACAGTTTGTTAGGGTTTGGACATAACAATAGGTTTGCTTAGAACAGGAAGAAAATGCTTCTGATCCCCTCCTCATGGCCACAGTGGAGGAGGAGGAGAGAAGGGGAGTGCACAAGCCTCACGCTCACCCAGACTTGTTCCCATAGTACTAAACTATGGTTTAGTGCAGGCCTGGGCAGAAAGTAGATCTCTAGATTTTTGGACCTCAATTCCCAGCATTCCTGAACATTGACCATGCTGCCAGGGGCTTCTGGGAGTTGAAGTCCAAAACATACCTTCTGCCCACCCCTAATTTTGCATTAATTATTATTATTATTATTATTATATTATAATAATAACGAGAGGATGCCTGCCTGTTTGTCAGTGCCATAGTGCCAAGACCCTGAAATCTAAATGAAACTTGGCATGCATGCTAAAAGGAGTCTAGGAGTGTGTACCCCAGCTTTTTTTTTGTTTTTTTTAACACATTAATTAATTTTAATTCATTTAAATGTGTCCATGTGGCTGAAGCTTACAGTAATATCTTCAGCTAGTAGGGGCAGACTTCCTTAACCAGCACATAGTTTTGCAGCCCACACAGTTTTAAGCCAGGAGAGATTAGTAGGCCAAGGGGCAAAGTTACATGCCTGCTGTGGGGAAGCCCCCCTCAGGACAAAAGAGTGGACAGATCCCTCCCTCAGGGGGCTATAGGGGTACACCATGGTAGAGCCAGGGCCTTGGGGTGCCAGCAGATGTGCCTTCACTCAGGCTGGGTGAGCGCAATGTGACCAACTCTGACAGCTGTGTATGTTTGCTTGAAGGCTTGGCTGTATCAAACCAAGGGCTATTCCTACCCAAGCAAAGTCGGGTCTGTTCGCTAGCATACAATAAATGAGCACAGCTAAACAAGTGGTTTTGCTATTATTCCAGTACTCCAATTGTAACAGAAGCAATGGCTGGGGGGAGAACACTGGACAGATCAAAGCAGAAACATGATATAATACCATAGCCTGACATGAATGAACTTGCAAGAGTTCAAACTGTTCCCTGACTGCCAGACAATGTCTTATCATTTGCATGCTGCAAACCTGAAAACTCTCAACGAGACATAAAATTGTCTCCGAGCATGTGCAGGAAGCATCTCCACTCAACTTAGATCATCTCCCATGCTTAGAAGGCCTCAGGAGTTCCAAATGAAAAGGTATGAGGTCCATGCAAGTTTTAAGGCCTGACCCTTATCATTTTAGAAATGAATAACTAATCCAACCTTCCCCAACCTGGTGCCCTTCAGATGTGTTAGACTACAGCTTCTTATCATTCCCATCCAGCTGGATGGGGATGACTTGAAATCCATCACATCTGGGGGGCACCAGGTTTGGGAAGGTTGACATAATCAGCTGCTTGTTGTAAGCTACTAGCAGCATATGCTATAAGAACATCATGAGGAAATTGGCTGGTGGCCATTTATTTATCTATCAGTTGCCATTCAACCCATAGGGTACCCAAGGTGGTGGACTAAAAGCCTGAAACAAAACAGTCACCCAACACCTAGACAGAACATTTAAACACTAACAGCACTATACAAACAGCCACCTAATACAAGAAACATAAATATGCAGCAGCGAGACTGTTAACAGCTCAATCCCTCCTCAAAGCCCTTAGTCCCCATACTCTATAGCAACCTCCCCAACCTGGTCCTCTTCACATGTGTTGGACTGCAGCTCCCATCATTCCCATCCAGCATGGCCATTGGAGTTCCAGACTAACACATCTAGAGGACACCAAGTTGGGGAAGGCTGCTCTATAGTAACCAAGCCAAGTGTGAATCATAAGATCATAGACTAGTAGGGTTGGAAGGGGCCTACAAGGCCATCGAGTCCAACCCCCTGCTCAATGCAGGAATGTATGGTAATGGACATGCATACGAATTCTCCCTCTGTTTACTTCTGCCTCCATTTCCCTCTCCTTCTGTTGTTTCCCCTTGTGCTGAATGCAAGCCTTCTTGGTCAGGGACCTGTACTTTCTGTAAAGTGCCATGCACGCTGATGGTGGCCTTTTTTCTTCCTACAGAAAATCTGTTAAGGAAGAAAACATGAAATAGCAGCACAATGCCTTCTGACTGTTAGTGCTAGGACCCCTCTGTCTGGAAGTACCTACTGTAAACTAGTTAAGGAGATTGGTCAGATGCAGGACCAGTGTCAAGGGTAGGCATGGTTGGGTACCTGTCAAGGGCCCACACCTCAGCAGGGGCCCATTGCCAAGAGCCCCCTGGAGTTGCTCCTCCTCTTCACAATTGCAACCTGCTTGTTCATCTGCCTCTTGCTCTGGACCAGACATTGGTGGTGGTGAGAAGGAGGAGGAGCAGATGCCAGGGCCTACTTGCTTCCTGGCTCTCTGCCTGTCAAGCAAGCAAGTGGCAATAATGATGAGAAAGAGGAGGAGGAGTAATAGCAGCTGACGATGGGACCCATTGGGGGTATCTTGCCCAAGGGCATTCAAAAACCTGGAGCTGGCACTGGCCAGATGATTCTATCTCAGCAGAGAGCAGCAAAGCATGGGTGCCAAGGCAGAAAAGGCCCTGCTCCTTACACTGGGATAATTTCATTTGGGTAAAATATGTAGATTGTAGCAGGGCCTCACCAGCAGAACTAAGGGTGCAAGGAGGAACACATGGGAGAGAGTGCTGCCTTAGGAACGCAGGACTCAGGCCATTCAGAGCTTTTAAAGCAAGCACCAAATACTCTAAATTGTGCTCAGAAACACAGAGGGAGTCAGGACAGGCAAGCTAAAACTGGCATTACATATACCTGAGCCCTGTGCTCCTGTCTGGTGGCAACCTGTAGGATTCTGGACTAGGCCAGTGTCCAGGATGTTTTCAAAGGCAGTCCCATGTAGAGGAAACTGCAGGAGTCTAAACAGGAGGTTACCAGAGCAGGGGTAACAACTGTAAGGCTGGAGGCAGAGAGAGAGGACTGCTGTTGAGATACCATCTGAAGCTGGTTAAAGGCACTGCTGGTCACAGCCAGCACCTGGGCCTCAAAGGGCAAAGCTGGATCCTGGAGAACCCACAAACTATGTGCCTGCCCCTTCAGAAGAAATAAGACCCACACACACATCAAGTAAGGTAGACCCCTAGCCCTTCTAGCTCTACCCACTATCAGCACTTCCATCTTATTTGAATTAAGCCATAAGGGGCCATAGCTCAGTGGTGATGCTTTGCATGCAGAAGGTCCCAGATTTGATCCCCAGCATCTCCAGGTAGGAAAACTCCTACCTGAAACCCCGGAGACGGGCTGTCAGTCAGTGTTGACAATACTGGGCTGAACAGACCAACGGTCTTGACTCAAGGCAGCTTCCTATGTTCCTAAATCTCAGTTTCTTAAACCTCACCCAGGCTACAGAAGTGTTCAGAAAGGCATTGGGAAACATGCTGTTGCCCCTGGCTTTGGTGAAAAAGAAAAGCAGAGTTGGGTGTCATCAACATACAGGAGAGGCCGTCACACAATGGTAGAGCACACATTTTGCATGTATTCAGTCCCAGGTCCAGTCCCGAAGATCTCCAATGTTAATAAAAGGATCTCAGCAGGGCTGAGGGGCCCCAGAGAGAACGGACCATACTGGCTGAGACGTATGCATTGGGTGGCTCAGGAGAAGGCAGCTTTGTGAGTTCACCTCTAAATTACCTTGAGGTGCTTCTGCAACTGGACTTCGTGCTGCCGCGTTAGATGCTCGTGCTGCTTCTGAAACTCGGCAAAGAGCAGCTGCTTCTGCAAATGCTGCTGCTGTTTCAGGGCCAGTAACTCCTGCTGCAGCTGCTGTTCCCGGACGGCTGGGTCCACAGGAGGCACACTGGGCCGGACATCCATCCGCAAGTCCACCGGGCTGCTGCTGCTGCTGCTGTTGCAAGAGCTCTGCATCACCACAGGAAGTACCGGCTTCAAGTCCACAGCTGGGGATGAGAGAAGAGGGACCATGATTGCAGAGGTACAGTCACTACAACAATGAGGGGCTGACTTCATGGTGTTTTGTTTTTAAAAGAAGAGTTCTGCAGCAAGTAGCAACGTTTTGGTTCGCACAACAAACCCTCAGGTTTTACACAGTCCCCATGGCTTAACTACTCTTTTATGCACATCAGAGGCTAAAAATGAGACAGTTGTGAACCCTCTCTTGCCAGTATCTAGGCTGCTCTGATGTCATGGAAGGTTCACAAACATTTTGACTGCTTGCGGGGAGCTGTCAACAAGATAATAATAAAGAAGTAGTTGGGACTGGCAACAAAAGGTTGCAGCATTGGGTGCTCCTGTTCAGGGTTCCAGCCATTCTACCATGCTGGATATTCCATTCTATTTCCCCTCCTCCCCATAGCATTCTGTGGTTACTGAGTAGCTCAATTCTCGTTGGATGCTTGGATGCTTGGGTGCTTGGGTGCCCCCCCCCCCGGCTTTAGAGCTTTTCTTTCTGAAAATGTTCTGCATTTTTGCAAACCTTGGGTTTCAAATAGCGCTTACTTCGGTAACTAATCATTTTTGCTGCACTAGCAAAAATGGTACAAATAAATACAGAATGCCAATAGCAAGATGTGGAGCAGGCCTCAGAAGGCCCCATCCCCCCTAACAGGGAGTTTACAGTCCAAGTAAGACTGAGAATGACCTGCCAGCTTTCTGGATTACTTCAGGCATCTGATGAAGGCACTAGCCTATGAAAGTTCATGCCTCAATAAATACATTAATCTTTTCAGATTCCACAGGGGACTATTCATGGTCCAATTTCTGGGTGGTGTCCCTTATTTCTGAAATAGTCCTCTGCCAATTTTGCTGCCAATCCAAGGAGGGATTGTGGGGGCTGCCTTTAATCATGTACCTTTGTATCCACCTGGATTTTGAGACTCCTCCGGAAGGGGCACCAGGACAATCTCCCTTGGCTGCTTTGGTGTTTTCAGAGGCAGCCTCCATAATTTATCTCCCAAATCTAGGCCTTAAGATGCACAGAAACCTAATTTGGAAGTGGACGTGTCTCTCTCCCTCTATGATGCACAGCCAACCAGCTTCTGGAGACTTGCCAAGCAAACGTCTAGGGAGCTGAGCAGACACCCAAGCCAGCCAGTTTTCTAAGTTACCTTTCACATGTCTTTGGGCTTTGATTCAGGGGTTGGAAAAGTAAGTATTCCCCGCAGACATATCTCCAAACTCTAGGATTTAAAATCATGGAATTCTTTCTCTGAAGGCCTACTCCACAAATGCAGCAAAATGAGATGTTAGCATGGACTGTACCATTTCAGATGCACAGGTGAGAGTTCACATTTTTAATGTTCCCCTCTGTGAAAAACGCCCCGCAAGTAGGAAGCTTTGGTGATACACAAGTGGCCAGCCTAAAATAGCCTAATATGGAGGAACTTTACAAAATTGTATTCCCAACTGCAGCCTGAAATGGTACAAATCTGTTCTACTGTCTCAAGATTCTACTACCCCATTCTGCTGCAGTGGTGTAGACCAGACCATAATGACAATCCGTTGAAGATAAAGCGCCTTGAAGGGGGGGGGGGGCACAAACACTCCAGAAAGAAATGAAACAGTGGGCTGGTTCACACAGCACAACAGCCCACTGTGGGTTATTTCACCCATGGTGAGGCTGTGGTGCACAAGGGGCCCATGCAGCCACCATTTTGCATATCCAAACCCTGCTCGGGAGTTGTCATGTCATGTGAATGCAGCAAGCGGGGTTATGCAAGGGTTAAACAACCCCCACATAGCCCTAGAACAGTCCATGGGTTATGTAAGGGTTGACACAACAACCCCCGAGTGGGGACTGGTTATGCAACGTGGGGCCCACGAGCACTGCAGCGCATACTGAGTTAAATAACCCACAACAAGTCGTGCTGTGTCATGCAAACCAGGTCAATATGACATGGTTATCTGAGCTTTATGCACAAAGAGGGTCATCTCTGCATGTATGGGAAATACAGCTTTAATGGTCTGTTTGAAGGAACTTGGTAGAACAGGAATAATTTAAAACAAAGTCTTTCATGTTCCACTGGGGGACCGCAGGTTGGTGATGGAGCACGTGTTTTGCATGCAGAAGGTCCCAGATTCGATCCGAGGCATTTCCAGAAAGGGGTGCTGGGAAAGGATGATGCCTGAAAACCTGGAAAGCTGCCACCACTCAGTGTTGACAATACTGGGCTAGATGGGCCCATGGTCCAACTTGGTATTCGGCAAGTTCCTGTGTTCATCCACACCTATAGGACTTGCTAAAGATGATGCTGGGAACAAGACTAGGGAGTGAGAGATGTTATGTCCACTGCTCCTTTTACCAGGAGAGGGTTTTTCTGGTTATGCGTGATGCCGCTATTGAAGTCAACAAGGGGTGTCTCTGAGTTTAGAATCATTGATAGCGGGGGTGGAGGGAAGCAAGCTAGGAAACAAAGGCATCTTCTTGGCAGATCTCTCCATCAGCATCTCCTCCTTTTATAAGTATTGCCCCACCCTTTAGGCATCCAGCCAATCACATGCTGGGGTTTGGGCATGCTCAGCTGGTGTATATGGGCCAGCTCCGGTCACCCAATCATCAAGTAGAACTGCCGAGCCCATACACCTGTGATTGCATCGATCACACTGTATGGACCTCTACCAGAAGAAAGGCCAGTCCCATGTGGCCAGAAGAACATCAGGAATATTGCAAGAGCCACCAAGGGGCAGCTTTCAAAAGCTAGTGCATACCTATAGGCCAGCTGGGCACTGTGGCAATGGAAGTGACCCCTGGGGAAATCACACACTCTTTCCTCCAGGACACTTTCACAACAATGGTAGGAACCAGCCATGTAAAGGACACAGCCTGCACTGATTGCAGTCATCACCTCTGTGATGGTGCTTCCTTCTAAAGGTTATGGTTATGTGGATAGTCAGGGAGTGACCAGCATAGTGAGGTGCCAGTGTCTGTCAACCACAGGAATCAGAGGATCTGTGCAAAAGCAAAAAAGAAGCATCGTATAGGTGCATTTCTGCTTTCAAACCAGGGGCTACTCTGGCATACGGATGGCTTTGCTTGAGCCAGGGCACAGCTGAACTTAGCTTTGGAATCTGATTTTGATACCAGGATTCAGCCAGGTGATACTGTGAAGTAATAAGAGCAAGAGAGCCTCTGAGCATGTGCAAAGCACCCTTCCATCACAGCCACCTGGGATTTTGAGAAAGGGCTTTTCAGACAGGAGGTACAGCTTTCAGGCCTCATCACAGAGTGGTCGCTAACCCAGCACCATGGTGTTTTCAAATTGGCCTTGCACAGACTCCTCTGCACTCCCCATATCATCATTGCCACCGCCACAATCACCATCACCATTCTTCTGTCCCAGGCGCCAGATCTGAGTCACCAGGAGCCGTTTTGGCACACTGTGAATGAACGAGGCCTTTGGTGACTCATCAGATGCGTACCCACCGCGCTTTCACTCCTCGCAGTCTGTTGTGAAAAAGCATGTGGTGTTTTTATTAAGTCACACGTGCATGCTTGTGAGTGTGGGTGTGCGGATGTGTGTGTGCATGCAACCAGCCCACCCCCACCCCCCCTGAACCATTTCACCCAGGGCCAGAAGAAGGAGCCTAAACAGCACCACAGCAAGGAGCACAGGCACAGCATCAGCAACTGACAAACCATCTCGCTACGCAAATCCTCCTCCGCCCCCCTTTCTGGGGTTCTGTCTTAATTATGAGCAGGAGGGGTAGGGGGAGGAAGACGACAAAGACGACAAAGAAGTCAGGAACTAAATATAGAGGAAGCCAAACAACAGCTGTTCACAGAAAGAAGGGGGAGGAAGAAAGAGTGGCAGTCAACCGAGAGGTGAGAAAGGCAGAACGAAGAAAGCAGTGGAGGGAAGAGGGGATTAATGACTGCTTGTTCTCAGTTTTTAACATTTATTTAGATTCCTAACCTACTCTGTGAAGCAAAATAAAGAGCGGGGGGGGGGAAGCACTGAAAGTTTAAAAAACACAGAGAGAGAGAGAGGGGGAGAGAGAGAGAGAGAGAGAGAGGCCTTAAATTAGTAATGAATGAGAATATTTATTCCAGAAAAGTAGAAATGTCAACGCCCAGTGCATTCTGATAAGAATCTTCCTCAAGGGCAGTAACACAGAATGAGTAACACAGAATGGATTGGGTAAGGTAGACCAAGTCCTGGCAACTCGAGAACAGTGTTGAATTTCTAAAGTGAAAAGTGTTGGGAGCTGAGAACATAAGAAGAGCCCTGCTGGATCAGACCAAGAGTCCATCTAGTCCAGGATCCTGGCTGCCTGACAATGGCCAGCCAGGTGCATCTGCAAAGCCCACAGGCAGGCTGTGAAGACAAGGGCCATCTCCCATTCTTGCTCCCCAATGTTATGAAGGGGATCAGGGATCCCTTCAGGCAATCTCAGCCCCAAGGATCCTTATCTCCAGTGGAAGATGTGTGGGTTCCTTGTGGTTACTAACTGGTAAGGGAAATGCACTCTGCACTACTGCTGAGCCAAAATGAAGAGGGAACATGGACATTTTTGCTCCAGTGAATACACGCACTTTTGGACAACTTTTCCACCCCATTGCAAAAGGGTATGAAACTTTTCACAAAGGGGTGAATGCCATGGGGAAGATGGAATGTATGCCCCTTACCGAGGCAATTGGACTGACAGCCCAAACACAGCATGGCAAGACAGAGAGCATCGCCCAGTTTCCTGGTAAATGGGGACAGGGCCTGCATGAGGAGCCAGAATCACTGGGTATTTGTCAAGGCCCACGTTCCAGCAGGGGGCCCACTGCTGACCCCTCCCCCAAGTCTCCTGCTCCTTTGTTGTTGCTACTGTTTACATGCCATCTCCAAGCAGTGAAAAAAGCCAAGAGAAGCAACAACAGCCCCACTTCTCTTCCCTTGCCTTCTTGGCAGTGGTGGTGGATTTGAGCCCAGAGGGAAAGGACAAGTGAAAGGGCAATGAGCGTGGCGAGGTCAACTGAAGGGCATCTTGCCCAAAGGCCGCTCAAAATCTAAAGCCAACACCGAATGAGGATGTGTTCCCTCTCCTCCTCCCCATTCAGAGCGAGGGCAATCGGCTTCATTTGCTTTCAGCGATGTCATCATATAGCTCAATCTGATTGGCTATACGGTACAGTGACGACATCACTTTCACTATGTGATCCTTGATTAGCTGGAATCATGCAATGAAGAAGCTTTTTCAAGTAAAAAAAATGGTGCTGCAAGAGCAGCAGGTTGGGGAAAGAATGGCTTTGAACAAGGTCGGCCCCAGACCTTTTGCTGCTTGTGGCAAATGACAAGATGGTGCCCCATCCCATTCCACAAACAGAAGCTGACTAGACTGGCCGTTGAATTTTACTTCAACACCTTCCTCTGCACCTGAAGGCAGCAGGCTAGCTTAGGGGGCTCAGGGGAAACAGCAGAGAGAGCTGTCATCACTGCTCTGCCCCTGCAGCATCCAACGGCTGAGGCAGTAGCCTCACTCTGGGTGCTTCCAGACCAGGCTTTTATTATACAACCCCCTGCCTCATTCCCAGAATTTTACCGAGGGGGGGGGGGCAGACAACAATGTGTTCAACTTGTAGCCCTCCTGTGTTTTCCCACCACTTTTGGTGGAAAAATTCCATTAAAGAAGAAGGAATGCTATAGTTTGCACCATGCCTTTGGGTTGGTTGCAATAGGAGCCCTGCATCTTGAAGCGCCCTCCGTCTAATGGTAGGGCCGTGAAAGAATGTATGAAAGATTGGATAGTTGAGGTTGGTATCCCCCCTTTCCACACAGACACACATGCATGTGCTTTTCCCCCCAAAGGCAAGTTTTGCACTGAAAACTGAACCTCACCAAAATTGAGCACAGCACTACCAAATACACATTCTTTTCTCTACCAGCTTTCTTTACATCTTTTAAGACTAAGCCATGACTTTGGGTTTCTCCCCACCCAGATCCCCTCTCCTGAAACATCTGATTGGCTTGCTTACAATAATCCATTTTTACTATTTGCTCAGTTCCATAAGCACCTAGCTAAGGTGAGCCCAGGCTAAACTTCTTCTGGTAACACAGGGTGGTCTGAGTATGTGTCCTGATTTGTGGGTGATCTGTGTGTACTGGCCCCAGGAGCGTAGCCAAGTCATTTATAGTGTTAGAGGGGCCTAGAGATCCATATTGCTTGCTTAAGTTCATTATTGGTGCAATTCCTATGCTAGTAGGCTTCTGAGCATGTTGAGATGAGTCAGAAGACGGATATCAAGATGTGCCTGAGAAGCAAAGTTTGTTTACCAAACACTTCTAGTCTATGTTGGGAATGAACGCTAGGGGCGCTTGCTGCTGTTATGCTGCCTTATTGCTAACATGTATTGTATAAAACCTATTGTACATTTGTACCCGATGGCTCTGGGTTCAGAGAAGCTGTCTGATCCAACCATTGGGTACGCCTGTGTGCTGTAAGTTACCCAATGAAGTACTCCTTTACCTGTAAACCTGGATCTGATTTATCACTATCTTGGAACCTCTAAATTAAGAGGTCAATGCCCACGGCTGAGGCAACACACTACGGCAGCCTTCTCCAACTCAGTACCTTCCACATGGATTACAGCATTTCTGACCATTAGCCATGCTGGCTGTGACTGCTGGAAGGTGAAGTCCAAAACATTTGGAGGGCATCAGGTCAGGGAAAGCTGATCTATGGTTTTGCCTCACAGCAAGGGGACTGGACTCGACATCCCATCTTATCTATGGTTCTCTAAAATTATATGTCTGCTAGGAGCAGGAGGGAGAAAATGGGCAGGAAAATCAAGGCCTGAATGGAACCAGAAAGTGAGGCCAGAAGCATACACTGGGTAAGGCTCCATGTGGCAGACTAACAAGATGGATAACCTCCAAAAATTAAATGAAGAAGAGGGGGGCAGGAGAGTGAGAGAGATACTGGTGCCCTTACGTTTAGGAACTTTTGCAAAAACACCCCCTGGCAGGCCCTCTATCAGCTTGCCCTAGTAACTGCGTTGACACTGTGCCATCCAAAGAGAGCCCCCTGCGTAAAACACGCAGATGACCTAGTTTGGTTAAGATAATTTGACGCAAAAATCAATCATCTTTATCTTCTCACCCTGGCTCTGCTGTGGCAATGACAGGCCCTGGCTTGCAGTCTTTTGATCTAATGGTTGTTCAGATGACCTTCCCGCCTCTCTCAACTCCACACATTAAAAGGCAAGCCAAATATTTGGAAACTGAGCCTGGGAAGAAGGGCTTGCTTTACAGGTGTGGCTAACCTGTCTCTGCTCTAGCTCACCTTTGTTGTGGTTCAAAATGCTAAGCTCTGTGGCTTGTGTTTGAGAAGTATTCAACCAAGATATTATTTGAGCCAAGCCTCAAATAAATAAATAAATAAATAAAAAGACTGAACGTAGGAAGCAAGAACAAACAAACAGAAATGCCACTGAACATCTGCAGAGTACCTTCACTTTACTAATGGCTACTCACAGCGTGAAGGCAGCCTGGAAGTCACACATTCCAATCTGAGGTGGCCTGGGATCTCTCTGACCTAGATGTGTGAGACAGTAGAACACTCTGCACATGCTCATTCTCCATTATTACTGAATGCACCCCCAAGCTAACATTCAAATCTGGTTTGGAGGCCAAGCTCTCCAGCTCAAACTGGGTCCTGTGAACATGCAGAATTCTGAGCCTGCTATGCCTTTTAAGGTTGCTCCAGACTGAAGCTGAGGACGGGGTGGGGGAGAGGAAATAACCCCAAACATTCTAACATTTGGGCCTCCCCCCACTTATATCACAGCATTTATTGCAGGCTCTGAGTCCACTTGCATTCCTAGTGGGATCAGCCTCACAGCGGAATGTGAAAATTCCAACCTTGAAAGGGTGGCACTAAGGATCTTTGTGAAACCTCGGGGGAAGATAAGAGAAGGAGGGTGGCGTAGGAAGGAAAACACATCAGAATTGCTTCCCACTCTTTCTATCCCCTCCACTGTCAATCCTTTCCGTTCCAGCATTGCAGCAGGTGTCTTTGCTGAATGAACCCTCTGCAGTTGTGAGTAACTGCCTCGTAGACGCAGTGTCATTTGTATGCGAGTGAGGGGCCCTGCACAGCTGAATGAACAACCTGTTCTTAATCCAAACAGGAAGTTGGGGGCGGCGTGGGACGGGGAAGGATGATTCAGGGGATGGATGGGAGAGAAGGATGCTCTGAATACTAATGCAGCCCCCCCCCCCACTGCCGTAGTGTGTGCTACTGTGATGCAGAGTGTGCTAGTGTGATGCAGACAGGCGGATGCCTGCAGTCTTTGACTGAAATTGAATGTGCCGCTGAAAGCAAAGATTCAGAAGGGATCTTACAGCGACTGATCTCTTTTTCTCTCTGACATTTGTATTCCTATCCCTTCATCCAGGGAGCTAGAAGTGGCATTCATTGGATGGGGTGGGGGGTCCCAGGACAGCTTCCCATCCATGCTCTGGCCAGTACTGGTCCTGCTTCGCTTCAGAGATAAAACCATAACACATTCCTTCTTTGTCCTGTTCTCGGGTCCTGTTAAGCTCACACATCCCCTCCATCAATTCATGAAATCCAGGCCAGAAGCAAAGAACAGGAGTAAACAAAATGTGCTGTACCAAAATGCTGCAGAGCAAATGAGCCAAGCCACAGAAGGGACGGGACGGGAAGGGAAGGGGGGGGGGAGAGAGAGAGAGAGAGAGAGAGAGAGAGAGAGAGAGAGAGAGAGAAAGAAAGAAAGAAAGAAAGAAAGAAAGAAAGAAAGAAAGAAAATTTGGCCTTAGAACAAGTGAAGCAACATAAAGAAAATGTCTTTGAGCATGTGCAGACTGCCTTTCTCTTACTATCCAAAACCAGATTCAGTCTATAACGCTTCAAGAATTAGGGACAAAGAATCATGAGCATGACTGTAAGTTGGGGGGAGAAGATGGAGAGAGGCTTCCCCTACCCTCACCAACTTTACACAGCTCAGCACTCCCTTCCAACACACTCCAAAACAGGCTAGTGGTAGTGGCCATCTGACTCCCTTGATTTAAAAACCAAAAACCAAAAACATGCTTACAAAAACAACAAACATCTATTTGTTTGTACATGGCATTCAGCTGATAAACAACAGTGTTTATGGAGGGTTTTGGTGGATGGAGTTCCCCCCTGCTGAAGAGTAGGCCTTCTCATCACACCCCATTTTCCAGGGTGGGGTTTCTATGAGCCAAAATGCAGAGCCAGCACCATCATGCCCCCCTCCACCCGCAAAACATTTACATTATTCTACCAGCTATGATGTCCTGGTTACATTTCAAATGTCTTTGGTTACAACAGGAGTCAACAATTTGGGGGTGGCTTTGGTTTGGTCACCAGGAGGACTTGCCCCTTCCCCAAGGGGTGGGGTCTTGTCCTGACCTTGTGCTGCATCTTGTAAATGCAGCATGAAGTCAGGGACCAAAGGAAGTGCTACTGCTATCTCCATCTAGCCCAGAGCCAACGAGGGGTGGCAGGGACATACCTGATTTCTCTGCTTCTGAGCTAACCGGACAGTTGCACAGAACCAGATAAAACACCATCAGGAGATACTTCCCTTCACTCCAGCCTTTCCTGAAGGAAAAGGAAACACATGCTCTTGGGCACTGCTTTCAGGAAGGGGTGTCCAACACTCGCCTCTACCTGGTCTTTCTGGATGGAAAAGCCAGGAGGGGAGCATGCGCTGTTTGACACAACTTCCAAGGATGCATGGAGCACCCAACACTCCCCCAGTCTCTCCTGCGGAGAAGGCCAGATGGGGCAGAGAAGATGTGCTGTTGGGTGCCTCTGCCCAAAGGCACTCTGTGTGCCTCAGAGAAGAGGCGCCCAACACTTTCCCCTGCCCACCTTTCCTGCTCCAAAGCAGGAAAGGGCAGCAGGGTGGGCGGGGAGCCACTCACCACACTCACCCAAGGGCAGCACACACTTGCCACGGCAAGCACAGCAAGTATATTGGGCTAAACCCTGGTTTACAAAGCACATTAGAGAACACAGTGGTGCCCTTTTTAAGTGCCCCTGAAGAAGAAATATATTTCAAAATGCATTTGGCCAACACATCTTCATTTTTGTGCATCCCTTGTTCCCCCACCGCTATGATATCCTGGTTACATTTCAAGCCCTTGCTACGTCAAACGAGGAAAACAAGACACAAGCATATAAGGAAGGCCCTGGTCAGCTATTTGTTACTCTGAGGAGTGGATAGAGAGTCATGGTCTAAGGCTCCATCAGTAACAGGGTCAGCCAGTAGACACTTTGCTGCCTGAGGCAGAACAGCAAATGGTGCCATCTCCCTACCCACCCCAATTCAAGGTATATAGTACCCAAGGCTGCTCAAGTTATTTTGTCACCTGAGGCAGAAAATCTCACAAGCCACTCCCCGGGAATAACAATAAAGTAGAAGAAACATTAAATAACTAACAATCTGCTGCCCTCTCAGGACACTCAAAACCAGTTGCCTGAGGTGGCTGTCTCACTCCGTCTAATGGTAGGGCCAGTCCTAAGCCCCATGGCCACCAACTCCATTTCACCTATACAATTCCCTTGCCTCTGGGATAGAAACTGCCTCTAGAGCAGGGGTAGGGAACCTGTGGCCCTACAGATGTTGTTGGACTACAACTCCCATCTTTACTTACTAATGGCCATGTTGGGTGGGGCTGATTGGAGTTGGAGCCCAACAACGTCTGGAGGGTCACAGGTTCCCCACTTCTGTTCTAGGGTTTGGCACAAGGACTATCAACTACTGATACATAATTTAGGGAAATCAGGGACAGAGATGCTAGGGATAACCACAATCACAGCCATCAGGACTCCTTTTAACAGAAACAAAGCTGTGAATTTGAAACTTTATCACCAAGATGACATACGCTCCAACTCCCTCAAAACTGGGAACTTGTATGTACCCCAAAATGGTTATGCCACTCCTACACTAGCTAGGAAACTGAAACCTGGCAGAAACATAGCTCTGAACAATGGGATTAGGAGACATTATTGCACCTAACAGTTCAAGCTCAGGACATGAAGTTTACCTTATAATATATAACAGTACTCTAGCACAGAACAAGAAAATCATATACAGAAAGGAATGTTGAAATCTGGAAGATCCATTGGTCCTTCAAACACTTGAATCAGCTGGGCCGGGGGGGGGGGGTGTTAATCAATATTTATTTAAATATCCCGTTTTTCTACCTACACGCAGCTACAGCAAAACAACAAAAATATCATAATAAAATTAACCAAACAAGGTATAATAAATGTTGAAACAGCAGCAACATACTCAAAAATCCTACTGGCAGGTAGCAGTGTGCATTAATGCTGGCAGAATGTAAGCCTCACTAGTTTTCTGTAAAAATAACTTGGAACTCATTCATAAGGGTACCAAAATAGTTTAGAGTACTTCTGCATGAGCTAGTGAACTTAAATTCATTGCATGCATAGTTCTAGACACAGTGAATAGTAGAAAAAGATGAAACATTTACATTTATACATTCCTCCCTCATAATGAGTACCTCCAAGTGGTGATACCCCCAAATGGTTAAGATATTTCTACATTAGCAAGGGAGATGAAATTTGAGATGCACATGGTCCAAGACACACCAATTACTAGAAAAATCTGAAAATGGGATATATGTACATCTTTTTCTCTCATAAAAGTGGGAGGGTACCCCAAACTAATATACTCCCAAAGAATTAAGCCATTTCATCATCACCTATAAAGCTGACATAATGGTAAACACATAGCTCGACACACCCTGATTTCTAGAAATGTCTAAAATAGGATATTTTTAACATCTAAATATTATATTTACTTAGTTTGATTTATTTAACAGGTTTATACCCCACCTTCCCTGAAAATAGTCCAGTAAGGCTAACATTACCACTATAAAACAATGAAAATATTAAAAATTCAATCACTGAAGCAAAACAGCATAAAACAGCAAGGTACACAATCAACACAATCAACACAATTGTGTTGTGTTGATTGTGTCAAAAAACACAATCAACAAAAGTAGCTGCAGAAAACAAAACAATACCCTCAACTAGCACATATCAGCACGTATAAAATTATATCAATGAGGTATTACAGCCAGATATTATGGGCCATAAGGAATGGCCTTCTGCTATCCGCCGAAATGCCATGGTAGGGGGGAAAACGCAAGATTGAGTTCCGAGCCTTGGTGCAACCACCAAGAAGGCCCTCTCTCAGGCCACAACCAGATGAACTTCAGGACTAGTTGGAACACAAGAGGGCCCCTGGCAATGATCTTAATGAACAGGAAGGTAAATATGGAAAGAAGTAGTCCTTCAGAAGGGGGGAAGTGATTGCAATGGGGAGGAGGGGGAGGAGAATTCTCTCTGGGTTGGATACAATCCTGTGCATTGGATCCAAACTAAGTTTAGCTGCAATTAGTATGCACTGAAATCAATGGGACTTAACTTGTCATGGCTAATTTGCCCCACTGATTTCAACGGGACCTAAGTTCAATTCAGTCTGGATCCAACCCATTGTCTATCCCACAGAAGGGTCGTAATGACGCAGTAAAAGGTTAAGATATTTTCACATTTGCTAAACAGCTGGATCTTCCTAACTGTTTCCTCATAATCAAGGCCAGAACTCTGCCCTAGAACAAGCCAGAGATTTCCAGTAGTGGCCAGGAACACGTATCTTTGCCCTGCAAAATGCAAGCTGAATTTAGTAGTCATATAACATGTGTGTGTGTGTCACACAGACAAACACAGTGGAACCTCACTCATATACTCACGGGGCTATCAAAAATAAAAATTATGGTAATTCCACATGAGCCGAAATTTGGCACACATGCACTCTAAGGCACACCATTTATTAGAAAAACCGGAAAATAGGACATTTATATATCTCTACTTCAAAGCAGGGAACTTGTTTATAATAATTAAGCTGAAGAAAAGCTGTTAAGACTTTTAGTTTGTAAATACCTTTGTCTCCTCTTGCTGATTATGCTTTCCTGTCTTACTCCATTCCCATTTTATTGTAATTGAATTAGTTTTTAGTGTATTTCTTGTGTGCTTTTATATGAGCCACGTTGTGGGCCCTTTTTAGGGAAGAAAAACCACACACAAATATATACATACATACATACATACATGAAACAAATAAAAATAGCATAATATTCCAAATGTCGGTAAGTGTTCCCACCTATTTCCTCATGGCAGACAAGCCCTCTGCAAACCCAGAGGGAGAATGAAGATAATAGATTGTATGTCAGGAACCTGAGAGAGAGACCACCAAATGCTCTGGCTCCCTAGGAACAGAGGTAAGAAGAAGTCTCTCACTGTGCAGAGTTAAGGGCCAACCATACATCAGCAGCACTTTGAACTCTCCCCATTTGTATGCTTGGACAGTTGTGACATCGGCACACAAGCAAACCAACACACTCTCCCTCTGTCTCCTCCTCTGTAACAGCTGCCGGTTCCAAGATACAGAAAGCAACAGATGATATGCTTCTGCTAGACATGCAGTTTTTAGATGCATGGGAGGCTTGCCTCACAAAATAGTGACAATCCTAGAGGAAGCAGCTGCCAAGGAAAAGAAAGGTGGCCCCAAATTTAGTGAAGAAGAGGAAAAGGAAGTTAGGGTTGGCATTCAAGCAGCAGGCCATCTTTATGGCCCCCTTTCCAAAGGCATCTAAGTAGGTTGTACATATTGCAATATACAATGTTTTGTGGATAAGGAAGTGGCTCGCCCTGTGCAGGGCCAGTCCTTGCATGCACACCCCCAAAATTTCCACATTGGTTTTCCAGTCATTTTTCCAAAGGTGTGACAGGTGAGCCCCTTCTCCCCTGTTCATTCCATCACTAGAGGAGAAGAGAGGCAGAACTAAATTAAGACGCAGAGACAGACAGACAGACAGACACAGGCAGACAACAGGGATAGAAAAACATACACCCAGATCCATAAATCCACAATCTGAGCATGTGTGAGCTGCCCCATTCAGTTCATTCCAGGGGAATGAGCATCAAAATGAACACGAAAGCTATTGCAAGCACCTCTGTCTCACCATGCCAAGCACAGAACAAAAGCAGAGCACTGTAGTGAGGCAAAAGAATCAGAAGCAACGCACTAAAGTAGGGGTGGGGAACCATTTTTGGCCCAAGGGCCAAATTGCCCTTGGGCTGGGATGCTGCAGACAACTGCCTAAAGTGGGCAAAGCTGCCACTGGCATGCATGGCAGGAGGTTCCCCATGGCTGCACTGAAGTTACCTGGTCCACCCTCTTTGCCTAGGCCTAAAGCAGGGGTGGGCAACTTGTGGCCCTCCAAATGTTTTAGCTTACAAGCCCCCTCACCATTGGCTATGCTGGCTAGCGCTGATGGAAGCTGTAAGCCAAAACATCTGGAGGGCCACAAGCTGCCCATCCCTGGCCTAAGGCATCCTTGACAAACATGTTTGTCCTTGGCTTGAGATCATCCCAAAGGAGGGGGATTCCACAATTTCTTTGGGCAGCTTCTTCAACTGCTGAGTTGCTCAGTTTTTCCTTACCCTTCCTACATCCACTTCTACTGGCACTGGAATCACCAGGGGCAGGTTTACCCCAACCACCCCTCTGAGGGCATACCTTTACTATTTTCCACAGAAGTGAATGCCTGCCATTCAGCTCAGGAGCAGGGGTGGAGTGGGAGGAGATAATAAAAGTTTGCACTTGGACGCGGGGCAACAATGCTGTGCTAGTGGCAAAACTCATCCATGAATCCTGGGCACTATATATATGTTCCCAACCATCTGTCCCACTGAAGAGAGAATGGGACTATTTGGTACTTACTGGAGGGTCATGTCCAATTGGTTCTGGTGACCGTTTTTGCCAGTTTCAAAATGTCCCTTGCTACAGACATTTTCTGGATAATCTGCTTCAGTTCTACAAATGTAATGAGAGCCACAGAGGGGTATCATCCCAGCAACAGCAGCTTCTATGGCCATCCATAGAAACTGTCACTGGAATCCACCCCATGCTGCTGCCACCCCCACCCCCAAACACATACACACACATGAAATTTCACAACCCTATAACTAATCTGAAAATAAACCACACTTCCACACTTTGCTCCTCCATCCCACGCCACATGAATCCTAGCCTGTGTTCCCTCTCTCTGAAAACACACAGCCCACTCCTCTTCCTTTCAGAAAACATTCCAAAGGAAAAAATTCCAGAGGAAGAGTTGTACTAGTCTATTGCAACAAGAAGAGTCTAGTGGCAGATGAAAGACTAGCAAATTTACCATGGCATAATCTTTCATGGCCCAGAACCTGTTTCGTCAGAGGTATGTGATGTGGGCTCCGGCCCACGGAAGCTTATGCCACAATAAATATGTTAGTCTTTAAGATGCCACCAGGCTCTTTGTTATAAGTGGAATATATTATACAGTTTAAGACACTGAAGTGAAACTGCATCTTCATTTGGAGGCCAAACTTCTTCCATCCTTGCATGACCATTTTACTCCCTTCCAGAGGGCCTCCATTCATGTTTTTCCCTCTACACTAGTGTTCCCCATCTCGGTGCCCTCCAGCTGGACTACAACTCTCACCATCCCCAGCCAACATGAACTAATCATCCCCACTGGCCCATGCTGGCTGGGGATGATGAGAGTTGTAGTCCAGCACATCTGGAGGGCATCAGGATGGGGAAGGCTGCTCTACGCCCAATTCTCCTTGCTTATCCATCTCTCTCATTCTGCCACCAGCCCTCTCACTGCCAAAGGTAGAGACAATTTGAAACACTTTCCTGATTCCATGTGCTGACCCCAAGATTTCGTCGTGCAGATTTGATCTCTGCATCCTTCCCTAACACACTCCACTGCAATAGCAGAGGGAAAACAGATTCCATGCTAGCAAGCCCAGATTGCATGGAAGAGCTCCATCCTGCTCAGAATCTATTTTCAGGAGTTTTATAACCCACCTCGAAATTCCTCAGCAGATAGCCTTTGCCAAATTCTGGTTTAGCTGCTGAGGTTTATGGTTGTCGTCACCACAAACACTCGCTATATTTATAGCACTTTTGGGCTACGCTCCAAACTCGCCTCGGCGGGTCCTCCCTAGCACTGCTTCAGTCCAAAACGTTTTTCTCCACTTATTCAGGCTCAAGCAGAGACGAAGGCACACAGACGCCAAGCCCACTTCTACAAGGCACTAGAATCTCAGGGCTTGCATTTTCTTCTTGAAAGGGTGGGTGAAAACAAAGAAGTTCAGCCTCCCACTGCATGTCTTCAAAGCCCAGCCAGGGCTAGGAGGGCATGATTTTAACCAGGAAAGCAAGGGAAGGGAAGGGAAGGGAAGGGAAGGGAAGGGAAGGGAAGGGAAGGGAAGGGAAGGGAAGGGAAGGGAAGGGAAGGGAAGGGAAGGGAAGGGAAGGTTTAAGCACCCTTGCTGCCACTTTTTCCCTCCAGCTTCTCCCTACCAGCCCAGGTTCCAGACCCAAGCCAGGTTCTAGATGATGGAATCACAGATTTAGAACCCCTACTGTAGTGCTCAAAATGGGGGGGGGGATGTAGGGGTCCTTAATGAAATCCACAAACCTCACCCACTGTCTCTTTCTATAGCCATATCTCCCCCCCCCCCCCCGCAGCCTTCTAAAAACAAAAGCTAAATCTAGGGAGTCGCATGGCTCTGTTCCCCTTATAATTGGAATCAGCCTCCCCTAACTTGGTGCTCTCCAGACATTTTGGACTTCAACTCCCATGAGGCCCAGCCAGGAGTTGTAGTCCAAAACATCTGGAGGATGTCACATCAGGGAAGGCTGCCTGCCCTGCCAAGAAAAAAATGGCAGGGGGAAGTTGGAGGAGAAAAGCAGCAGCTTTGGTAAGGGTTAAGTAGCCTTCTTCTGCCCATCTAGAGGGCACCAGATTGGGGAAGTCTGTGATAAACAACACTTGAAAATCTGGATGCTGCATGCTCCTAGCAGCTCAGAAGCATAATGCAAATTTAAAGCACTGAATAAATGGTAAGATGAAGTATCATTAGACAAATATAAAGTGCCTCCCACAATTTACTCAGAGATTGGAATCCTGTATGTAGCATTACAATCGGTAAAGAGGGCAAAGCCTCTACCAGGTTGTAGGCATGAACAGATGAAGTAATGATCCACAATTTAGGCAACTGTTAGTTTACCTTTTCCAAGGGGAAGGAGAAGAATGTGGAAGCCTTTAATTCTTGAACCTGAGTTGGAAAGGCGAACAGAAAAAGAATGTGAAAATGGCTCACTGTTTTACATTTTCTGAAGAACGGTGTACATGGTCGACTGACTTTAAACCCCACAACAACCCTGTGGAGTAGTACGTTAGGCTGAGAAAGAGTGAGTGGCCCAAGCTTCATGACTGAACAGGAATTTGAACCCAGGGCTCCCTGAGCAAGGGCCAACACTAACCACTACACCACACTGCCTCTCATAGAATTCACAGCAGTTTGTGAATTCAAGGCTCTGCCCGTATTTGGGAGGAGTTTGTTCCAAGTAAACAAGAGGAAGAGCACAAGTCCATGCCAGGAAATTTGGTCTCATCCTGCTTGTTCCTCTGTATCCTTTCATATGGGACAATGGGGGCAGCTGAGCTTCTAGGTTGAACTCTCATCCTATGGGAGCCTGAGAGGTTCCGATTGGCCATGCTGGCTGCAAATGATGGGAGCTGCAGTCCAACACATCTGTAGGGCACTAGATTGAGGAAGGCTGAGTTTTACCAATGGAGTCAGAACGGGGAGTGTCACCAAGGGGCAAACTACAAATTACACTTCGGTTAGGTGAAAGGGGACAATTTGCATCAAAGAAGAGATGGGAAGGAAGAGAGAGCATTTAACTCTTCCCCTGCAAGTCACCTCCCTGCTGAAACTCATCCTCAATCCCAGCAAGCTGATTTTACCCCTGCAGGGTCCCACACAGTGTTTGCAAAGTCCACGCAAGTCCAAAGCTCTGGCAAGGGAGAGAAATTAGAGGGAATGGGCTAGAAGGTGAAGGGTTAATCAGTCCTTTCCTTTCCAGATGGAAGTCGCCCCTCCCTTTGTAGGGCCATCTGGGATATTGGTACATGTGGCTGCAGCGTAACATGCCCTAGAGAACAGATCTGTGAAAACACGGAAGTGGCAGCAGAAATGCCCTCTCTTCCAAGCTTTCCCACCGAGGGAAATCAGCAGTATTTGCAAACTTATTGGTCTCTTTGGAGAGGGATTTGCGTAGGTAGGAAGCCCCCACAAGCAAGCTCCTGCAGTTTTAATTGATAGCAAGGGGAAAAGCCAGGCTCACATTGCAAGCAATTAATTTGCAGCAGCAAAGGGAGTAAAGATTCTCTCCCCTGCCCCCTGCAACCTTTACTGATTATGTAACACCTCAAGAAGAAAGAGGAGAGCTTTTAGCATTGAACTACGCCTTACCTCTGCAAATTCGTGCTTCCCACCCTCATCTGTCACGGTAGTGTAGATGCAGGGTTGGGGACACTTATAAGAGAGAATGGGGGTGGCCCCAACTCTTTCTGTACCTGCTGATTCTCCTCTGTATATGTCCCTATCACCAGCAGCAGTAGGCATTTTTAGTCTGTTATTCCCTCAGCTGATCTTATTTCTGGTCCTTGAAAGAGAAAAGACCATTACAAATGGTCTGGCAGGAGGGACATTTGCAAGAGAGAATCAGCCAGTATTGGGAGGGTTAAGCACCCCCGCCCAATTGCTCCCTGCAAATGCCACCCGTGCGCCTTGAATTAGCACTGTGAAGATATGTTTGTCTCACAATGTAGTTTCACCCTGAAAGAACACTGAACTGGAAGCACCCTGGGTCAGACTATGGGTTCATCTACTCACTAGTCTAGTGCAGTATTGTCTACTCTGATTGGCAGCAGCTCTCCAGGGTCTCGGGCAAGTGTCTTTCCCATCACTTGCAACGTGATCCTTTTTAACTAGAGCTGTTGAGGAATGAACCCAGAATCTCCCATATGCAAAGCATGTAATCTGCCACTGGGCTTTGGATTCCTTTGGTGCAAAACTTTTGATTATTTTTTTCCTCTTTAAATACAGAGCACTGACACCCCTAGCTATAAAGATAAGAAACTTTAGCATCTATGCAGTACAGTGTGCAAGTTAAGATGCATATTTACCTTCACAAACTTACATCAGAAAACCTGACTGGGGGATTGTTGGGGAGGAACTGTGGCAGGAAAGTAGTGGATGGGGGAAGGGTTAAACCCAATCTCCCCCTTCTGGTTCTCCATTCCAAACTGCCCCCTTTCAAAGCTGCTTTGCCTTAAGATGTAGAAATGTGGGTTTTTCTAAAAATGCATTTGCATGTAATGCAGGGATGGGGAACCCCCACCCTGTGGGCCAGATGCAGCCCCAAGGAGTTCTCCATCCAGCCCACAAGCTTCTTCTGCTGAGATAAGAGGGTATTTAAAGGCAATTAAACTTTAAACACCCTGCATAGTATTGAGATGTGGTTTTGCAGCCATGACAGCTGTTGCACTGGGGCTTATTCCCAAGTACACATGCATAGACTTGAGCTGTGTTTTGTATGCATGGTGGGAAATTTGGTAGGAATTACTTTTGTCCTTGGCCCAGACCTGCACCCTTAGCTCCACCCACTGCTGGACCTTTGCTGAGACCTTTCTCAAACTGGAATTTGGCCCCTGGACCTAAAAAGGTTCACCACTCCTGACATAATACATAGTTCTACCCTAAGCAGCCATTGGTTCATTTCATGTTGCAGATGCAACATCAATCAAGGATAAAGGAATGAGAGTAGGGCTACAGGATCAGGAATTCCATCACCTGGTTCGAGCAAATCCCACTGCCCCTTTCTGTCTGGATCTTTTCCAGCCCTACTAAGGGACTGAATCTGGGACCTTCTGAATGCAAAGCAAGCACTTTACTGCTAGGTTTTATGGGTCCTCCCCTCCTTTTCAGCTTTTTGTTGAACATAGGAAGCTGCATATGGAAGTGGGTTCATCTAGCTCAGTACTGTCTGCACCAGACCTGGTGCCCTCCAGATGTGTTGTACTACTTCAAAACACCTGGAGGGTGCCAGGCTGGGCAGGTCTGGTCTGCACTGATTGGCAGCGGCTCTCTGGGGTATTAGACAGGAGTCTTTCCCATTTCTACCTAGAGAATCCAAGGACTGAACCTGGGAATTTCTGCATGCAAAGCATGGGCTGTACCACCGAGTTATGGCCCTTCCCCATAAAGAACAAGAGATTTACTCCTCCACTCCCTGCTCTTAGATGAAAGATGAAAATTCAGGTCTGGAATATTCCTGAGGACAGGCTTTCCTAGAGCCCAGCAAGGAGCTACAGAAGCTCCACCTTTCTAACTTTTAGAGGTCCCACTTGGCCCTGTCACCTCCCACACCCCAGTTCTGAGATTTCAGCAAGCACCCTTCATTTTCACCCTCATCTTTGAGAGAAAGAGAGAGAGAGAGAGAAATGTGTGTGTGCGCGCGTGCATGTATGTATTTTTTCTGACGGGTTCCTGGAAATGCAGAGGTGCACTCATAGCCCTGGTTTATACATCAAAACATATTTTAAAAGTTTAAATAGATTAAATAAATCATTATACCAGTTGATTCATGCTTTCCCTCTCCTTGTCGACAAGGGTTAGATAAAAAGTCAGCGTCACAATGTTGAGGGAAGAATCATCAGGGAAGAACCGACAAGAGTTAACATTCGGTTGGCAGCAATAAGCAGCTTAAACCTTTGCTCTAAAAATACCCACCCTGGTATTCTTAGACGCTGGCATGCTTTTTACACAGCTCCCCCCTCCCCCTGCCCTTGGCACTCCCATCATAAACTATTCACATTTGCTGAGAGTGCCAATGGAGGACAACAATGGTCTGGAGAAACCAGAATGGGCATGCAAAGAACTGAGAAGGGAGGGAGGGAGGGAGGGAGGGAGGGAGAGGGGTTTGTTATTAAGGCATTTCACCACTTGTTCTAGGAAGACAAGGGGTCCCTGGCTTTCCATTAATAAGCCACACCAAAAAACACAAGTGTTGTGAAAATGACCCTGGTTTTCCAGCAGCAAAACAGAAGCAATTGCCAAGCCAGCTTCTGAGTTAATCAATCTGTGCAATAATTAACATATTCAGTTGCTGACTAAACTTTTGCTGCTGTTGTTAGATTTCTAAATCAGAGGGCTGGTGTATATTCTACGTTTCCATGATTGCACTGCAAACACGTTCCAAGATACCAGTCTGAGACTCTAGTGGTGTCTAGCATTCAGAAATAGGCCACCTAGGAATCTTGGCTTTAGAATGTTTCTCAGCTTGTTTTACAGCTTGTTTCTTTCTTCGTGGCTGAAGAGAAAAAGCACACAGGCAGTGTTCAGCAAAATCTTGGAAACCACAAGGGAGCAGAGTAAAAATGCCAGTGTTTGGGCAGTGGACTGTGTGTGTGTGTGTGTATGTGTGTATGTGTGTGTGTGTGAGAGAGAGAGAGAGAGAGAGAGAGAATGCGTACTGATGTGTGCACATGGGCATCAATGCCTTCTTCCTCTACTATGATTCCTTGAAAACTGCTTCATCTCACCTAGTCTCAACCTTTAATTGCCTTCCTCCTTCCAATACCTGCTGGGAAGTGATCTGTACTTTGAAAATTAGCCAGGAACTTGGAAGCAGAATGAATTATGGAAATCAAGCAAACACAGTTATATAATTTACCTAATTATTCTGCCCATGAATTTGGTTTCACTTAGGTTAGAATCTGGATTGGAGAGGGGAGCAGGGAGTGCACAACAGGCCAAATATAAAGCCTAGAGGCAGGACCAATAGTATTATCAGTTCCTGGCTGATAATACTAAGGGTTCAAGATACTGGGCTGGGTCCGGATTTAGTCATATTTAGAGCAGACCAATTGAAATCAATGAGACTTAGTGATGACTAGCTTAACTTATACTGATTTCAACGGGTCTGCTCTAAGTATGACTAAATCTAGATCCAACCCACTGTATAGAATATAAAAGTGACACAGAGCGCGATCTTATACTAGGGATCCACTAGCTGAAAGGCCATAGGTGGAATGGGTGTGTCTATTGTTTTCATGCCATTTTTGTATTTTCTGATGTTGAGTTTTCCCCCTCCCAGGCTGAGCACACATTGGATACAGTGGCTGTTCAGCATATTAGCATTAGTCAAACACAGTGATCTGGTTGGGTTATCACAGTCAAACCATGATAAGCTTCCAAGTTCTAGCTTGTACTTGTACTGATGGGAGAGTTAAATGTTATTTAAATAATTAAGTAAGTCATAAGGAGGTGGTTGTGGCAGCAAAACAAGAGAGGATCACAGGAAGACTCCAGCAGTAAGTGTGGAAAGAAAGGGTGGGTCCTGGAGATGCAGAAGGAACAACAAGGCTCTAGGAAAAACTGGAGATGCACAAAGAAGAAGCACACCATAGAGTTCAGCTGCACAAAAGTTTCACCAGTCACTTTACAGATCTTGACAACCTATTTTTTTGGTTTACTTTAGACCCCTTTCAATGTTAATCCCATCAGATGGCCTCCTTAGGTCTGCTGTAATGGAAGAATGACAAACGGCAATTCCTTTTTAACCCCCCCCAGCCCCCCCCCCCCGCCCTGTGAAGATCCATTATTTACAAAGCAAGCCAGGATTTCCTGCCAGTTGCTCCTCACTTTCTGTTAAGTCGCCTTAATTGTTGCTGGATGCTAACAGGAGCAAAGCAGCACTCTCTCTTAGGAGCACCAGTCACTGTGGTTTCAATTGCATTTTGCAATTGCATACAACATGTAGTTGGGCCCAACAAAGGTGGGCCCAACTTTCCATTTGCCTCCCACGTATGTATGTATTTATTAGCCACCCATCTGGCCGGCTACCCAGCCACTCTAGGCAGCATACAATACTAATAACAAATTTACAACTGAACAAAAACAACAACAACCAACACTGCTCTAAAAAACCCTAACCCACCCCAAATGCCCACCTGAACAGCCAGGTTTTTAAAGCCTGGCAGAAGCTCATCAAAGAGGGGGAATGGCGGAGGTCACTAGGAAGGGAATTCCACAGAGTCGAGGCCACCACAGAAAAGGCTCCCTCCTTAGTCCTCACCAGCCTAGCTGTTCTGGCTGATGGGACGAACAGAAGGCCTACCGAGTCCCCATAGCCTTTTCTTCTACCTTCAGAGGATTATATTACCTATCATTCTTCCAACATCCTTTTGAATGAAATCTGTCAATATCTCTCCTTTAGTCTTCTTTTTCCTAAGCTAAACATACCCAACATAGATTTTCCTTTTAGACTTTTTATTCCCTTTTTAGCTCTCTTCTGAATCTATCCCATTGTCAACATCCTTCTCGATTCCAGATCACCAAAACTCAACAGCACAGAAATGGACATCGCGTCTCCATAGCACTGCATAGAACAGATGCCCTGGCAATATCACACTCTCCAAAAATGTAGAGATGGAAGAGATCCAGTGGCAGAACATTCTGTACCTATAGCATTTGTGATCAGTGTTTCCCCAGCCTTTCTCCCTACTCCAAATATCCAGTCAGCTATGAGACACAACAACCCTCTTTCAACCTCTCTGAATCAATTGTCCAAACAGAGGTGCTACCTTGGAATCACAGACAGCTTGTGCGTTACAAAGCTATGGGGAAAGCAGAAATGAGCAAGTTGCTTCTGCTTCAGCTTTCTTCACCTCTTTTGTAACGTCAGGCTCATGGAGACATGTTACTTGTGCTTCTGCTTTGCCAGCTCTCAACTTGCTCTGTGTTTCTTATCCTGAAGGACCAATATGGCTTCCAAGACTTAGGCCCGGTCTATACCTGCAACAGAATGAGGTGGTGTAATACTTAAGGGACAAAGTAGACTGGATCACCTCAGGCTGCAGGAGGAGTGGTGGGGTCACATTTTTAATGCTCCCCTATGTAAAAAATAAAAACTCTGCAAGTAAAAAGCTATAACACTGAGGGAGAAATTCTAAACCAGTCTGCTTCCTGCTGTGCTAGTTTGCTACTGGGGGCAGCGGCGGGGGGGAGTTGCGCAGGGGTGTATTAAAAATGTGATCTCCGACCTGTAATCTGAAGTGGTAGAGTCCATTCCACTACCTCATTCCCACCTCATGTTGCTGCATGTGTAGACCAGGCCTGAAATCTCTAAGGAAGGAGATTATATAACCTCCCTAGGCAATTTATTCCACTGCTGAGCTACTCAGCATGTTACGATTGCTGCAGAAGAACTAGTGTTACGTTGATATGTTCCAGAACAAGCACATCTCTTTGAACACCTGTATCCCCAAATGTATGCACATGGAAGATGTTTATACACTTCACTTATGTGCTGCAGGAGATACTGGTGTTTCGCACAGCAATTGTAATATGTAGCATTACCCTGAAATTTGCTTTAAGTCCAACAATATGCTAGGCACAGAAGTGGTCACTGAGCTGAAAAAGAGCTACTGGATCATTTCTATCCTAACATCTCTGACAGACGCCTATAAATCCTTTTAAAAAGAAGTAATCTCATCATCATCATCATCATCATTATTGCTGTGGCAGCATCATTCAGTTAGCAGGCTCTCCACATTGTCACTTCCGTCTGGACTTACAATAAGGACACACAAAAAACAATTCCTTCAGGGCAGGTTCTCTGGTTGCCAGTTTCCCTAGAAACCTGACAGCAGAGTTAGGCAGAAGGTAGGCAGAAGGTAGATCTCCAGATGTTTTGGACTTCAACTCCCAGAAACCCCTGCCAGCATGGCCAATCATCACGAATGCTGGAAGTTGGAGTCCAAAACATCTGAAGATCTACTTTCTACCCACCCCTGCCCTACAGGACCACAGCCCTGTGGTCATCAAAAGGCCATCTAATCCAACCTCCGCCCCAACCCAGAAAAGTCCATCCAAGCCTACCCCACAGATGTATACTAATCCATGAAACCCCAAGATCAGGCCACCATAACAAGACAGCATTTGGGCCATAGAAAGCATCTGCAGAACAAATAGTTCTAGATAATTCGAGTGAGTAAGCCAAGCCTTCCAATATAGGAGGAAAGATGAAAAACCAAACTGCAAAATATATCAGGGTCACTCTTCCCTTCCCCTCTGTGTCCTTTTGCCAAGTTACAAGCGCTCAGTAATACACATGTTATAAGCTGCCATGGAAGGCCTTTGTCCACCTCCCATGTGTAAATCCAAACAGCTAGCTACCCAGCATGGATGCGTGTGCAAGTTACTCATGCTCCATGGAGGTGGAAGCTATGCATGTCACCCTGGCAAAGAGCGTGTCAACAGCAGTTCTCTATGGGAAAGGTACTCATGGGCTTTCCATGGCAGGTAACAGCTGAGTGTTCTACTGCGCACTCATGCCCATCCAAAGGACGACAGGGAATGGAAAAGGCTCCATGAGCACATGGAGAAATAGATCATGCCCCATATTTTTATTACATCAAGACATTCTCATATGTAACTTTTACTGGATAAAATCAATAATGAGATAAGAATCAAGGCCTATTCACATGTGTATGTCCTTTTACAACCCTGGGGAAACAGTTCAAATTCACATTTTTAGGAGTCGAGGCTGCCTGATTTTTTTAACAGCTGGATTCAACGCCACATCACCCTCTAGTTGTGCCATTTCCTGATGCCTCAGTTCATGCATGTGTGTGGGGCATGAAGAATCACCCTGAGCCCAACAGGCTGTGATTACAGCCTCAGGTGAGATATTGCAATATAGCCTTAATAATTTAAAAAACCACAATTCTTTCCTGGCATATGGTGTAGTGGCAAGAGTGTTGGACTGGGAGCTGGGAGATCCGGGTTCTAGTCCCCACTCGGCCATGGAAGCTCACTGGGTGACTTTGGGCCAGTCACACTCTCAGCCCAACCTACCTCACAGGGTTGTTGTTGTGAGGATAAAATGGAGAGGAGGAGGATAATGTAAGCCGCCTTGGGTTCCTTGCAAGAGGAATAAAGGCGGGATATAAATGCAATAATAAAAATAATAAAACATATATGCTCCATAACATCTGCAGTCCAACAACTACAGAAAAGAAAAGCAGTTCCTGGAAGGAAATTATTGCCAAGTGTTGATCTAACAGTGCTGACCTGTTTGGGAGATCCAGGACTTAATTCCACATTCGTGTGAGTCACAGACCATACGAAGTGGGATCACACCAGGATTAACTGGGATGCTAAGTACTCAAGAGAGCAGGGCTCAGCCCAACTGGAGCCTCTGCTATGGTTTAAATAACCACAGATTTCCCAATGTGAAATGGGTTTCCCAGTACACTAGGTTTATTTCAAATACATTTCAGCTCAAAAATGTGACTGTTCCCTTGCTGTGGGATACATCAGAAGGAATATGGAATAGAATCTACCTAGCCTATAGAATGACTCCAACCAGAGAGATGCAATGCAACCTTTGGCCACAGTGAGATGGCCTGATCACTTTCATATTTAGCCACAACCAGGAAAAAGAACCTGTTTTGCCACTTAATTTCAAAAATGGTCTGCCAGTCCCAAACTCTCTTTGTCGTTCTCTGGAATGTAAGTCTTCTGTCTTTTGCATTCAGCATAGGTCTCAACCCTGGAATATGTAATATGATAATAAAGAAGAGTATGCACAAGAGGAGAGGAACTCTTAATGTGCTCCAGGGGTGAGTGATAACACGGGGGCGGGGGGATTCTGGGGTGGAGCCCTGGCAAACCACAGTTCTACTGGTTAATTTCTTTCAAAAGACGTTCTCATATTTGCTTGGAAACCTGGCACCTTAATTTTCTAGTGGGGCGGGGGGGGGAATGCTGGCTGTGGTTTTTCAGTGATGAGGGGTAAAACAATCTTCCCATGAACAGAGGCACACTCCTTTGCATTCAGTTTGTTACAGATCCTGTGCTTGAGCCCTAGCATTTACAAAACCTTTGGAGCTGAGGCCTGATTCAAATTAAGTCCTCACCACAGACCTACAATTTCAAGGGGCCGACATGAAAGCCCATGGCCATGGATGTAAACATATTGGAAATTCCTAGGTGATGACATCACAGTTTAAAGAACCAACATTCCTTAACTTGGGTACCAACCAACACCGCACAAAGATTAGATATTGACAAGTGGGGCAATTCAAGGCTCCTGGGAATTGTCCAGTCCTCCTGTCCTCAGCCACATGTACCAGATTGTAGGGAACACTGAGCCCCACTGCTGAGGGCTCAGATGCCTCTCTGCACCATTCAGAGACACTCTCCTATGGGCTAAACATGTCATCTACTCTGTCCCCTCAGTTCCAGACCAAACCTCAAACATTTTTTGACTGCTTTCAAAAAATGGTTACTCACTCTGAAGGGCCATTTCATAGATCCACACACAACACTCACCTGCCACAGGTATGGCATGGATCTGTGCCCGCGACAGGAGTTCCAGTGACGGCTCGTGTCCAGAAACTCCATCTGAAGAGAAACACGATTCAGTTTCGTAAATTGTCTGCAACATCTCTGGCAGTCCCCACACCGAGGATACGAGAAGCATGCCAAGGAGCGATCGCACACTGTTGTTATTCCACTTCAGTTTCCCTTTATGACAATCCGTTGCACAGCCAAAGCCTTCGAGGGAGCGTCTGCTTTTATGCTATATTGCCAACTCAAACCATCCAACATCCCCTTCGTTTAAACCAGCCACGCACACACGCACACACATCCGTCCTCCTTGTTGAAGAATCTCCTTGCGAAAGTTAAATAGTTTCACAGCAGTGGTGGTGGCGGCGGCGGCAAGGAAAGCCCCAAGAATAAATCAAAATTGCCAGGAAAGGAAAATAAAAAACGGTTGTTGTAGATGAAAATCTCCTTGCAAGGGGGAAGGAGGGGAGGGGAAGCAACTGTTTTCTCAACTCCAGAGCGACGACGGGGTAGAAGATGCAAAAAGAGACAGAGGCAGAAGAAAAGGAGTTGGGGGAAAGAAAAGGTTTACATCTCAGGTGTCATTGGATTCACTCTGGGAGGGAGGGAAATCTCCTTAAGACATGAACGAGGTTTGAAAAACAAAACAGGCGGTGAATCTAGTCTCTAGAAGAGGAGATCTCTCACAAAAGAAGGGCTGCAGCTCCCTGTCAATCTTACAAAGGCCTTCTTTCCCGTGAGACGCCAGAGTCAGCTCCTTTCATGCGATTGTTTCCCATCCCTGCCACCAAACGAGATGGCTTCTGCCGGGGGTGACCTGAAATAGAACGTCGGGGAGGAGCCAGCTATAAATAAACCCAGCCGAGCTCTCTGGGAGCCGGGATGGTTCAGGCAAAAGGAGCTGCCTGCCTATCAGAAGCTGCATTTCAACCACAGGGGTCAGTGGAAAAGATTCCCTGGGGGAGAGGCTATGCTGGCTGCCAAGCCAAGGGAAGGAAGGCAAGGCAAAGAACAAAAGGGGCTGGAATGGCTGCTTCTGTGTTGTGGATGCCAGAGTCCTCCTACGGATGCAGCCTGGCTGGTTTATTAAAGCCCAGTGATTTTAAATGGAGTAGTCCTTAGGGATGCGATTAAAAAAACCAAACTGCCAAAAGGCTGTAATCCTAAATCAAAGTTTGCAGATATCACGGCTGTGTACACTCCACTAAAAGACACACACCAAGGTAACTGAACTGTTAGGCTCATAAAAGTCAGATTTTGCACTGTGGATAAATTCTGCATACTGAGCATATTGCCATGAGTGCTGAAGTTGTACCCTTCTGGCTACTGAAAGTTCTGCTCAGCCTCAATCGCCCAAATCTCTAGTTTCTGAGGATTCATCTTGACTGAGCTAGTGGATACAGAATTCACCCATCTTTGACCCTCTCAGTAATAATAAACAGAAGACTGGTATGCCAGTACATCCTAAGTAGTGGGGTATCAATGGGGCATTCCATTTCTCAAAACCTTTTTCTATTTTTAGCATCTCTTCCACTAGGCCTTTTAATGCAAGCCCTGTGCTCATGCAGCCCCAACAGCAGGGATGGCAAACCTGTGGCCGTCCCGTTGTTATGGACTGCAACTCCCATCATCCCTCACCATTGGCCATGCTGGCTAGTACTGATGGGAACTGCAGTCCAACAACATCTGGAGAGCCACACGTTCCCCACCACTGCCTTACAGCATAATCCCACATGTTTACAGAGACACAAGGCTCCTGCGTAAGTCTGCATAAGATTGCAGCCTTACAGCATAATCCCATGTACACATACCTCCGAATAAGCCCCACTAAACACAGTGGGACTAAGTTCTGAGTAAACATGCAAAGGATTGCGCTGTTAATCTTCCAGTTTTATTGGATTTCTTTGCCCCCAGCTCTAGGACACCTGGCATTTTTCACATACTCCCTCAGCACCCTGAGCTCATACAAGCCTCACTGAACCCCAAACTGGTATGAGTGAACTTCACCTTACTCTCTCCCAGGTGTCAGACACACTGACCTCAGATGCTCCAATGTACAATTTACAAGCTGGCTCCTATAAGACACTATCAACCTGGCCTTCATTCCCTGCAGAACCACAGCAGTGGCCCAGAGAGCTTTAGAGTACAGTACATGAGAAGAATCAGATGATCCACACACTATTAGACACCCTAGAACCCACCTCCATTCTGCACCCTTTAAATGCAACACATCAAGCCAATTCATAGTAAATAAACAAAGGTTTTACCGAGCACGGTCAAGGTAAGGGGGAATGGAACAAACATGCTTTCAAAGTAGAATTGTGTCCCGATTAAAGAAATGTTTGTTGCTTAATCTTAGGACTGATAATAAATCAAATAACCTTACATACATTTGCATGTGAAGAAAAACAATAGTCCTCAAAGGGGGGGATATACTTTTTTGTTTTAATACACTGTGCACACATCTCACAACATGTTTGCTTGTTTTTAGATATATGTTGTCTGTGTGTGTGCTATCTGTTTATATGTTTTTATGAAAATGGTTTTGCACTTTGTATAATGTCTTTTTAGTGGTTTTTCATTTCTGTGAATCACCCAGAGAGCTTCGCCTATGGGGCAGTAGAGAAATATAATAAATGCATGAAATGAATGTGACATGTTAAAGCAGGTATGGGGAACATGTGACCTTCCACATGTTGGTGGATTGCAGCTCCCATCAGCCCTAGCCAGCATGGCCAATAGTAAGGGATGATGGGAGCTGTAGTCAAAAGACATCAGGAGGGCCACACATCCCCCTCCCTGTGTTCCAGGGAGCTATGGCGAGGGCTGTAGCTCAGTGGTAGAGTATATTATGCCTGGCATGCAAAAAGTTGCAGGTTCAATCTCCAGCATCTCCAGCTAGAGCTGTGAAAGAGCCCTGGGAGAGCCATTGCTAGTCACTGACAATACAGAGTCAATATTGAGACTAATAATCTGACTCATTACAAGGCAATTTCCTATGTTCCGGGCATCATTTTAGAAGAGGCAATCTCTCCTGTTTGAGATGCCTCTCCTAAAATGCAGCCTACGATCTGCAGTTTTCCTATGTGCTTGTGCTTACAACAAACAGTAAACTACCACAAATTTGCTCACCATGCTTTCCATGACAAGCCAAAGCCTCCTTCTAAACCTGGAGCAGAGGAGGGGACCAGCAGATCATCCTAGCAGATGCACAGCATTTTCGAGGTGCAGGCAGCACCTTCCAAGCACAGCACAATGGAAAAAAGGATCTCCTGAGTCCCACCCCAATTCATAAGAACATAAGGAGAACCCTGCTGGGTCAGACCAAAGGCCTATGTAGTCCAGCATTCTGTTCCCACAATGGTCTACCAGATGCCTCTGGAAAGCCCACAATAGGACTTGAATACAATAGCACTCTCCCACCCATGTTCCCCAGCAACTGGTAATGAGAAGCATACTGCCTCTGATATTGGAGGTAGCATATAGCCATCAGGACTAGTGGCCACTGATAGCCGTTTCCTCCATGAATTTATTTAATCCCCTTTTAAAGCCATCCAAGTTGGTGGCTGTTGCTACATCTTATGGTAGTGAATTCCATAGTTTAAATATATGTTGTGTGAAGTCCGTCCTCTTTCATCTGTCCCAAATCTCCCACCACTCAGCTTCATTGGATAACTCAGAGGTTCTAATACAGCAATGGGGAACCTCCAGCCCACAGACCTCACTTGGCCCACTGAGTTCTCTATCCAGCCTGAAGAGGCTTGGGCTCCCTCCACAGGCCCTACCCACTTCTCTCCCCAAGTAGAGGCTACTGGGTACTTGGAGAGGAGCCAGAGAGGAATCCCCTTGTTCTGTCCAATCGGAGACATCACGGAGATTCCGTTTACTTTGTGTCATCCCCATGGGTGCTTCACTAAGCGCTTAACCCACCCGGCATCATCTGCAATGGGTGAATGAAGTGAGAAAAGCCAGTTCTTGGTGGAAGCAATGGCTGGAGGAGCTCCAGCCCACGTTTCAGTCAGAGAGCAATGACGTTGGCTGAGTTCATTCATGCAGTACCCCCATGAGGACAAAGCGCAACACTTGAAGCCAGGGACTTGGCTAGTTCTCCATGCCTCTTGCAGCATAAAGGAAGGCAAAATGGCCACCCCCACCCCGTGAAGATGTCAGGAGGCATGGCCATGCCTACTGACATCATCCGGCCCATGGAAGGCCCGGTGGGGGAGACTTGGCCTCTCACCCGAAACCTGATCCCCACCCCTATTCTGGTATGATGAGAGAGGGAGAAAACCCTTCTCCCTATCCATGTTCTCCACACCATGCTAACTTGTATACACTTCTATCTCCCCTTATTTGCCTTTTTTCTAAACTAAAAAGCCCCAATCCTCATAGGGGAACAGCCAGACAAAGAACCTGCGGGAAAGTGGAAGAGCTTCCTACCTGAACACTGTCAGGTGCACTAAGGGAGTAATCCTACTGAGATAAGCAGCCGCCTCCAAACTCAGAGGCAACCGCCTATCCAATGCCGGGCAGGAGAAGCGTGGAGGGGATATTTCAGTTTCTGCTGTCCAGGCAGAGCAGGGGAAGCAGCTGCCGGACAACACATTGGATGTGTCGTACCGGCATTTCCACCTTCCCTGCCCTAGAATGCCCCCCAGAACACCCAATTTTCGCTGCTCCGTGCTCCTCTTCCGAGTGCGGAGCCATTCTGTGCTGCCTACAAGGCAGCGGGGGGGGGGGGGGTCATTTCTCAGGGAACTGACCTCGGAGCGCGGGATCCAAGGTTGGTTCCCAGAAACTGACGTATCCTATGGCCATCTAGCCACTGACTAGTGGCCATAAGAATGTGTCCTAAGTATAAGAATAAAAAGAACAGCCTACAGGGTGAAGTACAGAAGTCAGGACGTCACAAAGACTTTCCTTGACCAGGCAGTATGAAAAGCAGGCAACAGAAATGGGTGACAACAATTCCCTTTCCCTGTGGCTATGGAGGTGGGAGGTGAATGGCCTCTGAGGACTATGTTTTACCGCAGCCTTCCCAAACCTGGAGCCTTCCAGATGTGTGGGACTACAACTTCCATCACTCCCAGCCAGCCAGGCCCATCACCATGCTGGATGGGGATGATGGAAGCTGTTGCCCAACGCATCTGGAGAGTGCTGGGCTCGGGAAGGCTGCTTTTGAGGCTGGAACAGAGGCTCTGTAGCCTCTGTTGTCACTTTTTATACGATGGGACACAGGGCCATCCAATGAAATGGCAACTTGAAGAAGTATCTCTTTGCACAAGCATACCTGTTCAGCCTCTACACTTTAAACTAATGTTTGCAAGGCTACTAGAAGCAGCCTCTAGTGTTCCCTGCTCCAAAGAAAACAGACTGTGAGCTTCCCACTGCTCAGGGAAAGACAAGGAAAACAATATAGAACAAAAGTATTCAATGCACTTGAGGAAAAGATATCCAGAGAGAGGCTGGACCACTCACTACAGAGAGAGCACAAATGGCCTGGGGGAACATTATATGACCGGGGTGCAAAAAGTGTGGCCCGCCAAGCTATTTCTGGTGCCTTGCAAGACTCCCCCTGCATCTGCTGCCATGGTGCCACAGCCTGTAGTTTCCCTTGCTAGCACTAGCAAGGGAACCCCTTCCCTTATGTCTGATCTCCCATCAGAGATCGGAGAAAAAGGGAAGGGGTTCCCTTAGCAGCACTAGCAAAGGAATCCCCAGTCTTGTGTGTGTCTGTGTATGTGCGTGTTTGTATTTGTGTATGTGTATGTGTGCATGGGATGAAATGAATATGAACTTGAGCACACTCCGGGAGAGAGCGGAGGACAGGAAGGCCTGGCATGCTATGGTCCATGGGGTCACGAAGAGTCGGACATGACTTAACGAGTGAACAACAACAAATGTGTGCATGGGCTGCGCCCTGGCACTAAAAAGTTTCTGCACTCCTGTTATATGGGATAGGGCCATAGCTCAGTGACAGAGCACGCTTTGAATGCAGGCGGTCCTAAATTCGATCCCTGGCATGTCCAGGTAAGGCTGGGAAAGACTCTTGTCTGAAACCCTGGAGAGTCAGTATAGACCAGAGGTCTATTTTGTTCTATTGGGGCCAACGGCTGACAGAAAAAAAATCAGTCGGAAGCCACGCACAAGTAAAACGGGGGATGCCTTTGAAAGTGTTGATCGGCACCTCCAAATGTCATCCAGGTCTGGGTAGCCTCCTGCCTGAGGAGGGATGCCTTTGAAGGCCCGGACTGGGCTGGCTGTCAGCCGGTCCAATCCATACTTTCAAAAGGTGTCTCTTCTCAGTCAAGAGGCTGCCCAGTCCTGCTTGAGGACAGCTTTGAAGGCACTGATCAGGCTGGCTGTCAGCCAGCCTGATCTGCACCTTCAAAGCTCTCTTCAGGTGAGAGACTGCAGACTGGATGAAATTAAGCAACAGGCCATAGGATCCCTTCCCCTGGTATAGACAATACTGAGCTAGATGGTCCAATGGTCTGACTCAGTATAGGCTAGTGTCATATACTACATTCTTTCCAATTGCATTCAAACCGCTGAGGAGGAGGGAAACCGATCAGATTTTCTCTGGAAAAAGGTAATGAGGAAGCAGAGGAATTTTCCTAAATAAGCCCTCATTTCTTCTGGATACTAATCAGCCACACTATAACATCATCTGGATTGCCATAGGGAAAGGAAATCTGAGGAAAGGAATTAAATTGCCTTCTCCTACACACATTAACAAGAAGATAGAGGATCATAGGGTGCAGATTTGAGGCCTGGAGTTCAAGACAATAGGTTTAAACTGCTGATCTGCTTCCAGATTCTCTTTTTAAAAACAGTTCTCATTCGGGCTTCACCTGGCCTTTGGACCCGACTACCCTCCATAAGACGATAGAAGGCTTGAGTGTAGAACACCGTTGGAGGTTTGGCTCCTGGCCCTCAACATTTTGCTGCCTAAAGCAGAACCCAAATAGCGCACCGCCACCGCCACCACTTTAAAAAGTCTGGCTGCACCATTCAGACACCAATTCCTGCCTTTATCTTCAGGCGCGCCACCTGAATCTGGTCACTTCACACTGGAGGACCTTTCCAGTAGCAGCACCCACCCTGTAGAATGCCCTTCCAACTGAGATCTGTCACACCTCGAATGTTGCATCCCTTCAGGCACTTGGCTAAAAATGGCTGTTCGCAAAGGCCTTCAGCTGAATGGTTTTTTTTTAATTTGATATGTGTTTTAAAGCTGTTCTCTTATACAGTTCTCTTGTACCAGTTGTTATGCTACTTTTGTATATTTATTTTATACGACTTTAAACGTTTTTTGGAATATTGTCAAACCTATGTTTAAGACGTTTATTTTGTGAGCTGCTTGGAGTCCACCTGGTAGAAGAAAAAAAGGGATCTTTAGAAATAAATGAATAAAAATAATTACATTGCAGGGCCTTTTCTATAGTGGTGCCCTGTCTGTAGAATGCCCTCCCCAAGAAGGCCCACTTGTTGCCAACTGTGGGGTACTGACAACTGCAAGGATATTCCAAGCCCTCTCTGAATTTTTAGCTTTCATTTTTTTAAATGAAAAATAATTATTTAATTGATTTAATAAATTAGCTTTAATTGAGCCCTCTCCCCTCAATTGTAGAGATCTACGGGAAAGTATTCAGGCAGTGTTCTGTCGTATTGCTCATTAAGAAGTAAAACAATTAAATACTTCTAAAAACATTGGGCTACCTCTGTTGAAATTTGGGCTGTTCTGAAATTATTCCCCTTCCTCTTAGGCCCCCTCACCAGAAAACTGGTTATGGGTCCTGCAGGAATCATTCACTGTCCATGCACAACAAGATCTTACCTGTCTTTCAGGCTGCCCAGAGAAGGGATACATACAATAGGGACATTGGGCATTCCTTGTACAATCACAGAATTATAGAATAGTAGAGTTGGAAGGGGCCTATAAGACCATCGAGTCCAACCCTCCTATTGCCCCTTTATATGTAGTAGTAGATTCCTAGATCATGTTCACACGCTCAACAACCCTGCAAGATAGGTCACTACTATTCCTATTTTCCATGAGAGAAACTAAGGTGGACAGAATCCTCACAATGAATTCAGGGCAGTCCAACTGCAATGTTCTTTCAGTCCCCAAATATTTCTCTCTACAGCGAACCCAGCCTAGATAACAAGGCACACATGGAAATTCAGTGGTAGAGCACCTGCTTTGCATGCAGAAGGCCCTAGGTTCGATCCCCAGCATCTCCAGGTAGGGCTAGGAAAGAATCGTGCCTGAAACCCTGGAGAACCACCGCCAGTCAGTGTAGACAGTTCTGAGCTAGATGGACCAATGGTCTGACTCGGTATAAGGCAGTTTCATATGTACCCAGGAATGCTTTTCAGGTTCCATATATCCCACATGCTACAGCAATAGGTCACTGGCTGCATATCAGTGCAGCCGTTAGGATATTCCTAGGCAGGTCAAGAGCAAGACCTGTATTTACCAGCAAGTTAATTCAAAACCTAGACTTTTAAAATAGCCCTAGGTTATTTATAGGCCTTTGGCCCACTCTATCCCTCCCTCTGCGCCCTCTTCATGTGCTTTTGGACTTAACGTCAGAGAGGCTATTTATGTAGGCATGAGTGGACGGGAGACCATTGGAGCCCTTTCATCCACATACTCCTCTTTGCATGACTGGCCTTTCGGATCACGTCAAGGGAGAGGGTCACAATACAAGGAAAGGAGATACGCCACACGGCTGCCCTTCCCCACTCCGAGGCCTTGATTTTCATCCCAGAGGGACAGTCACACACCCAGGGGCTTCCCATCTTAAAGCACCCCTGCCCTGCCAGAAAGTACACAGAAGCCCGCCCGCGCACACGCGCACACACATTGTTTTACTACAACAACATGATTACGCAAAGAGAAAATGGGGACTGAACTGGGGGCTACTGGGTTTGTAAAGGTTGATATCCCCACATGCTGACTTCCCAAATCCTTAAAATGTTGAAAAGGCCTTTTAGGAGAGTATTTTGTTTCATGGGATAAATGCTTAGTTGTTACTGATCTGTTGCTGGGATCCAGACATCTTCCCCCTGAGGCAAGGCTTCTGTTGTGAGGATATCTCATTTCCCTAGCACTAGCTGCACTATTTTGTCTATACCATATTTAAGAATGTGTGGGTTTGTTTCTCTCTCTCTCTCTCTCTCTCTCTCTCTCTCTCCATCTCTCTCTCTAGCTAATGCATCTATTGCATTTGTCCAGTATGTGTTTGCTGACTGTAGATATTACGTGTAATACCACTAGCAAAGAGCAAAACTTTAAAAACTCATTTAAATATATTGTTAAAACTTCTTTAAAGATGGACATTTCTTCCCTCCTTTTAAAAGAGTCACACACAGTGGCATAGTGGCAAATTTTGCAGTGCGTGAGCTCATCATGACAGTGTATACGTTCACATACACACACACACACACGCGCAGCAACGCATAGCATTATACCCAGTTTATTTGGATCAGCATTACTGCGATCCTATGCTACCTGGGAGTAAGCTCCATTGAACTTACTTATGCTTACTTATAACAGTATAGGTTCAACTAACAACACACATTGAGCATTAAGAAGAACTTCTGCCCATTGAAATGCAACCTTTAGCTTTGAATTAGAAATGCAAACCATCTTGCAAAGAAGAGCTTCAATCTAAAGTGCTAGAGTGAAATAGGGACCACATCAAAGGAAAAGGAAGAAATTTCCAGAATCTGTTTATTTTCCTAATTCTCTGATTTCCTTCATATCAGGGGTACATACACATGCGCACACACACACTCTCCCCCCGCACGCGCACACACACATACATCTTCCCTCCCTGCCCACTGAGATTTATGGATCACTGGGGAGGCAGCTGAGCAGGGTGGAGGTACCCATCTGCCAGTGATCACCACCAAGATTGCTGTTTCTCTGCCACTACTAGCAGGGGGAAAAACTGATCATGGAAGCCAGGGAATAGTGTGTCCCGCTCCCACGTTGTCACAGAGAGGAAGGCCAGGATCTCTTCTTGATCATCCCAGAGTGCAGGACATGGAATAATGGGCTCAAGTTACAGGAAGCCAGATTCCAGCTGAACATCAGGAAAAACTTCCTGACTGTTAGAGCAATACGACAATGGAACGAATTACCCAGGGAGGTGGTGGGCTCTCCCACACTGGAGGCACTCAAGACGAGGTTGGACAGCCATCTGTCAGGGATGCTCTGACTTGGATTCCTGCACTGAGCAGGGGGTTGGACTCGATGGCCTTGTAGGCCCCTTCCAACCCTACTATTCTATGATTCTATGATTCCCCTGCATTGCCCAGATGATCCGCTGGGCTGCAGGGAAAAGTGGGTGGAATCCAGCTCTATATGCTAATCTGTCATGAATAATAGTACAACTTGAAAGCCTTGTGATCGCCTCATTCACTTGCTGGAGCAAGGAGGGTCCATCAATCACCCTGGCGCTCCAGCAGATGATGACACCACTTATGTTCTGAAAAAGTCCCAGGGCTGCACTCTGCTGCATTCCCCCTCCTTGTATGGCTATCCCACCCCAGGCAACCCTTTCCCTGTTATGGGACACAATATTGTGATCCTCACATGAGAACATGAGACCTGTTGGATCAGATCAAGGGTCCATCTAGCCCAACATTCTGTTTGCCATAGTGGCGAGCTGGATGATTCTGGGAAGCTGCGAGGAGGGCTTAAAGGCCATAGTCCTCATTTGTCCACAGCATCTGGTATTCAGCAATATTATGTCTCCAAATATGGAGGTTCCATTTCTACTTTACATCATGGAGAGGCCTAACTAGCAATGGATCCATGCTAGCTTGAGTATAGCCCTAAGAGACAAGTGTGCATTTTAATCATTTGGGAAGAACCAAGATGTTCTGCATAACTCCCAGAATTCTTCACTTCTGCTTCTCAGAGCATGGCATGAATTTTGTTCTGCATGTTTTCATAGATACACAGAAAATGGTATTTGGCTATGTTTTATATTAGGCTCAGGGATAAGGTTACGTATTGCTCATTAAAATCTCAACATATTCACTTGAACAAGGAAAAACGATAGAGCAGATTGAAAAGGAAATGTAAAAGCCGTATCATATTCAGAGTTTTGTGGTTAACATCATCTCCCCCCACCCTCCAAACTGTAGAGCACTGAACTTCCTACATTCTTTGGAGAACAAGGAAATGTTTGCCTCCTTGGTTTTTCCAAACAGCTGCAAGGTATTTGGTGATATATTTATTCTTTTGCCTGTAACATCATCCAGTGCTGATTAATACACAAACTTGTGCCTGGCTATTGAGGGTTGCTATTATAAATACCTAAATAATCTAACCCCTAGCCACCTCACCAGGCACACTAGGATGTCACCATTCCACACAATCTTACAGCCTGGCCCTGGGATCCAGCTAGGCAGCCACTGGTTGTACTGGTGCCAGTGAGGCCAGCATCTTACCCTACATAAGAACATAAGAGAAGGCCTACTGGATCAGACGAATGGTCCATCTAGTCCAGCACCCTACTTCCTGCAGTGGCCTACTAGATGCCTCTGGGAAGTCCACAAGGAGGACCTGAGAGCCTTCTTATGTTGTTACTCCCTAGCAACTGATATTCAGTGGGTTACTTCTTACTGCCTTGGAACACAGAGGTTCCATTTCGCCAACATGGCCAATAGCTGTCGAGGGCTCCTTGGAGGTCTCTCTCAGTCTAAACCAGTAGCCAAGTCCAGACACAGACAAAGGAATTCCTTTCAAAGCTTTATTCTTCTTTTATAACTTAACAACTATACCGATTGCAACTAGATCTGAGCAGCACACTACCTATGCCCTAAGTTGGAACAGTTGGTCCCCGTTTGAAAGGGAATTACTGGCAGACCCCTGAACTTAAGGACTAGGGAGAGTCCCTCCCCTTTTCCCTTGGAGCCTCTGGGCACAGCCGTTGTTTGCGCACCAACCTGGCACTTCGCCTCCTTTCCGCGCCCTCCATCTGGCGCCGCTCTCTGCGTCTGCGTCGCGCATCCACTAAGTCTGCTATCTGTGCTTGGTCACTCCCTGGACTGCTATCTAAACTAGGAATGCTGGTGGGAGGAATCTCCATCAGCTGTTGGTCCTGGGAAAGAGGAGCGCACTCCTCTCCCAGGAGCGACTGCTCTTCCTCAGAACTACTCTGGGATTCTATGGGCTCAGTGTCAACCCTGACAATAGCTATGGCCTGGTTTGCACAATCCCTGCAGCTTCAACAAGCCACCGTGGCTTGTTTAAGCCACAGGGCATGTTGGTGCATGCTAGGCACTATTCACCTGGGTGTGGCTTGTCGTGTCATCAGAACCTGGATGACATGGCTTGTTTGAGGGGGAAATGCCCCTCAAATTAGCCAATAACAGGCCATGGATTATCTGAGGGTTGTTTCCTCCTCTGACAAGCCATGCCACCGGGTTCAGATGACATGACAAGCCTCGCCCAGACGGGTAATTAGGCAAACAGCACCCGGCATGCGCTGCCACATGCCGCAGCTTAAACAAGCCATCGTGGTTTGTTTAAGCCTCAGTAATCATGAGAACTGGGCCTATATCTCCACTCCATGAATGTTTGCAATAACCTTTTAAAACCATTATTAGTGGCATTATCATCACTCGAGGCAGGTAATTCCATCAATTAATGGTGCGTTGTGCAGAGGTATTTTCTCGTGAATCTACTGCCCATCAATTTCATAGAATGAGCCCAAGTTCTAATAAAATAAGAAAGGGTTCCTCCCTCAACTCTCACCACCAGCAGCTGATCCAGCAGGCTGAAGCAGAGGGAGATGAGAAGAGAAGCAGGGCCATTCCAGCAGCCCTGATGAAAGACTTCTTAATTTTTTCTCCTTCCTTCCCCATCACCTTTTCCTTGCATGTCATGACTTTTTAGAATGTAAGCCTTAGGGCAGGGACTGTTTTGTTTTACTGATAGCACGTAAGCCATTCCGGGAGCCTTTTGGCTGAGGAGCAGGCTAAAAATGATTTAAATAAATAAATACTTCCACACCAGATGTAATTTCATACACCAACTCTAACTACACACTAGGGCTAATGAGAGTTGGGGTCCAAAACATCTGGAAGGCACTAGTAACGCTCAAATAAAAATAAGACTCAGAAACGGCAATAACTCTCACAGCTCATAGCAAATGCATGCTACAAACACCCATCACAAGTCTGCCAGTGGAGAACTCTCCTAGCAAACATGAACACAAAGAACCCATCAATATGCAGCAACATTACTCAACCCATTCTTTCCCCCCAGAAATTGACTCATGGAGTTTGCAAGCAGAGGGAACAGCAGTCCTTAGCTATGAGGCCCTAGCCCTGGGCAAGCTGCATGAAGAACTGGAAGATGCAGGTTCATGCCCTGCTTCTGATAAAACAGATCCACATCCACAGTTCAACTCGAATAATTCTCCACGGTCAACATTTTCAATAGGCTGCTAGATGCAATATCCAGGTTTAAAGGCGATATGCCTCCAAGTGACAGTTGCTGGGGAGCAACAGCAAGACAAGGTTATAATCCACGTGGCCTCCTTGTGGGCTTCCAAGAGGCAGCTAGTTGGCCACTGTGGGAAACAGAATGCTGGACTAGATGGACCCCTGGTCTGATCCAGCAGGGCTCTTCTTAAGTGATACACGGCCATTTGAATCATGGAAACAACTATTTTCACATGATCTTGGGGGGCATATGGGCAAGAGGGCTTGGCCATTACAAGTCTAAGGCCAAAGGGGGGTGGGGTGGGGGTGAGTCCATCCTGGTGCAGTAGCGCAATGGGTAGGAGACTTTCAATAAAAAAACAGAGATGCCAGACTCTGGTGCATGTTCCTGAGAGATGTTGCCAGCTAGTGGTGAGAAGGTAGAGGCAAAGAGGGAGGGGGCCCATTGGGGATGTCTTGCCCAAGGGCCCTCAAAAACCTGAATGCCAACCCTGGCTCGTAGCACTACCAGTCAAATGGCCTGCACAGTGATTCCATCTTTCCCTCCTTAACAGATTTCCTACTGCAAGAAAAAAGTCAGAAGCACTGACGGAAACCCCAGGAGCGTTACGACTGGAAGATGACAACGTCAGGGCCCCCCATAAAATTCTGTGAATGAGACAGGGTGATGGCACAATAAAAGCCTCACCTGGAGGCCCCCCTGATGAAGATAATAGTCTGGGATAGAAAAGAGCAGAGGCAACAGAAGGAGCTGGTCAAGTCAGCAAGTCCCTCGTGCCAGAAAGAATTCCCCGAGCACACAATCCCAGCAGGCAGGCAGGCAGTGCATGCAGAGTGGCCTCCGAGAAACCTGGCGCCACCCCCCACAAGCCCTGGACTGCTGGCCACAATGCTTTGCAGTTTCCCCCTGAGGAAGAACCAGCACATTTGAAATGTGTCGGGGAATTCTGCTTGGCAATAAAACGTTCTCTGCACCTGTTGGCTTCTGCCCTCTACATCTATTTGCTGCACAATGTGGCCCTCCCACCTTTCACACTAAGGTGGATAGACAGACAGTCCAGCTCAGGGTGGAGCAGCTCCTGACGCTGCCAGGTTCACATTTTCGGACGCCCAAAGTGCCTCCTCCTCCTCACCACCACCACCACTGTTGTTGCCAGGTGCTGTGGTTTCTACTCTCCTGCTCAGTGCTACCATCAACTCACTTGGGGGACCAGCTTTCGTTCAACCTGGTGCCCTCCAGATATTTTGGACTACATCCCCCATCATTTATTTTATGTATTTAAAGTATTTTTATCTCCCTCCTCAGCCAAAAAGGCTCCTGGAGCAGCTTACATGCAATCAGTAAAACAAGACAGTCCTTGTCCAGAGGCTTACGATCTAAAAAGTCAGAACACACAAGGAAAAAGTGATGTGGAGGGAAGAGGAAAAAAATAAGTAGACTTAGGGCTGGTGCAATAACCTTGCTTCCTTTCTCATCTCCCGCTG